>NC_066365.1:74768449-76110949 GCF_013377495.2 Cygnus atratus | reverse complement strand
CCCAATTTTTTCCTTTTGATTTCTCACTTTCTCCCCTTCCTTTCCCCTCTTGTCTCTCTTTCTTTTTTTCATCCTGACTTTCCCAGTTGCTCAGCCCCCTCCCACATTTCTTAGTCCTTCTGTCTCTTTCTGCTCTTCTTTCCCCCTTCACCCCATTTCTCTCCCTGCTCCCTTTCTTCCCCAGCTCTGTCCGTGCCTTTTCTCTCTCCCCTTTTCCTCCTCTCTCTCCCCCTTCCCCTTCCCCTCCTGCTCTGCCCCGTGCCCAGCCGGGAAGGAGACGAGCCAGGCGGGATCACCGCGGTGCCGGGGGGGCTCCCACCCATCCCTACCTGCCCCCAGACCCCCCGATCCCCCAGGACCCCATCCCTCATGGTGCCGGGGGTGCCGCCGCGGGGCCTGACGCTGCTGCTCTGCCCGCAGGGAGCGAGGTGTCCCAGGAGAGCCTGCTCCTGCACGGGCCCTTCGCCCGCAAACCCAAGCGCATCCGCACCGCCTTCTCGCCGTCCCAGCTCCTGCGGCTGGAGAGGGCCTTCGAGAAGAACCACTACGTGGTGGGCGCCGAGCGCAAGCAGCTGGCCAGCAGCCTCAGCCTCTCCGAGACCCAGGTACGGCACGGCACGGCCCGGCCCGGCACGGCCCGGCACGGCACGGCCCGGCACGGCACGGCCCAGCACGGCCCGGCACGGCACGGCCCGGCACGGCACGGCACGGCAGCAGCTCCGCGCCGAAACCGCTCGGGGCCGGGGCTGCGCCGGGCGAAATCCCGGCTCCTGTCTCCAGGAATCGTGCACGGAAATTGTGCTGGAGCTGCACAGGCATTTGGGGTCAGGGTGGGCTTTTTTGGTGATGGGAAGCTGCTGCCGTCGGCCGAGCAGCGTTTTGGCATCACGGCCCTCTGCAGCGGGGCTGGGGCTTGGGTAGGGGCGCAGGTTCCCCCCCCCCGCAGTCTCGAGTCGGAGTCGTTTTCCAGTGTTATTCCTTGTTTGCTCGGGTGTTTTGCTGCGTGCAAAATGCGTTTTTAAAAATCCAGTGACCAAAGCAGCAGCGGTGTCACCCCTTTGGCAGAGAGCTGTAAAAATCCGCCTTAACCCGGCCCAGTTTTGGGGTCTGCGGACAGCCCCAGCGGCGCGCGGGACTCAGGACGGTGCAAAGAAACGTGCCCGCGGAGGGTGCTCGCCCCCAGGGCTTGTTTAGCTGCAGCTTTTGGATTTTAGAAAAGACATCGCACAGGCGTTTGGCCCTCAGTGTAGGAGATGAGGAAGCCCAGGAGGACAGGGGGATGAAGGCGAAAGGGAAAGTGTATGGTGCCAGGGGAAAACAGGGGGATTGGGGCCGAGCAGCCCCGCACGCTGGGCACGCCGCTGCTCCCAAAACCCCGGGCGAAGGCACGCCGCTTCTCCTGATATCCAGTAATGGAGTCAACGGGGAGAGTTTCTGCCAAATTCTGGCTGTTAATTTGGCCTGTTTTCCATATCCATTTAATGGAAAATAAAATATATTCATTCCACTGGAAACTAAAGGCAGAGCCGTGGGTGTTCCTCGCAGCCGCCTGCCTTGTCCTCGCCCAGGCTCCGCCGGCTTCGGCACGAGCGGCTGCGAGCAAAACCTGCAAATGCAGCCCGGCGAGAGGGAAGTTAGCAGGGAAAATTCCCTGTAACGGGGACGGCGGGCGGCTGCAGCACAAGGAGATTTAACCAAAAGCAGGCAGCCGGGAGGACGGACCGAGCCCCGTAAGGGCACCGCGTCTCGGGGATGCAGCCCCGAAGCAGGGCATGGCAGGAGCTGGCACCCCGGCTCCGTCCCCCTCGCGCCTTTCTTTGCTGCTTCGGCCACTTCTCGGGGCTGAAAACGGTGCTAAGAAAAAGAAAAAAAAAAGCCGAAAGGTCAAAGAACAAACAGCAGCTTGCCTGGGCGGGAAGGGCAGCTGCGGGGTGCCCGGGGGCGCTCAGAGCCCCTCGCATTTTGCACCATTGCCCCGAGCCTAAACGCAATTTCTTGGGAGAAAGCAGAGGCATCCGTCTCTAAATCCGCCTGCATAAACAGAATCGCAGAGAGAGGCAATATATGTATTTTTACACACTGCAGCCTGGTTTTTAGTTCTGTATCTCCTCGTTGTGGGGAAGCTGCGGCACCGCCGGGTCGTTGTGCACGGGGGGAGCCTCGGCCCCGGGACCAGGGCGCTGCAGAGAGCGGCTGCAGGGAAACCTCCTCCCTCCCAGCTTTGTGCCTTAAAATGTATCTCTATATTATATATTCTTTAGATATATTTATATAGATAAATATTTATATATATATTATATACAGACGTTTTAAATATTCTGTTAATTACCCAGAGGGAAATAACCCAGCCGTGCAGAGGGCTGAGGTGTGGGACCGGGCACTGACTGAGCAGGACCGGAGGGAGGGAGAGGCAGCCAGGGGCTGCTGGTGGTTACCCAACATATTTTATATCCTGTGACCGTGCTGCTGTCACCCCCTTGCTTCACGGTGCGGGCAGGGGATGCTGAGCCCCACAAACCCCTCTAAAACCACCGCTGTGCTCCATGCAACGCGGTGGCATCGCACCAGGCGTGCCTCCACCCGTGCCCCGTGCCCCGTTGTGTGTCCCAAGTGGTGTGCGGACGAGGTTTTTTTTTTCATTTTGGAGCTGTGCGCAGGGGCTGAGTGGGGCTGCTGGGCCCGGCCCCCGCTTCCTCAGCCGCTTTTGCCCTGCAAAGGGCAGCTTGGTGGTGCTGAGCCGGGTCCGGCAACACCTGGAGCAGCCCCGGGGGAGGTGAAAAGGGTCCCAGTGTCCTCCCTGCAGCAGGAACCGCCTTGGGCCATGGGGGGAGCGGTGGGGACAGGTGATTAACCCCTTCCCAGCCCTCCTCCCACCAAGGTGCTGCCTCGGCCTGGGACGACAGGCAGAGGGGAAAAAAAAAAAAAAAAAGGGGTTTGGAGAAAAGGCAGCGGCGGGGAGCAGCCCACGGCAAACAGGGGTGTAGTGGGATGAAGCCGGGGGGCACGGCGCAAGAGGAGCCGGCCGCGGGGCGTGCGTGTGCCGGGATGACGCAGAGGCGTGGGGACAGCGTGTGCCACGTAACCGGGCCCGCGGGACGCGTGGGACGTGCGTGTGTGGGGCTGGTGCGACACGGGGAGACGGCGTGCGTGTGCCGGGCAGCGTGGGACAGGACGGGACACGGGGACTGGGTCGTGCCAGGCTGGGTGGCGCAGGCGGTGACAGCGCCGTGCCCATTGCCGGTGGCATCAGGCCGCCCTGGTTATCTGGCTTCGCTGGCCACGGGAGTGTGCCGGGCTGGGAAATCACTTTGCCGAGTTAATTTTGCACAACGAGGCCTCGTGCGAAATTTTGCACGCCGCAGGCTGAGCCTCCCCATCCCCGGCAGCACGTGGAGCGAGCGCTGGAGGAAACCCCACGCGGGGTCCCCTGCCCAAAGCACCGGGCTCCTGCCCAGCTGCGAGGCGTGGGGTGATTGTGGTGATGCCATGTGTGACCCCGTGTCCCCCCCGGCGTCCTGCTTGCAGGGCTGACTGCCCCACAGCCCCCGTGGGCCGGGGCTGCTCCGAGCAGCGGTGCCGGTAATCATTGACAGAGCGGCCCCGTGACCGTGCGGTGCCAGCGGATGCCTGGAAGTTACAGGAGGAGAAAGATGGGACGCAGATAAACCCGGAGAGCGGCCGCGCTGCAGGGGCGGGTGGGTGGGCCGGGTTCCCTGCGCCCTGCTGGGGCTGCAGCTCCTGGGGGAGATTTGGAGCCCCCCGACAGCTCCGTAACACGGGCTGTCCGCTCTCCCCTGCTTGGATTCACACCGTGGCAGAGGGGTGTCCCCATGGCAGGACGCCTGGAGGCTGGGAAAACAGGGGTAGGGGAGGCAGCGGGAGCCTGGGGGCCTCCAAAGGGGACGAGGTGGCAGCTGGGGACCGTCCCTATAAGACGGCTCTCGGCTCGCAGGGGTGCACAGCGCAGCCCCCCCGGCCCTGCCTGGTACACGAGCAGGGGGCACGCTTCTTGGGCACGGAGCAGCAAGGTGCCGAGCAAGGGCGGTCCTGCTTTGGTGCCCTCGCTTTTGGGGCGCTCCCTTCCCAGCCCTCGTGTCTCACTAAAGCAAACTCCCGAGTTTTGGGGTGTTTTTAAAAGAAAAGGCGGCATAGCCTGGCCGGGGCTTTGTGGCATCGCACCGGGGCTTCCTGCGCTGCACACCGGTGGGTGCAGCACCACCTGCGCCATGGGGGTCCCAGCTGGGGACCCTGGAGGTGACAGCACAGCACGAGGGGGGTGACAGCGGGGCTGGTCCCGGGGTCACAGCTGCTGCAGAGCTCCTCCAGCTGAAATGCTGCTGCTGGAGCCTCGTGCTTATACCGACAGCATCGCTCCCGTCCCGGGGCTGCTGGGGACACGCGGCCAGCCCGAAGGGTTGGGGACAGCCTCGCCGCAGAGCCACCTCTCCGGGTGCTGTCGGCCTCGTGCGAGCAGAGCTGGGAGAAAACCCCGAGGCAGAGCGGGATTTCTTGGTGGACGTGGGCTTGCCGTCATCGCCCGGTGGTGGTAACGTGCGGGAGCGCCGTGTGTGCGCCTGGTGTGTGCGCACAGCGTGCTGCGGGTGGGACGGTGAGCCCACCCCGGGGGGGGCAGTGGGGACCTGGGGGCAGGGACAGCCGCAGGACGTCTGCTGGAGCCGCACAGACCTCCAATGGTTAATGTGGAGGGGGTTTGGGAAGGGCCAAACCCCTGCTTGGGGGTTTAAACCGATTGCTCCTGGGATGGGGCTTCCGAGGGGGCAGGTTATCCCCAGCTGCCCGCTGGGGGGGGGGGTCTCACAGTGCCGGGGTCTCACAGTGCCAGGGTCTCCCACTGCGGGGCTCTCACGCTGCTCTCCTCGCAGCTTTTGGGGCCAGGAACCCCAGGGCCAAGGTGCTGTGGCTCCGTCCAGCTGAGAAACTCCCCCAGTCCCGCAGCCACTGCGGGTGAGACGGCGTCGGGACGGGGTCCTCCGAGCTGAACGGCGCTCGGGAGGACTCAGGAGATGCCTCGCACCCAGCTCTGATTGCCACAGAGCCTCAGCCAAGGAGCTTAATCGCTTTATACCTTGGTTTCCCCTGCTCTGCCTCAGGGATAAGGCAACTTCCCCGCTCCCAGAGGGCTGAGAGCATTAATTAAAGTTTGCAAAGTGCTTTGCGGTTGGTGAATGAAAGGCGCCAGCTCGGTATTGTTCGAGAAATGCCCCAAAGCGAGGAAAGCAAATGGTTTGAGTCCGGGAGGGGGTTATAACAGGCTGCGGTGCCATAAAGCAGCTGGTTCGGTGGAACGAGCACGCCTCGGAGTCACCGAGTGCCCCCCTGTGTGCCGGGGGGGGCTTCACTCCCCTGGGAATCAGGGGCTGAGGGATGACCTCGGCCTCCTGAGAACCCCCCCCAGGAGCAGGAGGCGAGCACGGGCTGGGAGCGGTGCCCGAGGAGTGGGGATGAAGGGGGCACGATCCGGGACGTGCCCGGTGCAGGTGATCGCTCCCACCCGCTGCGTCGCGGGGCTGGCATCGGCGGCCGAGCAGCGGCACCTAGTGTCCTGCCAGGGCCCGCGAGGCTGGGCGGCATCCTGCAGGCTGCTCAGCATCCCGCATCGCTGCTCAGCATCCCACACAGCTGCTCAGCATCCCTCATCGCTGCTCAGCATCCCTCATTGCTGCACAGCTCACTGCTCAGCATCCCGCACCAGTGCTCAGCATCCCAAATTGCTGCACAAGCATCCCGCATCACCACAAAGCATCCCGAGCACCCCACAGCATCCCGCAGCACTGCACATTTCACTGCTCAGCATCGCGCACCGCTGCTCAGCATCCCGCAGCACTGCTCAGCATCCCCCGCCGCCGTACAGCACCCTTCATTGCTGCACCGCATCCCACACCACCGCACAGCGTCCTGCACCATTGCCTGCTGCACTCTGCAGCACTGCACAGCATCCCGAATCGCTGCTCAGCATCCCACGCCACTGCACAGCTCACTGCTCAGCATCCTGCATCGCCGCACAGCACCCCGATCACCGCACAGCACCCCACATCACCGCACAGCACCCCACATCACCGCACAGCACCCGCCAGCACTGCCAGCAGCTCCCTGCACCGCCGAATTCCCGGCTGATCTCAGCCCGTGCCCGTGGTGCCGCGTCTCATCGCAGGAGCTGCCCCCGAGCGCGGAGACGCCGCTGCCTCTGCAGGCTGCTGGGGCAGCCTGGTGGTGGAAAAAGCTTTCCTTACACCTAAATGCTGTAAATTAATCCTCTAGGCTAGCTCCCTGGTTCTCTGCACTCCAGCCCGAGCGGCTGAGAGCCTCAGACCCTTCCCTCGGGCTTTGCGCACAAGGGGCACAAAGCGACGGACCCGTGCGATGGGCCAAGCCCCAAAATGCCGGTTATTGCCCCATTTTATTGGCCCGGGGAGGCGAGGGGCTTGGTCGGGCTGCACCCGCAGCTGAAGCAGGGCCAGGACCTGGCGATGCCACCCCAACCTGGGGGCATGGTGTGCGGGGACAGATCCGTGTGACCTCCAGGAGGCCATCGGAGCCACCCACGGCACCGGGCACCAGGGTGCTGAGCACCCGGTCCCATCCTGTGAACCGCAGCAGGGGAAGGGTCGGGAAGGGAAACTGAGGCAGGGCTGGGAGCGCTCCCGCAGGGACCGGGACCTCTTTGTGGCCGCTCTTGGGGGAAATGGAGAAATGGGAACCGCTGGGGTCCCCACGGTGCCGGGACCCCAGCGAGCGCCTGTCCTCTCCTCTCCTCGCTCTCCCCCAGGTGAAAGTGTGGTTCCAGAACCGGCGGACGAAATACAAACGGCAGAAGCTGGAGGAGGAAGGGCCGGACTCGGACCAGAAGAAGAAAGGCTCCCACCACATCAACCGATGGCGCCTCGCCACCAAGCAGTCGAGCGGAGAAGACATCGACGTCACCTCCAACGACTAAGGCAGGGACAGGCTCCTGGTGCAGCCACCATGGAGAGGAACCCGGGGGACGAAGGGGGGACACGCGCGGCGGCACCACCACGCGAACTCTAGGGACGCCACCGCCCAAGCCACCGCCGCCGGTCCTCCGGGGCCCCGCCGGGGGCCCGCACCCCGTTCCCCCCCGCCGCCCGGTCCCGCGGTGCCCGGGGCATCCCTCGGGGGCGCTTTTTTGGGAAGCCCCCGCCCGAGCCGAGGAGGAGGAAGAGGAGGCTGCCAGGGCCCCGCGCCCCGGGACACGACCGCGCATCCTCCTCCGCGCTGGAAGCCGCCCGTCAGCCATGAGATCAAATCAAAACGTCCTACCTAGAAGCTCAATGTGCCCAGCCCTGGTTTCTGTTTGTTTTTTTCTTTTTGTTTTTTCTCTTTTTTTTTTTTTTGCCTCCCTCTCCCTCCTCCTCCTTTCTCTGTCGTCGTTTGTTTTTTTCTTTTTTTCCGTTTCGTTCCGTTTTTACACGGTTCCGTTTTAATTTATTCTTTTATTTTTGTGCCTGTGTGCGTGCGTTCACCGTCGTAGGTAGTCAGCAGCTGTAGCGTGTGTGTTACTGCGTGGAAATAAAAAGCAAAATGCGCTCCAACCACGTCTCGTTGCCTCGACCGCCCCCCTCGCCCACCCGAGGAGCATCCCACGAGGACGTGGCCGCCGGGATGCCGGCGTCACCGGCCACGGGTGGCGTCCCCGCCGCGGTGGCATCGCCGCAGGGTCCCCGCGGGGTGAGGACGGTGGTGGGAAAGCAGCAGAAGAAGGGGGCTGCTCCCTTGGGGGGGGGGCGGGGGGGGGGCCCTGCGACTCCGCCGGGGTGGCCGCAGGTATGCCAGGTATGCGGCGGCTTGGGGGCTGGCAGCCCCCTCGCACCTGCGCCGGGGATTGAATGTCGAGGGAGAGGCAGCCCCAGAGCCGGCAGGAATGCCCCGGCCCGACGGGAAACGGGGCGCTGGGGGCTGCCCGGGGACCCCCCCCACCCCCCTCCCCGGCACCGGGCACTCGTGGACCCCAAGCTAGGAGGGATTTTGGTGGGGGGCGGGGGACGACAAGGGTCGGGCACCCTCCTGCATCCCACCAGGGTCTGGGGGAAGGATGTTTATAATAATTATATACATATATAATACGCAAATATAGTAGTTATATATCATATATATAAATATGTGTATATATGATATATACAAGTATATATACAAATATTATTTGATATATACAAATATTATATACCAATATTATACACACACACACACACATATATATATATAAGATAAAAATTGCTGCTCTTCGGGAAGGGGCAGCCCCCTCCCCACGTGCAGACAGAAGCCCCGTCCCTGGAGCAGCTCCCCGGCCAAGCAGCACGATGAGAATTTGCGTTTTTTCAAGGCGTTTGAAGGCCTCGTGGCACAGCCCCAAGGGTCCCACGGCCCCGCAGCCCCCTTCGTTCCTCCCCGCCTGCCCCCACGCGGCAAGGACACGCCTGCCACAGGCGGCAAAGCCTCGAAACGCTTTTATTCCAGACACGTGGAAGTGTTACATAAAGTGTCGCGGTCGATAAATCCATTGAGAAGGTTAAAAAGAGGCCCCCCCACCCCCCCCAACCCCCCCGGGCGCGGTTGGGGGCCGGGTGCGCGCGGCAGCGGCTGGAAGACGTGGCCGGGCGGCGATGCCCGCGGGCTGCGGGGCGGAGGAGGCCGACACGAAGCAGCCCCACCGCCAAAAATCCCACGGCAGAAGGGGACGGCTCCTAAAAGGATGCAGGGAGGTGCCACGGGCTGCGGGTACCCGACGGCGCCAGGAGCGCTTCGAGCCGATTTCTAGGCTGGAATGATTTGTTCGCCGCTCATCCCCGGTCGTCGGGGTGCTGGGTCCCCACGGCGGAGCTTTCACAGGGACCGAGGGACCGACCCCAGCCCCGGCACGTGGCACCGGTGTCACCTGAGGGCTGCGGGTGCTGCGTGGCCCCGTGCCTGCTCCAGCCTCTGGATGCTGCGCCGGCCGTCCCAGCACCGGGGCCACCCGCCCTTGCCTCGCCGCACGTGGGGATGGAAAGCAAAAAAAAAAAAAAAAAAAAAAGAGCAAGGAGTGAAAAGCAAAGGAGCTGTGAGTGAGGGGAAGCAAAGAAACCGAGAAAAGGGGAGAAGCAGCCAGGAACACCAAAAAAAAAAAAAAAAACCCAACACAGAAAATAGGTTTGGGTAGCGGGTGTGCATGGGACATGGACGCTTTGTGGGGTGGCTGCTGTGCCGGGTGCTGCTGCTCGTTCCCCCCGTCCCCAGGCAGGGAAATCCGAGGCGGTGAGGCCGGCAGAGCTCAGAGCTGGTGTCTGATGACCACAGCTCCAGGAGGAGGGCAGGGCTGAGCCGTTTCCCATTTCCCATTTCCCACTGCAGGCTCCAGGGCACCGGCTCCAGAGCCCCGTGGCTGTCCCCTGGCTGTCGCTGGCCGGCTCGGGGAGCAGCCGCCAGTCACCCCTTCCAGGAGGGAACCTTAACTCCTTGCTGGCACCTTTTGCTGCAACCTGGTCCTCATTATTTCTTAGTTAACATATCCAAGAAATCAATTAACTGCGACATTTCTAATTAAATACTACAGGAGATGATCATCTCATTATTATTATCTGCTGAGGTGAACAACTTGATGTGTGTGGGGGGGGTTTTTTTTTTTTTTTTTTCCTTCCCATTTCTTCCACTTCCCCAATTATAGGAAATAATAAATGCAAATGGTTGGGTTGTTCTCACAAACCGAAGGCTCCTTTTGTACATTAGGAAAGTCAGAGGGATTAATTAGCTATTAAGTGAATGTGCACAATGTTATCATTAGCTGTTGTGTGTATTCTTTTTTGGCACGATTTGCTGTCCTAATAAACAGTACTAATGTGCTACCACTTCCCCAGTGCCATGCTTTTCACTCCCCAGACGGCACCGAGAGTTGAGCACGACGCCGAGCCGACATCCCCCCCGCGGCCCCAGCGCCAACCCTGCCGGCTGCCACGTGGGGTGCACCAAGGGTGAGCGTGGCAGTTCCCAAAAGTGACACCGGCCACCCCGTGTGGCCCCAGCGGGTCCTGCCGTGGAGCATCCCGGCCTTGGATTTGGGGATTTGGGGTCCGGTGCGTGGCCAGGGGCCGGGCGGTGCCGAAGCATCTCGCCGTTTTCGCGTCCCGGTGCCCTCGTGCTGGGGGACGCTGCCTCTCTCCTGTTCCCCAGGGGAACCAAACGTGCTCCTCCTGCACACACCTTGTCCTGCTCCCCCAGGTGAGGGGACAGCCCGGGGGACACCTGGGGAAGGGCAGCAGAGGGGAGGCCCGAGCCCCGCGTTGGGTTTCAGCTCCGCCGCTCTCCCGGATGCGAGCACAGCCGGACGCACGGCGCCCTCCAGCCCGCACGGCGTTTTGGGGGGTGCGGGGCCAAGCCCCCAGGCCTGCAGCCCCCCGGCACAGCCCTGACCCCACGAGCACCGCTGGCACAAGCGGTACCTTGCGGTGCAACAACCACGGTGATTTTGGCAGAGTTTAGAAACCGTGCGGGACACCCCCCTTGCTTTCCGGATGCCCAGTTGACCTGGAAGGAACAAAAGCTGGAGATGGGCTGGGTCGGGGAACAGCACCGCTCTGCTGCCGCCCCTCGAGCCGGTCCTTACCCCCTGGAGCAGAACCCGGCCCTCCTGATTTTGATTTACAGAGCAGGGGGTAGCAGTGAACCCCAGGCCTATCCTCTGAACCAGCGCAGCCCTCGCTGTGCGCCGCGGGATCAGCCCTCCGCTCGTTAACTCAGCGGCGAGCCGAAACGCTCCGCAGGTGAAGTGTGCGCAGGGAAAAAGCCTCCGTGCGCCCCTTCCCTCTCACAAACCAGGAACCGGCTCCTTTCCTAGGCAAAACCTGCCCGATTCCTGCTTTTTCCCCTGGTACCTCTCCTAAAGAAGTGCAGCGAGCGGGGCCCCGGCTATTTCCCTGCGCGGCTCCATAATTAGCCGTGCGCGCTGCAAATTACTCACTCCATCTGCAGACCCGGCAGGTAGCGGAGTTCACAGCCACGAAATCTTTGATCTGTAATTACGATGTAAAAACCAAATCACCGTCTCCCTCCTTGCTCCACCCCTCAGAAACCACCCCACTACAAAGCGAAGTCTCCATCACTCCCCCCCTTAAAAAAAACAAACAAACAAAACAACAACACAACCCACAACCCGAAGCCCGAGATAAAAAAAAGCTTTGCAGCATCTCAGCGGAATGGCTCGGGCACAAAACCCACCGTGGGGGCTTCTGGGGAGCTCAGCTCTGGGCTCGGCTACGCCGCCAGCCCCCGGTGTGTGTTTAAGACCAGCTCCTTCCCCGCTTCAGGCACATCCTGCAGCACCCCAGGGCGCTCTGCGCCTCCCCACACCCAGCGCAGCCCCGTTTTCGGGGTGACCCCTCTGCAGCGGGATCGCGGGGCGACGCAGGAGGGCAGAAGACACTTCCCCAGATATTTAGTTTGGGGAAAGTGCGCTCCAGCCGTGTGCCAGAGGGAAGCGCTCCCCAGGGTGCTGCTCAGCAGCTGGTTTCGCACGGGGAGCAGCAGCGCTGTCGGTGCCGCCGTGCCATCGCGCCAGCCCCCTAAAAATCCTGTAGGGATCCGAGGGGTGGCCTCACCTGGTGCTGAGCATACATTCATCTCATCTAGTGCATTCGAAGAACTCTGCTGGGCCAGGTCCAGCTGTCCCTTACCCCGGTGGAAATGCAGAGCGCTCCACGAGCTCTGCGCCCCCACCAGCGCCAGGGAATGAAGGGGAGCTGGGCTGCCACGGCTCCGGCTCAGCCTGGTGCGGCTCCAGAGAGAGCAGCAGACGGGGGGGGGCTGAGCCCTCCCGCCCCCAAACATTGCACCACATCCTTGTGCATACATTCTGCGTCAGTGGCAATTTGGTTTCCCCCACTCCCCCCACCCTCCCCAGACCCCCCCCCCCAACCCAACAAGGTGGCATTGGCACGATGGCGACGTGTGCATTCAGCTGCGCCATCACCAACACGCCTCCATCCCTGCAACATTCCAGGCAACCACGACCAAAATCTGCTCCCCTGAGCCTCAGGGAGTCGCCTTGGGGTTTGCCCTCAGGCAACAGACACTGGAAAGCCAAATTATGCCCCCAAACCCAACCGAGAGCAGCCAGGGGACTTTTGCTGGGCCACGGGACCAGGCGCCCACAGGGGACGTGGCTCCCGTACCCAGGAAGCACCCCCAGAGCCACGTCCATGCACGACAGAGCAGGATTTGATGCCCTGCCGGGGGTTTGTCCCACCTGACGTGAAGCACCTCAAAGTGGAGCAGCCGAAGAGCGAGACGGACAGACGGACGGACACCTGCAGGGCGCAGTTAGCCCCTCTGCCCGAGGCTGTGGCATCAGGAACCCCTCACACAGCTGCACCCAGGTAGCTTGGAGCGACTGCCTTACCTGCAGAGCGCCTGCACTAGGTGGGACAAACCCCATCTGTTACAGCTGTGCCAAGAAAAGGCGGAATTAAGCGCATTTTCGCTGTAAGATCCCTTCCCACGCAGGGCATGTTGGCTTTCCAGCCCCTTGACCCCCTTGCCACCATGCCTGGGGGCAGGCTCACGGCACACAAAGCCCCGCGGCTGCAGCGAGTGCCGGTGCCACCAGCACCGCCGGCAGGAGGAGCAGGGACGGGGGGCACGGGCTGTGCCCCCGCGGTGCTCACCGAGCTCCCCACGGCTCAGCACCGGAGCTGCTTTCGTGCGCGATCACCGGCGCAGGACGGCCGCGAAATCGGTACGGGACACTTATCAAACGCCCGGTGAGGCACTCGAAATTCATGCACCCGCTGGGCTCTGCGGAATTACTTCTGTGCAGCGTCAGTGCCGGGGTTTAATTCGCGTTGAGAACAGGATTTGCTCGGTGAAGCCTACTCTCGTGTAGTTAGGTATAGCCAGGGAAACGTCCCGGAAACTTCCCTCCATGCAGTGCTAAAAGTTCAGAGATTATTCCTTAGCTACTTCTCTAAAGTGTTTGAATGCGATTTCTCGCTGTTGCTCCTGTGGCTACGTTAAAACGATTTCAGTGTTAATCTTTTTGAGTGGTGTGAGGTGTCAGTTCTCCCCAAGTGTTAGTTCGCTCCCCGATCTCCGGGAGGGGCAGTACGTTACTACCGCTGAGCTCTACGCTCGTTTCGTCTCCTTGCTGTGTTTTATCCCAGTCGCGATCTCCAGCTTCCCCCGGCCCTCCCCAGCTCTCCTGGGCCGGGAAGGTGCGCAGCTCCCACTTACAGCCCCTTGTTGTAGACCACAGTCTTGCTGGCGGTGGCCATCGCGATCTCCGGCTCCAGCCGGGCCGTCTCGATCTGCAGAAACAAAGAGGAGAGGTCAGAGCTGCTGTGCTCGGCAGGGCCGTGTCCCCAATGTGAGGGGGTTTGCGGCCGCAGTCCGGCCCTCTGGAGTCACTCAGAGTTGTAAATGTGTGTGAAGGATGCAGTAAGAGAGAGCGCGCTGCTACCTGGCGCGTTATTTCTGCCTTTCCATGCCCTTCAGGACATGAAGTCCTGTACTTTGAGCCTCAGAACACCCCTGGGTAGATGGACGTGCATCACAAGAAGCGATGCCCGCTCTCTGCCTCAGTCCCCAGAGAACTGCAGAGCTCCTCGGGGGTTCCTTGCGCACCGCTCCCCAGCAGGCGTCCTTCTCCCAGGCGGGTCCCTCACGCCGTGCAGGAACGGAGCCAGCCCCGGCGCTGCAGCTGGCACCTACGGGACCCGGTGGCCGGAGGGGACAGGGGACAGCAGAGCCCGGCCAGCCCTGCCCCAGGGGGGGCACGGCAGCTAAACCCCGGCGTGGTGCCCCTGCGCCTTTCCTCCCGGCACCCGCCGCCGTTCCCCCAGCAGGCACTCGCCTCGAGCAGACTAGACACCACACTCGGCGTCTCTGGGAAGCGCTCCGATGCACAATTTAGAAACCGCACTGTTTTGTCCCTGCTCCTTTTTCTGTCTCCGCGAAAGCACCAGCCCTCGCCTATTTTTTTTTTTTTTTTGTATTTTTTTTTATTTTTTCCCCAGCCAGATCTGCACGAAGCTTTCCAGCGCGCTGAGCTCTCGCCGAGCCGCCGCGTCCCCGCCGGGGAGCCGGGTGCTCCCCGCGTCCGAGCGGGACGGGGCCGCGTGCGGGACCAGACTTTTGGAAATCCTCGACGTCGAATGGGTGCCGCCGCTGACACAATGCTAAGGAACCCACGTTAAAATCGAGATGCTTTTGAAAATGTTTAACCTAGTTAGACAAATTAGCAAAAATTTGTGCAAAACAATTTAGGTATTTAAAATATTCAATGTTTTTAAAAACTGGAAAAACTGTTCTTAGCTTTCAGCTGCAAAAACCCAACAAAATATAACATCAAAGCAATCTTAACATGAGGTGCAACATAACCCTTCAGCAAAGCTGTTAAACAGCTACTGGAGCATCATGGGAAATAGCACTTCATTTATTCAAATGCACATATGTCAGGTTTTTGCACCATATGTCATTCCAAGCTATTTACAGTAATAATTAAATCTTAATCAACGTTTAACCTCTGTAAAATGTTTGAAGGGATCTAATCACCCTTCAGACTGCACTAATGAAGGAGAAATATATAAACATAAAAAGAAAATGATGCATAGATAGCACACCAGAAAGAACAGTAATTGCAAAATTGTATTTCTTTTAAATATAATCAGCAAATTATGTAAAGTAAGCCAACGAGTATTTTAAGTGAAGACATCTTGGGTGTCAGAGGTGTGATCAGCTAATTTTGTACTGCTATCCATAACAGATGTAGCATATTTTCTTTTAGTGCCATTATTAGCAACTTCACCATTTCTTTCTGTGCTGCACCACAAAGTGAAGCATTGTGCTGGGAGAGCACCCGGCAAAGGTAGAGGGGAGGCTACTCGCACGCACACCGGCACCCGGGGATCCATTTTGAGAGAGGATTAACTCCGGTCTGCCCGGCTCTGACGCAGCTTTTCTGCCTATTGTTTTCCTTTCCTTCTTCCAGATACGGAGAGAAAAGCTTCTAGATGTGGAGATGGGGTGGCTTCACCCCGGGTATGGAGACACGGAGGTGAGAAGAGCTGGAGAATGACCTGGCAGTGGCCAACCCACTTGGGTTGGGTTGGCCCAACCCAAGCGGCCGGATGCCGGCGTCGGCAGGGCTTGGGGACGTGGTGCAGCTCGTAGAGTGAGTTGGGAATGTCGAGGGTAGGAGAGAGAAGTTCAGGAGAGGCACCACCGTGCTTGCAAGAGGCTGCGGCGAGGAGAGAACGAGGGATGTTTTGTTCGTGCTCTCTTGGGACACAATTCAAAAAGCGGCGAGTACGACTCCAGCTGAACAGCAGGAAGAGCATCCTAGCGGGAAGGAGCAAAGTACTGCAACCAAATGTTTGGGGAAGGTGCCGTGTCTCTGCGGTGGGAAGCTTCAAGCACAACTCAGACAAAACCCATCAAGAATTTTTTAAGCGGAGTTGCACCTGTCTCGGTGGAAGGAGAGAGATGAGAGAACTGCTCGTAGGTCCTCTCGGCTTTCTTCCCAGGGGTCTCGGAGGGAAACGGCCTCCTTCTAGAACATGGCTGAGCCCCTCCATCACAGCAAGGCTCTGCGCTGAGGGCCGGCTGGGATGGCCCTAGGAGGGCAGGATCGAGGTGGGAGCTCAGAGACAGGTTGTGGGGTCTGAGCAGAACGACAAGGGAATGGATTCCTAATGGGACACGTCTACGCGGTCAGGGACCCTTTTAAAGACATCCAAAGGAAATAAAACCAATCGTCGGCACTGGCTTGGGGATGAGTGTTACTGAGCGCACCCAAGCCCCTTGCTGAAGCCTGGGAAGATGTGAAATAAATGCGATGGAGGGTGACTGGTTGAACCGGAGCAAACTGCAGATCCTTTTTAGGTTGACTTTATTAAAGCAGATACAAAGATATGAAAACCCTGCTGTAGAGCCTCAGCTACATGAGCTCCAAGGGGCATCCCCACCAAGGAGGCAAGCACGGGAGGGACAGACCCCCAGCAGCACTGGCAAAGCTGTTCAGAAGGGCGCTGGGAACTACTGATTCCTCTCCCTGTGAAATCGAATGCAGAAGAATGAGGAGATGTGTTCAGATGGTGGGTTACAGATATTGAGGTGACATTCACTAGTTGACCTTGCATGTCCTGATAAATTCTTTAGATCCATCAGGATTTTCTGAAGGAAACTGGAAATTCACCTATTTTGGTGTAGACTGCTGGTCTAGCTGCCCAGAGTCCTGGACCTGGACATGGCATCGTGCAACGGACGGGGAGAGCCCAGTTTCTTGTGTCATGTTTCTTGTGTCTGTGCTTCAAAGAAAACCCCCAGGCTGGGTCCTTCTTGGTCATGGCCATGCGAGGAACCCCTCGAACAGGGAATGGCTGCCGCAGAGGGTGCTCTGAGGAACGGGTTCCACACTACGCGATGGGACCTGTCCCACCCCATAACTGTGTCCTTCCAAACTGAGCACCCACCATGGCACTGGGTTTGAGTTGTGCCCATCCTCTTCCTCCCAATGAGGAAGTTCTTCTTGTGCTGGGTCAAAGGAGGGATCCCCTTCCCGGCTCTGGCAGGACAGCACTGAGGTCCCTAACAGAAATAGGACCTGAGCAATGACACCAGGAGAAGACAAGTCCGAGAGGGACACAGGCTCACAAGCTGCATGCAGGAAACCATGGTGTATAAACCCCACTGCTAAAGGGTGCTGAGAAGGGGCTGGTTTTGGGGAAAAAGACAGGCTTTCAGGATGAAAGCTGCATGAGCACCAGCGCAATGTTGACCGCTGCTATCCTGACATACCAGCGTGGGAGATGCTATGATGAGAGAGCGGGAGAAAGGGAATGGCTGCATCCCCCGGGGGCTACTGAAAGCTTTGTATAGGGGTGAGGAGATCCTCGCTGAGGACAAGGCCAGGGTGCAACCAGAAGAGTGGCACAGGAAGGGGCCGCTGCTAGCTGCAGAGCATCGCAGCACCCAGGAGCTCCTCTAGCAGATAACCAAGAACAAAAAAGGTGTCCCCTGACCTCCAGGCCCCTCCAAGCGACTGTTTATAAACCAGTATCACCCAGGTAGTGCAGGCGGTATGGCACCGCTGGCGTTTTGGTGGCATCCCTGACCTGGTGAAACCCATCCCCGCCGGGGGAACAAAGCCGCCGGGAAGGGAATCGCCTCTCGCGGCGCCCGCCGCGCGTGATTCCTCTTCCCCGCCCCCCCCCCCCGCCTCCGTCTCTGCCTTGCAGTGGGAGCCTCTCTCCTCTCATCAGCACAGACAAGGCTAATTGGGGTGATAAAGAACTGGCTCCGAGTGCTGGCGTGGGCTGGAGGAACAAATGGTGCGGTGGTCACAGCTGGTGCTGCGGAGACAGCGAGGGAGCGAGCGCGAGGCAGGCTCCCGGCGCCCGAAGTTCCCTCAGCCCATGCTGGATGCGGGGCTGCGAGGTGGGGGGCTGTGTGTGTTTTGCATTCGCTGCTGACACGGGTGTAACGTACATGCGCGGCCGGTGAGGCAGAAGCAGGCAGAAAGCAGATGCTTTTTGTTTGGGGTTGATACTCATTTCTATCCCAGCTCGGGAAAAGGTGTAGAAAGGAATGTGCTCCGACGAGCGCAGGGAGAGAGATAGGTCTAGGCGCTCTGCCAGGGATCCTGCGACGATATGGAAGGCAGCTAGGGGAGACAGGAGCAGATGGATTTGGCATACAGCTCATCACTCAGCCAAAAAGGGGGGGGGGGAGGAGGGAAGAGAGAGAAGAAGGAAGAAAGCAGCCAATTTTGGTAGGGGGAGGGTCATGCGGCCTGACGGATGCTGCACCGCGAGGAGGGGGAAGGGAGGACCAGCCTGGTCACCGCATCTCCTGCTGCCTCCGCAGGGCCGCTGAGGAGGCCTGGTGGTGGTTTGGAGGCCGAGGGGCTCTGCGGGCCCTGCCAGCCGCCCTCTGCCACCTCCTCCCGGGCCACCAGGCAGCAGGGCAGTGGCTGAGGTGACGCCAAGGATGGGATTTTGTAAACGAAGGCACCAAGCGGCTGCTGCTTGGTGGTGCTGGGCCCAGCGCGCCGCCCGAGAGAGCCTGGGGCACGGCCAGCACCGCTCGCAGGCTCTGCTCCGTCGGCTGTCTGAAGACATGGGGAAAAAATGAGGTGAGCTGCACTATGGCCACCAGACACCTCTGCTTGTAGCTCAGTGCAACCACGGTGTGAAACCACCGAGCTCCTTTGTGGTGCCTCACGGCAAGCCACCGCCGCCACACGGCCACCTAGCCGGGAGGCAGAACCTCATCGAGCTGGCTTAATGTGTTTCCTCGGGGTCAAAACCAGCCTGACTGGGGTTTTGAGGTTTTGTTCCTGCAGTAAAATTGCCTAAATGTTGTTCTTTCAGATATTTCAGACCTTCTTTTCTTCTTTTAATTGACAGTAGCTGAAGGAATACTACTAGGACCAAAATCACAAATCTCTCCTGGAACCTGTGCTTAATTTTACAAGGCTTTCCAAAACTAAAAAATGTATAAAGAATAAGTTAAAGACCGTAAGGTTTTTCCTTAAAAATAAACTCTTTCTGAAACTTTTCCCAGCTGTCAAACAATAAAGCGCCTCACATGGACCCACTTGCTAAGGATAAAGTTGAGGAAATCAGCTATGGAGCACCACCTGGAAATGCCACAGACCTACCGTCAACCCAAGGTGACCTGACAGGTGAGAGATTTGGGAAATGATCCATCTCACCCCAAAACCCACTGGTTAAATCAGAGATGTTTTTCAGAAGATATGCAGGCCAGCTTCAAGGCCTCAACATCCTGCTTCAGCCAGCCTCCTGCTTTGCATTTGCCTAAACTCTCACTTCCAGCGTGGCATTTATTGATCTGCTGCACCAAGGAGCTCTCCCCTGCCAGAAGTTTTGACCCCATTAAAGTTTTCAAAGATCATCAAATCGCCTCTTTGTTAAGTCCTGCTCCTTTATTTAAATTTATTGTTTGCAATACTGATGCTAAAGCTCTTCTTGAGCACTTTAAAGCTTTCCTAGCTGGACACACTGGTTGCCTCGTGACTGATGTGCACAGTAATAAATAACTGTGTCAGTAACCGAGACTCAGTTTGCTGGCTAAGTCACAATCCAGGGGAAAAGGATTTTCAAGCAAACATTTTTGTTAGGTTTTCCCTGAAATTAATAATACAAATCAAACGGAGTTTACTAGAAAATGTCTCTTCATTTTTTGTTTCTCTCAAGTCTTTTAGGCTCCCCTCTTTTAAAGAAACATTCACAGCTTTCAGAAGAAAAAGAAATCATCTCTAGTCAAAATGTTTTCCTTGAAAGCACGGAAACAAGCTATTCGGCTCCCTTTGCACCCCTGATGCTGGCTGGGATACCAAGGAAATTGCAGCAGAGCCGGGACAGACACAGCTGGGGTCAGCAGTCGGGTGCCCCACGGGGCTGTCCCTGGCCACAGCGTGTCCAGATACGGCCGCACCTCGGTGCAGGAGCCCGGCCATGGGCTTGACACCATCCCCATCCCCATCCCAGCTGAGAGCTGATGCAGGGGTCGCAGGGCTGGGTCCCCCAAAAGGCAGGGATCAAAGGGAGCTGCGCCGCTGCTGGTGCAGAGAACCGAGTGATTCCCCGGTGAGGGTTTAGAGCCTCCCTTCTTGCCATCCCAGCTTTGATCACCTCCTTTTGGCTGACACCTCGAGGCGCTGACATCCCCCCGAGAGCTCGCAAAGCTCCGCAGCCACCGACCCATGCACGGAGCCACGGGTGGGCTTCTTCAAGCTGGGCTGCCCCAGGAGGAAGCATCCAGCTCCAGGACGCTCGCGTCTCGCTGGCTCCGAGTCCCCGGGTCAGGGCAGGGGAGACACCACCAGAAGATGCTTTGGGAAGGTGGGGGCTCTGGGAAGGTGGTGGCTTTGGGAGGAGAAGCCAACAAGGGCCAGGAGGTGCTGCACAAGCAAATAGAGTAAGCCTCTCTGGAGCTCTGAACCTGTCTATTTAGGAAAAAAATGAACATTTGTGATGTACTCCTGTAACCACCAGCGTCAGCGTGGGCTTGCTGCTTCTGAAGAAGTCAGGCACAGCCTCAACCCAGGCATCAGAGTAGCCTCGGGCTGTAAAAACAAGTGAATGACTGCAAATACGACTCAGTGACTGTAACTACAACTAAACCATTGTAAATACAGCTCAACGACTGTAAATGCTACTCAAAAACTGTAAGTACAACTCAACAACTGTAAATACAACTCAAGTGCACTCAGGTTGAGCAGGTTCGGTCTCTACCCACCGAAGTTTTCCTCTGTTACTCGCATGCTTTGTAAAACCGAGTCAGTAGCAGACAGAGCTGAAAAAAGTAGACAAGCAGCTCGGGAGAGCATTTGATTTGCACCCCCCTGTCACTGCCTCGTAGGTGGATTCACACATACATATGTAAAGTTAGGAACAATGAGACAAGCCATGTAACTTGCAAGGCTTATTGTTCGGCTGCAAATCTGGAGCCCCCGAGCTGTGCCTAGCAGATGGGCACCGTCAGCTCCCCGCGATGTATAGCTTTGTGGTGGAGCTCCCATCAGAGACTGCATCCAGAGCCCTGTTTGCAAACAGTGTGTTTTTAGGGATGTGTCATGGCTCTGCAGCAAACCAGGCTTACACTGATGTGCAGGGTGGAAATGAAAGGACCCGTGGCCACTCCAGAGCTAACACAAACTCTCCTGACCCTGCCCGTGGGGAAGGCAACCATTCAGTGCTGGCTTCAAAACCCGCCTGAGAGGTGAGGAACAGAGGTGCTGCAGCCTCTGCCCCTGCCCCATCGGCAGCTGCCAGGCCATCAGCTTCTCCCCAGCTCACGGCGGCACATTTACACCAACGGTGCATGTTGGTGCTGCCCCCAAACCTCTTGCTGAACCTGGAACAGGCATTAAGAAGTGCCGTTGCTTGGGATTAATTTTCTCTCTCTTTTCTTTACTTTCCTTGAAACAATAAGGAGGAGGAAAACTGGAGTATTCGGCTGTGCTGGCTCTTGAGGGCTATCCATTTCAGAAAGTTTCTCTGGTTTCTGTCAGGGATGCTGTGACCACCAGCAGCCAAATTCTGCTGCCTGTAGGACAAGGCAGAGAACAGAGACTCTTTTCAGACCTGACTGGAAAGGGTCGGAATGTGGCCACACGCGTACCCTGCTACGACATCTGTTAGATATAAAGTATGTCGGTGCCGGTGCCGGTGCCACAAGCTCTTCACACTCTATCACATCTGCTGACACCTCTGCACCATCCCCTGAACACGTCACTGCTCTTAGCAGAGCACGAAATGCAAAGTGTCAGCGGCACCTTGGGTGCCATCAGGTTTCTGCACCGCGACGAGCAGGAATATTCCTCATGCTCAACAGCTGTTTGGATAGAGACGTGCAATTGCTTCTGAGACAGCTACGAGGCTTAGGATGTTACCGCCCTCACCTTAAATGGGAACAATTGACCCTGCCCCGAAGCAGAATGGGAGAGTTTGCAGGATTTATGGGTCAGTTATGGGATAGCACCTTTATCACGGGGTGGGGGGGGGGGGGGAGTTTTTACCTTCAGCTCTGCGGATCTGCAAGCACGCGGCTGCCTATGCATGGAGTTGCAAATTAGCGTATCACAGCTTCTCGAAAGAAAAATAACATGCATCGCTTCTCCATTAAAAAACAGCACAGTAATCGGAAGGGAAAGAAGGAAAACGTGGCATTTTAGGCTCCTGCCCATCCAGGCTGGAGCAGAGCACCGCTCCCGCGGGGCGACGAGCTCCCCGTGCCCAGCGGCACACGTCTACCGGTGCTGCAGGAATGACCGATGGTAACAAGTCAGCAGGTGGGACGAAATATATGGCAGCAGGCACCTAAGGCAGCTTCAGTGCTGGGCATGTCCCTGCCTGTAGCTCGGCAGTCCAGCAGGTCCCTTCACTCCCAAGCTCCATCCCGCAGCCAGGTCAGTGGCAAGGCACCGGCTGCAGCCTTCCAGGTCCCCGTGGGAAGCCTTCTGGCGTCTCAAGGTGACACTGGTGTTGAGCAGGCTGCTGAGATGAAGGAAAACCTCTCGCAGGAGCTGGGCCCACGGCCAGCACTGGGCTCACACTGCCCCAAGACCCAGTTCCCTGAATGACCCCACCTCCAAGTCCCTGCAAAATTGGGGGTTTTTGTCTTCTGGGGAAGGAGAGTGCTGCCTACCGCACCAGAAACCCCAAGTATTAAAACAAACAAAGGTTTCAAAACCATCAAGCTTTAAGTAGCAAGACCAAATAACAGTTCTTTCTGAGCTGGAGAGAGAAGCCAAGACAAAGGCACGATGCATCTTCCATACAGTGAAGAACCACATAAAAGGGCTTCGCAGGAACTAAGACGCCTCTTGTCCTTTCTGATGGAGAAGATCTCTTCATGTGTAAGATAAATGCTCACGAGGTAAACTCTCTACAGGAATTTCTGCAGGAGCTGCTCCCAAGGTGGGTCCCGGAGGCTGGTACCACAGCAGCAGCACGGGTTCTGCCCACGGGTCGGCTGTCTACGGGGTAAGGAGAGGCCACCCCCCCAGGAGAGGCCGTCCTCCCCAGACTGACTCTGTAGGGCATTCAGTCTACACCAGTAAAGCAAAAGAAACTTCTTCCTGGCCCAGGGAAGAGGCTTCACCTTACAGGACGCAGACTTTGTTGGGGAACGTTCAAGGCAACTGATGAACGCAAGAGTCATCAGCCCGTCTGAAAAAAAAAATCCGGAGAACGCCCCAAACTGCAGAGTTTAGGGCGAGCTCAAGTCACTGCGCCTTGCCAGAACGGAAGGCATTTCTAAAGAGAGTTAGAGTTGTCTCCCCTCTTCTGGAAGAAACAAAATCCTGCGTTTGAATGTGGGCATGATAAATGTGGCAAGTTCCCTTTTGATGAAAAGGAGCAATTCGGTCCCTTCTCGTCATTGCCCCTCAAGCACTTCTGTCGAGGAAGAGACCATTTGCTGCTGCTCGGTGACAACGTCAAGCCCTGCGATTCCCTAGCTATCAAGAAGGACCACGGTGGGTACTGCAGGATTTAGGGAGGGCCTTGCTGCTTTAAAGAAGCCAAGCAAGTTCCTCGGGACCCCAAGCCTTCGACGCATTTCCTTCCCTTGAAGGACCAACAGCCCCAATTAGAAACAGGCCGTTAGATCCGAATGATTTAAAAAGCAATTACAGATAATTATATATACGGGGGAAATGTGATTAATAGCTCGTTCTCTGCAGTAACCGAGCATGCTTACAGCAGGCAAGTCTGGACAACCGGCTGCCTTCCTTCGCTCGTATCCTTGATGTCTCACTTGGAGTAATCTGAGGTACGGCTGCTTCAGAGGAGCTAAAACAAGTGTCTGAGGACATGCAGGAAGCTGCGAGACAGGGATAAGGCAGGCAACAGCCAGGGAAGAGCCGGGGATGAACCCGGCTGCACCAAATACAGAAGCTGCTGGTGAACAAGAAAGGGGAACAAATTATCGGGGTGGGCTGGCAGAAAGAAAGAAAAGGTCTCAGCTTTCAGGCCCAGAGGAAAGAAGCAAAACCAGAGCCCTGTGGGAGCTTGGACAATTGTACGGGGCAGGAGGAAAGCGGGATGAGGTTGGACTGGATGATCTTGTAGGTCCTTTTCAACCTCATGCTTCTAGGACTGCCACCTCCGTGCGCTGCTCTGCGACCAGGGCAGGAATCCCGGGGAAGTGCTTCGCAGGAGGCGCTCTGTTTACAGTAGGTGCTGCTGAAAGGTGTCCCGAAGAAAGACAGCAATTAACAGGCCTGGAAAAAAAAATGGCTTCTTTCCACAAAGAGCCTTTTAAGTGTGTTTTTCGAGCCACTTTAAGGGTTAATGTTTAGCTGTTTATCCGGAGTTGTCGGATGTCAGCTCTTTCTTTTGACTCCTAATGGCTTATAGCCATCAGGAGGTGAAGACTCCTCAAAAGAGATGGTGTCAGGAATGTTTTTTTATGCCCACTAGCACCCACACACCTGCAGGAGCCTGTGCTTGCAGGATAGATAGTTTACATACTTGAACCTGTATCCCAGGGACAGAGATATAAACATGAAACCAGATCCCATCCGACGGGGCCGTTGAAGCCCCTGGGCAGTACAAAGGGGTCCTTTCTCCCACACCCACCTCCAGTGACCACAAATAACAGCTCAGTTCGAGCCGTCTCTCCCCACTAAGAATAAGCTCTGCTGGTCCAGATTTTAGGGCTGGCCCCTGACAGGTTTGCAGCACCTTTAGCTCCAAACGTTGGTTGTGAAACAAAGGGCCGCTCTCAGGAGCAGACTCCAGGAATCAGCCCCGTCACAAATCAAAGCCCCTCGGACAAGGGAACGGGAGAACAAAGACACCGGCTCCCAATCAATCAGAGCGCTGCTCACTCGTGACCTTCCCCAGGTGAGAGATGTCATTGAGCCTAATAATTACACCGCAAGGTGCAAACAGGCCGAGCAGTTGTAAATCTCACCACCGCAACGTTTCCTACGGGCGTTCAAAGGCAGCTGGTGGAGCTGATGCCCCCGGAGACCGGATCCTTCCGCTTCCTGCGCTCTTCCCAAAGCTTCAGCCCTGCTCAGACGAAATCTTCCCTCTTCCTCCTGCTAAACCGAGGCAGCAGCACGGGTGCAGGCAGGGATAAGGGGGATAAGGGCTGCGGTGCAGGTGTGCACCTGGAAGTGCTGCTGCAGCCAGCCAGACAAGCGCAGAAGGAAATCACTACACCGCGTGTCTCCCCCTGCTACAGTCCCCAAAAATAAAATAATAAAGAAAGCAGCATCAAACAGAAGAGATGGGGAGTTATAGTAATGAGAATTTATCCTCGGGCACCCTACTCTCGGTGTCCCTGCTTGAGCAGGGCGCTGGACCAGGTGGACCCCGAGGTCCCTCCCAACCTCAGCCACGATTCTGTGAATTTGGGGCTTTTTGCTGGGAGTTGGGAGCAGGGGGGCAGGAAAAGGATGTCATGGTCGTGGAATCTGGGCTTCCTTGGGTTTGTTTGTTTGTAGAAGCGCGGATGATGGCTCAGCAGCTCCGGCTAAAGCACGGCTGGGAGGGGAGGGCAACTAACCTTGAAGCCTCCAAGTATTTAGGAACACCTTCAGTGTGAGACATGCTCAAGAACAGGGTTTAAGGCACGTTTAAGGCTGTGTCCTTCCAGCCTGCCTGCGTGACCTGAGCTCCCCCAGAAGCCCTGCTGCCACGCTGACTTGGGAATTTACACCATGGAGGCTGGGTCAGACCCTGAAAGCTAAAGGGAACACAGCAAAAGCTCCGGGCTTCTTTCTTTGTCTGTCACACCGAAATACTTCCAGCCATGCACAGACTCTTCCGTGCTCGCAGTCTCCTGGGCAGCAGCCTTCCTGAGAAGCACAATTAGAAGGAAACCTGAGGTTGTTGAGGGATCCTGCAGCACAGCAGACGAGCTGCTGGGGTATTTTTGTTCCCCGTTGCTTTTACAGGAGAGGTGTTCTGCAGATGCCAGGCTGGAGGTGTAAAGGGAAAGCCAAAGGGTATGGCCAAGGGAGAAGCAGTGTGTGAAGTCTGGCTCCTCGAGAAGCACATGCTGGGTCTGTAAACCCTGCCTGACAGCTGGGGTGGGTGAAGAAAGCCTAAACACAAGGAGGGCTAAGCTGGGAGCACATCACCTCCTCCTGTGCTCGACGCTCTCGATGAGAGAGGGCTCGGGGGAGCAGAGAAGGGATGCAGACGTCAGACAAGCAAATGGTAGAAGTGCTCCTGTTCCAAGTCAAGGGATATTGAAACTTTCCAAAAAACTGGCTGTTTAGCCTCGAGTTCACTTTTAGTGCTCACCCCGTAGAGTGCAGCCTCAGGCCAGTGGCTGCTTTTCCTGCTCAGCAGATTGCAGACATTGCACGTCGCCTTCTTGGGGTGCACGGGCGAGGACTTCTGCGGTGCTGTGTGACAAGGTCCCAGCTCTGCGCCAGCTACCGAGACGAGGGCTCAACTCACGGCAGAACTGAGTATGGGGAACTGGTCCCACAGTGCTTCACGCTGCTCTGGTGAAGATTCACGGCCAGGGTTGTGGTTTGGTTTGGGGCAGGGAACAACTTGTCACAAAACGAGCTGGTGACAATCACTTCCACCTCCAGACTTCAGGTCCATGCCCACGCTGACAGCGAGGGCAGGCTGCCCCAGAGGCACAGGAGGACAGATGTACTCCTGGCTTTGTGTACACCAGTCTCTGACTATTAAAGCAAAGGCTAGAGAGATCTTTGCTTTCCACCGCTCAGCTGAGGCACGGTCCCGTCGTGCTACAGGAAGACACGGCTCTTCTGTAATGCAAGATTAAGGCTATGGTCCTGTAATTCCAAAAACCAGCTCAGATAAGCCCCATGAGTCACAAATCAAAATAAACTAGAGGTCCCAGACTAAAACTAACGCACCACGACCCCCTGAATACTTGCAAATGGTCTCTGACCATGGGACACGCAGGGCTACAGCTGCACAGACCAACAGGAACCAGAGCACATTCTCCCTGGTAGAGCCCAGCTTCCACCCATATGGCTGATCTCTTCCCCCAGAGAGGGACGATTTATTGCTGCTCATCGGGAGCAGTCCGTAGGAACACTACCCCCAGCATCAGCTGGGAGGCCGAAACGGACCCAAGAGGATGCAGACAGCCAACCAGACTGGCCACCATGGGCCACTGTATACCTTGTATACCTGGAAACCCTGCTGGGTTTACAAGCAGAAACCTGCTTTATGACTTCCGTAGGCTGCTATTTCTTTGAAAAGACAAGCTAGCAACTTACAACGGGCACTAATGGGCTCCAGCAATCACCTCCACGTTTATAGCTCACATGGAAAATAAAGATACTCACGTCTGTGTCACTAGTTACTTCGCTGTAATAGAAAGAGCGCGCAGAGAAACCTCAGAGGAACTTCTGAACGCTTCAGAAGTCAACAGTGGAGCATCATCTGCGTGGCAGCATGGAACCGAAGCCGCAGGGTACGGCTTGAATCCTCTTCAGTCTTTGGCAGACACACAGAGCTGAGCTCCTAGCCTCCTGCCAGTCCTTAAGGACCTCATGGCTTCTTCTCTAAGATCGACCTTCATTTCCTCCAAGAGCAACCTCCACCCGAGGGTAGGCTTTGGCCAGCAGCACGCCCAGGCTGCTGGACCCTCAGGGAACGGTTCCTCAGACCCAAAAGCAAAGAAACCCCACAGAACTTCTCACTTCTCAAACATTTTTTTCCCCATGGCAGCTGGCAAATCCTTTCCTTTGCTTCTCGTCCAAGTTGGACAAAATTACTGCAGAGAATCCCTCCGGCTCCCCTCCCCCTGCGCAATGCAATCCCAAGGGAGAAATGGTTTCATGGGGACCCCCTGCTGTCTTGCATCTGATTTCCCTCCTAAGTATGGTATAGGGAAGCGTCTCGAGGGCTATGGCTGTGACCTCCATACAGCTCTTTTGTCAAGTGCCATTTCATTAAAAAATCAGCCTTTTAACTGTGGACACATTTCAACCTCACCAAATCTGCTAATTATTGACAGTTGGTGAAGAGGAGATTTCACTTGTTCCTCCTGTTAAACTGCATCTAATTAGTAATTACTGGTTCACTGTCATCTTTACTGCAATAATCCCACTGCACATTGGCTCATTAACCTTTTGCTTTTCTAAAGCAGCCTGCCAACAAGATGAAGGCTAAAACAGATTGGAAAACAATAGCTCAGCCTTGGATTTTAGGCTGTTTATTCCCCTTGTCCTGGAGATCCAAAAGGAAGATTATTTTTAAGAAAAGGCTTTCAGCTGCAACCAGCCTAATTCCAGAAGATGGCTTGTTGTGCCCCAACCAGCTATCAAAGCCCTTTAAACTTAACCTCCGGTGAGGGCACGTGTATTATACATGCGTACAACCCTTCCTAGTGGAAGGGTTTCTCAGCTCTTGCCTTGGCTCCATTTCTCACCTGGCTTTATCCTTCTTTTAGCAGCATGACCCGACACATGGGCCACGGGATAAGGCAAGCTCCCGGGGGTCTGCAGCCCTCTGGAAGCTCGAGAGCATCCTCTCAGGTGCTGAAAAATGAACGATCTGGGTGAGCAGAGCCCAAAGGGAAGAAAATCGGTGGAGCAACCCCATGGTTATTTCTTTTGCTGCTACACTGAATTTCATTTGCACAAGTCCCATTTTCAGTTTGGAACTGTCACAGCTGTTTCTATTGGCAGTGCATAGCTGAGTAGGAGTTGTCAGTGGGGATGCTGTAGGATAGGCAGCTAGAAAAGAGATTCCCCGGGGGGCATGGGAGGCAGTTCGAGGTTGTGGGCTAAATGCATTAACTACACGTTTCTCCCAAACTTAACAGAAGTGAATTATTTAATGCATATTGATGTATTTGGGTTCTGGAGTTAACACTATGTTGGGATGAAAAGTGTAGTTCTCGGTGTCTGAAGCGTGCTCTATCTCAAGGACCTGTCTTTATGGTTCACACTAAGGTTTTATTTTTATAAGGTGATCTTAAAAAACCATAACACCTAGAAAAACGCTCTAATTCTGGAGCACCATGGCAGGCAGCAAAGGGGATTCCATCTGTACAAACTGAAGGAAGATTTGAGGTCTTGGTTAGACCCAAAAGTAAGTCTGGATGCATTATTTTTCCCAGGGCGTGAAGGCTGCTTAGCTCCACAATTTTCATTTAGCTGATACTGATGTTTCTGTATGCAAGCAGAGCTGAATTTTGATTTCTCTTACGCTACTTTAAAACAGGACTAACTGAAGCAGCTACATCTGGGGTACTTTGAAGCAGAATCTGACCTGGTTGAGACCAGCCGTTTAACTGGGGCATGGATGCCAAGGCACCGTGTAACCAGAATGGGACCACGCTGGTCCGAGGTTGCTCCCCAGCTGTGAGTGGCAGCAAACCCACAGGGGCTGCCACTCCAGAAGAAGTTATTTGGCAAGACAGGGAAGGGACATTTAATTGACACATGATAAAATGGCTGCATTGATATGGGACACTTATTAAATATATCACAAGGCTTCAATTCTGCTTGAAAACTAACTGTAAGTTTGAAACATGCTCAAAAGCCCCTTTTGCAGAGAGGATCAAAAGCTCCCATGCTAAAACAAGAGCTTAATAACACATCAGCTTCTCTGTTTGCTCTCTGACTAAAGAAAAAGGACTGTGAATGTGTGATTAAGGGCAGAATTTGGCTCGTTTACAATTCCTGTAAGGGTTGCTGCTCAGACCATAATCATATTTTTGGAACAGAACACGCCTATTACATCTTGTCGTTAATAATTTACTCCCCGGGTAGAGCTCATTATAACAGCATCATCTCTGCTGTGTTATGCTCCTGGCTGCTTCACCTGCTGTAGTTATAAGGGAAAGCACATACACACACACGTACACATATACACGTATATACCTACAGAGAGTGAGAGGTTGGTGTTTAAAAACTGTTAACTTAGTTACCTGGTGAACGGATGGACCAGTAACCAAGAAGCCACACATTCTGAGAAATATTCTCTGCAAGGAAATTCGGATTTCATTTCCAAGATCGTGAATAAAATGACTCTAGAAAGATTCTTTCAGGTAAATCACTTGCTCTGCTTACCTGAGCATCCCCAAAGCCCCTGACCACTGAGGGTGTCTCAATGAGATTGATGAATGGGAGGAACGCCCTTACACACTCACACACATTTATAATGAATGCAGAACTAACTGGGAGGCTGATCAGCCTGGGCTGCTTTGGAAAACCTGACTCCTTGGTGTCAAGAGAACCGAGGTCCAGCTGTGCGAGTGGAGCTCACGCCAGCTGAGCAAAGACAAGCCCTCAGTGGGCAATGAGCCTCACCACCAGCTGTAATGGTATCTCTTCATTGACACGATGCGTGGGCAGGGAGCACATCATTCTGTTTGATCTACTAATCAGCGCTGATTCATGTTTACACTGCGGATAACATTTCATCTGCTTTTAGAAGGTCATTCTCAAGTGATGCTGTACGGTTTTCACTATTGACTGATGCCTGCAATTTGTATATCCTCTGAAGGAAGAGAGACCTTAATTTTTCTTGTGGGCTAGAATTCATTCAGCTGTTAGCATCAACACAGTTTTTCAAGCTGCAATATCAGATACAACACGTTATAGAGTATCTGTCACCCATGAAGTTCAGACTATAATAGAAAAGGTAGAAAGACCCTGTGAGCTTCATTATTAAATGAGGAAACTAAAACAATGAATATTTTTAGAGCTCAAAGTGTTTACCTCTGAATGCTTCAGATACAGGTCCCAAAACTTTCGTTCCCACTGACCTTAGCTGGCATTTACTATTTCAAAGAATTGTGTGTTAAATGTTGCTTACAAAAAAATACTGAAAATGTACTAAACAATAAGTTTCAAAACAGAATTGGAGGGTCAGATTCCTGTCTGTGTTGAAAGAAAGGTTTGGTTTGGCCAATACTATTAAACATGCGTCATCAGTGAGAAGGGAGAAAACATACAATGACTGCTGATAAAGGTTAGAGATGACACAAAGACTGAGAAAGTGGTAAATAATCAAGAGCCCGAGATCCAGAGGCCTCTAGCTCACATGGCCATCTGTGGAAAGGAAGCCCATGTGCATGGTACTACGGTCAATAACGAAGCTGCCTCTGGAAGCAATGAACGTATGGGACATCTTTTTGGGGGAACGGTGTCAATGCTGCCTTTGGGGTAAATGACATGTTCCTCAAACAGGTGCTAGGCCTGGAAATACTTCTCAATCTTTCATAACCAAAACCTCTGAGCAGAACTTGGGATCACGGTAAATAACTGATGGACAAGGAGCTTTGGTTGAGCTCATGCCAAAACGACTAACGTGCTCTGTGGACGTACAAACTCAAGCAGAAACAGGCAAATCACACTGCCCCTGTAACTGGAACTTATGCAATTCCTTACTGGAATACCATGTCTGGTTCTCGTGGAAATGCTCCAAAAAGGATGTTGACTAATTAGAAAAAGTTTAAGAAAGAACCACACAAATCATTAAAGCAGCAGAAAACATGTCTTTTAGCAAGAGACTCCAAGAGTCAGATACGCTCTGTTTCTAACACAGAAGATTAAAGGACAGTTTTATTTCAGTCTGTAAACAGCTAGAAGAACAACAGAAAATTGGTAACACGTTTTTCAGTCTTGCAGACAAGTGTACAACAAGATTCCCTGGCTAGAAGTTGTGGATAAACCAATCCAGACTTAAAAAAAAACAAAAACGGAAGTAACCAATAGAGACTGTGATAGGGACTGTGATACGTGTTCCTGATCGATTGTTCCATATGAAACAAAAAGAACTTCAGCAAAGCCCTTCGCTTTGTTTGATAGAGGTTTTACCCCTTTGTAAGTGACCCTATCTGCAAATCTACAATTTTATAATCTGCAAATCTACAAGCTCCAAGCACTGAATAGTCAAAATTCATGACTCACAAAAAAATACACCTTCACGGTTTGCTCAACCAATTTAGGTACACGTGATTTCATTAGCCCTTCTGCCTGTTTCCTTGGCTAGTTTTCCTCTGTTCGCTTCCCTTACAAAACTCCCATCCTACCTTCTCCTCTTGCATTTTAGTGCCCACAAGATGCAGTATCCATCCAGGGAAGTGCTTTGTATTTTTTCCCCTGAAAACCACCCAGGCTCAGAGTAAACATTATTCCGAAACGCCAAGAATGTAGTGGAGACTGCGAAGTGGGGAGAAGCCTTGCCCCTGAGGTTGTGTCTTCCTGGAGCCAGTCTAGAAGACAAGCAGCCAGGAACCCTCACAGAAGCTCTGGGAAAGTAGGTCCACATCAAACGTGTATCCCAGTGGCAGCTCTGAGTAATGAGATATATACTTATTTTCACCACGTGAATACCATGGAAACACCCCTGCCATAGGGGCAGCGAGCTGAGCCACGTTCTCCCTGGTGCGGCTCAGCTCTGACTAAGCTCAGGACCACCCACAAGACAGGACAAACCCCGCTGGAGCCACGGGGCAGAAGCCATCAGCCAGAAATAAAAAACATCTCTCGATGTGATCTGACCCCGCCAGACCTCGGTACCACTGGAAGAGGAACCAGACACCCAGTTATGGTCAAGATGCTTCTCTGAGACGAAGCAGGCAGAACATTAGCCGCATACACTCCCTAAAATGCTCCAGCCTGCTTGCCCCACTGCTCCCTGGTGTTTTGATTGCTTCGCAGTCCAAACATCCTCCGTACAGGAGAAGCAGATCACTGTGGTGGGGTACAACAGATGTGATGGAAAGGAGGACCACGCATTGTCCCCCCTTGTCTTTAAAAGGTATGTTTGCTGGGTGGAATGAGGATTCCTCTTGGAAAGTACATCCCGCCACATGATCCAACCACTGGTAGAAGCTGGGGCAAAGCCGCGTGCTATTAATCTGTGGTGTAGCATGTGCTAACAGGAGGGACCAACATAGCCATCACCTGACCAGTGACTCGTCAAGGGAAAGAGACAGCAACCAACTTCATCACAAAATGAATTGGAGAAATGAGACCGTTATCCAGAAGGCAAAACGAGCCGTGGCATTGGTAAGCCATTCTGTGACATCCCACTGCAGGGACCAGACAGGTACTGACCTCGGACATCTGCGGGAAGAGGCTGATGGCCAAGGGGAGGGCCAGGCCGAAGGCTGCGAGGCACACGAGGCTTTGCACGGGGAGAATCATCCGGGGACGGGACCTCAGGAGGGATGTCCTGGAAAAGGAAGGCTCTGTTAGACCATTTCATGGACCGGACCCACCAGCCTTCCCCACGACTGGTGCAGGTTCCTCCTGGTGGGTCGTCCCAGCTGAGAACACCCACAAAGGATCCTGAGTCCTGCCCTGAGCTTCTGCATCTGCTGGGGTTACACGGTCCAAGGCCATTTAAGTGCTCACTTTCCCACATTAAACAGGACCACTTCACGCATGCTTCCCCCATTTCAAACCATATCACATGGGAGTAAACTGCACAGGAGGTGATCCGGCCACACACAGGTGCTGCTCGCTTTAAGGCTTCGGAGGCTGTCAGCGAGCAGAAGGAAATTAGGCTCTTGAGAGACACTGGGAACTCTGTCAGCTGCACCACACAAAAAGGCTTCGTTAATGGGGTAATAAAGTAGTAAACTTGACAACGCCTTAATCTGTTCAAAACGAAACTTCTGCGGAGTGGGTGATAAGGATGCTTTACCACCGGCTGTCCCCAGGGGATATGTTTGAGTTCAAGCCTTGTTAACAGCAAACTTGTGAAGCTACCTGCATGGTCAGGTTCTGATAATGACCCATTAAGTGACTCTTCCAAGGCAATTAACACTGAATGACAGAGACAGCATCTTGCTCATAGAAGATGGCATTTTAAGTATATTCCAGGATACAGGACCTTGGATGGTTTACAAACGTTAGGGGATAAAATATAATTCTTGAGGGGATTGTTCGGAAGCTATCTGCACCAAAATGACACCTGTCATTAACTTTTTTTCTACCAATCCAAAACAAATGGAAATAAGACAAGTAGATGGTGAGTTCTGCTTGAGTAGTCAGTGGATGTTAACAGCGTAGAGGGGCAGCCAGATTTGCCACTGGGTCATCAGCTATGGCCTTAGTCCCTTAGTCCCAAGAGTCCGTATCTCCTCTGACCATCCTTGAGGATGCTGATGCCTCAGGGCCATCAAACATGGGCAGAAATCTGCTAGTTAATGCCCTTCCACTGGGACGAGAACACAAAATCAAGGCAAACAACCCTTCCCACATCAGGACATGCTGCTAGCCTGGGATACGAGCGTTTGGCGCACACACACGTTACTTTGCAGGTGCATCTCCCTGCGCAGCCTGTGCCTGCAGCCCATGCAAGAAACCGGATTACTGCAGGCTGCAGGCACACACCTGATGAATTTTAACAGAGCAGCTGATGTGTGGGAACTTGTTACCCTGCCGTAGGTTGTCTGTGTGTCTGAACATTCAGACTCCGTGCCCTTTGCTAGCAGCGCTTGCTGAAAGCTGTCTTCATTGTAAAAAGGCTTGGGGAAAGTGGGGAAGGAAAACAAGATCTGGAGACATAACTCCTCCGATATCTCAATTGCTCCCTAATAAGCTAACGAGACAGAATTGATCCTATCGATTTCTGAAAGCCAGGCTTCTCTTCTTCAGTACTTGGCTACTTCGCTTTGCACAGAACATGGTCTAAATTAAAAGACTCCTGCTGAAGTCCACAAGTGTTTGTGTGAGCCAGGGAAGTACCTGCTCCCTACCTTGCTCCATGCTCTACCTGCATTCACCAGCTACGGTTCTGTAAATGAGACATTTGGGAATTGCCAGCGATGAGTTGTGATAACGAGTCCCTGGGACGCAGACAGACAACTACTGGAAGTGATTTATTCTTCTGCTAAAGCTGCCGTGATCCACGAGAGCCCTCACTGAGAAAATCCTAAGACCAGCCTCCTCCAAGCCTCCCTGGAGCACGGTTTAGAAGCAAGACATCACTGCTTGTACCACCCTGACACCTCAGTTTGGAAGCTGCACCCTCTTTAATTACTGCCCTGTTGGGGACCTTATAATCACCCAAGCAAAAACTCAACCAATTTAAAGTGATCCCTGGCACAGCCCCCAGGTGTGATTTCCAAAAGTGCTTCAGACCCAGGCCAGTTCAAATTACAATGGCTAACCTTCTAATTAAGAAGAGTTATGGCTTGATTTAAAAAGGAGAGGGGACTAATTAACACATGTAGTGTAATGTCTTAATTGGGATTCGGATTCTAAAATTTGCGCAGTTCAGAATAAATGACTCATAATTAGTTGAGAGGTCACTTTTCTTCCGTCCCTAGGATCGTTGCTCTCGACACAGATCTCAGAAGAATATTAAGCTAAATATTGCTTGCTGCATTTTGGTAGCTGCCAAATGTTATCAGAGCCCCTCTGTTCAACCTTCCCTTCCTGGAAGTGAATGATGAGATGTTTCCCGGTGGTTTCACTGCAGAGTATTATAGCAGATTAAGAATCAATAAAATTAATACTCATCTGTTGAGGGAATTAGTTTACAGCATTGTCCTGTGTGCTCTGCCTAGATCATGAAGGTCTGGACCTTTAGATGCTCCTGACAGCCCAGCTTTGCCCCTGGCATCTCCTTTAGCAGATCGCTATATTCACACGAGTGAATATTATATATATTCACAAGAATGAATATTACCTTAATGGTGCAAAAGCACATGAAGCTGTTCTTGGACAAGACCAGCAGCTTTATGTGCTGCCCTGTACACGGGACAGGGTTGGCAAGGCTCTGGTTCAAACCTTGGCACTCGGATTAAACTCCAAGAGACTGAAGTCTGCACCAAGAGAAGGTGTCATGTTGGAAATCTGCAGAGACACAGTAATATGATCTATTGTTCCCGCTTCAGAAGCCAATTTGTTTATGCATTTGCCTTTGGATGAAAAAAGAAGGTCTATTTTTGCGATACTTTCCTCCACGCCTCTCTCTTCTTCTTTTTTTAAAAGATTTGTTTCTTTAGCCCCCTTCAGAGCCCCCTAACCCTTCTTCTTTCTGCAATTTGCTTCCATAAAATTTGCCTGGTGGACAGAAAAAAGGCAGCAACGTACCGGGGAGCTTCTGGCTTAATAATTCCAGGTAGCACTTAGTGTGAACGGATGTACCTAAACCAGCGAGCCCTCACGGGTAACTTCAATATGCATGAGCGTGCGTGTACGTAGGTACAGACACAGACACACGCATACTTGTACAGACAGTACATCTGCTCCGCAAAGACAGTGTGTTGTAGCTCTTGTAAATACACCTTCATTCAACTTTCATCACATTGTTCATTAGTGGTTTAAATTTTGCATAATTTGGCAGCTGCCTCTGGCGTTTTTCAAGAGGTACTGTAATTTATTCCATATGGAAGTCAGTCGCTGTACTAAAAAGGAGTTATCAGGTTCAGTGAACCAGAGCTGTATTTGTCTAGAAGGAGGTGTCAGATGCTAAACTAAATATGACAGGAGTTAACCAAAGTCTCCCAGCTGACAGATTCTGTGGGGTTTCTGTAGTGTTTGGTATAAACAGGTTCAGAGCTAATGCATACACTGCAAGACGCCGAGGATGCCAGCGGGGTAAGAAAAGCACGGGAGGCTGAGGCTCTGGGTATCCCGAGGCACCCAGGCTCCTCGGAGCCCAGGGCTCTGCGACCCATCTGACACAACCATAACATTTGGGGTGACTGTCCCAGCCCAGACTGCGCACCCCAAATCCCTGTTGTGCTCAGAACTTGCCGGAGCCAGCACCGTGCCACGTCTTGCTTTAGAGAGACCTTTGCTGCTCTCTGCAGAGGGTGTTTGAGCTTTTCTCACTCATTTGGGGTCGTTTCAGGAAAGCTGGGCTCCTCTAACAGCCCGCGGCTCTGTCTGTCACTCCGTCTGGCTGGGCCACCAGGGCTTTGTCCACGCTCAAGAGCATCTCCTGCTCTGGCTACGGACTCAGAGCCTGCTCCAGGGGACACAGCAGATGCAAAGGGAGCGATGTTGGGGGATTTTTCTGCCTGATTGACATAATTAAAGGAGCAGTTTCAATGTTTACTTTGGAAACAGCCACGGCAGTTTAAGGTGTCACTGCTGGCAGCTGTTTGGTTCAAACAAACTTCACCGAGGGTTTAGCTGGATGGAGAGACTTTGCACTTGAGGAGGAAGAAGAGCACCTGTAGGAATTGTTCTGCAAGCAGATCTAAAGGGCAGTATCTCCAGCAAAAGGCCACGAGCACAAGGTCCAGGAGGATCTCCTACCTCGCTCTCATTTCTGCAGTGAAAATCATGGTTTAAGGCTAAGAAAGCCACCACCACAGAGCCATGGTCTGAGCACCGAGTATCCTTCAAGACAATCCATTGCTCACACTTCAGTCTGGCTTAGCCATGCCTGAGCAGCTCTGCAAGTTGATCCAGCCTGGGAACATCCTGATTTGATGAGATTTACAGGAGAACAGCCCTGACAGCTGCCGTGTGAGGATGCTGCTATGCTGTGGTGCTAGCAGCTCTGCGAGCCTCAAGATCAGGGTGATGTGGTGGTGAAGGAGGTGTAGAAGAGTTCCTCTTTCAGGGACACAACTCTTCTGCTCCCTGCTTTTCTCAGCTCCTGCCCACCAACAGTTCCAGCTTTATCTCCCCTCCATAAGCTCTGCACAGCAACTCTGGGGACTTTTCCTGTCTAGCCTGACATACGTGAGCTCCTGGAGCCTGTCCTCAGGCCATCTTCTGTGCTTCAGACCCTTTGAGGTTGCCTGTACTGCGAGGTAGAGGACAGGCTTTAGGACAAGGAGATAAGGAAGAGAAGAACTCATGTTCTTCTACCTCCACCGCCAGCAATAACCTCCAAGTGTCCACAGCAGACGTTGCTGGTGGGCCGAGCTGCAGTCTGCTTGTCCATCACTTGTCCAGAGCACGTGAACCAAATGACATCGAATTTCAGTTTTCCCACCAAAGAGATCAGGGGAACCCAAGGCTGGACGTACACAGATCTGGATGCTCTACACACTGACCGTCTGCACGGTGGGCTCCAGTTCTGCAAGGAGTCAGAAACCTGACAAAGACTACAGGAGAAGCCTTGGATGATGGCTCTGTAACTGGTCCTTTCTGGGAGAAAGCTGTGCAGGTTCTCAAATTCCATCACATAAAAGGATTCACAGAAGTGTATGAATAAAGGAAAATGTTTGAAGTGCACAAAATCCAACTTAACGCAGTAGATGTGGTTGTCCTCACATCTTTGTGACACAGGGGTACTAACGAAGTTTTCTTTTCTGATCTGAAGTCAGCTGAGTTGAGATCCCACAGATGACTCTTCTCCATCTTACAGACAATACGAAACCAATATTCTTCCGTATTAAAGTTGCCAGCACGGATATTATTTATAAAACTTAAATGAGAATACATCTGCACAAAATAACTGACACCGTGTTCCCCGCATGGCATATGTAGTCTCAAAATAAACATTGATTCTATATGTTAGCTGCCTCAACAGAGCGTCCAAGCAGCAGGAAATGCATGAAACATGGGGAAAGAATGGAGCGCTGCGGCGCTCGGCAGTGGGAGGTAACATTGAATTACTTGGAGAGCAGAGAAGGCGGCCCCGGGAGTTAAAATACACAGCAGGCAAAGAGATGAGAGAAGCCAAGAGAGCTGAAAAAAATGGCACAAGAGACGAGAGAGGCAGCTGGGGGAGTTAAAACATGCAGATGGAGAGATGGCTGAGAGAGAGGAAAGACCTGGATCCAAGTGGAAAGACGACGACCAGGAACTGGCCACTTAAAATAAACTTTCTGAACGCCGAGACACAAAGGAGGGAGCAGGTTTGGATTCCAAAACCGCTGCTGGGAGAACGCGGCTTGCTCCTGGGGTGGTGCGACCCCAAGGCAGCTGCAGCACGGTCACTTGTTGTTCTCATTTATGGACACCGCAAGGGCTTCTGTAAATAAACTGATAATACATGGCTGGATGTGACTGCCAATATAAAGTCTAACTAAAGTTTTATTGCATTAAAAAAGTTAAACTTTTCACCAAATACTCCATTTTTTTCCCAACATGAGGTTTCACTTCTGTCCGTGTCCTTCATTTAAAAAGATCTGAGAGAACACCTGGACTGCAAACCCCTCGGATATGGGAAGGGATGTCTTCCGTGCCAGGTGGATGCTTTCACATCCCACAGCCTCTGCATGGCCAAACCACACCCCAATCCCTATCCCTGTTGTTTCTCACTCAGACTTCCAGGAATCCAAAGACATATAAAGGGAAATAAAACTGTAGCCATGAAGCTCTACGTAGAATTTAGGCAAAATCAGTGCCCATACATCTTACATCATTCAGGGGTGGTGAGAAGGAAACCATTCTCTTGCAAACCTGGATGAAATCCATCAGATAAAGCGATGAGTTTTTGAAGAGAACCTTGTGTATGTCCACACTTGCTTGACAGATAATCTCAGTTTCAGTACGTCTTGCCTGGAGCACGTGTGCATGGAGTAACCCACACGGTATCAGTGCAGGAGGTGACAATGCCCAAGTGCAAAGCAAGTCTTGCTATTAGTTTTATTTAAGGTTGTGGTCCACGATGGTCCTCAATGTCTCCTGTTGTAGGAGATCATTCTTTGACCAGGTTTCTATGAAACTTTGAGGCTTTGCACATAAAGATTTTGTCTGTTCATGATAAATGGAACAGCAGAGATCCTCTGAATGGCAGGGATAGAAGTTTGTCCTCTGGGGTGATCCTGCCTGGATGAGCTGGTCACCAAGGTACAGGCAGACAGGAACAAGTGACCGCGCTAAGTCAGCAGTAACAGCCACAGCCACCTTGGTGCAAAGCCTCAGGGCTACAGAAAGATGATGAGAAAGAGCCCTGCGGCAAGAATACCACAAATCTGCAATATTTCTTAAGTGTCTGGCATGTGGACAGATGAAAACAGGAGTCCTTTAGGCTGACAACAGCAAAGCGGTTTTGATGGGATTATAAAGGTTGGAATCAGGCATCAAACACAGCACAAAATCATCAGGGCTGGAATCTACGCCCGGTCCTTGTGGGTCTCCAGCAGCCACCTCCAGCCAGTGGCTGGCAGCAAGTGCTACCAAGACTGTGCCCTGCTGCAGGGAGCCACCATGGTCCCTTGGGAAAAAGAGAAAAAAACAGAACGTGTTGGCCAGCAAGGGCTGAAAACTCATTTCAGAGTTCCCAAAACAGCATTTGTTGCTATATTTCTCCCCACACCCAGGTCATGGGAAGGACTGATCTTGGTATGAGGCTCTGAGTGCTGTAGGGGTGCAGACAATAAATATCTTTTAGAATTTGGGTACTAAAAATCAAACTCAGGATTTACAGAAGCAGACCCAGCCTTCCGTTAAGGAGAGAAAATTGCCCAGGGGTGTTTCTACAAGGGCACACAAGGCTAACCAAAGCTATGGGTCAATCCCTAATCATGCTAATTGCTATTTACTTTGTCAGTGGAGTGCTTTAGAGCAGCCATTATCAACAAATTTGTTTAAAGAGTGTTTCCAGCTTGGCTGTCCAGACAAAGGCAGCAAGCCCTTTAGCACCCCCATCTTTCAATGCACTAATCAGTCTCCAAAGAAGGCAAGGTGATCCCCACACCAGCACGGGCCATTCACGCTGCGTGAGCCTCCATGGGATGGGATGGGATGGGCAGGCAGCTGTTAGCAGGCAGATCCTGAGGAGGAGCCCCAAAGGACCCAACAGCTGGGCTCCAAATATCTCTGAGCAGAATTAAAAGCAGAGGTGTTGGGAAGCAAGGTGGGGAGAACATCCAAGGGACGGGGCAGGTCGTTGGGGTTTTTTGTTAGTAAGAAATGTGGGGGATGGTTAGACTTGAAATAATAACCCTACCCACTCTCCTAGCACCGGTGCTCCATGGCGACATCTAGCAGGAGAGATTCCGTCTTAAACAGGGATGGAAAGCAAATTTCTGCGGAAAGTTGTGATGGTTTGTGCTCTGCCTCTCTGCTTTGGCAGCACAGGGGCACAGCTTGGAGTTAGCCAGGGCTGGAGACAGGCAGGAAGGAGAGAAACCCAGCAGAGGTCCTGTGGTCATGAATGAAATGGCAGTGGTGAATAGAAACCTCGTATTTGCAGTCCCCCGCAACGTGAGATGAAGGAAGAAGCTTGATCAAAGATGGGTTTAAAACAAACTAAATGAAGTCTTTTTACCCTGCCGTGCCTAAGGGGTTATTGCAAGAGAGCAGAAATGAGTTCAGCCAGGGCATAAACGAGCCCCACAGTGGCCAGGACACAGCACTTGGTCCCCAGCGCTGCCTGAGCACCTTTCCTCTGACCCCATGTGGCAGCTCCAGTGTTTGCTGCACGCAGGACCGAGAACTTCTGAACACTTTTCCACTGAATTCAGAGTTTGGGCTCACTCTGACCCACACAACATGGTTATGCAAACTGCTGGAGGCTCAGAAAGATGATTTAAAATAACTACACCAATGTAACACTTTACCAGCCTACAATGGCCAAAAATGCTGGAACATGAAAACATGAATAAGCCAAAAAATGTCTTTGATGAACAAATTCTAAGAAATATCACATCATAATACTTGCTGAGGATCTTTCCCCCCTTCCCCTTGAAAAGTACCCCCCCTTCAGAGTACCCACCACTTACTTTTCCAGTATGGACATAATAATTGGAGGTAGAACCAGTATAGGCATCGGCAAGACCACTCTAGTCAGGGCCGTTTCTAGCAGTGCCTGGAAAGGAAAAACAATCAAACAGACCCGAGACATTTAAAACAAATCCCAGGAGGTACCTGCGCTGCACAATCAATGCATGGAAATGGTTTGGCTGGCCTTTCTTGGTTGCATATGTGAACAGATGTATCAACACCCATTTTCAACTTTGCTGTCAGCTCTTTGCACAGAACTGATTTTTGCTCTGTTGCTACAAACGATGGGTGGTTATAAATCCAGTGGAATAAACAGAGAGATGAATGCAGGGAGCGGGGCCGTGCACCTAGCAGCTTCTTTGATGTTACTTTGTGTGACCAAAAGTGCTCAACCACCTTGTCGTATTTCCACACAAACATCTTGGTGCTGCCTGGCAGATGCTGCGAGGAGAAATATCTCAGGATAGGTTAAGCAGCAGCCTCAATCCTTTCTCCTTTAACTGAGTATCAATTTCAGTGAAGTACCTTAGTGTTTGTCTGAGACTAGTTTCTGTACTTTAACCTGCAGTGGTTTACTGAAAAGCACTGTAACAAGCCTGGCTCCTTTTTGCAGTAGGATGTCCAACTGCAGAGCTATCGTCGTCCCTCCATGGGTGCTTTCTCCCTAGCAAGATTCACCAGGAAGCACCAAACAGAACAGCTTGGCAGTGTGATACATATAAATCACCAAAACATCATCATCGGTGCTCTAGGAAGGTGTATAAACATCACTGTGCCTTCGTCACTTACCTCTTCCAACCACTTTTGGCAGCATCCACTTGGGATGCCCTAAGCACTGTGCCCATGGGTGGGGCTTTGCCAGACTTAGGCAAAGGTTACCGTAGGTTTGGGATGGGAACGCTGAAATTTACACATCCGACCAGGCTTGGGAGTACTCAGTCCTCCTAAAGTGGGAGGAGGTTTCAGAGAGGCGCAGATGTGACGCCAAGGATCTGCCAAATTTTACACTACAGAACCCAGCACTGTGCTATTCAGGAAGATGCACCAGGACAAGATGGCATCTGAGCAAAAGTCCTCAGAAGTCTGATGCCTAAACTCCACTTAAACCAGTACCTTCAGTTTTAATACTTATGTTCCATGTTGTCTGTCTTCCCCTAGACCATTAGGATGGAGAGGGGAAGCAGGGTCTTGAAGCCAGTAATGTTAAGTGAGGAAAACTGGCTCAAACAAGTATCTCTGAGCCCTTCAACAGATTGTTTTAAGCTCCCTGTTAAACATCAATATGGAGAAATATTAGAGATCTCCCATTTCTCACTGAAGACTGTAAATCTGTACATTAATTGCTGTCTATGAAGTGCCTTAAGAGCCTTGGACAGAAGGAGCGAGAGAAATGCCAAGCATTATATTATTAACTCCTCTGCCTGGGCGTGTGCTTCTGTACACGCTTTACATTTCAGATTAAAGCCCACTTGGAAACGACATGCCTCAGACAATCAGATGATGCTCAGAAGACAAAACTATGTAAGAAGGGAAGAAAGGGGAATAATTGCAAGCAGATGGCAGAGCGTAGAAGGTTACAGGGGAAAACAAACCAGGTGTTAGCACGAGGATAAAAACATCTGGCTACCCTCACAGAGCTTGGGCTGGCAGTTGTTAATGCAGCTTTAACATGGCAAGGGTTAAAAAGCTCCTCAGCTTGAAAATGAAGTCTTCCTCATTTAGAAAAAGGTGTAAGTTATCTTTGCTTCGTATTCAAAATGAACTGCTTACAAGTTTCCACAAAGAAATCCTAAGGCTGTGAATGCATCAGGGTGGTCCAGGATCTTCCTGATGTCAGCCTGCTCCCTTTCAAACCACTACACCAGGCACTGGGTGTGCCATGCTCGTGTCCACCAGCACGCTCACTTCTGTGGCTACCTTACTGCATGCGTGGCTACAGAGGCATTAAGTTCTGCTGCTTAATTCTTCCTGCATGATGAGTACAGGTAATTTCCAGCTCTTTCAGGTCATCAGTTCCTACAGCTGTGGGAGCTGCTGAGCCTGAAGGTGAGCTGTGTACGTGCTCATGTACGTGTTCACCAGGTGCACCACAGGTACATACGTGTTTTGCAGCGATTCTGGAAGACCCAACGATGTTTCCGTTATTGTCCAGGACATCAATTCCTTCTTCCAGCTCCGTGTGCCTCATCAGGACAACATTGCAGATATTGGCACTAGCTGAGGATGAGAAAAGCATGATGATTAGCAGTGCGGCCCTGGTCAATACCAAATGGCAAGCTTCTGTTCTCCACGACATCCCTTCAGCTTTGATTTCATCAGTCTGCCAAGAAGTTTCTTAAAGTCAAGGACTCACTCTGGTACTGAGAGTGAAATGTGATTCTGGAGTGTGAATAATAATCAAGATCATTTCCTTTTATTTGCCACGATCAGAAACACATCGGCACAAAGAAATAGCAGCATTTCTACACCTCATGTTTTGATCTACGAGGCCAAACCAGGTCCTTGCAGTGGGCTACCAGCCGGCACCGCTGGCTGACAGCTGCCTCATCTCATCTCAGATCTCACAGCTGGGTTTAACTCCTCTTACTACGCCAGCAGACAAGCTCTTCTGAAATAATGAATTTTGGCAGGTGTGAGGGAAATACAAGGCAAGGGATTCCACTGAGCCACAAAGGACAGCTTAGGTCCGAGCCCTCAGGAGGGCAGAAGTTTCCTTTGAACCAAAGGAGACAAGGTTGGGTCGCTTTCATGGACACGTAACCTGTTAAGAGTGGTTCTGCTGACTATTTGCATTTCTTCCGTGTTCTAGGGGGAAAGTGGCCCTGTGGACATACTCTGTAGAGCTGGAGCTGTGGTTGTTTGCTTAATAACGCTTTTCCTAGCAGGGACAAAAGCCCCGTGCGGGCTGGCCAAGCTCACTTCAGCTGCTGTAACTCCTCGAGGCGAGGGCAGCCCAGCCCAAACCTAGTGATGCTCCCAGGGGGGCACTGGCTGACTGCCCCTGCAGCCTCCCCGATTCCCCCAGCCCTGCCGTCTGCCGTGCACGGGCTCTGAGAACTCCCAACGGGCACCTCAGGGCCGATGCAGTTCAGTCACCTGGCAGCAAAAGGGGATAATTCCCCTCTGGGAGGGGTGGAAGGACATCGCCGCCTCTTTTGGTGCCATCGAGCTGGCTGCTGAGAAATCACAACCCCGCACCTGGGGCTCAGGTGGGGACGGGTCTGGTCCCCTTCCCCCAAAATCTCCCTTTGCCCAGCTTTCTGCACTGGTGCCTTCTCAGAATCACCCCAAATCCTGCTCCTAGAGCGACGTGTGGGGCTTGTGCTTCACAAACATCCTCCCCAGGAGCAGCTCTCCCCCGGGGTCCCCGCAGAGGTCTCCAAGTCCCTGCAGGGAATTCTTAAACTTTTCCAAAGAAGAGCTGCTAATTCCTGCAAAACTTTTGTTTCTGATAAAAACTGGCATTTTCCAGCACACCCCCCCCCCCCCCCCCCCCCCCCGTTTCATTTTTCCACCCAGAACTACTGCAAGCCCACTGTTGCTGCGGTACCGCTGCTTCCAAAAATGTGTTTCTGTGCTGCTTGACGGGTTAATATTCGCTAATTAATCTCAATTCATGTCATATAACAAATGTCTAATTTTTTGCGGGTGGTGGGTGGGTGAGCCCTATATGAATGCAGCTCCCTGCAATCAAGGATGATTTGTGGTGACAAATGCTCCTTACACTCCAGAATAAGAGGAACATACACACACGCACACTCTGTCTCCCTCTTTAATATTCTAACTACTGGACCACTCTTCCCATCTATCAAACTCCCTGTGCTACCAGCCCTTCAGCTCACTAACCCGTGATAAAAAACAAAACAAGCATTTCATTTAAGCAAGTTTAGTCCCTTTTTTTTCCCCCTTTTTTTTTTTTTTAAACACTCCCATGCCCTGGACTTGTAGCTGGCAGCCAAAACGTGCCAGCAGCGATGCTCTGTGCTGCACAGGTTGCGAGGCTCGGGGTGAGGTTTCCAGACCCGAAGCTCACCGGACACCAAAATGTGTCTCTGAGTCTTTGCATCCTACTAGGGCTTCCTTGTCCAGATCCCAAACTCAAGACATGTACTCAACAAATTTCCAGCATGTTTGCTTGAGACAACCCCTGGTTTGTTTCAGTAACACACGCAGAAAGCAGGAAATACCGCAGGCTGCAGGTAAACTTTGGCTTTCTGAAGGTGTCAAATGCAAAGGGAAATGGGAAATGCATAAATACATGCGTAGACAATTTGATTTTCAGAATCTGAAAAAAAAAAAATGGTACCACAGCACAGAAACTACTCTTGTGAAAACACTTACTTGAAACTGGATTTGGGTACAAAGCAATCCACCGGTGAACTCTCTCTGTATATATTTCTAAACCAAAAGGGTGCTCACCACACAGTAAATATGCCCACGTACATATTTACAAAATTCACAAATTTAACCCCATTTACAACAGAACTAAACCAAAAAATAACCAAACCGCTGAAATGTTTCCTGGGAGAACAAAACCGTCCCCCTCCTCACCTCCCTTCCCTCCAAGGGGCATCGTTCCACCAGCTGTAACCTCCTCTGGAGCAGGCCTGGGAAGCAACTTTATGGGTTTTGGGTACGTGGCTCTCTTATATCCTTTTTGATGCCCTTTGCCACCTAGACTTCTGAAAACGGCTCCAGCCCCTTCTTGCTCAGCCCTGGGAGCAGCCAGGCTCCAGAACACACCACCACCACGCTCCTTCCTGGCGAAATTCCTGCAGATTTGGCCCCTGCACCAAAAACCCTCCCGGTGAAGAGGTGATGTGCTGGGGTGGCTGACACCGAGCATGAAGCCTTTTGTGCCAACCCAGCTGCACACGCGGAGCTTTGGCCACCTCCACGGGCTGCCCCATGTGCAGGTTTGTTAAATACGTCCTGCAGGCAGCATTTCTGCTCGGTTTGCTGGGTGAAGACAACAGCCTCAGGGCCCCGAGGAGATGGACACGCTGCCGAGAGCATCTCAGCCCGGGTCGGTGGGATGGGGAGAGGGAGGAAAGAAGATGCGAGGGGAACCTGCTCAGTCCTGTGCACGGTGGTGGAGCAAGAGGCTAGCACCAGCTTCTGGCTTTTCGCGTAGAAAATGTTAAATCCTGCCCTTCTGCTGAGGGCTGGCAGCTCAGAAGCAAGGGGAAGGCGTGTCTTAATTAAACAGTTTGTCCAGGTCTGCAAAGCAGCGACTTGCAGCTTTCAGAGCCGCAAAACAGCAATTAGTAGGAGGATTCCTGGTGTCCTGGCACATAATGAAGCATGACAGTACACAAATAAAAGAAGAACGAGAGAATTAATTACAGGCTAAACAAATTAATTACGGGCCCTCAATCAACGCTGACACGGGCGTAACCTCCTGCTCCCGACACCTTGGGACACAAACAGAAGAGCCCGGCAGCAAAGGCTTCCCGCATGCATCTCTGACTCAAACCCAGCCTCCGAGCAGCCTCTCGGGGCCGGTGCTCAACTCTCGTGCCCTCCTGGCTCCAAAAAGCAAAAGGAAGCTGAAAAGCTCTGAAAACAGGCTCCGGGGAAGCAACAACAACATCCACAGATGCCCTACGTAAAAGCTGAGCGCTCAGAAATGCGACTGAGACCCTAATCCCCGTTGTCCCTGCTCTGCTCGAAGGGCAAGCGGCTGGTTTTCTAGTACAAAAAGAGGAAAAAAAAGCCCCAACAACCTGGGAACTGCAGGCAGGAGGGGCAGAGCAACGGGCTCTGTGCAAAAAAAGGAGCAGAAGGACCAGAGGAGGAGACCCGGTCATGCTTGGAAGAAGCTCTGAGAACTTGGACTGCAAAGGAAGAAGCTCGAAGGAAAGTTTTGGATTAAGGAGTTTGAAAAGGGACCTGCACCCGTGAGCAAAACCCTTTGGCAACTGATTTCCTCTGTGCTTGGACAAAAATGTGTTTGCACTGTCTTTATGACAAAAATCATAGGTATAGGTATAAAATAACCCTGACACCACTGAAGATTTCTTCACAACAAAGCCAACTCACAATTTGCTGAATGCTGCAGCCGCTGGATTTAGCAAAGCCTGAGTCCCCCACGTGTCCCCAGACACTAGCAGTTTGCTGACAAACCACAGAACATTATTTTGTGCCCTAACAAGCCCGCAGCAGCCTCAATTCTCCACGCACATTGGTCTTTTTTTTTTTTTTTTTTTTTCAATCAGCGGCTCTTAGAAATCCATGCATTCAGAGCAGGAGCATTTCACTCCATTTCTATTGGAAAAATAATTTTAGAAAAGCCCATGGTGGTTATTTCAGCTGCCTGGGAGAGGAAAGTGCAGCTGGATGGGGCTTTGCAAGCTGCCACATCACTTCTGGGCTGAGTTTTCCTGCGGCCCCGTGGCTCAGCAGCATCCCGGCCGTCCCCACGGGGACGCAGCGGAGAGGCAAGAGCCTGGGACACGTTTCGGTGCTTTGTGCCGGCGTAGGGCGAGGTGAATACAGAGAAAAGGCAGGGTTTCTTACCGACAGCAGGGAATGGCACAAACCTCTGGATCAAGAGACGCGTGGCGGGGGTAAACTTGTTCGCTCTCTGAACCAGAACATTAAGGCCCACCTTTGAAAAGAAAAAAAAAAACAGAGAAAGGGCATCATTCAGCTAGCAGGAACGGGACAGCTGCCACAGCTTGCAGACAGCAGCAGCACCCTTCGCAGTGACACACTGGGGTCTCTCTCCATGCTCCTTTTGAGGACTAAATCCCCGGTGCCACAGGTTTTTGCTGTGTTGGGCTCAACCCTTGATGAAATTGAAGCCATTTCCAGCCAAAAATCAGGCTACAAAACACTGCAACGCCCTTACAGGAATGCCCCTCGCTGCGTTTTTACCCCTTCCACCAGCATTTTCCCAGCTGCTCCTTGCTGACTTTCCCTTCTAGCACAAAATTACTGGGGCTGGGGGGTCCTAACCCCAAAAAACACCAAACATCCCTGGTGGTGGTTGCTCCAACACAACTCATTCCTCTTTGTGGGGCCATACAAACCCCTGCACCCCGCTCCAACGCAAGCATTTGGGCCATAACGGAGCTATTAAGAGGCAAGAGATGGTAGGCAGCTTATTGTAACCGCAGATCTTTTTTTTGTTGCCTCCTCCAGCACTTGAATAATGCAGATTTCTACGGTTTTGCGGGGATCTAAGGCATGGCAGACGTGCTGCAGGCAGTGCGGAGGAGACTCTCTGCCTTCGCAGCCGTGCCGTTGGGTATCGGCGATAGTTGGAGAACCTCCACCAGCATTTGTTTCCAGCAGAAATGGGGTTATTAATTAAACCAACCCCAGAAATGGGGTCATTAACTAAACCAACCTATTCGCAAGGAACGGCTTCTGCCTTCAAATCACTCCCCCCCACAATATTTATTCTTTCTCAGCCGAAAAACAAACACACGAACGAAACCCAACAGCCCCCAAGCGTGGGAATTTTCGGCCGAAAATGGAACTTGTTCGCGGTGCCTGGCCAAAACGTTTTCAGCCAAAAATGCAGCAAAATTCCAAAAAAAAAAAAAATCAGCCAAAGCCAAAAACCTGCCAACAAATAGTGATTTGGGGGCTTTTTTTTTTTTTTTTTAAAAAAAAAAAAAAAAGCAAAGCATGGGAGAACATATTTTGCAAGCTGCTACATTATACATGCATCCGCAGCGCATCTCGTCTCTTTGTAGGCTGCGAGGAAGATGTGGAGAAGCACAACTGCTGGGCAAGCCCCGCATAAGCACAGCCCTGGTTTTCAGCACTCATGGAGCATTTCCAGAACCCCACAAGGCCTTCACCAAGACCCCAAAGGGAACCCTTCCTCCTGTCCTTTGCCACGTCGGCTGATCCCAGGAGAGTGGCGCCCCCGCGGTGTTTCTTCTTATTCCCGGCACGAATAAGGGTTTTGTCTCCTTCTTCTTCCCACTCAAAACTGACCGAATGCTATTTTCTTACATTTTCCGAGTACTGGGACTCGCAGAATCTGAACGCTTCCAGACACCAGCCTAAAAAACGTGCCTGGAAAAGTAAAGCTACAACAGTTCTCAGCTGGCGTCGCTGGTGCTGCCCCGTGGATTCGGGTATTTATAGCCCGGAGACAGCTAATCTGTGTAGATCGCAAATTTCGTTGGGTTTCCAGCCTCTGCTTGTAGGTTTGATGGAAGGATTCGCACGGGAAGTGGAAGAGCAGCAGCTCTGGTAACAGACAAGATGCAGCCAAGCCTGGGAGCTCCTCCACTTCCAGCAGCCACCCCGCTGCGAATATGAAATTAAACCTTGCTGCGGATTGAAACCCCATCTCTCAAATCCCCAACACGAGGACTACATTTAGGAGACTAATGAGGCTCTGTTTTTAACAGTTTTGATATGATTTTGGCCGACCCGTGGTCCCCTTCCTGCAGGTCACCAAGGGGATGGCAGCACCCCCAGGACAGCGCCCAGCCACAGGCGGGCGCCGCCCGATCCCAGCCCTCCACCAGCAACAGGCAGGGCTAAAGGGGTTTAATTCCTAGGGGCTGCCCAAAGAACACCGACTACAGAGTAAAATTCATCCCCGGAGCTGAGAAAACAGCCGCGGGAGGATTATTATCAGCACGCTGCCTACAGCCTGAGTCACAGCTCCAGGATCCACCACGCTGGCGCTGCGCAGACACGTAACGGCGTCAGGTGGGATTCATCAGAGCAGACGTGGTGCCTCCAGATGGGCTCACTTTGCAGCCCAGCCCAGAGAAATGTGCCTTTTTCAGGGTGTTTATTCTCCTCCCAAGATAGACATTTACGTGTGCTCCGATGAAACACCCCCAGCGGTGCCCATTCAGCTCTGCTGACTGTGAAAGGAGCCCAGGGACTGAGCTCGGATGAAGATATCTACGCTGGCGATGTCTAATTTCTGGCAAGACAATGTATTTTAAACAATGATTTCAGTGCAGAACTGGTTCAGGATATTCCCAGGCTGCAGCCCAGACTAGGGGACAGACCCAGCTCTTTTAAATCGCTTTTTTCTTTGGGGGGTTTTTCCAACAAAGCCTTTGCTCAATTTGGTTGATGGAGCATCCCGACAAGCTGGGGAAAGCTCAGTTTTGGGGCTGTGTTACAGCACAATTGCTGCTGAAATCCTGCTCCACAAAACCAGGGCTGCACGCTGCTGATGCTGCTGAGTGTGTAATAATCACCCACCATTTCCCTTTCCTTTTCTTTTCCTTCCCGTCCTAAAAAGTTCTGACTTCATGCCCCCTAAGACATGAATTTAAAAAGCATGGAAACCACACGACAAAAAAAAAAATCCCTTTTTATTTTGAAAGTTAACTAAAAATTATCCTTTTTCCCCTCTATGACTATTAATATTTTTGAATATTATATTTGAATATTTCCTGAGAAATGGGATTTGCAGGCCTAAGGCTGGCAACTACTGAGTCACTTGATAGAGATCCGACCCCACTACTCCTAAACCAGTTCCATGGTGGTAAATACATCAACTTGCAAAGTTCACTTGCAAAGAAGTTATTTCACTTAATTTTGTCAATATTTATAAAATAGGAGGCCACAAACAAGGTGGATGCTGCTGGGCAGCTCTCCACGTTGGTTAGGTCTCTGCTGATTTAAGGGATTCGACTTTCCCAGGTTTCAGCAGCTTTTGGGCAAAAGGGAACACCACAGCACGAGCTGCTCCCAGTGACTTAGAGTCAATGGGGAAGGAGGGAATGGCTCTAAGGAAGCTTATCCTTCAGCCCCCAAATCACCAGATTGCTGAATTAAAACACCACAGCACTAATTGGATCTGATGAGCCCCATCCAGCTGAACTAAAGAAAAGAGCATTAGGAGAAGGAAGGAAAAAAATCATTCATTAGGGCTGAGAGGTGAAGATGGAGGCAGAGAGAAGGGAAACTGGGCCGCTTACCAACTGGAGCTTTACCAAGGAAAGGAGAACAGAATGGAGGAGCACAGGAAAGGGAAAGCAATAACGAACCGGGTGGAAAGAGAACGTGGAGAGGAGCAAGAGTAGGGAAGGAGGTAACGTTGGTCAGACCCAAAATGACGGCAGAAGGGCTAAGAGCAGCAGCCCCGCAGCTGGATGCTTTAATAGAAGAAAATGGCACAGTTTGGAGAAAGAGGTGAGAATACAGGAGAGGTTTGAGCAGAAGAGAGGATTAACAGGGATAATGAGAGAAACTGGACGTGGCAGATGAGGAGGAACAAAGAGGAGGACGGCAGGTCCCATGCCCAAGACCAGAATTTGGTTTAACGTGGAGTTTTCCATGCATCCGGGTCCTGTTCAGCAGCAAACAACGCAGCTGAGCCTCAGTAGGCCCGAGTGGGGTAGGAGGAAAAGGCATGGAGGAAAACAAAGGAGCCAAAGGCACACCAGTGAGATGAAACAAGGGAGCAAATGCTGCTGAGGAGACCAACGTGCAGAGGGTACGGACAGGCCGGAGCCAGGCTCTGCTCAGCGGTGCCCAGGGCCAGGCCCAGAGGCCGCGGGCCCAGCCCGGAGCCCCAGCGGCTCCCCCTGCCCCTCAGGCAGCACTGCTGGGCCGGGCGGGTGCCGGAGCCCTGGCACAGGCTGCCCAGAGCTTGGGGGGCTCCTCCTGGGGGAGCTTCAGCAGCCGCCGGGACGTGGGGCTGGGCACCCTGCTGGGGAGGCCCTGCGAACAAGAAGGCAGCAGGCGAGGACCCTGAGGCTGCTACAAACCCCTGAGCCCAGAGGCAGGGTGAAGGGCACTGGGTGCCCCCCAGCACACCCCATCCTACGGGTGTCTTTGTCCCCACCACATCAAAGCGGCCTCAGCGGAGTGTGAGGCTCAAGGCTGAGCCTTGGGGAACAGCTACGGCAGCTCCAACAGCTTATGGGCTACATGTAGGAGCTGCTGAGGACCACAAAAATCTCTTCTGGACCTCGTAGCTGTGAATCACATGGGGAGGCGCAGCAAGGGGAACTTCTGAGCACAGGTATCGACCGCATCGCTTCATTTAAAGAAGTTTAGGCAGCACACCAAAGTTTACCACCCACTCCTCCAACCGACTGCGATTTCCCTCCTGCTCCCATAAAGGTTTGTCCCCAAGGGGGTCCCGGTCCTGTTCCCGTCCCGTGGCAGCCCCGGGCAGTGGGAGGCTCACAACCTGATTACGGGCATCACACCACAGCCACAGGCTGTCAATGCAGCTGCGCCGCGCGACTCACAAACAATTATCGGGAAGAGGGAGCTGGGATTAGAAAAATCCACAGGGGCGCCTTCACCTAGAGAGGAGAGCGAAAAATGGTGTGTGTGTGTGTGAGTTCAGTGCCATGGGGAGGAGGGAGAGCGAGCGGCCAGCTATGGCGATGGCATGAGAAGGAGAGGGTGGACGGCTCTGGACCACTACGTGAGAGCTCATGGTCCCAAGCAGCGATGCGCAGAGGAGACTGAGCACCTCCTAGGTCCAACGGGTGCTCCTGTCCTCGCTGAACGAGGACACGAAGTTAAGATGCTGAGTTTTTTTCTGCTCTTGAATTTTCCAAGTGCAACGAGCCAGCCTAACTCTAATTTATCTCATTACTGTCTTAGATTCTCCTCTAGATTTGGATAAATGCCCTGTCCTCAAGCATCACATAGCTTTATTTTTTAAGGACAGAGCTGCAGCATTTAAATGCAATTTTTTATTATTCTCACTCCCTGGTGGCAGATTTTTAAACCTGCACACTGAAGCACACATATCCCCTGTGAACGGCATCAGCTACACTGCTCGCTGAGCCGCGGGAGTCAGGACCGCAAGGCCAGGTATTGCCAAAAGCTGGCTGCGACACAACCAGCACAATGCTGATATTATTTTACAGCTATAATCTTAGGCTCGAGCAGTCTTCACCTCTCAACTTCCTCAGGAGAGGGTAAATAAATCTTCCTGCTGAAATCCTACGTGGTTGCAAGAATATCTTAGGCTGTAAGGGGTCTTTCTAAGATAAAGCACATTTTGATTTTACAAGATGTTGACTTCTTCTGGGGCAGAAAAAAAGACAGCCTGGCTTGAAAATACCATTTTTGTCCATTTGTCTTGAAGCAAACTCTGCTTTAATCTCTCAGACACAAACTGGGCTTTGCTGATTAGACTCCTGCACTGTTGTGGGTTTTTTTGGTTGGTGGTGGTTTTTTTACAGCTAAATATAAACTTAGCAGATCTACATTTTGTGTAACCTCTGTGCTCAACCCGTTCTGACTGCAGCTGAGATTCCTGCACAAATTATAATGCATGAACCCTGTGAAACTACAATAAAAAATCTCCGGGACAAATGACCACGATTCAAGAAACCAGAAGCTACGCAGAAACCCTACAGAAACTACAAGAGGCCCCAGAAGCCGCATTTCCAGGAGTGACAAAAGCTGTTCAGAGCTCACAGTGCACAGCAGCTCCACACATTCACCAGCTCTGTTTGTTGTTTTGTTGTTTTTTTTTGTGCAGATTTAGACGCGCAGCCCGGGCAGACAGCAGGGCATCCTCGTGCAGACACCTCTGCAGGAAGCTGCTGCTTCTTTTCCAAGAAGCGAGTCGTATTTTCTTGGAAATAACATCACCAAGGCGTCTGTACAGGAGAAGGCTGCCCCAGGATGACCTACAAGACATCTGCAAGGAGAGGAGGGATTTCTTGCTGCAAGAGCGGGCCTTCAGTGGGCAGGTAGGCAGGAACGGCTGGAAAGACAGACCTCCACCTTGGCTCAGCTCCTTGCAGCCTCAGGTTTGATTAAGCCATCAGTTTTTTGCCCAAAGCCAAGCAGCACTCGCCCACTGCATTTCTACTGAGCCACTGCGGGGACACGAGGGGTGACACGCGGCCGGAGGGACGCAACACCTCCAACTGCTGCAGCTGTTGGCTGGATGAAAGCACGTCCAAACCCACAAACCAACATCATGAGGATCAGTTGTCCTAAAACCCATTTGTACAAAGCCCTACGCTACCAGTATTGCTTTTTTTCCCCTTGTGTTCTTCCAGGATACCACAAATCATGGGGCAAACCCCTGTCCCTCCAGCCTGGAGGTACCCGAGCTCACACACATGCTTGTGTTTCCCTTTTTATCGGGGGAGAACTGAACCCCTCCTGGAATCTCTGGGCTGCCCTACCTAGGCAGCCCCAACAGATGTTTCCTGGTTAAGCTGCACACTTCTATATACATAGGACACATTCTGCCTGCCTGCCAGGTTTTCTGGGGTTTAATCATGGCCCATCCTGTGGACAGGAGAGGACAGCAATGTACGTGGCACCTCCAGGGCACGTGGAGTGGACAACAGATGGGCAACAAGCTGAGCAGCACCACACCGCTTACTGGGGGGCATCAGAAACGTGGCCAACAATACTGAAAGGAGAAAAACCCCTTGGAGGACCTGCACAGGGTTTTCAGCATCCGAAGGAGCAGGTTTTGGAGTCGGTCTTTCCACGTCCAAGACATGGAAATCAGTGGGAAAGCGAGAAACCCAGCGACTCACCACCATGGTCTCCTGGTCCCCAACCCACAGCTCTCAGCACCAGTGACATCCCAGCAAGCAGAGCATCTGCTCACAGCTCTTGCCTGATCAGGTTTGATTTGCATGCATTTAACTGCAGCTGGAAGAACCACGTCGGGCTGAAGTCAGACTTTAAGGCCCTAATGCCAAACAGCTGAGGCAGAAGCAAAAAGGATCAGCAACACAGGGGCAAATCAGGTTTGGATCAGAAACTAAGAAACATAAAATATGCAAAAAGTTATCAACAGCACTAATAATAAAGTTGGTTTTGATTAAGTAGCGTTTTTAACCTTTTAAAAGCTTGACAAAAGTAGCAGAGAGGGAGTGTGTGTGTGTGTGTGTTTCCCTGCTGGAAGGATTTTCTGTGTAATTACAAACCCTCTGATTAGTATAGTTCTTGGCGCTAGAATATTTGGGGAAAAAAATAAAATATTCTTGGTCTTTCTCAGTTCTTATTACTACTCTCTGCCTTTGCTTGCCTTCCTCAGGAAAACCAGCTGGTATTAATTGTGCATCAGGAACAGCAGCCAGGTATCAGAAACCAAGGCCTAATCCCAGGAATCCACTCAATTGTTAAAAAACAAACAAACAAACAAACAAAAAAACCAATTACCACTCCACATTCAGAAAAGCTGTAAATCTGGAACGATCAAAACAAAAGGCAGGAGGGAGGCTTGGGTATGGAGAACACGATAAAAATAAACTCAAATCGCAGGAGGAGGAACACAGATCTAGGTTACCTAAGGGTAATCAGAAATCACAAACCATAGGGCATCCCAAAAGCACAGCGCTGAGACGCCAGGAGTGGTGAGTGCTGCCTGCAGAGGTGGTGCCTTCAGAAAACCGAGTGCAACTGCCACGTATGAAGAGCAAGGGGGTCAGAGGTGGAGGAAATCTGCTACATCAGCTCTTCCACCTCTTTACCTGCAGCCAATCTTAAGGTTACTCCTCCTGATGTCTTCTCTAACCTCCTTTCAAGTGATCACTTCAGCTGATACCATACTGGAGAAGAAACACAATCCTGGCAGAGCTTTCTTTACCCAAAGCTGAACCGTGAACTGGGTGGGGAGTAGGTGGGGAAAAAAGGAGAAAAAAATATTGTAAAAAAGAAATACTGACAAATATTGAAAAGGAATATTTAAAAAAGCACATTAATTCCTCTAAACTCTCATCCTGAAGGACTGCAAACCAGGGGACCCAGATCTAGAGCTGGGTCCGTGCTGCTTCTCCATGACAGCAATTTCCCCCTCTCTCTCTCTCTGAAATGGGAAAATAATCAGGTTACTTGCAAAGATTCGCCGAGGCTTCTAGTTTAATTGCGAGAAGCGTAAAGCCAAAATCTGCTCTTCCCTCCACATGAGAAAGCCATTCGTTTGTCCCTCGCTGTGGATGAAGCCACAGAGGGTTAAGCCGACGGGAGGCACGATCACAACTCGACTGATCTGTCACTCCACCAGCCTTTTCCCTGCGTCGCTTGCCAACTGCAAACATGGAAGGGGCTCGCTTTAATTAATACCGGGTCTCAGCAGACCACTGGAGGCAGTGGCACTTGTTTTCAGGTCATCTGGTCCTAATAGGCTCACACTGGGAGGTGATCTGTTGCTAACTGACAGCAGAGATCAGTTAATGAGGGCTGAGGCCTCAGAATCCAGGGTAATGAAACTTGGGGCTACCGCTAAATTATTTGTCATCATCATTAAAAAAAAAAAAAAAAAAAAAAAAAAAGAAAGAAAAGAAAGAAAACTGCTTCAGGAGACGCTGGTTATTAATCTAGATATTTACAACATAAAAATCACTCCCTGCCTGCAGGATTTTCTCTAGGCTGCTGTGTGGGGATTTGAGTATGCAACAGGGATCAGCAGGGCTCCTCTGCAGCAGCTCGTGCGTCGGTCGTGTCCCTAACAGCTCCTCTGCACGGGGACAGCGGGGTGGGCAGGCTTCACCTTGGCTTCGCAAGTGTCCATAGCGAGCACACCTGAAGTGTCAGAGCTTAATCCGACAGAAGCAGACCTCCTCCAAACATCAGGAAGCATCCATAAAACCTGCTGTCCCCTGCTGCCCCCCCGGCCACATCAGCAGGTGTCGGGAGGGCTGCTGCCCCCTACGACAATACTTCTGCCCCTCAGAGCTCCAAACAACTGCTATGCCACCGTGCACAACACTCTGCACGCACAGGGCATCCCCGTGGCACTCCAGCTCGGCGTGCCCATCGTGGCGTGGTACCTACCATCAGCAGACTGACGAGCCACCCACACGCGTGTCACTGGTGGTGACGGCCACCCTGCAGTTACAGCAGGTCGCTGCTGGCTTGCAACGACTTCTTTTATCCCCAGGTCTTGGTTTTCACCCTGCTTCAGGGAATGGGTGTTTCTCCCACCACCACTGGTGGTCCCACAAAAGCCCCTTTGCAATGTGAACCTATCTTTCTGCTTCAGCTCCTCTGCAGGCAGCACAGGAGGGACCAGAGATATCAGAAACCTGCATCAGCTGTCCCACCACGGGACAGTGGATTCCTTACCAAAGCCTGTCAGCTCCTCGGGGTGACAAAACTGCCAACATCACTTCTCCATTGTCTCCTGCCCTCTATCTGCTCCTGTTGCCAAAACGGAGAGGAGCATTAATGCCAGCAAGGGGAAATTATCTGTTATCATCCCTCTGCTGCAGCTGTGCTTGCCGGTGGCTGGTAGGCAGGTGGTGAGCAGCAGGAGCACGGCAAGCTGGAGCGCTTTGCTTCACTCAATTCACAAGGTGGAAAAAATTCTGAAGTAAGGACCAGAAGGGATAGTGACGCTCTCCTGTGCTACGCCAGGGAACAGCTCACAGAGAACTGCTGCTAACTGAAGCGCTGAGGGTGGTGCGGTGGGGACCTGGATGTCCTGGTATTTCAGCTGCAAAAGCACGGGGCTGGTGTGCATGCATCTACACGGGGTTATGAAGTGTGGGAGCTCACATCAACACAAGGCTGGTCAACGCACACGGGGCTGGGTTAATTCTAGTAGAGGAGCAGAGCGGCAGCCAGTGAGCAAGCCAAGCCAGAAATACGGAAAGCTATTGGGAAGAAGAGTATCTGGTACAGCTCCTGCCTCCGTAATTCTGCTATCAATCCCCAGCCTGCTCTAGAGAAGAAAAAGGGGTGACAGTTTTAAAATAAAAGAGAATAGTTTTATAATGGATGTAAGGAAGAAATTCTTTACTCCCCAACCCTGGCAGTGCCCAAGGCCAGGCTGGACGGGGCTGGGGGCAGGGGGCCCTGCCCATGGCATGGGGCTGGGGGGCTCTGAGGTCCCTTTCAACCCAAGCCACTCTATGGCTCTATGACTTTATGAACTGCACCCTGTAAAGAAATCTAAACAAGCCCATGCGGCCTCTTCCTCGGGGTGAATTAGGGAATGTGGCTACAAACAGGGTGGGGAGCAGGCTGAGCGCTGACTCTTCCCATGGCTCAGTCTGTTTGGGAAAGAACGCCTGGAGAAGAGGGGGAAGAAAAAGCTTCCCGTGGGATCTTTAATGTTCCAGCAGGAAACACAACCATACATTTCAGAGGCTTATCTGAAAAGCCACCAAGGGAAAGAACTTGTTTAAGTTGCTCCTGAAAAATGCACCTGCCTCCTTGGGAATTAGCTGCCAAAGACGTGAACTTGTGCTCCTGGAGCATCACACCGCGATTCTGACGATTACGCCACCAGACCAAGATTTTAGCAATGTAATCATTTAAAATCGCCTCTACTGCAGATTACTTTAACTGTGACTTGAACACCAGGCTCCAGCTTGAACGCTGCCCGCAGGTAAAAGACGTCACTTGGAGCACTGCCTCTCCTTTAGATCGAGGTGCGGAGCCACCAGGGGACCACCTCCAAAAGCTCAGCACATCAGCTCTCACACTGTCACTCTGCAGCCTCAGGGTCACTCAGGGGCTGGCATTTTAACTTGGGCTAGGCTAATTCACCAGAACCTGATGCACACATGGATAATTTGAGTCGCCCAGCAGTAAAGCCACAGTGCTGAGGCGCAAGCGGAGCACAGTGCAGGACATGCTGGAAGCAATCACTGGTAGAAGTCTCCTTCTGCTGAAAAGTTTGGGCATGCATGGACAGAGACATCTTATGGTTAAAATATTTTCTTGTTATTTGGACTGAATTATGTCAATTAAAATATAAACATGCTTGGCAATTCAAAGAAACATCTCACAGGCACTGCAGTACTACTGTAAGGGAGCAGTTATGAGTAGGGAAAGATACAGATATAAAGCGTTACCCACTGCTATTGAGACAGCACTTATGACAGCTCCCAAGTAGCCCTGGATGAACTTGGACGTCGGAGAAGGCTTTGGAAAGAAAAACAAAACATATTTTCAATAAACAAACTTCTGGTTATTAAAATACAACCAAGCTCCTTTTTTTTTTTTCTTTTTTGTATTTGTTTTAAACCAGAGACAGGTTTAGTTTTGTCATATTGTTCGGTGACACATGGTCTGTCATCTAGCAGCGGCAAAACCAAGGAACATTCTGACCTCATGAGCAAGGTTAAAGGGAACGGAAAATTAATTGGCATCAGAAAATTATTATAATAGCAGCTAAAAGAAAGTAAGTGAATGAAATATAACAAATGGTAAAAAAAAAAAAAAGAATAATAAATTGGCATTCTAATCACTAGCGGTGAACCCCAAACTCTCCACATAAAATATTTGTCCTCAAAATGTTATCTCAATGAGTTGGATTCTTTCCATTTTAGCTCTCTGTCTTGATGTCCCACATCCCAATAAGAGATGATCGACACTTAAGTAATGGGAAGAAAGCAGGAAGGCCACCACCACGTCCACGGCACCGTTCATGGCAGCACCGCTAGGAACATGTAGGAAGTCCTTACGACACGGAAGTGTGATCATGGCCCCTTCTGCTATCCAAACACCCAAACAGACATCATCTTCGTGTTCATTCACGTATCAAATTAAACCATTTCATACCAGTTAGACTATATACTGGTTCAGCACGAAGGCATTGAGCATCGTTCATGAGCCTCGTGTGCTTTTGAGATCCTGCTGCCATTTACAGCTGAAGTTTAAAATGGAAGTGTATTCAGGAGAATGGGCAATCTATAAATTCGTCACAGTGCCTACTCCGCAGTTTCTATTAACAGCAAAGAGACAAGACTTATGTCTCCGTGTCAAAACAGAGCTAACGTGCAGCACGCGCTGCATATGTTGGGTCTCCTCACCTTTGTCGCGTTGCGGTTTGCATAGTTGACGCATGCATTGTGGCTCTGATTCAACCACTGAAGAGGAAACAAAAAGAGAAAGAGATAAATATAACTTCACAAAAATAAGATCTACGAACACGGGAGCGACATCTTCGTTTGGGCCTGCCTGTGACTTGCAATATCTTTTCAAAGGCTTGTGCACGCACCAATTCTGATCTGATGCCCTTCAAAGCAAGATAGAAAAACCAACACACGCAGTTTTCACCAGCTCTGCTCCCATACAGAAGCACGTGCACAAGCTCTGGTTCACAAAAGTAAACAACTAGATCTAAAAACAAATCTCAAGATCGTGGTATGGAGCAATTTAAAAGCTAACAGGCATAATCTTCACCTAAAACCTCGTGCAGTATCAGCGTGGGGCTATGTGGGGAATGACTCTGACATGAAACCCTTGCAGAAAATAGTGGAGGGGAAGCATGGATACTCTCTGGCTCAGGAGTTTGACGCTTGTGATATTACTGAAGCAAGAAAGAATAGGAAATTCAAGGAAGGACCTCCAAAATATCACTCCAATTTGGGGCTAACTGGTTTGATACTGGGTCCAGCAGGCTACGAGCTGGAAGAGTTGAGACCCATCCATAAACCCAGTGCCTCAAGCACACTACACTCACCGGCTGGCCTGCTGTGACCTCCCTCTCGAGTGGGCTTGTTTTGATTTTGTGTTGGAAATAATCTATCTAGTTTTAAAAGGATCCCCCCTCCTTTTAAAGCTGAAGGCTTCCCCTGACCGCATTTGGACCAGCTGCACAGAGATGGGGGAGCAGGAGCTCCAAACTTGAGCCACTTACAAGACACCTTGCAGTAGCTATCTCCAGATAGCTGATCTACCCTAAGTCAACTCTTTCCATCTTCAAAGCCCAAAGCCAGGGGAGGGAAATTGCCTTCCAGAAATACGAACTTAGAGCTAAATACACCAAATCATAAGTTACTGGGATGTACCTATATATTCTCAGTTGTGCAGACTTTCTGACATCCTAGGCAGATCTAATTCTGCTTTGACACTTCTTAGCTGTGTAATTCTCTACTGTCAGTTACACTAGATCATAAAAACCAATTTGCAACTAAAAATGAAAATAACTTTTTTTTTTCAGTTAGTCCTGAAATATTACTTAATTGGGGTGTTTACTGTGGTTATAACTCATTCATGTGCACACTCCCTCCCCTTACTCTTAGTTACTTCTCCCTTATGATGGCATAAATTGCTGGGCACGAGAAAGCAGACCCAACACTTTGCTTACAGCCCACTCCAGACCTGCCAAACCCTTCCGTGATCATACCCAGCCACATCACCTTCCTCTTAACAAAGTCAGAGGCTGCTTTCCTTTTCCTTACATTCTCCACCCATTCAGTGCACGGAAACAGATGAGCGTTACCTGCCAAAAAACAGTGGATGCCAGCGTCTGGTTGGGCAAGAGAAGACCAACAACCTGCAAGAGAAGAGATTTTCATGTTAACAAATATACGGTTGGTTTGGGTTTGTTGGTGCTCTGGTAGGCGCGAAAGCAGGAAGTGTATTTTTATTGACTTTAAGAAGTTGTCTTCATTTATGAATTTATTTCATGGTGAGTGGCCAGAGTACAAACCAAGAGCAACTGGGTGAGGGAACAGACCCATCCCTCCAGTTCTTCTGAAAGTGCCCATTCCAGTAAGAAGTGATAAAGGCTAAAAGGGAATAGATTTAGGACACAGCCCTATCGTTTCCCCCCTGAACTTCCCTTCAGCCCACTGTCTTTCAATTTTTCAATGGGGAAAGTGGGTAACACAGCTGCCCCTAAGAGCTCCACAACTTTAATTATTGCTTGCAACACACCTCTAAGAGTCTGTCAGCACAAACTGTCTGAAGATTAGTTCATTAAAAGTAAACGATTGATTTTATCCAAGTATTTCTGGAGTATAACCCAAAAGTCGCAGGAATACAAGAGTTCAAAATTGCTCCTATTGGCAGTGAAGTTTTTTTTTTTTTTCTATTTTCCTTTGGCACATTCTCTGTTTCAAGCACAGGGAAGAAATGAGATTTGAACATCTGAAGACAGGAGTGCCACCTGGAAGCACATGTGCTCCTGTTTGGGAGCCCTGAATTCTGTTTGAAGAGAAGGGAACTGTTGATGTGGCATACTCAGGAGCTGCGAAAACTCCTGCCTGGGTTCTGAGCTGCGGCTGACGACGGCTCGAGGCAGCCTGGCCCCGCACATCTGGCGAGGTCTCTTCCAACCTAGATGATCCTGTGACTCTGTGTACCGCCGCTGCCACGCGGATGCGAGGTGCCGCAGGCTTTGCAAAGTCACCCTGAGCAGCATCTGAGTGCAGACGTGTGTGTGCTGCCCATATGGTCCTGAGAGCATCCCGGAGATGTCTCAAAATACCGTGATATAAAATAGTCTCTGCCAGACTCCTTCCTACCTCGTTTGGTGGCAACCTTTCCTCTTCAAGTGTAAGAAGCTGAAAGAGAGGAAAGAAGAAGAGGAGGAAGAGGAAATTGAAAGCTGGGGGACTCCCAGCAAGGAACCCAACCAAGAGGGACAAGAAGGTGAGTTCTTGGGTAACAAACAGCCAAGAAGTGGTACTTCTTGGTACTATCATCTCCATTTTCTCCCTTCCTGAGCCTGAAATGCCCGATAGCTTCTGAAGACGGTCTTTGTGGCACACAATCACACTTGCAGCTTTGTGAAGGGTCTGAAGACCGAACGACTCCTTTCAACTCCAAACACGTTGATTTTCAGGATGCTCGGGTACTGATGTGAACTGAAACGTCTCTAAGGCATCCGCGCACCTGGGCAAGAAGGCTCCGAGGTCACTCACTCGCAGACCATCTTCGGCACCATTTTCTTTAGGTTTGCTCCAACAGAAGCCCAGAAGACAGAAAACTTCCCTGTCACGGCACGGGGAGCCTGCCGCACGGCGGGACGAGCTCAAGCTGCCTCTGCACATCTGCAGCAGCAGCAGTTGAAGAGGAGGCAACTTCTACGCTCGAGGACATGGAAGAGAAACAACAACAAACCAAAGGGTACCAGGGTTGGGAGGCCTGATTTCATTTACGCCTTCTTTCCTTTCTCCTCCTCCTCCAGCTTTTCCTCCTCCAGCCTTTCTGGAAGTTGCAGCTACTTGGTGCGCTGGCTGAAGGCCAAGCCATGCGAGTTCCCACTAATTTGCTGCTCCCGTTCAATCTGGGGATCTTGTCCTTAATTACGGAGCCGCCGGTCAGAGCCGAGCGAATTCAACAGGCGGTGAACCTCCTCGTCCCCGGGACCGACGCTCACCCCAAAAGTCATCAGGCTAACGAGGCTTTGGAGGAGAGGGAAGGCGGCAAGCGGCTCCCGCATTGTCAGCCGGAGCTCGGCGCGAGAGGAAGAGAAGGGAAGGGAAAATAAATAAATAAAAAAGAGCACCCAAAATCTGTATGACTGAAAGAGGCACGTTTAAATGCAAACTCTCCATATGTGCAAGAGTCTGTCAAGAAATGTACAGTTTCACTTTTAATTACTGTCAGGGGAAAAAATAACTAAGAAGGAAAACAAAATATACGGGGAAAAAAAAAATAAAAAAGGTTCTAAACACCAGAAAAGTACCGACTACAAAATTTAATTGCCTATCAGGTGTGAACAGCCCTCTGTGGCTGCAAAGCCAGCGTTCCCGGACGTCTGCTGGCTCTTTGCACGTTTGGTTACGGGCTCCCAAAAGCGAGCCCCGTGCCCTGCCTCCTCGTCAGGCGCCTGCGATGGACAGGTGGGACTTCTCCAAGCGTTTCCAAGTGGCAGCGAGGCCTCCCGAGCCTCCCGTCTGCCTCTCAGAGGACAAAGGAGCGGGGCTGCAAATTCCTTCGGGCCCTTTGTCGCCGGGGTTGTTTGGAACCGCAGGCACTGCAGCCGGGTGCTGGGCCGGGAGCTGTCGGAGAGCAGCCAAAAAACACGAACCTGGCCAAGGGGCCGGCTGTGCTGGCACTTCAAAAAGGGGAAAAAAAAAAAAAGAGGAAAAATGAAGTGTTCTGCTCTGGTTTTAAATGGCTGGGGAAAACGATGTGCCCCAAGGGTGCCAGGCTGGGTTTCCTAAGTGCAGAAGAGCCTCTTCCTTGGGTGAATGCCTCCTCCTGCGCTGGAAACCCCAACCAAGGTGGGGGGAAACACAGGGAGAGTAAAAGGATGCCCAGCAGCTGCCCTGCCATGACCGCTGGCACATCGCACCCCTGTAGCAAAGGCAAATAACGCAAGCAGCTTGGTTTTGTGCCTCGTGGGCTGAAATCCAGGTAGGCAGAGACAAAGTGGTCCGTCCTTACACATACCCCATCCTGCTGCTCACTCCAGTCCCACCGTGCCCCCGCAGCCCTTCGGGGGCTGAGCCACGAAGACGGCCACGAAGGGATGGAGACCACATAAAAGCCAACGATGGCAGCTCTCTGAGCCGGGTCACTCTGCCCAGGGGACCGATACAGGCAGAGAACACACAGCCACAGGATTTGGTGGTGTCAGGGGAGAGGCTGCTTAAGCCAGAAGAGAAGCGATTATTCTTGGCCAGACCTTAATCTCTTCCACAATGAGCTGAACCGTACTGAATTATTTTGCATTAGCTATAGGGTGGGGGGGACAAAACCCCACGGATAGAGGCAGCGCTGCGTATCGACTGGTGGGCAGCAAACCTGGTAATGCATAAACTGATCCCGTTCTGGTTTGGGGTGGTTAGGTGACCCCAACACACTGGGACAGGCAGCCCTGGAGCAGCGGCACGCCGCCACGGCTTCACCGGCGCAGATCCCACGCGAGAGCTCGCCGCAGGCACACCGAGCCTCTCTTGAGGAAATCCCATCCCCCTATGCTAAATGCAAGACTCAAACTGTTTTTATGCTAGAGCAGGCTGCCAATTTTGTCACTAAATTTCACAGATCGATTGGCATAAATGTTACATTTTAATTTTAACATTTGAAACGTTTGGTTTTCTTTTTTTCCTTTTTTTTTTTTTTTTTTTAAATGACAAGAGGTTCCAGTTTATCCTTTACAGCTAGCGAAATTGGGCTCATCTGACAGCTCTCGGCTCCTCTGACAGCTCTGGATTTGGGCCGATTTCATTGTCAATTTGATCGTTAACTCGTTTTTGTTTAACCTTTTCTTTTAAAATGCCCCCTACAAAGTTACCGCCACGATGTTACACACGACAACAAATAGTACCAGCAGGGCTGGGCTCTGCCTCCAGCTTCCAGCCACCCTGCTACCACAGGTCGGGAAGGGATCGCTACCTTTCAGCGAGCTTCGTGCCACCGTCCCCTAGGTTTAGGAAGATGAAATTTAGCAGATTTTGCTCCTTCGACTGTTTTAATGCACTTGACCTCATAGGCTGGGAGAAAAGCTGGAGGCTGCCCAGAGCAGGCTTCATTTATTCAGCTTTCTGGCACCAGCTTGGGTGGTTTGGGGCAAAACTCTGCGCCCCAGCTGGCCCATTCACAAAAGGAGGTTAATTAATAGCTACGGCTCTGAAGATGAGCTAGGTTTCAACGGGAGGAGCACGGGATTATCTCCCTTCTGGCTGTCAAGAGCACCCAAACGCTTGCAAATTTCACAATAACAAGTACCAACCACAAACGCCCTCAGCAGTAACCCCACGTAAAGCACTCGCAGCTTTAACTAATCGAGATGAGGAGACACAGTGCTGGCCTCACCGCACTGCAGCTCCCCGCGTTTCTCACGGCCGGGAAGCGACTTGCAAACCATGCAAATAATAATGGGGAAAAACAAGAAAAACCCACAACGCCTCCAAAGATGAATCCACGAGTTGCAGAAGTTGCAGGCAATGAGCTCATCCTGGTCTTCCCTTTCCAAAAGGGAAACACGGAGCTGGAGACGTTGCGGAGACCAGCGGGAGCGGTGGGAGGTAGACAAGGAGCCTGGAGCACGCCGCGCTGCGGCCACAGGGCACATTTTGCACCACCAAGCCCCCACGAGCGTGCGAGGGGAAAGGTGTGAACCCCGTGTGAATCTGCGGCGAGGCAGCACGGCGGAGTTCGGAGAATGGTGTGCGGGTGCTAAAAAATGCATTTCCTGTTACTCGCAAACAAAGCGGGGAGGGATGCTGAAGTACTTACAATGGGCGTTCCGAAGGGAATGTAACCTATTAAAAAAAAAAAAAGAGAGAGAGGCATGCATTTTAATAGGTCGTTTGGGGCTGGAAAAACATCACACCTAAGAAATCTAACAGCGCTACCATTTTAGGGTACAAGTCACACCTGGCACGGCAGCCTGCTCTCGCGTCTACCAGCCCGCGCCACCACAGGCACGGAGATGTCAGCAGCGAGCATCAACAAGAGCAGACTCCAGGTGCTTTCTAAATCTCCTTCCCATCCTCTTTTTTTCTCGGGTCGGGGTCTACGAGTTTCCCTGAAACTTATAAAGCCTCATCTAGACCCTAAAACTTACTCCAGTGAACCCAGCGTGTGCCAGTACGTAGTGTGAGCACTTCAGAGGGGACAATGTACGTTAAGGAGCAGGACCATGGTGGGTCCTCCCCCTCCTATCTCTCCAATAACAACTTCCCAGCAGGGGAGCTCATTTATTTCTGGGTCACTTGAAAAAGGAACAGGGTATAAGCACCCTGAAGAAAGCACATTTACACGCTCAGGAGTGGAGGAGATCTGGGCAATTTTAATCATAGGTATAAGTTAAAGCTCTCTATTATGGAGAAGGCTTTACCCCAAATCTTGTTGAGCACCACAAAAATCAAATGTTTCACGTTCTTCCCCTGTTAGGACTGCCAATTTTTGTGCTAATTATAATTCATCTCAACGACTTCCACCAGAAGGTCTCAGGATTTCACCAACATTACTGAATTAACCCTCACAGGTCCAACTTAAGTCAGGAAGGGCAATGACCCGAGAGGATGAAAGATTTTTCCAAAAGTACAGAACAAGGCAGCAGAGGTCCTGGCTTTCCTTCCCTGCACGTCACCTCCATCTCAACCTTCCTCAAAGAACAGGAGAACAAAACCCATCGGCCCCAATATTTGTCCCCATGGAAATATGGAGCAGGTGCTATTAAGGAGGATGCTGCCCATCCCTTTGGGAAAGGACCAGAAAGGACCAAGGTGCACTCGCAGCCTCCGGCGAGCAGTGACCCAGCGCACAGCAGAGGTAGCTGCGGGTCTGTGCGCAGCAGAGGGACACCCCAAAACGGGAAGGAGGAGGTGAGGATTTAATGATTAAGCAGCCAGCTAAGCCAGGAACAAACACAGCTGATCCTTCCCGGGCTTCCCGCTGCTACAGCTATTACGTACGTTTATTTTTTAGTGTTTATTTTTAAAAAAAGAAGCTGCACCAGGGGAAGATCAGGCTGGGTATTAGGAAAAATGTCTTAACCATGAGGGTGGTCAGACACGGGCACAGGCTTCCTAGAGGGGTGGTTGTGCCCAATGCCTGTTGGTGTTTGAGGCATTTGGATGCTGCCCCCATAAATATGCTTTAACTTTTGAGCAGCCCTGCAGCGGTCAGGCAGTTGGTCTCAAAGGTATTTGTGGGTCCCTTCCAACCGAAGTGCTCTGTTCTGGTGTGCACATGGAGAAACAGGGCTCATCCTGCTCGATCCTGGAGGGTAAAACACCACGCTACTGGCTGGGCAGCAAGCTTCAGCGTTTACTACAAAGCTAAAATGACCGCTACAGCGATGGATGCCAGAAAGGACATCAACATGGTAAGGAGAGGAGAACTCTGAGCACTAGATCTCACGTAGGTATTTAGGATCCTAACTCACCTTGATTTCTAAGGGATTTAGGCATTTGAGTTATTTTCTGGTCCTAGCCTAAATACATACAAGATGCACTGCAAAACCAGAGGGAAAAACGATAGCATTTCGTACCAAGTCCCAGTGAAATTAATGAGTGCCTGGTTGGGCTATACTCTACCTGACATTCTGAAAGGCATGAAGATGGTCTCGTTTGTGTCGGGGTGGATGATGGCCTGCAAAACAGTCAGCAAACAGCCACGGTGAAGGCACAGAAACCACAGGTGAGCTGCTGAGGACGCCGCCGGCCTCACCGTGCCCATGGCTCTGCCAGAGGCACCCGCTGTCCCGAGGCCTCCTCCTGCTGCTGCCTTCCCGTCTCCTTAAGTAATTTAGCATAAACTACAAATCGATACGGAAATAATTTGGTTTGAAATACAGAAGTGTTGCTTCAGAATGTGTCTGAGCTTGGAGCAAAGCCTGCCGGCGTGGCTGGCACCGTGAGGGTCACCCAAATGAAATCCTCGTGTGCCGTGGGCAGCCCAGCCTCCACGGAAACCCTAATTCTGGTCTGCCGATGAGCAACAATAAAACTCACCTGGCCCACATGCTTTTTTTTTTTTTTGTAAAAAAAAAAAAAACAAATTTTACAAGGAGGCTGTGTTAAGAGGCAGGGGACGACAGCCTCCGTCCCTCCGTGATCCGGGAGCGCAGCGGAGGGAGGCGCCGCACAGCCACGAGCCTCACCGAAGAGCTGCCAAACTATTTTTGAAAGGCTTGGAGACAAGAAATCTCTTGACAAGACAGGAAGAAGAAAATGAAGACATCAAAATATATAAATACAAAGCAAAAAAAAAAAAAAAATCAGACTCTTGGGTGGCAAACAGTGCTCGCTGCATTTACATGTCTGTGGCAAGGCAAAACAGCAACTGGCAGAGTCACTGACGGAGAGGGGACAGCATCACTCAGCAAAAAGGGAAAAAACAGCAACGGGAAGGAAACACAAAAAAGCGTATTACCTGCTTTATTTTTTGGGCGGCCCACAGCTAGAAAAACAAAAGAGAAAGTGACATTGAGAAAAGCAGCAGCGAGAGCTTTCCCCGTCCCGAGGTTCACGCCAACCCCCAAATATTCCTCGTGTAGCTGCTGCATTCATTTTCTGCATCCTCCCGGACCTCACACTCGTGTTTAAAGCTTTTACACAGACCCAGCTCCTTCCGTTTCATGTGGCCGGCAAGACACCAGGCAGAGAAGTTATTCTTTCGTATACTGAATGATGAGAAAGAACAACCCCAGGCTTTACAGATCAGGAATTATCTTTGAAACTCTGCTGTGCGTAGATCCCAAGGCAAATTTAGCCCAGCCTTCCCCTGAAGGAGCTTCCTGCGGAAACCAGAGCTTGCCGGGGAACAAAGGTGGAGCAAGCAATGCAGGGAAATAAAATCAAGCATCTCTTCACATAAACCCTGGACTCAGAGCAAGCCACCACGAGTTTTCGTTTTTTTACAAGGGAAACGTTTTTGCAGAAAAATACTCGTAAAGGGGAAAAAAATCTCATTTAAAACTCTCCCGGGTGCCTACTGTTATTTACTGATTGCAAGTTAGCAGCAACAAAACACCCCAAATCTGGCTCAGACAGCAGAGATCTACGAGAAATAACAGAAGAAATACAGGAGAAACAACAGAAGCTGTACAGGAGATGCAGATCCAGCTGATGAGTAGGGGACCACTACCAAGACACCTGGCATACTCTGCACGGCTTAAATGCAAATGATAATCTGGAAAAAAAAAATCCCCATTTCGATGTATACATTTCTAGAGATGGACAAATAAAATGTGACTCCCAACAGTTAAATTGCCTTTGCTATTAAAAACTGTTCTACCTTTTCAGCTAAGGTCTGGCTTTGTCTCCCAGCCACCAGCCTGCGCTGCACCTCTGTCTGACAGCCTTCAGAGCCGTCTATTTTTGTTCTTCACTCAGGTACTCAGAGCTGCTAAATCCCCCCTGTAACCTTCACTTAAAGAAAAAAATAAAACAGCAGAGCCAGGAGACTGGCTGTTTCCTTGGCAAGGCACATTTGCCAATCTCTTAACCACCCTCGTGGCTCTTTTACATCTCTCCAATTTGTCAACATCCTCTTGAATCGAGGACGCCAGAAAGCAGACAAATTATTCCAACAACAGTTGTACGGGTGCCAAACCAAGGGTAGGCTAACCTGATGATTTCTGCTCTTGCTGTTGATAAATCCAAAGATAGTGATAGCTCTTTTCGCTCTGAGAGCTCGTGTTTGTCTGACTACCCACCAGCTTACCTACCCAAGCGCCGCGGGCTCATTCTGCAGTCCAGGCAGTCGCACTTGGATTTCGTTATTGTTACGGCATAAATTAAGCACAGCTCTGCCATTCCTCTTTACCTAAGCATTGACTCGCTCCTTCCCCAAATAAGAAGCCATGGAAATGCTGCTGGAGTAAGGTAATTATTCGGCTTTACATAGCACGAGTTGACCCACTGACACCAGCAGCCCCAGGATTTCACTCCAAATCCAGCTCTCGCTCCAGAGCTGGAACTCCGTGCTGAACGCCACCGCGTGCGATGAGTTACTGGAGCATCTAAATGTCACGGGCTGATGCACACATCCCCAGGGCTCTTCCCTGGGGAAAACGTCCCTTTCTGAGGAAAATTGCTGTTCCCCATTTTACAGATGAAGACACAACAAGGCAATCTTTGTGCTTGGCAGGCACACAGCTGGATCTGCCCTCATTAACCCCAAAATCCAAAGGGTGGGAGGCCGCATGCCAAGGCATCGACCAAGGCTTTTCCCCACGTGCCACCCACCAGCTTGAGGGTTTTGAAGGGACGAGCACGCTGCAGGTGCCTGCTCAGGGTGTCCCAGCCATCCTGTGGCTGCTCAGGTCTCGTGCATCTGAGCTGTGAAACCAAGCCACGAGATTTTCCTCTCTGACTGCAAGCACCAAGACCAGCAAAAAGGAAGAGGGATGGTTTCTGAGCCAGCGCTATGGCTTTTTTGGTCAAGTTATCTAATTTCATTAATTGATCCCAATATTTATGCATTTTCCTGCTGCAGTGCAAATATTGTTAGAACATGTGATTTCATTACTTCTCAGAAAGAGACTTTACAAGATGCACCTGATGAGTCACCTAAAGATTCTGCCAGCTCATTTTCACTTCTTTATCCTCTAATTCATTTTCTGCCTGCAGCATCTTTCAATAGCTCCAGTACTCCGAGGAGTCTTGCCAGCTGGGGAGCTCGTTTCTGAGAGCAAGGCTCTGGTTTTGCTGGGGATTTCATTCACGCTCTCTCCGGCCATCTTCGAGAAGCAGCCAGATTTTGATCTCATTTACATCAGCATGAACCCACAGCATCTTCACCAGAGCACGTGGAACAGCTCCAGATTTCTGCTCAATTTATGTCAGAATCGGGTCCATCATCTCTAAATATAGCCTGCACAGGGTGGGTCTCCTCTAGCAGATGTTCCTCCTTTACATCTTACTCTGTATTACTGACTCAAAGCTACACAGGGATTTTGCCATCTTTGTAATTCAGAAGCAAGAAACAAACCTGCTCACACATGGATTTACACCAAAAACCCCAAGGACGAGGGTGCAGGAGAGTTGGAGCAGGCAGCAAAGGACAGTTGCTCCAGCCTGTGGCCAGCGGAAGCTACCAGCAGGACAAATCAGCCTCTGCTTCACGGAGGCATCCTTTATGGCCGTGAAGAACTCCAGGACCCTTCACAAAAATGCTCCCAGCACCAGCATTTTACGATGCTGAACTCACGGACGAGGTTTCCATCCATCCTTCGCAGGGTTCTGATTTTTCTATCATTTTTCAAGGAAGGGATTCACACCACTTTGTTCACCGCCTACAGCTTTAAAAGGCATGAACTCAGGAACTGAGCTCAGTTACACAGAAATGTTTTGTGCTTATGGGGTTGAAGGAAGGGTATCAAAGACTGCCATGACCTAAAGAGATCCAAAGCTGCGGTAAGGAAATAAAGAGGGGAACAACTCTTGGGGAATAGATGTGGTCTTTGGTTGACAGGATGTTCATTAGCATTCCTTACTTAGCAGCAAAATCGCAGCTTAGACATAGCCTTCAAAAAAGTATTTATTTAAAGACTATACCCAGCCCAAATCTATTAGCTAACACCTGCCACTACAAAAACAGCACACAGGGTACCAGCTATTAAGAAATTAACTATCTTCTTATCAAAACCTGGGAAATTTCACGGTCCTGGACTCAAAGACGGGATTTTTTTTCCCCTCTCTACAGTGCAAGTTTCTCTTAGGTTGGAAAGCTGTGTTTGCAAACTGTTCACCCTCGACTGCAGCAGGCTCCAGCACCGCTAAAAGGAGCGGCCACCTCCGCCCGAGGCTGGACCCTGCCCAACTGCTCCTCCGCGAGCTCGAACCCCGCAGGCTGAGGTCAGGAGAGCTCCGACAGGTTCACACCACCACCGTGCTGCCAGAAAGGCCTCCCTGCAGTCCGTGAGACACAGCAGACTTGTGAGATTTGTGTCAGGAACGCGCAGAAGCTGCTCCAACGCTCCCCTCCTTCAGCTGCACAGCGTGGCAGTAGGCATCCAGTGATCTGAAATCCTACAGCAAACGCTCTGGATATGCCATGTCAGCAGTAACCCTATGTAGAAAAAAAATCCCTTACCGATTAATCACACTTTAATGACAGGGCACAGCTGTTTTCAAAGAGTTAACGAGGAGTCCCACATTTGACGGGCCTAAGTACAAGGGAAAACACAGCGGCCTAAGCGCTGCAAAACAAAGTGGCCTACCTGCGTTACACTCCGCACCATCACCCACAGCAGCTTGCAGAATTTCCCTAGTGAAGGCAAAGTAGAAGAATTCCTCTGAAAAGGGTTGTTTTGTCCCTCGGTCAGAGGCAAAGCTCCCTCTCAAATCCGCTGGTCCCGTTTTGCTCCGGCAGGGAGGCTCGCACCCCTCCACCAGGCCCTGCCTGCACCCACAAGGTCTCATTTTAACGAGGTAACAGGCTGGAGTTGGCACCCCGTCACAAAGTGCCAGGAGTTTCACACTCTTGGAGCTGCAGGTTTTATTAAAGTGAAGCTCGGATTATCTATCCCACACTGAATTCCAAATATTGGGTGTCGGGACCGGAACGTGTGATGCAGCAAAGCTGAAGAACAAGAGCAAGCTGCTTTGATGTGAGGGACAGCCTCCAAAACCAGAGGTGATTTTCACTGATCCCAATTGTTTAAACGACATGAAACCAGGGGGAATAAAAAGAAAATATTGTTCAAGAGGCCTAACTTACTGTACATGCAGAGTTCACTAAGGAATACTTCAGTCCAAAGACATGGGTTGGGCATCGTGTTACTGGTAGTAGTGACTGAATAAATTTTACTTCATTCTACATCCCTTAACTGGTAGTCATATATGGTCAGAATAAGACGCCAGGGGTGAGACTCATCCCCTCTAACAGACATCTACAACATCCTAAGTATTTTCTGCAGCACATCCTCTGGATGCCCTTTGTGTCAGCAGGCAGAAATCGGGCAGCTCCTCTCACCCCCAGCAGAGGAGCAGTCCTGGCTGCACAAGTGCACTCCAGCAGGGCTTCCTTCCCTCCGCCGAATTTAGGATGGACCCTACACGATGAGTTCTGGCTCAGATTGGCCCAAAATGTAAAACACCCCGAAGCACCAAGCTCGTACCAACATCAGCACAGCTTGCGAAGATACGGCACCTTTTGGATACCAACGGGAGCCTGACAAAAGTTGGAGATAGTAGGTTAGCACATTTAGGAATCCCAGAATTAATCGCTACAGCTTTTCCAAACAGATCTCCCACAGATGTAACCAAGCAGATCCAGTCTTTCAGCAGGGCCAGCAGCCTGAACCAGGACCACTCACCAGCAGCTCCACTACGAAGTCAGCAGGGTTCGCTCATCTTAACCTTCCCTGCAAGGTTAAACACACTGGTAAAGTCGCACAAGCCTTTTGGCCAGCGGTGCTGTGGGACATTTCCGTTTGCTTCTGCTGCTTCCATTTCCACTGCTTCTTGCAGTGCTTTTGGGAAGAAAGTCACATCTGTAGCACGTGCAGCTGGAGAGAAACGGCCATCCACGGCCCCACCACTGAAGCCCCATTTGCTTAAACAGGAGGCCCATTATAAACAAGAAGTGTTCTCATTGACATTATTTTGCTTGTATTTCACTATGCTTCTGACAGTTTTTTTTGTTTTCTTAACTTTTTTTTTGTTACAGACGGGGACCTCCCAAGTGCCCGCTGCACTGCACTCTCCAACACATCATCCTCGCTGCCAGCACCACATTTTTCTCTACTGCCTTCCTAATTATTAAAAGCATTTATGGTGGTCAGTCCGCTCCAGAATGCTCTGCTCTCTGCTGTTAAGAGGAAAGGAAACACCTATTTTCAGTATTTCACTACACCCAAACACCAGCGCCAAACCCAAGGCAGTTCAGTGCAGCACCTCCTGCTAAAATGTGTGCTGCTCTGCTCCGCTCCCCACCCCTACTCCCTTTCCCATGAGAGCAATCACGCATGCTTTGCATGGCTTTCTCCCACTTCTCTCCAGCTCCAGTCCTAAAACCCACATTCCCACTTCTTGAAAAGTGATATTTTACACAGAGACAAACGCACAGCACCATCTCCAGCCCAAGCATTCAGCTGGGGCTGTAAATGTACGGATTTACGGCGGTGGAATCCCAGACCTTTTGGCTCTGCATTTGACGTGGCTGAAATGTCTGCAAACCTGGTGATGTGCTTAACCCTACCCGCTAATATTTATGGAAATCTGATGTCTGGCTTTAGTAATAAACATGAAAAACAGAATAACATAACGCACTGCCTGCACTTGCTCCTCAGAAGGAACTCTTACCAAAGGACCATCCTCAGCCCCGCTCCTGGCGGGATTTACCTTAGAAAGGTTTTAGCTCTAAGGGGACAAAGCTCAAATAACACATGCATGGTGTAAATCACAACATGTCTCTACACATTTCCTGCACCTGGCATTGAAGTAAATCAGCAAAAGAGGCACCAGAAGCTACCACCCTTCTTGGATGCCAATGGAAATCTCCTTCCCCATCCTAAGCACCGTTACGTCCCAACGTCAGGAGCTGTTGCCCATCTGCAGAACCACAAAACCTTTGAGCAAATGCAGGAGTTGAGGCTGAGACACCTGCCTGCACCGCAGGCGTTGGGAACCGGATCGGAAACCGCGAGCAATTCCCATGAAATACACAGATACAAACCCAGTGTAGGTGGAAACAGAATCAAGTCCTAACTGATAAAAAAAAAGATAGCACTTAAATAACACTTTGCAGCTTTGCAGCACTCGATAAACATTAACTAATTAATCCTTACAGCATTCTACTGGAAAGATTTAAACAGAAGAAGCAGCACTCACAGAAAAGCATCGCTTACAACGGGGTTGGGGAAGGACTTGGATGCCATTACATGGTTTAAAGCACAGCTTTGAAAAGCAGGCTTGCTAATGCAGCTAGGTTGCTCGATATCAGATTTGTTTCAGCTTAGTTTAGCCATATGGAGCTTGCAAATCTAATCTGATTTGTAATCTAGATGTGAATTGAGATAAACTCTCCTAATCCTCAAATGATGAGATGAAGCAAAGCCAGTTTGTAACTGAGTAAGAACATCAGGGGTAGAATTTACAACAGTTTATTTAATGGGCATTAACCTCCAGCACTTTTGCCTGAGCTCCCCAGGTGCCTGCTGCCCTCGGATAGTCTGGAAATGATGCCCTAAATGTTTGAGCCAGCATAAACCAGGCCACAGAGAACATTTAGGCTGCAGAAGAGAGAAGGTCCAAGCTCTGTCCTTGGAGCACCGAGCAGGCTGCTCGCTCGCAGAGACAAGGAAGCAGCAGGACAAGCGATATATCTGCGCTTTATTGTATCCTGCAAGAGACCAGAGGAAAAAAAGTACAGTTTACTGCAAATGGACCTCTTCGCTCTTCATCAACACTGTTAAGAAAAGCTATTATTCTGCAAAAGGGATGCTGTTTAGTCTCTGATAGATTCATTGTTCTCTGCTGTGTCTGGGACAGCGTGAGCAGCTCTTCCCGCTGCTAACATGATTGAAGGAAGAACACAGTAATAAATATATGCCCATTAAGCTGGTGAGTCTCTTTTCACTTCACTGATACTAATGGGGAAGAAATGAAACAGTTTCAAAACAGCAAGTTGCCAAAGCTGCATTTGGAAAGGCTGAGGAGTGAGAAGTCACAACTGACACACCACAGTTCATGCTCCGCCAACGCTCGCAGGAAGGGGCTGGCTGGAGAATAGCGAGTGTCTGTCTCCAAGGGACCATTTCAAAAAGCTGCATCTTTCCTCTCACTACAGATCATTCAGTTTGGAGTGGTTTGTTGTTGGTTTTTCCCCCCCTCCGAACACCCCCCTTATGCTGAAGCTTTCAGACCAGAGTTGCAAAGGGTAAAAAATCATGTAATATTGCCGTCTCGCTGTTATCTTGATTTCTAACAAATAGATTTTTATGCATCTTAACATATATGTATAAATAAACAGTCAAACGAACGAGGAGGTTTCCTGCAGCAAATCTAGGGACCTATGTCCTGAGGTCCCTTCCCACCTGAACCAGCCTGTGATCTGATGGCAGACAAAGAGGAAGGTGTGGATGGATCAAAATCTAAACACCTGGTGTCTCAGAGCTCCACGGATTTGCAGCAAACGATCAGGATGTTTAATTCTGGTCTTAAGAAACCCAGATACATGTCCTACCTCCATCACGGACTTGCCTGACCCCCAGCAGCTGGAGCTGATGCGTGGCAGTGGCACCGCAGCCCCCCCGCGCCTCCCTGTTTCAGGCACACAGCCACTGAGTGAGGTTCATGCAGAGCAGACAGAAAATATAGGGAGCTGCTCAACTCGACAAATGAAGCATTTTGGGAGGGGGGGAAGGGAGCTTTAGTTTTTATTAAGATCAGCTCTCTGAACCAGCTGTGCCAGTGCAAGCGAGCAAGGAGGTGGGAACACATGGCCAGGAGGAGAGGAGGCAGAGACATGGCAGTGCTGCCTTAGATCAGCTCACGCTGCCATGGCATCGCACTTTCCCTTGCAATATTCTGGGCACAGAACAAATTTGTACCCGTTTGCGGATAAAGTTCAGAGAACAAGAAATTCAATAGGTGCTGCCTCTACTGGGGGGGCAATGAAAGAAAAAGTCATCTCCACGAGGCGAGCAGCAGCACAAGGGCTGCATTAGTTAATTGCACAAGTTTTTAAACCTCTTATCGGTGCTGCGCTGACATGAAACAAATTAAGATCTTGCACGAAAAAAGCACCGCTCGCACTTGTGAGCCCTCGTTCCGTGCACACCAAGCACCCTCCGAGGCTCCTGCTGGCACGGCGCTATTCTGTGGCTCTTTGCCTCTCTCTGCTGGCAGGACCAAGGGGAAAAGCTGGGGCGCAGCCGGAGACCAGGACCAAAGGGACACAGGGGAGGTGGAGGAGGGCAGCAAATCTTCGTCGCCGTATCTCTTAGACTGTATTCCAGTTCCTGGTTAACACAGGTTTTTAGGACAGAGCAGTATGTGACTACAAATGAGGCAAATCAGGGCTCTGATCCTAGCTGGACCCAGCCTGGTATCACACCAAATACTGACCAGCAGCAGCACAGACACAGAAGCAGCTCGGCAGCTATTTCTAACACCAATCTCAAAGGCAGGAAGAGACCTCCGGGCTCAGTGCACAACAGAAAGGACACGTTTTGCTGGGCTTGCTAGCTGTGTAGCTCAAGCATTACACTATTGCAGGGAATTTTAGCAATGAAAACGAAAGTATAGGGCATTCTGGGGAGAAAGCTAGAAGAAACGAGCAGAAGTTCGTTAAGAAAATCTCCCCAGCACTGATGCAGACCTTCAGCTGGTGCACTGCTGTGCCAGAACACCTTTGCCCACATCCCATGTTTGCCAACCATTCCCAGGGCTTTACTGTGCTCCCTCCCGCAGCACCAAGCGCGATCACCACACAGTGAAAAGCAGCTGTGTCACAAACCAGGCATGATTTAAATCCCTCTTTATCTGATAGCCGCCGAGAGTGCTGCTTCTCTTAACTTTTACCACTGCTGACATGCCAGCATCAATCTGTTCTTCCAATCTGTGCTGGTCTGTTGGACAGGTTGGGAAAGGGACTCACACACACAGAGGACACAGATGCAATCCTACAAATTAGTGAAAGAAGCCTGGGGATAAAGGACAAAAGCCACATCATTATGCCCGCAGTTGGTACAGCCTTTTGGTTTTGAGGATAAACCTCAGCACCGATGCTCCTGAGCTGGAGAAAACGCCCCCTTTTAAGCTCGGTGTCTCTTCACCCGTGTTTATCAGGCTGATATTTGACAGCCACTGTTTTTATAGGAGAGAGCACTCCCTCAAATGAAACCTTTTTACTCCAGCGGAGATTCCCTCCAGGAGGCAGTTGGGGGAATTGCCTGCCCTGTTTAGAATTGGATATGTTACAGTCTATACCTTCTGCTGCAAATTGGCTCGCGGTGCACTTGTGTGTGTCATTTTCACCTACCCACTCGCAGATCGCACCAGCCACCGGAGCTCCGTGCGAAGGGCCGGATCCTGCCAGCCCCGTCAGCTGCCGGTGGAAACCGGCACTAAAACCGGCTTGCAGCAGCGGCCTTTTAACACATCCTGCTCCCCCTGGTCTGTAAGGAACGCAAGCTGAAAAGGTCACTCGAGTGTAATGCGAGCTCACCTAACGAGGAGCACCAAGTGCTGGAGAACGTACCAGGGAGATGAAGAAATCCCGACAGGAGAGCACTGACACAACGGTACCTACGGGGCTGGGAAAGATGGGACAACTGAACTGGTTTCTTCCCTTAACACAAAGCCCACAAACCTCCCTTCTTGCCCTCTTTGTGGATCCTACAACTTCTCAGCTGGTCCCATCCGAAGGAGGAGAAGTGGGATAGCAGGGGACAGCAGCAGGGCCGTGCCAGCCCTTCCAGTGCACCTGACCCCTACAGAAAGAGCTGAACAAAGGGCATCGATACACACGGTTGCCAAACAGAACCAAAAAACAGAAGTTTACTAAACCCACGAGTACTCCCGAAGTTTTCCAAGCAGGATTTTTTATTTCTAGGCAGAAGAATCTTTGTACTGGAAGGTTCTCATTCCGGTACGAGCAACAGCTGCTTCTTCCATCAAACACTTGTGAAGCCATGGGATCCAAACATCCAACACAGAGACACGCAGCACTCCCAAACCCCCCAGCAGAAGACCAAACCTCCCCAAAGCCTTCAGGGAATTTGTTCTCCCTGCATGTTTTACAGTTCTCACCATCTGGATGAAATATCTAACCCAAACGACCAAAAGAACAGAAATACACTCCAAATGGTGGCATTACCAAAAATATATATGTTTTTAAGAGAAAAAGCATGAAGTCATAAGAGCCTGTCAGGGAGGAGGCTTAATTACAGCGTGGGGTATTGCCACTACACAGAATGGTTTTGGTTGATGGGATTTTAATAAGCAGAAGTTAGAACCCAGCTACCCAGCTAAGCCAAACCAAGTCCGGCTGTCAAACGTTCAGAGAAAAAGTTGGGTAAATAAGCTGAGCTGAGGAGGAGGAGTTTGCAGCGTGTCTTCTTGCCCAAGTATACAGCACTGCATAAATAATCATCAGGCAGCTATTCATCCTCCGTTCTGCTGAGTGCCTAACTGAGATAGCAGCCACGGCAAAAGTCATCTTTTAAAAAACATTTTTCTAATATGGAAGAAAAGCTCTGTTTTCCCTCAATAAAAAGCTATCAGCAGTCTGGCAGCTATCGACAGTTAAGAGATCGATTCTTCATTTTTGCTAATGATGCCCAAGAAATAGGTTTTTACCACCTTAAGTTAATGGTCACGCTCCTGAGCGGTGAAATCACTCCAGTTCAAGAGCGAGTGCAACAGCTGCGGGATTTTAGGCTGCCCAAAGAGGTTGGGGGGCTCCTCCCTGGAGAGCTTCAGCAGCCGCCGGGATGTGGGGCTGGGCACCCTGCTTGGGTGCTCTGGGACCCTGGGATCTGACCTGAAAGCAGCCGAGCTGGGAGTGGTGGTGCCTTTGAATCACTTCACGGAGAGCTGGAGCCAAGCCACGTTTCTTCTGGAATCTGGTTTAGAGATGGCCACGGGGAAGTGGAGCAAAGTAAGATTATGGCTCTTCGGAGATTTTTTTTTTTCCTTCAGATGGTCCATAAATGTTCCACTTCAGCTCATTTTGAAAAACCTGCTCTGGAAGTGCCGAGGAGAAAGCCTAGTCCTACAAGAGCCCTGTCAAGAAGATAAGCGTTGAGGAGACACTTGGCGTTACATAGCTTTAGGCTTCTACATTTTCCATTTCTCAGGCAGTAAAACCATTTCAGCGAGCAATAGAGATTGTGCTGAGCTGTTGTTATGCTTTCAGCTACTGCCTGCCATCCTTCCTGAGAACCATGAGTTTCTGAATGAGGGAAAAAAAAGGAGTTTGAACACTGTCAAACGCGCCGCACCACAAAAGCGGATCAGTCAGGAGATTAGCGAAGCGGCTCTGTCAAAACAACTCATCTTCTCCATCTCGAAGCTGATATTTGAGGGGGGCTGGTGGGTTGTTCAGGAAGCTAATACATTAAAACTCTGTCCAAAGTCTTATTTTAAAGGCTCCTAAGGCGATTATGACTTTAATGGTGATTGTGAAGCCCAGCAGCCCATTCAGACATCTCGTCTACCCACATGCCTTACCCAGTCTGTGGACGCAGAGCCCGTTATATGGGTAGAGATTCCACCTCTAAGGGGCTCCAGCAACCAAACCCTCTGGATGAGCTCTTAAAACAAAGAAGATGAAGTTGAATGTTGTGCTCTTGAGCTTCACATGAAGCTCTGCCCAGCCTTTTTGACCGTACAACTCAAATAGGGAATCAGCCTCTCTCACATCACGATGTTAGGTGAGCCAGGCAGGTACCCAAGTACACTCTTCCTGCCTACAACAAACACCGGGTGACTAGCTCTGTTCAGTCAAAAAGGATTCAAATAAATAAATAAATAAATAAATAAACAGTCAAAAGAATCAAGTTACCTCTCATCTGCCAGTCTTCTGCCAGCACGTGGCAACTCCACCAGTGCCTCAGAGGTGTGCGAGACCTACCTGGTCATGTAAACTCAGGTGGCTCCCTCTTTTATTCCAACCTCAGCCCATGCATGTGAGGCACCCGCCGCAAAATGGGCTCCTCTTAGAGCAGCCTCGATTCCTTTTCCCAAATTAGCCTGGAAGAACTGTTAATGCCCTGATGCCCGAGCCCATCCTGCGGCTCGTGGTGCACGGAGAAGCCACAGAAATGGTAAAACTGAGCTCAGGGAAAGTAAAATAGGACTCTCCGGGCACCTTTGGTTCCTGAGGGGGAAATCTGGGGTGAAATCCATGCAAGCGAGGTGTCTCCCCTCCCCCAGAGCGATCAGCCAGCACATCGTATGTTCTGCAAAGGCACCAGCAATTAATGAGACACGTCCAGCTGTGTATATCTGGCACTCTCGTACTCAGCTCAGCACCGGCAAGCTTCCAGCTCCCCAGCTCCCCCTGCATGCTCCCCTCCAGCCTCTGAGATAGAAACCAGCGGGTGCCTACAGGAAGGGTTTATTTCTGAACTGGTGGCTCTGCTCGAGAGGAGGAAGATATTCCACCCGTTTAGCGACAATGCTTCTCTCACCAAAGACGACCTACAGCCAGATTTTGAGGATTTTCCCCTGCTTTTGCTGCAAGGATATGCATGCAAGTAGCTTGTTCAAGCCACCCAAAAGCGTGCTGAGGAGGAGAACAGCGCTCAGACACACAGGGCTGAGGTTTTTCAGGTGTGCCCAGAGGAGCAGCACAGCCTGAAAGCCACACCAATCCCTCATCCCCTTCAGGTCCTCCCAGCTGACCCCTATCGGAGCGGTTTCGACACCAGAAGCGAACAGTCCAGTTTCACAGGCTCGCTGGGATCTACCCACGGCTTGCTTGCCTTTCCCTGCGGTTTTCTTTAATTAACACTGCAAAGAACAGTAAAACACAGCAACAGGCACATGCTGCAATCTCATGCCAGGCTCCTCTTGGGAGAGCTACTTTATCCCACAGTCAGCAGAAGCTACTTAAACCCCTCCAATATAATCGACATTGCGATGAAAGCAAACTGTGTCAAGATTTTACTACAAAAAATATTGTTTTTAAAACCAACGTGCTAACATTTCTCTAGGAAAGACATTTCTGGCATCATTTTCTCTTTCCTCCTCTGCCCCATACCTTTATTTTCCACTTGAAACCCTCTGGCTTGTATAATAAGGTTCGCCTCCTGCTTACACTGTCCTGACTGAAAGAAGCAAGAAACGTGAGGCTTCTGCTTGCTCTCTCTCAGTGCAATTCTGAATGAACTCTGGGTACATCCTAGGCTTGTCACTACGCAGACCCAAAATGTAGGTCAAAAGTCTGCGTGGTTTGCCTCAGCAAATGACTTCACTTCATCTGCCTGAAGGCAGATGGGAACTGAGTCATCTGCTGCTGCATCATTCTTTGCTTTGCTGCTTCCCTCAGTCCTGGTTGCTTTTTTCTTACCATCAGATTACGGGTGAATGCAGGCGCTGATATCAAAAGACCAGGAGAGCAATGCCTTGTCTTGCACATTGCACAGGGAGGGGATATCTCCTGTTTATTCTTCATTAAAGCCATGCCTTTTTCCCAAAACAGCACCCACCACATATGCTGCCACGTTTTAGAGTGAATTCAAATGTCTTTTTTTTTTTTTTTCGTTTATCTGCTATAGTCATCTTTCATGAGAATAAGCTATTATACATGAGCATTAAAAGAAATAAAGGGGTTATATGACCTGCGGGCTGTAGGACAAGAGCACAGTACCATTTCCATCACTGTCTGCACGGGAGGTGCACGGGTCCTTTGCCACGGCCGCTTCGTACAGCTCCTGTCTGCCAGTCTGTGCAGCTCTGTGTTACCTTACACTGCGTGGGGCTCAAGGTTTTTGTGCTAGATGCACAAACACACACCGCAGTAAAGCCCCTGGCTTGGTGTTATGGTCAGGTGTGCACACGTGGATGAATAAGGAAAAGAGTATGAGATATAAATACCTGCATCTGCAAGAACAAGGCTCAGAAAGCAGTCTGGCTCCTCTGCAATACTTATCCGTGCTTTCACGAGTTCTATGTGTTCATAAAGATTTGATAAATGTTCAGAAAAGAGGACTGACAGGGTCATGGAGAGATCACCCAACCCATCCCTCTGTCCCAAAGCAAAATCAGGTTTTACCAAAAAACGACCCTTTTCTCAGCAGCTATCTAAGCCATGCTACGGTCTTGGCATCAGCGTGGTTTTTGCAACTTGAGCAAGTCTAATCCACGCCTCCATCCCAAGAACAGGCACATTACCCAATAAAAAGTACCACTACTGAATGTACAATCTACAACGTGAGGATATCCACAGGGTTATACGTAGCCCAAACAAGTTATTTCAGTAAAGAAATGGTAATTATAAGCAACAGGAGTACAGTAGGAGAGAGTGCTTATGCATCACTGCTGCTGGTGCAAGAACCTACAAACCTGACCACAAGGTTTCCCTCACCTAAAAAGAAAACTACATTTATTTTTTCTCTTCAATTCTGCAAGCCCCTTTTGCAAGGGGAAGGGAAGCAATAGTGTTGGCCAAAGGTAGTCAACAATTGTGCAAGTCAGAAAACCCAAGATTTCGACTTGTTCTAAAGACAATTTTTGTATGCTCATTTTGCAGACCCCTTGCTATCGTTTCTGTTCAGCAACATTTATACCGGGGGAACTTCCAAGCAACCCAAATTCCCTCCAACATGCTGGCAGTTGAGCTGCAAAGGACCTGAAGAACCACTGGAGCAGGCAGCAATCAGCTCAACAGAGCCAATCTGGGATTTTTCCAGTGGAAACACCAAAAACGTTCTGCAGCAGTGCATTCACTGCAGACACAGCTTGAAGCACCACCGCGTTCCCCCCCTCTTTAGGCTGCACGAAGCAGCAGAAATGTAAGAAAGGCTTTTTCCTCTCACCTCTTTGTTGGTGACTCCCGGGGGCAAAGTCCCATGCTTGTAATCCTCCAGCAGCTGCACGGCTTCCTTCAGGCGACTCTGCGAACACAAGAAGCACGGGTTGCAACATCTGCTCAGCACTGAAGCGTTTTATTGAAGGCAACGGACTCAAGCTATAAAATCCTATCTTCTTTCATGAAAACCTTATGATGGGTCCTTTTATAAATTTACACACGATATAAAAGAGATGCGTGGACATTTGCTTTGTTGGCTGGCACAGCCTTGCTGTTTGATACCTAACCATACATGTAGTATAGAGGAAGAGGGGAAAAAAAAAGGAAAAAAGAGAAAATACAGAAAGTCCCCTTTGCAATGCCTCTGTAGGAGGCATCATACAAACCTGACGGTCTTCACTGAGACCTGATAAACCTCGGAGCAGAATGAGTTCTCCCTTGAAGGTAGAAAATGGATGGGTATGCTACGTTATGCCCTAATGCGTCCACTTTACCCTAACTCAGAAATCGGTATTACTCCACGTGAACTCTCAGATGAATATTTCCTGGTGATATCCACAGGGAAACCCCTCGACACAGCTGCTGCTTTGCCCCCTGCCCTCACCCAGCACACGTCTCCAGAGGGATGAGCAAGGCAGGTGCTGGCACACGTTCAGCACCACCACTGGGGACTCAGCACCCACAGAAAAGCGACACCGCAGCGAGTTTCGGCCCGATCTCAGCAGAGCTGTGCGAAGACCAGCAGCCGTACTGCCTCCAGCACCTACTGGCACGCAAGGCAATGCCCCAGCACCGCTTTGTAACCGCATGCTGAAGTTCAAGTCACTTTATCCTAAATTCTGTGACACTTTCCTGTACTTCAGACAGACATCAGAGCGCCACTGCACTGAACTCTGCTGCTTTTCCACGGGACTGTTACGTATTCGTGCAGACGGGGTTTGTGCAACCAGCCTTCTTCTCTCTAAAAACACCACAAGAAGTCATCAGTGCAAATAAAGTGAAAATCTGACCATCAGTGAGCATGCCTGTGAAATACCCTAGCAAATAAATGGATGTGCAAGTGAAGATCTTCTTCACGTTGCGATAAAATAGAAGGATAAATGCATTTCATGTGTTCAGGTGATCACAGGAGCACCAAGCCTTGCTACCAGCCTGGCAGAAGGCAGAATCATCCACGTACTTCCAGGACAGTTACTCATATATCTATATAAAAGGTTTTCTGCCTTTGAAGCTAAGTTTATATACTTAATATGTATATATATAATTTATGTAAGTTTATACAAATTTATATAAAACCATGTCTAAGCATATATTCTATTTTTTAAAATCCTTTACATATATAGAGCTCTTGAACTAAAAAGCCACAGGACAGGCAAGTACAGCTTCTTTACTCCAAGCTACAGAGGAACAAGGCAGGATACAAAGAGCTGCTTCGGTGGGGTTAAATCTGCTCATCCAAGCCTGCAGAAGGCACCAGATCACCGAGCAGTGCCTCCCAAATATCTGAAGCCAAACAAATCACTCAGCCGAGCATTTTCAAAGGACTCCTGCAGGTTATCTGTCACCCAGATGAATAACACCGCCTTCGGTTTGATGTTTCTGCACTGGCTGTTGTTTTGGCACCTTCTGCAATACTCGTTCTGTATTTATGAAGTGTCCTCTGGCACATTTAGCAGCGTGCAGCCGGACTGCAGCTCCCCTGGAGCCCCGTGGTTTCGGCGCAGCGGTGCCACGGCGCAAGACGAGCATCCTCCGGCTCCGTACGCACTGCCATGCACGGGAGGGCTGCAGGAGAATCCTGCTCCGCCTTCCATCCAAACTTCAAAGACTCCTTTGTGGTCCCCTTGGAAGTGCCAGCAGTTACGCCAGCCTGAAAGCGGCGACTCATGAGTGACTGTTGTCTCTAAAACTCCTGGCACACCAGGGAAAAGTGGCGATTCCTTCATGTCCTGGGGCGAGCGCGTTGCCCCTGGACCTGTGGCTGTTTTCACATGGGCTGAGCTCGCACCCTCAGCATCACACGTGTCCAGCCCTGGCACTTCGTGTGCCCGCAGTTCGTTCCTACCTGTTCCTGGCCTTGGAGATGAGGCTCGTAGGTTTGAGTGCTGACGCCGAGGTCAGTGCTACCACCCGAGGCTCTCCAGTGTCACTAGACACACGTAACAAGTGACAGTTTTCCCGTTTTCTGCCCGATTTCTGTGTTTTCAGCCTGAGCAGGCTCCCTCTGACTCAGCCTGTTCCTCGCTCCATGCCTGAGATGCCCCGTGGGAAGGGCTGCTGGTTGTCCTCACGCTCCACCACGCCACGTGCCGAGGGCTTCAGGAGGTGGCCTGGGCTGCTCTCACCAGGCAGAACATGGATCCACTCAGGTCCTGGCATCATCCTCAACTTGTAGCACACTCATCTCCCACCCCGAGGGGCTCCAGGTCACACGGAGAGCACGAAGGATGTCCGGGAAAGACAGCGAAGACCAAATGTGGACTGTGTTTCAGTAGCAGGCACGAGAGCTTCTTTTGCTCTTCTATACCCATTTTAGGGGGGCATTAAAGTTGGAAAACTGTGCCAGGGGGGTTTTGTGGTGGTGGCAGTGGGTTTTTTCCTCCGGCTTTCACAAAGGGTATTGAAGATGAGCAATGAGCAAGTTTGAGAACCTCCCCCTTCTTCAAAGGCTAGGCAGTCACCCATCTCGCCTACGAAGAGTGGAAACCCTCTGCCTTGCCCCATGAAACAGAATAATTTTAAATATAAAAGCTTCACCATTGGCACAGAAGAAGCAGCCACCTCACTCCAACTTTCTCCAACAGCAGCCACATGCAGATGCACGGGGAAAATCAAGAACAAGGCAAGCAGGAACCAGGTTTCCCCCAAGCAGCTTCCCAACCTCCCGCTGCCTTCAGCCAAGGCAGACGAGCTTTCTGTGGATCCAGCCACCTTCAGGGCATTTCTCTTCCAGCTGCTCGTTCAGCATCCCCTCGAAGCAAAACGCCAGCATCCAAGGAGACTGAACGGCCACGGTGTAGGCAGCAGCTACCGCTTGTGTCCTAACCCTCAGCCCCCTCCTCCCTTTAAGAAGGTTTAAGCCAAGTGCTCTCAATGTTGGGCAGAAAGGAAGGGTTATGAATTAGGACGGCATTTCCCGGGGAGGCAGTGCTGGGATGGGCTGTTATTCCAGAAGGACAGGGATCTCGTACAGGAAGGAAAGTTGGCCTTGAGAAATGAACACCGGGGACGAGATCCAACGGCACAACCACGTGGCCGAGCACTTCTGGGCTGGCCCGAATTTCTGCCAGGTCCTTGGGAGCTGGAAACGACCCACGAGAGGCAAGAGCACGGGCTGGTCACCACGAAACTGCGAAGCAAAGTAGTACCGTGAAAAACAAGTAAGGTTTTTAGGCTATTTGTACTAAGAGCAACAGTTACACAAGGTCATAACAGGACGTTAGCCTCTTCTAGTTCTTCGTAGCTCCTTGTCTTAACAGCCCCATGGTTGTTATCCCATATTACCTCACGTAGGAAAAGCCATTACCTCACCCGAACACCAATAAAACATAATTGTATATAGGATTTTAGATATTCCGATAATCCAGAGGTGAAAAAACAGAGACACCTGACTGCCTAACGACTGCAGATCCGGGGAAGACAACCCTCGTTGCCTCCAAAGCTGGGAAATCAACCAGCGATGCCAGCACAACATTCTGGAGAGCCATTTGGGCTCATTATCGGTACAGTTTTCTGCCGCTGAAATTACCTACGCTGTGTGTCTTGCAAATTATCTACACAGAACAGCATGTAACTCTGAATGAAAAACTGGAAGTAAGAGATGAATGGGTCTGTGTTCTATTTTTTTCTCCTTCTCTTGAGGAAATCTTAGTAGTTACTATAACAACCCTGGCCAGATCCCATCTTGTTTGGTGTGGTAACAAACAGAAAACAAAAAAGCCCGATTTCGCTTTTAAAAATCACACTCTTCATGAATTTCCCCTTTCAGCTCAGTGGGGGGAGAGGGGAACTTTCTCAAAGAAAAGTCCCAGGCCAACGCTGCTGATGGCTCCTGAGATTGACAAAAAAAAAATGGTGCAGAAAGCAAGCAAAAACGTTAAACGCAAGGACCCCGTTAAGGAGCTGCCTTTCACGCAGCTTAGAGGTCTTCAGATACTTTCAGCAAACAACTCAGCCTCAAAATTTTGTTAGGGAAAATGCACGGTTGCCTCGTTCCCCCTCTAGAAAAGCCAAACATGCTCTTTTAACTAAAGCCTCCAAAAAACAACAGCGACAAAACCCAACAACAACAGAAACCCGGGAACTTTTCTGCATGCAGCAGCTCAAGATGCCAAGCAGCTCCACTCCCTAGCTTTTAGCACGAGAAATCATTATTAAGAGTTGGTAGTGTCTAGGATGACACTGCTTTTCCCTTTTAACAAGGGGAAAATGAGGTCTGCCTACAAGGTCACGCTACCATTTCAATATTTATTGTTGCTTGCTTCTTCTACTGATATCTGTAGGAAGAAGTGTTACTGGAATTTTTACAGCATCGCTTAAAAAAAAAAGCACAACCACAGTTTTTACTCGGATGTATCATTTCCTTCACCCCCCTTTCCTCGTAAAAACTAGAGCACTTCTAGCGGTGGATTGCGGGGTCTCAGCTCTCACAATAGGGTGCTAGACGGACCATCTGCACCCAGGGAGCGTTCTCACAAACCCCAGCCCAGAAGCGGTGCCAGGGATCCACCGAGCTCAGCGACTCGGCCGCGCACAAACTCCCCTCTTCGTGCCCCAGCAGCGCAGCCGAAGCCCCGTCCATGCACCTGGGGGACACCACCCAGCACAGCACCTCGTTGCAGAAGGGCTCAGTCTCTGCCTCATATGAGCACAGCCCCAAAAAGTCTTGAGAGCTACAGCTCAGCTCCTTAATAAGCGTGCCCTGGGCTCCCACTGATCCATAAGCCTGGGTTTTACGGTTACAGCTGTGCTACTGAAGAAGCCCAGGCGTGAGGCTGCAAACCAACATCAGTCCTGGTCAGATGGCGGCACCATCTCTAGCACGGCTTTGATTCAGACCAACCACCCCTCTCCCAAGCAATCCCCAGTCGTGGTCTGGAGTTACCACGGGCCAGGAGCGCTGCCAGCGGGCTCCTTTTGGGGAGTAAGAGAACTCAGCCGCACGGCACAAGCCTCACCAGCTGGCTGCACGGCCGAAAGCCAGTCCCTGGCTCAAGCTGGCTAACTAGTTTAGCTGTAACCCTGAGTTTTCAGAGCAAAGAACAAATATAACCTGTGCTGCCTTGACTCAGGGCAACAGGCATTGACCCGGCAGGTCACTGCCCAAAACACACTTGCAGGACTCCATTGGAAGAAGAATTGGTCTTTGTAGAAAGAGTTGCTGAAGGATCACATTATTAGGGGTTTACTTTGGTGCTCCAAAGAAAGGAGGAGAAAGAACAAACCCGAAGATGCCAGCGGGACCTTAGCCCCCACCATGCTGAGCTGATGGCCACTGCCAGCAATCCATCGGTGGCACCCCCAAGTCCCTCGTGGCCATGGCTTCAGCGCTCCGGTGAGATAGAGGACAACTGCATTGGGTCCCACGGATGACTGCACACGTGTGTGAATTTATATATTCGTATCAGACACCTCCTTCCAGCACGTGAGCTCTTCTCCTGTTTCTTCACCTTGCCCCCCGTGCGCGAGGGCACGCCGATTCTGTCTCCAAGATCTGCGCCTCCTCTCCTCTTGGATCTCAGCTGATGCCTACACATGGCTCAGAGCTGCCTCCAGAACCCCATATGTGCACAGAGAGACCAGAATAACAGTCATTATGCCAGAAGCACTACAACATTGCTGTTACAGAATCAACAGAGAGGGAGGCGGGTTCTGCACTCCAGCCTTTTAAGACAATGCAGCGATGGGACAGGGCTCGCCGGGACAGCTTGCGCCTCGCCCTGCTTGACCAGGGCTTGGTGCTGGTGTCAGCCCCGCGCTGACCGCTGCGTGCCTGCGAGCTCTGCTGCTCCCAGGATCCGACCAGCCATGACTTACTTGGCACTCGATCCAAAGCAAGAGTCTCCTGGCCACCAGCGCCACAAACTCAAAGCGGGATTCGGGAATCCAGCTGTGCTCTGCCATCAGCAGCTCCCGGCTTCGTCTCACTGCTCTACGGATGATCCATACGGCAGACTTGACTCCAGCTGGCCCTATTGTATTGGATCTACAGTGACAGACAACAGGAGCCAGAAACTTTTTGTTCAAGTAGAGCCAGCAGATGTGACACTGAATAAACACAGACAGTCAATCTGCTGAGTAAGAAGGTATCGTTCATATAAATAACATACATCTAATCCTGCTTCCATTTTAAACCCAAATATGGGAATGCAAGATGCTCGGCGCTCTGTAGATTTATGCTCTGAACAATGAGATAAAGTAAAAGCAGATAACACGCAGCTCGGTTTCATTCTCATTTCGCTTTTGCTTTGAATCGTTATCAGATCCACAGCTTTCCCCACCAAGAGCTTCCCGCAGAGCGTTAACAGTCTGTCCAGGCTGATGTCAGATGGGATAAGTTAGCCTTGTAAAAATATCTGCCGGTCCCTCCTGCTTCTCCCGATGGGCCTTAATTACGGAGCAATTAAAAGCATTACTCCAATCGTTTTAACCTCACACGTTTGGGAAACAGGCGTCGCACCCACCGAGGGGTTTCTCGTGGTCTCAGCAACAGGCCTTGTTGGGCTTGACCTCTGAAATGACACATTTTCTGCTGGTTGGAAACGCCTGCAAATTTGCAGCTGCAAAATAAATTATTTCATTAGAAAGCTAGCCACGAGATGGATTAGCACACGAGAACTTCTCCTCTTCAGAGAGCACAGGCCATGCTGACACGAGCTTGGTGCCCCGTTGCAACACCCTATGCAGTTGGAAAGCAAGTGGAATTGGTAGGTGAGTTACAGATACTGTTCTACCAGAAACCCCTAAATATAAACCCAAAGAAACTGGTGTTCAACCGCCCCTGCCCCGCACAAGCACGCGCTTTTTGTGAGTTCAGACTTCAATACTCCAGTATTTGGCACGCATCCCTCGAGGATGAATGCTTAAGAACCTCTAAAAGAGGAGGAAGTTTTTAACCGAGTTAAGAATTTGCTTTATTAAAAAAAAAACAAAAAAAAAAAACACAACAAATAAGAGAGGACTGTCACTGAGACTAATTATACTTGATATCGCTGTGCTGGGTTTCTCCTACTCCACGGAATCGCTGTATCCTTCCCCAGAGCACAGCCACCAGTAGGATGCAATGATGCAACACGCGGCAATTAAAAAAAGGACACAGGAAAAAAAAAAAACAAATTATTACATTTCCCAGCCTCTTCCATGGGATTAACCTCCGTTCTCATTAGAGGCTCATTTATCTACTTTTTTCCATTCGCCAGCGAGCTCCTCCAAGACAAACAGCAATTGGTTTGTTCCCCGAGAACCCCGGGCCTGAACGATGCAGCCATCTGTCAGGGGAAGGAGCTCTCCGTCAGCGGCTGCTTTTTCATCAAACCCTTTTAGATTTTAATTTGCCACTTAAATTACCAAGTGAAACCAAACAGCTTTCAGCTCCACGCGTACACACGCGAAGCATTTTGAAGCACGGGATCAGATACACAGAGCCCAGCCAAGCAGCTTTCGTGTTCGGAGAGGTGCTTCCCGTGCCCCCATGTGTTGGTGTCTGCTTGGCCAAGACGCTTCCCCAGGGAGGAAGGGCTCATGTGGACCTCACAAAATGCACTGCAGAAGGTTTCGTGAAGCATTGCTGTTCTTAATTCAAACCCCCAAGGGAAATGGATAAGGGTATTCCCTTCCTTAGACAGCCACCAAGCCATTCCTGAAGACCACGGATGTCAAAGCCATGATTTTTAGACCCCACAGAAGGAAACCAAACCTCCCTCGTTTGTTGGGGTTCTGTTTGGGGTCCAGAACTGCTTGAGTTTCCTGGATTTTCTTTTTTTTTTTTCTTGTGTCTCACCTTCTTAAGAAGAATCACATCAAGAGAGCCTCTGGAAAAATTAGATTATGCCACCCGATGGCCCTCCACCTGCAACCTTACCAACCCCTTCAAAAACTTCCAACAATTTGAAAAGGGAACAGCGGGAAGGTAGAAAAGCACGCAACTGAGCTAAAGGAGGGATCACCTCGTTTAAGTCCAGAGCAGTTATCCAACTCGCAGATGGCTTACCCAAATTTAAGACACCCCCTCTATTGAACAGGCAGCAGGAGCGAGGTAATTGCCCTCAAATGCAGAAGAGATTCAGCCCTCTGAAAGTAAGAAATTCATGATTTCTTGTGAAACCACGGGAAAAGGGAAGCCTTCCAGGATCCTAACCGAGCTGTTTTCATTCTGGGAGCAGAACTGATAGCGAAACACACTGACAGAGTTACGGGTTTGGGGTACACGGCGAGACCAGACTGAGTTCCAGTGCTCAAGCTACTTAAGCTTTTTCATCATACTACCACAACTACAGCGTAAAATCCATCCCAAATGGGAACCCATGAGATTTTCTTAAACCCATAGTGTAGCTGCAAGAAGTAGAAGCGCTAACTCGATCAAGTTCAAACGTGTCTCCCCACTTCGGGGACACACAAGAGGTAGGTTTGAGAATTCTGTATTTTGTCTGTATTAATGCCATTGTAAAAACTAAGAGTTTGGTCTTGTATTGTACGTTAGCCAGCTGAATAAAAACACACACACATGCTACAGATTTAAATGGAGATTTGAGAATGAGCATTATTAAAACACGTAACCACTCCCAAAGCAAGAGAAATTTATCCAAGCAGAAGTGGATGGATTATCTTCACCCCACGGAACTTTCCTCCAAAAAGAGAACAAGAAAATAACCTGTGGCATAACAAAATACACCAAAAAGATGGCCAGGAGAAAGGTGAGCAGAACCACCTGCATCTTTTGGCCCACCAGAAGAACCTCTCTTCCACAAGACCTCGTGGTGCAGCCCCAGGACCTGTGTCCCTCCCCAAAAATCCGCAGCACGTCCTACCCCACGCTCTGTGCCCCGGGGCAGCTGGCTGGGAAGCAGAGTGCTCACCTGCAGCTGCAAACCAGCCGGTCACAGCTCTGCAGAGCTTTCTAACGCACACTAACCTGGAGAGAGAGCAGTGTTTCAATGTTCGCCTAGACCCAGGTATTTCTGAGCCTGTTTCCCCACTGTCTTTAGATGCTTAATTAGCATTCTCAGCCGATTACAGAAATGGTCAAAGAGTTTCTCTCCCTCCTCTAACCTCCACTTCCCTTTTGCATGTGCTCTTCGTCGCTCCGACAAGCATCATTAGGTAGTGGTAGTGCAGGCTCTCTGCATCAGCTTCTGAATTTCAGAATCAAAAGCATGAAAACGGAGAGAGAAGGCTCACAAGTTACACCCAGCAGCCTCTGCCTCACCACAAGTGCACAGTGCAGGATTCGCACGCTCCCGCGCCTCCACCACACGCTGCGTTGCTCTTAACACCAAGTTTCTGCAAGGGAACAGCAGCACCAAGCCTTCAACGTGTAGTTAATGGGTTTGGATTCTGACCTGGGTGCTTACATCCTCCCTAAATAGGAGCTCTAGCACCTGCAAAGCGCCCTGGATCCTCAGGTTGGGATTTTCATTCCCTTTTATCATGACACATGAGGGCTAACAGCATCTTTCTTGAGTCATGATGTTCTTTTCAAAGAGGCCACCTCCCCACGCTGAGCTCTGTATCAAGGATGGTGGCTTTTGAAAACTGATTTCCTATTTGATCTGAACCTGTGCTTTTACAAATGGAAGCATAACCTTCAGTCTGGTGGTGTACAAACAGCTGTTTTATTGTCTGCAGTTCTCCTGAGCACGCATCCAAAAGGTACTCAGAACTACACGACACATTTTAGCCTTGTGTTTTTGAAAAAAAGCTAGCGGATTTGGGGAAAAAAGAATTATTTAAAGTTACAGCAGATCTCTTCCTCCCCCCTCCAGTGTGCAAGGAACTGGACACAGTCCATCACTGGCTGTAGTGGAGAGATCAGCGCCCAGTGTTCTGAGAACTAGGCAAAAAAAAAGAAAAAAAGAGAGAAAAAAAAAGAAAAAAATCTGGCCATCAGGCAGGATTTAAAACCACCAGCAGAAAGAGGTCTTCTAAGGGATTTCTTACAATTAGCTGACGATTTTACGAAAGCGGAGAAATGCAATAATGCTGGACAACACTGAAAGAAATACAAACAGGCCAGGAACTCTAATGCTTGTTAAAAACAGGATAATAACTAAGGAAAAACTACTACACCTTGCTCAGAAAAAGTCTTCTTGAGCAGCCACTGAAAATCTGCGGCTTGTGCCCACCCAGCTCACGTCCTCCACGAAGCACTAGGATTTGCTCTCTCCTCTACTCACCTGTATTTTTTTTTCCCATGAAAATTTGTACAAGTTTTCCCTCTGCGAAGGCTGCATCTGGCCACTGGGTCAGATCAGCTCAGGGGCTCAGCAGACACAGAGGGAGAGGGGCAGACCGAGCCGTGTGGATTCACCAGTGGCTAATACAGCAAGCTGCTGCTCAGCCCTATTAGGGCTTGGCTGGGCAATCAATCAGCTGCGAGACACAAACCCACTGGAAACCTGGCTTCCTTACCGCTGCTGCTCACAGGAGAAACTGTTTTTAATCCAAACCTGTCTAATAAAGAGTGCTTTTGAGAAAGCAAGGAGCATACACCTTACCTCAGTAACAAAGAGAGTGCGCGGATCGATGATGTCCAAGAAGTGCCTGAATCTGCCGTAAAACGAAGTCTGGAAGAGAAGAACAAACAAAATGTGTTCGGTTAGGAACTGCCTTTCATCTTCTGCGCAAAAATAACTTATTTCCTCCGCACAACTAAGTAGCAGCTGAAAAGCAATGGCAGAAAAGCTGTTCGCTGTAACGACAGGAGGTCTGGAAGGAGGAGACGAGGACTTCAGCCCGGGGTTGCTCCTAAGGGGACACCGCTACAGGTGCTTTAATGACGGGTTGCTATCAAGCTGCTAAAACACCTCTGCTCTTTCCCCAAAAGAAGCACTGCCTGCTTTGCCTTTTGCCTTCCCCGTGGGACTGACGGGAGATGCCTCGTGCCTGGGGAGTGCCCAGGCAAGGCTCCAGACCTGGCGGTGCTGCCGAAGGAAGCCCCAGCCCGTGGGGTCTTCAGCACCACCGTGAGTTGCTCCTCCTCATCCCACTCCTCACGAGACAGGCGAGTGATGGGACTGAGCACAAAGCCAGTTTCATGCCTCAGGTTCACTGCAGGACTGTCCAGGTGCTAAATTAGGGCTGGGTTTCCCGGTGCCAGCCTGCACAAACGCAGAGTAAAAGACGGACTGTGAACCTTAACGATTTTAAAAACAATCAAAGCTTTAAGGTTTGGGCTCCTTCCTATTTGCGTGCTTGGAGAAAATCCAGTTAGATACATTTCCAACCTGCAGAACATTCAAACGTTGCAGACACCACACCGAACCACATACAAAACAAAATAATTGGTAGGGTTTTATGGAATTAGAGAAAAATCTACATTCAACCCCACCATGCTCACGTCAGGCAACCCTTCCTGCTCCCAACATCCTCACAGTCTAGGGAGAAGAATAACTGATGACCAAGTGGAGTAAAGCTGATAAAGGGTAAAAAATGAATAGGAAACGTTCTCCAAAGCCAAACAGCTGCTGAGCCTGGAACCAGAGAGACAAGGGGAGGGCGAGAGCCTGGTGCTGAGCCCGGGTGCAGGATCCAGACCCCAGGGAATGAGCCGGGTTCCAGCAGCTTGCACTAAATTCACACCCAGACGCCCGGAGTGCAGCATCACTTGGGCCCGGGTTCACTCCTACGGACGCAGGCAGACGTGGGCTGGGTGCCGGGGCTGCCTCCCCGCAGCCCAAACCCTCACCCAAGCAGCCCGGGCATCGGCGAGGACGGCCAGCCAGCCCGGTTTGGGGGCCGGTCGTCTTCCCTCGGCTCCTCCCGAGCAGGATTTGCACCCAGCACGTCCACAGAAAGGCCACGGCCGTGGAGCTCCACGTGCTTGAGCTTCGGGATGCCTCCGCACGACGGCCGCGGGGAGACAAACCTCTCTGCGTGTGCAGTGCAGGAGCTGCTGTAAATAAAGGGTGGAACGCGGATGCAGTGTGGGAATGGCATTTAGTCACAGCCTGGCAGCATTTTATGAAGCCTGCTGGTTCTTCTCCGCTGAAGCCGTCGAGCACAGAGGCATACCGATGCCACTGCTGACTGATTCGGGCAGAAATCCCTCCCTAAAGGCAGCTCCCGTTGGCACTGCTGCAGCCCCCCCGCTCTCAGAGCTCTGCGCCGTTGTCTTCCCGTGCCCTGCACTAAAAAAAGAAAAACCTGCAACTGAGCACAAACAGCTTCACATAACTTCAGGAGGAAAAAAAAAAAGAAAAAAAAAAAAGCCTAGTGGTTTTTAATTAGCGTTGATTTAATTAACACTAATTCTGGTACTTTCCAGCTTTTTGAGCTTGGCATTTCGCTACCTTGCTTTGATTTTCAGCACAAAAACCTCCGCGGGTGCCGGTGCCCCGCAATCACCGCTGCCCGGTGCTCGCAGCGGTGCGGGGCCGAGCGGTGCCACGGGTCCTCTCCCCTCTCCCAGTGCCCGTCCTGCGCTCTGTGGTCTCACGGGGGAGCCCAAAAAGCCTCAAGCCTCACCCCAAAATGAGGCATCCGTCTCCAGGTGGTGCCCGAACCAGTTCGCTCTGCGCTCGGACAAGCCCCAAAGCAAGGGAAGGGCCATTTGAGTGGGGCCACGGATTGCACAGCAAGGTCCTGAGCAAGAAAACTTGAGAATTAAAACTCAGCACCATCACGCAGAGCTGCCGGCCATCCCTTCAAATGCTTACAGCCACCAGTCCTGTCTTTGAGCACGCAGACTGCAGAAAAGCCCAAGACTTCTTCGCGCAGACCTTTCAAGTTCCACGAAGCCGGAAAAGCACTTTTTCCTCCCGTCTTCCCACTGCAGGTTCCCGGATGGCTTTGTGTGTCCTTCTCCAGGAAGCAAAGTTGTGTTACCCTCCTGGCTTCTTCCTCTGAAGGAACAGACTGGGACCCGAGAAGTGACCGCGGACAAGCAGCGGGTGGCGTGCCGCGGACTTGCTGGGAGATTTTGGCCGCCGTGGCCCTTCCTCAGATATCCCAAAGCTCCCCATAGTGCGAGCTAACCCAGGACCAGCTGCTTTCCTGCTGGCAAACAGGGCCATTCAGCATTTGCTTCTTTCACCCCCACTTCTAAAAGCAGTGGAAAAATGAAGAAATTCTCCTCCTGCCACTGCGACTTTGAAGAAGGGGCGGTGGGAAGGCAGAGGTGCTTTCTCCCTGGGCTGAGCACAAGGCAGAAACCAGCTCTCGGGAACATCTCTGGTCACCAGGGATGCAAAAAGAGCCCCGCTGAGATGGAGCCCGTCCTCCCCGCCCTACGGCAGGCAACAAGACCCGACTGATCACCCGCGGCCTCCACTTTCCTCCTGAATTGTGCAAGTGCGTTTGCAGAGAGCTCACGGCGAGCTCGCTTCTCCTCCTTGCTATTCACGAGCTGCTTGCAAGCGAAAACCGCTCTTAAAAACCTCGCACAGAGGGAATTCTGGCACTCAGACATGACCTAATCTTACTGCTGAGGGCTTTTTCCACACCGAGGTTGAATCTCCAGCACGGCAATTCAAGGCAAGCCCTCCCAGCCCTCTTCTCCCGACCCCAACCAGCAGGGCCAGCGGCAGCCCTGCAGCAGGGAGGACGCCCTGGCGGCTCCCCCTGCCCCTCAGGCAGCACTGCTGGGCCGGGCGGGTGCCGGAGCCCTGGCACAGGCTGCCCAGAGCTTGGGGGGCTCCTCCTGGGGGAGCTTCAGCAGCCGCCGGGACGTGGGGCTGGGCACCCTGCTGGGGGGGGGGGTCCCTGCGGTGTCCCCGCCGGGTCTGGGTGCTCCACGTCCCCCAAAGACGCACAGTGCGAGGCATCTACGGATGTCTCGCCCCGCTGTCTCTCATCCGAGTTCCTTCAGAGGAGGCGATTCTGCGTTAAACCTCAGCTACTCCCACGTCCGGGCCAAGATTTTAAAGAGCAGCTCTGTTAATCAACCGGCTGGAGAAAAGAAAAAATTTAATTGGTGTAAAAAGCACTTTTCTGCTTCTCCCCCTCACATGCGCGCACGAGGAGGGCTCTGTCACAATCACAACTCTTCACTTGGGGAGGAAAAATGCAAAAAAAAAAAAGCTCAGCTTCGGACAGGGAACAGCCACGTCGCAGTGAGGTGAGCACTGGGGAGCGGTGGATGGAGGTCCCAGACCTGACGCCTCGGGGTCACTTCGCTGCTCCGTGCCTCGCGTCATGAAAACCAGCACAAACACAGCCTGGCAGCGTGAGTTTGAACCAAAGCTCACGCTTGGGAAGCACGTAAAACCCGAACCATTCTGAAATTCAGAGGCGAGTTAAATTAGATCCGAGTGCTGCACCCCAGATACAGCCCCAGATGCTTCATGGAATTCACTGCAGCGCTGCTACTCGGAGCGGGTGAGGATTGTGCTCTCCAGTCCTAATCTGAAATCCTTTCCTGCAGGTACCGAGCTTCTGCAGGATAAGTAGGAAATTAAGAGCCAAAACCACAACGGACTGTCCTGCGGGTTGACCACAGACAAGAAGCCTTCAAGAACAGCTTGGTTCCAGCAGAAACAAAGAATTGGTTTTCATGGTAGGGCTACGAGCACCCAACCCAGAGACCCCTGAGCACCTTTACTTCCAGTGACGCGCTGACGTTTTACACTGCCTGCTTGCTCCCTGCCTTCACTGCACTTCCTACGATGGCAGCATCGAGTTTAATGGAGAATAAAAGCCAGGAGAAATCAATAAGACCATGACAAAATTCCTTCAGCTTGAAATACAATCACCTCCCAGATTATTTTCCTACAGCAGCCAAATCCTTTGCACGTCGCTGGTCTTTGCTGCACTCCAAAGCCCCAGGCGCGTCTCAGAGATCAGCATCACTGACTGCTCAGGTTCCTTACAGGATTTTCTGGCTCAGCTAAGAGAAAGGAGAAGCCCCTACTAAGAAAGCAAGCTGATTTAAAATACTTGGAAGAAATAAATTCAGGAACGTTATCACAGAGATATTTTTCTTATTCTTTTCTAGTTAATATTTATCACAGAGATATTTTTCTTATTCTTTTCTAGTTAATATTTTTTTTAAATCTATTCAACATTTAGTGTAAAGTTAGCTCAGAGCAGACACTGCCGTGTCGTCCTGGGGCTCCTGCAGCAGGGATGCCTCACCAAGAGCCCCAGCCTTGGGAAAACGAGAGCCCGACGTCAGGAGAAGCACAAGATCGCGGCTCCCAGCTGTTACACTTTTCTTCTGCAACTGCTTGAAGTTCCGCCGCTGCTAACGCGCGCTTGCCTTCCTAGGCTACGGCCGCTTGCTTTTTAAGCTCTGTTAGTTGAGGGGCTTTAGGATGCGGGAAGCAGCCCCGGTTTTCTGGTCCGTAACAGAATGATCTCAGCAAAACGCTGCTGCTGCAAGCCGGGGAGCAGGACACGCAGGGGAAGCCCGGCTGCTGTGGCACATCCCTGCCCTCGGTGCAGATCACAAATCCCCGTGCTCGGGGATCTGCTGTAGGTCTTCACGAAGGAGCACCCTGTTATCCCTGCCAAGCCACGGCTCAGCCCTTCTCCCCCCAGCTACGACCCGGTACCAGGCTCCGGCAAACACTTGCTCATTAATTATCGCGAGGTCTAAAATGAGGGAATTTGACTTTATTTGCACGCCAGAGCACTCAGCGTCATTCCCTGCTCCACCGCGCCTTCTTTCGCTTTGAATCATCCATGGGCCACTTCTTTTCCTCGCCTCTACCCCGACCCTTTTTCCATGCCCCCGTGCCCACGTTGTGCCTGCCATCATCCGACGAGGGACAGCAAGGTATTTCCATCTCCCTCCGTGCTTCACACGTCAGGCAACCAGCCCCAGATTTCAACGAAAATTCGGGATGGTTGCTTTCCAACCGGATTATTTCCGGGGATGGAGCCTGCAGGAGCTTGACCTTCAGCTCCCAGCTACACCCAGCGTCTCGGTCGCCGTTTTATTCCTGTAACATCTGTTGTAGTAAACTGTCATTTGGAGGAAAACTGCATAACACACATTTCCTGTGATTAATCGGGGCTATTTTGGTACCGCTTCTCACCAGCCTGCACGCAAGATGAAGTTCTGGGAATATTAATTCCCTGCCACGGCACGGCAGCGCGTTACAGCTCCAGCTCCATTACGTCGCTGTGCTGCAGCCACGCAGGATCCAGCTGACTCCAGGACAAACGCTAGAAGAAGCAAAATACTTCCTGCAGGCTCTAGAAATTTGGAGAGAAGGGTAAGTGACCGCTAGGAAGCACTCGTTTAATCACCTTCCTTTAACGACGGGGGCATTCCTCAAAACCACGCGCTGGAAGAAGAGGAGACGTGCTCAACTTTACTCACTTAATTACAGTGTGATTGTAAAAGGGATTTAATTAAGCCAGAGCAAAAGGCACGCAGGCTTGTTGTTTTTCTAGCTAAAAATCAGGCTTAGGTCAGCTTTAAATTAATTAGGAAGAGATTTAAGCTAAAGCAAAGAAAATATATGTTATAAAACACAAGCCATCGAGCAGCTGCGCGCTGGCAAGGTACGGCTGTGAAACTGCACGCACGTTTACGATCCACCCCAATTACAGATTTAGGCTTAAGCTATGGACCCTTACAACGCTCTAACATTGACTTTAGAGTATTTAAGGGCCCAGAATCTGTCCCTGCATCTTCACCTGCAGCAACAGGCAAGGGTTTAGATGTCCTCAGACCCAAAGCAAAGAGACAAATCTTCATTTTCACCTCCTAACAGCTGGCACTGCAGCTCACGGACTTGTCTCGTGGCCGGCAGTTTGCTCCTGGGTTGTTTTATCCCTACACGATTCCCAGCCTTTACCTTCAGCCGCCCAACCCAACCCAACCCGACCCGACCCACAAGTGCTCGCACATACAGGGGGTCTCAACGAGGGGATTCAGGGTGCTGGGAGCCTGGCAGGATTTACACCTTGCAGCACAGGACACAGACAAGCAAACTCCCTCTTGAAAACCCAGTCCTGGCTGACAGAGATGTAGAAGAGCCAGTGGAAGGCTTTTCTGGCAGATCCTACAAGGTCAGCAGCTAAACACCAAACCCAAAGGTGTCTGCACTTCCTCTTCTCTACAGCGGCCGCAAGCCATCCTGAAACGTGCTTCTGTAGCCTTTTAGGAAAATCCCTTCCCTGTCGCGGTGGTCTCATTCATCTTCGGTGGAAAATAACTTCAAACCGGGAAGCAAGAGCAGGAACTTCCCGTGTAACTTCCCGGTGTTATAACACAGCCCTGGTTCCTCGCGCTGCCTGCATCAGGGCTTCCAGCGATTACCGCCTGCAATCAGCAAGCCATCAGGCTCCCGAGAGGCGTATCTGATCAGAGCTCCTCTATCTGGACGTTATTGCAGGGCAAGGCTTATTGCAGGGCTTATCTCGGACCCAGGAGGCACACGGCTCTACTCAGAGTAATGAGGACGTGTTGTAAACTTCCCAGATCAAAGTACGCGGGGAGTAGGAGAGCATGATTTTCAGCACTGACACCCTTAGGAGATGTTTCTGGGATGAGCGCGTGGCGAGGCCCAACACGTAAAATATCTGCGAGGTCAAGCTCTGAGAGCAGCGTGCTGCCACCGCAGTGCCACGAGTGACATCTTTGGCCAACAGAACAAAAAACATCCGAAGTGCATCGGGTACTTGTGCCTGCACGAGGCCCCAAGGATGCTTACAGCTCTGGGTTGGGTTTGCTCCCCTTTATTTCCCTCTCCTTCCCCTAAAGGATCTCAGGTACGCTTTGCAACGAGGACGACACACGTCTGACTTGTCGAGGACGCTCACCTCAGCCGGGAAATCAGCTCACCTCTTGCTCGGCTCCCTCTGCACTGTTTGCAGCCCTCCCCACACCAGCCAGGACAGCCTCGTGATGCTTTTTAGGGGGCTGACCCCAATAAAAACCCCAAAGTTTAACTTGCACTACCTGCCTGCAGCAGTTAAGACCGCTGTTTGGCGAACCACTGTGCCCAAACCTTATGTAGAGCTCTGCTGGAAAGGTTTCCTCAGCTCTTCTGCTGGAGAATGCATTTAATTTGCTGAGAAGAAGCAGGAGCCCTGGGCTGCAGGCAAAGACCCCGGAGCTTTGGGAACTTGTGTTTGATGTTTTGGCTCAAAGACAGGGAGCACTTAGCAAATCCTTTTTAAAAAAAAAAAAAAAGGAAAAAAAAGAGTATGATTAACAAATTAAAATGACTTGTCAGAAAACTAAGCCCTTATCACACATTCTCAAGCCTAATGTCCTTATTTCTTCTTTTACCTAAAAATAACCTGCTTCCCTTGGGAGGCAAAAGCTGCTCCCAGCAAAAGAACCAAAAATGTGACTTGACAGATGCGCCTTGCCTGAAGAGCAGGAAAAACAAGTGAGCTGCAAAGCAAGAGGTGGGAGAAGGGGAAACAAGTGCCAGGGCGACGCTGGGGATGTGTGCCTCCCATCAGCTGCCCTAAATGCTGCTCCAGTCCTTAACCAGGGCTCTGGATCCCAGCGAGGGAAGGAAATCGCCTCTTCTCCTCCGAACCACATCCCCAGAACACCGAGTTTGCTCTCCGAGGTTTTTGTTCCTAGCACACAACTTGTCCTTGTTTGTTTTTAGGACAAAGCTGCCCAACACAGCTCCCCTGCGTCTCACACGGGCATTCTTCCCCAGCGCCATCCCGCAGCCCTGGAGACTGAGGTTCCCTGTGGGGAAATAAATACCAGCTCGCTACGAGGACAGGTCGGGATGCTGCAAGTCAGGGAGCCTGACGGGAGCAGATTTGACCACAGGACCCAACCAGGCGCCCCCTCTCTCTTGCTCCGTGACCCCACAAAGCTGCCAGACCCCAAATCGGGCTGCCTGGATGCGTTGTGGACATGTTCCCTCCGGTGGAAACGCACCCAGCTCGTCTCCCTGGCGTGGCGGTGGGGAGAGAGGACAGCTCTGCTCAAACGCAATCATTAACATCCTGCCATACCCCTCGAAACATTTTCTAAATGTTGCTACAAGTGACAGTCGCTCCTTAATGAACAGAATGCACCGACTCTGTGCCTGACGCGCTGCCAAGTGTGCCTCGAATCATCTGTGGTGTCTAGAAGGGAGTAGTGTCTCCTCCTCCTCCTCCTCCTCCTCTCCTTATTAAAAAGCTCCGTCTCCCCAGCCTGAGCATCCCTCGGTTCGTGTAGCCGAGCAGAACCAGCCCTTGGCTTGCTGCTGGGCATTTGTGGCCCCAAGGAGGTCCCTGCACCACCTCCTGTCCTGCACCTAAGGGAGAGCCCAGGGGTAAGGTGGCCGGGACGGGCACGCAGACCCGCCGAGCGCTGGCCCCACACATGAAAACAGCAACCGGACTTCTCCTTCACCACCCAAACGGGCGGCTTCGGTCAAGCCAAACTCTGGGATCTGCAATTAGCGAGTCAGATGGTTGGCAAAGAGCGGGTCCTCTGCAGATTTCGTGTGGATGGTGGGAAGAAAGTCTCCTTGGAGATCTCCCCAAAAGCCATGGGGGGAGGACGCATTAGCGAGCAGGCTCCAGCTCCTCCTGGGTTTGGTAACCGCAAAGCCTCCTTGCTTTTCGTGGCAGCCTCGCCCCGCTCCAGAGAGGAATCGGGAACATGTGAAATGGGTTGTGTGGACTTTGAGAGCCACGTCAGAAGTCTGATACGGCTCCACGGAAGCAAAGCGTGAGCCGCACCACGGCAGGGGCACTGATGGTAACTCAGGAACAGCAACTTTGGGGTGTGTGGGCGCCAAACTGCCCTGAAACCTGCACCAGCTTTCCTCACCTCCGCCACATTTACTGGCGCAGGCTGTTTCAGGCCTTTTATCCCACAGGATCTGGGGTGGCCGAAACACCACCAAGCTCCACAGGATCCTGGTGGCACAGCTCCCCAAGGACCCCCCCCCCCCAAGCCCCACGCAGACCCAACCTCCCCTCACGGAAGCTCCTTTCCTCACAGAAAGCAGCCATAAATAAATAACGAAAACTCCACCTTTCCCTCACACTTCACGTTTTTTATTTTAACGGACTAATCACCACACTGAGGACCGCCTCACACCGGCGGGGGGGGGGGGGGGGGGCAGCGCCCACCCCTCAGGGTTTCGGGCACCATCTCGCCCCTCACCTCCACACAACCTTGGGCTCTCAGCCACCTCCGCCGGGGCCTGGCCCAGCCTCGCTGCACCGTACCCGGGGACAGGCGGCCACGCTGCGACCCCTCACGGGGACAGGCGAGTGACACCAAGGGGTGACACCGGGGGACCCCCGCCCCGATTTCTCCCATCCCCAGCCGGGTCTCGAACCCCCGACCCCAACGCCGCCGACCGCACGCCCACCCCCCCGCGCCACAGGGGCACGGCGGGAGGCGCCAATCGCAGCCCGCCGCGGGGCGGGGCGCCGCGGCTTTGAGTGACAGCTGCGCCAGCCAATGGAAGGCGGGACGCTGACCAATCGGCGCGCAGCCTGAGGCGAGGGGGGGAGAGGAGGGTGCTCTGCCCCCCGGGGGGGGGGGGGGGGGGGGGGGCGCCGTGAGGGGCCGCTCCTGCCGCCGGGCCCGCCCCCCTCCCGCCGCCCGGTGACGGTACCTGCTCGAAGCGGGGCTTCCCCAGCTGGAAGGGGGGATAGTCCGCCGGCTCCGCCATTCCCTTCGCGCGCTGCGGGCGCCACTTTAAACAGCCTCCCCCGCCGCCGGGCCCGCCCCTTGCGGCGTCGCCGCTCTGATTGGCCGCGGCCCACCGCAGCCCCCGCGAGGCACGACGGGAAATGTAGTCCTCCCCCCCCCCCCGAGCCGGCGCATGGCGGGGCGAAGGGGACGCTGGGACGCGGTGGCCCGCTGCTGCCAGCCAATGGGGAGGGCGCGGCGGCGCGGGGCAGCATGGGAGATGGAGTCCGCAGCGGGGCACGGCGGGAAGCGGGGTTTGGGCGGGAAGCTGAGGGGAGCCCTGAGGGGCGAGGGAGGAGGGCTGCGGGGGGGGGACGCTCGGAGCGGGCTCCCCTCAGCTGCGGGGCTCCCCCTGCCCAAACTGCCATTAAAGCTGTGGTTTTTGGGCAGCGAGAGGTCCTGAGGGAGCAGCCAAGGGGGGTTGGTGGAGCAGCTGTGACACAAACCCCTCAGATGTCTGCCCGAGCACCCTCCGCACTGGAGGGGTCCCAGTCTGCCCAGTCAGAAGTGGTTAGAGGAAGCAGCATCAAGGAGTCCGTGCTCCGAAGGACACGTACAGGATATTTCAGTCTTTCCCCTGCTTCAGCTGCCACTTCTCACTGTCTTCTTCCCTGTTCTCATTTCCGAGGAAGAACTGTTGAATTTAGCAACCACCAAAAACCAGTCTGAGGCAACACACCACGCCCGGGTGACAGAATTACATTCTTCCTTCCCCAAAAGCACGTACACCTCACAGCGCACATCTCAGCCCAATTCTGAAGGAACACACTCCGAAGTGTTATTTACATTCAAATGCCAGGGACACGGCAGCCACAATATGCACAATATGATAGAGGATGCACAGGAACGTGACATGGATAGCAGACACCTGCCTTAACTCCAAAATTGAGAAAATAATTGCACATAGCAAGGTGAAAGCTCAAAAGCCTCTGAAAAAGAAAAAAACCAAAACCCTCAGGTTTCATCGTATCCTTGTGAAAATAATATTCTTGCTTTGATGGGAGCCTAACAATTGCTATTGACCTCTAAAATATATGATTAAAAATAAAGAATGGGAAACCTGGGAGTAATAAGTTTACTTTGATGCAGGCTTACTTATCGGCTTCATCAGTATTATGATTTGTGGAGATAAAGGCAAGGTTCGTGTGGGGCTGGGAGCAGAAAGGGTGCGTATGAAGCAATCTCTGGAATCCTCTTCTCTAGATTAGTGGAATAAGAAATGCCCGGCCCTTCAAATGCCGCTGAAATTGTTTAGAGGATTAGAATCAATTCTCCGAGGAAGAGCAGAGAGCCGGTGACGACCCTGAAGATGCAGATGAAGCAGGGAATGCGGTCAGGGTATAAGAGGAAGGCTTGGTGCAGCAGCAGATTATAGAGCAGGTCAGAACCAGAATTTCCAGCTAAAGAGAAATTAAACCATATACCTGATTTTATTTATTTATTTATTTGCCATACAGGGAAAAAACAGCAGAACATTTTGCTCTGGGGATGCTGCTGCTCTGCTTCATGGTTGTGGCTGCTGATGTTTGGTGCTCTCTTTTCACGTGCAAAACCAGTTTCATTCTTCATTTTTTAGGCTAATTCGGCACTGATCCCTTTCACTGAATCTCAAATCTCTCTTGCAGCTCCAGGCAGAAAAGGGACCCAGCACCATGCCTGTCACAAGGGCGATACCTCACGGCATTACCACAGCATATAAACCATCAGAGCTGGTCGTACAGTGGGTCAGAGGCTCTGCTGAAGCTCGTGCTGGCCCTGAGGCCCTGTGCTGTCTCATCACCACTCTGTCTGGTCTCACTTTGTGCCCACAGCCCCTTGGCCATGTTTGTTTGAGGGAGTCCCGTGGTGTCACACAGGTTATGTGGGAAGGGAAGGGGTGAACCTGGCTTTACCTGAGCCTTAATCCACAGTGGGAGCAGAAACTGGGATACACAGCCCAAAACAGCACGCCAAAGTGCACTTACCCTTTGTACCGGCACGAGAAAGGATCGGACTGGAACAGAGAAAGGGCATTTTCTCATTTCTTGTTCCTTTTCCATTAGAGATACTGTCGAACCCATTCCTTCACAGAACCCCAGACTGGCTGAGGTTGGAAGGGACCTCTGGAGGTCATTGGGTCCAACCCGTTGCTCACGCAGGGTCCCCTAGAGCAGTACCCAGGACTGTGTCCAAGTAGCTTTTGAATATCTCCAGGGAAGGAGACTCCACAACCTCTTTGGGCACCCTGCTCTGCACCAACCTGCCCCCACAACAAAGCCTGATGCAGTTGCAGGCTGCCGGCCTCCCACATCGCCTCCCTTTTTGCCCTTTCTCTGCATAGCTGTGTGAAAGCACAAAAACGTGACCCTCAGGGATGGACAGATGATGAGCAAAGACCTGGTCCCACAACAAATTCTGCTTACTGCTGCGTGCCCAGTGCTGCCCTTGTACCTTGTCCTCGGAGTTAATGGTTTGCTTCCTCTAATTAAACCCCGCTGCAGTGAGCACTCGCTGCCTGCTGGCCCAGCTGTGTGACCAGGACAGGGTTTCGTGTGGTTTAAACCTCATTTTGACCCCACAGGACCCTGCTGCCCTTCTTACCCACTCCTCGTGGTGCGGTATCAGTCCTAATCCCAAAGAACGGTGTGTAATTAGGATTTGCTTTCTTCTAGGCAGGGTCTAACACTGCTTGGAGCCCTAACACTGTCTTAAAAGGGAAAAAAAATCCTGTTGCTATGACTGATATTTTATAACACAAGTCTTCTTTTTCTAAAGGTTTTATTCTGTATTTCACAGAAGTTAACCCAGGAAAATCATTAGGGCTCTGCAATAAATACGGGTTATAACCCAAATCTCTCAGCCTCTATACCAGGGAAATCCCCCTCCCTCCTATCGCAGCGAGAGCCAGATAATTGATACAATCCCTAATGTTGACACACTAAATGTTTTATAACAACAGAGGGGAGAGAATCTGTTTATCTAAAACCACATTTGGAGTGACATAAGACTATCACTTTTTTGGTTAAATACCAGAAAGAATATCAATTCTTTGGCTGATATCAATCTAACCAGATCCATTTAGACTGACAACTCGCGTTTCACTGGTTCGGGGAAGGAGGCGGGGGGGGAGGATTTGCTTCCCTAGATCAGGGACTGTTAAGTCAACATTGACATTGCTTCCCGTTTTGGCGGGGGGACACGCACACACGACAAAGCCCCCAGCCACTGAGCAAACTTGTCTGGAAAGCAAAAAGAGAGATTTGGGGGGGCTCAGACAGCCACCCCGCCCGTGACAGCTGGGTGCAGAGCCGGGCTGCCTGCTGGCTCTGGGAGAAAGTCGCAGGAACATTTCTTGTCGGCTTCCATCTGTAAAGCCAGATTTTGAAGAAAACTTGCGGCGGGCTGCAAAACTCAGGCTTCGAACAACAAACGCCGCCAGCTCTTCCTGCAGGGACAGGAACCATTTGCCTTAGTCCCGAGTCAGTGTGTGGAAGCTTCCAAGCCGCCAGAGCGGTTCAGAGCAATCCTGTCAGCTTTAGCAGGACTAAGGTCTTAAAACCCTTCCTTTTTTTTCTTCCTCGACAGACGCCCAGCGATCCTGCCTTCTAATTACTGCCGCTCTGCTCCACCCCGTGCGCCCCTGCCACCGGCGGACAGCCCGACCAGCCCCGTCATTTCGGGCTGCCTTTATTTAGGATAGGCTTTCAGAGGGTCACGGGTCAGCAGCGCCCTGATCCCGCTCGGCGGCGTGCTGAACAGTTCCCCCAGCCGATCCCGGCTCTCGGGGCTAACATGATCCCCCCGGGCAGGTGCTGGGCCCGCGGTCCAGCTGGGGGAAAAACAAACCGGGATTAGAGCTAACGAAACTCTTCTGTCTCTTACAGCAAAGTCATTTACTGAAGCTTAATGGAGGCTTTTTTTTTTTTTAAAGGAAAGGGCATGAATGAAGGAAAAAAGCAGGCCTTGGAGAAGGAAAACAGCTGAGAGGTAAAACAGGTGTGTGGGATTAGGGCACAGAAGCTGAAGGCAAAGGTCTGGGCTGCAGATCAGCCCTCTGCCGAGCCAGTGTCTGCTGCACAGAGGGCAGAAACAAGCACTTCGTGCCCAGGAGGAACAGGTAAAAACCGTGTGCTCCCGTGAGCAGTGGCACAAACAGAGCCGGGTGTCCTCACCAAGCGCCCTGAGGCTGAACTCTGGTGTCTGTGCTGCAACACGAGCTCTTTCTGAGCTCTTTCTCCCTCCAGCACCGTGCTGTTAGGGTCTCCCTCCCCTCCTCAGCTGCCGTTTTTCCACAAACCCTCAGGAATGCAGCAACCGCCTCTACGCTCCCGCAGCATTTTGGCCAAGTCAGCAGCCAGGGAGCCGCAGATCCGAGCCCCCAGGGCAGCGTGGCCGCCCGAGCCGAGCTCCTGCAGTCTCTCAGCACAAGACACAGCAGCAAAGCACACGGAAGAAAGGTAACGGGGGCTTACACCCCTCTGGGTGCAGCCATCAAGCCACGCAGGGGCAATATTTGGAGAGGAACTCAAGGTAACCCTGCAGCAACAACACCCCCTCCCAGCCACACACGGCAGCGGGTGCTTTGGGACTGCTAATGATGCTCATCGGAGTGGAAAAGCTGCCGGAGAAGTTGGGCACCAGCCTCCTCCTTCAGAAAATAAACAGATAAATGTCACTCACTGTCCAAGTGCTATCAGCACAGACGCTGTTGTCAATAAATCAGAAGTATCTAGGAACAGCTTGAACAACTTTTATTATTTTTTTTTTTTAAAGTGCTTAAAACGTAAATAACAAGCTCTTTATAAACATTAGTTGCAACTATTAAAACATGAAACACACAGAACCCACTTCCCACGTACGCGAAGTACAGGGAAATCAACAACTCCCCGAACCCCAACACTTCTCTCTCCCGTTTTGGGGATGTTTCTCCACCCCACGTTTACAACACACGACACGCGCGGCTCTTTCTTCACAGACAAGTCGTAAGGCTGGGTCTACGTCACACTCCGGTACCCACGTCCCTTCAGGTTTCTTCCAGTTTAAGGATATACCTCGGCTGGTCTTCCGTCCCGTAACTCCGGGCCGGAAGGGGCAGCAAACACAAAAATTAATCACTCGGCCAGAGTTCTTTAAAAGCAAGAAGCCCAGTTGTGGGCTGACAACAGAACAGAGCAGATGAGAGCAAACCCTGCGGAAAACCTGTGAAACAGCTTGAATGTGGGAAAAAAGAAGGACGGACCAGGATGCAAAAGGCAAAATACGGAGTTATTGCTACGGCTGTGGTTGAAACCGAACCAGTGAAACGCTGCGGCTGGCCCAGGCGACTTCGTTAAAATCCTTTTGTCTGCTCCTTTCAGCAACGGGCGACAGAGCCCCGGGTGTCATCCTGCACGCCGGGCAGCACTGCTCGCCTCCCTGTCTTCAGATAACCACTGAATATGGATCTGGGACGTGAGCAACCTGAGAACATCTCCGCCAGTTATTTCTCTCACCCCCCGCACCTAAGAGAAAACATCGAGGTCCCCACAACCGGTCCCTCGGGTGGCTTGGAGGTTTTACTTCGAGGTTTTAGCGACAAAGTTACACAGACTCTGCCTTTAGCGTTGGCGCGTGGTGTAGTCAAGTGCTTGCTCTTATGCAGAGAAGAAAAACTGCGGGGAGGGAACGTTCTCGGGGTGGTGGGGTGGAGAAACAGAAGACGAGCACCTGTCAGATGCCTCCTAAACACAAGCAAGCGGCGCGCAGCGGGCAGGCGGCAGAAGGAAGCACGTGTTGCTGCGGAGGCCGCGCACCTGAGACGGCGCTCCGTAGCTCTGAGATCGACTTGAAGATCTAAAGTGCAAAACGGTGGAGCTTCGGAAGAAAAGGCAGAGCTGACTGAGGCAGAGCGGGGCGTACGGAGGCGGTTAGACGCGGTGAAGAGGAGGAGAGAGGCAGGGAGGAGGCGCAGCAAGCTCCTTAAAAACATCGGCACTTGTGTGTGGGGAGCACCTGCGGCGGGGAGAAGTCCAAGGAAGCAGCGGAGCCAGCGTGGACACTGCAGGACTTCTGCCCTGTGTAATTTTCTGTCCCCTAGTAACGTCCCTTTGACGTGAGCTTGTACTGCTCGACATCCCTGCCCCCTCTCCCTGCCCTCCTCCCCACGCTGCGCAGCTCTCCTGACGCCGTTCCAGCTGTCCACAACTCCCTGCCCGGTTCCAGGTGAAAGCGAAGGCTTTTCTACAGGACACGGGCACCCAGACAGGGAACCCTGCTCCCAGGCCATGGGAGATTTTGATTATATAGGCAAAGAGAAGTTTCTTTTTTCTCTCTCTCTATATAAAGAGTGAAACACCTTCCCTCAGACCCTCACATCTTACACCAGAAATGCAAGTCCCCGCATCTGAGACACACGGAGGGAGGAGGAACAGAAAGATGCAGGTAGAGAGGTGCAAAACCCCAGATTACCTCCCTGTTAGGGACAAGGGCAGGTCCAGGCTCACAAATCCTCCTTTTATTACGGTGGCGTGCAAGCTAGATATGACCAAATACCGTCGCCGCCATCAACGCCAGATCCCCTTTTAAGCTGATACCTCCTACTTCCAACAGCCTCAGGCTGCGAGCGCGACCCAATCCTGTCTTCACGCAGCTGAATTTTGTCTTGTAGTATCTGCCATGCCCTACGCTCAGCATCAGCCCTTAGTATCTGCATCTCCCCTGTCACAGAGCTGTCCACGCAGCCTGCCTGCCGAAGACCAAAGCAAACAGCCCACAGGGACGGGAAGGCTCTGCTGATTGCTTTTAGAAATAAACTCACCTAGTTCGAATTAGCAGGCAAAAGCTGGCCAAGCCACGTTACACTGCGCTGGAAATTGGATTTCAGAGCCTTTTTTTGGTAGGAAACTGCCATTGTTCTTTTGCGAAAGGCACAATTTTTCAGTCACGGTATACACGGAAACAAGTAAGGAGAAAAAAAAAAAAAAAAAAGAGTATGAAGTTTAAAAAAATCCAGGAACTTTTTAAGATCTACAGAAAAGATGCCCTGCACGTTGAGACAGCTCAAGTCCCACACGCACTGATCCTCCGCCTGCACGGGCACCTTGTAGCCAAAACACCGGCACAAGAAGAGAGGGAGCAACACCTCTGACGTGCCCTTCCCCAGCATCTCCAAACCAAAAGCTGCGCCGTACTCCAGGGGCCAGGAGCGTTGCTCACCAGCCTCAGACTGTCACCACCTACAGCTACTCCACCAAGCGTTCAGGGAGCCTTTACACGCTCACTCCAAGTTAGCAAGAAGCATTCAACTCCCGAGAGAGCTCGCCTAGGACGTCTAAGGGTGGGCCCAAGCTGCCCGAGACCCGACACGGGCGCGTAGATGTGATAGAACTCTAGCTGCTTTGGGACTAATACTGGCTCGAAGGGGATCTGCGCTGATTGCCGGGTCGCTAGCTGTCACAGCATGTGCTTGCGTGTGTCGGGCGGCTGCCTGACCTGCGGGGATGTCATGCATAGAGGCGGCAGGGCAGCCGGGCAGCCTTTGCACACTAGCTTCGGTCCCTATGGCATCTTCCTGTTGCGTTGAGAACGACAACACGAAGTCGGTGGCGGGGGGGGGCAGCCGGTGGAAAGCACTTCCTGCAGACACAGGGCCGGGGGGGTTAATACTGATCCGAAATTTCACCTGTGGTTTGTACGCACGGGTGGAGGGCCGGGCGGCGTGCGAGGAGCTCTCCCCCAGCACCGACGGTGCACAACAGCATCCGACAGCAGCCCCTTGCCCTAGCTGCCCTGCTGAGCACACTCAGGGGACAGTGACGGGCCGGTAGACCCTCACCCGGTTCAAGCATCCCCAATTTCTTCAACCAATTTAGCCCTGCCCATCGGCCAGGGCACACCAGTTCAGAGAAGAGACCGCGGAAGACTGTAGGCAGGAGAGCAGCAGCAGCATGACGAAGACGAGGGCGAGGTGGCCGCTTTCCAGCTCTCAGAATGCCCACGGACCACTTGAAGCATCGGCAGGATGAGGGCCTGAGAAGGTGCCACTTGCACAGGAACCTCAGGAGGCATCTGCCTCCCGCAGAGGGCTCTGCTCCTCCCCATAGGGCGGAGGAGGACAGCCTCCCACCCTATAGTTCCCAGGAGCTGGGTGAAGCTGGGGCTGGGGAGGAGCAGACCACCTTTCCTGCTAAACTCTGCGAACAGAAGCCACCGGAGCCCTCTTGCAAGAGGAGGGGGGGAGTGCAGGGATGTTTGCAGCGCGGTTATTGGAGAAGTGCTCTAGGCAAGCGCTGCTGGGCTCCGCGAGGAGGTTACTTGGTCTTGGCTTCCCCCAGCGGGATCTGGAGGAGCGTGGGGGACTGCTCCATGATGCGCACCAGCAGCTGGTCAATGTAATTCTCCAGTTCCTGGATGTGCTCCTCCTTCTTGCTCAGCTCCTTCTCCCTCTGCAGCAGGAGCTGGATGAGTTCGTCGTGGGTCAGGTGGTAATACTTGGCGGACTGGTCCAGCACGGTGGGATCCTGCGGCAGAAACCAAGAGGAACATTCAGCGAGTCAAAACCACCGCCCCCTTTAGCGTTTGCAAGGTCTAGCAGCACCCAAAGCGGTTAAGTTTTCCCTGCGTCTGTCTCGTTTCCAAATCTGACCTGATGAGCATGGGACGTCCTGCAGCCACCACGTCTCACCTTCCCAGAGCAGCTCGCCCACACGCCATCGGTTGTGCAAGAACACAGGAGGTGGAACAACCGCCCGGACATCCAGGCCCGTACAGCCTGGATGCACCTCCCAAACGGCTAAAAGCTAAAGGCATGGGCACAACGGAGCCCATTAGCCTGGCAAAATGAGACACGGCATTAGCTGCGCCGGGGCTTCCTCCTCTTTCCCCAGTCCCCCAGCAGCAGGCCTGGGTGATGGCCCGAGAAGAGAATTAAGGGCTGAAAGAGCCCCCAGGAGCTCCCACGGGATGAAAGCCCCCGGGCAGTCGGATCTCTCAGCAGAAGCAGCGCAGGGCAGCAGGACCCAGCCAGAGCTCATCCCAGAGGAGCTGAGACGCTCGTAACTCACAGCGTGCACTCCCCACAGCACCACGAAGGGCTTTCTGGGTACAGCAGGGATGCACTTCTCTTTCCACCCACGTGAACCCCAGCAGCAGCATTTTACTCGTTGAGCTGGGGAGGCAAACGGAGCAGCAGCAGACAAAGGGAAAGGGAAGGCACCCCCGTGAGATGCAGATTTTGCTTGCCTCAACACACCACCATCTGAAACACAGCCAGGCAAGCAGCATCTGAACGAGGCTCCAGGAAGCATCCTCCCTCTGCCGGGAGAAAAAAACCTTCATGCCCTCAGTCAGGCAGCTGCCAGGACATCCTCCACCTTCCACGGCTTGCAGATGACCAGGATTTGCTCACGTATGGTACAATAAAAACCCAGACCAAAGCCGACGGGAGAACTACACACCACCACGAGCAAAGCAGGGGGCAACGCAGCTCGGACCTTCGCAATCGGTTCCTACCTTCAACTTCTTGGAGTCCGCTTTCTCCGGGTGAGACGACGGGGCCACGGGCTGGATGCTGCCCGTGGTGACCGTCTTCAGCTTCTCCAGGCCGTTGCTCAGAGCCGCCGTCAGGCTGGACTTGTGCTGCTGCTTCTTCTCGCCGGGGGCCTCCTGCACCGCAGCGCTGATGGGCTTCACCGGGTGAGGGCTGAGGGGAACAAGGAGGTCGGGAATTTAGCATCCTGACAAGCTGGGGAGCGACGCTGCTGGCTGTCCCTAGGGGTTTTAAGGAGGACGGGACCCACTTAGCAGATTTGGTCACCTCCACGCAGCTAAATCATCTGCGTACGTGTTGCTCAAAGCTCACCTGCTCCAAGGAGAGAAGAGCCAGCGCCCTGCAGAGCCCACAGCACTCTCCAGCGCTGCTTCCACCCCGAGATGGGACCTGCACAGACAAGGAGCCCCAGGGTGAAACTCCTGGCGGCCAGGTGTTGGCCCGGCCGGGGGAAGCTTAACCCAGGTCCCACGTAACCAGGGGCTGCTACACTGCCCGGATGGGCCTTTGGTCACCCAGGAGCCCCCAGACGAGTGCCTGGAGTCACTACTAACGTGTCAGCATGATCCTGAACCACGGTGCGTCAGTTCCTGCCCTGTCCCAGCCCAACAGCCAGGCTCCACCACAAAGTTTGCCCCCTTCCACTGGCCACAAGGGAGGGCAAGGAGAGTGGGTCTGAACGCACCTTCTATGTCAGCTCTAGACAAACTACATTTTCTTTCATTTTTCCTTCACCCTTTACCCAGAAGATTGAACGAAGTGCGTTGCTTTTCAGCACGATGGAAAGAGAAGTGACCTGACAGCACCTCCCTGCAAGGAACGGACAGACCTGTGCAATGTACTTGGGATGGAAAGATCTTAAAAAGATCTGAAAACCTACCCAGGACCTCCAGGAAGCCTCTGCACTCCTCGGGAGCAGCAGGCACCCTACAAAGGGTTATAATCCGAACAATTCTGCAGGGGAAGGGGGATGTTGCGTTCACAGGGCCTCAGCTCTCGAGCGAGGCAGGCAAAGCACAGCCTGTCTTCACAAACAGGGACCTCAGGCGTCGGTGGGACGAGGTGTGGGAGGCAGAAGAACACCCACAGTTACCGTGCGAGCTGCCAGCCAGGCTGACAGACGCCTCTCTTGTGCTGTCAGTGCCTGGCTGTGCTTGATTTCAGCTCCCAAAGCAGAGCAGGCGGCTTTCAGCCCCGCTGCGGGTCAGAGCTGGCAGGTGAGGCTGTGACGGAGGTGGCATCACATCAGGCGTCTGCCCCAAGTCCCCAGGGCTGGTGTCCTTGTGCCTTGTCAGCAGTGGCGGATCAGGACGTGCCACGCAACGTCCCCATCGTGCTGACAGGGAGAAGTTCTCTTCGTATCTAACGTGCTCTCCAACCACGCCGCCGCCTCCTGTCTCCCATTTTCTAGGAGAGGACAGCGGCGGTAACACCGCCCGGCTCCGACAAGCCATTAACACCCCTTGTCAGAGCTGTCCAGCTGCACGGACAGGTCCCACGCAGCTTGGAAAGACAGAGAGGGATCCTACAAACCTGGGTGGGAGCCCACTGAAACGTCAGGGCTGGGGAAATCACCGTTCTGCACGCCGGCCTCGAGCACTCAGTGCCCTGCCTTAACTCCTTTCACCCGTAACGGTAAGCAGCACGATGCCTCCCAGCAGCTGGCTGCATCCTTTTGTTGCTACATAAGATGTGCGAGGATGAACCAGAGCGGACCAGAGGCCACGAACAAACCCTGAAAGATGTCCCTTCCCAGTCCTTTTAAAAAACAAAAAACAGAAGTAATGACTTTGCTCGAACCACGGAGCAGGGCTGCAGAAGCAGGAGACACACGTGTAACAAAAAGCCTGCCGGCAGTCAGACACTTGAACCATTTCAAACACCTAAAGGCATTTTTCTCCTGCGCCAAACTCAAAGGCCACTCGGCAAAAAGAAAACCAGCACCAGCCCTGGGACGGCAGCGGGATAACCGGGATGTGCTTCGGTAGCAGGGGGACGTTTCCCACGGCAGGGCTGATCTCGAGCAGCTCTCGCTCCTGTTGCCAGTGGGAACACACGAACTTCTGCAGAGCTGGAAAACACTTAAAAAAAAAAATAAAAATCGTTATCCCATTCTTTGCCATTGCTTCCTGGCAGCAGGAGAAGCCTGATCCACAGGGTCGGGTAGCAGGGCACTGCCAGCAGCACCCAGGTCGTTTCACGGCCCCATCCGAAGTCCCGCTGGGTCTGCTGAGATGTGGGACCCGTTTCCATCTGCGAATCCACCGCTGTGTCTCCAGGTGATCGTTAATAAGATGAAAACTAACGCCTTTGAGGTGAAACATCTCAAGGTGAAGGCAGCACGACCCTGGCACCTCTCCCTGCTCTTGAGCAAGCCTCGCCGGGTCGCGGCACAGCTTCCAGCGCTGCTCCCAAGGTCGCTGCTGAGTGCAGTCGAAGTCTGGGGGGATTTCCCCACAGCAGCTTAGGAATTAAGTCCTTTATCTTCCCATTAAAATGCTCCTCACAGAGAACAAGGCAACAAAGGACAAATCCGAGGAAACCGGCCTGACTCTCCTTGCTGTGCCCGCAGCACACCGCACCCGAGGGCCACACCTCCCTGCAGAGAGGGGTTACAGAAGGAAAGGGGTAGAAAAAAAACTCGGGAGAAGCAACTCCTCTCCTGAATCTACATGTGGATGTGGCAAACCACTCTCCGAGCACCAAGCGCTCCACGGGAATTGCATTCAGGTCACCAAGACTGGGACGTGAGTGGACCTGAAGCCTCATTTTGAAACAACAACACTTCTGCTGCGCCCTCAGCACGGGCGGCACAACAACCTCAGCACCAGTGACACTCCCAGTCCTGCCACCTGCAAGAGCCGTCACTTGCCACCGTCACGCATCCCCTGATCAGTAAGGAGCTGCCGGGCTCCTCCGAGGCAGGGGAACCCCCCCGTCACCACGGGCTGGCCTTCAGGTCCCACCTGCACCAGGGGACGTGACCGCAGCCACCTTCCCGGCAGCGAAGGCGCCCTCCTGCCCTTCCCCAAAGGGCCAAGAGGGGAAGCCCCTGCACACCCCAGTGCTGCCGCTGATGTTCCAAGCACCTGCCTTACCTCAGCGGCTCTGGATTTGCGGCAAGAGCCCCCTCCCATGCTGCAGAAGGGCTGGGGAAGAGCACGTGCTCTTCTGGACTCCCCGTTCCCCGGCTGTGTCTTCAAGGCTGGCCCCCAAGAAGCCGTTGAGAGGAGGCAGAACCGCAATGGGACCAGGCAGGACGCTGTCACTCGCAGACACACACGTCTACCCGCTGCCTTCACGAGACGACCAGCAGAGAGCTGCGCCGGCCACCAGGAGGGGGACGTCACCCCATCACACCAGACCCAATCGTCCACACCACGCACCGCTGCGTCCTCTCGCCGGTGGAAGAAGAGGCTGTGTCCCAGCTGAGCCCTTCTGCCTGCGCTAGGTTTGAAGCCTTTCCTTTGTCCTTCCACCTCTTTTGTACCATATCTTTTTTCTGCACGCCTCGACTGCGCTCATAGATGCTTCTGGGAAAGGCAGGTGCCACCACGGGGACCTCACCTCTCCCCCACAAGAGTTAGTCACGTCTCCCCAGCCCTGGAACGCACTCAGAGCCTCCCCCAGAGACCCTGGTAACTCTTCCAAGGTCCTTGAACCATAACACCAAAGATCCAAGCCATCCCTGCCTTCACAGGCAGAGGAACCGGATCTGAGATGCCCAAGGACTTCTGAGACCCGTAAGGTGACAGAAGCCAGCACCGACATGATGAGATCCAAGCCCCCTTCCTTCCCACGAGCCAGTCAGGCCTCGAGTGGCTGCACAGGGTGTCCAAAGGTGTCTGTGAGCACACGCTATTGGCAAAGAGGTCCTGGCCCTGCACTTCTCTCCCTGCCCGAGTTCAGCCTTTGGGATGGCAGGACACTTCTCTTTCCATGAAACACTAACACGACTCTGGACACCTGCTGCCTGCACGTTTTGAACAAGGTGATCTGATAGAGAATGAGTAATCCAGTTAAGAAGTATTTAAGGAACTGGCCTCGATAAAGAAAAAAAATCACTTAACAGACCCACCTCTTGCTGGTCTGTGCTCCCAGCATCATTCTGCACACCAGCCTCACGCCAAGGAGGGATCCTTGTGCAGGAGGACTGGAGCTCAGGTAATTGCCACCATCCCCATCCTCCTGTCCTCTCTCTCCCCAGGAACATTACCCACGTTATTCTTGGGCCAGAAGGGATTTTATCATTTCAGCACCCCCACAAAGCTCCATTTGCCTTCTGTTGCAGGCTGTTCAAATCACTGCTAGGAGAACCAGGTCCCCGTGTAAACCGTGAGAGTTTCCAAACACAGGGAACCTGACCCTTGGTGCTCTGGGCAGCCGGAGCCTGGGACAACCTTCTCCTGCCCAGAAGGACCCGAGGAAGGGCTACCACCACAGGAAGGGCTACCAGGGAAGCCAGAAGAAATATCGAAGGACACAGAGCAAAGACTCCATGCCCTAAACTCAGCACCTTTCTCCACTTCACAGCGTTTCCACCAGCACGAGACCTGGGAGGAGGAAGAGAGCTTTCTTTCCTCCACCACGGTACCCCCCTCCCAGTAGCCCCATGGCTAAGCCCTGCTTGGTTCCTTACCGATGGACACCTTGGCAGAAGGGAGTGGGAGATGGCATTTTGCCACCACCCCGGTGAAGCTAATTTTTATTTTGGCTATGGAGAGAAGTTTTTAGTACCTGGAGGTTGCTTTAAAAGGAAAGAAACCAAAGCTGAACTAATGGAAGGGGCAATAGCTGTGCACATGCCATGAAGGAGCTCACGAGAGCTCTAACAGCTGGAAGCTCTCCTGGCAGCCATGGGAAAGGCACCCGGTTTGCAAGCAGGGGGAAGATGATGGAGCCAAAATCAGCACCGAGCGAAATGCGGATGCAATTTGTGGCTGCATTTTCAGCTGGGGCAGATCTCGGGCGTGTCAAACCTTTCGCCCCGGATTAGAGCAAAGAGGGGACACCAGTGGCCGTTCCCCACCGAGATCCAAGAGAGCTGAGGGCTTGGGCTGCCCAGGCAGGGCTCTCGAGGACCACCGGTACTGATCAGGAGGGGAAGGAGACGGAGGGCACCTCCGTGGCGTCAGCACGGCCGGGAGCTGCCGACACCGAGCCGGGGGGTCCCCGATAGGAGCAGAAGGGAGACGGGGTTACGCCTCTACCAGATACACACCCTTCGCCTTCCCCGGAGTGCTCACCTGGTCGTCTGCTGGCAAAAGGGCTTCTCAGCTGGCTGTGTCTCCCTGGGCAAAACCACGAGCGCTGAAGCTTGTGTGTCACCGGACTGCAGCAAAGGGCAGGGCTGGGCTGCTGCTGCGCGGCTGGTGGCGGCAGGGACCCCGCTGCTGGCGGGGCACGCGACAGGGGAGGGGAAATCAAACTGCTCGGGGTTAGTCGCAGCCACGAGGAAAGGGGTGGAGAAGGCCAAGGGCTGGCTGGCATGCAGGGAAGGAGGCTTGCCTAGCGGCTCCCTGGGGAGGTTAGTGGGCTGGAAGCCTTGCTGAAGGGCTTCCTCGGGGAGCTGGGGGAACCTGAAGCCCCGACCGAGCCTTTCGGGCAGCACGGCTTGCGCGGGGAGGCTGTCTGGTGGCTTCTCCACAAAGGGGTTGCTCGGGGCAATGGGGCTGACTGCCGGAACAAAGGGATTGCCCGGGACCAAAGCATCCTGCTCGCTCCTCTCCTCCGCTTCTGGCTTCCAGAAGTCAGCCTTCTTGAAGTCTATCTTGCCGTCGGCCGAGCACCGGCGCCGCGGCCCCTCGGGCTCGCCAGCGGACGGCCGGCCCTGAGCCTGCCCGCGCCGCCCCGCACCGTGCCCCCACGCCGGCTCCGGCCGGGGTGGGCTGTGCCCACGCGCTAACCTTTGGGGACAGCCCGCTGCCTCCTGCTCTTCCAGAGCCGTCCAGAAGGCTTCAGGCTGGCCCGAGTCTAGCCTGGAAGACGGGGTTAATCCTGAAACACTCAGCTCCTCGGGGAACTGCTCCTGCTCCGTGGCCGTCTCCAACTCAGCACCGCCTGCCGGCCCCGGGGATAGAGGGGGTAAAGCTGGCTGGCTCCAGCTCTCCGGGGAGAGCTTCGACGGGCAAGTCTCAAACTGCTCGGCCACATCCTCCCCACTCGTCTCCGACGGGTCTGTCCCCAGAGAGGTGTCCCCTTTGGCCAGCTCCGCAGCTTTTGCCCCCACGTCAGGCTCTGAGTCTGTGGCAGCACCCTCGGCATCCCCAGAGGCCGGGATCTCAGGCGCAGCTTCGGCGGTGGCGGCCCCGGGTGCAGTTGGGCTTGGAGGAGCTGGGACGGCCGTCTCGCCGCTCCGGTGTCTCCTCGGCAGCTCCACGTCCCCCTTCAGACCCTCCACACCTTCCCGCCGCTCCTCGCCGCCCTGCTGCCTCACCTTCGGGTCGCACACCTCCTCCTCGCCGTCCCCTCCGCCACCCGCGGCCGCGAACCACCTCGGAGGTTTGGGGGGCGGCGCAGACGCCGACGCATCCGAGCCGGGCGCCGCGTCCTCCTCCTGCTCCCCTCGCACACCCGTCCACGGGGAGAGGACGACGTGCCTCTCGCGAACGTCGGAGCTGAGCCTCACGCGGCCCTCGCCGGCCTCCAGCCGCATGCTCGCCTGCAGCCGGTACACCGAGGTCCTGATGTCGAACGTCTCCTCCTGGCCACCGGCGCCCTGGGGGTCCCGTCCCGGCTCGGGGGCCGCGGGGAACCGTCTCACCGCCGCCTCCGGGAGCACCCGCGGGGGCACGGCAGCGACGTTGCCCCCCGGCAGCGTTTCGGAGGCGGTCTCGGGGGGGAATTTGCTTCTGGGCAGGACGCAAGCGGCGGCGCGAGGACCGCTTTTCGCTTCGAAGGTGCCTTCGCTGAGGAACGGCCGCTGCCCGAACGCGCTCTCCTGGCCTATGCTTTGGGTGCTCTCCGACGGATCAGGAGCGGTTTCGGTGGCGATGGTCATCCACCCGTTCTCCCCCGCACTAGAGGTTTCCTCCTCGTTACTGTCCCTGTCCTCCCCGCCGCGTTTTTCAGCAGTTCGTGCCGCCGAAGCCTCCTTCTCCCCCGGGTTTCCTGACGAGAACGCAGGCGCCCAAACCATCGGCGTGCTGCTTTTCCTCCTCCTCCCCCCCGACCCCGCGGACACGGGGCTCAGCACGTCCTCTATCACGGTCGCTTCCTGCGTTGTGCTCACCAAGTTCGCCCCCACGTCCAAACCGGAGAAATTCGTCCAAGACCGTAGAGCCGGGGGCATTTCGCTGCCGGTCTGCGGCTCGGCCTTTTCGAAAGCCTTCGCCCCCTTCTCGGCCGATCCGTCCGTGGGGCTCGCCGCGTCGGGATCGTCGATGAAGGCCATGCCCTCCGCCGCCACCGAAGCCAACAAGTTTTCCTTCTTCGGCTCCGGGTTGAGCCTGCTGGTGGCAAAGGCGTCGAAGGTGGCGTCCCACTCCGAGAGGGGAGGAGGACCGGCGGCGGCTTGCTCGTCCGGAGGAGGAAGGTCTCCGTGCGACGGGGGAGTGGTTTCTGGGACAGGGACGCCAACGTTTGGGGCTGGAGGATCCCTCTCCGGGTCCGTGAGCCTGAGGGAGGCAGAGGGACTGCAATCCGCAGAGGAACACAAGCTCCCAGCGACCTCTGTTGAAGCATGCGGCCCAGGCGGGAAACTAGAGAAAAAGTGAGTAGGTGAAGGAGAATTTAGTACCTGGCCAGCGAGGAGGTCCTCAAAGAAGGGATTGCTCTGCAGGGAGCTGAGGAAGGGGTTGGTAGGGGACAAGCAGCCAGGCTGGCTGGCTCCAGCAGCGGGAGGGAGGTTAGCGTTCAGCATGCTAGCGGCGGCGGGAGGAAACCGGGCAGGGGAGCGGGGAGGAAAAGGAGCAGGAGCAGCCGAGCTGGTTTCTACCTGAGGAGACACTTCCAGGCTGTGGAGGGAAGACAAAAGAGTCCTCCTGGTTAATGCCGTGACAGGGCTGCAAGCACACGCACCACACACACGACAGACGCTCCGGCTCAAAGCAACGCAACGCTCGGACACACGCTCGTCTCTCTGGTTAGGCAGAGCGATGGTGATGGAGTCAGTGCGTGGACAGGGCATGCACTACGACAAGGAAAGGGCGGCCCTTCTCGAACAGTCCTCCAAGCTTCCCCCTCCTGCCTCAGCGAGCCCTACGACTCGGGAGCCGGGGAGGCTTCCCCACCTCCTGCGGCCCAAGAGCTCATTTCGTTTTCTGTCCCCTGCCGGTGCACACGAGGGGCCGGGCTGGGGTAAGAGCGCACGAGCAAGTCTCTCCCAGCCTACCCAGAGCGTTGTCCGAATGCTCCTTCAACGGCAGGCTCGGTGCCGTGACCGCGTCCCTGGGGAGCCCGTCCCAGTGCCCGACCACCTCTGGGTGCAGAACCTCTCCCTAACACCCAGCCTGACCCTCCCCTGTCCCAGCCCCGCGCCGTTCCCTCGGGTCCTGAAGGTTTTCACGTTGTGCTGGGCACGGCGCGGACACCCCGCGACCGCAGTGCTCCCTGCCCCTCGACTTACCCGTGCTGGGACGGGGCCGGGCACCACGTGGGGCTGCGCCGACCCGTAACCGAGCCAGCGGTGCCACCTCGGGCTGCATCGGCCACGGCACAGCCAGGCCTGGCTGGGAGGCGGGGGGAGTCCTCACGGGAGGATCGTTGGAGGGGGGATAAACACAATTTTCCTCTCTACTTTTCAGCCACCAGTCCTCGTGGAAAGGGGGATCGCAGTCCGGGGGCTCTAGAAAGGTTCCTCTGGCCAAAAGCCCACGGGCAGGCGGAAGTGACCCGAACCCCAGCCCTCCCAAGGCTCTGCTGCAACGACCCAGCCAGCGAGGGACAGCGCAGGGACGAGACAACAGGGCGCGGGCACCGGCTGCTCGTGCAGACGGGACGGGCAGGCACCAGCCCTGTGATGCTCAGCACCACGAGCTGGGGGAGCTGGTGCAGGTCTGGGCCTTGGTCTGCCCCCTCGGAACCAGCTCCTTTTCCCCGCGGAGCTTCAGCGACCCTGCTCTCGGCTTGGGAGAAACGCGGACATCGATCAGCCAGCACCGGGCGCATCGAATTTTAATCGAGGATGAATAAAGAAGTTTTATAAAGGAATTGTTCCGCCAATACGCACGGGGCACGTGCAGCCCGGACCCATCGTGGCATCAGCCCGCCTCACTGTCAGCGCCCTGCTCAACGGCAAGGTGGCTTGGACAAGTATTTTCACTTGTTATTATGGATGGTTTTGACACGAAAAAAAGCTAGGAATATTTAAAAGCACCAAAATGCCACCTTGAGGCAAACGCTAACGATTCGTGAAGGTGTCCTGGAAGCAGAGGGCTACGTGCCGGCAGCGCGCCTCTGCCCGCAAGCGGTGCACGGTGCATCAGGACCTGCTCCCACTGCAGCAGGGCGAGGGACCCCCTGCTCCTCTTCTGGCAGCTTCAAAGCCCCGCTGCAAGCCCCAAAATACCCCGACAACTCCTCCTTCCTGCCCTCGTTTAAGGTAGGTCGCGCACACAGCGAGCGGCCAGGCTCTATTAGAGCAGTTCCTGCGCCTCCTGCTCCTCCTTCCCACCACGGGCAGGTTTTACCCGGAATTTTCATCCTGCCTCAGCTCCCTCGTTGCCCAGCTGGGAAGCGTCGGGCACGCGAGGTGCCATCCCTCACCACCCACCGAAACTGGTGTCAGTTCTGAGCTCGGAGATGGCATTTGAAGGGCATCTGCCCGCACGCACGCAACCAAACCAACTCCGGCACGCACCAGACACTCTGCCAGCTGCTACTTAGCAGAACTAATCATTCAGGCACCAAAAAGCCCCCCCAAAAACCCTTCTTTTCCACTCAAATCAGCATCTCCCTCAGCGCTGCGGGCACAGACAGCTCGTGGGTGCCCTCTCCTGCTGTCACAGCAGCAGTGGTGGCCGTGGCACGGGTGCCCATCCCCGTCCATCCATCGTGTCTCCGCGTCTCCCCCCGGCACGTAACGGGGAGGACAACCCACCGGGGGCAGCCAGGCGTGCACCACTGCAGAGGACAAGTCTCTGAGCTGCCCAGCTCCTCCTGGGTGCTTTAAGCTCACGGGGAACACAGCAAACCTCCAGGAGAAGCGATGGGAGAAGGGGATGCAGCACGCGGCATCCTCGCCGCTCTGTGCTCTTCCAAACAAACAAAAACAAACAAAAAAAAAACAAACCAAAAACCCACAACAATGGCCACGAGGCAGCAGAAGGCAGCGTGTCAGGGGCTGCACGGGGAGACGGGGCCACCAAGGTGTCCCAAACTCTCTCTGTTTGTTGCTTGCCGTCCCAAAGACCGCCAGGCTGCTGCTGGCGCTGAGCGGTGCCTCCACCCTCACGCCTTTCCGAACGCCGGAGGTGTGCCGGGCACAGAAACGTCCCCGGGGCAGGAAGCAAACCCGTGCAAACGCTGCGTGGCTCCCAGCCCCTCGGCTGGGCGCACGTTAGCCGCGGGCTCTCCTTCACCACTTGCTGCAGGCTGACCTTTTCCTCCGATCTCCCTCGAACTGAGGCTCTCCAGAGGAGCGCGGTACCCGCGAACAGCCTTCATCTGCGGCAGGAGCCCGGGTGGAACCGAAGGAAACGCAGCCAAGTTCCCCTTCCGCCCCCAGGGACGGGGCACTGCGCGGGGCAGAGCACCACAACACCCGCTTGCAGCTTCCCTGGGATGCTCACAGCGATTTTGGCAGCTGCTGTCCCAGCCCAGGGGCTTAACTCGAGCAGAGCCCCCCCAGGGGGCTGCGAACGGAGGCAGCAAGGGGTAAGCCAGGAGACGAGACCTCGGAGAGACTCCGCACGCCACCGCCCTACCTCTGCTCCTTGTCCACACTCGTACCCTTCAGTGATGTGCTCCAGACCAAGCTCCCTCATCCACGATTCTGCCCAAGCAGCGTTTGGTGCGCAGGAAGAGCGACCGAAGCCCGACCCAGCCAGCTCCGCCAGGCCCCAGCATTAAACGGCTTCAGGGCATTGACCAGACCACCACTGACCAGACCACGCCAAGCTGAATGTGTAAAACCAGAGCTCAAGTCCATCGTTTATTTATTTATTTTTTTTTCCCCGGTGAACATCCCTCCTCCAAAACCCCCTGCCAAAGGGGGATTTTCACCGCCCGTCCCCGTTCCTGCTGGTGCCCGCCGGGGCTCGCTCAGGGGCTGCACGAGCTGCTCTCGGGTACAACCTCCCAGCAGCATCCACCCCCCGGCTCTCCAACGCACCAGTTACACCAGTAACCAGCATTAACCTCCCTGCTCTGGTTACCGGCCCGGTGCTGGCAGCAGACCCGCGCTCCCCAGGAGCAGAAATCCTGCAGAAATCCTGCTTCTCTCGGAGGGAGGACGCTGGAAGCGCGGCGCTGAGGACGGCACGCTCCTCTAGAGGGAAACCTCCGCTTGCAGCAGCCCGACGGAAGAGCTCTGCTGACTCACCCACCTCCTCCCATCCCCAGCACGCCGCTCCGCCAGCCAAAATAAATAGCGGGTACCTTTCTGCCCTCGTTTATTTGTTTGGCAGCGCTTCCCAGGCGCATTTTAGCCTCCCAGCAGAAAAAAAAAAATAAAAAATAAAAAGAGAAAAAGAAAATATTGCTGAGCAACCGCCGGATGGAAAGTCTATTGGAAACAGCTCGTTCGGTGCAGGATCTGCCCCCCCCGGCTCGCAGCCTGGGTTTGAGGCTCAGTGCAGCCACCCCAGCCCTGCGGTTGCAGAGCTCCGGCCCAGCCCATGGGCAGGAGGGGGTGGGGGGGGGGGGGGGGGTAACTGCGCTCTGCAGATAAAGGAAACCACACTTGGGCCGAAAAAAGCAGGGTTTTGGGGAGGGCAGGGCTCGAATCCAGCTGTAATGCATCGAGGTTAAGAGCTGTGCTGAAGGGGGGATGGAAAATCCCTCTGTGGGCCCTAGGAGAGCCGTGCCCCCATCACCTGGGGCCAGGATTTCCATGGACAGCCTGGGAACCCAATGCATGCCCCTGCCCGGGGAGGGGGTGGAAGCCCCTGAGGCACACAGGTCCCCCCCCCAGCACCTGCAGACGGGGTTTTGGTGGCTGGGCACCGCTCTCAGCGCCACGAACCTCCCATCCTTGCCCCAGGACGGACGGACGTGCTCTCGGGAACGCGGCACCGCGCTGCCCCTCGTCCCGACGAAAACGGAGACACAACCTCGAGATTTGCCCCCCCCCCCCCCCCCCAAAACCACAGGCATAAAATAGCAGCAAAAAGCAGAAGTAGCGTCGGAGTGCAAGCAGATGCGAGCTGCTAACGGCTCGCAGGGGGGGCAGCGGGGCTGTGCCTTGCCCGGACGGCTCCAAGGCAGATGGGTCTCACCAGGGCTGAGCTGGTGCAGGCTTAGGGCCTGATTCACCATCCTGCCTCACGTCCGTTCCCGGAAAACACACACCCAGCGGGGAACGGGCAGGCACAGGCGTTTAAGAGTCATTCTTCACCCTTGAAGGCTCCTGGCAAGGGAGCAGCGCCAGCGTGTCGCACGTGGACTCGGGAGATACGGCGATGGGGTGAGGCGAGGGAGCAGCAGCGCCCCCAGGGGCGCACCCAAAGCACCCTTGGGCCAGAAGGGAAGACATCCAGCTCTTTCCCCGGTCCTTTTTACCCCGTGCTTGATCCGAGGCAGATGTGAAGTTTTGCAGCTTGTGCGGACGCAGAACAGCAGAGATGCAACCCTGGTGGCTCCTGCGATGGACTCGCCTGCAGCACCGCCGCGATCCGCGGTGCCCTGGTTCTGGGGGCACGGAGCTCCCCCGAAACCTTCTTCCGATTTCCAGCATTTCGGAAATGAAGCTTTTTACGAGCGCGTGATGAAGAGCGAAGAAGTCGGGTCAATATTTGGCCTCTGCTGACTACGGAAAGAGGAGTGACAACCCAGGTGGGGAAAGGTTTTACGTTTTCCTCCCATGAAAGCAGAAGGAAAGGGCTTTAATCCACAAACGGTGACGATTTGTAAAAAAAAAAAGAGGGCGCAACTTCTCTTTTTGCCTGTTGCCAGGCACAAGATGCAGCCCCGTTTTATCATCCCGATTCACGCCGCAGGAAGCACGACCTGTGGAGCTCTGATAACGTTGTGGGAAAGGCTGAAAATACTCAAACCGATTGTTTTAGCCCCAGGCCTTGCCTCAAATAAACCTGCTGAGCTTCTTCCTCACATACAACTCTCGACCACCGCAACCCTAAACACAACAAACACCAAACTGCCTTTTTTTTTATCCAGGCCTCCCTCTCTCCTCCCACTTCCATTCAAGCTGATATCAAAGCCCCGCAGACACCAGGGGTTAGCAGAGCCTGGGTGAAGGCACGGGGGACAAAGGCACGTAAAGAAGGGCTGAGGACAGAAACACCCCGGGTAAAGCACGGGAGGTTTGCAGCGATGGGTCAGCAAGAACAACCCACGACAGAAAACTTCCCCGAAGTCCAAAGCAGCCTCGAGCCAGCCGCTTCCCCGCTCTACAAAGGGAGGGGTTTTGCAGAGCAGGCAGCTCGAGACGAGCTGTGCCGGACCTGTCTTCGCCGCAGGCTGATTTAAACCTGAACTGTAAGGCATCTTTCTAATTACAGACCCTTTGACTAATTACAGGGTGAGACTGCCGGTCTTGCAAACACGACGGCTTTTGATGCTCTCTTCCCCACGGCCCGCTGCAGGTGAAACTTGACCGAGCCACGACGGGCACCGAGGAGGCACCGAGGCTGCTTGCTTAGCTACAGGAGCTGCAGAGCTGAAGTTTCCAGATCAGGAGAGTGGGAGGGGAAAAAAAAAAAAAAATCCTTGCTGCAGCTAAGTCAAAGTTGCAGCATAAAACTGCTCGATTCAGAGGACGGTTCCCTCTACGAAGCAAAGGTTAATCCGTCTCCAGATCCAGAAGTTACCCTGGTAAATGAGTAGCAGGCTTGCTTCTCCTCCGGATGCAAATGGATGCCTACAAAACACCCACAGATAAGCCCTGCTAGCTCTTCGATCGCACGCCTGAGAGAGAACACGCGTTTGATTATTGAAATGCAGACGGCATCGGCCCCTGTGTTCACCCCGGCACCGCCAGGACCTAATAAACCTTCCGACAGCTTCGGCTCCAACCGGCGGCCCGGCCTGCGAGGTCACCCAGTGTAAGGAAGGGGAAGAAAATGAGAAAAGCGAGAGTTCTTCATAACAGAAGAAGTAACGATGCTGTAATTAGTGGCTTGAGGAAGAGGAAGATCCGGGGAAGCAGGACTAAGCCTCTCCGTCTCCCTGTGATGATGGGAAGGACGTTTTTGCACCCGAGACTCGGTCGCTGGCTCCCACCACCCAGCCCGGGCCACATCAAGGACAAATGCTTCTTACCGGGCTGCCCAAAAGGTGCTCAGCCACTCTGTCCCCGAACCGAAACGCTGCGGCTCCTCGCTCCCAGCCCAGCACTTCGCCATTCTCCATCAGAGACTTCGCCAAACGTTTCATTTAAGCCCCCCCTGCTGCACTTTAAGCTCGTTACTCCCCATCTGAAAATTGCCAAGCGCAATTAGAGCCCGTTCGGATGCTGGGGAACGTCCCAGAAGGGTCCCCTGTGAATCTGTTCCCTCCAGCCCGTGCTGCTTCAGAGGGATTCCTATTTTGGGGAGCAAAAACCTGCAGCCGGAGGAGTTTCTCCTTATAAGACAGCCGCTTGTGGACGGGGTCCTCATCACGCCCGAAAAGAGGCGCCTGCAAAGCTGAGCTTGGGCACGCCACAGCAAACCGAGCCTAAGCAAAGCTTCGGCTCAGCTGGAAATTAAAAAATAAAATAAAGCAATCCTGAACGGTAATATTCTGTCCTTCCCCAGAGACCAGCTTCGTTTGGCCTCATGCAGAAGCAAACCCGCAGCAGGCAGCGCTCCTGGTAGCTGCAGCCTCCTGGGAAGAGGACGACGAGGATGTGCGGGAGGGAAGGGGCTGGCACCAAGCTCCTGCCACCCCTTGGCCTTAAAGGCTACGACGGCCACGAAACCCTCCTGCGGGTGGAGAAGGTGACAATTTTGGGGGCTGCCCCTGTCCCGGAGCTGCTCAGAGCCCCGTGCGCACCGGAGCAGCTGAAGTCGCGTGGAGCTGGCTAGGTGGAGGAAACCTCCTCGTTAGAAGCTCGGCCCGAACGAAAACCCCTCCGCTTAACAAATTAGGTTAAAGTCAGCCCAGATCAGAAAAATCCCGATAACGACTCGGCCCTCTGGATTCAACCTGCTGGTTATTTCCTCCAGCTGCTTTTAACCCCACCGAGCAATGATAACACGGCACCGTGCCCTCGGTCAGGCCCCGGACCCCCAGCTCAGCCGCTGGGGACTCTGGGGACAGACGTGGGCATTTCTGTGACAAACCCAGCACCAAAAGGGCACGGGCACCACGTCGTCTGTGCCACGAGCAGGGGCCGAGGACCTGGGGGGATGAATCGCCACGTGGAGGGAGAACAGTCGGAGATTTGTAGTCGGGAGCAGGGAAGGCTGGGGCGGGATAGGAAGAGGAGAGAGCAGGGCTGGGTTAGTTACTTCAGAAATACTAATTAATACCTCCGATTAACAAAGTACCGCACCCCGGGCCAGAGCAGCGATGCAGAGGGTGTGGAACGTCAATAAAAAAGCGACTGCGTGTCGCTGCGTCCCCCGTCCTGCTCGGGATGCTAGGGAGCTAATTAAAAGGGAACAGATTTCTGCCTTGCCTTCGAGGCCACGGAAAGCCCGGGCACGACCACGCCGCAGGGGAATTCACCTCCCCTTCCCCAACCAGGGCACAAGGTGGGGGGGGAGCACAAGAGAGGCGAGGATCCAGGGAAAATATCCCCCCTTTTGAGGTGTACAACGCCAAGGGAGCATTCCCCCCACTACGATCCCATCTGAGCGAGGGGGGCTGGTCCTCCAGCGGTGCCGGAGAGCATTTCCCAGCACAGCCGCGAGGTTGGGGCAGGCGGATCCCAGCCCGGGCACCGACACCCGCGTGTCACTGACCTGGGTTTCTGGGGGCTCTCTTTGGGCTCCTTGGACGCGAACCAGCCGCCGGCCCTGCTCCTCTCGTCGCCTGCCGCGGGCGAGCCTCCCGTTTTCTCTCCCTGGCCTCTGCCCCCGGCGTCGCTCTTGGTGCCCCCGTGGTGGAAGAAGCCGCCTTTGGGTTTCTTCTCTTCCTTCCTCGATTCTTCCGCCTGCTTCTCCTGCCGCGCCTCCGCGGAGACCACCAAGGGCGCCGCAGCTTGGGTGGGCTTGCTCTCCGAGCGGCCGCTCTCCTCCATCCTGGCTCTGCCCAGGTGGTTGCTGAGGGTCACGGCTTTGGTGGACACCTTCAGCTCTTCCTGCAGGACTAAGCTGGGAGGAGACGGGATGAACCTGGGCTCGTCTCTCTGCTGCGTCCTCTCGAAGCCCCCCCAGGGTGCTTCGGGGGGCTCCGGGTGCAGGGGGGCGAAGCCGAAGCCCTCCTCCGGCCTCCTGGGGCCGCCGGGCACGGGCAGCGGCGCGGAGCTCCGCGGGGCAGGCGTGGGGCTCTGCAATGCAGGCTCGTCGCCGTAAACGTGGCTGCCGTTGATGCAGAGGGAGGACCGGGACACGGGGTCGCTCTTTGGCTTCAGGCTTTGGATGGCTTTCGGCTCCAGGACCGGGCTGACCTGGGAGACGTCGTCGCTGAACGCTCTCTTGTGGGTCAGCCTCGGGGACGGCAAGAAGTCCCTCACTGCAGGGACAAAACACAAAGCAGGTGAGGCCCCGCGTGAAAGGCACGAGCAGCCTTATCTGCTACTTGCAAACGCCGAGGAGATCTGCAAAATTACACCGTTTTTCTCCCTCCCAGGCTCTGCCAGTTACTGGAAACACAAAGCACCGGTCCCGAGCACGAGGCTGCACAAGCTACACAACGCACACGCACAGCACCTCCCGCTGCGGGATCCAGACACGGGTCTTTGCGAGACAAAACCCTTGTCTGAGAGGATCCGAGATCTATAATAAATGCAAGAAGCCATCCAAAAGCTCCTTAAAGGGCTCATGCTTCGGTGTGGCTTAAGAGTTCGCCTTGACCAAAAGCCACCGAGCCCCTGAGCTCCGCTCCGACCGCCAGGTTTGCGTGGCACAAGTCAGGACGGCGCAGCGCCTGCTTCTCCCTCCGGCAGCTGCTGCCAAATGCTCAGCAGACTTCAGAAACTCCCCGAGGAATCGCATTAGGTGATGCAGAGCTGCTCTGCCCTCCCCGTCTCCCTCACCACGGCACCAGCCCGGTGCCTCCGCTGGCTCCGGCCGTGCCCAGGACGTCACCCAGCAGCGCGTAGCCCGGGACTCCCACTCCATCCGGGAACCGGCTGTCTCCAGCCCATTAAGCCACTTAATTATATATTTTGTTTTCAAGGGACAGCAAGAATTAATTCACTACAAGGGCCTTTTTTGTTTGCCAATCGCCGCCCTCCCAGCGCCAGGAGCTGGGATTGCTTTAATCACCGGGACCCGGTCACTGCTTCGCCCCCCCGGCCGGCAGCACCTCGTTAGGCAGCACCTCGTTAGGCAGCACCGCGCTGCTTCCCTCCTCGAGGGCCTCCGCTACGAGCCGGTGTTTGCGACCTGTTTTGGGGTGGCAGGGGGGAAACGGCCCCACGCCACCCCTGCACCCTGCTGCCCATAGGGTTGGTGGCGCGCGGGCTCGTGGCGCGCAAGGGGTGCGTGCAGCAGCAGCGCGAACCAGCCCCGCCGAGCAAGGCTGTCTGCCCACAGGCTTGGCGTTAAAAGCAAAATTTTGGATCTTTTCCCCCATTCTGGCAGGCAGGGAGAAGGCCTCGGAGGGCTCGTGCAGGACGCTGCTCCTTAGGTAAGCGATTAGTTAACAGATTTGCGGGAAAGCCGCAACAGCAACAACGAAAAGAAGGGAAAAAAAGGCTGGGGGGGGGGGGGGGAGGAGAATGAAACCCGTGATCCTCTTACCAGAGCGCTCCGTGGACAGGCTGCTGTGTCTGCTGGGGGATTTGGTTACCTCGGCAGCGTTTGCAGCCAGGCCCAGGCTGGCCGAAGAGATGGTGCTGTCGGAGCCCAGCGAGGTGTTGGACTGCGTCAGGGACGACTTGCGCAGCTTGCTCTTCAAGAAGCCCTTGATTTTGGACTTCTTGCCCCCGATGTCGAAGTCATCCTCCCCGTCGAGGGCGCCCACGCTGCTGGGGATGATGGCAGAGGCCGACTCCAAGTCGTATTTCTTCTTGCCCTTCACCTTGTCCTTCAGCTTGCCGAAGGGCGAGCGCGGCTTGTCCTTCACGGACAGGTCGAACATGCTGGCCGTCAGGTTGTTGCGCACGAACTGGACGCTCACTTCGACCTCGCCCCGCTCCTTCTCCTTCTTCCCAGCCTTGGAGTGCAGCTTGTGCCACCTGGAGACACGGAGAAAAGAAAAGGAAAGGCGTCTCCGTCACCTCCCAGCGCTGCAAACCCCAGCACAGGGGTTGCTGTAGGGCAGCAGAGCTCTGCCACCGTCCCCGCGTGTGCGACCGGGCACACACCGACATCGGGCACCCCCGTGCATCTCAGGGGGATGTTACCAGTGGCCAAGCTCTCCTCTGCCGTCTGGAAGGTTGCTGCGAGCCCACTTTTTTTAAAAAAAAAAAAAAAAGACAGCTTTGTGCCTGCTTTTTGGTGCTTAGAGGCAGTGACTCAGAACAAATCCTTCCGTTCGGGGTCGGTGCTGCCGTGGCACAGGAGCTCAGGGGCACCGACACGACGTTATTCCAGTGGTTAGAGATGGAGGACGCAACACACCTCCACGCCTTTTGGTTTATATACATTATACTCTCTATATTTATATAATACCACCCCCCAATACCCCAATTCTGCAGAAACGTCACCAGAAACGAAGCAGCCAGAAGCCCAAAGCGGAGCCAAAAGGCTTGTCCCTATCTCACGGCCCTAAACGCAGACTTTGGTCGGCAGCTCTGCGCACAGAGATGGGGCAGCACGGGACACGGGGGAAGCAGTTCTTCCTAAAACTGCCGTCCCGCACCCACCAGCCCAGCATCCTCCCCCCCCCTCCTCCCGCAGCGCTGCCGGGGCAGGACGGGCTGATCTCCGCACCCAGGGCAACCCCCGGGTGCCCCGAGGGCACGATAGGGCTGTGCCACGGGACAGGGACCCGATAACGCCTCCGCCACTTATCACACGGCTGCGGGAAGGCAACGAGACCCGGACGGTCCCGGGTTTGTCCCCGCAAAGATTTCCTCCCAAACCCCCGAGGCAGAGGAAGGAGAGACGGCCGTGGCTTTGCTGGCCCCAAAACCCAGCCCGGGGATTTGCAGGGTCCTCCAGGAGCTGGAAGAAACCTCTAAGAGGTGCGTTAACCCCGTCCTAGTGACTTCCCAGCAGCTGAAAATCCCCGCCGAGTTTCCCATCCTTAGCGTTGGCTGGAAAGGAAAAGATAGGGCAGGAAAATGTGAAGCGACGGGGGACGGGCGTGACCCTGCTGAAATCACCGGGGCGAGGAGGAAATTCGAACCACGTCCCCGAGCGGTTCCTGAGTTCCCAAATCAGGAGCAGCAGCGCTTCACGGGGTGAAATCCTCCCCGAGCCCAAAGCCCTGTCCCAAAGCTCATCCTCTCCACCCCCACAAGATGCCAAATTTAAAGCATTCAGCACCAAACCCTGAGGCTTGAGAACACCCAGGGCTGCAGGAAGACGCACCGAGCCCGCAGCCGGACCTGGGAGAGGTTCGGAGGGGGGGGACGAGCGACGTGCGGCTGACTCATCGGACGGGAAAGATCCCGAGAGGCATTTTTATACCTTGCATCACCCCGTGGAAAAGAAAAAAAAAAAAAATCAAGAGCGAGAGAGAAAATCTGGATGGGTGAATGCGAGGAAAGGCGAGGATGAGGAGATGAAACAGCCCGTGAAGCCCTGCACCGCATCCCCCGTCCGTCCCTTCTAACGCTGCAGTCATTAAACCTCCTTTGGTTGCTCGCCGGCGACGCCTTTAAAAGAACAAGCCTTAAACCTGCCTCAGAAAAATACCAGCTCGAGGAAAACCTCTGCTTACACTGGCACAGGACCACGGAGCTATTTTGGGCTCCTGAGAGCCAACCGGCAGCCGGTCGGAAACACACCTCGGCGAGGGCGAAGCGGCATTTTTGGGCAGGGCTCCCAGCGGCTGGCACACGCTGAGCCTTTCCACGTCGGGGTTGTTTGGGGGGTTTTGTTGTTTGGTTGGTTTTTTGGTTTTTCTTTTTTTTTTAATCCTCCCAGAGGCCTGCCCGTACCTGAAGGGGGCTGCGGGAAAGCTGGAGAGGCGCGCTCAGCACCCCATCCTGCTCCTTCCCTCGCGCCCTGCGGCTGGCCACGAGCCCCCCAAAGACGCGGAGCGCGTTTGCCCCCTCGGGCACCGCGTTGGGTGGCGCAGGGGAAGGGCTCAGCGAGCTGCCCGGCAGAGGAAACCACGACCGGAGAACTGGCTCCCTGCAGGCGCCCCGGTAAAGGGGAAGCAGCTGGGGCCCCGTCGAGCTCTCCGGATGCAAAACGTTCCCTCCTCCTGCTTCGGGATCACCGCGCGTCGGCACCGATGCGCGCTCATCTAGGTCAGCGCCCTTCTGCGGCACATCCGGAAGCCTTCCCCGTGCCGAGGCTCCGCTCTCTCCTCCCGCTCACCTCCTCCAAGGAGAGCGGCGAGAGGCAAAAGGCAGATCGGGGAGGAGAGCCCAGCAGCTATTTTCTGCCGCCGGGATCGATCGGGAGGCGCGGAGAGCAGCGCGCTGCCCCCACCCTCCCTCCGGCAGCGGCCTGGGTCGGAAAGTGCTGAGCAAAGAGGAAAAATAAAAAAAAAAAAAAAAAAAAACAAACCTCCTGGCGCGGAAAGGGAGCGGAGGAGCCGGTGGTGAAGGAGGGCAGGGGGCCACACCGAGGAGGCCGCGCTCGGGGTCAGCGCCTGGCCCGTGCCCTCCCCGCTCCTGCGCGCGAGTGACCTGGATGAGGGAGGCTGGGAGCTGGCAGGGCACGGACCGGCATTTCCCTCCTCGCAGCCAGCAGACAAACGTCACACGAAGCCTGCTGTCCCCACGGCTGGGGAAGCTCCCAGCCCTCCGTCAGGCCACGGGTGACCGCTTACAGGCGGCACGGGGAGCGCCCCGCGAAGGCGGCGCTCCTGAAAACGCCGCGTTGGGCATCCGAACCCGAGGGCGAAGGCGCCCGGGTGCTCCCAAATCCGCCAGGGAGAAAATGTGTTTGGGTTTGAGAGACACCCGGCTGCCTCGGGCTGTCCCCCAGCTGCCGAGATGGCTCGGGGGGCACGGAGCCAAGCCTTAATGGAAATAACCGTGCAGGGGGGACCCCAGGGGGAGACCGAGCCCAGGCTTCCCGTCCCTCGCCCCTTCCACGGCCCCCCACGACTCCTTCGGCATCACATCACGCACCGGCGGCTCGGCGGGCGGGCGTCCCAAATTCCTGCAGAGGTCTGATCCGAGAGCCCTCCCGCGCGCCCCGGGGCACCTTCGGCGGTGGTGTCCCAGCCTCACTGCCGGACCGGTGCCAGCGCTTCGCCAGCGGCAGGGTTCCCGAGAGCCTCCTTGGGCGGCCAGGTCACTTGGAGACCCTCACGTTCGGGGATGCAGGCAGGGAAGGACGCACGGACAAGGGGGTTCCTGCAGCTCTCCGGCAGCCAGCCTCCTCCCCAAAGCTCATTTGGTGTGGACGGGGCGGCCTGAGCTGCGGGACGGAGCCAGACAGCCCAGCACGGAGCCAGAGCCTCGTCCCCGGCCGCACCAGCCCGTCATTTACTGCTGAATCATCCCTGCACCAAGGTCAGCCCCGCTGCCAGAGGAGCCCCACGTCTTTAATTAGCGACAGAGACAGGGCTGGGGGCAGCCCAGGGCCCCCGGGGCGGGGGGGGGAGAGCAGGAGAGCGCAGAAGAGGAGATCCAGGGGAAAACCCCAAACCTCTGCAGACGGGGCACGGCTCCTTCTCCCGAGGGACCGCGGGGAGGAAGCTCACCAAGCCCAGAGGGGAAGCAGAGGGTGGGAAACGGCCCAGCCGGCCCCGGAGAGTTTGGGCTCCCCATCTGGGTCTGCGTTTTCGATGCAGCTTCCCCCGCCGGGGCGGGGAAACTTTTCCGCCGGGTAGGTTTGTTTCGTGGTGGTTTTGGACGGCCTGGTTTGCAAGGCGATCCCCGCGAGCCGCCCAGAGCACGGACGGAAAACAAACCCAGGCTGATCCCCCCCCCGCGGACGGGGAAGGAAGGGGAAGTCCATCTCTCCAGGCGTTGTTCCTCCGAGAGCTCGGAAACAAGCCCCAATGAACTGCTCGTCAGGTAACGGGGCGCGCTACCGAGGCGACCCTGCCCTGCTCATCCCGTGGGTCCAGCTCCGACAAGACCAGCCCGGCACGTATCCTCGGCGCTGAGGGCACGAGGTCTGTCCCAGCAAGGTCCTGAGCATCCCTCACCACCTCCCCTTGGCTTTGGGGGCCTAGGGGTGGCCCCAAATCCGCGCCTGCCACGTTCAGGAGCTGGAGGAGGGAGCGGGACAGAGAGCAGGGATGGGTAGGAGCTATCGGCAGCAGCAGCACGGGAGCAGCCGCGCGCAACTCCACTGCGCATCAATTTGTGCTGAAAAGCCTGGAGAATTTCTCCAGCCCGGCACAGGACGGGCAGGGAGGAAGACGAGGGGAGGGAAGACGGAAGGAGCTGTAAAAAGGAGCGTGAAACTTTTATGAACGGAGAGGAGAGAGTAATAGCTGGAGACAGCGACCGGGCTCCGCAGCCGTATTCATCTGCTTACGCTCCGGGGCTTCCAAGGTTTGCATCCTCCGTGCCTGTGGATGCCCCGACCCGCCAGGCAGGGGGGATTAGGACCGCTCTGCTGGCCCCGAAAGCACCAAGAAGAGGAAGAAGCGAGCCCTGAGCCATCTCCGTGGGATCCCAAAGCGAGGAGCTGCTGGGCAGGCTCCGCCGGCGCACCTGCAGATGCTGGGGCACTGAGCAGGAGGCGAAAATGAAGGCAGGGGTGGGCAGGAGCAGCACGGTTTTTTCCTGTGAATCCTTCTCCAACAAGCAGGGCTCGCACAGGGAACCAAGCGCCTAGAGGCACGAGGCTCAGAGCAGCCCGGAGGAGCACAAAGGCTGGGAGAACACCCAAACCCTGTGCCCCCGCCAAGCCCCGAGCTGCAAAGCCCTGGCCAAGGAAGCCGATCCTCACGGACACGGGCAGCAGGCAGAGCACCCCGACCTGCGTTTCGGCAGGACCGGCCTCTCCTGCCCCTGCCCCTGCCCGCGGGGTTTCGACACAGCACAGCATTTCCTGGCTCGGCCCCGCCGCGGGGATGCAATGACCCCTCGGGGCTGCCTTTCCAGCCCCCAAACGAGGATTTCGTCACAGCCCACAGCATCCGAGGCCCTCACTGTCGGTCTCAGCCACCCCCGAGAACCCGCTTTAACATTTTTCACCTCCCAGACCCGCTCCAAGGGCACGACCAACAGCTGCGGAAGGACCAAAAGACAGCCAGGGAGCCCTGGCGGGGATTTGGGGACCGTCCCTTCACCCCAAGGATGCTCCTCACCCCTCCGAGGTCCCTGTCATGACCACGGGCAGGGGTGATGGGACCTCCTGGGGGTCTTCCCCAGCACCCCGGGGCCACCCCGAGCTCAGGGCAGCGTCCCCCAGGGTGCCCCAAGGGCTTTAGCTAGGAAGGGTCGGCACCCAGAGGAAAGGCATCGCAGGAAGGATTTGTGCCCCTGGCCTCAGGCTGCTTCCACGAGGGACATTTCCACGGGTGACTTTGCACCAGGGCTCCGGGCAGGGATGGAGAAAGGATGCCAACGGGACCTGGTGCTGTAAAACCCAGAATTTTGCTCTTTGATGCCCCAGCTCCAGCATCCACGTGTTTCCACACGAGCAGGGCTCCATCCTTCCCACCAACACAAGAAGCCACCACCACAATCAACGCAGAAAAAGCTCCGGGCAGAGCCCTTTGACCAACAGGGTTAAAGCCAGGGGTTAAAAATAAAACCACAAGTCAGAAGTGAGGAACGATGCTCTGCACCGCGGCTGTCGCCAGCCCTGAGCCGTGGAGCCTGGTTTAAGCGCTGGGATACCCAAAAAGGCCACGGGAGCCCTCGGGCTGCTCCTGGGCGGCTCCAGGAGCGGATTTTCCCCCAGACAAAACAGAGACGTTCAGAGCTGAACGAGGCAGCTCATAAATGCCACCGGACGCCGGCCCACGGCCCCGCTCCGAGCCACGGGTCCAAGTTTGACGGCACTTTTTCCATCGGGCTGAAAACAAGGAGAAAAATCACCACCGGGAAAGTTTCCGCCCAGCAAAACTCAGCAGTAAAACGAGAGCAAGGTCAACATGCTGACAAGCGAGGCCTGTTTTGGTTTGTTGTTGTTTTTTGTGTTTTTTTTTTTTTCTGCTCTTTTTTGGGCCCTTTTCAAGCCCGCAGCAGTTTCATGCCTCGGAGCAAGGGCTGCAGATGGGGACCTAAAACCAAAAGGGCACCGAGGGAGCTCCCCGTGCCCCGAACGCTGCAGAAAAAGGGAAATGTGCGGGGGATGAGGGGCAGGAGCAGGGCTCAGCCCCACCGCATTCACCAGCACGGTAACACCAGCTCCCTCCCTGCCACTGCCCCACCTTGTCCCCACCAGGGTTATCTGCATGGCACAGCCCGTGCCTGGAGGTGGGGAGTCTGGGCTTATTTTGCCATTTATTCTTTTTTTTTTAAAGCTAAAAACTTCCTCCTAAACAAAGCTGTTGGTGACGGGGCCGGGTGAGGTGCCAGAAATTGGTTCCCCCTGTGAAAAACGCGCAGCCCCGGCGGCGTGCAACGCTGCGAGGCGGACAGCGAGGAGATTTTTTTTGTAATATTTGCCAAAAAACAAATGGTTTTGACTTGCAAGCTCCGCTTTGGGGGTTAACGTGAATGTAGATGCTCAGGGCGCAGCCGGAGATGCCCCCCCATGTTTTCTATGCTTGCTCCCATTCCGGAGGCCCCGGGCGAAGATAAAAAGCCTCGAGAGCTCCAGCGAGGGGAAGTCGGTTCTCCTTATGCAAGCAGAGCTACAGGAAGGGAGGGAGACAAACAGCAAAAAACAAAAAACAGGGCACCCCCGGCCCTGAGCCCCAGGGCCTCGCACCCCAAGGCCTCACACCCCAAATCCCACTGGGGCCGCGGGCACGCAGGGCCCAGCTGGGGCGGACCTTGCCCCACAGAGCAGCGATCCCTGATGCCCAGACCTTTGCCACGAGCCCGTTAAACCTTCCTGGGATCACCACAGGCCCCTTAAACCCTCCTGGGATCACCACAGGCCCCTCTCTTCACAGGGCCGTGACGCTGGTTTGAATTAGGGCCGAGCTGAGGGAGTCAGGCCCGGCTTCTCCCCGGCGCCGCCCGCTAATAAAAGCGAAATAAACGCCGGGGGGGGAGCACTCAGACAGCAGCTTCGGGGTTTGTCCCTTTTTCTCCCAGTTTAGGGCTAGCAGGAGTGGCTTGCAGACACAAATGAGCCACAGGAAAGAGCTCGTGACCCCCTTGCACGCTCGTTGCACTCCCGTCAGCGAGGCCGTGCCCGGGTAGGGGGGCGAGGGATTCGTGGGCCAGCCGAATTCCTCGGGTCTGGGGCACAGAGGAGCTGGGTGTGCGTGGAGCCAGGCTCAGAAAGTTCTTCCCTGAAGGAATTTCATCCGCATTCCTGCCTCTCTGCTGCCTGGCAGAACGCTGGGAAGCGTCAGGCTGTTTTTAAACCCTTCTGGGAGGAGGAGGAAGGACGGCAAGTCCTCCGCCCGCAGGGGGATCCCTGCTGGAGGCAGCGCCTCATGGGGCTGGGAGCAGGACCCCGGGATGGGGAACAAGACTGGGACAAACTGGGACATGGCAGCGAGACGTCCCCGGGGGCTGCAAAGCCACCAGACCCCGCATGGATCCATGCCACAGTCTCCTGGGGGGGCCTTGTGGCACCCCAGTTCCCGGAGGAGGAGGGATGCTGGGGTATTTCCAGCCCCGTGACTACGTTTGGGGTGATGGGGAGCCCTGTGACACCTTTCTTGGTGCTCCCACGGACCCCGCAACACCTCATTGCCTTCAATCCCCTTTGGGGTACACAGGGATCCCATACCACCCTATGCCCTGTGATGCCCTTTGGGGGCTCAGATGGACCCCGTGACACCCCGCCTCCTGCAAGCCCCTTTTTGGGGCATGCACAAACCCCACAACACCCTACGCCCGCGACACCTTGCCAGGGCCACACAGGGACCTGGTGACACCTCATTGCCAGCAATCCCATTTTGGGGGCACACACAAACCCCACAACACCCTACTCCCTGTGACACCTTTCTGGGGCCATGCACGGACCCTGCGATACCTCATTGCCTGCAATCCCCTTTTTGGGGGCACACGTTGACCCTGTGACATGCTGTTGCTTTCAATCCTGTTTTTGGGGCACGCATGGACCTGGTGACACCTCGTTACCTGCAGTCCCCTTTTGGGGGCACCCAGGGACCCTGCAAACTGTTGTTACCCGCAAACCACTTTTTGGGGCGCGCACAAGACCCCGTGACACCCCATTGCCTCTGACTCCCCTGTTGGGGCCCACACGGACCTGGTGACCCCTCCTTACCTCCCACCCCCATTTTGGGGCCCACACGGACCTGGTGACCCCTCCTTACCTCCCACCCCCTTTTTGGGACCCACGCAGCCCTCATACACACCCCCCCCCCTCACCTCCCACCCCCATTTTGGGACCCGCAGCCCCCCCGCCCCCACTCAGGACGCTCCCAGGGACCCTACAACACCGCCCCCCATACAACCCCCTGGGGGGGGGACCACACACAGGCCCTACGACACCCCAACCCCCCCCACCCCGGGATGCCCCCCCCTCCCCCCCGTCCCCTCCCCCACTCACCCCAGCTCCGCGGCTCGGCCGGGGGGGGCCGGGCAGGGCAGGGCCAGGCTGCAGCGCCCCAGGAAGCGGTCGGCCCCGAGCAGCGCCCGCTGCAGCACGGTGACGGTGAGGACGGGCGGGGAGCCGGGCCCGGGGGGCAGCTCCAGGGCGCAGCCGTCCTGCCACTCGGCGCTGCCGCCGCTCCGCTCCGCCACGGCCGTGCGGTGCCGCTGCCGGCCCAGCTCCAGCACGGCGTACACGTCGCCGGGACCCGCTGCTGCCGGGGCGCTGCCCCCCGGGGCCGCCGCCGCCCTTGCAGCGCAGCCCGCGGGCCCGCACCGCCGTCACCTGGACGTGGGTGGGCAGCCAGCACGGAGCCGGCTCGGCGGGCAGAGGGGCGGCCCACAGCAGTGCCATGGCCGGCACGGCTCGGCACGGCTCGGCTCGGCTCGGCTCGGCCGGGCACGGAGCGGCGCGGCCGGGCTCGGTACAACGCAACCGGGCTCGGCCGGGCCGGGCCCCGAGCCCCCGCTGCCGCTGCCGCAGCCGGGCCGCAGCGGGAGCCGCCCTAAGCCCCGCCCCCGAGCCGCGCCCGTGCCAATAAGCCACGCCCTCTCGCCCTAGGCCACGCCCACATCGCCAAACCCACGTCCGTTCACCCCCAAACCACGCCCGTTCGTGCCCAAAGCCACGCCCACACCATCAAAGCCACGCCCGCGGCCCCACCCATACACCCAAACCACGCCCCCTTGACCGTAAGCCACGCCCACATCGCCAAACCCACGTCCGTTCACCCCCAAACCACGCCCGTTCTTGTCCAAAGCCACGCCCACAACACCCAAACCACGCCCCCGACCCCACCCATACACCCAAACCACGCCCGCTCACCCCCAGGCCACGCCCACATCGCCAAAACCACGCCCATTCACCCCAAACCACGCCCGTTCTTGCCCAAAGCCACGCCCACCTCGCCAAAGCCACGCCCACCCGCCCCCAAGCCACGCTTGTCTCGCCCCAAAGCCCCGCCCCAACGCGCGGCCCCGCCCCCTAAAGCCCCGCCCCCGCGCACAAAGCCACGCCCCCGTGGCCCCACGCCGGTTGCAGAAGCCCCGCCCCCTCTCGGTGGCCACGCCCCTCCTCGGGTGGGAGGGGGCTGCAAGGGGCGGGGCCCAGGGGCTGGGAGCAGGGGGACGGGGGCGCTGCAAGGGCGGGTGTCGGCTGTCGGCTGTCTGTCACGACAGGGCGGGGGGGGGCCTGCCGTGTGTCCCCACATCCTGCGGCGCCCCTCTGCGCACCCCGGGGCTGCTGCTGGCAGCGTTCCCCGTGCTCGTGCCTGCTGCACCGTGTGCGTGGGTGTGCACGTGTGTGCGTGCACGGGCATGTGTGAGCATGCACCTCCTTGTGTGAGCATGCACCTGCTTGTATGTGCACGTCTGTGCATGCACGGCCATGGGTGTGCATATGTGGGCATGTGTGAGCATGCACCTTCTTGTGCGTGCATGCATGGGCATGGGTGTGCATGTGTATGCATGCACATGTACGTGCACGTGTGTGCATGCATGGACATGTGTGCATGTGTGGGCACGTGTGGGCATGCACGGGTATGTGTGTGAACGTACAGCATGTGTGTGCATGCACATGTGCGCATATGTGTGCATGCATGGACGTGTGTGCGCATTTGTATGCATGTGTGTGTGTGAATGCACAGGCGTGTGTAAGCATGTACCTGCTTCTGTGTGCACGTGTGGGCTTGCACAGGAACGGGTGTGCGTGCACAGCCATGTGTGAGCGTGCACCTGCTTGTGTGTGCGTGCACATGCATGTGTGTGCATGCGTTGGCATGAATAGGCATGTGTGTTCATGCACTTTCTTGTGTGAGCATGCATCTCCTTGTGTGTATGCACATGCACATTTGTGCATGCACGGGCATGTGCGAGCATGTACTTTCTTGTGTGAGCATGCACTTGCTTGTGTGTGCGTGCACATGCATGTGTGTGCATGCATGGGCATGAATAGGCAAGTGTATTGGTACGCTTGCCTGTGTGAGCACGCATCTGCTTGTCTGTGTGTGCACATGCATATTAGTGCATGCACAGGCATGTGCGAGCATGCACCTGCTTGTGTGTGCATACACGTCCATGTGTGTGCATGCACGTACAAGTGTGTGCATGCACAGGCATGCCCATTAATGCGTGTGCATGCACTTGCTTGTGTGAGCATGCACCTGTTTGTCTGTGCGTGCACGTGCTTGTGCGAGCGTGCACCGTTTGCAGCAGGAGCACCCCGCGACCCTGCACCCAGCAGACCGAGCGGTGCAAAGCCTCCGTGGTGCCTTGCACAGCGCCGTGCCCTTGGACACAGCCCCGGTGGCAGCAGCACCCGGTGGCCCCGCGGGGCTGTTCCGCAGCCGGGGTGCCACCGGGCCCTGCACCACTTCCCCCTTCCTCTAAACACCCGGAGCCATTTCCCACGCAGCAAACGGGAGCGCGCACCCGGCCCCGCTCCTAATAAGCAATTAAAAACCTCCCCGGCGAGCCTAATAACCTCACCGCACGGCAAAAATCCGCCTCTCCCCGGCCCCTCAAGCAAGGTCACGCCGAGAAACCGTGCCGGGGCTGTTGCACCGTGCTGGTCGGGGTGTTCGGGGCGCTATCGCGGGGCGATCGCAGCCCCCCGGGGCCAGGGCCCCGATGCCACCGAGATAAGGCTGGCGGCGGTGGCACGGGTCAGCGGGACGGGGCCGGGGCCCTGCTCTATCGGCCCCATCGCCGTTCCGCTCGGCCAGCGGTGGGGCACGGGGCCGACCCCCCCCCCCCTTGCGCTTATTTTTCTCTCTGCCCTGGCCCCATGCAAATTTCCCACTAAAATGTGCCTGCAACGGGGACAACAACAACAAAAAAAAGATTTTTTTTTTTTCAGGGAATTTCTTATCGCCGCCGAGACGAACCGAAATCCAATTATACCTCCGGTGCCGGTGCCCGGCCCCGCTCCGCTGCCGCCTCTTATCCCTGCGCAGCATCTGCCTTTTATTTTTCCTTCCTTTGATTGTTTTTCCCCTCTTTTTTTCCCCCGCTGATTATCTTTCCCCTTGCTACACCCCCTCCGCTGTCATTGCCCCGTAATTGTGTTTGTGCCCCCCCCAAACCCTTGCCCTGCCCGGTTTGCAGCTCTCGTTTATTCATCTTTAAATAATAATAATAAAAAAATCCTGCCAGTTTCATATTTTGGGCATAAAGAGGTTTTTAATTACCCCTGAATCAGTGTTTTTTATTATTATTCCATCCCCTGGGCTGGGAAAGCTGCTGGGAAAAGCGGGGTGACGGGTGCTGCTCGCCCCACGGGGACACCGGGGTCACCAGGGGGGTGTCCCCACTGAGGGAGGCAAAGAAATTGCATTTAGGTTAATTAAATTAATTAATCCATCCTGGGATTAATGGGGGCAAGGGATGTGCCGGGGAGGACCCCAAATCTCCGTCCAGAGATGGGGAGCACCCCAAATCCCCTGCCCACGGCTGCACATCCCTCCCATAGCCCTGCTGCCCTGGAAATCGCACCCAAACCGCCCCAAATTTCGGGGACAGATGGCCAGGGCACTCTGCAGACCCCCACAGGGACGAATTTTGGGAAGGCTGCGAAGTGCCCCCCGCTATAGGGCTGCGCCGGCGAGTCCCCGCTTGCAAAACCCGGCTGCAAAAAGCCGGCTGCCCCCCGGGGTAGAGGGGGGGGGCTGGAGCTAAGACAAATAAAGAGTTCAAATGTGGAACGATTAAAAATAAAATAAAATAAAATAAATCGAAAGCGGGGGAGATAAGGCGCGGGCGCCCTCTCTCCCTATTTAACATTCATTGGATTGAATAATCAGGCCTCATTATCTCAAATTGTCTGCATATTTGCCCTCAAAATGCTAATTTGAAAGTTGGCTGCGAGCGCCGTCTGCCTATTTTGACTAAAATATTATTTTGCTTTATTGTGCATTGTTTGTAGCTCCAGGGGCATTTCCAGTTTCGAACCGAAAGGGGAAAAAATTCAAAAAAAAAAAAAAAAAAAAGAAAGAGAGAAAAAAACTATCAAAGGCTGGCAGGGAGGGGACCTGGCGGGCCCCGCGCCGCCTGCAAATGGCATTTCCAGGCCTGCGAGGGAAATTCGAGGCGTTATCGGGGCCGGGAGGGGATGGGCGGTTTATCGTTAATCTGGGGAAGGGAAATAGGAGAAATAATTCTGTTTTATTATTCCGGTTTTGCAGCGTGGCACGGCTCGGGTTGACCTTTCCGGAGACGCTGCTGCCTCCGCGTCCTTGTCCCCGCCAGGATGAGGCACGGCACGGTGGGGGTCCTCCGCCGCACCCCAGCAGGCGAGACCCAGAAACCGCGGGGCCGACCCCGAAATCCTTCAGCGGTCCCCAAATCTCCCGAAGGACCCCGAACCATTACAGCTGCTCCCGGGGGGGAAGCGGCGACGCGGAGTGAGAGCAGAAATCTCTTGCCGTCGTTCCCCTTCCTACAAGCCAATCGATAGCTCATAATGCGGGAACGACGTCCCGAGCTGAAAACCCCATTCACGGCCGAGGATTAGGGTGAGCGAAGGGCAATCGCCTCGAAACCGCCTCAATCCGCCGTTAGCGATGCCGCCCTTCGCCCGCCGGCTTACCCACCGCGCTGCCGCCCGTCCCCGGGGACGCGCCGCCGGCGCTGCCCCCGCCGCGGCGAGCTGCGAGCGCAGCGGGGATTAGCGGGGGGCCGCGGGGCCGGGGCTCTCGGTCGCCCTTGTGTTGACAAAGCACGGCGGCAATCCCCCGCCATCAATTCTACTTGCGCCTCCGGGGCCGGCAATGACACAGCTTTTGACTTTCCGGGCAGATGGATGGGGCGGGAACCGGCCCTTCTTCTTTTGGGGTGCAGCACGGGGGGACCCCAAGGCGCAGAGACCCCCGCACCGTGCCCGGCAAGGAATAAATAACGGGATCCCGGGTGTCTCGCGCCACTTTTTGCCCCATTACCCCATAGCCCACAGGTGGAGGAAGGCGCCCCTCCACCAGCCCGTGGTCCCGAATTGATGCCGCCCCATAGGCAGCAAAGATGTGCCCCTTTTTAGGGCTGGTTGGGGTTTTTTTTGGAGCTGGCTGCAGCCCCGATGCTGTCCCGGCTAGTGATGGGCTGAATTTGGCCACCGTGGGGGCTGCCAACGCGTGGGGTGCTGTGGTCACCGTCCCCACGAGGTTTGTGCAGCTTTGGAAGCCACACAGCTTGGGATGGGCTCTGGGGCAGGTTCCAGCCCCAGGCTGGGGTCAGAGTCCCCATCTGTGCCCCTAAAGCAGCCGCGCTGGGGGACAGCACCCCTGGGTGCCACAGCCACCCTCCTTGGGTCACCCTTGGGTTGCTGTGGCATGTGGTGGGACCGCACCCAGCTTCCTCCCAGAGGTGGTCCTCACCCTCCTGGTGCCACCTGGGGCTCAGCCGGGGGGGCGCGGGGCTGATGGTGGCACCCGTGCATGGAGAGGAGGCTGGGTGTCACCCGCCACTGGGACCCCCTCTAGCCATGCAGTGTCTTGGGAGAAAATGCATGGCCTGGGGGTGTCCCATCGTAGGGTAGGGTGTCCCATCCCATTGTGTCCCATCCTGGTGTGTCCCATCCCACTGTGTCCCATCCCATTGTGTCCCATCCCATTGTGTCCTATCCTGGTGTGTCCCATCCCACTGTGTCCCATCCCATTGTGTCTCATCCCATTGTGTCCCATCCTGGTGAGTCCCATCCCATTGTGTCCCATCCCATTGTGTCTCATCCCATTGTGTCCCATCCTGGTGAGTCCCATCCCATTGTGTCCCATCCCATTGTGTCTCATCCCATTGTGTCCCATCCTGGTGAGTCCCATCCCATTGTGTCTCATCCCATTGCGTCCTATCCTGGTGTGTCCCATCCTGACATGTCCCATCCTAACATGTCCCATGCCACTGTGTCCTATCCTGGTGTGTGCCACCCTGGTGTGTCCCATCCCATTGTGTCCCATCCCATTGCATCCTGTCCTGGTGTGTCCCATCCAGGTTTATCCCATCCTGGTGTGTCCCATTCTGGCATGTCCCATCCTAACATGTCCCATGTCACTGTGTCCTATCCTGGTGTGTCCCATCCTGGTGTGCCCCATCCCATTGTGTCCTATCCTGGTGTGTCCCATCCCATTGTGCCCCATCCCATTGTGCCCCATCCCATTGCGTCCCATCCTGGTGCGTCCCATCCCACTGTGTCCCATTCTGGCATGTCCCATCTTGGCGTGTCCCACCCCAGGATGCCCCATCCCTGCAGTGTCCCACCCCGCCGTCCCTTCCCGGGATGTCCCCTCCCGGGATGTCCCACCCCAGGGTGTCCCAGCCCCGCTGGGTGCCACCGCAGTGTCCCCCCCGTGTCGCCCCGTGTCGCCGCCCGGTGTCGCAGCGCGGTGGCGCAGTGGCCTCTGGCGGACAGCGGGGGAACGGCCCCGGCCCGCCGGGACCCGGCCGCTGGCACCCAGCGGGACCCCGCTCCTGGGGTCCTCCTGCGAACTGGGACCCTGCGAACTGGCACCCTTACTAACTGGGACCCCGCTAACTGGGATGCTCACCAGCCAGGATCCCAACTAACTGGGATCCCCAGTAACTAAGATCCCCACTAACTGGGATGCTCACCAACCAGGACCCCCTCTAACTGGGATCCCCAGTAACTAAGATCCCCACTAACTGGGATGCTCACCAGCCAGGACCCCCTCTAACTGGGATCCCCAGTAACTAAGATCCCCACTAACTGGGATGCTCACCAACCAGGACCCCCTCTAACTGGGATCCCCAGTAACTAAGATCCCCACTAACTGGGATGCTCACCAGCCAGGACCCCCTCTAACTGGGATCCCCAGTAACTAAGATCCCCACTAACTGGGATGCTCGCCAACCAGGATGTACACTAACTGGAACCCCACTAACTGGGATATTCACTGGTTGGGACCCCACTAATTTGTATGCTCTCTAGCTGGGATGCTCACTAACTGGGATGCCCACTAACTGGGAGGCAACTAACTGGGGTGCCCACTAACTGGGGTGACCAATAACTGGGACCCCACTAATTGGCATCCTGCAAATTAAGGGGTCTGCTAACTGGGATGCTTCCTAACTGGGATCCTGATAAATAGGAAGCTGCAAACTGGGATCCCCGCTTACTGACTGATGCTGACTGGGATCCCTGCTAACCAAGATCCTCACTAACTGCGATCCTACTGATTGGGATTGTGCTAACTGGGATTGCACTAACTGGGATGGCTCTTAACTGGGATGCTTGCTAGCTGGAATGCTGACCAACTGGGATGCTCATCAACACGTCTCCCCACTCAGGGGGACCCTGCTAATTGGGATGCTTGCCATCCGGAAAGCTGAGTAACTGGGATGCCCCCCAACTGGGATCCCTGCTAACTGGAATGCCCGCTAACTGGGAAGCTCACTAACTGGGATGCTCAGTAACTGGGATGCTCAGTAACTGGGATATCCACTAACTGGGATGCCCACTAACTTATCCCGAGCCACCAACCCCACAAAAGCCCTGAAACAGAAAGTGAGGGAGATTATGGAAAAATGACCCGGGCAGGCACATCGCTGTGGGTGTCTCTAACCACCCTGCACCAAACCCCCAGCCCCTGATGCCGAGGACCCCGACACCATGCTCTGAGCAAGACTCGTTTCCCCCATTAATTTCCCCTTAAATTTTAGTCCGCCTCATAGCTCCGGATGATTTCATTTGCAGGAACACCTCCGTCTGCTGAGGTTCTTAACCTCCCAGGGCTCCTGGGCGAGGAGACCCCCTTGAAACTGGCAGGGTATATATATATATATATATATATATATATAAAAAGGTTTTCCTTCCGACTTTTAAAACATCCTGGCTCGTCACCGCAAGCAGAGCTCCTCGGGCACCTGATGGCAGCGGGCACCCCGGCTCTCCTCTGCTTTGTATGGGAATTTCAGCTGCACTGGTTAAAACACTGATTTCCCCTAAAAAGTGGGGTGTCCCTGGCCCCCAGCAGGGCCACTCCTGATGTCCGCTGGCTTGGGGGGGGGGGTGAGGTTGGAGGCCCCATCCCGGTGGGCAGACGGGGCAATCCACACCGTGCCCAGACAGCCGGGCCTGGGCTAATGACCAGCAATTGATATTAATTAGCTCAGGAGCTTCCCCCCTCCGACAGCAGGGCCTTGGGGCTCAGGATCAGGCAGGAGCCAGCCAGGTGCAATGCCCAGGTCCTGCTCACATTCCTGGGTCCAGACCCGGCTGAAGGAGGCAGTGACCCCCCAAAAAAGCCCTAAAAACCTCCCCCCTCCTCTCCGGGGCAGGATTTTCCCACCTGCCTGCCCCAAAGCACCACAGGGTCCCATCCCGGTGCATCCCATCCAGTGTCCCCATTTCGGTCCCGTGTCATCCACATCCCACCCCCCCGGATGCTCTGAGCCCTGTAGGCAAAGAAAACCCCCGGGGGGGGGCCGGGGACCCCCACTTTTGGGGCCGGGGGTGTTTGCTCAGTGCCATCACACAGCTCCGCCAGGAGAGAGAGGAAAAAGGGAATTAAAAAAAAAGGGAAAGCACCTCCTAACCAAACATGCACCTCGCCGCGGCGGGGGCCTCCTGCCTTTTTATCTCGGCCCTTTCAAGGCCGTAATTAAGAACTAATAACGCCAAATCTGCCACCCTTTCATCTCTGCCCCCCTCCCCAGGGCCTTTATTTGCCCCTGGCCGCAGGGGCTGCGGGGTGGTGTCCATGGGGCAAGCCGGGGATGGTGGCCTCGCGGTGGGTTTTGGGGTTTTTTGCTATAAAACACCCAGGGAGCCTTCAGCAGCCAGCCCCGTAGGGAGCCGTGATCTCGTCCCCACGGTCCCCAGCCCCATACGGAGCCGTGATCCCATCCCCACGGTCCCCATCCCATGCAGCTGCTGATCCAAGGATGCTCCGCGATGCTCAGAGCCCCCAAAATGTTTTTTCCTCCGTGCCATAGCGATGCCCCCGTTATTCCCAGCGCAGGATCCTGGCTCCCTTGGGAACACCGAGCAAGGGGGGGGGGGGGGGGGCTCGAAATGCCCCACAGATGTGGGTCCTGGCCCCCCAGCTCCCCCCGCACCCCATTTCCTCCCCAATAAACCCGGTGGCGTCCTTTGACCGGGACCCGCTCCCCCGCCGGGCTGGGCCCGAGGTGTGACTTTTCCCAGCTCATTAGGAAAAGCCGCTCGGTTTTAAGCATCTCAGGCCCTAATGACCATCTGAATCCCATCAGCGGGGCCCTGCCGGGGGGGGGGGGTGGGACCCGGTGAAGGGGGGGTGCCCACCTCTGCCACCGCATCCCCGGGTGTCCCCGGTCGTGTCCCTTCACCTGGAGGGCCCGGGCATGGCTGTGCCCCCCCCAAAAGCAGGGGGTGCAGCCAGCTGAGGATGACGGGGGGCGGGTCCAAGATCTGCCCCCACACACACCTCGAGTGTCCCGGGGGGGGCAGCTCTGGTGGCTTCGGGGTGTCCCCCCCCCCCAAACCCCGGGGGGCCGCATCCTGAAGCGGAGAAGGGGGGGGGGGGGAAACAAACACGGTGGGGGCGGCCGCAGGGGGGGGGTGTCCTGGGGCGGTCCCCGCCCGCTCCATCCCATCCCATTGCATCCCACCCATCCCGTCCCACCCCACCCCATCCCATCCCATCCCATCCCATCCCCTACCCCCCCCCCCGGCCCTATAAAGCCTGGCTGTGCAGCCCCAGCAGCCCCCGCCATGCCGCCCCCGGCCCCGTCGCCCCCCTCCCGGCCCGGCCAGGCCTTCACCATCGCAGCCCTGCTGGGACGAGCCTCGCCCCCCCCGACCCCAACCCCGACCCCGACCCCAGCCCCGCTTTTGCCCCCCTGGGGACCCCTCCGGGACCCCCCCCCCGGTCCCACAACCCCTCCCCGGCCGCTCTGCGCCGCCTGCTGCGGACCCCCCCCAGCCTGGGCAGCTCGCCTGGGAGCCACAGGTAGGGTCCGACCCTCCCCGGGGGGCTGGGGGGGAGGCTGTGGGGGGGGTCCCCAAATGGCCACCTCCGTCCTTATCCCCCTGGGGACCCCTGCCTGCTTCCCCCTTGGGGACGTTTCTGGGTGGGGGAGCTCCTTCCACCTCTTCCAGGGACACCCCCCCCACCCCCCCCAGGTCTTCAGGAGGGACCAGGGTGTGAGGAGATCCTCTCAAAATGGGGGGGGGGGGGGGACGGGACACATATGGAGAGACCCCTTCTGCTCCCAAGAGGGGACGGCTCCCCACAGGGAGGTCCCCTCTGCCTCCCAAGGGAGCCCCTCGCTCCAAGGGGGCACCCTCGAGGAGATCCTACCCCCACCCCAACCCGCCCCTCTCCTTCCCCCCCCCACCCAGGCTTCCTCCTCTCCAAGTGCTGCTTCCCCATCCTCAAGGCCAAGGCCGGCAAGGCCAAGCGGGTGCGGACCATCTTCACCAGCGAGCAGCTGGCCCGGCTGGAGAAGGAGTTTGCGCGGCAGCAGTACCTGGTGGGCGCCGAGCGGGGCCTCCTCGCCTCCGCCCTGCACCTCACCGAGGAGCAGGTAAGGGCCCGGGCACCGCCGAGCTCCAGCAGCCCCCAAACTTTCCCTCGGCAGGCTCAGGGGGATCCCAAACCACCAGGCTTTCATCCACGGCGGGTGGGGTTTTGGGGACGTTCCCAAAAATTCCCGTTAAAAGGGTGGGCAAGCCGAGCCACAAAGCGGCCACCTGCTGGAGGGGTTGAATTTACGTCAAATCTAAGCATTTGGATCTTATCCCCCGCCGGCGGGCTCCGGCTCGTCGGGGTGGGACCAGCTGCTGGGGGGACAGCTTTTTGTCACCTCGGGGACAGACGGTGGCAGGGGACAGCAGTCATGGACAGCCAGGGCTTGTGTGGGGTCCGGGCACTTGGGGGGAGCCATACAGGGCTTGGGTGAAGGCCTTGTAGGGCCCGGGAGCTTGGGGGACGCCGTGTAGGGCCCAGGCACTTGGGGGGCGCTGTATAGGGCTCAGGGGGAGGCCATGTAGGGCCCAGGTACTCAGGGGGAGCCATATAGGGCTCAGGGGGAGGCCGTGTAGGGCCCAGGTACTCAGGGGGAGCCATATAGGGCTCAGGGGGAGGCCGTGTAGGGCCCAGGTACTCAGGGGGAGCCATATAGGGCTCAGGGGGAGCCATATAGGGCTCAGGGGGAGGCCGTGTAGGGCCCAGGTACTCAGGGGGAGCCATATAGGGCTCAGGGGGAGCCATATAGGGCTCAGGGGGAGGCCGTGTAGGGCCCAGGTACTCAGGGGGAGCCATATAGGGCTCAGGGGGAGGCCGTGTAGGGCCCAGGAACTCTGGGGAAGCCTTGTAGGGCCCGGGGGCACTGCCTTTGGCTGCTGGTCCGTGGCAAAGCCAGGTTCGAGCACCAAGCTCCGTCTCGTCTCTTCCTAAGGTGAAAGTCTGGTTCCAGAACCGGAGGATCAAGTGGAGGAAGCAAAGCCTGGAGCAGCAGCAAGCCAAACTGGCCAAGATGGGCCTGGCCGCCCCGCAGAGGAGCCCCGACTCGCAGAGCCGCCGCGGCGAGGAGGAGCAGGACTTCCCGGCGGGGGCAGAGGACCTCCAGGAGGCCGCGGCCCCCCCTGCACAGACTGTGGCAAAGTGCTGCTGAGCCGCCCCGTTGGGAGGTTTTGTTCCGTGTATTATATGTTGTTGTATCATAGCTGGCAGGGAGCGTATCTAATATATACCGGGCACCGGTTATTTTTGCAGTGCGAAAATAAATTATTTATGCGAGGCTGGGTTTAGAGGATAAAGTGGTTGTGGCTGTTCCTGGGTTCCCCCGTGGGGCTGGGAGTCCTGCCCTGCTGTGGGGTGGATGGTTAACCCTTGCAGGCCATAGGGTCTGTGTCTGGGATCATCATCGGTGGAATAGGGGGGATGTGGAAGGGGTTTGTCCATGGGACCAAGTCCTGGAGCCCCGGGGGCATCCCACACACCCCACCCACTATCAGCCCCCTTACCTGGGCTCATCCCAAAGGCAGCGGGGTGCTCAGATGCCTCCTTTGGCTCTAAAATCGCTCAGGACCTTTGCAGACCCCCTCTGTCCTGCAGTCCATCCACCTGCCTGTCTTTCCTGCCAGCAGAGTTCCCTTGTAATGCCCTGCTCTGCCTACAGCTCGCATCGAGCGGGGACTCGGGGCTGCAGCGATGGCATCCTGCTCTCTGCAGGAGCCAGGAAAACTGGGGAAAAACGGGGAAAATGCTGGCCGGGGGATGAGCCAAGGCTGGATTCCCTGGGGTGCCCCCTGCAAGGGTGCAAAGCAAGAGACTTATCAGGGGCCCTGGACTTCGTAGAGAAGGGAAATGGGGAATCCCAGTCCCTGCTAACCCTGCCTGGGGATGGGAAGGATGGGAGCCGGGTAGAGAGTTTCTGCTGGCAGGTGAGAAACAGGGAGAGGACAACGCAGGGAGAGGAGCAGCGCAGGGAGAAGGGGATGGTGCAGGGAGAAGGGGACGACGTGACGGAAGCTGCCCTTTGTTCCGGCTGTTTTTAGAGCCGGGATTAGCCGGCGTGTCTCAAAGAGCCCAAACCGTGCTAATGTCTTCACATGTCTGATGGGAGCCGAGGGCGCGCCGGCGGGTTTGACCCGCTAATCTGGCGTGCCGGTGGGTTTATTGCAATCATCCCCGAGACAACAGGGCTTACGGGGGTGTTTTAATATCGCCCGGCCGGGGGCCGAGCTGATTGAGAGAGTTAAGTTGTTCTCAGGACACGTTTAATCCCCTGGGAACTGGCAGTGCTCAGCATCGGGCAGGATCGGGCCCTTTGGACCCGTCCCTGTGCCAGGCGATGCCCCTGCAGCTCAGGCAGCATCCAACCGGGGAAACGGCTTTAATTAAAACTGATGGGCTTGATTGACTTTTTCAAATGCTCCGAGAGCTTGGCAAGGTTTTGGGCTGGATAAAATCACCTGGGACAGAGTCTTTGCTCCTTGTGTCCCCTGAGGGTCCTTCTGCCCTGCAGCCCACCAGTCCCTTCCCAAGACTGTGCACAGTACTGCTGTTCTTTCACCCATCTGGAAAAAAATTAAATGAAAAAAGGGTTGGTTAGTTGGTTTTCAGTGGCAGGCAATTACGAGGACGTGAGAACTGAGCAGCCTTATTAAGAGGATAAAGGCTATCTGCTCAGGACTGCAGTGCTGAGCCCGCCCTAGCGAGCCCAGCTCGGTGCCTGCAGGTAGACGAGCCGGAGGCAGCTTGCAGGACGGTCGCTGGCTGTGCCTGGGTGGATTTATTTGCCCAGAGGAGCACGGTCTGCACACGGACGGACGGATGGAGGGATGCGGGGGATGGATGGAGGGGCTGGATGCTGGCCTGCTGGCGTGGATGAATAGGTGCGAATGGGTGGCTGGGTCAATGAGACGGGGTGGGAGATGGAGGGAGAGATGGCAGAAGGGATCATCGGGTGGAGCCGCAGCCCTGCGGCTCCCCCGTGCCCCCCGCTGCCCTTCCTGCCGGGATTATTCCTGCTGAGCACACGGCGACGGCCGCGATCTGTTTGCAGGGCCGGGTTTGCTCAGGGCAGTAGGAATTAGCAGGGTGCTGGAGCAGCCACCAGCCACGGGGTCCCTGTGTCCCGGGCACTTTCCCAGGCACATTTGTGTCCCTTCCCCAAGCTGGCAGCCCCGTTCTCCTCCTCTGGCTGTCCCCTCACCCTCTCTTTTTGCTAAATGGGATTACGGCGTGCCGTGGAGGGGTCGGGGTGCTGGGGCCAGCAGCCTGCCGGCAGCAGAGGCTCGAGTCACGGGGCACCGGGGTCGGCCGTGCACGTTTCCCGGCTCCGTCTCGTCGTGTAATCTTGTTAAATGGTCAGGGAGCATTTCCCCCGCTTCTCCCTCCCCTTTAATTCCCGATTGAAACATCAAATAAAGCTTCCCGAGGCTGCCAGCAGCTCCACCTGCTCGGGGGAGAGGAAGCGCCACCGTGTCCCACCTTCTGCAGCCTTATGGGGTGAATCCACCCCGTGCTCGCTTTGGGACACCTTGGATTGCCTGGCCCTGCTGGAGTGGCACTGACCGAGGGGCTCTCGGCATCACGCTCCCAGCTGGCAAGCAGCGCCTGGCTGGTGCATGAAAACCGGGTGAAAATGGGGCGACCTGCCTGGAAACACAGCTGCAGTGTCCCAGATCTCTGAGTTTAGGGGTCACAAACCTAAGGGAACTATCTGGGTTTGCCATGGGGCCCTGCCGCAGCCGCTGGTGCTCCTGGCCCTGCTCCTTGCCTCCTGGCCCAGCACCGGAGCAGCTGCCTCCCCTGCTTTGCTCTGCTCCCAGCCACAGGGCTCCGAGGAACCTGTCTGGTTCGTTTCGGTGAGATGAGCAGCTGGGGAAAAGAGAAAAACGAAGAAAAAATCAAACTAAATTGCACCATTGGTCATGGGGGTGGGTACAGAGGCCAGAGCCCGAATTCCTCTGCAAGGGAGATCCCGGGATGGTTTGTGGGGACGTTCCCAGGAGGGTTCTGGTGTGGGCAAGCCCTCTCCGACTTTCAGGAGAACGACTTTTTATCCTGCTTGTCTTAACCCCTCATTTTTCCTTCTGCAGACCAGAGCTCAGTGGAGGGACCACTTAAGCAGCCCCTGGGGGCTCCCGGGTGCCAACCCCTGGGCCCTTCTCCCCTTCCCACCCCCTGCTGGGGCAAGGTGACATCGGCTCAGCCCTCGATGCACGGCGACATCCCCACCCTCTGCAAATGGTTGACTGGGAATGGGCTTTTTTTTTTTTTTTTTTTTTTTGGGGGGGGGCTGATTTTATTATAAAACTCGATTGCATTCAATCAAGTCCGTCCTGATGGGGTGGGACGGATGAAATAAGGGAAATGTGGGAGGTGCGGGACTGGCGGTGGGATAAAGCGTCCCCTGAGTGCCGAAACACCCCGGGGCTTGGGCTGCCGTGCCCCTTGTGCCTCAGTTTCCCCAGCCGCAGAGGCTGGGAAATGCAGCCTCAACCTCTCGGACCATCCCCTCGACACCCCGCACCCCTGCCGGGAGCCCAGCAGGATGCGACCCCCGCGCTGCCCCACCTTTCCCCCCGCTCCCTCTCTATTGATTTAATAAGATGGAGGGGAATTAACGGGGCCGGAGCGTCGGAATAATGAAAGATGAACAAAGGGGCAGCGCTAGCAAAGATGCTGCCAGCTTTTAATGATGAGGCCGGGCAGATCCCCTGCTAGCTGTCCCTTTGGAGTGGCGATTAAGAACATACTGTTGTTGTTAAGGCAGGGAGATAAATCCCTGCACCGTTTCTGATGTGATCAGCCGGGGCTTCTCCCTACAATTTGTGATCCTATTGTGGACGGGTGTTTGCCCTGGGCAAGGAGAGTCTGGGAACCACTTATGAACCATCCTTTGGTCATTAGCCTCCTCATTAGGAGAGAACAATGTCGGGGAGAGAAGATAATTGAAGGGAGCAGCGGGCTGATGGCGCACTCAGGACTGTCCCAGGGCTGCCTCGGTGCCGGGCTGGTTTTCTAATTCCCAATTAATTTGGAATGCGGGGCTTCGGGATGCTCCTCGTCCTCGCAGCTTCGTGGCGAGCTGGTGGAGAGTTGTGGCGAGCATTTTGGGGTCCCCCCAGACACTCAGCAGCCAGCTTGCCGCAGCCCCCCAGGGCTCCATCCCGCAGTTTTTGGGGCAGGACCGGCTGTATCCCGCAGTTTTTGAGGCAAGACCTGCTGTATCCTACAGTTTTTGGGGCAGGACCTGCTCTATCCCGCGTTTTTTTTGGGGCAGGACCTGCTGCACCCTGCAGTTTTGGTGCAGGACCTGCTGTACTCTGCAATTCTGGGGGCAGAACCGGCTCCATCCCGCAGTTTTTTGGGGCAGGACCTGCCGTACCCCGCAGTTTTTGGGGTGGGGCCGGCTGTACCCCACATTTTTTGGGGGGCGGGACCGGCTGCAGCCCGGTGCCGGAGCACGGAAAGCCCCCGGGGACCGGCTCGGGGAGAAACAATTCCTCAGGATGCCTGACGTTATCAAGTGCTAATGGGAGCTGGATGGGGCTGAGGTGCTTTGCAGCCCATTACCCCAAATTAACCTGACAATGCAGCCGGGGCCAGCGTCTGCGGGCCGGCTGGGTTGTGTATTGCCTGTCTGGGGCCGGGGGCCAGGAGGACGCTGCCCTCTGCCTTCCCCCAGCAAGCGGGGGCCCCCAGAAAGGAGCGTCCCCTTTGGCAGGCTCCGTTTCGGGGGCCTGCACCCAGCGGCCCGGGCGCTGGCAAGCAGAGGAGCTGCAGCGAGGCGATGGGAATGGCGAGGACAGGGCGAGAGGAAAATCCCCTTCGCAGGACGGTGCCCGGCACATCTTCCTCGGAGGAAACACCCTCCCAGCTCCTCCCGTCCATCCTTCCCTCCCCGCGCTGCCGCTTGCACGGGGCTCTCACAGCCCGGCCGGTGGCCAGTGGAGCAAACCGGGGGCGAGCAGCAATTTCCCCGCAGCCAGCAGCCACCCCTGGCGGTGCCGGGCGATGCAGGGAGCTGGCCGTGCTCCTGCCGCCTGCGAAGGGGGCTCCTGCTGCTGTGCCACGCTCCCAGATGCCGTCGCTCCCTTCCTCTCCCCGGTTTGGGTCTGTTAACGGCACCTCGCAAGGTGCTGAGGGTCCCCAAGGCAAAGCGTTCGGTGGCCGGATCCCTGCTGCAAGCGGGGCTTGCCAAGGGCAACCAGCACCGTGCTCTGGACCCCGGGGCCTTGGTCGAGGTGGCAAAGCCACCCCCGCGTCACGGCCCAGCACCGGCACAGCTTCCCCGAGGAGAAAGCACGCGCGGAAATGACACCTGGCCCGAGGAACTTCTCTTCTCCAGATTTATGTGATGAGGGGCTGGACACCTCGGTCAGCCCCCGGGGGAGAGGGCCCCGCGTCGCTTTGCGCAGCGGGCACGAAGCCCAGCTCCCCTCTCCCCATGGGGGGGATCCGTTTTGGGAAGGGGGAGCCACCAGCTCCAGGACCCACACGTGGGACGCGGCTTGGGGAGGGGGAGCCAGCAGCTCCAGGAGTCCCCCGTTTGGGGACGTTCCCCGCCGCCTTTCCGCGGGCACCATCGCGTCCCCGCTTGGGACGTTGGCTTGTTGGGATCCTGGCGGGGACGGTTTGGAGAAGAGGCTGCAAAAATCCGGCACGGGGGTAAAGCGGTCTAAGCCGAGTTTTGTTGCCCTAAAGCAAAAGGCCCAGAGCTCATCTTCTCCCCGCTAGGCCCTGCCCCAGAGGATGCTCAGCGCCGGGACGATTTTCTGCCCCTGGCAGGACGCCTCGCGGCCCGGGTTACGAACGCGCCGAGCCCCCCGCTCGCTCAGGTGGGGTTTGGGGGGAAATTTCCGCCCCGTCTTTTCGCCCACCGGGAAGGCCTCGAGGCTCGGGCCCGGTGGCGGCCGGAGCCCGACGGAGGCTGGGTGCGAAATTTCTCAGGGGCGAACGAGCGAGGGCGGCGGGGCGCCCAGGACCGGGGGGGGGGGGGGCAGAAAAGACGAGGGGGGGAGCGGAGGAGGAGAGAAAGCAGCGGCCGGGGAGAGACAAAAATCCCCGAAGCAGCGACCCGGTTTGAAGAGTGGGGCGTTTTCTATGGGGGGATTGTAAAATGCGCTCTCTCTGTCCCCTTTGCAGGGGGGAACGGGGGCCCCCACTCTATCTGATAGTCATTAGCATCAATTAGCCCCGTTTGAAGTAGGCAACATCTTTGTCTCCGTGCAAAAAAGAAATAAAAAAACCTTTCAGGGAGCCCATAATAACATCTGGAGCAAGGAGAGGCTGAGCTCAAGTTCCCCACTTTCATCTCTTGCCGAGGTACTTGGAATGTTAATGCAGCCCCATTCTTTAATGGAGTTATCAGGAAATGCTTTTCACCCCCGTCCCTTTGCTCAGGGGGGATGTTTACAAAGGGCTGGGGGCTTTTTTTGGTGTTTTGTTGTTGGGATTTTTCCCCCCCCCCTCCCCTCCCCTCAGAAGCTTCCCCCTCCCCTTTTATTTTCTGCGCTCTTGAAAAACAAAACTGGGGGGGGGGGTGGGGGGGAGAAAAAAAAAAAAAAAAGAAAACACCCCCCCCCAAAAATAAAATAAAAATAAAAATAACAAAAATAAAAATAACAAAAATAAAAATAAAAATAAAAATGAAAATAAAATAAAATAAAAATAAACATAAAAATAAAAAAATAAAAATAAAAAATAAAAATAAAAAATAAAAATAAAAAAATAAAAAATAAAATAAAAATAAAATAAAAATAAAATAAAAATAAAATAAAAATAAAATAAAAATAAAATAAAAATAAAAATAAAAATAAAATAAAAATAAAAATAAAATAAAAATAAAAATAAAATAAAAATAAAAAATAAAAAATAAAAAATAAAAGAGGATCAGGGTCCGTCCTTTCATCTCCCCCTCGCAGCCCCTGCAGAAGCGCCTGCGGACGGGGTGGGCCGGAGCGGCTCAACCTCCCCTGCTCGGCCTGGCTGCTGGGTGCTACATTTCCCAGATCGTTACCAGCGGGTGAAAATCTCCAGCTTTTTAACCGAAATGCATTAGCTGAGCACACAGCACTAATGGGCAACAGGGCGCCTCGTTAGGCGGCTCGAGCGGGAGAGGCCTTTTGCCGCCTGTCCATCCCTCCGCCTCGGGCCTCGTCCGTCCGTCCGTCCGTCCGTCCGTCCTCCCCACCACCGCCGCCCTTCTGCCCATCCCAACGCCTGCAGGGCAGAAACGCCGATGGGCAGAGCACCTCTCCCGTCTCTTCCCACGGGGAGCGAAACGGTGGCATTTCTGACTTCCTAGAAGGAGAAAAAAAAAATAACAATTAATGCTTTCACAGCCTCCTAACGTAAAAAACAACAAAAAAAAAAGTTGTCCAGGAGAAGTCACGTATAACCGTGTTTTAATCCCCGTTATCTGGGCAAAGCGGAGCCAGGAGCTGTGAATCCCTCGCACCTTTTCCTCGGTGGAGCTTTTTTTTTTTTCTTTTTCTTTTTTCTTTTTTTTTTGGGGGGGGGGTGGGGGGGTGGAGGGGGGAGAGGTTTCGGCGCTCGCCCAGCTTTGAACGTGTGATTTCAATTAGGCGCACGGTTACCCGCCGGCAGGGCCGGGGCTGCGTGTTTGGATAGGGGGCAATAAAGCGGCAGCTGTATTTATTCACCGATTTTTGAAGCCGCCGTGGAAGGCAGGATGCTAAAAGGGGAGGAAAAAAAAAACGCGTTTCAAAGGCCGACGTGAGGATTTCCTTTGTCCCCCCCGGAGGCTCCCGTAGCCATCGCCAGGGTGCTGCCACGCCAGCGGGGGAATCGCCGCCGAAAAGGGGGCCAGCCCTTCAGAAAGGAATCAGCCCCAAAATTTCCTTGAAACGCCCCAATTGCTTAAAACCCCGAGCTGCTCCTTCACGGGGAGGCCTATTTCTCTGGCTCGGGCGGCGAAAAGGAACTTGGGAGCGCGAGCAACCTGCGCGGATCCCCCGTTTAGGGCAGGGTTTGCTGCGGACGGGCCTGCGCGCGCAGGGACGCTCAGCGCTGGGTTGTTAAAGCCAGGGGGGATTTTGGCTCCGTGTTCATAACCCGATCGCTCCGCTCTGGGGATCCCCCTGCGCTCGCGCAGAGCAAAGCGAATTTTGGGTGTGAATTCTGCGCTCGCGGAGGCATCCGCGCCGGCTGCGGCTTTCCGTCGGCTCCGGGGGGTGTCACGCCGGGGGGGGGGGGGGGGGTGTTGTGCCACCCACGCCAGACCCCGAAGCACGGTCACGCGCCTGTGCGAGGATGGTGGTCCCGCGTCCCCAACGTGTGTGTGTGTGTGCGCGTGGGGGGGGGGTGCACAGCCCCAAACACACCCACCGCCACGTGCACCCCGCGCGCGGGGGGCGATGCTCCGCCGGCACGCGTGGGGGTGGGTTTGGGGTGCCGCGGGGAGAGGTGTGGGGTGCCCATGGGGTGTCCGTGGGGGAAGGGGTGGGTGGCAGTGGAAGGAGGGGTGCTGGAGGGTGCTGGCGGAGAGGAAGGGGAGTCGGGGGGCGAGGAGGGGAGTCGGGGGGCGAGGAGGGGAGTTGGGGAGGGTTTGGGCAGGGAGGGGCGGTTTGGAAGGAGGAGGGTTGGGGTACGCGTGGGTGGGGAGGGTGGGGTGTCCCTGGGGGCGTTGGTTTGGAACGGGGGCTGGGGGGGGGGTGTCGGGGGGTGATATGATGGAAGGCGGGGTGTTGGGGGGGGGTGGATTTCGGAGGGAGTTTTTTTTTTTTGGGGGGGGGGGGATGATATTTTGGAACGAGGGGTGTCGGGGGGTGTTGTTATGGAAGGAGGGGTTTGGGGGGTGTTGTTTCGGTCAGAGGGCGGTCGGAGGGCTGTCATTTCGGGAGGAGGGGTTTGGGGGGGTGTTGTTTTAGAAGGGGGGGTTTTGGGGGGCCGTTATTTCGTAAGGAGGGGTGTCAGTGGCTGTTATTTTGGGAGGAGGGGCGTTGGGGAGTGTTATTGCAGAAGCAGGTGTTTGGGGGAGCTGTTATTTTGGGAGGAGGGGTTTTAGGGGGGTTGTTATTTCGGGAGGAGGAGTTTTGGGGGGTGATTATTTGGGGAGAAGGGGTGTCGGGGGGTGTTATTTCAAAAGGAGAGGTTGGGGGGGTGTTATTTCAGGAGGAGGGGTTTGGGGGGTGTTATTTCGGGATCAGGGCTGTTGGGGGGGCTGTTATTTCGGGAGGAGGGGTTTGGGGGGCTGTTATTTCGGGAGGAGGGGTTTGGGGGGCTGTTATTTCGGGATCAGGGCTGTTGGGGGGGGGCTGTTATTTCGGGAGGAGGGGTTTTGGGGGCTGTTATTTCGGGAGGAGGGGTTTGGGGGGCTGTTATTTCGGGATCAGGGCTGTTGGGGGGGGCTGTTATTTCGGGAGGAGGGGTTTTGGGGGCTGTTATTTCGAGAGGAGGGCTCTGGGGGGCGTTGGCCCGGCCGGGGGGGGGGTGTCCGTGCGGCCCGGAGGTGTGGGGCAGCCCCCCGCCAGCCCCCTGCCCCCGTTTTGCATACGGGAGCGCGCCCCTTCCCCGCCGCCCCATATAAACCCCTCGGGCCGGCTGCCGGCAGCAACTTCAGGCCATGCCGCCCCCCAGGACCCCCAGGACCCCCTTCCACATCGAGGCGATCCTGGCCGCCCCCCCCCGGCCCGGCCCCGCCGCCCCCTGCCCGCAGCCCCCGAGCTGGCCGGGGCCGGGGGCGCTGCCGGGGGCCTGGGGCTGGGGCTGGGGCTGGGGCTGGGGAGGCAGCGGCGCAGGTGAGAGGGGATCCGGGGGGGGGGCCGGGGGGCTCCCTGCTCCCCAGCCCCGTGTCGGGTGTGTGTGGGGGGTGGCCGGCCCCCCAAAAATGCCTTTTTTCCACCCTTGCGGCCGCGGTTTCATCTCCTGCAGCCTCTCGGCCGACCCCCGGGTTAAAAGGGCTGGGCTGGAGGAAGGGAAGGGGGGAGAGGAAAAAATCCCTAATAATAATTTCTCCCCCTTCTCGCTCAGCAATTATCAGCCACGTACCCCCGACAATAATTGGCTGGGGCGAAGCCAGCCCCTGGTGGGATTTAGTCCCTCCCGGTCGCTTTAGGGGCACGGGAGAGCCCCCTTGGCTATGCCTAGCCCCGATCGAGGGCTGCTTCAGTTGAGGGAACTGATTTTTTTTTCTTTCCGCCCCCGAAAAAAAGGTAGGTCAGGGGTTGGACTAGGTGATCTCGGAGGTCTCTTCCAACCTAGGTGAGTCTGTGATTCCGCAGCGCGTGGTGGTGCCCTGCGGTGTGCCCCAAAGCCCTGGGTCCCGCTTCTCCCGCAGCCGCCCTGGGCTTTGGGACCGCTTTGGGACCACTGGCAGCAGTTTCGCAGCACCTGGCCCCCACAAGTGGTCGTGTTCCTAAGTGAGCACCCGAAGAAAACGTGGGTAAAATTTATGCTGTGGTTATGGACGATGCTAACGCAGCACGCTCTGCGTTCTCAGGGAGGGGCACGGTAAGGTTCTGCTCAGAATCATTAATTTACTTTAAGGCAGTGCCTCTCTGCAGGATAGCTGCCCCCTTCTTTTTCTCGAAATTGTCTGTATTCGGAGCGTGTTTCTCTGTTGCACGGGGAAAACCTGCAGCCAAGCACAGAGTTCTACCTGTACTGGGACCTCTAGCCCGATCCTGACAGCTACAATATTCAGACACCAAAAATACGTGCTATCTGGATCTTTTTTTAACTACTTAGTATAACTATTTAACCTATTAATTCTTCTGCCAGGCAGCATCTTTGTAACTATGTATGTTACCGGATGTGTTATGTCAAATATACAGATATGAAAATATAGTTGATTGTATTACATATACGGATACGAAAATATAGTTGAACAGCTTGCGAGACTATTTCCACAAAGTATTTCATTTGAAATCACACACGCTATTATCCCAAGTACCAAAATAGGGAAAAAATTTCACCGGTCAGCCTATCTGAATGCTGAAAATAGTGTAAGTGCAGTTAGGGTTGTTAAGCTGGCATAAATCCTTGCACACATGCAGAACTTACGCACAATTAATGAGACGAAGTAGGTCAAGGTGCCCGTTTGTGCCTGGAGAATGTCTCAGTCATTACAGGATAGGAATCGGCGTCGTTCTTTACAGCGTGTCCCTGAAAGACAAAGGAGTTGTTGGTTTTCCAAGACCCGTTACACCGCCGAACGGCCGGTGGCTGTCCTTGCTGCACCCTGGTGACGCCGTGCGGTGACACCGGCTGCACGGGGCCCCCACGGGCTGCCCCAAATCCAGCTCCTGCTCAAAGCTGAGCCGATATCCCCCCGCCAGGTCGCGTTGCCTGGGGGCTGAGATTTCAGAACGGCGCTGGTTGTGTTACTGCCCTGCTCCTGCGCACGCAGGCCGCATGGTTTTCTTTCCATCCAGGGAAGCCCCATTGGCTTTGAAAGCGGGTTCTCATCCTTAAAGCGTGTCTGAGTGTTGGCAGGACAGAGGCTGCTGTAGCATCAGACGTATCTTGCCAGGTTCCTAACACCTTCACCAAGTGTATTTTGATACCTGGGGGTGTTCTCCTGGCACCAGTTACCACCAGTGACCGGGGTTCTCAACTGTGTGCGCAGGTCCCACTGCCTGGAGCCTTTCTGGGGCTCAGAAGAGGGGCAGAGGTCCCCGATCCAGCAGCCTGGGGACTCGACCGTCCCTCAATGCTTTACACCCAGCGGTGCAAAGCCCCCACTAATGTACCTGTGTGTGCCGTAACTCCAGCACCAGCATCTTGGACGCGCAGTTTCCTACCTTGACAGCTGCTGTCCCCTTTGCTCGGTCCTTGACTGAGGTCTCTGCAGTCCTGGCGGTGACACTGGGGACATCTGGCTCGTGGGCAGGTCCTTGGGGGGACAGGGCTGGCTGCAGGCAGAGACCTGGGGGTCACAGCCTCACTCCTGTTCATGGAGATATGTTCAACTCAGGATCCGTGCGGGCAGGATGAGAGATTTAGGACCAAGACGCAGCACTGCTCTTAGGCTGGTGCCAGCAGATCCTGTGATGGTGGTGCTGTTTTGCGTGTTAATTAGGCAATTATTGTTATCATCAGGCCACAACTAGGCAGGGGGCTGTGCTGGACACAGAGAGCAGATCCCGCTGATGATGTTCTGGCCCCTTCACCCTGCTGAGGGACTGGGTTGAGGAGGTGAGGACCTGCTCTGGGAGCAGCTCTCCTGCATCGGGCCAGCTTCAGTATCTTCCCCCTGCTTCTGGCTGGCTGCAGGTGCCGAGGGAAGGGTAGGAGCAGGGGGCTGACGTTGGCAAAACCTCCCCATGAGGCACTTGTGATTAGGGACTTCTGGGGTGGAGGTGGCATTTTTGCATTCAACAGCTCCTGATGGACTTTATAATGTTACAAGGATCCTGTAAAAGGGCTAAACCCTGCTCATATCGAGTGCTGCCTGATTTCTTTGGGCCTGGTTGCGTGTCCAGGACTGTTCTAGGTTGTACCTGTCTGTAGAGACATCCCTGCTTTGCTTTTTGTGCTACTTCCTCGCAACCCCCTTCAGTGCAGTGTGCTGCAGGGCAGCTAGCTGAGCTTGGATTTCAGCTAGAGCAGAAGCAAGCAGGGCATGGCACTTGCACTGGGCTGGAGGAATGGCCTCGACCATGCAGACCGCTTCAATCCCCGTTTCTTGCAGGTCTGGAGTTGTCTCACTGCGTAGGGACCGATCCCCTGGGCCCCGCTGGGCCCTGGAGGTCCGGGGGGCCCTGCAAGATGAAGAGGGTCCGCACGGTCTTCAAACCAGAGCAGCTGGAGCGGCTGGAGCAGGAGTTCCTCAAGCAGCAGTACATGGTGGGCACGGAGCGAGTCGACCTGGCTGCAACTCTGCATCTCACGGAGACTCAGGTAAGAGACGGGGCAGCTGGGGACGATCCTTTTTATTATTTATTTTTTTAAGGAGAGCTAAAAACATTTAAGTGCACAAAGCTGTTTGCATGGGAGTTCGAGCTGGGTAGGACTAATGTAGAGTATTAAGATCCTCTGGAGACAATTTATGCACTATAGATCCTTGCATGACACTGGATCTAAAGTTTTTCTGCTCCTCCCAGTATGTTTCTGAAGACCTCGGGCTAAGCTGTTGTGCCGTTTTCCTGCTAGGTGAAGGTCTGGTTCCAGAACCGGAGGATCAAATGGAGGAAGCAGAGCATGGAGCAGAAGAAGGCAAAGCTGGCGCAGTTTGGGGTGATGCAGCCTGCCTCCGCAGACTCGACGGACGTCAAGGACAATGAGGAGGACACAGTGGACGTTGAGCTTTGAGCAGCTGATGGGATTCCGCTGCCACTCTTATTTTTGCAGATGTGCCTGCATGATGGAGGTGTACTGGGGGTGCAAGCACTTCAGTGCTTAAACCTCTCAATCTGAGAGAACTGCAGCTGGCTGGGAGGAGCCCCCCAAGTGCAGAGACCCCTCTTTGGTAGCCACGTACCATCGTTCCTGGGGTTCATCACCAGGCCAGCTGCAATGATGGTGCCATCGTTGTGGCAAGGTGTGTGATCTCGTTTGCTGTTGAAGTGCCAGGGAGCACAAACATTTTTCTGTAGAGAGGCTGGGGTGAAAATCAGGTGGTGTCTGTGAAGGCTGTGAGCGTGAGGGCATTTGAACACAGGGTGTTGCAGGTGACCGTGTGCTCCTAAGAGGGAAACCTGTGCTGGGAGGAGAATCAGCCCTGGTTGTTTCTCCTGGACATCTTGATTCCCATGTTTGATACTGAGATCACAACAAAAAAAAAGTGAAAGTTGTAAAGTCCTTTGCTCCCACCCGTAGTATCTTTATTCTTGTCATAATCGTATTTATGCTCATATATTATCCTTGCAGTATGATGAACGGGGTCTGGGCCTGCCCCTGGAGCAGAAGTGCCTCCTGTCCTGTGCCTTGCTGTATTTTGCCTTCGTTTTGCCTTCCAAACCCCTGTGGGTCTCTCAGCCTTCTGACACTGCCTTACTCTCCACGGTGTGTGCATGCTGCCGCAGCAGGGAATAAGGGGCTCCTCCGGCTTGCTGAGGTGCGGGGATCGGGGCTGTTATAAAACAGCAGCTTTCCAACACCTCTGCTGGTTCAGACGGCCCCCTGCCCCTCGGCCAGATGTGCTGATCCCGGCCCAGACGGCAGCTGCTCTCTTCTGTCCTCGTTATACACCACGGTGCTGCGGGAAGCAGCACCTGGAGCGCTTGGCGAGCACATCTGTAACCACACGCTGTTCTATGGTGGGTGGAAGGGCTCTGAGGGGCTGGGACTAAATAATTGTTTGGGCTTTCCCGTCTGTTTTAGTAATTCTTTGGGGCTGGTGTCCACACCAGCAGCAGCTAAGCACGCTGGCTGTCACCTTGCAGTCCCAGGGTGCTGCGAGCTCAGGATAATTCATTGTGCCTCCTCCTGACCCACAACACTGTATATCACTTTACTCTTATATTGTTATTTATAGAAATAAGGGTTTTTTTTTCTTGGTGTTATTTATTTGATTTGTTTCTTAATAAAAATAGCGTATTTTAAAAGAGAAACGGGACTGGGTGGGGTTGGCAGGGTTTGGCATCACCTTGGTTTCTAGGTGGGGAACGATGCCTTGGTGGCTTCTTGCCCCACAGCTGCCGAGGATGGGCTATCCATCCTTTTTGTTGTGCTTGGTTTTCTGTGTTTCCCAGGAAATTGATTTAAAAAAAAATAAAAATGAAAACCTCCTAATAAGACTCCTGTTGTCAAAAAGTAACAGCTGCTTTCAAACAGCAGAAGACATCAAAATGTGCTTTCTTCTGACCCATTCTCATTCCTGACATGCCAATACAAACACAAGCATTTCCCCCTCACACGCTTGTGTGTTTGCCGGTAAACCTGTGCACTGACATCGGCTTGAATACTTGGAGTTGAGCAAGGGCAGCTTTTAAACTGATGAGCTGAAATTTAACCTGTGAGTAAGTGTCAGAAAGCAGGGGGGAAACATATTTCCAACCACTTGAATTTTCATGTGGAATTTATTCAAACAAAAAAAGCACATGTATTTCCATCCCCCCCCCCCCCTTTTTTTAATGGAAATTGATAGCCCATGTTAAGGTTGAAAGTAGATATTTTTTGTCCAATTCCTGCGGAATTGGGGCTGTATTTATAGTAAATGCCACATTGGGTTAGCATGGGCAGAAAGGATTGGGTCATGGCTCAAGCTGATACTCCTACACTATGACTTCCCACTGAAACCTTACAAAAAGAGGACACACAGCGCTATTATTACATTAATGGCTACTCTTGCTGCTGTTAGCGTGAATATGCTATTAAAATAGTAGTCAAAAGGTAGCATTTATTCACCTGTGCACGCGTCCTTGTCTGCAGGACTGCGGGCATGGCTTAGCAGAGCAGCGCTCCCAACTGGGGTTCACAGGAAAAAAAAAAGCTAAAACGATTTTAACCACTTGGAGCAGAACCACAAGCCGACAGTGACACCTAGTGACACCGAAAAAAACCCCAAAGCTCCCCAAAGAAACCATCCCACGTTCCCAAACCCGCGATCAAGGTGGGGGCTGAGTGGAAGCGGGCTCTGGCAGCGCCGGCATGAATTAAAGTACGATTAAATACAACTAAACTCTCTGTTTTCATGGATTTTAGGTTTTTGCAGACGGCCAAGCAAGGGAAAGCAAGGGCGCATGTTAACGTGTGTAAATTTTGTGTTTATTTTGCAGAAGGCTGGGCCAGCTTTGAGGGCAGCTGGACGTCTCCTCACACCGAGAGGGGCACAGCGCCTTCTCGCCTGAGAGGTGCTGTCCCTCCCCGTCAGGGTGGTTAAAATAAAACAGAAATTTATAGTGGAGAGCCAGTCGCGCTCCCGGCTGACAGTGGAGGCTCCCCGGCCCCGTTTGGAGGATTTTTTGAGGTGGTTTTTTTGTTTTTGTTTTTGGAGGGGACCAGGGTGGCGGCGAGGTGAGGGGAGGGCTAAGATGGCGGCTGGCCCCCGTGCGCCCTCCGGCCGCGGGGCTGAAGGGGTAAGGGCGGCCGCGGCCCCGGGCCGGTGAGGAGAAGGAAAAAGAGGAGGAGAAGGAGGAAGAGGAGGAGGAGAAAGAGAAGGAGGAGGAGGAGGAGGAAGCGCTTCCCGCCCCCGGCGGGTCAGAGCGGGGAAGTCGCCGCCCGAAGATGGCCGCCGCGGCGGGGGACGTGTGCGGCTCCGCGGCGGGAGCCCAGCCCGGGGCCGCGGCCGAGGCTCGGTTCATCAGCAGCGCCAAGGTGAGCCCGGCCCGAGGGGCGTCCTGCCCTCCCGCTGTCCCTCAGCTCTCCTCCTTCCTTCCCTTGGCCCCTCGGTGCCACCACAGCCCTGATGGATCCCAGCGGATCCAGTTGGTAGAGGGGGAAAAGCCTCGGCGCCGCCTCGGTGGGGTCGCACCCCGCCTCGCCTCAGCCAGCGCCGTGCCCGGGTGGGCTCGGTTTTGGGGTGAAAACCTCCCCGGTGGGGTTCGGTTTGGGGTGCATGGCCCCTTCCCGGCTCCCGTGAACCACGTTTCATCCCTCGCAGGGGAAAGGCTTGTTCGCCACCAGGAGCATCCGCAAAGGGGAGACCGTCTTCGTGGAGCAGCCGGTGGTGGCCTCCCAGTTCCTCTGGAACGCCCTGTACAACTACCGAGGTGAGGCGATGGCAGCCGCCGGCTTCATCAACAACTTGCCTTTTTTTTTTTTTTCTCTCCAAAGGAAGGGGTTTTGGGTTGGTTTCGGCACCGGCAGGCGTGCGGCACTGCTGGCATTTTGCTTTGCGCTGAGCTGTCGACAAGCTGAAGGAGCAGGCGTGGTTTGAGGGGATAACCACCCAGCCATCGAGCTGGAAAAAAGCACCACGTGCCACTGGGAGGGTGAAGACCCCGATTTTTGGGTGGTTTGGGTGCCGATCCCGATTACCCCAGCACAGGGTACAGCCCACAAGGATGCCAGTGTTCTCTGGAGGTGTGAAAATGCAGAGCACTGGTTGGAAGAGCAAGGATTTAAACTTTTTTAGTGTATGTGGCTTAAACTGCTCTGCTGGGCTGGTGCTTTTGGGTCTAGGGCAGAAGGAGAAGATGTGGTGTGACTTTGAGAAAAGAAATGCAAAAGTGGGGTTTGTACACAAGCCGAGCCATGCCCTACGTAGACCCTGCTGTCTGCTGAGCTGTACCAGAGATCAGCAAAATGAGGATGCCTGTCACGTGTATCATAAGTCCCTTAAACACCGGGCTGTGAGCATGCTTGTCTTGTGTATCATATGGCCCTTAAACACACGTCTCACTGGGTGTCTGGTTGTGTTTTCTCCCCACAGCCTGCGATCACTGCCTGCGGGCTTTGGAGACGGCGGAGGAAAACGCCCAGCGGCTGCTGGGGAAGAGCTCCCTGGTGCTGCCTCACCCGGAGCAGTGCAGCATCCGGAAAGACCTGCACCAGCAGTGTCCCCGCTGCCAGGTATGGGGCTACCGGGAGGGATCGTGGCCTGGCTGGGGTCGCTGACTCCTTTATAGCATCTGGCCAGGCCCTCAGTCCAGCCTTCTTCCCCAAGATGGGTGTCTGCCTTTCCCTTTCTGCATCGCTAAAGAGCTGGGGCTCAGACGGTCAGGGAGGGGACACAGCAGGGCCCAGGAGCCCTTTTCCTGCCGCTGTAGCCAACGCTGGGCGCTGTGCCCCTCGCTCTAGGTGACGTACTGCAGTGCCGAATGCAGGCAGGCCGCTTTGGAGCAGTACCACCAGGTCCTCTGCCTCGGCCCGTCCCGTGATGACCCCACGCACCCCCTCAACAAGCTGCAGGAGGCATGGAGGTAGGGGATCGACCTGCCTGTTGCTCCACGGGCAGAGGCGGTGGCTCTAGTGTCACAGGCTGGGTGACACTAACTTGGGACCAGGGCTGAAGACCGTTCTTACTTTGCATCCCTGCATGGGGTGGCTGGAGGGACCTGGTGGCTGTGGGATGCTGCTCTGCTCTGCAGCCCTACCTGAATTTGTGTCGGCGGTGCTGAGGTTTGGACACGGGCTGAGCAGTTCTTATTTTTTATCCAGTAAAGGGCTACAGAGTCCTGAGCTGCATATTGCTCACTCCTGCAATTTTATAGCATGCCTGCACTTCTCCATCTGCTTGGAGATCCGCCTCACAGAACTCCTGCACGTACATAAATTGCTGTCCCTGCTTGCAAAGGACAAAATGGGCACAGAGGGGAGAAGTGACGTCCTTGCCCCAAACCTGGTCACAAACCCCAGCTCTTGTTGCAGTCTTTGGCTTTGTGTGGGACCAGGACTATTCCCTGGGCTCTGGTTTAGCAGAGTTGTAGGGGATTATTTGTATCCTCTGAGCTGCAAGGAGGGTGCAGGCTTCTTTCCCTGAGCAGCGCTGGGTGCCCATGCAGTGGCACTGGGCTGGCTGCTTTGGTGATGAGTTCAGGCCTGACCACAAAGATAGCAGCTGCCCCTGCCTCCCTCCAGATTTTTCTTTCCATACCAGCACTGATCTCATCTTTCTTCTCTGTTATTCTCCAGAAACATGCATTATCCGCCGGAGACTTCCAGCATCATGCTGATGGCCCGGATGGTTGCCACTGTCAAACAGGTACGGCTGTAGTTCGAGTCCACGGCTGCTGGTGTGAGGTTTCTTCCTCCTGCTGTGGCTGTTATTCCCAGGGACCGATCTCTTTTCCAGCAGCTGGCAGAGCGCTTTCCTTCTTGAAGAGATTTCAATGTCTAGCGATCCCTGGTTGTAGAGGCAGCAGGCAGCAGAGGAGGCTTCAGTGTCCTGAGCCAAGCAGATCTTTTTTTTTTCCATACCAAATTAATTAGGCAGGACGGAACCCTTCCTTTGGCTCTGGTTCTTTGGCCTGGCTTTCTTGATGCTTTCGCTGGCAGTAAACTACTGCCGTGCAACTGCTTCTGGTGGCTGGACAGAAAAGCAGGCTGGACACCTCTGAGCTCAGCGGGGCTCGTCCTCTCCTCCCGCTCTCCTGGCAGGGGAAGAAAGCGGTGTCGGTGCAGTGTGTTTGCTTGATTCCTGTTTCAGGCTAAGGACAAGGACTGGTGGATCAAGGCCTTCTCCCAGTTCTGCAGTAAGACAGCAAACGAGGAAGAGGAGATTGCGCACAAACTGCTGGGGGACAAATTTAAGGTAAGAGCTTGGCAGCGCTTGGGTATGTTGAATGTTGGGAGTTCTCCAACCTGCCCTCTTCTTGCCTGCGTCAGGGGCCCTGTTGAGGCTGGGATGGGAGGCACTGGAAGTCCTCGGCACAGAGTAGGGTGCGGAGCTCTGTTTGGGGCTGGCTGAGCTGGCAGAGGGGAAGCGGATTGCTTAGAGGGCTTTGGGGTTACGATGCTGCAGCAGAACCTGCCGTTCCTTCTGTTGTGGGGGTGCTTCAGCTCTGGGAACGGGACAGGGTGATATTTAGCTGCTGAATATCACCTCAGCAGGTGGCTTTTGCTGCTAAAATGAGTGGCTTTTTGCTGCTCTAAGGACATCAAGCTCCAGCCTTGCAGGGAAGGACGAGGAACCTGACTCCTGAGCCTCCTGCGCTGTGCTGGGCTCGGCTGTCAGCCTGGGTCTGACTCCCCGTGGTGGCGATCCGCCCTAATGGTGTTCCCATGTTCCGCCAGGGCCAGCTGGAGCTGCTGCGTTTGCTCTTCACCGAAGCCCTTTACGATGAGCATCTCAGCAGGGTGAGTTGAGTTACCTGCCAGCTAGCTCAGGAGCATGGCAGGACCTTCCTTTGGGTGCCAGTTCCCCTGGGTCACGCCTGCCCTGGGACTCTGCCCCTTTTTCTTGCTTCCCCCAAAGCTCCCGGTGGGGTTTGAGGCGCACGCAGGGTGAGGTGCTGCTGCAGACTGGCCTGGCCTCAGCTGATTTCTCGTCTCCCTTCTGCAGTGGTTCACTCCAGAAGGCTTTCGGTCTCTCTTTGCCCTCGTTGGGACCAACGGCCAAGGCATAGGAACCAGGTAATGGGGCTTCCTGGGTGCTTGTTGCAGGGCTGTGCAAATGGGGCGTGGAGAGGGTGCACAGCCTGCAAATCTGCATTGGCCCAGGTAACGTCTGGGTTTGGACACGAGAGGTGGGAGCAAACTTAAAAGCAGTCCTTCATTTCAGCTCTGTCCAACCCTCTGGTGCCCCTCTGCCAGACCGTGGCCACTCGAAGCCCCTGAGTTTACCCTTAGATCCCCCACGTGAGGTCCCACCGTGCCCCAGCGGCGCCGCGGGGCTGTAACGGCGTTTGTCCCGCTTCCCGGCAGCTCTCTGAGCCAGTGGGTGCACGCTTGTGACGCGCTGGATCTCCCCATGCTGCAGCGGGAGGAGCTGGACGCCTTCATCGACCAACTCTACAAGGACATCGAGAAGGGTGAGGGCCTGCTGCGGCCGCGGGCAGCCTCTGACAGCGCCGCGCGCGCGGCTCCGCCGAGGTCGGCGCGGTCAGAAGGCTGACCTGAGGGATCCCGTTCGGAAAAACACGCTCAGCGCTCGGAGACCCGCCCGTGCCGTTTATTTGGCTGAGGACAGGGACAGGCAGGGAGCGCGCGCGCTCGAACGGGGGGGGGCGCAGATCTTCGCGTCCTTGTGGTGGTTTTACCGTGCCGGGCAGCTGGAACTCCACCGCAACCGCTCTCTCGCTCCCCCCTCAGAAGAGGAGGGGAGGAAGGAAAGGAAAGAAACAACTCACGGGTTGAGATAAGGGTAATTTAATTAATGGGAGCAAATAATTATTAGGGAGAGATTATTATTAATTAAACAATTTAACTAAAGGGGAAGAGGGGGGGGGAAAGGGGGAAAAAAAACCAGGGCTGCGTGGAAGCGCAGAGGAAAGAAATTACTCTCTACTTGCCACAAACGAGCGACGCTTGGCCGCCTCCTGGAAGCAGGGCCTCAACGCACGTAGCCGGTGTTCGGGAGGACGGACGTTTTCACCAGAGCCCACCCCTCCCCTCTTCTTCCTTTTCCCACCGTTTATTGCTGAGCGTGGCACCGTGTGGCGCGGGACGTCCCTTGGGCTGCTTTAGGTCAGCTGCCCTGGGGATGTCCCTTCCTCGCTTCCTTGCCCACCCCCCAGGAGGGTCAGGGAGAGTCCCGATGCTGCGCCAGCCCCGCTCAGCAGCGGGCGCGACGCCGGCGTGATACCCAGCGCTGTTCGAGCTGCCAGTGCAGAGCACAGCAGCGCGTGGGCTGCCGCAGGGAAAGTGAACGGCCCGGCCAGACCCGCTCCTCCGTTTCTCCCGGCGGGAAGGGAGCGGGGCTTTGGAAACCACCCCGAAAAGCAGCGCTGGCTGGGGGCGTTCTCTTCGTGCTGCGCGCGTGTGGCAGAGCCAGGACAGCCCCCACAAAGCCTTCCTTTACCCCCCCCCCTCTCTGCTGCAGAATCGGGGGAGTTCCTCAACTGCGAGGGGTCGGGTCTCTACGTGCTGCAGAGCTGCTGTAAGTAACGCGAGGGCTGCGAGAGGAACCGGCAGCCCGGGGAGGGTCGCGCCGTGCCGGTCGCGCCGTGCCGGCCTGATCCACCTTTTCCTAGTCCCCAGGGTGAGCGGACAGTGCAGCGCTGGCGTCCCCAGCGCAGGTGGGGTGGCTGCAGCGTTGCGCTGCCATACCCTTCGCCCGGCTGCGGCCCCTCCCGGTTGGAGGCACTGCTTCCCCCATGCCCCTGGCCACCGGTAGCCGAAGGAGCAGGGTTCGGCCAGCGAAACCGGCCCGGTCCTGAGCCGCGTGGGACGGCTGGCACAAGCCCCGCCGGCTGTTTTGGGTTCCCGGACGTTCCCTTTGTCTGGAGAAGCGCTGGCAGCGGTGGTTGGTGTTCCCCCCAGGTAACCACAGCTGCATCCCCAACGCCGAGACGTCCTTCCCGGACAACAACTTCCTCCTGCATCTGACGGCTCTGGAGGACATCGAAGCAGGAGAGGTGAGACGGGCGCGCGTGGGCGAAACCTGGGGCGGGGGCGCAGCTCGGCGGAGACCTCCACGTCCCCTACGTTCGCCACAAACCCCAGTCCTGTACCTCTTGCGTTGTCCTGGCGCAGGGCGGTTCCCTGGCTGTGGTGAATTGGAGCCTCATTCCGCGTGGGCGCCGCCTGACCCCACGTTCCCACGTGGCTTTTGGGGTGACCGGTACGACCTGTGCTGCTTTGGGTTCCTAGGAAGCGGCTCTCAGCCCGGCCCTTTTCTCTTTGCTCGCAGGAGATCTGCATCAGTTACCTGGACTGCTGTCAGAGGGAGCGGAGCAGACACAGCCGCAACAAGATACTCAGGTAGGGGCTGCCTGAAGGGGCAGACGCCCCCCGCCACAGCTGAGCGTCATCGTTTTAGCCCCCTGCGGGCCGCCCTGACCCTCTGCCTCGTTAGACCTGTGCCCGTCTCACCTCCCTCCCTCTTTTCTCCCGCCCCCCTCCCCCAGGGAGAACTATTTGTTCGCCTGCTCGTGTCCCAAGTGCCTGGCGCAAGCCGACGACCCCGACGTGACGTCGGACGAGGAGGAGGAGGGCGAAGGGGAGACGGACGACGCCGAGCTGGAGGACGAGATGACCGACGTGTGATCCTGGCCCCGGGGCGAGAGGAGAGGGACGGGAGAGAGGAAAGGGTCCTCCCCGAGGCAGCAGCTTTAATATTAAAACAGGGTTGTGTTGTGGGGTCGGGGTGGGGGTGGGGGGGGGCGGGAGAGGCTCTGTCGGCGTGGGGCAGCGCGGGGGGAGCCGGAGGCGGGCCCCGCTTCCACCTGCCCTCGTGCTCTGTGCGTGCGAGGCCCCCCCCACCCTCCCTGCGAGGACCGGGTGTGAGCCAGCAGCCCCCTGCCTCGTCCCGGTGTCCCAAGGGGCCGGCTGGTGGTCGCGGGGGAAGCCGGAGAGGCCCCGGGGTAGGGCACAGCGCGGTGCTCCCGCTGCGGCCACCCCCCCGAGGCTGCTCCCGGGTCCGTGCCGGGCGCGGAGGGGCGCGTCCTTTCCTACCCCGCAGGGACGAGGGGAGAGCGCGCGCGTGTGTGTGCGCACGAGGGGTACTATTTAATGTCTGTGTTAGCACTATCTACGCACCGAGGAGCCGGGGGGGGCCTCGTCTGTGCTCCGTTCCACGCCTTGAGCTCGGCGAGCAGCGAGCGAGGGGCGAAACGGGCGTGAAGGTGGGGCAAAAGTGCCTCGGGGCGGCTCAGGCACCCGAGCGCGGGCCATCAGTCCTCCCTGCCTCAGCCCCAGCCTTCGGCCGACGCGGCCTTGCTGGGCTCTTCTGGGGGGGGGGGGGGGGGGGGGGCTGCCGCTGCCACAGGCTGGGTCGCGCAAGCAAATCCAGCCCCAAAGCCCAGGAAACGTTTGGGGGTTTCGCGGCGAGCCGTCCCCCAGGCTGGCGGGAGGAGGGTGAGCGCGAGGGGCGGCCTCCTGCTTCCGCGGGGGAAGAAGGACGCTCGCTACCGGGGCCCCGCACCGAGACGTCGCCCGTCCCGTAGCTGGGTGCTGGGGCGGGCGGTGTCCACGCGGCTGTAGGGGGAAGGAAACGGCTCCCCGTGAGGGGCTGGGAAGCACCCGGGGGTATTTTATTTTTTTTTTTCCCCCCACCCTATGTGTTTTTTTTTTTTTGTTATTTGTTTTTTGGAGCTGTTTTCCAGCCCGTTTCCTCCGGGCCGGCGGCGGTTTGTGGGACCGAGGGCGACGCTGCAGCTGGGCGCCTCCGCCACGACCGTCCCTGCCAGCCCCGCGCCCTTGGGTGTCGGTAATAAACTGAGCCTGGTGAGACCCAGGGCTGCGTCGTCTGTGCGGTTACGTGGGGGGGGGGGGGGGGGGGGGCGAGAGCAGGTACAAAAAAAGGCTGCGGTTTAGGGTGGTTTGGGGGCGCGGGGAGGGCTGAGGGCAGACGTAAGCCCTGCCGCAGTCGCAGGAGGCAGCTTGGGAGGCATACTTGGGGGGGGGAAAAAAAAAGGGGATGGAATTGTTCTTTTATGCACAGCTGCTGAAAAAAAAAAAAAAAGAGGAAACCCCCCCCCCTTCCTCTAAAACTTCATTAGCTCAGACAAAAATACACAGGGGCCGGGCGAGCCCTGCTAGTACAGACCGAGCCCGTATCAGCCGCCCCCTCCCCTCCCCTGCGGGCTGCCTCCGTGTAATACCGCGCCCCTCGGAATCAGCAGCGCGCCGTTGGCATCGTTAAAGTGTTCCTCGGGGAAGCGCCGGGCCGTCCCCTCCCTCCCAAGAAGTCTCTGCAAAGGTTGCTCGAGGTCCCACCCTGGGCGCTGGGGTTTTGCCCAGCTCCACGCCGGCACGAGGATCTTCCCGTCGGGCCGGGAGGTGGGATTTCGGGAGCACAGCGGGGGTCCTGTCCTCACAGCCGGTCCCCGGGGCGAGCTCCAGGGGTCCCCCCCCCCCGCCCCCCAAAGTCCTCGCTCTGCCGCGGCCTCCCGCCGCTACCAGAAGGTCCAGGGGGGCTGCATCATCTCGTACGTCGGGATGCTGGTGACGTTGACGGGGATGGAGATGACGGCCCACGGGAGCCCGTGCTGCTCCAGCGAGCGCCTGATCATGTACCTGCGAGGATAAAGGCAAGGTGGGAGGGAGAGCGGAGCCCCAGCGCACAGCACAGGCCGCCAGCCAGCTCCGAAACTGGATGAAACGTGACAAAACCCACCAAAAATCTGGCCCAAAGCTTGGGTGGGAGACGGGGACCTCCCCCGTTCAGCGGGAACGGGACTTATTCAGCCCTTCCCGTGAGGCTCGGGCCAACCAAAGGCCCCTCGGCCGAGGCACCTACCCGTCCCTGCCCAGGAGGAAGAGCGCGGGGATGTCGGCCGTCCTCCTGGTGCTGTCCTGGATCATCTCGATGTAGAAGCTGTCGTTATCGTAGGCGTTGTCCGCGATGATCACCGCCCGCCCTCCGTGCTCCTGGATCACGCGCGTCTTCGACAGGAACGAGCAGCCCCTGGGGCACGGAAGCGTAAATCTCGCGTCAGCAGCCGCAGGGCTGATGGCGTTGGGGGGGAGCGAAGCCGGGAGGCGTGTGGGTATCTGCCTCTGGTTCAGCCTCCGCAGCCGGCAGGGCAGCGGGAGGTGGCACCGCTGAGACAGCAAGTGCTGGAGGCGCCCAGGGCAGGGACTGCCTCCCTGTCACCGTGCCACTCCCAACGCCTCTTTGCGTAAATCGGACTCAGATAAATAAAAATAGACCTCTCTGCGTCTATTTTTAAGGACGCGACTGCCCACGTTTTGCTTGCTGGGCCACTTTCTCCTAAGGGAGAAAAAAAAAAAAATACAGCTTTTTCCAACTGTCTTCTAAGAGCTGCCACACAAAATGCTCAGGGCTGAAAGCATCCCCCCCCCCCCCGTTTTCCACACGTGGATAAGGTCACAGGAAGAAGCTGGGGGTGACGGCAGCACGTGTCTGGGCCCTGGCACTGCCACCCACTGCCCCACGGGCAGCTCCCTCCTGCCCCGCAGCTCCCGCAGCGCAGACCTACCCCCGCTCCACCAAGGCGATCTGGTCCTGGATGAAGACGCCATTGTTCAGCTCTCCGCAGGCTTCGGGGGGATCCGCTGGGACCAGGTGGATCTGGTCGTACCTTGTGTTCTCCGAGAACAAGACAGGCAGGGCTGAGCGGGGAGGGGGGGGGGGGGAAGCAGGACCGCTGCTGCCCCCACCCCTCCGTCCCGCTGCCCCCTGCCCCGCTCGTCCCCCTGTGGGATGTGTCCTGGGGAGCTTTAGGGCTGCCAGCTGCCTCTCCAGCACCTCCCTCCTTCCATGGGAAGGCTTGCGGAAAAGCGATTAGCTCCTTTTCCATAAAAACCTTCACGTCAGCGGGCCCTGAAGTGGTGAAATGTCAAGGTGGGGGCCCCGCAGTGAAATGTCAGGACGGGACCCGCGTTTATTCCCATGCTTACAAACACCCCCGTGGTGAAATGTCGGGATGGGACCCGCGTTCATCGCCGTACTTACAAACACCCCGCCGAAATCCTTGGCCGGCGTGGCCGTGAAGATGTAGCGGATGTCTCCAGGGCTCAGCACTTGGAAGTACAGGTACTCGTGGATGCGCAGACCTGCTGGGGGGGGGGGGGGGGAAGAGAGCAGTGAGAGGCCGAGGCAACACAAAACTCCTGAAAAATTAAAAAAAAAAAAAAAAAAAACAAAGAACAAAAAACAAAGAACCACAAAAAACAGAACCCGGGCAGGTGCTGAGGGAAGCTGAGGGGCGCTGAGGGGCGCTGAGGGGGGTTGAGGGGCTCTGAAGGGGGTGGAGGGGGGCTGAGGGGGCTGAAGGGCCCTGAGGGGGGCTGAGGGGCTCTGAAGGGGGTTGGAGGGGGCTGAGGGGATCTGAGGGGCGCTGGGGGGCCCTGTGGGGGGCTTAGGGGAGATGGGGGGCGCTGACGGGAGCTGAGGGGGCTGAAGGGCTCTGAAGGGGGCTGAGGGGATCTGAGGGGCGCTGGGGGAGCCCTGAGGGGGGCTGGGCTGGGCTGGGCCGGGCGGGCCCCGCACCCTCCGGCAGCGCCTGGTCCCGGCCCCGAGGGTGCCCGGGGGTCTCCGGTGTTCTCCGGGGGGGGGTTCCCGGGGGTCCCCGGGGGTGCCGGGGGCCGCTCACCGCGGGCCGGGCAGGAGCAGAGGCAGAGGCAGAGCCACAGCGAGCGGCGGAGCATGGCTGCGCCCGGCCCCGCCCCGCTCGCCCCCGCGCCGCTCCCATTGGCCGCGCTGCCCCCATCTCGCCTTCCCATTGGGCGGCGTCGCTGTCAATCTCCTGAGAGGCCGAGGGGGGCGTTGTCAGTGCCGGCCGCCTCGGTCCTCCAGCGGGCCTGCCAAATAAAGAGCCACCCGCCTGCGCTGCTCGTCGCAGGCCGCGCCCCCTGCAAAATAGTGAGCCTTCGTCCCGTCGCTGCCTCTCTATGGTCATCGGGGGACAGAAGGGCGCCCCCGGCGGGGCCCGCTCTGGCCTCCCCGCACCACCGAGCGCGGCCGGAAGTGGTTGCCTAGCAACGCGCGGGGCATTGTGGGCGCGGGGCCTGCCGCAGCCGGGAGCCGCCGCGAGGAGCGCCGCCGGGATGATGGTGAGCGCCATCCGCCGCCATCCGCCGCCATCCGCCCCGCCGCCGCCCCGCCCGGCCTCCGCCGCCCTCCGGGGGCCATCGCAGGCGGGGATGCGGCGGGTTCCGCCGCGCTTTGGGCCCGCTGATGGCGGCGCGGCCGGGCCTGCGGGGGCCGGGCGGCGGGCGGGGGGCTAGGCCCGGGCTTGGGGGGCGGCCGCGGGGCCTGCCGGGAGTTGTAGTCCGGGGACGGGGGGGTGCGGGGTTTGCTCCCCCGTTGGGATCCGTCCCCCGGGGGGTGCGGGAGGGCGCCGGGCGGTTCCCTTCGCGTGGGGCTTCGAGGACGGGGCTGGCTGTGGCACTCCCAGCCCTCGGCTCGTCACCAGGCCCTCGGCGGTGGTCGTGTGCGCGGTGGTTGTCCTGTGGTTCTGCTCTCGGCCTGGTTAAAGCTGGGGGTAACAAACTGGGGCTGTGGCTGGACTTGGGGCCGTGCCGTCTGGTTCCCTTTGTGAAACCTGGCAGTGGGTTCGTGGAGCACAGAGAGGAGCCTGCTGGGGGCTTCGATGCCCTCTAGGCCCTGCCTGTGTTTCTGAGACCTCTCTCCCTGTTTGGCATCAGGCAGGTGTGGTCACTTAGTTTGCGTTCGTCTACCGCGTCCTCTCTGAACGCATTGTTCTCCAGTTGTTCTCCTTGGGGTCGCATGGGCTGTGGCTTGAGATGTGGCAGGGAAAGGGCCGTTAGTACCAGAAGGACATCGAGGCCCTGGAGCCTGCCCAGAGAAGGGCTGTGAAGCTGGAGCACAAGTCCTGTGAGGAGCGGCTGAGGGAACTGGGGGTGTTTGGGCTGGGGAAGGGGAGGCTCAGGGCAGACCTCATTGCTCTCTGCAACTGCCTGAAAGGGAGGTGTGGGGAGCTGGGGGTCGGCCTCTTCTCACAGGTAACCAGTGATAGGACCAGAGGGAATGGCCTCAAGCTGTGCCAGGGGAGGTTCAGGTGGGAAATGAGGAGACATTTCTTCTCAGGAAGAGGGGCCAGGTGCAGGGATGGGGTGACAGGGAGGTGGTGGTGTCACCGTCCCTGGGGGTGTTCAAGGGAAGGTTGGACGTGGTGCTTGGGGGTGTGGTTCAGTGGGTGACAGTGGTGGTAAGGGGGTGGTTGGACCAGACGAGCTCGGAGGGCTTTTCCAGCCGTAATTGTTCTGTGATTCTGTTGTGCCGAACATCCTGCCGGCTTAGCGATTACTGCATGTGCTGTCCTCTCCAATCTGGCATCAAAATCAACCTCAGGGAGCTGCGCTGCAGTGAGGGAAGCCGAGAAGTCTTGTGGACAGTTACAGGCTGCTCCCAGGGAGGGGGCGTGCTGGAGGCATCTGGGTGAATTGCAGTTACCCCGCGGAAGGGCTTGGAGCCCCGCTTTGGAGCAGTGGGGTCAAAAGCAGTGTGACTGGTGCCCTCTGGGCAGAGGGGTTTGAGGGGTCTGTAGGTTTTGGCCTTGGCCTCGTGCGGTGGGCTCGTGCTGGGCTGCGCCAGAGGCAGCTCTGGGCTGAACGCAGACCGCTCAGATCGGGGTACCAGCCCTGCCGTGTGTTCTCCTCCAGCCGACACCGGTTATCCTGCTGAAGGAGGGCACTGACACCTCGCAGGGGATCCCCCAGCTCGTCAGCAACATCAATGCCTGCCAGGTGATCGCCGAGGCCGTGCGCACCACGCTGGGGCCGCGGGGCATGGACAAGCTCATCGTGGATGACCGGGGTAAGCAGCCCTCCTCAGCCAGGCGCCTCTTGCTGCTGGCGGGCGTTCTGTAACGCGATTCAGTTCGCACCTTCACGTCTGTTAAACCAACGTAAGCGTTTGTACAGGATTCAACTTCTCTGCCCCGTACTCGTCTCGGCTCCCAAGGCAGGGGGGCAGCCCCTGGCTCAGGGCTCGGTTCAACGCCTTGGTTCTGGCCCCAGCTGTCGCAGGTGTCCCACCTGCCTGCTGCCCCGGGGTTCGGGCGCCTCTGCTTTCGTTGGGAGGCTGCTGAGATCCAGGGTTAGGGTGACTCGACGCACATCTGTGGCAGGAAGGAGGAGCTGGGTGTCCTGGGCGTGATCCTCGGGTATCCCTGACTCTCTCTCTCGCCCTCTGCCCCCCATCCCATCGTTTTTATAACGAGGCTCATAATTCGCGTGGGGTTGGTTAGCTCTTGGTTTGGCTGAGCGAGCGTGGGGTCAGTGAATGTTACTGGGCTTATTTTTTGTGTGATGAGGGATGAGACTCACCCCTCTGAAAAGACTTGCTTCGAGCCACTAAAAGAGCGGGTTTTTTTAATCCCTGTTACTGTAAGGTCTTAGAACTCTTTTAATATTTTTTACAAACGCGAACTATGATAATTGCATTTAAAAATGTCACTTGAAATTTCAATATTGTTTAAATTTAATTTAAATTTTAAAATTACTCTATGGATAATGTGCTTTCTAGCCTCTTTCTTTAGGTGAGTATCAGGCTAGAGTATAAGTTTTTGTTTTTTGTTTTTTAACTTGAAGACTGTTCAGAAGTAGAGGGAGATGAATTTAAAGCCTCTCCCTTAACTGTTGCGGAGACTCGTTCTGCACTTTGACAAGCTACGCTTAATTTGCTCCAGAACCGGGCTAAAAGGACGCTGTCACTGTGGGATTTTTCCTGCTGACGCTCTGTGCAACGGCCGTCCTGGGCTCTCCCCCTCTGTCGTGCCGTCCGTGTCAGCCAGCTTAACAGCTCTGTGTCTGGCTGTGTTAAAATATCGCGGTGACCGCGTTGCAGGTCACACGGAAGAGAAAAAACAACGCAGTAGTTTGGCTGAAAATAAATAATTTTAAACGGAAGTTTGGGGTTACAGCCTGTGGTGGTTTCAACTCGGCGAAATTCACAGTGATGGAGCCCAGCGGGGCTGGCTGGTTGGTGTTACTCTCGTATTCAAGTCCCTTGAGGTCTGCAAAGCTCCCCAGCGCGCTGACGCGTCCCTTTTGCGGTGCTGAGGGCTGTATTTGGGGCAGCCGAGCTTGATTTCCTCGTCTAAATCCATTGCAGGCAAAGCCACCATCTCGAACGACGGCGCCACCATCCTGAAGCTCCTGGACGTTGTCCACCCGGCCGCGAAGACGTTGGTGGACATCGCCAAGTCTCAGGATGCCGAGGTAGGAGGGCGGCCCGGCTGTGTGCGGAGGCACGAAAGGCAGCAGCGGGCTGGCTCCTGCTGGCACCGGTGTGCGCTTGGCGTTAGCTGGGGGGGGGATCGATCACGCAGTGCTGACGTTTAGCTTGGCTTCGTTACTGCCGCTTTTGTTCTCGTGGTAGCTTTGCGATCCCGTGTGCTGTTTCCGCCAGAGGTGGGAAGGGGGTTGGGAATTTCAAAGCGCCGAGTTCCCATCTGATGAGCACGGGGAAGTGGGAGGTGGGAGATGTCACCGCGCCCTCAAACGGGACGGAGTGTGAACCCAGTGGTTCACAATAACCAAAGAATCCAGCTGCGGATGCGTGAGCAGAGAAGGTTGCGCCGCCTGCGCTCCTCAGGAAGCCCCTGCGTGTGGTTTTGAAGCCCTTACCCCGGCAGCTCTGCGGGCGGTGACACAAAACCTTCCCTGTCCGCGCAGGTCGGCGATGGCACCACGTCCGTCACTCTGCTCGCTGCCGAGTTCCTGAAGCAGGTGAAGCCCTACGTGGAGGAAGGCCTCCATCCTCAGATCATCATCCGTGCCTTCCGCACGGCGACGCAGCTGGTAAGGCGGCGCCGCGTGCTCTGCCAGAGCGTCTGGGGGGGGGGCGCAGCCTGTGCCAGGGGAGGAGGGGGATAAAATAAAACCGTTCTTCCAGGCCAGAGCCAGTGGTGAAGCCGAGTGGGGGTGACAGTAGCGATCTCCTGGGGTCCTGCTGCAAGCATCAGCTGTTCTGTGGTATCACCCAGCTGTTATTGCCAGCCCCTGCCTCTGGGGCGCTGTTCCCCTCTCTGTTTTTTCCTCCAAGGAAGAACGAATAGGCGGGAAAATTCACTTCCTGGTCTCTGCTGCTCCTTGTACGCCTTACGTCTCGCGAAGCAAATCAGTCAGTCAGGCTGAATCTTCTCTGGGGGTTAACTCCCCTGGTTGTAATGCCTTGGTGGATTGGAGAACTGGGTTGGGAGGCTCTTAAATGCGCAGAGATAACGGTTCGAAATCCCACCGGAGTTTTTCAAAGGCGTTATTTTTATGGGTTGAAAAGGAAGAAGCCTCTTAACGACCGCAGTAAGCTTCTGGTAATTAAAACAGGAAATAGTACGGCAGGTGGGATCTGGGAGCTCTGCTCAGAGCGTGGGGTGAGGTTGTGTATAAACGTTCTTAGCTGTCCGTGCTGCTGCTGGTTGTCTGGTGTGTGTGTGTGTGGATGGGGCTTCCCAGATCTCCGCTGAAAGCAGCAGCGCAGCTTTGAGCCTCTCCCCTTTCTCTTAAACTTGCTGGGTTTCTTACAGCTGCTCTGCTGGAAGGGTTGGAACAGTGAAGTGCTTGAAACTTCGGTTATGTTGAGGGAGGGAATAAAAGACGGCGTCAAATACAAAGGGAAGTTGGAGATCTGCTCAGCTCACAGGCACGAGTCGTTAACCCAGCTGTTGGCTTGTGTTTTGGCAGGCTGTGAACAAGATCAAAGACATCGCTGTTTCCGTGAAGAAGGAAGACAAAGAGTAAGTCTCCCTCGTGGATGGCCTGGTTGTGTAGCTGGGCTTCGCTTGGTGGCTGCGAGGCGTTTCTGCCTTCTGCTGGGGCTCTGGCTGAGCTCTTGAGGTCGGGATGAGCAGCTGGGGCCCCCCACCGGGGTTTTTCTTGGGCTCTCGGAATTTCCTGCTCCCCCAGGGAAGGGGCCGTGCTCGCACTTGGGTTGCAGCGAAGTGGGGCAGCGTTTTCCCGAGCGCTTGGAGGAGGCTGGGTACCAAAATGAGCGGCCTCGTTTCTTCTGTCGAGTGACAGCGGAGACTTGCAGCGTTTGGTGCAATCACCGGCAGCGTTGAATGCTCGGTGCTTCCCTTAAAACCAAATCCGTCCTTAGCTGCCGAGTACCTGAAGGGAAATGGCTAAGAACATTAATGAAATAATTACTGAAATGAGATGATAATGCTAGAGGTGACTTTCTCCCTGCATTTTATGCTCTCGTCTGTGTGGTTAGACCTTCCTAGCACCTCGAGTAGAACTTCACGTTGAGCTGTGTGGCCCTATTGAATACACCAGAACAATTCTTGCTCTTTCTGCTCTCCTGTTTCCCTGGTGTCCCTTCCATCACCCGCTCTGCCACGACTTGTGTTACCCGAGGGAACGCTCGGAGAACCTAAATCCCTCTAAAGTTGTCCCAGACTTCATACCACCTTTGGATGAAGATGAGGGTGCCCGAGCCCCCCTGTTCTGGTCAGGCGTGTGGTATCTAAAAGCCGACCAGCCCCATTGGTACGGGTCTGATGTCCAGGCGTTACAAGTCTGTTTCGGCTTCCACGTGCCCTGCTTTCCCCGTCCGTGGCCAGGAGCTGATCCCTGCCTCCTCGTGTGGGTCTGTCGTACACGCAGTTTTGGGGTTTCGTGAAAGGAATCAGCAGCAAGGCTTTGTCTTTTCCTCCCCTGCAGCGAGCAGAGAAGCCTGCTGGAGAAGTGCGCAGCCACAGCCCTGAGCTCCAAGCTGATCTCCCAGAGCAAGGACTTTTTTTCCAAGATGGTGGTGGATGCTGTCATGATGTTAGACGACTTGCTGCAGCTCAAAATGATTGGGATAAAGAAGGTGCAAGGAGGTGCTCTGGAAGTAGGTGCTCTCGGAACCTGTCTTGAGGGGTAGGGGACAGTGGCTGCAGCCCCTTTGAAGTTTGGCCTGCTGCTTGGCCCGCCCCTGCTGGAGGGGAAAGCCTGCCACAGTCTCTGAATCGTTATTCTGTGGCCGTTACTGTCTGTAAACACTTCTCACGAGCATTTTCATTGAGAGGAGTCGTTACCGTTACCCCATGATCTTGCCCGGACACCTGATTTAGTGAATTAGGAATGTTTCAGCATCTGTTCTCCCTGTGTCTGGGCCTAGCGGTATTCTGGGGCTTGCAGAAATCGGCCCCCTGGGCAGGGGGGAGTCTCAGTTTTGCCCTTGTATTCGCCTCTCAGGCTCCTCGGAGACGTGTCTGTGGCTGGGGCAGATAACTTAGCACGCTGCTTTTTGGGGCTGGCTTGTTTTGGGTCCTGGTCACCCTGCCCTGTCAGCACGCACAGAAAATCTGGGCTTTGCCTGGCTGAGGAGGGTGAAAGGACGGATGCTCCCTGGGCAGAGCTGAGTGCGCAGTGAGGTTTGATGCCCGTGGCGCAGGGGATTGAGGCGCAGGGGATTGAGGCGCAGGGGATTGAGGCGCAGGGGATTGAGGCGCAGGGGATTGAGGCGCAGGGGATTGAGGCGCAGGGGATTGAGGCGCAGGGGATTGAGGCGCAGGGGATTGAGGATTTCTCTCCTAGCCACGAAGTCGAGAAGTTCGCTGAAGGGGGCAGTGTTGGGCAGGGTAGTCCTGCTGAGGAGCAGTCGTAGGGATGGTGGTGGAGCTTGTAGAAGCAAACCCGGGGGGGGAAAAAAAAAGGTGTGGGGCTGTGGATGAGAAGTATCTGTCTTCAAAGGGCAGAAATGGGAAAGACATCAGAGGGAGAACAGATTGCTCCATCCCTCGGTCTTAAGATTGTGTATAGCGTCTTCGGCTGCAGCGTCGTGAGGGATAGGGAGGAAACGATAGAAGCTGGTTCTGTGAACAGAGGGAAGAAAATATTTGCCGCTTATTTGCTTTAAAAGTGGGTTAATCAAAGGAGACAGCTGTTGGTGAGCGCTTTGTAAATGAGGACTGAGAAGCAGGGAGTCTCCCGTGGGAGTTGTTAACCCCGCTGAGAAAACCTTGGGAGGCTGAGCCTAACAAACTTCCCCCTCCTCAAGGACTCGCAGCTGGTGGCCGGAGTTGCCTTTAAGAAGACGTTTTCGTACGCCGGGTTTGAAATGCAGCCCAAGAAGTACCAGTCTCCCAAGATCGCCTTGCTGAACGTGGAGCTGGAGCTCAAAGCGGAGAAGGACAACGCTGAAGTCAGAGTGAACACGGTGGAGGTAAGAGCTGAAAGGGGAGCCTCTCCTTCCTCGTGCCTGCCAGCTGGGAGCAAATGTCAGGGAGCTGGGCGCTCTGACCGCATCTGTCCCTCCCGAGAGTCCCTGCTGCGCTGCGCTGGGGGAAGTGTAACAGACCTTGAGTTCCAGAGGCTTTAGGGCGTGTTTCTGCTCTCAGTTACAGCCAGCAGCTGGGTGGTGACTTTTTTATGCCTAACGAGTGGCCTCCCAGGGAAGTCTTAATTAAGCGGCACTCAAAATGTGGAAGAAGATGCGTGTATTTAAGCCAACGAGGTAGCAGTTCAGGCAGTGGATCTCTTTCCATCTTGTGGACATAACCTTAAGAAACGAGGTGTCAGAGAGTGACCCCCTTGGAAAGTGCTGCGTGCGCTTGGCTCCTGCATGGCCGCGGTGTCTAAAAATCCGCGGGCTTTGCTCTTTGGGTCTTGGCCCCGCTGTGATGTCAGTAATTGTTTCCTTGAGGTTCTCCTCGCTGCCTTGGCGAATGCGACTTCCCGTCGCGTTCAGCGGCTGCGTGTGGCGTTGCTGCGTGCTGTCAGCAGCTCTCCTAGCTGCCTGTGGCCGTGCTTCACTGAGCTGGAACGCGGCGGGCTCGTGTGTAAGGCTTGTCAAGCACGGGCGCGCTGCTAAAGCACGGGGTTTCTCCATGTCTTTTTCCTTTCTGAGAGAACGCCGAATTTCTTCGCCCCGGTGTCTGTGCCCGGCTCTGTAAACACCTCTGACATCAGTACAATCCCTTCCTCCTTCCCGTGTTCCCTCTCTCAAGCTGTTGCTACCTTTTTCTTGGGTCACGCAGCCCCTTTTTCTACTTGGCTCTGCTGCCGGCAGCATTTTAACAAACGTGCTTCTCCGTCGTAAGATGGAGTGACCCAAAACTGCCTCTGAGTCTCGGGAAGCCGTCGGCTGCCACGGCCACGCGGAGCAGCGTCAGTGCTGCCTTTCCTTTAGAAGAGCCCGGGTGCAGTGGGGTGCGTTTAATCCTCTGTAACGCCAGTGCTGGCCGTTTCTCTCCTCCCTGCCAGGACTACCAGGCCATCGTGGATGCCGAATGGAACATCTTGTACGACAAGCTAGACAAAATCCACAAGTCGGGAGCCAAAGTCGTCCTGTCCAAGCTTCCTATCGGTGACGTGGCTACTCAGTACTTCGCGGACAGAGACATGTTTTGTGCTGGCCGTGTCCCGGAGGAAGATCTCAAGAGAACTATGATGGTGAGCTGCCTTGCTCTTGGGGTAAAGACTTGAAATTCAGCTCGAATGGTGCCAGGCTGGTCATGCCATCCCCAAAACAGGGCGCGGTCAGCGACTGAACGTGCAGATTGAAAACAAAAATCACGTGGTTTCTTTGAGGAAACGGTCGTTGCGTAAAGCTGTAGCATCCTGAGTAAGCTGCTCCTTGGTGGAGTGACCGATCACAAACTGGCTGCGGCTTCGCTGCTTTTTAGTTTCCCGGGTGTTACACCATATTAGGTTCTGCACGCTGCGTTGGCAGAAGTTTCTTTTCCCTGCTTCTTGCCCGTTCTGCTGCGAGTGGGTTTCTCTGAGCTGCCTTTGTGTTGCTGCTGGACCCCAGAGCCCCGTGAGTCAGCACTTGAAAGAAGCGTAATCTCATTTTGCTGTCGAGGGTCACTTCGGTTGCTGGTAGCCTGCCTAGATACTCGAGATGGGGGGGAAGTAGATGATTTTTTTTGCCTGAATCTGACCCGCGGGGTGGTTCTGCATCAGCTAAAAGGCTGGGCTGTCGCAGAAGAGCAGTAGCCTGCTGGGCGAATTTGTCTTGTTTGTCAGTGCTGGTAACGCCACGCTTATCTTCCTCCCCTGCAGGCCTGCGGCGGTTCCATTCAGACCAGCGTGAATGCCCTGTCAGACGACGTGCTGGGCCGATGCGAGCTCTTCGAGGAGACTCAGATCGGAGGAGACAGGTAAACGTGCCGGCTGCGAGCCTGGAGTCCCGTGCAAACACTCCGATATTAGCTGGAAAAGTTAGGGTGTGAGTGTTAGCAGGTGCGAGCGTCTCTCTAGGCGGTGCTGAAAGCAAGACTGCATCGTTACTTCTTTGTGTGAGGCTGAGGAGCAGCAGTCAACTCTCGTTCAAGTCTTACCTTACCTCTCTTACGTGCTTTTTAACGATCTTTTCCCTGGTGCAGCGTAGAAGGCCTGGTGGTATTTCATTCAAACTTAAAAGCAGCGCCTTCCGGGCCTGGTGGCGGCATCGTCTGGTGTCCCGCGGCGCCACTTCACGCGGTGTAAATGAAGCTGGGTACCGCGCGGTGGGGTTCTTCCTGTTGCTAGAGGAGAAATCCTCTTTTGGGGCCGTCTCCGAACATCTGCTGCGCTCCCGCCAAGTGAAAATGAGAGCGCCGGCTTAGTGCAAAGCCTTTAGCAGCAGAGAGCAGATTTCCCTGGGTCAGCTGGCGTTCCACTCGTGAATCTCGCTTGGAAAGAGCTGCTCTGTCCTCGTGCTGCGCTGTGTCGCTGCTGAGCCCGCTGAGGAGCGGCGCTGCCTTTTGGTCGCCTCAACCGTTGCTGTGTTGTGCCCTTGGCAGGTATAACTTCTTCACAGGCTGCCCGAAGGCAAAGACGTGCACGATAATCCTGCGAGGAGGCGCAGAGCAGTTCATGGAGGAGACGGAACGGTCCCTGCACGATGCCATCATGATAGTGCGGAGAGCCATCAAGGTAGGGACCCGCGGAGGTGCCTCCCTGCTGGCTTGGGCGGGCCCTGGGGCTGGAGATCAGCCCTGGCACAGCCGTAACGCCTTCCAGCAGCCCTCTCACGCCCCCCGGCGCTGGCTGAGGTCTCTCCTACTGGAATTCTGCTGAAGCAGGGAGCCGCAGCCCGTAGACCGAGCGTGCAGACAAGCAGCGCCTGACTGATTAACTCGATTGCCGTCTTCTCTGCGGCACTGCCAGCTGCTTTCCAGGCACGCCTGGCTTTGTCTTCTCTTTAGTTTTTAACTCAATTGCCCTGGCTGGGTTGCTGCGTGTTCTGTCAGCACCTTCACCCTGACAGGGAGCAGTCTTTGGGGTGTGCTGGGTAGGTCTGCGGTGGATGTGAGTAGCAAGGTTGATTTTGTGCCTGAATTTCATCTGTTACAAGCCCATTCCTCCCTCTCTCGGTGACTTCCCGGAGGGATAAGCGTTGGTGACCGCCCCCTTGTGTGAAGGTGGGCTGGTGGCACCGAGAGGGGGGTCTGAGGTGTGGGGGACTGTGCCGTGCTTGCAGGGTTGCTGGTCCCGTGTTCCCTAACTGCAGGCATTTCTGGGTTGTGCATGATAATGTGTCGATGTGTGGTGGTTTTTTTTTTTTTTCCTGTGAGGCTGAGCGCCCGTGGAAGGAAGCATGTCAACATTTTTGGAACTGTTCTGGCTTCAGAAAGAACATCCTGATCTCTCTACTTACTGAAGCAGACAGGCAAGGGAAAAAATAGCTAGTAGGAGAACTCGGCTGCGAAGCGCTGCTGCGAATACCTTCAGTTCTGAACGCTTTACAAAAATGAGGGGTGCTTGTGCAGCACAAGGGAGGCTGTGGTCTGCCGTGCCCTCGCTGGCACAGCGTCGCCCAACCACGGGACGGAGCTGCCGGCAGGGGCCACCTGAGGGTCTCGACCTGTTTCTGAAGTGTGATGGCCCAGGCCGGGGGCTTCCCCTGGGACTGCAGTGCCTGCGTTGCCCCGCCGCAGGACGCTCCTGGGAGAGGGGCTTTCCTGCTCTCCCCGTTCCCGGGACAGGAGCGCGAGCGTCACCTCTTTTCCCTGTCTTTTTCCAGAACGACTCGGTGGTCGCCGGCGGTGGCGCGATAGAGATGGAGCTCTCCAAATACCTCCGGGACTACTCCAGGACCATTCCGGGCAAGCAGCAGCTGCTGATAGGAGCTTACGCTAAAGCCCTTGAGATCATTCCCCGCCAGCTCTGTGACAACGCGGGCTTCGATGCCACCAACATCCTGAACAAGCTGCGAGCCAAGCACGCGCAGGTGGGTGCCCGCCCTTGGCAGAGCCGCTGTAATTCCTCTACGTTTCTGCTGGGCTCGTGTCCCCTTTGATGAAATGCTGGGTTTTGTTTTCAGATGCAGTGTGGGCTTGCGGCAGGTTGCTGTGAGGGGAAATGATGTGTTTTCCCTTTGATCGCAGCTGCCGGGTGACTTTTTTTAGAGCTGGGAGTTCTGATTTGCTTGTTAAAAATGCCTCGTTTGTCAGGAGGGAGGCTTCTGTATTAAACATGAAAGTAATTAGTGGAAACGTTGGCTCCGCGGTGTGTTTTCCAGGGGAGCTGCAGACTGGAGGTCCCCGATTACTTGCGATCGCTTCAGATGTTGCGGAGCGTGTGCACGTGAGGCCCTAATTCAGGCAGTTAGGTCTCGGTTTGCTGCTCGTGCCCTTTAGCAGCAGTTGTGTCGCTGTGGCATCACCTGTGTCGCGTGTCACGCTGCAGATGACAGCGGCGTTGGGGGGACTGCTCTGAAACGAGCGGCTGTGGGTAAGGGGATGAGACAACAGCGAGGTGGAAGGCGGTTGTGAAGCGTTCGGCAGCTTCTTTGTGAAATGGAGCAAGTTTCCTGTCCTGTGAGGCTTCGCTGCCACTGTTGGCTGACAGCTGAGCCTTTTTTCCTCGTGTTCTCCTCAAATTTCCCCCCCCGCCTTCGTACAGCAAGGTCCAGTCTTCATCTCCTCGAGTGTTTGCATGCCCTTGCTTCTCGGGACGTCATCCCTGAACTGCTCCGCCCTGTAACCAGAGCTTCTCCCCTTCTCTCTCCTGCCAGGGAGGCATGTGGTACGGCGTGGACGTCAACAACGAGGACATCGCCGACAACTTCGAGGCCTGCGTGTGGGAGCCGGCCGTCGTGCGCATCAACGCGCTGACGGCCGCCTCGGAGGCCGCCTGCCTCATCGTGTCCGTCGACGAGACCATCAAGAACCCCCGCTCCACCGTGGACGCCCCTCCCGGCGGCCGGGGCCGGGGCCGAGGCAGGCCCCACAACCACTGAACCCCGCTCTCCCTTCCGGCGTCCCGACGCGGCTGGGGCTCTCCTCCAGCGTGCAGATGGGAAACGATTCCTAGCTTAATTAACAGGCCCTTTACCAGATGGTCACTTCGAGGGTTCGCAGGCAACCACTGGCCTCGTTTAATTAGAGTCGAATCTTGGCAGGGGCAGCGGCAGCCTCCTGCGAGGTGCCCTGCCCCAACATTTCCTACACAGCACTGATCCCCCGAGGCTCGCCCCGCGGAAGCCGTGCTGGGCAGAGCCCTCCTCGATGCTGGCAGGCAGCGCGGCGAGCACGCCTGGGGTTTCTTTGTATTTATACGTCTTTCTGCTGGGGGTTTGAACCCGGGCTCAATAAACGAATGGCAGTGTTTCCGTGGCAGGCTTTGGTGGCTTTCTTCTCTTTGCTGCTTGCTTTATTCTACAGGGTGGTAGCTTGAGGTTGTTGTACCTTTAAACCATTTTTTTTCCCCCATTTTCCCTATCGATACGGCTCAGGGACTTGCGTTTGCCTAACGGGCTGCTTGCGTCCTGCCTTTTCTTCGATGGAAGCTGGTGCTGGGGTGCCAGGGGAGTGCTCCAACAGCTCCAGCCCTGGCTGGGGGCTGTGGGGAGGAGACGTGGGGCTGGTGGGGCTTCAGCGATGGTCCTGGGGCTGGGGCTTCCCCACCAGGGAGCAGGGGGACACGGGCTGGGGCTCTGGAGGTGGGGCAGGTCGCTTGAAAACGTAAATGGAAGGCAGGGGGAGAAATTTATGTCTGTTATCAGCCCTTTGAGATCTGATATACCTTCGAGATCTCACTTAATTAGTCGAGCTGATGCTCTGTTACACCACCAAACGCGTTACTGCTCATAAAGCGCTGCCATGCAGTTGGACGTGATCTCTGTGGGTCGCTTCCACTCGAGCTGTCCTGTTACCTGCTCTGTGCAGCACGTTGTACTTCAAAAGCGGGGGCAGTTGCAGCCCTTGTGTAAAAACCCTCCTGCCTTAGTTTCTTAGCCTGGCCGTTAAAACACCAACGCTCCGGAGAGAAAACACCTCTGCTCTCCAGCTGGGAGGTGTGAAAGCAGGGGTTGGGCGTCGAGCGGGTTTGGGAGCGGTTGGCGACATCCCTGCAAGCTGCCCCGCGCGTGGCAGCGCAGCCTTGGCCGTGCCCTTGGCTCCTGGCCCCGGCTCCTGCCCTACGGCTGGGTGCTGCTGGATCCTCTGCGAGGAGCTCGGCTCTTTTCAGCCCCTGGCAGTTGGGCTTGGGTTCGAGCTCTCCCTGTGCTCGTCGCTGACTCTGGGCTCTGGCAGCATCTTGCAGCTGGGCGCTGCCAAACGCTCCTGAATGCCCTGTGCCCACGGGGAGAGGGAAGTAACGGCGGGAGGGCTGCCTCCAGTAAGCCTGGAGCAGCAACTGGTCGCACTGGTTTGGTGCTGGACTCAGGGGTACATGCGCTGGCCTGGGTTCCTGGTAGCCCCGGGGTGAGCAAAAACCCCACCTCGGTCTCAAGAGTCTTTATTCAACGCCGAATCATAAAATAGCTCTTTACACGCTTTTTTTTTTCTTTTTTTTCTTTTTTTTTGTAATTCTTTAAATACACATTGTTTACACTCGGCAAAGTTTCAAAGCAACAACATCAAAGTGCGTCTACAGGTGATAGTACCAACCAAAGTGCTAAAACCACGGGGGCCCGCGGCCGAGGGGCAGCAGCCGCGGGGACACCCCGCTGCCACCCCCGGAGCCACCGCGGCCACCCCCCTCCTCCGGCACCTCCAGCGTCGGGGACCCATTTTAGCATCGGGGGCGGCGCGGCCGTGGGATGTGGGGGGGGGGAAGGGACGTTTGGTTCTCCAGACACTGGCACATCGCTGCGAAAGACTAAAATAGACCTAGATTTATAGAGAGTTAAAAAAATAACTCAGGAGGCAAAATCGCTAACTTTTGGGGTGGGGGTGGGACGGGGACACTGTACAGAGCGCCTCGGGCATCGCTCGCCGGGGCTGAGCTTCGGCTGGAGCAGCCACCAAGGGAAGTGCTGTAGGGCAACGATTGCGATGCGGGACGTGTGTCTGTCCCTCGGGGAGCCCCTCCGCTGATTATCTCGAAGCAAGTGTGCGTTGCCCTCGCTGCCCCACAGCGATCCCGCCCGCCCCCACCATTGCACCCGCTTGGCCCCGGCCCCAGCCCGGATCCTGCCCCCTCGGGGCTCGGTCCTGAGGCTGGATCAGAAAATCCCATTTAATTTTCCTGCTTTCAGGCAGTTTTCCCCTCGCTGCTGTGCGGCAGGGAGGGGTTTGCAGCAGCTTTTCCTCCCGCTGGTGGGGACGGCCTGCGCCGCCGCCCCGCCACACTTTGGTTGCAACAAACCATTTCCAGCTGCTAAAATCACCCTGCTCCCCGTTTTTTATTTTATTTTTTTTTTTAAAGCATGTTGTCATTTGGCACCGATTCCCAAACGCTGTTGCTCCACCCGAACCTGCAGGTTTTCAACCCAAAACGAGAGGCTGGAGCCATGTGCCAGCTCCCAGCAGGGGCTGGCTTCGTCGCGGCTCCTCTTAGAGCTGAGGGAAATCACTCGTTGCCTGCTTTGAGATGAGCCTAAGAGCCTTTATCAACATTTTTCATATATTTTGTTTGTTTTTTTGTTTGTTTCAACCTAATTCAGAGCCTTTCGGCTGTGTAAGACCTGGCCTTGCCCGTGCCTTGGGCAGCAGCCAGGGCTGTGACCCGTGGCGACATTTGGGATATTTTTCCCTTGCCATCCGCCTTGCTTGCTCGACAAATTTAAATCCTCCTCGGACGGAGCCGACGCGGGGCTTTTCTCCTCTCCTGGAGCCATTGCAGCCCTGAGCCCAGCTGCAGGGGAGCAGCCGCTGCCCTGGGTGCGAGCGATGGATGCAGAGCAAAACCCAATGGATGAGGGAGGGAGGCAGAAAAAACATGGATTTGGGGTGAATTTGGCCCCCGAGCTGGCTTTTGCTGGTGTTATTCCTCTTGATGCCCCTGCCCAGCACCGAGGTTCAAGAGAAGGGGAATGCGGCTAACGTTGGCCATGGGACAACTTTGGGCAAGCTCGCTAGAAAAGAAAGAAATCCCCCAAAACTGGTCCTGTGGGAAGCCACCACAACCCCAAAAGAAAGCTGCTCGCCCTGGACCCCCTGGATTTTGCTGGGGATTGTCATCGCAGAGCCCCAGTGGGGCTTCTCTAGGTTCTGGTATGGGGTTGAGCTCACGCTACAGCAGTGCCTTCCCTCCCGGCACCCTAAAGCGCTGCGTGATTTCAGGGTGCTCCTGGGGGATTTGGGATTTTTGGTCTTCATCGTTTCCAGAGGGAACAGGGCTGAAGCCCCACGACCGAGCGGAGAAGCCTGCGGCCACGGGCAGCATTGCTGAGCACCCATGGGGGGGGGGAGAGGGTGGGCGATGGGGGCTGTGGGGCACCCGGTGGCACCATGCCCGTGGGACTGGGAGCCGGCAGGGAAACCATCACTGAGACACCGTTAATGAGCTCGTTGCCATTAACAACCTCGGCAATTAAGAGCCCCCGGGAAGGCTGGGGAGATGCAGGGCTCTCATTACCACCAAGCCCACGTCACCGTGTCAGATGCCTTCATCCCTGGCTGAGGAAGAGGAGGAAGAGGAGGGGATGTGTCCAAGCCCAGGCATTGAGAAAAATGGGGGAAAAACCCCCTCACGTTCCATCTTCAGAGCCTTGAAGCCGCTCAAGGCCTTGTGTCGTCACGGGTTTTTGTAAAAACGGGGCTTTGCCAAGCCAGAAGTTGGACTTTTTGGGAATGCCCCAGGGGGAGGCAGTTGGTTTGGTCTGGTCTTGGCGACGCACCGAAACACCGATTTGGGATGAGGCTGTCCTATGTGACAAAACCCTCATGGGGCTGGGGGACGGGGACGTCACACAAAGCCGAACCACCCACCGATGCCCCACACCACCATGTCCACAAGCCAAAATGTGCACCGACAACACCAGCAGCCACTCTGGTGGGCACCAAAGGTTTCTCCAAGTCCTCAACATCTCCCCAGCCTCTCCCCAACCCCATCCTCGCCTTCCTCGCAGCCTCCAGGAGCCAGCAGGGACCAGCAGCACACCTGGGGCAGCCACCTTCAGCCTTGGGCCACGACTCTCCGACACGATAGTCTTTAAGCATAGAGTGTATAAACATGCTGAGTATATAATTTTCCTTTAAAATCTCTTTTTTTTTTTCCTTCTTTGTTTTTTTTTTTTTTTATAGAAATAAATACTTACTTTGTTTCTTTGAAGGGAATTTCACAAGTCTCTGCGCTGTTTCCAATGGGGACGTCCCCACCAGGGCCACCACGCTCGTGGGATGGTGACAACAGCGGCGCATGGGGCCGGGGGCTGTAGCTTTGCTGGGTGGTTTTTTTTGCTGGTGGGGGCACCCCTTGCTCCTTGTGCCCCCGTTTCTGCATGTCCCAGCCTCCCCGGGGTGGAGGTAACCCGTGGTGGGAGCTTGTCCCCAGGACGTGGTTGTTTCTCGCAGGCAGTTTTTGGGGATCCCATGCTTGGTGTGCACAGGGAGTCAGCGGGGGGTGGAGGTGCTTCACGTCGGGGGTTACGGCCAAAAAAAAGGCACGCGACCCTACCCTGCTTTGGAGGAGAGAGTGGAGATGGGATGAGGAAGGGACGAAATGGTCTTCTGGGGTTGGAGAGCCAGGAGCTGCCTCCACCCCACTGTCGGCCTCGGCAATTTGGGTGTTTTCTATTGGGGTCCCCATGGGTTGCCAGCATGGTCGGAGCTCCTCGCTGAGGTCAGTGATGTGGGTGGGGAAGGTGTACAGGGACGGGCCTGCGGTCTCCTCCATCCCAAGGGGACGCTTGGTGGCAGCCCAGCACCCTGGCAGGGCTGGAGGAAGGGGAGATGCTCCGGGAAGAGCCGACTCTTCTCAGCCCCGCACGCACCACAGGTGGTCCCATTGGCCAACAGGCACCAAAACCTTCAAAGATGGCCCAGAAGAAGACAAATCCCTCCCCATATCTGCTCTTCCCAGTCGGCTCCTCTCGGCATAAGGCGTGGGGTCCAAGCACGCCTGGTTGGGGCCGTGGATAAGGGCACCAGGTCCCTGCTGCGGGCAGTGCTGTGATGGGGGTCCCCTGGGGTCTTCTCCCCAGGGCTGAGGACGGAGATGCCTGACCCTGCTGGAAGCCTTTCAAGAACCTTCGCCTTTGGAAAAAGAAAGGTGTTTGGTGGCTGACGAGGTCGCAGGAAGGAGATAGTCAGAGGAGCAAAAGCAGAATTATAAAAGAAGCAGTGGACAGAGATATGGGCTCTACCAGGGTGGTTGGGCTGGTGCTTCCTCCAGATGCTTTGGATTTCAGGATGATTTGGCCTGGGTTTCTCCTTCGGGCTGCTGGGGATGGCGAGGAGACGACAGATGTGGGTGTCCCGTGCCAGTCCCTCTCTCCACACAGGACAACTGGCTCCAAAAGGAGCCTGAGCAGGTGGTCAGCACTGGTGGGGATGGGAGCATGACCCGTGTTTCCTGGTGGGCGAGGACCTTGGGGCTGGTTTATTGCCTTGGCAGGGAGGGATGGGTGTGTGTGTGTGGGGGGGGGGGCGAGGCTGGAGGCCTCTGGACGAGTGGCCTTCTCCTGGCGTCCTCTGGCTCCTGCAGCCCCCAGACGCAGCTGTGCTGTGCTTGTGCTGTCGTGGCTGCTGGATTCTGGGCAGCTTTTACCCACCTTCGGGCTTTCTGTCACAGAAATGTGATGAAAGTGAGCAGAAACCCCGCAGGAAGGCTGGGCACTGCTTCCTGAGGAGGAAAGGCCCTTCCCAGCCCTCCTCCACCAGCCCACGGAGGGGACAGGACAGTCTGGTGGTGACACACTGGGCCCAGTGCTCTGCAAAGAGCCCACGGGGGTGGCCTGAGCCATCCTCAGCTCCCACACCAGCAAGTGGCCAAAAACCAAACTGAAAAAACAACCCCCAAAGAAAGAGAGTTCAAAGAAAAAGACATTCCCCAAACAAGGATCCTTGGCGATGAGCAGCCGTGGGGTTTGAAGCCGTCTTCCCTTCAGGGAAACAGCACGGGCCTGCCCCTTTGGGCAGCTGAAAAATTCCCCTAAGTAGCACCTTCTGGCCCGCCACACGTCCGTGGAGCTGGCCCCAGGGCGAGCACGGGCTGCTCACTAAGGCCTGGAGAGTTTTGGGTTTTTGTGCACGGGCCAGCGTCTCCGGGCTCCAGGAGCGCGGTGGGCTTGGGTTCGGTTGTGCGGGGCCTCTGGCTCCGCCGGGCAGGAGAGGGAATGTGCTTGGTGGTTCCCTGAAGGTCTAGCAGCCTCCTTCCACCTTGATGTGTAAGATCTTGGAGAAGCCGGGTCTTTTCCTCAGGGCCTGGAGAAGGAGCAGAGAGTGGGGTTGGTGTGGGATGTGACAGGCCCTGCTGCCCCACGGGGCCGGTGAGGGAGAGGGGAGAAGATCTCGTGTCCTACCCATGGGAAGGGGTCTGCCGTGGTCCCACCCCACCACCCACACCCCGTGGGGACTTGGGTCCCTTATGGGACTGCCTCAGTGCCCCTGAAACCAGCTCTGGGGTTGGTTTCTGTTTGGTTTAAGGCACCTTTTCCAGGCGGCAGTGATACTTGGGGGCAGACAACGTCGACACGCAGGCAGCATTTGCGTGGCGTGGTGGTGGGCAAGAAGGGGGCCTCCAAAACTCCTCTGCAGGTGCCCGCGAGCCCAGGGGTGGATGTGGGTCTGGGTCTCTGCCCCCCAGTGCTCCTGCGCCAGGGCTCAGCAGTGCAGGAACCACACGGGACGTGTGGCCCCCATCTGGGTGTGCTGGTGGGCCTCCATCCCCACCTCCTGCCCTGCATCTCACAAGCGTTTCACCTTGTGCCCAGCCCTCTGTGGGATGAAGGCAACCAGAGGATGAAGAGAAGCGGAAGAACCTCTCTTTTTCCTCTTTTTTTCCCTTGGGCATGGGTGGAGACGTCTGCTTTGGGGACCTTGCCCAGACCCAGGACAGCCCAGACCCTGCCGAGCATCAAAAACCAAGTTCTGCAGCTCTGTGTAGCCAGCACTGTGTAACTAAAATTACCCCTATTTCTCCTTTCATGGGTGGATTTTAAGTGACTTTACAGAGATAAGCATGTAAGTTGTGCTGGGAGGGAAGTAACAGCCCTTTTCTGCCCTCGAGGAACAAACCTGCAGTGCAGCAGAAGGATTAAGGCAGTGGGAAGGAATCGCAGCACTCTAGATCTTGTTTTGGTCTTAGGGATTTGGGTCTGAACCAGAGCAAGTCTTCACGATGTCCCCCAGAGAGCCAAATGTTCTCTACTGGGTGACCCGGGACCAGCACCCCTTACCTGAAGCTTGTTCACCATTTCTTCAAACATCTTCTTGGCCTCAGGGCTGTGGGGTTCCTTGAAGTAGTCCACAATGCCCACCTGCACGACGATGGACTTCAGGTTCCGGCACACACCTGGGGGCAGAGACACCCCATTACTGGTGGGGACAGCCTCCCTACAGCTGGGTTTAACCCTACAACCCATCCCGTGCTCCTCAACGCATCAATATTCGGAGCAACCTCATCCTGATGATGGAGGAGACCTACTCTTGGTGACCAAGCCCTCTGCAGGGAGGATGCTAATCTACGAGAGGTCCCAGCACCTCGTGGTGTCAGCAGCATGTTCCTGCTGGTGGGGCTGGATGGAACGGTCTGCTTTGTGGATCTGTGGTGGCATTTTGGTCAGCAGATGATGTTACGAACCCTGCTCCACGAGCATGGCTACTCACTGTTGAAGTGCAGCAGGGCTTTGGGGGTGACCGGCGTGGAGGTCAGCACCAGCATCTCCAGCCCCTTCAGCCCCTCGCGACACATCTCAGCTGCGACCTCCTGGTTGATCTCCGCCACGTGGTCCAGCTCCAGGACCTGCAGCCGCATGCAGTTTCGGGCTGGAAGGACAGAGAGCCCACGTCAACAGTCCCAGGAAGGGATGGGGACAGCCAGCGCCAGCGGGGTGGTGGGAGGAAGGGTGGCAGCAAGGAGAAGCAGCGTCCACCCGTGGTCCTCAGGAGTCCGTGGGGTGGATTCATGCCCTGAGATCACCCTGGGGTGCACCATGCCCTTGGCCAGGGCCCTTCTCCCTGTCCCCTGGGAGGAGAACCACCTACCTAAGGAGGCCAGTCCCTGGACACCACAGCCTGCCCCTCCGATGCCCAGCGCCCGCAGGTGTGGCCAGCACCGGCCGATCATCTGAAGGCAGCGGTTGCTGAAACGCGTTGGCTGCTGGCTGGGGAGAAGAAGAAGAAGAAGGAAGAGCTGGGGAGGGCTGGCAGAAAAGCTCACCTCCCACCATGAGCGTCCCTGTGGGTGGCATGGCCACGCTGGCAGGAGGTGGCCCCAGGGCAGATGTCTCCATCGGAGCAGCTACCCCAGGCTGAGCTGCAACCAGGACAGAGCAGGAAACAGGAGATCCTACAACCAGGGCAGAGCAGGGACCAGGAGTTCCTACAACCAGGACAGAGCACGAACATGCACGCAGCCGAGTCCTTCTGCCCCAGATCCTTCACCTTTGGAGGTCCGAGCTCTGTTGCCTGCAGTGATCGAACTAGCAGCAGGTGGAGAAACCTACATGTCACCTGAGGTGTCCCCCAGGGAAGAAATAAGTCATCAGGGACTCGACATCGAGCTTCTCCTGCTGAGAGATCCCCTTCTGTACACCTTGATCCAGGCATTGCCTTGATGGAGGGCACGCCATCACAGCAAACCTCTCGGGACAAGAAGAGATGCCCAGGAGGTGTGCCCGGCCCCATGGCACAGAGCTGAGTGACCTGCCTGATTTCTCAGCTAGCCCTGTTTGTGGTGTTTCCCAAGCCATGAATTCCTGAGCACCCAGGTGTCACAGAGTGGGGAGCCCCCAGCATCTTCATGACCCAAAAAAAGAGAGGAGCTGCAGTCAGTGACTCCGCAGTGACTCGACGCCCTTCTGAAATCATCCGGGCCCTTCAGGCCTGCTGCTCTACAAGCAGTGAAGAGCTCAGACAAACATTTGATGTTCAGTGTCACCACCAGAGTGATCACGGCCCCTGTTTCATCTCTATTGCTGGCAGTCTCCCCAGAGACATTGCTGGCTGGCAGGGAGGTTCCCACACCCAGCATCTCTCGGTCTTTGCAGCCAGGGATGGGGCTGAGCTCCTGATCCCCCAGGATCCAACTCCCAGGGATCCCACAAGCAAACGTGGACCTGGGACCCGACTTCTCTCCAGCCTCCATACTCAGCCCAGCCCCTGCCAGCCTCAGTAGGACCCTTACCACGGGTGCAGAGGTGCGACCTGGAGAGAGATGATATCCCTGCAGCCTGCTCCGAGGGCCCAGATGACTTCGTGACCCACGGGGTCCGTAGAGCTCCTGGAATGACACAGAGGACACATGGGGGGCTGCCCAGGGGGCTGTGCCTGCAGCCTCCACTGCATACAGCCCACAGCCTGCCCGGGAACCACCACCCACACACGCAGGAAGGCTGAAGGCATTTCCATCTGGAATTGGGTTTACGGACGTGTAATATCTAGAAAAATAGAAGGTGAGGTGAAGCTGAAGTTGGGTTTGGAGGTGAGGCTGAAGGTGAGGCTGATTGTGGAAGATGAGGTTGAAGGTGGAGGCTGAAGTCTTCCAAAAGAAAGGTGGCACATCAGCCGTGCGGTGCTCAGGTGCTTGGATGAACGCAAGAGGTTGAACTGGGACTGCCCAGGCCATGTATCCTTGCAGAGCAAATATTATGCCCCTGCAGATCCCGCTGGGATGGTTTCACAAATACCTCCCCAACCAGCGTTTGTGCCGTGCCATGGGCTCAGGGGAGCTCCCACTGACACCCGTGGCTCCCTGAACCGAGGCAGTGCAGCAGCGATGTCAGGGATCACTGTCCCGAGGCCACCAGCCCGGGCTGAGGTCTCCGGCCACATCCCCACACTGATCCCTACTGAGGACTGAGGCTTCCTAACTCTGAATGACCTACTTCGAAACTTCAGGCGAGCCTAAAAATAAGCAAGAGGTGTTATCGTGACCGTTTCACACATCTGCACCGAAGGCGCCTGCCGAGAGCCCCCTGGGCGTGCGGTGGGTTAATTGGGCGTGAGTCAGAGTCACAGGTTAGCGATGTGCCCTCGAAGGGCTGGTGGCCGAGTCCTTGGGTTACAACACCTGGTGGCACCATCCTGCCTCGCAGTGTGGGGTCCCTGTAGCACCCAAGCACCTGGTCCAACCCTTGGGGTGCCCTGGGCACACCTGCCCACCTGAAGGACTCTCCATCCTGGGGGGGACGAGGAGACCCGCTGCCTGCAGGCGACATGGGGTGCTGAGCCTGAATGGTTGCTTGCAGGGGTCAGTGGAGCAAGGATTGTCCTCCCTAGGGGAGGAGGAAAACTAAATCTTGCCTCCACAGGAGGCAGAGCCTCCTCGGGAGGTGGCCAAGGTGCAGGAGCAGCCCCTGAGCTCCTCCAGGACCTGGGCACTGCCATGGGCCTTGTGTCCTTGCCCTTGGGCAAGGTATCCACGGTGGGTTTTGGTGATTCCATAGCACACCAGTCCTTGTATCCAGGATGGAAGGACCCCAAGGGCTCTGCTCCCGACTGGGAGCCTTCAGCAGGCAGGCAGAACCTCACTGGGACCCCATTTTGGTGCCCCTCTCCTCCTTTGTCCATCTCTAACATAAAGCAGCATCCCTGTACCGAGACCCCAGACACACTTCCAGCTGGGAACGGGGTGGTGGGAACGGACCAGCAAGGGAAATGTCTACCTGGGAACATGCCAGAAGAGGATGAGGGTTGCAAGAACAGCTCTTGAATTGCTCCTTAGGGACACTGGGGGTGGCGATGGGCATCAGAGGGGTCCCAGCACATCCCATGGATGTTCCCTGCCTGCTCCCCGCGGGCTGCCCTTACCGGTAGGTGACGGCCTGCAGGGCCCGGCAGTAGCAGCTGGCCAGCCAGAGCGAGCGGTCGGTCAGCACGTTGGGGCAGTGCGAGATGCGGAGGATGAGCAGGTTGCTGCCCGTGGCCTTCAGCAGGGACTCCAGCCCGGCTTCCAGGCAGCCCCTGAGGGGACGGAGGCGGGATCAGGCACGGGGACTCCTGCTCACGCTCCCTCCGGCCACCCTGGGTGGGTGAGGTCCCGTGGGGGTTGGATGCTGGGTCCCAAAACCCACAGCAGGAGCCAGGGGGTGATGGAAGGCCACCAGTGGAAACAGGTCATTGGTGCTCGTGGAGCATCACCATCCCTGGAAGGGTGCTGGGGGGTGCCCGTGGCCGCGGGGACTCACCGCGTGCTCTTCATGTAGTCCTCCTTGCTCTCCTTCTTCCCCCGCTGGCGTGGCTTGAGGTTTTGGAGGGTGAGGGAGTGCATCTGGGTGCACCACTGGGACAGCATGGCCAGGAACTGGGGGACAGGGGTGGCTGTCACGAGGGGGCATTTTCAGTGATGTCCCGTCCCACCCATCCTTGGCTATCTGGGGCAGGTCTGTGCACACCCCACCGCGCGCACACACAATCGTTTCTGCATGCACAAACATACGCATGCCATAACTCTGTGAAAATGCACGTGCAAGAGTGTATGCATGTATGCCCTCACCCCGGGCCGTGCCACCCCTGTCCCCGTACCTTGGAGGAGACCCTGGCATTCTCCAGCAGCACCCGTGTCCACACGGCCGGGTGCCGGGCCACGAACTTCCAGTCCTTGCACACCTCGGCCGCCCGCAGCAGGGTCTTGGTGTCCAGGTAGGTGAAGATGCAGAAGAGCGCTGCCCTCATCTTGAGGATCTCGGGGCTGATCACCTCGCTGGAGTGGACAGGGCTGCCCCTCTCCAGCCGGCCCCCCTTGCACATGGCCCCCTCGGACCTGGCTGTGGGACACGTGCCATCAGTGCCACCGGCGAGCCGGGGAAGGGATGCTCCTTGTGGAGACAGGGAAGAGGAGAGAGGCGACCCAAAACCTCCACGCACCATGATGTTGCCCAGCATGGTCGCATCCCTGTCCCCAACCTCACACCCTCCCATTCGCAAGCCCCCCAGCGCGGTCTCACCAGTCAGCCGGCAGCTGCCGGGGGGCCGGGATGCGGCAATGCCGGGCACCTCCGGGTCCCAGCCCTCAGCCTCCGACTCGGTGGTGCGGGACCCCACGTCAGAGACGTCGCCCTCCTCGCCCTCGGTGCTGTTGCGGTAGGGCCGGCGGTGCCAATTTTGGATGGCCTGGCGCCGCAGCCCTGAGCCCCGGCCGCCGTCCCGCGCCACGTAGGGGTGCCCGTCGGTTGTGTCGTCGGTGGGGCACGGCTCCGCGCTGTCGCTGTCGTAGCAGCCCGAGCTCTGCGACACCGCTTTCGCCCTGCTCGAGGCGCTGGGGGATGGAGGTGTCCAACCTCAGTGCCCGCCACCAGCCCCAAGAGCACCCCAGGGAGGGAGTCCCCTTCCCATGAGCACCTCCCATCCCATTAAAATCCCAAATGGGCGCACTCACCCGGTGCTGGAGGAGGAGCGCTGGTTGGGAATGGCGTAGGGGCCGTGCACGGCCGTCCCCGGCCCTGGGTGCCTCTCTCTCTGTGGGGAGAGGGGACGTGAGGAGCCAACACGGAGAAAGCCATTGGATGCAGGGAATGCGGGTGTCCTCATCCCCCATCACCCACCCAGCACCACGGATGTGTTGGTCCATGCCCACATGGGATGCAGAAGAACATCCCCAGCATCATCCCTGCACCTTACCAACCCTCACCCCATGTGGCACCCAGACACCAACCAAGACCCTTTGGGAATCCCCCCGCCAGGGTTACCCGCATCCCCACGGGGGTCCCCGTGTGTCCCCCGCTCAACCCTTTTGCAGCCACCCGAGAAGCCACGCGAGCGCTCGTGCCCGGATGCGCGGGGTGCCCGTGCCTGTGCCCGCGCCGGTACCGGTCGGCCAATGGCCTTGGCGCCCGGCGTGCCGCAGCGCCCCAGGCTGCCGTTCGGGGTGGTGCCGCAGCTGCTGCTGATGATCTGGAGCTGCTTCTCGGCGCGGTCCGCACGGTCCAGCAGCTCCTCGATGAAGTGCTGGAGGCGCACCTTGGCGTTGGCCTCGCGGGCGGCCGTCTCCTTCAGGAACTGGTCGATCTGCAGCACCTCCCTGCGCGGAGGGGACAGGGGGTGACGGTGGCACTCGGGTCCTTCCCCACCCAGCCCTGCTGAGCACCTCCACCCAGCCCAGCAGCTGGGCAGGGATGGTCCTGTGCATCCACATCAGCCTCATTTGGGGCTCTCCCAGCCCGGATGGTTCCACATCTGGACATGCTGGGGACCAGGGGATGCTCCTGCATGCAGCATGGATGCAGCCACCTTGATTAGGTGGGGATGGTGTCTCCAGCACCTTCTCTGGGATGTACACCCCAGCCCAAGCCCTCGCTGCCAGGACTGGGGTCAGGCCCCTGGGCACGGCAGAGCAGAGGGAGGAGGATGAAGTTGATGCAGGATGGCAGAGGGTGGCAGTGGTGCCCTGCCTCATTTGGGAAGGGCAGATTGAAGGGAATGAACTCAAGGGCAGCCTGAACACTTAAACCCCACTCAGCCCCATATCCCTGGCTGCACCTTCAGCTCCTTCATTAACGTATTAATTAACAGGAGCTCAGAGCCTTGAGCCTCTGGATGTGTCCTGGCAAGGCATTTGCTGTACTGAGGCACTGCAATGTTGTCCCCAACACGCAGCGTGCACAGTGACCTGCTTTCACCCCACACATGCGTGAGCCCAGGCACGCACCCTGCTGCTGACTTCATCCGATTCCCAAAAATATGTGTGTATACGCACAGGCACACTCAGCCATCACAGCCCCATGAGCACGTGTGTCCCATAAACACGTGCATCGGACACACTGCTATCACATCGCTGCAAATATGCCTGTCACACGAACGCACGCTTGCACACCCAGGTGCACACACACGCACAGCCATCTCGCACACCCACCAGTGCATCACACCCACGTGCAGAGCCACTCTTACATGCCAAAGCACCACGGAAACACACACAAAAAAAAACCCACACCCTGACACACACACACAGCGTGCACACCCATGAGCGCACTCACCCAGACACACCCAGCTGCGTGCACACTCAGCACCAATCACTCCCCGTAATCTTCCTGCCACAACTGCGCAGGTGATGTACACATGGATATACACACACACAACAGCTCTCACACCTTTGCTCAGACTGACAGATGTACAACCACAGCTCTGTGCTCCTGCCTTGTGCACACCCAGCCTTGCACACCTGGCTGCATGCATGCCCTGGAGTACGAAGGGGAAGGAGAGGGGGAGGCAGCCCACAGCGATGCAATTCATGTTGTTGGTTATTGCCCTTTAATTACCAACTAATTGCCCTCAAACCTGCCATTTGCAGGGAGAGCTCACCGGCAATAATTTGGGAATGCTCCTGGTGAGGGGTCCCTGAGACTTGGAAGGCAAATGGGGTGCTGGCACGCGGCTGGCAGTGTAAGGAGATGCTGATGGTTATCTCCCGCGTCTCTCATTCCCATGGACCGAGTGGAAAAACACCCCTGGCAAAGCCAACGGAGCCGAGGTGTAAAAAGCCTCCCCGTGCCAATGGCTGCAGGGAACAAACGTCACCGGCCACTGCCAAGGGCTCTTGGGTGTCATTGGGCGCATGGGCTGGGTGTAGGTTAGCCTGCAACCTCCCCACCTTGTGGCTGATGAAGCCTTACTGGAAATATTAATTTAAGCTTGGGGGGGGGGGCGGTCAGACAGATATATAAATGGCAACACAGATTAATTTTTTTGCTCTGGAGTCCCTTTTTTTCCTGCTTTTCACAGGGGCTACCATGAGCCCCAGCCTGATGCCAGCTTGTGGTCTGTTCCTGGTCTGCCTGGAGGAGGTGGGGGACCTATGGGGATGGTTGATGGGTAGGAGGGTTTCTCTAAAGAGATTTAGATCCAGAAGGTATTTTTGGGGTATAAAACTAGGTTCCTAGGTGACAACAATGTCCATGGACCGAACAAGCCATGCTTGATCCACTGGTCAACCTCTGTCTTCCCCAATTCACATCTCTCCAGACTCCACTCCAGAGCTGTCCACCCTGTTGGCCCTCATCCTGCCACTGCACATGCTTGAGATGCCCCTGGAAAACACCCCATGGGGCAGTGATGGCAGCCCCCAAACCTCCTGTTCCATACACGTGCACCTTCCAAAGGAGAGGTGTCCCCTTATCCAGCGTCATCCTCCTCTGCACCCCAGGATCACCCCCAACACCAGCAAATCCCATGAACACACACATTGCTTCCCAGCCCCAGTCATTATTTTGAGGGCAAAGTCATTAACGGATGTGTGGAAGATGGTGGGCATCAAGACAGCTCTTCGAGGAAGCTCCCCATCACTCCCAGGCCAGCACAACTGTGACTGTCCCCCTTCACCTGCTCCTTGCTGACTTTATGGACACTACCACGACCTCCAGCTTGGCCAAGAAACTCAAGAGGAACAAGGTTTGGTTGGGTGACACAGATGAGCAAGGACCCAACACTTGACTGGGGGAAACTCTAGAGCAGCCCTGGGGTGGGAAGGGCGGGGGTCTGAATGGGGAACATGGGATGAAAATGCAGAGGGCAGTGCCACAGCCCTAACAGCGAGTGGAGGTCACACTGCTCGGGCTACACCACCCTCCTTCTGGGAGAATAACCCTGAATTTGGCATGGCCAAGCTGGCCCTTTTCATGTTTATGACCATGGGGTGGGTCAATGGGTCACTCCATGAGCACTTCACCTGTGGGGTTAGTGGGGACGACCCAGTCCTGATGCTGGGGGACTCCAGTTGGCACCAGAGGTGGGCTGGAGCAACGTGGCCACCACTGTGTTCCTCAGCCTGATGGCCACATGCATCCCCAGTTTGGCCGTGCCCTGGGGCACTGGTGGCTCTGGGGCAGTCTGACATGATGTGACAGCTTGGTCACAGACATGGAGGAGCTCAGGTGTAAGTGGACACTGCCCACATGGGATAAGAAACAAACCACGATGAGTGATGATGCCAATGGGCATTGCCAAGGGGCTCGCACCCAAGCACTGCTCAGAGGGTTTGGTGACAGTGTTTGGGACTCATTCCCAGGGCTGATGTCCCCTCACCCCACCACAAGGAGGAGGAACGAAGGACTCACTGCTGCTTGCGGGTGAGCTCCTGCTCCTTCTGCACCAGGTCCTGCTTGAGCGAGGCCAGCATCTCCACGCTGACGTCCACCTGGCGGGACAGCTCGGATGCCCGGTCCTCCAGCTCCTGCTTCTCCCGGCTGAGCCGCAGGCTCTCCTGCTTGGCTTTCTCCAGCTCCGAGCTCTTGCGGTCCAGCTCCACCTGGAGCCGGCCGACCTGCGAGGCGATCTTCTGCTCCACCTCCTCCGTCAGCTTCTCCAGCCGCTTGTCCACCTCCAGCTTCTCGAAGGCACGGATCTTCAGGCGGGCCAGGCCTTCCTCGTAGGCAGCGTCCATAGCGGCCGGCGGCGTGGGGGCCGGCGCCACGGCTTTGCCCCGGGTGAAGATCTCGGTCAGCGGGATCTCGATCTCGTGGACATAGCGGGGCGAGGGGGAGGAGGACGGGGCCGGCTCCAGCTCCTCGGCGGGGACGAGGTCGCAGGAGAAGCGCTGCTCCTTGCCTTGGAAGGAGGTGCTCTCAAAGTAGTCCCGCCGGGCGGCCGGCGTCAGCAGGGCCCCGTCGGCGGCCAGGGGGAAGACGGCGGCATCGCAGATGCTGTTGGTCTTGGAGAGGACATAGAGGGTCTCATAGGTGTGGTTGTACTCCAGGTGCGCCCGCAGTGAGGAGAGGCTGCGGAAACGCTTGTGCTCCCCGCACCGCGGACACCGGTAGGGCAGGTCCAGCGAGGCCATCCCTCAGCTACGCGCCCCGACGCAGGGGAACTGTGCGGCCCCGCTCATGGCGTGGGACAGACGGACGGGTGGCACGTGGGATGGATCAGGGAAGCCCGGATGGTGGGGCCACGGCTCCGCTGGGGCATGGTGGGGTGGGAGCCCTGGGATGGGAGAGGGGGTCCGGCAAAGTCCTGGGGGGGCATCAGCATCGGGTGGTGCTGGGCGCTGGAAGAGAGAGAAGGGTTAGTGACGCAGGGATGGCGAGGCCCCAAAAGTCCTTCCCTGGTCCTTCTTCTTGGCACAACCTTTGGGAAGGCCCACAAACCTTGGAGACATGATCAACCTCTTCTTGGGAAAGGTCTGAAACCCTTGGGAAGGTCCACAACCCTTGGGAAGGTCCATAAACCTTGGGAAGGTCCACAAACGTTGGGAAGGTCCACAGCCCTTGGGAAGGTCTACAACCGTTGGGAAGATCCACAACTGTTGTTGGGAAGATCCACAACTGTTTTTGGGAAGGTCCACACCCCTTGGGAAGGGCCACACCCCTTGGGAAGGTCTACAACCATTGGGAAGATCCACAGCTGTTGTTGGAAAGATCCATGACCCTTGGGATGGTCCACACCCCTTGGGAAGGTGCACAATCCTTAGGAAGGCTCACAGCCATTGGGAAGGTGGATAACCCATGGGGAATCTTTGTCCATCAGCCCTGGGCTTGCCACAGAGAGGTGTCCCGCATGCCTTCCTGCACAATCACCATGCGAGCGGCCTCTGCGGTGCCAGGGATCTCCAGCCCAAGGAGCATCCCTGTGGTTGGATCCCACCTCCTCCAAGCAAAGGGTGACCCAGTGCTGATAGCCCATGTCATAGAATCACAGAATAATTAAGGTTGGAAAAGCCCTCCAGGATCATCTGGTCCAACCACCCGCCTACCACCACTGTCACCCACTGAACCACGTCCCCAAGCACCACGTCCAACCTTCCCTTGAACACCCCCAGGGACGGTGACGCCACCACCTCCCTGGGCACCCCATCCCTGCACCTGACTACTCTATTTGAGAAGAAATTCCTCCTAATTTCCAACCCGAAATGTCACCCCACAGCATGATTTCTCTCCCACAGTCACTTCTCCAGCCCCTCACCGCAACCATTAGGTTTCACCGCTGCCCACGGGGATGTTCCCGTTGGGACTGTGGTGGGACTGATCACAGCCCGTGGTTGTGATGGGATCACCCCACGGGTGCTGGGCTGTCCATCTCCCCTTCCCCCTGCTACAGGCACAGGTGATGCTCCTCAATCCCAGACCAACCCAGACCCATGGGGATTTGTCCCGTTTGTTGCTTGGCCACAAAGCCCCAAGATGTCCCCAGGGAGGTGGTGTAGGGATGAGACATCCCCAGGGGCCAGATGGGGTCACCTCGTGGCTCCACACACCTCAGGATCCTGCTCCCCATGAGGTTTTTTGGCCCCAGGGCTGTGGGATCCCCGAGCTGTGGAGCTGCAGAGGACAAGCTGGCTTCCCATGCCGAGTGTTTCCATGGGGACCTGTTTTATCCCCTGCCCACAAACCCTTCAAGGTATCGGGGGGAAAAAAAATACCCTTGGGGAACGGGACAAACCAGATGAAACCCAGCCGCCAGAACCGCGCCGTTTCCCGCGCAGGGCCGGGAGCACCCAGCTATCGCCTCCTCCTCTCTCGAGGAATTTGGTTTAATTATTTTAGGTTGTCTCCATGCACGAAGCTGCTGGCCTGGCATGGGATTCCAGCTTGAAAAAAAACACAACCATGTTTCTGCCCCAAAGAGATGCCGTGGCTGTTCCCCTCCCCGAAGCACTGAGGAGACCCATGGGTGGGAGCATCCTTGGCTCACCCCTCTGCAATAGCCTGCAAAGGGCAATTCCCTGCACCCTAAAACCCCTCTGAGCCTCTTTGCACCCCAAAACCACGGACCTTCAAGAGGGCTAAATCACCACTGAACCCTCCTCCACCCAGGAGGGTGGCTGTCCTGCTGGCTCAGAGCCACCAATATCCCCCGGGGCTCAGCACACACCTCAAAACCATTTTTTTTTAAGGGAAAAATTAGTAAGGGAAAGAAATCCATGCAAAGAACAATAATAAAAAGAGAACACAGATGTGCAGGGTGGATTTATGGAGCTGCCTGGCTGCTCCCGAAGCCGTCTGCTGGCCGGGTTTGTATTTTGGGGTAGTTACAAAACGCATCCATCCTCTCCCCTTAACCCCTCCTGGCTCAGCGCTGGCCAGAGCCCAGAAGCACAAAGCACGGCCGGGAACTCTGGGTTTCCATCGGTTGCCTCTGGTGCTGGGGGGATGATAAAGCGCTTTTCTGCTGTAGGGCCGGGGCCACGGCATCGTGCCGCCGGTGTTTCAGGCCTGGATCCCTGCCCGCATCTCCCGGGGTACCCGATCCGCTTCGCTTGGGATTTTCCAGCCCTAAGCCAGGGCAGGATCCGACCCAGGCGGGTGCGATGCCCACACCGCCTCGCCCCTCGTCCTGGGCAGAGCCCAGGCTCCATGAAAACCTCTCCTGCCTCCTTCCCCTCAATGGTGACCAGGATTTGGGGTTTGATGCCGCCGTGGCCGCCCCACAAACCCGCAGCATCCCGAGCCGGGCAGCGCTCGTGGCCACCGAGAGATTGCAGCAGCAGCAGCAGCAGCAAAACCCATCCCTGGGCTGCCTTGGTGCCGCTACCTCCGATCCATCATGGATCCTTTCTTCGCATTGTCTGGCTTTTTTTTTTTTTTTTATTTCCTACCCCCAGTAAAATAAAATAAAATAAAATAAAATACAGAATTACCAGCAGGCTCCAGCTGCTGGGCTGGAGGGGGGCGACGGGGAAGGAGGTGGCGGGTGCTTCCCCATCCTTCCCCAGCTGGGGCTGCAGTGACAGCAGCGGGGGGGTGCAGGGCGGCCGGGCCCCCCCGGATCAGGGCACAGCGGGTCCCCCATCGCCCCCCCCCCCGGCATCAGCTTTGTCCCCAAGGCCAGCGGCAGCCCGGGACCAAGCTACCCCCCGGCTCAGCATCCCTCCTACCTGCTCCTCGCTCCTGCGGCCAGGGCAGCATCTCTGCCGCTTCCCCGTCCCCGCCGAGCCGCGGGGGGGAGCAGAGGAAGGGAAGGGGGGGCCCCGAGAGCTCCCACCCGCCCCGGTGCACAAAGGAGGCGGCTTCAGGGCTTGGTCGGGGCGGAGGGAGGAGGGCTGCGGGCTCCCGGCCCCGCGGGCAGCAGCCGGCTCCCTGCGGCCGGCAGCTCCATGGAGGGCCCTGGGGAAGGGAAGGGAAGGGGGGGGGGGCTGCGGGAGGAGGGGGAGGACGGAGGGAGGAGGAGGAGGAGGAGGGTAGAGGCTGAAGGCCCCCGCCGGGGTGGGGAGCGGGGGTGCTGGGCACCCCGGGGCGCTGCGGGGCTCAGGGGGGGCTGCGCATGGCGAAGGATGGAGGGATGGAGGGAGAGGGATGGAGGGAGGGGGAAGGATGGAGGAATGGAGGGAGGGATGGAGGGATGGAGGGAGAGGGAAGGAGGGAGGGCGAGCGCTGGCAGCCGCCTCCTCCTCCTTTGCAGCCTGAGCCCGGACTGTTCCTCGCTGCCGCTTTCCTCCCGCACAGCTCCCTCTGCCTGTCTCCCCACGAACCTCCGCCGGGCCTTGCTGCTGCCATGCGGCCTCATCCTGCACCCCCCCCGCCTGCCGTTCCCCCCCCTGTGCCCCCCGAAGCCATGCCCCAGCCGCTGGCAGCTCCTGCCTGGCATCACCCCAGAGCATCCCCACCAGGCGTTGGCACCTGCACGGCTCCTTCCCTGGTCCTGGTCTGGTCCCCGAGCTCCAAGGCTTGGTCCCTGGCTCGGTTCTGATCCAGAACCTGAGCGCCTCGGCTTGGTGCTGAGCCTGGTTCCCAAACACCGTGGCGTGGTCCCCAGCTTGGTATTGGCCTCACCTCTGAGCGCCCCGGCTCGGTCCTTGGCTTCATCCTGACTCGGGCCCCAAACACCCTTGTCCAGTCCCCAGCTGGTCCCCGAGCACCTCAGCTTGGTCCTGATCCAGAGCCTGAGAACCTCGGCGTGGTCGTGCTCTGGTCCCTGACCACCCTGGCTTGCTCACGATCCAGTCCCCAAACATCTCGGTTTGGCCCCCAGCGGGGTCCTGATGTGTCCCCTGAACACCTCAGCTTGGTCCTGGTCCGGTCCCCAAGCAGCCCTGCGTGGTTCCTGGTGCTGAAGCTGCCCAGCACCAATATATTTCATCGTCTCTGACGGGGACGTGGCTTTGGATGCAGGTGGAGATGGCAGTGTGGGACCAGGGTGCTGCCAGCCGGGGGGAAAAGTGGATGTCCCCATCCCTGGGAAGCCCTGGGGTTTGGGGTGCTCCGGCCAGAGAGCAGAGGGTGAGGCTGGAGCTCTGCCCTCTCAGAGCTTTTGGGGCCGGCATCAACAACAGGCGCACTTCTGGGTTGACCAAGGCCTTGCGCACCATGCATGGTAAGTGGCACGGAAGGCTTCTTGCTGCAGGGTGAGAGCCACCGGCACCCAAAAAATGGCCTTTTCCCAAAGAAAAACGGGTGCTGAGGTCCCTATTAACCATATCTTGTATATCCCCCAATAAAAAGAGTGGTTTTTTTTCATGGTGCCCAGGGCCATCCGCATCCCATGGGGCTTGCAGGCTCGATGGCAGCAGAGAAGGGAGGGCACCGGTGGGATTTCTCACCGCAGGTTTGGTGTGAATTTGGCGGAGATTGGGGGTGCTGAGCGTTGTTAAAGTAAAGCCGGCAGGTGGGGGGACGTGGTGTGTGTGCCGCTGGTGTGGCACCGCTGTTGGTGCCAGCAGTGCTCGGGGCCAGCAGGATCCCACCCGCTGGGTGTGAGCACCCTTGGGTGCCATCAGAGCCCCGAGCCTACGGTGACAACACTCTCAGGGACAGGTCCGAGGGGACATTTAGGAACTCCCCCTCCGCCCGGTTTCCCTCTGGCCCCTTCCAGCAGGGCTGACCCCATCCCATCCCCGGAGGCAGCCCCGGGGGACCCGCAGCCCCGTCCCTCCCCGTCTCCCACCCGCGGTGTGGGGCAGCAGGTTCTGTGGGGCAGAGACGTGGGACAACGGTGTCACTTGGGTCTAGCTCTGGGATGCTCAGCAAAGGGCTGGGGGACACGGGGGCTGGAGAAGGAGATCTCTCTCCTCCCCAGGGCGGTTTGGGGACAGATCCCTGCTTTTCTGGGCTGGGAGAGGGCAGGAAAACAACCTCAAGCCCTGAGGTCCAAAGAGGGGAGCGGGGCTGCATTTTTCCCAGTTTCTTCTGGGGTTTCTCTTTGTTCCCCCTTTGCCCAAGCCTTGCTGGAACCGGGGGGACGCTTCCACCCCGCTGCTCACATCGACACCCCCACGATGTCCGTGCCTCCTTCCCTCCATCCCACCCCAGCCGCGGGGACCTGGCGGGCTGGGGACCTGAGGCTGAGCTGGCTCCGGGGCTCCAAGTAGGACAAATCCCTCCAGGAGCAGGATTTGGCCGCTGCCCAGGGCCGCCCAGCATCCGTGGCCCCGGCACTCCTTGCAAAACAAGCCCAGAGCCACAGCCCTGTTTTCGGGGCCCCTTTCCCATTCCATCTGGGGACAGGACCCTTTTCCCGGGACGAGCTGCCCGCCTTGGGATGAGGGATGAGGACCGCAGGCTCCCCCGCTGATGGATTTTCCCTCCCTGCTAATTATTTGGGCACCTTTCTCCGCGACGTGGCAGCTAAAGGTGAAAAACGCAGCAGAAATCCCGCTGCCGTTGGCCGCCGCGCAGTTTCGGCAGGCAGAGAGCGAGCCCAGCGAGGCCTCAGATCAGAACAAACGTTTAATTATAAAAATAGACGCGATTCTCTAATATTCCCCATAGAATCTCTTTACAAACGGGAAAATATTCATAATACCAACATCACCGCTACCAAAGGGACCGCTGCCGCAAAAGGCAGGCGGTGGCCGCGCCATCCCCACCGTGTGGCGCCGAGGGCACCGCATCCCCGCAGGGGAGGTGCTGGTTTACACCATTTACTCCGCGCCAGGAGCGGGGTAACTCACGGCCCGGGCGCTGCAAAGGCAGCCCCAGCCGGGCTGTCCGTGGGTGTATAAAAAAATCGGCGGCGATTCCTTTCTGTACATCTTTTGTTCTGTTCCTCCTCGGCGCAGGAGCTGTAGGAACGGCTCGGTCCTTGCGCTTTGGAGGCGGCTCCGGTGGCCGGAGCTGCTCCGAGCCACGGGTGCAGAGCGCGGCTCAGCACCGCCTCGGCCCTCTCCGCCGCGCTGCTCTCCTCCTGGCACAGCCGGGCACGGCTCGCCCGCGGCTGGCGTCCTCTCCGGGGCCACCCCAGGGTGTTCCCAGCCCAGCTCTTCCTCCAGATGCTCGGGGGGGTCCCGTTTCGGGCAAACGCCGTCTCGCAGCGCTCAGCGCGGGGGCTTCACAGCGTCCCGAAGGAGAGACCCACCGAGAAGAAGCCCAAGCCTTTGAGCTTCTCCTCCGTCCGCGCTTTCTGCTTCAGGTGGACTTTGCTGTGCCGCTTCTTCTCGTCGCTCCTGGCGAAGCGGCGGCCGCAGGTGTCGCAGGAGAAGGGCTTCTCGCCCGTGTGGGTGCGGATGTGGGTGGTGAGGTGGTCGCTGCGGCTGAAGTTCCTCAGGCAGATGCGGCACTGGAAGGGCTTGTGGCCCGTGTGGATGCGGAGGTGCCTGTTGAGCTCGTCGGAGCGGGCGAAGCTCCGCACGCAGTTCTCGACGGGGCAGGCGAAGGCTTTCTCGTGGGGCTTGGGGCAGAAGCATTTGGAAGAGCACTTGGTGCGGCGAGGCTTCTTCTTGGGCTCGGCCAGGGCCGGCGGGGCGGCAGGCAGCAGCGAGGGGATGGAGGCCGGGGCGGGGTGGCCCAAAAAGTCCGCGGGAGGGACGGAGGGCGAGGGGTGGGGATGGAGGAGCTCGCCGGAGCTCAGCAGAGCCGGCAGGACTTCGGGCTGGGCCAAGGAGGAGTCGAAGTCCGGCAGGAGCTGGGGGGCGAGGCTGTGCAGCTTGGCGTCCCCGAAGTCGCCGCGGGCCGGGAAGTTTTCGGGCTCGCAGCCGAATCCCAAAGAGGCTCCGGGGAAGCAGCCGGGGTCCTCCGCGAGGCTGCTGAGCTCCGACTGGCAGCTGACGGACAGCACGTTTTCCATCTTGGAGCCCAGCGGGTGGAACATGGCCTGGCCGCTCTCCCCGGCCGGGAAGGCCTCGGGGGAATGGTAGCCAGCGGGCAAGTAGGCTTGGTGCTGGGCCACGGGCTCCCACTGGGCGCAGGAGGCTTTGAACTTGTCCAGGGACGGCGAGCCGGGGGGCAGCTTGATGTCCTGCTTGGTGTCCAGGAGCTTGGGCTCGAAGAAGCACTGCGAGGGGCTCCCCAAGGAGGGCTGGGGCTGCAGGGGGTGCGTGGCCTCGGCGGTGGGGAAGGTGCCGTAGCCCTGCTCGCCGAAGGGGGCTGGCACGGGGACGTTCATGTCGGGCTGGCAGCCGGCGTAGAGCTCCAGCTGGCTCGGGGGCACCTCAGGGCAGGGGTAGAGAGCGTCCAGGTGCCTTTGGTGGCCCTCGGAGGGGGCGAAGGGGGAGATGCCCAGGATCCCCGACATCAGGTTGAAGAGGGATTCCTGGTCCTGGGGGTGCTCCGGCACCGCCTTGATGAAGAAGCTGCCGGTGTAGCTGAGCGAGGGGGAGGGCTGGCTGCCCGGGGGGGGGTAATCCGCCGCCCCGCCGCTCACCGGGGCGCCCAGCAGCTCACCTGGGGACGCAGAGGGGACGATTGTTAGAGGGGATAGAGGGATAGAGGGATGCTGGGATGGGGAGGGGGGAGATGCGGGGGAACGGCGGGATGCTGGAGCTGCGTCACCGCGTGGTCCCCATCCCAGCCGGGTCCCCTGTGCCCCCCCCCCATGGCAGGACCCCCATCACCCCCACCCTGGGCTGGCCGGGCACTGCTGGACCCGCAGCCAGGGGCTGGGGGGGCAGAGTTGGGGACGGTGCCCGGCTCCTAGCTGGAGATGTCGCCCCCAGCGGGGTCCCGCATCCCTGCCCGGCTCCCCCCCTGCCCTTACCTCCGAGGAATTCGGCCTCCGCCAGAAGTTGCTGCTCGGTCTGCCCCAAGCCCTGCAGCTCCCCGGCTTTCATCTCGCAGCTCTCCTCGTACTTGGAGTAGAGCGGGTCCGGGCAGGAGAAATCCATGACGTTGAGCATCTCCCTGGGAGGCACGGTCGGAGGAGAGCAGCTGGGAGGTGCTCGGGGGGGCTTGGGCCGAGCCCGAGGATGCTCCGGGGGCTGCGTGGGGTGAGCCGGGAGGTGCTGTGGGGTAGCCGGTGTGGTCCAGGGGATGCTCGGGGCGATCCGGGGGATGCTCAGGATGATCCAGGGGATGCTCACAGTGATCCCGAGGATGCTGCGGGGTGATCCGGAGGATGATGCAGGGTACCTGGCGTGGTGCAAGGGCTGCTCACGGCGATCCAGGGAATTCTCGGGGTGATCCAGGGGATGCTGTGGGGTACCCGGTGTGACGCAGAGGATGCTCAGGGTGATCCGGGGGATGCTTGGGGTGATCCGGGGGATGCTGCGGGGTACCCGGCGTGGTGCAAGGGATGCTCGGGGTGATCCAGGGGATGCTTGGGGGGATCCGGGGGATGCTCAGGGCGGTCCCGGGGATGCTCGGGGTGATCCAGGGGATGCTCGGGGCGAGCCGGGGGATGCTCGGGGGGATCCGGGGGGTGCTCGGGGTGCCTCGGGGGGTGCCCGGGGTGCCGGGGGCGGTGTGTGCGGGGGGGGGGGCTGCGGGCTGGGGCAGCCGTGCCCGGGGCCGTGGGGCGGCAGGGGCCGGCGGAGCAGCGCAGCCCGTGCGGACGCCCGGCTCGCCCTCCCCGCCGCCCCCTTTATAGCTGCCGCGGGGCCGCTCCGACCCTTCCGCCGCAGCCATTTCTGGAGTCCCCAGCGAGGCTGCCGTGACGTAAATGCCCAAATATGGACTCAGGATGTAGGCTAGGGAGCCCCAATAAGGAAATCTCTCCCGTGACGCTGCTGCCCCCTCCCTCCCCCCCACCCCTCCCTCCGCCTTTTCTCCAGATTATTTTTTTTTATCTTTTTTTTTTTTTCCCCCTTTTCCTTCCTCCTTCTCTCCCCCCCCCCCTTTTTTTTTTTTTTTTTTTTGCCCTAATAATCGCGATATTTTTAACAAATCGCTGCAGGCCCCGCGGTGCCGCCGGGCTTGGGGTGCATTGCTGGGTGCGTGGCTGCGTGCATGGCTGCACCTGGTTGTGCATCTGTTTGCGTGTGTATTTCAGTTGTGTGCGTGTGTTTGCGCGTGTGTTTTATTTGTGTGTGTGTGTTTTTGTGTGTATTTGTGCCCGGACTCTGTCCGTGTGCATGCACATCCCCCCCCCCCCCCCCCCGTCCCACCCGCACCCCCCACCACACCTTTCTCACCACCACACCCGTGCACACACACACAGGTGCAAGCACACACACACACACACACGTACACACATCCCTCGCCTCCCTCCGGGCTCAGGTCACCATCCCCACGGCCGGGGGATGCTCAGGATCCGGCCCTCGCACCGCAGCAACGCACTCCCCGAGCGCTCGGGCTCTGGCTCCCCTCCCAACGTGGGCTGCTGTTATTCCAGATTTACATCTCCCCAGGCTCTTATTCGCCTTATGCTATTTTTTCCCCGTGAATGCCTTTTGTTGCTCTTGTTCCTTCTAGAAGCGTGAAAGGTGCTGGGCTTGCGATTCCCCCCCCCCCCCCCCCCTGCCCCGTTCCTCCTTCCCAAGGAGGATTTTGCAATGCTTTCCCATTTCTGCTGGCATTCTGCGTTTGGAGCCGCGAGGCAGATCCTGGCTGCGCCGGCTTCTCCTGCGATGGGGCGAGCTGCCAAAACGAGAAGGCAAACGCTGCGGCCAGCTCCCTCACCGTGTCCCCGTCCTCCTGGTTCTTGGCTCCTGGCCACACCGGTGCGATCGGCGTGGGTTCAGGCTGGGAGAGGGCAGATCCACACCGCAAACCCCACCGGCGCATCCAAGGGGGACGTTGAGAGGGTGGAGCTGGTAGGAGCAGCTCTTCGGGAGGCTCCTTCCACTGCTGCCACGGTGCCCTGAGCATCCTGAAGCATCCACTGAAGGAAGTGTGGAGGCTGCTGCTTGTCCTGGTTTGATTTTGGAGATTTCCAAATTTCCAAGGGCAACTTTGAGCCGGAGCCGAGCCCGGCAGAGCGGCGATGCTTTGGGGAACCGGCATCGAGCATGGGTGGTTTAGCCAAGGAGGGGAAGTTTTTCTCCAGGCAATTCAGACCCCACCACAAAACACACGTGGAACAACAATTACAGGTGGTTTTGGAACAAACCCACCACTTTTGAGCAGAATGAAGCCGGTGAGGAGGCCGGCGTGGTCCATGAGCATCACCTACTGCATCCGCGGCACCAAGCGGGGCGCCGGCAAGGGCGCAGCGCTATTCCTGGCTGGGGCCGTGACTCAGCGCCTCACCTCGGGCAGAGCACTTCCAGATGTGTCTAGCAGTGCTTCCCCACGCGGGGGGCAGGCTGCTAAGCGCTGCCTCTGTAAAATGCGCCGAGATCTCCGGAGAAGAGGTGCAAAGAGGCGTTAAGCCTGGCTGGTGATTCAGGGAGTGTCAGGGGATGAGCTGCGAGGTTCAGGCTGGAAACAAAAGAGGGGATGGAGAGAGGTACAGGACATTGTCACTGGTGGAAATGGTGAGCAGGACAGAGTTATTCGTCGCTTCCCAGCTCTCAGGAGCTGGGGGAGTCCAGTGCCACGGCCACAACGCAGATTTGGGGCAGGCCAAAAGCAACGCTTAGCCCTGCAGGGCTCGACGAAACCGAAACTCACGGCTCCAGGATGTCACGGAGACCAGAGCGACAAATGGGTTCAAACAGTCTGCCTGTGGCTGCTGGCCACAACCACAGCCTCCTGTTCATGAGATCTGCTGCTCGCTGGCGGGACCCAACCCGGGGATGGACCTTGGGGTCCTTGCTCTCCTCCTCCCCCTGCCCTGGGCATCTCTCCGGGGATGTGCCGGACAGCCCCAGTCCCTTTTCTCCTGGAGGTGGAAAACCCTGTCCCACCTTTATGGGATGCCAGGCAGCAAGGGCTGACGTGCCCCACATGTCCCCCGCCACCGCCACGGGGCAAGGGCAGCCCTAGGAAACCTCTCTCCATCCGGAGAGCTGATCCTAAAATCGTGGTGGTCTGAGTCAGGAAAACAACGGTGTGTTGTTTATGTAAGCCTTGTCTGCCTGGGGGAGCACTGCTAATCCTCCAGGGGCGGCTGTGGTGGTTTGGGTATGGTCCCACGTACCCTCTCCTTTTTTTTCCTGCTTAGCTTGAGAGAAATAAAACCCCACTTGCATTTGTAAATCGGTCTCTAAATGACCCTCTCTGAAGGCAGCTCCTGTTGGGGAGCGTGGCCGTGTTAGCGAGGGGAGCATCAGCTCCGGCCGGGGAGGTGATGCTGCCAGCAAGGGCTCCAGCGAAGCGCATGAGGTAATAGAAAACGTGACTGGGAGCGGAGCCAGGCTCCGGGGCCAGCTGCTGGCACAGCGCCTTGGTGCCCAGGAGGGTCCTTGGCCGGGAGGACGCGGGATAGCCTTCCCGTGGCGCACCGTGTCGTCACACGGGGACAGGAGGGAATCCATGCGCCGCCGCCAGCTCCCCTCCTGCCTTGCAGAGGCACCCGGGCAGATAACAGATTTCACCCCCGATTTTCAGGTCCTCTCTGTCTCTGCTCCTTGCAGGAGCCTCTGCTGAAGCTCTCCAGGAGTGGAAGCGATTTGGAAAGCTGTTGTGTGAGCTCCAAGCGTGTACCTTGCCGTGGCGATCGCCCCAAGGAGAAAGGGTTCGGCTGCTGTCAGGGCATCCCTCCCTGCCTGCACCCCCATGGGAGCACCCTCGGGGCAGCCACCGACGACCCCAAAGGGAGCAGAGCTTTTGCTCTGGCATTGCCAGGAACCCAAAGACAGGACGCAATTTGCTCAGTGCCCTCTGACCCCTGCTGTGTGCGCACCCCCGTATCTTGTCCCCAGCTCGCCCAGGAGCGCAGCCCCCCCGGGGGACACGGTGCCAGCCCGGGGGCTCCCCGGCCACCTGCAGCTGGCTGGCACAAGCCACCAGCCCTGGCTCCAGCCTGGGTGAGTGTTCACTTGGCGAGCTCCTCTCCGGTGCCTGCTGGTCCGCCCAGGCATTTCCTCCAAGCTGGACCCCAATGTTTTTTTTGGCCTCCCCCCCACGACACACAGATCATCACGACAAGCTGCCTCCCCCCCAGCGGGGCTATAGCATGGAAATCAAGTGCAAATTCTTGGCTTTGTCTCATTTCTCCCCCAGCTTTCACCTTTGGGGGCTTGGTCTGGGCTCTCCCTTATGCTCCAGGGGGACTCTAGCAAGGGGCTGGATGCTCCTGGGACTCCCAGCCCTTTTTGAGGGAGAAGGTGCTGTGGAAAGGAGGCAAAGTGTCCTCCTGCTCTTGCCCTGCCTTGCCTTGCCATGGCCAGAAAGGAGCTGGGGGAGGCCTGGGGAGATCCCTCCCCACCACAGCCTCCCAGAGGTGGAGTTGGGCAGCACGGAGCTGAGGCTGGAAGTCGTTTCTCCAAAGGGATGGACTAAATGTGGGTCATGGTGATGCCACACGTAGGGAAAGGGATAATTTCCGTGTGTCTTCTTCCACATCCCAGGTATTTATGTCTCCTGCTTCTTCTGCACTAGACCTATATTTAATAACCCTTTGTAGTTTTTTCTCCGTTGTCTAATTATGTTTTGAACCCTTAGCACCCTGTGCTCATCCCTGTGGGTTGAGGAGCCTCCAGGCACACCGGGATGTGTGCGATGAACCTGCCGGCTGCCCACCAGAGACCGTGGCTCCATCAGCTGAGCCGCTGGTCCTGAATATGCATCAAGATGTTTCTGTGATTCCTTAAACCACCCCCACCAAAACAAAAGAAAACAGCAGAAGACAATGCTATTTCTTTACAAACCACCCCAAATTTCCCTCAGCTGGGCCCTGGAGAAAGAAAAGGGAGCAGAAGCCTGCCCTGAAGCTGGTGATGGACTTCACGGGGGGATGGATGGTGAGATGGGATGGGGCAGTGACCCATCTTGGGGTGGCTGCTGGAGGTGGCACACCGATGGGTCGCTGCCCCACTGCCGGATTTCTCCTCTTCGCTCTGTGCCACCCCTCCAGGGAGGGGTACATCGCCCCTTTCAGGAAAACTAGAATGCATTGCTCCGCATTTCCATGGCAACTGGCACACCACCAGCCCTGCTGCCAGTCCCTTCCCTGCTCGGCAGAGGGGATGCTCGTGTGACGGAGGGGACACCGAGAGGTCGGAGGGGATGCTCGTGTGATGGAGGGGACACCAAGAAGTCACAAGGATTGCCTCCACCTCCCACCCATGCCACCACCGAGGACTTTTGCCCAAGCGCATCTTTCCCCTAGTGGCTTCAGCAGATTTGAGCAGCATGTGAGGCTCTGTAAGATGTCTGCCAAAAGGGCTTTTTTTTTTTTTTTTTTTAATTATTATTTTTTTATTACCTGGCACGAGGGAGGAGCAGCTGGCTGGAATTTCAGAGCTGAGCCCGGCGGGAGGTCGGGGCGGATGGCTATCTCCCTCCAGGTTTTATGTTGCTGCACATCACCATATTCAGCGGGCGCTCAGCGACAGTGCCGCCTCTTCCTGACCTTAACATTTATGGCTTCTCCTGCATCCTTGCTTTTTTACCAGCTTTGGGGTGAAATCCCTCCAATTCGGGTGCTGTGGCTGTTCCCTGCAGCCCGGGAGCAGGCGAGGATGGCGGAGCAGCTCGCCAGAATGGAGCTTTTCATCCTAAAAATAGGCTGGGAGGAAAGCAGCTCTTCTCCTGCCCCCCAGCCCACCAAATGATCACACCCAAATCGATCCCAAAGGCAAAGCACTATCACTGTGAGCTCGCAGGGAAGCAGAAGCAGTGTTTCTGCTCTCTCCTTCATCACACATCCTAGCCACAATATTTTTAGTGTTGGTTTTGCATGTGCTGCTTAGGGGCAGGGCAATCAACTGGGCTCAGGACAAGCACCGTGACTTTGCCAGGCAGCTGGTGGGCACGTTTCCCTGTAATAAAGCAGGAGGGGACGATTTCCTCAACTTCTTTCCAAATTCACGTTTTTCTCTAAGAGTCTCTCCACCGCGGTGCGTTGACTGGAAAGCTGCAGGCACTTCAAGCAAGCCCTCCTTCCAGGCTGAATGAAGTGATTCACTGAGCCCCAAATAAGCCTTTCTCCACTCGCTCTCACACTGGTTTTTAACCACCTCTAAAAAAAATCTGTATGTTTTTAATAAAACAATATTTAAACTGAACCATTGGGCTGTTTTATTTTTAACTTCTGAGTTTCCAGAGGGCTTTGACCAGGACCTTGATGCCTGAAATGAACCAGCACCAGGGGGTTCCCTCAGGGCTCTCAGCCCCCCCAGGACATCGCAGGCTGCCGTGCCCCCAGTATCACAGGGCTCTGGCTTTGCCAGCACTCTGGCAGAGATGCCCTGAGCGGGACACAGACGTCCACTGCCACCCTCCACCCGAAACAGAGCCGCCTTGCCATCAGATAAGGCTGCTCATTAACAAACCATTGCAATAAAATACCCTAAGGACGGATGCAGAAGAGCTGAGCTGGCTGCAGAGGTGCTGCTAGCAGAGGGCAAGTTACCAGAGCCATTCCTCCACCCACTGGTGTGAGTTAAGTGACATGGCCAAGGACACACGGAGTGCCTGTTGCAGAGATGGTGGCCAAAGCTTTTCCAAGCACTGGCTGCAAGCCGTGCCCTCGAGCCCCCTGAGGTTCCCAACCTCTCTGATTTTAAGGGGCACCTGGCCCAGTGCCTGCCTGGTGAGGAATTTATCCCACAGCTCTTCATTTGTGAGGGCTGTCCGCTTCCTTGACCAGATCCTTTTCAGGAATGTTTCCAAGACTCCAGAGAAACACACTCCAGAATCATTAATCAGTGCAGCATAAAGATTTATTAACTCTCTTCTCCATGAAATAAAACCATCAGCCTCCGAAGCCGGCTTTCTGTGCCATCAATTCTTCCTTCCAAGTAAATTTAAAGGCTGTCACCATCAGCTGCTAGAGAAGGCAAATCCATCTATCAAGTTCTGATTTGTTGCTTGTGGTTACAGCATCGTGATCTCGACTCGCATCCAAAATACGATTGTGAAATGATGGTAGGCTTTCTTTTGCCATTAGTATTAATTATATTAATAAAACTTGATGATATTCTTGCCAAAGGTTGGAAGTGCATGGAAAGTCATGGAACTCTGCGAATTGACTGCTCTGGCCTCTTGGCATATAATTAGGAAAACTATTAAACGTGGTGTTTTGTGCAAATTAATACAAGCTGCATCTATTCTGCAGTGCCCCCGTTCAGCTACAAGAGCAGAAGTTCCCTTCTCACATGCAGGCAGCAGGCTGCTCAACCTAGGCATGAATGGAAAAAGCATCACTCTCAAATATATTTGCTAGAGTGCATTTTTTTTTTTTTACCCCAAAACCCTCTCAGTGGAAAAATACTGTGGTGCAGGAGAGGGGAGAAGTCAGTGCATCCGCTCCTGGCCTGATGGGTTCCAGCCACGCATCCATCACCCTTTTACCAGCATTGGCTGGAGCTGGGAACAGATCAGTAGGTAATGAGGCGAGGAAGCCGTATAGGAGCATTAGGCTGAGCTGGAAAAGGATGGGGTTGAAACTTTCCTATAAACTTGAATCACCACAATGACACACATCACCGGGAATATTTACTCGTGTCACCTGGAAGAGAGTCAGGAGGAGGAAGGGTCTTGAGTGGGCCTCCACGGGGCGCTCCATGCTTCAGTCTCTGAGGTGAGCAGGAGGGTTTTTCTTTGCCTTGGAGCTGCTGAAAAGGGACTGGAGCAAGGCCGAGCATCCCCCGCAGGAGCCTCCTGGTCCTGGGACACTGCTCTGCAGGGCACACCGTGAGCAGTCTCCTCTTGTCTTGGCTTCCTTCAGCTCGTGGTCTCATGGCTCCTCTCAGCCTTCCCTGGTGCGTCCTCTTCCCATCATCGCCCGAAGCTGGTGATGCCAGCTGGGTTGAAGGGTTTGTTTGCATGGAGGTCCACCTCAGCTAATGCCACGGCCTCTAGCATCAGTTCTGCAGCTTATATCCATCTACAAGTAAGCACAGCAATTGGGAAATTACCAGTGATTAAATCTGGGATATAAGATCGAATCGTGGAATGGTTTGGGTTGGAAGTGACCTTGAAGACCACTTGGTTCCAGGGGGTACCCTGCCTTGCTTTGGGCAGGGTCTGGGTGTCCTGATGCCAACAGCCAGCTGCAGCCAGCATCAGCCCATTGGTGTGGTGGACCTCTGTTTTTTTCTCTGCTTTATTTCTCTATTTTTTAAAATATAAGCAGGATGCAATCGCTGGGGACAGCACCGGGTGCAAGGCACGGGATGGACACTGCACCCCTGGTGTTGTGACAGCGAGCGATGACAGACGCATGCTCAGCTCGCACCGATTTCTCCTTTGCTGCTCCAGTTCGCAACTAAAAATAAGCAGAAGGAGCTGAGTCTGCTCCAAGGAATTGTGGGGTAATAGATAAATAAAAATAAAAAGCAATGCTGGTGAGCGGAGACGTTTTTAAAGCTAGATCACCTCCGTCATTGCCACAGCTTTAAACCTCTGCCCAGGAAACACCCCCAGATCAATGCCTTCCTGTTAAAAATGAAAATTCCTTTCCTGTATGGCCAGGAAATGTCCAGGGAGGAGGATGCAGTCAGAGCCGCTGACCCCACCTTCATGGTCAGGTGGTGGATTAGGATCCTGGCTAAAAACCTCCAGCGAGCTCTCCTAGCAGGTCGCAGCCTGACCCCCGCTGCAACCTTTTGGTCTCTGACAATGAGCCTGGGCTTGTTTCGTGCCTCGACCATGCCTTGGCTCCCTGCTGGGAAGAGGCCTGGCAGTGCAACCTCCTTCTGTCCCCCGCTCCGTGCTCTGGTTGCCTACAGAGGGGCATGCACGGAGGTGCTGGGGGCTGCTCAGGGGGATCTCATGTCCGCCAAGCCCTCCAGTGAGGTGCGGAGAGGCCGGAGCCAGGCTCTGCTCAGCAGTGCCCAGGGCCAGGCCCAGAGGCCGCGGGCCCAGCCCGGAGCCCCGGCGGCTCCCCCTGCCCCTCAGGCAGCACTGCTGGGCCGGGCGGGTGCCGGAGCCCTGGCACAGGCTGCCCAGAGCTTGGGGGGCTCCTCCTGGGGGAGCTTCAGCAGCCACTGGGACATGGGGTTGGAGGTCCCAGACCCTGGGGCCCTGTGCTCCATGGCCACTGAGTGACCCGGTCTGGCTGTCTGGGACTCCATAGAATCATTCCTTGCAGGGCGCACGTGAATTAAACATTTTTAACATTTATGTTAATAAAATAACATTAATAACAGGTTAAGTTTAATAACAGTCTGCTGCAGAGGAACGCTGCAAGATGTATCATTCTTGCCCAAAAAGTGTTTGGAAAGGGCCTACAAGGTGCACATCCCCTCCCAAGGTCATGCACGAGCTGCCACTGGAGAGACTGGGGTGAGCTTCTGTGGGAACATCTAGTGGGATCGTCAATGTTGGCTTTAAGGGTGCCAGCACTTCGGGGAGGTTTCATCTCTATCTCAGGCTCTACTCAGAGGCATTTCATGTTGTATCTGTTTTGTTTGTTTCTTGACTCTTTGGTCTGATTTCTCCTTTCCTCCTCCCCCAATGAGGTAAATAAAGCTTATTCTTCAGGAAACATTCATCTCCCAGTTTGCCCCAGGCACAACCCAACTGTCCTTAGGGGCTGAACACGACCATAAGCATTTACTCTTACCTCTGAAACGCAGCCAGCTTTGGCATAGCACATGCTAATATTCGCTACTTTCACTTGCACATGACATTTTCTTCTTTTTTTTCCCTCTCCTTTCAGAATTCAGATTCAATCGGTGATAGCAAAAGGTTGAAAGACCACATCATGCTGGAAGCGTGGACATTTCAGGGGAAGAAACACGCCTGGTTTTCCGAGGAGATGAAACAAGGCTGCGCTTTGTCGGCACAGCCGCGACTTTCCCACAGCGATCCGTAGGCAACGCTTTGAACGTGTCCGACATCAGAAGCTGTGGCTCTGCCCTTTCTCCTTGTCCTCGCTGGCGATTCTGACCCCTCGCTGTAAGCAGCTCCAGCTTCCTCTGCAGTCACCGAGGGCGGTGATTAATCCCATTCGATGCCTCGCTGATGTGTTAAACAAAATGCTGCGCCGGTTTGGAAATGTCAGGCTCTCGCCTGAGTGTTTGCTTCCGATTGTCAGGTTTTGCTCCCCCTTTGTCATGTTTAGCTTCACAAAACACAGGCATTGCATTTTGATTTCCATTGCATTTTGATTTCCATCGGATCACAGGGCCAAGTCTGGAGCTCGAGTCAACCAACTGACACTGCCTGAAGTCCTGACTCATGAAACTTGGCTGGGGTTGAGTTACTCTTCCAGAGAAGACCGAAAGCTGAGGTCTTCAGCCCCAAGCACCGGCTGAAACCGTGTGGTGCTCTTTGCCAGGATGTTTTCATTAGCTCTTTGTTATTATCCCTAGCACTTGTCAGATAGGATAATTTGGAACGAAAATGATGCAATGCGTACACTAAGTGCTTGTAATCACTGCTTCCAATTTTTCTGCCATTCACAGGGGTCTTTCCTGCAGCAATACAAGCAGCGTCTACCTGCAGCCCGCACAGCACACCAGAGGACAGGATGCCCCAAGCAGGGAATGCCAGAAGCAACCAGGATGACACCAGCCTATGTCAAAACTGTTTCCTTTCTCCCAGTCTCCTTTCCTCCTCTACCCCGTTGTTCCTCCTGTATGAGAGACACACACCTCACCCCTCTATGGTGCCTTGGGCAGAGGCAGACAGACTCCTGCTATTCGTGTCAGCTCTTGCCTGTTTCATCCTTGGCACTGGCCAAAAAGTCCTCCTGAGCTCCTCTACTCCCAACATGTCCCGCGCACTGCAGGAGCAGCAGCAGAGCACGTGCTCTTCAGTTTCAGGAGCTGTGGAGGGCTGAGATAAGCTCACCCGGGGCAAAGCATTCCCAGATCATGCCTGTGAAGTTGCCATAAACCTCCTTGAACACAAGGAGAAAAGCCAGATTTGTCAAAGGTTCCACCTGAGCACGTTCAGGTGGATTTTCCCGGGATAGGTATCTCCCTGATCATCCCACATTTTATGGCACTCCAAAACACTTTTTAATCTGGCCAAACGACATATTTTTTTCTTCCCCTCATTCCTGAAAACCACAGAACTGTTTCATCTGAAACTTTACACAAAATCTCAGCTGGAGGGAGACTTTTGTCCCAGAAAATTCTTGTCCAAACAACTACAGTTTGGCAAAAGTTCTGAGCAACTGAAGTTGGGCGTTGGAAACAGGAAAAGCTGGGCTGCCGTAACGAGTGGAGCGGTCGGAACCGGCAACGGACCATATATGCTACCTACAGCAACAGTGTCTTTAGCTTTGCATCCCTGAAGCAAACTTCATTTTAGTTAAACGTTTGGCTTCCATATCTACAAGGCTGTCATTGGCAAAATATTACAAGACAAGTGCACTCACTACTTGTCCGCGCTACGCGGAGTCTTCCCTCTTGCTTCTGATGGTTGCCCATGGCCAAAGGCAGGGACATTTCAGCCTTTATGATCCAACTCAGTAGCGAATGAACCCAAAAAGCAGGTGCCTTCTCTTTCTGAGGAGGTGGAACGCCAGGGTCTCCTACAGATAGGTGGTCAGCCAAGGCGGACTTTGTCTCATGACAACAGATCTTGAACTTGGGTTTCCTGGATTGTCGAAGGAGACCACTTCCGAGCTTCTAAAATCTTAGCAGAGTGGATTACAGATATATAAGCCAAGGGCATCTTGCTTCACAGATGGAAAGATACAGAAATCATGCTGATAAAATTACTGAAAACTGTAACACACCCACAACACGCTGGCTACCATATTTTTTGCATGCACATTCCGGGTGATCCTGTAGCCAAAAACGGCAACTAGAAAAGCAACCCGAGGGGACGCAATTCCTTCATATAACTTTGCGCCCAGGAATAATGGTGTGTGCCAGTTCCGTGGATATGTGCTGAACCAGCCAGAGTGATTCACAACGGTTGGCAAAACGGAAGCGTTAGTCACTGCGAAAGATCAAGGAGTTAGTGTTGGCATATCGTGGGCACACCGAGGAGAAACGAGAACCAAATAGGGAAAGGGTAATGCAGTGGAAGAGAAGCTGAGAAGAGGATGGAAAGGGAAGGGTAACTTCGTAAATAAGGAAGGCTCTGGAAGAGGAGGGTAGTGCCAACACGGGCAGGTAATGGGCAGGACAGGGTGGTAGCAGGTGTTCGAGTTCAGAGAGTAATGTGACTTGTCCAACACATCAGTGCCCTCACACGGGTTGCCCTGCATCCTCAGCCCAGCATTTCTCAACTTAAAACCACGACCAGGCACTGCTGTCTGAGATCTGGCAGCTCTGCAGGCAACGGCAGGTCCCCAAGCCCTCTGCAGGAGATGCCAAAGAGGGCTCAAGACCAGGCTCATGTGCGCCAAGACCTCCAACCTCTACTTTTTCACTGTGCGGGCTGCCTGAGAGGCTGAATGCTTGTTCTGGTTGGTACAAGCTCCATTTGGGATAGCTGCTGGGGATATGGGTGGCCACATTTGGGCCCCATTCTGTGCTTGGAGGCCGTGAGCTGGAGCATGGTCTTTCCAAAGGTGCAGGGACTCTTTCCCAGATGAGAGTGAGTGGGGCACCCTCTGCTGCCAGGGTTTGCCTGTCAGATAGCTCGAGTTAACTCAGGTTTTTCTTGAGTATAACACCAGGAATACGAGGCCTCCACGCGTGGTGAGCTTTGCCCACAAGGTGTGATGAACCATGTAAGTGAACAAGGTGGGCAGTGATCAGCAGAGCCGGTGAAGCCTGATGTCCTACAGAGCTGTAGCTCTTAATTGGGTCCCCTGGCGTTTCATAAGGCTTTAATTAACAGACTCTGTAAAAATCCTCCTGTGGTCGGGCAATTCACAACATTTGGTTGAAGCTTCCCAATGGCTGTCAGCCAGTTATTACTTTATTCCTTAAAAATCGGGACGATGAGCAGACAGACAGATGCAGGCACAGGCAGGATGCGATCACCTCAGCCTTGTTTCCAAGGAAGCCGGGCTCAGAGGTGTCTCAAGGAATTAGTATGGACATCTTACACTTCTCAAGTGTAAGATTTCATAAACTCCCACACGGGGGTGACCTGCCAGACAGAACTCAACATCGTGCTTTCTTTGTAACAGGCTCCGACAATGCAAGTGTGTGAAATGCCAGCAGCTGAAGAGGCATGAACGGGAATGAAATGCACTTTGAGCCCATTGCTGGTTTACATTTGTTTCTGTATTGAAAGGAGCATTGAAAGGAGCAAGGGAGAAGAAAGACTGAAGGGTTGAAGTAGCAAAAAGTGATTCACCACGAAGGTGGGGGTGAGCTGTACGTTCACTCAATCCTGTGCAGGGATTTCAGGGATGTAAACAAGGTGCCGATGACCCTCTGAAAGATAAATGGATGTGTGACCCCTCCTAAAGCTGCACTGTGGGTTTTCGTTTTGTCTTTGCGATTAAAAATTACAGCTTACAGAGGGGGAGCACATTGTAAATGTTTGGTTCAGCAAGTGGAGACTGCAGAGGGCACATAAAAATTGATTAACTTTTAATAAACAGCTGACCTTCTATGCTGGTATAAACAGGCTCTATGTCTGTGGTCCCCCACACCCTTGGTCTTCTCAAAATGTATAAAGCAGAGCAAATAATAGCATTTTAGATGGGGTGAATCACCCCCTGGGCTCCATTGCCTGATCTCTGTTGACTACATGGGAGCTTGGATGCCTGCCGTGTAGCATCCACAGGTAGACTCGCAGAACGGGGTACATCTTGTCTGCCCGTTTTCCTCCAGCACAGATAAAATGCCTGTGAGTTGGGTTTCTGCAGCTTGGAGCCCAAGGGGACCCGTTTCTTTGTTGGACTGTGGCCAGGACCCAAATAAATACACCAGGAATAGTAACTAAAATAATAATAGTTATAATGATATAATAATAATAAAGTATTGGTCCAGATAACACTACATATTATGATTTCTAAGTAATCATAGGAAACCCTAGGAGAGGAGGTGAGAATTTACAGGACTTGGCTTTTTAAGAGAGACAGTAATGCACTGGAAAGGGTCCAGCGCAGGGCCACCGAAATGATCAAGGGATCTGCTTTTTTTTTTTTTTTTTTTTTTTTTTTTTTAGCCCAGAAAAGAGGGGGCTTGGGGGATCCCATCCATTCCCATAAATCCCTGCAGGGAGGTGCGGAGGGGATGGAGCACCCAGCCTTGCTCTGGCCGTGCTGCAGAGGGAGAAGCCGTGCTGGGAAACTTTGTGCAGAGCAAATGTAATTTTGCCCGCAGTGCTGGGAGCCCTTGGCCAGCTCTGCCAGCTTCCCTGTCTGCAGCATGAAGGAGTGATGATAGCGGTATTCAATGTGAATTCCCACCTGCCTCGCGCGGCTGTTTTGGGCTTTAATTAATACTTGCAGAGTGCTTAGAAAGCCACATATAGGAGATGTTATGTAAGCACAAGTTATTATTAAAAAACATTATGAGCGAGCTGTTAGACCGGCAGATGGAATTATCAGTGGAATTATACTTATTAATCGATCATCTTTCATTTTGTTTCACCTCCCATTTCTTTTATCACCCCCCAGCTCCGGGCTGGCCATCCCAGCACTGGTTAAATGGGCACCATGATGAGTGCTGCACCAGCGGGGGCACGAATTATTTGCAGGCAGTGATGTGAGCACGTCGTAAAACCAACCAGAACCCATCAGTGGGCTGAAGCGGGCACAGATGATTGAGAACGGAGGGTAGGTGAGACCTGGTTGTCATCTCCAGCACCAAGGCTCGGAGTTTTGGCTAAGCAAGTGGCTGCGAAGAGGAAGCCCGCTAATGGGAAATGTTTATTGTTCCGCAGCAGTAATTGTTCTCTGTTCGAACTGGCAAACTGCTGTGGGGCAAAGTCTAATTTTATCTCTTACCTTCTCGGGATGTTAGGGAGCTAAAGGCACCATCACATAAAGTCTCTGTGCCCGAGGGCAGAGGCCAAAGCCAGCGCTACAGATCAGTGCGTGTCCTCAGGGAAGGTTTACAGGAGGTGGGACACACAAAGTCTGTGCACTCCAGCACACGCATGTCCCACCTCCTGGAGGAGATGCGGGAAGAATTTGGAGGATGACCAGGAAAATCTCACAATTGCCCTCGTGATGGAAGCTCTGGGGCAGCTCCTTCCAGTAAGACGGTGATGGAGAAGTGGTTCATGGGGCTTCTCAAGAGCCAAAGCTCCCAAAGCGGTGACCATCCCCACCACAGTGCTCCCGAAAGCCAACGCGATGACTGTCCCCACCATAATGCAGCTTTGGTAATTATTTCTTAAGTCTTTCATCTGTGCACCTGTACAGCAAACATTTCCTTCTGCACTTGGCCAGCGCCTAGCACAACCGGCCTTTGTTTCTGGCTGGAGGTTTTCAAACGACAAGACAGGAATATTCCTTTTTATTATTAGATTTCCTTGGAGTGGTTTGGTACCTAGAATTAGAAAAGTCTCTGGAGTATATACTAAAACTAAAAAAATCAGAACCTTTTTGAAAAACATCTACAGATAACATAACATGTTCCTAATTTGTGTTCTAGGAAATCCTGTTTCCTCCTTGACTGTACTGGGAAAGACCAACTGGGACAACTGGATCCACTAAAACACATACCTGTGCCTGTTGCTTTCCTACTGTTCCCTCCACCCAACCATCCCGTCTGTCAGAACTTCTCATTACATTACCTGCTTTTTGCTACACATTTAATTGCTACATTTAATTTATGATGCCCTTACATTCTAAAATAGGTAACTTGCTCAGCAGCTTGGATTCCTAAAATAATCAAGTTCATTAATGTGTTTAAGAGCAAAATCACTTACTGCTTCTGCTACTCAACATCAAACTGAAGAATGAAGAATGAACGTTTAAATAAGACAGTTTCTCACGTAGGTCTCTTACTTTTGCAAAGCATAAAAACTCTGTTAATGTTAAAGATTTCCATCCAAAAATAGTATTATACTGTACTTTAATAGTAAAGTACTCAAAAAAAAAACAACCCAAACCCTTCCATGAAGTAAGAAGGAAACAAAATGTTAAGCATTGTAAGTTCCCAGACGTTCATTGCATGACTAATACTGCAGCGATGATTTTAGACTGGTCAGAAACCAAATGGCAAAGATTCTGTGTAACATCCGACTATGAGAAGAAGATGATTGTGCATTTAACATGGGGCGACGGTTTATGATTTGTAGGATTTTGGTTGCCATGCTAAATTTAAATCCTTAATTTGCTTTGAATTGAAATTGCTCAGTCTGCTTACAGCCTTTTCTTAGCCAAGTCTGAAAATGAACTACAGTTCCGTGTTATTAGTCTTACTTTGGAGGCTGATAATTATAAGTAATGTAAGGACAATCAGAGAGTTAAAAAGGAGGTAGTTTCCCATTACCCCGGAAGAGGATTTGGGGAACAGAGGTAAAGTCTTGTACAAATTTAAGGCCTTTTTTTCTTTCTCGTGAGAGTGGAAGGCTGGGTGCCCATTGCTGTGAGTGTGCTACTGTTATTTTATTGTATATTTATCATTAAATTGCCTTTCAGCCCTGCTCACACACCAGGGCCACACTGTACCATGTGCTGCACAAGCACAGCAATCAAAAAGACAGTCTGCCTCTCAAAGGCTACGGTCTAAGGATAAGGCAAGATATAACAGATGGAAACAGACAGATGGAGGAAAGCAAGAAAACAATGATACAATGTCAGCCAGCATGACGGGAAGTCAGCTCAGCACCCCAGTTAGTCTGCTAGAGAGCTTTCTGCAGGAATCGCAGCAAAACGGGGGCAGTGGCATGGGGAAGGGCTTGAAGGTGTTTGTCTGCACACTGGCACAGAGGTTGCACAGCAGGATGGAGGCTGCACACCAGCACGGATGATGCACACCAGCAGGGAGGTTGCACACCAGCACGGATGATGCACACCAGCATGGAGGTTGCACACCAGTACAGATGTTGCACACCAGCATGGAGGTTGCACACCTGCACAGAGGTAGTGCCGGCTGGCTCCTGATGAGAGAAAAAGAAAGCTGGCTTCCTGATGCTGATGAAAGATGGGGATGCCTGGCAGTAAGTAGAAAGGACCTTGAAAATGAAGCAAGCGCTCGAGTTGGAGGCAACAGAGAGCAGAAAGCCAAAGGACACAGCAAATAGGGCAACTGGAAAAAAATGTTTCGTTTTGCAGCTACCTCTTGAGTAAGTAAGGGGGCGTCAGGCTGTGAAGCCCAGAGAAGAGGACAGCACAGCATTTAGGCTGTGAGATGACTGGGTGTGGGAGTGCATCTCTGAGCCTTCAGGTGGAAAATGTCAGAGACACTTAGACAGCTTGAGCAGGGGTCCAGGGAGGAGACCCAAGTCAAGGTGAGGGCTGTCATATGCAGCATATGGAGCCCTGTGAGACCTATGCAGAGACCCTGAGAGCAAGAAGAGAAATTCTCTGAAGTACATACTGAATCATCCACTGGAGAAATAGGAGGATGCCAGAGAAACACAAGACTTCAAGAAGAAGTTCACTGTAACTTCTGGAACTAACTGCTCAGGGACGGTGAGGATGAAAGATTGTTTTTGAGATTTAACCCTATAGAAGTCGTGAGGGACTCTGGAATGAGCACATCTTAGGTATTGAAAGGATGGACACTGGAAGAATCCAAATAAATTTGGTATCTCTGTCCTTGGAGGTATTCAGAACTTGCCTGGACAAAGCCCTAAGCAACTTGATCTAGTTGGATCTGCTAAATGACTTCCCAAAGTCCTTTCCAACCCTAAGTGTTTCTACGATTCTGTGGCAGCAACTGTGTGCTCAATGAGCTTTGAGGTGGAGAGAGAAAGAAAGATGGGACAGGAATGGAGGTGGCAAATGGGCTTTGGAGCGGGAGGTTTTGGAGATGGTAGGGCTTAAAGCGTGATTGTACTGTGAGCAGAAGTATGCAGTCAGGAATGAGGGTGTAAGGAGGCAAGTAGGGGAAGGGATGAAAGTGAGAGCAAAGGAGATCAGGAGACAGTGTGAGATACTCGAAGCAAATGTGGAAGATCAAGAAACTCGTGCATTGGTGGCCATGGAGGAGAAGAATGAAAGGCAGACGGAGGTCAGGGAAGCACAGATGTAGGGAGCGATCACACTATATTTTGTCCATAAACTCATGGAAGTATTAGGCAAGATCTTCTGAGAAGCAGAGCTGAGAAGATAGGGAACTTTAAGGAGTTATCAGTGCAAGAGTCTAATACTGCATCAGCCAGGTAGCAGAACTTGAGACTGAGTGAATCCACTCAAAATAATGAATATCTAATGAATGAAGTCACCCTTGCTCTTTAATGTTGGGATTCATCAGACCAAAGATAGGCTTTCATACTACAGATATCTCTATTTGAGCAAGACACCCTGGGCTCCCTTTAAAGACAACACAGAAGAAAAGAAACTTTGAGGGCACGCTTCATCTCATCCTAAAATAGATGTTTAAAACAGATCAGCTGACTCATGCCCTAAAAGAGCATGATTTTTCCCCACAGACTACAAAGGAAGCTGACACTCCTGAGCTCCGATTAGAAGCCGATCCTGTAGGAATATAGCTTGAGATGAGTGCCATGCTGCCTCTCCGCCCCAACAGCCTGCAGCTGAGCACAGGAGCAGAGAACTGGGCAGCCCTGCAGTGGGGAAGAAGGGAAAAAGAGGCAAAGGTAGAAAAGAGGGAAGAGTGGAGGTGGGTTGGAGATGAGAGGGCTGAGCACTGAAGAGAATTCGTCAATAGCGGTCATCTGGAGGGCAGAGAAAATCTGTCTGTGGGTTTACAGTCAGACCTGAAAGGGGCAGGCTGCTTCAGAAGGCCTTCAGAGGAAAAGTGTCTGGAGAGTGTTGGGTGAGTGAGTGGCTCCTCTTGGGAGTGTGCAAGTCGACCAAGTGTTGCTGGGGCTCCTCAGACAGGAGCATGCGAATACAGGAATGTCTGCATCTGAGTTGGGTGTCTAAGCTCCCTTTACACTCATTAAAAATCTGAGGATCAGGCCCCTTGCCCAACACAGGCACCCAGTGCTACTTGAGATGCCCAGCGGCGTATCGCGTGCCCATTTCCACAGGGGCACAGGTCTCCCACAGGGCTGGTGTCAGATTTATGGGCCCCACACAGAAATCCTGGGTACTCTGCCACTTCTCAGGTGGCACTGGATGTGGATAAGTAACAAGGGTTGAGCCTTGTGAGGTGTAGGAGTGATTCAGCTGACCCTACAGCAGATACCCACGTCTCAGTAGCTGACTGCATCTCCAGAATCGCTCCTGCAGGCGGGTGAGGGCCTTCCCCCACCAGCTCCAAGGGGATGTGCAAGGACCTCAGGTTGAACTAGGTCCTATATTTAGGCAATGGGATCCTGTCCTGCATTGTCACTGACTGCAGAGGGTTTTAAACACAATCCATATGTAGAAACCCCCATGTAGGGACTTAAACTCAGGTGTTTTGTTTACTCTTGGCCTGTAATTCAGACAGCTTGGATGCCAAGGCATGATGGCATTCTTGTGGTAGAAGGACTTGGGAGTGCGCTACTGAAGACAGATTGAAAACTTTTAGACTTCTCCACATTTCAAACACAAAACAGATGCTTCAGCTTCCACAAGCACAGCCTCAGAGCCCTTACACTACCGCCAGTTTATCAGGGAGATTCGTCTGAAGAACCAGGTAGGCCTGGCACAAGCAGGTTTGAAGCATTCGAAAGCCACCAAGACAGCTAGCAGAAGTTAATGTATTTTTGACAGCCCTAGACAACGCAGAAAGCAAGGTCTGAACGGGTGATGGAGTGCAAACAATCCCAAGGGCCTCTGCCACTGGAGCTGAAGCACACCGATGGGGTGGCACAGGCAGAAAGTCCTGCAGGTGCTATTCTAACCCAGCAGGTAGAAGGAAGACTTCAGTTTCCAAGCATTGTCAGTTTGCCATTTTTCATCCCCATTAAATTCACCTTTTTTTTTCTTTTTTTTTTTTTTTTTTAAACTTAGCACATAACTCAAGGAATGTAACATTTTAGCTTGACATGTGGTTTATTCAGGCAGCTGATTTACCAATTCAAAGGCTACTCCCTACAGACTCCCACCAGAAATGTAAGCGTTCAGTCGTAAACCTCTGATTTAATTAAAGAAAAAGTTAGACCTCCAAACATTATCTCAGCTGGAAAATCCATAATTAGCCGAACATTTTTCTGAAGGAACTTTCCCCTAATTTGTCTGAAAACTGGAGAAGGGCTCCATAAATCTATCATAATTTTCTAACACTTTCAGCTCAGGCATTAGAGACGCTGTGTGGGCAGATTTAATAGGTTCTTTCGAGCTTCCTGGTGAGGAGAAGGATTGCATAACATGTGAGTCAAGACACAAGTCCTCAATCTGTGGCTGTGATAGTTGCTGGAGTTGCACTGTCTGTTGTCGGAGGGGATGCCAATAAACAGCACACCAGCCTGCTCTGGGTCACTGGGGAAAGGTTGGCTATGAGATTCTCCTTTTGCTTGAAATCAGGGCTCAGCATCACCCACTCTTTGGGAGGAAGGTGCTGGGGCTCTTGTTCTTATCCCAGCTTACCCTTTCATGCTTGTAATTGCATCCTAAGCTTTGTCATCCCTTGGATAAAGCTTTCTTGGTGATGAGTCCTCCTGATCCCTGTTTCTGAGCCCCTGATTATTCACAGTATCCACTCTGAGGTTGTTTTCCACCCAGGTCCAGAGACTTTTGATGCAGTTTCCCCTCTAACAGGGGACATAAATTTTAAACAAGTCATGTATCATTGACAGAAGTTTCAAGCTTTCTCTATGCTCAGGTCCCCAGAGCTTGACTCTATTTAAGCTAATTTCGGGCATCTTACCAGAGCACCTAACTTGGATGGTTAGCTACCCCAGGCACCCAAGTTCCTCAGGTCATTTCATGTCCTTAAGTAGCTCTCTTGGTTTAATCCCGGTTTGCTCTTTTGAGATGGAAGACAGCAGCCAAGCCCAGATTCTGTTTATCCCTCCATATAACTTAGACAGAATCGGTTAATAAACCCTCTGGCTTTCTCCAACAGGATTTCAGTAATCATGGCAGATAGTTAGCACTACTGCAGACAGCAAAGAGAAAAACCTTTTAACAGCTTTCCTCAAAATCCCATTGCCCTACTCCAGTTCTTTTCTGTGTGTTCCAGCTCCTATGCTATACCTGCAGTCTAGTAAACCCGGGCATGTAGCACAGCCTCCCATTCATTTATCTTCTTATTTCCCAAACAGCACTTATTCTTTGGTGCCTCTGCTCTAGTCGTGAGTTCTAACTCACTGTTATTGTTATCCTAATACCTGGTTTCATGTCTTGCATCCCTAGTTTGAACTTCCTAGCTTGCACTAATACATACACATTGCAGCTTTTCTTTTAACGGAGCACTCCCACTGTCCTTTCACTAATTGTGTCACCTACCTAATCAAGTCTTCCTGAGCATGAGCACTTTTTTCTCTTTGCTGCCCACCCTTCTGCCCACTGACACACTTTATCTGTTGCCATTCACCACTCACCTGCTTTTCCCTCACTTTTTTTTTTATTTATATTGTTTTTATTTTTATTTTTTTAACCAAGACTAAACCAAATGCATTTTTTAAATCACAAACCAGGAAAAGACAGAGCAGGGCAAGCTCTGTTAAGTGTTCACAAACACAAACACTAAAAGAGCTGAGATTTTCTAGTCCAGCTGAAGAATCCTGTTGACTGGCTCCCAGTGATGTTGACTTTCCAAATACCTCAGTGCATCCAAATTCTACAGCCTGAAAACTCAATTAGATCTTTGGCAAAATACTTGAAAAACAATTTCCTATTTTGTCGGTGTGACAAGAGGACTGTCAAAAAGCGCAGTATCTGAGGCTATCACAGCCATTCATAGATTACTTTTCTCTCTATCATCTCAGGTTGCCTGGTATCACCAGCTGTAGTAAGGACAGAGACTCTTATTTAACAGGTCATAATTCATTCACAGTACTATGTACCTGTTTTTATTAAACATTTCCACTAAGGCCACATGTAGAGTCCCCATATGCTTGGGTGCTTTTGCATGAGATAGAAACAATCCCTATGCCAAAAGCTTTGTAATGAACATCACTAGCACAAGTCAGGACCTGATTTTTAAATATTTCTTTTTGCAAGGTATCTGCAGTTACAAGGGATGCCTATGTTTTATATTCTGCTTTGGAAATAGCACATTATTTAATTGCTATGTGTTAATACACTTCACCTTTAAAAGCCCTTGGAATTTACATAGTTTTGGGGAAAGCCAAGCCAGGCAGGGCTGGTCAGGCCTGGCTCTCTAATAATCTTTCACAGTGATGGCCTGTTTTTAATTCCTCTCTGATTTTCATTTCAAGTGACATTTTATTGAAAAGGATTTTAGCATATTACATCTCAGACTGAGTAAGTCTCTGAATATTGTTAGAAAATTAATAAAGAATTTGAACAGCTTCCTGTATGATGTGTAAGTGATAAACATTCAGAAAACCCTTCCTCCTCCCCTCTCTGCCTGTGAATTGCTCTTCTAAAAATAAAGGGTATGACAGAATTTCTGTATTGTATGACAAGAGAAGCCCTTCAGTCATTTGCAGCTGAGAAAAGCAAATGGCAAGCTTTCTCACAGATGACATTTGGAACTGTTATTAGCACTACAACGTACGGGCTAAATTCTGCTCCCCCCTGTACCACTGTAATTAGGGAAAAATGGCACTGAAATCAAACAGGCTATTCCTTGTATTTCGCAGTAAAAGCAAGAATGGAGTCTGCTTCCTGCAGAGGTATTTACTTTTTTGTTGCCGCCTCTTATCTTCCTCATTCAGTTTTCCCAGGCACACACCCTTATACTTTTTTTTTTTTTTTTCTTAAGTTTCACTTGTAAATTACTAGGTGATGGTTTTGGGGATGTGCATAAGCAAGGACTAGGATGGGCTGAGAGCAGCAAATTTAATTTCATTTGTATTAGGCGATGGGTTCGGATATAAAGCTGCATTTTTTTGTCAGCATTTTAATTATTTTAAGGAATGTTTTCCTTGATGTATTTGACTGTTCTGATTTATCCAGTACCGAAAAATAATGCCCAATTGGCTGCAGAATCAACAGAGACAAAAATGAGCATATACTGCCCTTTGGGAGATGTTACACTGGATACGTGGCAGATAACTGCTGTGAGGAGAATAAATAACTTGGGAAACAGAAAATGTCACGGGAGCGCCTTTATTTTTTCAGCCTATCTCAGCTTCCCTCTGCTTAGCAGGGAACGAAAACTGGCGTAGTTATTTATTGTCTAATACCCAGCGAGGTGGACAGTCTGAATCTATATCCAAACGGACGGCTGGATGTATTGCTTATCCCATCACCAGAAAAGCTTAATTGCTTTTGAGAAGGAGCTCGGTAAGTTTATGAAGATTAAATTGAGCTCTGCACATGGATTGCCTGTGGCACACAGGGTTGCCAAGCTTCAGCCAGCGACGCCCAGACTCCTCCATGGCACTGAAGGAAGGTTTGTCAGCGCTGTGTCACCTCAGTGACCCGCAGCTTTTGCTGCTCCTGGTGCTTTAGAGGAAGGGTAAGCCGAGCAAGCACAGCACCCTGCTTTCGTGGGGACATTCCTCCCTTACTAAAGCAGCAGAAACATCACATATCATGCTGGGCACTGGCAGCGACAGCACTGTGGCTGCGTTAGGTGAAACGTGAGGCTCTGCCTTCCTCCGTGACACCCCAAGGGAGGGCAGGAGCGACAGGGAATGGTGCTTAGTAACACTCAGGCCTGACGGCGGCCATGACACGACTCCACCATTTCCCCCCCTCCCATCCGGGCACCGCCATGGCGCCCTCCCAACGGTTACCGCCGCTGGCCGCGCATGCGCGGGGAGGGGAGGGGGGGCGAGCCCCTAGCGACGGGGCTAAGGGGGGGGGGGCGGCCATGGCGGCGGGGCCGCGCTGGGAGGAAGAGCGGAGGCAGCAGGAGGAGGAGGAAGATGAGGAGGAGGAGGAGGAGCAGGAGCAGGAGCAGAGGGTCCCCGTGAGTACCCACACCGGGCTGTAGGGGGGTGTGGGGAAGGGGAAGAAGGGGTCTGGGGTGGGATTTGGGCTGGTTTCGGTGGTGTTTGTGGTGCTCCGCGAGGGACGGGGGTGGTCTGGGGCTGGCTGGCTGCTCGCCGTGCCCCGCAGAGGGGATGGGGGACGCGGCCCCCGCAGGGCACCTCTCCTCCTCCCCCTGGGCTTAGAGGGCTGTGGGGGGCCTGATCCTTCTCCCCTGCTTCCCCTGGAGGAGGGGGGCTCGGGGACTTTGCTGTGTTTGTGCCGCAGCACTGGGGGCGAGGGGGGAGCTCTGGAGATCCGCCGTGTCCCACCCTCTGGGACCGGCATCTTCCTAAACTTGCACCTCGTGGGAGCTTTGGGAAGCTGCCCGTGGTGTTGCATGTTTGTGGCACCTGCAGTTCCCTGTCCCGCTGTCTGCTCGGTGCTTTGCAGAAGCAGAAAGGGCTTGCGACACCTGCACGTGTCCCCAGTTTCCCAGGCTGTTGGGAGGCAGCTTTGTGCTGGGTGCTCGGGCAGCTGATGTTGGATGCTTGGGGCTGGAGATGTTCGTGGGTGTCATGTCCCAATACGTGTACTAGGAAAGGTATAAAAGCTCAACACTAATGTAAAGCTGCAAGGATCTCACGGTGATCACTCCAGAGCTTCACCATGGAGCTCTGAAGGACCTCCGAGGTGCCACCACCAAATGACAACCCGTGGTAGGTGTCAGAGCGATTTTTGCAGACCGAATCATTAAGGTTGGAAAAGACCTCCAAGATCACCTGGTCCAACCGTCAGTGTTCTTTGGGAAGAACCACGGATTGGTACAGCTTCCCATCTTATCACAAAAATTAATAGAAACTAAAATAAAGAATGGAGGCAGTCATATGAGTAAGTATGGCACATCCAAAGCAAGTCCAGCGCCAACAAACACGTGAACACAGGGGTTCAGATGGTGTAGTCTTAATTTGGTGTCTGAAAGCCTTTTGGTGAAGGACCTTCACCCTGTGTTTTCAGGAAACAACTGAAGAGAAGTTTTTTGTGCGATGGTGTGTTTTTGTATATATTTATTAGAAATGAAGTTCATCTGCATGCTGATTTGCAGATGGACAAGTCTCGTAGTTAAATTTGTGGTACTCGGTTGTATGTGATGGTACAGACCAGGGAACTTGCCTCCTACTTCTTATTTTATCTTCATGGTATTCATCATAGCTCAGTTCAGTTTGATCCGTTTTGGGTTTCATGTTTTGTTGTTTCACGGTGGCCAGTGCTTCCTTCTCTGCGTTTGTTTAGCTCTGAGGTTTAATTGCTGCTCTGACAACCAGAGCTCAGGCCTGGGAATACCAGATGGAGCCGAGTCAAGCCTGTTACCAGAACGCTACCTCTGTTGTGGGTCGAGGGGATGCAGGTGCAGGTAGGCAGGAGGGCAGCTGGATCTTCTGGTTGTCCCAGCATGGTTGCTCTTACACCTTTATTGCATGTTTTTGTTGCAAGAGATTATTTTATCTATACTGTCAAGTGACAAAGAGAGACTAATGCTGAAGACCCATGATTGTAAGGTGTAATTCCTAGGGCTGTGATTTTGTGAGTGGCATATAAATCAGGAAGTCTACACCAAAAGAAGTAATGTGCTGCTGTGTCCTGGTTGCTTCTTGTCAGTGCTGTCTGTTCTGATAGATAAAAATCAATGCAGTTAGGCAGTGGGCTGTTAACTGCATTCAAAACTGTCTTAAGAAACATGTAGACAACTCTTACCTCAAGTTTTTGCTTGCTGAAGAGAAACTGGGACTGTATCTTGCTGCTGAAGTGCCAGTTTATGATAATTTAAAGATGTTACGGAACTGCTGGCATTGGACTGTAAGAATGAGAGAAAATTCTGTCAACACCATAGCGCTACTCTTTACTGTTTATGCTATTGTTTTATCAATGAAAACAGTTTGGTTTTAGTTTGTTTTTGATTGTGAGGATGATTTAAGCAAAGTTTTTATCCTCAGTTTAGTTAAACATATGTATTGCAACTGAGATCCAGTCGGATCAAGGTTGTGGTTCTTGCTCTTACGCACTGTGTATTAGTGCCTACGGTCTGTAAAGTCCATCATTGATTGTCAGAAATACTTATTTTTTGCTTTTTTAACTTAAGTAGAAACATCATATTAGGGTACATCTGACATGGTACCTTTTACTTCAATGGTAATTTAGTATGGAAGCGATAAAGGAACGAGCATTTTCTTAAAACTCAGATGACAGATAATGGAATACAGGTTACAGCTCTTGAAAGCATTATCTACGCAAAAATCTAAAACTCAGAGATATGCATGGCATTTTTACTGATGCAAAGCAGTGAGTATAAAGAAGTTGTTGACCTCATTACTTAAAAGCATTCAGGAACACTGCTAAGTGTTCATGCTGGAGTTAAAATTTGGATAGTAAGCAATTAAGGGGTTTTTTTTCACAGGAATGGCGCTAAGATGGATTAACTACTGTACGAGAAACAAGCAGTTCTGAAATCTCAGGTAGATGCTTAAACTCTATTTAATTCAAATAAAGACAAAATGTGGAAGAGCTTGATGCTTGGAGGAAAGTTCATTCTAATTATTCGCTGTTAGATTGCTGTAGAGGCTGTAGTGGTGTTAACAGATGTCAGGAACTCGGTGTGTTCTTGCAACTGTAAATCCAAAATAATTAGTTTTGAATTAATAGGGCAGTTCAGTGCCAAAGAAGTGGGATAACATCATAGTTTCATGTAAATCTTCTTTAGCTTCAGTGCCTGGTCAAAGGGCTTGTGGGCGAGAGGCAGTGCTTGGGGCAGGGGCGGCTCATGACAGTGACCCCCTGGGGGAGCCAGCCGGCTGTAAGTCCGTGGGGATGGGTGGGTGCTGATGGCACAAACTGGCCTCTGTCGTCTCTGAAGAGCTGCGGTGACTGGGAGATATCTGCGATATCTGGAAAAAGGGTGATGCTACCCTCTTGCAAGAAGGGCAGGAAGGGGGAACCTGAGGAACAACTAACCTGGTAACCTCTTCAGACCCCAACTGGTGGTGTTCCTCGGGCCAGTCCCTGGCCTGGTGCTGTGTAGTGTCACCACTGATGAACTAGGTGGATGGGGTGAGCACACTCACATCGAGTTTGTGGATGACAGCAAGTTGGAGGAGTGCATGATGTGCTGGAGGACGTGGATGCCATTCCGGGGTCCTGGCTGAGCTGGGGGAATAGTCCAAGAGGAATCTCATGAGTTTTTTAGGAATGAAAAATGCGGAGTCTTTCTCGCTGAGTAGGAAAATCCCCATGCTGGAGACCCTTCAGAGAGGAGCCTGAGGACCTGGCGGACAGTAAGGTGAACAGGGGCTGGCGGTGTGCTCTTAGCAGTGATGCAGGTCTGCCGCTTGCTGGGCTCTGTTAAAGAGTAAGTAAAGTGTAAGTAGCAGCTGGAGGCACCTGTGTGGTCCCTCTTCTTGGCCACACCAGGTCCTGTCACCTATGCTGCCACCACAGGAGAGGTGAACAGAGCCGCCCGAGTTCCCTGGAGGCCTCCAGGACAGTCGGGGCTGGAGCATGTGGTGCGTGAAGAGAGGCAGAGGAGGCTGGGTTCACTTGACCGTGTCTAGATCTGGCCTTGAAGTCCGTGCTGCTTCCAGCAGGAGGTTGGACCCGGTGACCTCCAGAGATCCCTTGCAACCACAGCTATGCTTTGATGACACAAATAAAGCTGCTGCTTCAGGCGTCAAGGTGCTTTACAGCAATCAGCTTTGAGTGCCTTACAGTGTGCATGGTTGAGGTGTGACAGGGAACAGAGCACGTGCTGTGAGCCTTGGAAGCCTTACTTTTGTAGGAAACTGGGCAAAAAATAGGCAGAAATTGACTAATTTTGCCCTGTCCTTTTGGGACAATCCATAAAGATGTTATAACCTTGCCTGTGAACTATTATTTTTAAAAGATTCACAATGCTGTGCTAGCAGCCGTTGCAATGTCAGTGCCTATTGTGTAAATACACAGATTATCTCCCTGGAAGACATTTGGCACACCCTGACAGCTCACCGTGTTGTGAGTTTTGCCTTGTATTGGAGATGTGTGCTGGTTGACGTTGCCTTCAGGCCAGAAGGGAATGGCATGGGCCTGAGAAGTACTGCTGGCATACCAGTCCTTATCAAGGAAACTAACACAAACTGTTTTGGCTGTACCTTATCATACCTGACAACGCCAAATCATTGTTACATTCTTCAAATCCTATTCTCGAAATCAGTATTACTTACAGGTATGCTCACAGATGAACCTCTAGTACCGGATCATTTGCAGACAGCGGGAATCTTGCTGTTGATTTCCGTAGCTGCGCGGAAACGCTGACAATTTTCATACAGCTTGTGGTACCGGGCTTCTGGCCAAGAACAACTCTGTAAAAACCTATTCTGCATTTGAATGAGGAGCGAGACTGATTTATACTTAGTATTCTGACACACGAAGCAGGTTTGATACGGACTGTAAAGCCACGACAAATTGTTGGGTTACGATGGAGTAGCCGTGTTTCTGTAGCATTCACGGAGTTCTGCCTTTGCATGCAGCCCTTGAAGCGCTTTTGCATGGCAGCTGCTTTGCTTTTCCTTGACTGTCCGTTACCAGCTGATAACTACACCCTGGAAGGAGCAGGGCAGGTGTGAGACAGCGTGCCCTGTGTTCTTCGTGTCATAGCAAAACCGATTTTTTTTTAATCCTTGGGCATGGCTGGGTCTGGTGCTGTGCTCACACCTCCCTCCCTGAGGCTCCCTAGGCGAGGGAAAAAGCTGTGGAAAGCTAGAATCAGGTATGATCTGTGACAGCTTAGAGCATTTACAGGTCTTGCCAAATAAAACTTGAACGTAAACTAATGGATAAATGTGAACAAGGGTCTCTTAGTACACAACGCAAGTTTTGCAGCAGTGAAGAAACCTCCAGCAAAAGGATTTCAGTCGTAGATGCTCTGGGTGCAGTTATTCAGCACACGTGCCTGGGGTTTCTAGGGTGGGGATTTTTCTGCATCTGAATCAAAAAGCAGTGTTGTATACAGATGATCGAATTCATGTTTGTCTGAAATATGAAATGTTGCTTGTCCAGTTATTCATTAATTGTGTTTGTGTTTTGTATGCTTGTTTCACCACGAGCAGCAGGTGATAAAAGCACAAAAATGCAAGAATTCAGAACAAACTCTTTGTAACTAATGGAAATGAGTTAAGAAAATATCCAAGTGTGACTTTTGTCGAGAAACAATTTCAAACCCATTGAATTAGTCTTTGAAAGGGTGAGTGATCTAGAAGTGATGGTGTTATGACTGTGTCTTGTCAGTGGGGTTTGCGATCTTGGGGTAAGCTAAGGAAGTACGCAGCACATTTGGAAGGCATTTCAACTGCAGTTCTTGATGTTTTTCCTGGCTCGTTCCTATTCAGTATTTTCATTGATGAATTAATTGCACGATCAATGAATGGTAAGTCCTTGAAAATAAGTAGCTAAAGCTATGCTGGGGAAAGTGGCAAGTGCTCTGGAAGATGGCATCAAAATGAGGAATGTTCTTGGGAAAAAATGAAGGGAGGTCCTGAATTTAACAGTTTGAAATGTAGCATGGCAAGTCGGAGTGGCTTCTGTCTCTAGCACTGTTATAGGATCACCTTGATTTGGTGCAGATGCTTGCTGATGTTGGAAGAGCTGCTCCTGAACCTTGCTGCCTGCTCTTGCTGGGTTGACGGCTTTGCAGCTGCATGTTCAGCTGGGTAAGGAAACTGAAACACAGATTAATCCTGAATTAACCTGGCCATGTATCGTCGATTTTTAGGAGGCAGGAAAGAGATGAAATAAAGTATTTTGAAGAAGTTACAGTGTGTTTCTGATGTTTGGGGAAGATCTGTTTCTTCAAATTGCTCATCTAGGGTGTTCTGTTTCCTATACCTCTTCAGATCTCTGTTGTGCTGTGGTCTATTGTAGGATATTTCTACTGGGGTATTTTTGGTGATCAGTGGGTCAGAATAAAGTAAGCAGACACAAGTCTGGATATTCAAACTTTCAGTGGTCCAAAACAGAGGAACTTTCCCGTTTCTTTCCACAAAGCGTGGCGTCAGTTAAGCATGCCAAGCAGGAGCTGTTCCTGCCATGCAAATCAATGGCACTGTGAGGGGTGGGGGTGGCTGGGGTTGGTAAGCTTTATTTTCGTCTTTCCTTCTCATTATGTATTTAGCAGCACAAGCTAACTTTTGGATTGCAGGAAGAAAAACCTGGTTAAATTTTCTTCATTTGAATTTAGCTATGTGGAAGCCCTCCGAGATGATTATACTAATTTACTCAATCCCAACTTATTATTATTTTTTTTTTTGCTTGCAACTGCTTCGTTATGTGCCCTGGTACACACAGTGCTAATATATGGCAGATCTGTTCCATTGTACCGTTCCTTTAATATTGCTCTTTGCTATGAGGATTAAAACCAAAATAATGAAACAGAAAGTGCTGTTTGCACATTCCCTTTGCTTCCCTCCAGCTGCTAACGCGCGAGGTCCGAGTGACTTGGCTGGCTTTGAAAAGGAGAGATTATTTCCTTTGCGGAGCTCTGCTAATGTCATGTCAGGCTCCTATAAAGAGCGATGCTAAATACGTGGCACGGCTTTACGCAGGAACGAGAACCTCCCGCTGGTAAGCCTGGTGGTCTCCAGCCCTGAGCTGGGGCGTTTACTGGGCGAAGATAGATCGGGTTGGGAGGTACCAGGAAAAAAAAATCCTGCAGCGTGAGAAGTACTTGAGTTGAGGAAGCTTTCCTTGGGGTCCTGTTGCTTCGGTACCTCGAGCATGATTGGCTTTTGATTCTCTCTGATTTTAGAGCGTAAAATTTGGAAATGTGTGGCTGTGGATGTATGAAGTTGTGTAAAAACTGCTTTTTCTCTCTTTTAAGGGAAGTTTTAAAGGTGCGAGTTCATGAAATCTTCCCAGAAAAACTCTGACTTCTTTGTATCAGAGTAACTAACGGTTTGTGAGACCCCAGTAACTGTTGATGGATGTGATTTCTTTTGGAGATACGCAGCTGAACTATTTAAATAGCAGCAGTGGAATGGATAAATGTGTGGATAACTGATAAATGGCTTCAGTGAGCATCTGCCAGGTGGGCAGCCAGACGCTAGGACAGTAGGATTGCTCCTTGATTTGTAGAGCTTTTGACTTGTTGGGTGGCTGATTTTCCAGGGTTTTGCATTCCAGGACAAATCCATCAGTTACTGACAATAAATGTTTGTTTCACATGAGGTATCCTGGATGTCATGCTATTGATGTTTTCTGAAGAGTGTGTTTCAGTGGAGAACTCCTGACTATTTATATTCCTTTCCCAGTGGTCCTGCTTCATTTTTTCCTCACATTCAAATCCTCTTCCGTCCCAGCCCCTGGTAGTTTCGCAGAAAGATCAGTGATTTATGGGCATTTTGATAAGGAGTGGTGTCAAACAGCTGGAAATCAGAACTGGGCACTGGTAGAGTGGGGGACCAACAGCGAGTGTTTCTGGATTTTTTTTTTGGTCATTTTTTTAATTTCTTTTTGCCTAAACAAAAAAGGTACTTTGCTTGTTTGGATCAGGGAGGTGCATAATGCAAAATAATCATGTTTCACAGAAATGGACTGCAAATATCCCTTCCCTGTAGCCACTGTGCAGCGTGCTTTTCATGTGGATCCTATGGTGTCACCGTGACAGTGACAGCAGTTCCCGTTGTAATACAGCATGTTATTAAGGGGCATCGTTATTTAATTGTGATACAAAAAGCTTTGTCGTATTTCACGTTCTCATTTCATGCTTTAGCCTCTTGGGCTAGTGATACAGTAAGCGCTTCTCTTTTGGACTCTCTCGTAAGAGGCAGGCAAGGACAGAGGAAGGCTCAGAGCATCAAACAGGAGATGTGTGCAGCATTGTGGTCATACCACGCTACTCCGGGCTCAGCTCTGGCATTGATTTGTGGTGGTGTTGTATACGTTAAGGTCTCCATGCCTGGTAAAAGCAGGATAAATATTTATCATATGCATTCTAAGTAGGGTCAAGGATCAATGTTTGTGAAACAGCTTTGGGTCTTTGCACTGCGTAGGTCCTCTTAGCAATAGCAGTGCTGCTTTGGCTCCTTGCTCTCCTGGGTGAGTGTTTGAACCTTAGGTAGTTCTGGGTGTAATTGTGCTTGGGATCTTCTAGAATATTACTGTTTGTCCAAAATGCATCATAACTCGTTAGTGCTTTCACATATTTTGAGTGTTGTTTGTCTTGTGGCATAGTGACCAAAATACATCGCTCCATGTGCACTGAAAGTATAAAGAAGAAGGGTTAAATTCAGATTCTGTCTGTAAGATTTAATGAAATTGTCATCTTGGTCATGTTTTCTTTAGGTTGTCAGACAACTTCTTTAAAAAATCTTTTTTTTTTTTTTTAAATCTTTGTAAGCAAGTTAATCAGTGGGCTTCGGGAGGTGAAGGATTCTCCTCGTGTGAAGTGGTTCCTGTGGCATGTTTGTGGGAAGTCTGCAGTGCAACTGCTGGACCACAGAGAAAGGATTTTAATGTAAGTGGCTGGCAGGTATACAAACAATGAAAGGATTTGGAGAGGGTTTGCTCACCATAGGCTAAAGAAGGTTACTTTAAAGAGGAGCATGAAGAATAACAGGCACAGTTCAGTTGTTTGGTCTTTTGTTCGTTGTGTGCATCTCGAATGCTGTCATTGCTCGTGCATTCTGCTGTCCTCTGGAGCCCTCACTCAATTAGCCGCGCGGAGCATAGCTAAATAAAATCAGTACCTATTTTGGGGGGAATTGGTTTTCTAAGCGCAGTATGGGGCCCCTACCTAACGCTATTAATTTCCAGCTAGATTAATAAAGTCGCCCTTTGTTGAGGATGTAGAATCAAATTTTCAATAACAGGCCTTAATTAATTTACCAAATAGCTCCTGGAATATTTAGCATTCGGAGCTGTTGTCACGTACACTTCAGTGCCACTTCTTTTAATGACTTGTGTAGAGCGAACAATAAAAACTAGGGGAATGCAACGGCGATTGAATATATGCGTACAGGCTACAATTATTACCTTTAGTCTTGACACAAAGCCCAGGCAAAGCCTTTTTTTTGTGTGCAGGGAATTAATTTGGAGAAGTGTAGGAGAGCTGCTCCTCCCTGCCTGTGTCCCCAGGACAGCAGGGCAAGCTCCTCGGGGCTAAAAGGGGTGCCCTGCTCGGCGTGGGTAAGGCTGCACAAAAGACTATGATCACTGCTTCACCTAGTGGTTTCTGCCGGGCTGAGGCTTGGTTCTATCCGTGTGGATCACAGAGCTCCTGTCATCTCTAATTTTAGAGCTGTTGTCTCTGAGAGTGGGGAGCTTCATCAGCATCGCAGCGACGCTTTCAAGAGAAGCTTCTTTTTTCACTTAAATCTTCATTAAAGGTGCAGTGACGTGGAAAGTAAGTCCTCATCAACAACAATCAACATCTCTCTGTTGAGTGCTAAAGCTTGTTTAAACACAGACAAAAATTTTCTTGCTGTTCCAGGTAATTTTGGGGTGCTGACCTACCCAGAAGCAAGGGGTGCTCCACGTGGCTGCGAGCTGTCAGTGCCACGCTGCACGCCCGCGGCTGCTCAGGGCAAAGGAAAGCTGCATGTTTTTGGTTCGGTGGTGCTGCTGCGTGGTAGAATGGTGCCGAATTTTGGCAACTGTTCTCCTTCCAAAAGCTAAAAATTGTGAGATTGCTGCATGGACTTGAGGTCTGTGTAGCTACGTATGGAAAAGATGCAGAAGTGTTGCCCCAGAGATGTTCTTTAGTTTAAACGTGTACGTTTGAGCAAGCAATGTATTTTAAAGGAAAAAAAAATTAATTAAAAAAAATTAAAAGGTCCCCGGAGCAAGCACTTTAGAGGCAGGAGAGGTTCAGCTCTGTGCCTTCCCAGACTTGGTAGGGGTGGAAATGTGCCGTTCCCTGGAAGTTTGGATGCCTGGTAATTGGGATTTAGAGGGAAGGCCCAAAGGCCTGTAGGTGACAACCCAGCCTGGTTTATTTTTTGTGGATGGACCAAAAGTGTTGGTATGCTTTGCGTGAGAAATCATCTTCAGCTGAGATTCTGTAGTAAAAAGTCGTCTCACCTTTTTTAAGTTCTAGCAGTCACATAAAAAAAAAAAGAAGTTTTAAAAGCTTTTATTCATTTCCTTGCCGGCTTTTTGTGCGTAAGAAGAATTAAACAGAATTCAGGTGTAAATTTAGCTAATTTAGTCAGTATTATCCCTGTCTAAAGAAAGCAGTCTTAAATACTGAATTGTCAGTATTTCTTTTGCAGTGAAGCAGGTCTGTGCCCTGGACTTCTTTTTTGCTACGTTTGCGTCTGATCTCTTCCCTTAAAGACATTCATATTCTGTGAAAACTCTGGCTTGCTTTTCAGGCTGCAGAAGGTACTCGGTCAAATGTAGATCTGTGCTACTGAGTGGAAATTGGCGAATGAATGTTAGACCACTTTATCAGAAACATATAATGAAAGAAGAAGTCGCCGAAGGGCTTTGTATCTGAAGGTTTAGATCCAACAGTATTCCGGTTAGGTGTGTAGAGGGAGAGCTTCCAGGAAATCCTCTGCTTCTCAGCAGCCCTGTCCTTTTCTCAGCGTGTCCCTGCCTACTTCAGCCCTTCATCCCCTGCCCGGGTGATGGGCCCTCATCACCCTCCTGCCCAGCTCGCTCTGGTTGCAGCGTTCTTCACTAAATACACCTCCAAGTGTGGCTGAGCTTTAAAAATTTTTTAAATATTTGTTATTAGTAAGTTAAATTGGAACCAGAGTTGGCGTGAGGAAGAGTATGAGGGCAGGGAGGTGTATTAAAGGGGTAGGAGAGCTACAAGCCCTTCTGGTTGGGACTTCACGTCAAATTGCTGCATTAATAACCGAACCCGATATTCACCAGTGCCAGTCTCCAGATTTTATTTATTTATTTTTAAGCTAATATCTGCTTTCCTTGGAACACTTTTGTTTTGGCTGAATCTGGGAGTTCTGAACATGTCTGTTTTCACACTTGTATACAACTGTGCTTGGACCTGGCCGAGGAAGGCTGTTAGAGTCGCTGGGATGGCAGGCATGGGATGGTCTGGGAGAGAAATTTGTTTCTGACTGCAGAATAGATTCCTCTGCTACCTCGAGGGAAAAATGTCACAGCTGCTCTTCTAGGCAGAAGTCCAATTTAACTTCAGTTCATGTCCTCAAAGTCAGGTAGTGCTAAATTGTAATGTAGAGATCATCTTGTAGTTGCTTTAAGATATTTACATAAATTGCCTTTAAAAATTGAGTTAAAAAAACTTAAATTGAGTTGATAACACTGATATAAATTAAAAGCCTTCTGTTTTTAACAAAAATAATATAAAAATAAAAAAAAAGACTATAAAAAGAAGTCTGCTGTTAATAAAACAGACAGGACAAATGCCAGAATGATTTTGATCTAGACAGTGAGTTTAGTGTTTTGTGATTTACTCAGAGCTGCATGTACGTAGGATGGGAATGAGAAGTAAGTCTCTGGCCCTCAAAAATGAGTGGCTAACGTGCAGAAAATTAAACTCTGTTGGGACTCTGCATGGAATTTTGTTTGCTGGCTGGATACACTGGGGTGGATGCCTAACTTCCAGCATTAGGGATGTCCTGGCTATTTTGTATATTTAATTGTCTGTTTACTTAGATATGTACGCATGATGAAATACCCAGAAATTTTCCGCTTAGAAAACGCACGTGTTTTTTTTTTTTTTTTTTTAGCCTATTGCAACAACTCCACCGCATCGTCGTTGGAAGGAGGAATCGCTAAGCCAGAGCAGCAGTGAGACCCAGGCGTCGGCTACCAGCGGCATCTCCCTAGGAGAAGCAATATGTCAGAGAACTGCCATTAATCAGGTACTTGCCTTGTGCCTTTTTTTTGTCACGGTTGAAGGTTAATTATGTGACTTAAAATAACACAAAGGGCTTTACCTGTATAATTCAGGCCTACCCCCCGTAAAGTTCGGTATTTCTGTATGTTGGAACTGCAGAACTACAGGACTGTTGTAAAATCTGTCAAGTTGTCTAGCCGTGATCCAGGTGTTACAAACCTTTTTTACATACAGTGTTCAAAACCGAGTCACCAGTAGTTCAGCTGAGAACATACCTGTGCTGAGGAGAGGGGGGTGACCTCTGTTTTCTGGTTATTAACTTACACAGATTTTCCAGTATAATGTTTTCTGCATCACAGCAGTGATGTGTATCCAGTTTGCAATTCACTATAATCCTGATCCTGCTACTCCTTCTAAGTTGTCAGATCAGTCTGCCTCAAAATACTGGATTTGCCTGTTAGCAGAGAGCCATGCTTCAGTTCACGTAAAGTGTGACTACTTCCAGTCCCTAGTTTTAATGACGTTCTTGATTTGATTAAGGAAAATTGTACTCGCATTGTGATGCAGTAGTTCTATCTAATGGATACGCTGCTAAATATTTCAGTACTCCAAGAACTGCATAAGATCACATTTTTTTGGAAACAAAGCTTCTCATCAACTCAGAGTTTTTAAATGGACTATAAAGAATCTTGAGCAAAGATGATAGCTCATGTAGTAAAATCCTGATATGAAAAGCAGCTTGTAATACCTTAGCAGTGTTTCAAAAGGCAGAAGAACCTGCAACTATTATGCAAGGATGCTACTTCAGTCACAACTGAGTTTTAGGAAGGTGGTCGGTTTGTAACAGCAAAGCACACGGCATCTGGCATTGGTGGTTCAGTGGTAGAATTCTCGCCTGCCACGCGGGAGGCCCGGGTTCGATTCCCGGCCAATGCAGAAACGCCCAAATTTTTGTGCCAAGAAGGCCAACAGCATCCTGGCTTGCATCAGGAATAGTGTAGCCAGCAAGAGCAGGGAGGATCATAGCCCAGTACTCAGCTCTGGTGAGGCTGCACCTTGAGTGCTGTGTTCAGTTTTGGGCCCCTCACTACAAGAAGGACATCGAGGTGCTGGAGGGTGTCCAGAGAAGGGCTACGAAGCTGGTGAAGGGCCTGGGACACAAGTCCTGTGAGGAGCGGCTGAGGGAACTGGGGGTGTTTGGTCTGGGGAAGGGGAGGCTCAGGGGAGACCTCATTGCTCTCTGCAACTGCCTGAAAGGGAGGTGTGGGGAGCTGGGGGTCGGCCTCTTCTCGCAGGTAAGCAGTGATAGGACCATTGGGAATGGCCTCAAGCTGCGCCAGGGGAGGTTCAGGTGGGAAATGAGGAGACATTTCTTCTCAGGAAGAGCGGTCAGGTGTAGGGATGGGGTGACAGGGAGATGGTGGAGTCACCGTCCCTGGGGGTGTTCAAGGAAAGGTTGGATGTGGTGCTTGGGGGCGTGGTTCAGTGGGTGACAGTGGTGGTAAGGGGGTGGTTGGACCAGACGAGCTCGGAGGGCTTTTCCAACCTTAACGACTCTGTGTGCTCTGTGTACTTCTGCCAATTTACCAGGACACTTTCTTACTTATATTAATGTATATGTAATTATGTTATATATGCTCATGATAATGGTTTGCCTTAAGTGATTGATATTCTTAAGTCTTTACACCAGACAGGTCTGTACCTTTTCTATAATTAAAAATTACCCATTTAATTACTTCCCCAGTAATCCCAATGCAAATTCTTTAATGAATTACTTGAATTGACGATGCACCTTTCCAGTTACGCATGAACTGTATGTCTTTTTCTGTTAAAAAACAAAACGAAGGGTTGGCTAGAACTCTCAGGCACTGTCTGTGTGAACTCAGAACTTTTATAACTAAAATCTTTTCAAAGTTGAATTGGTAAGTGCTCTGCTTGTTAATCCCCAGTTGCAGAATGCAAACCACATTTACTATACAGTGTCAGGTACTGTATTGGCCCAGCATCCTGCAGAAGCATTTGTCTTCATTGGGGTTGTCATTTCTAAGTGAGAGATTTCATTCTGGTTTGGAAAAAAGTCTTCTATATTTGTAGGATTTGGAGATGGAGCTCAGTTTCTGAGAAGTGATGGAAGGCTGGTGAACAGGTAGTGAATGCTGAGAACTCAGACCATGGTGAGAACTGACAGTGGACTTCGGCAGTTCATTAGTGCATCATGATTCTTTAACAATGACAACTGAGTATTTGTATAGAAAATACAATCTAGAAGCAATAGCTTCACTATTGCAAAACCTAGGCTTTAATTTCTTGGTTAAAATGCCTTAGAATTTTCTTGATGCACGGTTTAATCTCCCCACTTGTTCTTAGGAAATTGAGTCGTGGTATCAGCTTCCACCAGAAGTGGATGCCAGCCGATTAACTGCTGCCTCAGAGACGAAGCTTGGCCTGACTTGTGATAGAAATGACCTGACAGAGTTCCCTACGCTGGAGGAAGGAGTGGTGTCTTCAGCAGAAACATCCAGAAGGCAGTATCCTGGAGATACATCACGTGGCTTACTGCTGGGTATGTTCAACACGGCATCTTTAATCTGCTAAATGATTAGGATTTTACTTTTCCTTTCAAAGCAGTCCTCAGCTTGGATTTGACTTCTTGTGAGAACTGGTGTTCACAAAATATGTTCTGTGTAATTTTGTTGTCAAAGCCCGTCTTCAAAATGAGATAGAGAGCTTGTGTGCCTTCCCTGGCTCTTTTAATAGGTGAACTGATTATCTTTGTTCTCAGGTAAAACTGTAGTCTTGTTTTCCTGGAGAATTAACAGTAAGCTGTATTCAAGTTAGAAATTTTGGGGGTTCTTTTTAGGTGATCAGATATTCTCTTTAAAATCTGTGTTAGTTTTAGTCATAAATCTTTGTTAACTTCAAAACAGTAAACTAGATGTAATTGATAGCATCAAAAACTTTGGTGTGTACATATTTGTACCCCTGTCTCATATATTCAAGCTACTGTGTACTGCTTCCACCTTTCTCTGCTTATTTTGTTACAAAGCAATCTCCAAATACAGTTTTAAAAAGTTTTCAGTGGCCCTTTATAGAGGTACTGTATAAATGCTGCTGCTCTTTAATTAATTGGTATTTGTATTCATTTGCAGATAAGAAGAAAAACTGAGGAATTTTAGCTAGAAGTACTGTACTACTGCAACCCAAACTATCCAGATAAAGGGATTTGCTCACGTAGGAAGTTAGTATAACAAAGACTACCTAGAAGGGGAAGGTGATGGTAATTTTCAAAGTGTCTGAGTCAGCTGATGTCCACCCACTCGCACTGTTGCACTCAGAACCACCAACTTTTTTTTTTTCACCTGGTGGTCTAGCTAGGATGCACTAGCCTCAGTGTTACAGGCCAGCTATCAAAACTATCAAGTTCTGGTTATGGGGTGGTGCTTTGCTGTATCCTGCTGTCCTCTTGGGCTAACAGGAGAAGGCACCGTGTATATGAAATGCTGCAACCTTGTTATCCTCCTGTTTTCAGGGCACAGGGTCTTCTGCTAAATAGCCTTCTGTTCTGGTGCTTGCATATGTGTTCACAACCAAATTCTTACTTCATTCATATCAACATTAAGGTTTTTGTTACAAGTCCTTAAATTTCTGTCGTCAGACAATACCTGTATTGGGATGTAACACATTAAGGGAAAGAATCACTATCTGTATTAAATTGGTCATTTGGGCCTTGCAGTGCTTTTTCAGGCGGTATGTTCTCCTCAGTATTGTTAATCATAGCGAAGATATGAAAGCTGCGTGCAGTTTATTGCTTTATTACAAGCATTGTCATTAAGAATGCAGTTTCAAATACAAAAAACCTGAAGGGTGTTAAAGCTGATGTCTGTGACCATCCAGAATAATACACTGATGGTAAATACTTAGTTTTTGCATCAACTGATTATAACAGCTGTCAGTTTTCTGACATAATTTGAGGCTTTTTGGCTTGGTGTTTCCTCATACTTCAGCTTCTTGTTCTATTTGTTGTAGTTCATCAATAAGTTTGTTTTCCAGCCATACTAGTGCTGGTGTAGCAATCTTCCAGACCGTATAGTTCTGATTAGCTAATGCATGATGTGGCTGGACACTGCATATATTTCATCCTTGATACGTAAATGAAGGACACATGGAGTTCAGTTATCCCCACCAAGCTGGATACTGGGAAAGAGTATGCATGCAGCTGTTTCAGCGTCCTAAGTGAGAGAATCATTAACTGCTGATTCGTCCTGTATTTGAAGTAGTTTTTGCTGCATTCAAGTACAGCATTCTTCTGGCTGTATTCCTGTAGGACAGACCCATTTGTTATAACTCCATTTTTCACAACGCATCTTTAGCTCTGCTAATACACCATGAGCTCTCACATGAGGTATCCTGAGTGACTGATGGATTACTTCTGGTAATGCTAGTGGGACCGTGCATCTATTATTTGGCAGTCATCTTTATTTTTGACATAAAGTATCCAGGTTTTCTGCTTCTCTATTTTTTCTAATCTAATCTGATGACATGGTTGTATTGTTTCCATGCCTGGAACTTGCACCAGCCTAGACGCAGATTTATTCATGGAATCATAGAATAGCTTGGGTTGGAAGGGACCTTAAAGGCCATCTAGTTCCACCACCACGGGGTGGTTCATTTACTTATTTTCTTTCTGCATTGAGTGTTTAGATAAATGATATTTTTGTAGCAATAGACCATAATTTATAGTGTTTAATATTCTGTTAGTGGTCCTAATTGCTAACACATGCCTTTAGGTACAATTTATATTGCTGTCAGAAATATTTTCCAGTTTTAACGCCTCTGTTTTAGAAAAGATAAGCGTTTCTGTTGCTTCCCTTCACATCTAATTGCCACGGTTTAGTTAGATTGATTTGAGAGGTTCCAAAATTTAATTTTTGCCTTTATTCATTCCGTTTTACATTGATTTTCATCCATGCGGAGTCAGAATATTCTGATCCATTCCGGTTGTATGTTTTGTAGTTCACTGGCAGCAGTACAACTTTGAAACAGAAAACTTCTGTTAGTAACACAACATTATTCTCTGCATCTTAAGATGCAAGTGATACTACTATACTACTGATTTATTGAAGTAATTTATAATTATCCTCAAAATGGTGGAAACAAAGACTTTTTTTTTCAAATGATCCCCATTAATAATAGCAAACACATCTGTCCCCCAGCAAGAGAAACTAATTTCTCTTGGAAGTGGAGCCAACCTTGATTGGATCCATTTTTCTTTATTGCTTTTATTTGCTTGTATTTGCTCTTTTTTTTTTTGAAACTTTGACTTTGAGCTATGGCAATTAATTTATAAAGTATATTATAGCTTGGGCCATCAACCATGGCATGAAATTTAACAAGAACAGTTGAATTCTGTGCTTGAGGTGGAGTAATGCTGAACATAAGTACGGATTGGGAGACCAGTGGCTGGAGAGCAGCTCTGCAGAAAGGGATCTGGGGGCGCTGGTGGCAGTGGGCTCAGCACGTCCAGCAGGGTGCCTGGCAGCCTAGAGCACGTGTTGGGGTGCATCAAACACTGCATAGCCAGGCAGTCAAAAGAGGTGATTCTCTTGCTGTGCTCAGTGTTGATGCAGCCTCGCCTTGAATGTTGCGTGCAGCTCGGGGCTCCACAACATAAAAAGGATGTTAAGGTCCTTGAAAGTGTCCAGAGGAGGGCAGCAAAGCTAGTGAAAGGCCTGGGAGGCATGTCCTGTGGGGAGAGGCTGAGGACACTGGGTTTGTTAAGCCTGGAGTAAAGGAGGTTGAGGGGTGACCTCTTTGTTCTCTGCAACTCCCTGAGGAAGGGAATTAGGGAGGTGCTCGTCTTTACTCACTGGTATATATTGACAGAACGCATGGGAATGACACAGAGCTGCACCAGGAGAGGGTCAGACCGAACATTTGGTAAAACATCTTAACTGAGAGGGTAGTTAGATGCTGGAACAGGTGTCCCAGTGACGTAGTGGTTGCCCATGCCTGTCTGTGTTTAAGAGTGTTAACCAAATGACTCGATATGTTTTAATTTTTAGGTCAGCCCCGAAGAAGTCTGACAGTTGGACTCGATCTTTGTAGGTCCTTTCCACTTGGAACTATTCTATCTGTTCCTTTTTTTGCATATGCACACTTAATAAAACCAAAAAGTAAAGGTAGAGCTAGGTAGTGTATAGTTAACCGTACCCATATAGAATCATCGAAGCATTCAGGTTGGAAAAGACCTCTAAGATCATCTAGTCCAACCTTTAATATTGTGTAAGTGGTTTATTTTCCTTTTCTGTGCTGTCTATGGAAGACACAACTAGCCAAGACTGTTATCAATACTTGGTTTCGTTACCCAGGCTAGAATGGTTTCCTTGCTTACCTTACTTAATTATTGCGTTATTTTCATTTATTGCATTTCTGTTTCCTTACTCATCCCAGTTACAGTGTTCAGCCACTGTTCAGCAGTCCCCCACCCATGGTTGTCGTCCATCGGTTGCAATGCTCTTGTTGCATTTAGGTGTAGAGTTCTGCTCTTAAATGCTGGTTCTTACATCACATTTGATCATGTGGTGTAAGTCTAACTTCTGACTTTCAGCGTTAGCTTTGTCTCATTTCCAATCAAATATTGTGCTGTTAATTTTCCCTGCGCAAACCTTTGTGGGTCTAGATGATGTAACAGTAAGTTACAATATGTTAACTTCTTGCATGCTGATAGCACTTATTTTTCTTTTTTTCTTTACTTCCATGGCACCCACCTGGACTTCTTTTATGCATATCCTTGCATACGCTTCTTGGAAACGCATTTCTTAACAATGCTGTTACTAAGCTTGAAATGTTTCTTTTTGTACTGATATCCCTTAGAGGATCACTCTGCAAAATCAAGTGTTACCCACCTGTTATGTTATTATATTTGTGACTCACTTTTCCAGGATGTAGCTGAAATTGCTGAATAAAGCGGCTTCTAAGGCTGGTTTCACTACACCATCTTTTTTGTTCTTTTCATAAACAAACAAGATAATTATAGGCAAATAGCATCATTGCTTGTGATATTTTAAAAATAAGCCTCTGTTGCTTCCAGTTAACGGCAAGTTCAGCTTGCAATTTGCTGTTCCAGTACCTGCTTGTGTGCATGTTGCTCTTTGTGGTTGTTTGTTCTGAAGTTGAACAACTGGCTCAAGGGGATGGAGTTGAAAGTGCCTTGGGAATAGCCTGATAAACATTTGTGGCTCCTATGGTTTTTTGAATTCAGTGGTGAATATACATAGATTTCTGTGAAGAAAACCAGGACAGAAGATGACATCTACCTGCAAATGCAAAATCTGGGACAAAGTTAGCTTTGGTAGAAGTAGTACATCTGTTGAAGGAACTTCTAAAATCCTGTGTGTGATACAAAAGGATGGAAGTAATGACCAGCACATCTTTTTCCTTCTTAGAAACTTCAGGTAGCTTATTGTAAGTCTTGGACTTAGACTTTTGCCAAGACATAGTTATTATATTGCTTTTGGTCTATACTGAATGCTAAACCATTTTGCTCTAAGCTTTTCTTCTTTCTATAAGCATCATGTTAGCAAGATGAAATGAGGTCCTGTTCTGGCATAACAGCACAGGCAGAAAAGCTGGTATGGCTGAATTAGTTGCTGGCTGCTGTGGATTTGGAGTGACTTTTGAGATGTTTTGGAATAAATGTTCTCCTTTATGAAGCAAAAAACACTCCTTGCTTTCTCATGTTTGGGTCTACAGGTAACATCTCACTGCAATGTACACATAAAGTGTCTGGCTAAAGTTAGGTAATACTGAATAACACCCTTTTTTTGTTTTGCCATGTGGGAAATTCAGGTTTAAGTCAGATATTAGAAAGTGGAAGGACACGATAGGTTAGGTATGCTTTATCTTTGACTACGTCCTTGGTGTAGGATTAGTGTATTTAGTATGTTGTATAGCTTTTTGTCCACATTAGTTTGCAGAACTAGAAACCTTTTTATCATGAAAAATTTCCTGTTATTTGTCAAAGTTTGTTTTTTTAAATGCAAGATGAAATAGAAAGCATAAGGCTTTCTAACATGATACTTAAAGATCTAAGAATTCCCTATACTTCTGGCATCTTATTTACTGCTTTCTAGAGTGTGTGCCAGTAACCACAGCATTTCCTTATATATGCTTAAATTTCCAGATCTGAGAGGGAAGGGAGCAACGTAAGCGATAATACTAATTTATTCCTTTCTCTCTTCAGAAGGTGTTTGAATCACCTTTTGGTGGTGGAAAGAAAAATCACAATGACAGTTGCATTGAAACTGCTCCTGCTACATTGTGGAACAGATTGACAAAGCCAAGAAGGTTTTGTTTTTGTTTTGCCTTCCTTTTTTATCTTCCACAAATGGCAGTTTGACTCTGGCATTCAGAATTGTCAGCAGGCTGTAAGATAATGTAGCATGCCCAGCTTTGCTTGTTCAGTGAATTCAACTGTGAGGAAGCTTTTGACCTTCAGAGCGACAGCAGGAAGAATTACTGTTTTGACACAAGATCCTCGAAGTGTGTTGTACTGACGTCACTTGCTGCTTTAAGCATCGAGCACCTGCTTCTCTGCCTGCAAAACCTAGGTTATGCCGGAGTGTAATGAGCCCCTAGATCATTGTAAGCAACCAAAATATGATAGCAATGATCCTTCTCCCTCTAGAATAAGTTACTGAAAAAAATAGAGTTCGTGCGCTGAAAGATTAGAAAAGGCTTAAAGAAAAAGAAAAGAGCTGGAAGGGAAAGAACATTTGACATGGATGGAGTTATATTGTATAAAATATTTTTAGTTTTGTAGCCCCAGTTAAATCATTTATTGAACTCCATAAGGGTGTTTCTGCAGGTTGCTGCAGGGGGCAAGCTGGAGGAGAGGGTTTCCACCAAGGATGTGACTGTGCTGAATCGCAACTGCTCCTTCTCACTCTTTTCTCTTCCCCTTCTTCTCACCCTGCATGGCTTTGAGGTTCGTGTTCTGCCTCCAGGCACTGAGCACCAGCACCCTTCCTCTGAGTGAAGTTCTGGTGCCTGTGCAAAAAGAGGAGGGGGAAATGCATCCCTGGGCTGGGGTGGGGAGACTGGGGCTGTACCTTGCTGGGATTTGGCTTCATTGCTTTGGGTGGAGGTGGAGAACTTGGGGGCTCTTGTTCAGGATGATGTATAAGAGGCTGAGGAAGGAGAGAAGAGAGAATTGAAGCAAAAAATAGATGTTGAAGCTATTAATGATCTATTTAAACTGCTTTGTACATCTTCTAGAATGCCAGCGATGTTGGATCTTGTCGATGCACTCCGGAGTATCTTATTATCTGGGTTTGCATAGCTTCAGTGTTTTATGTTGGATTGTTGTTTTATATATATATATATATATATATATGAACTGAAATCCTCTTAACTACCAGATTTCTGGTCTTGCATGCATACATACAAATGTGATTGAGTCACCGGTAATCTTCTCTAACGAGATCTAGGTCTGACAGCCTTTTGTGGTGAGGCGTGCTTCTCCGATCACTTGGCTGTTTTCTCTGATCCTCCCGTGATATCTTCTTATCTTAGGGGTATCTTCTGAGTTACGGTTATCAGGACCTGCAAATGCTATTTCAGCAATAGCTTCAGCAAAAGGTAGGCAAGAGCAGTCCTTGTTACTACTTAGCAACAATTTTTCTCCTTGTACATCTAGAAAACGGGCTTGCCATTCTGGGTTCAGTAATGCGTTGGGCTCCTGTCCTGGCTCGTTGATCATGACCCCAAGTCATCCTCTAAGGTAGCCCTCGACTCTCTTAGATTTGCCAGGGTGCTTTGTCCCCCAAAACGTATGGCTGGACTTTGGTCATACGAAGATCTATTTCTATAAAAAGATCTCTATCTATCTATCTATATAAAGATCTGGATCTGTTATCTATCTATCTATATTTCTGCGCTCTCCGGTACAAAAAAGACAGGGATCTCCTGGAAAGAGCCCAGCAGAGGGCCACAAAGATGATACGGGGCCTGGAGCATCTTCCCTATGAAGAAAGGCTGAGAGACCTGGGTCTGTTCAGCCTTGAGAAGAGAAGACTGAGAGGGGATCTTATCGATGTTTACAAATACCTGAAATGTGGGAGACGGAGGGATTTGGCCAACCTCTTTTCAGTGGTTTGTGGGGACAGGACAAGGGGCAGTGGCCACAAAATGGAGCCCAGGAAGTTCCGCACCAACCTGCGAAAGAACTTCTTGACGGAGCACTGGGACAGGCTGCCCAGGGGGGTTGTGGGGTCTCCTTCTCTGGAGATATTCAAGGCCCGTCTGGACGCCTACCTGGGCAGCCTGCTCTAGGGAACTGCTTTGGCAGGGGGGTTGGACTCGATGATCTCTGGAGGTCCCTTCCAACCCTTACAATTCTGTGATTCTGTGATATCATTTGCCATGCTGCGATGCCAGGTGACCAGGCCGCCCTGTAGTGGTGGTCTCCGCTGCGAGATAATTATTGCTCGGCAAAGATCTGCCTCATCTTTGTGCCTCTTCTCTAAAAAGGTAGGGATTTCTGGGGGCCAGGGTTTGGGATAGGACCGGGACGAGAACGGCCATTGAAGGGACTGACTGGATGCATACCCGTGTAGGGAGGATTTCCTGTTTATAACTCTGCTTGGAGAATGGTAAATAATTTTTCATCAGTTAGAGTGCGAGGTTGAATTTCTCAGCACAAATATTGAGTGGTACTTAAATTTGTGTTGATAGAATATATCTTCAGAGCACTGATTTATCAGCCAAATATTGTGACTTAATGGTGTGTGTGTATGTCTATATGCACATTTATTTTATCAATACGTGTGTAGATGCATTAAAAGTTGTTTGGCAGGATCTATTTTTGACAGCATTTGACAGCTTTTTTTCAATTATTTCTTGGTTCCCTCCCTCATAGTCTTTTTTGTCTCTTCATTTACAAAGACTGCACACCCAGGCTTTATTGTGCAGGGAGCTTTTTCTTTAATCACTTCTGATTTTCAGTTTAGCTTGAAAATACATTTTCATTCAAAGTGAATAAGTTAAGCTGAAAATTGAGAAAAGCTTATTTTCCTCTTCTATTGTGTGACTAAAAATAAGATGCCAGCTCTGAGAACATGAAGTGCATCATGATGGGAGATGACAAGTCTAATTCAATAACTACAGCTACTATTTCCTTTGTTCACTAATATTTTAAATGCAAAACAAGATTTGGGAGGAAAAAATGCATCTAATACAGCTAAGGTAGTTTGGATTCCAACTTGCTTAATGTTTCTTAAAATAAATAGTTTTGCATTTTTAATACAATTCTGTATGCAAGATATCTGTGGTCAGTCTACTGTCTCAGTATTTTCAAGTATAATAAAAATTAAAAACAATTATTTGAATAAATATATACTAAACATAATAAATGGTTGATTAAATACATTGTAAATATTGTCTGTTTCCAGTTAGTGATTGGGAATAAGAAATCTAATGTGCAGAATGTATTTGGTTCTAAACCAGGATCAGCCACTGGAAACAAACCTCTTTGTTTTCTTAAAAGTAAGTTGTAAATAATGTTAGAGATTACACTGAAATGAATCAGTCTCCTGTTCCGTGATTTTAAGTCATGATTCAAATTGTGATTAAAACCACGTAAATACAAAACAGCCTGGTACATTTGGCCACAGTCTTGGTTGAAGCCCTGAGGCACTATTTGTAGTAAAAAGACATCCTTGGCCTTGTTCCTTAGTTGGATCTTGCTCCCCCTATGCTGATGTTGACAGTGTTGTTTTCTCCTTTTTGCTGTTCTGCCTACTTTTATAATGGGCATGGAAGTGTAAAACATTTTTTCATCCTGTTTGGCACAGGTGCTTACCAGTCTGCGTTGGAGCCTCTTCCAAATGCTTTCTCTTGTCCAGTTGCTCAGAAGTAGCAAGTCATACCATGCCCCCACCTTTAGGATACATATGCTCCTGTTCCTATAAATGTCCAAAAAAGCAGGCAGCTTATCTTTTCATTCCTGTTTGGTGTTGCAAACAATTAAGATGAAAGTACAGTGGAATGGTGACTAGTGCAATGCATTTATTTAATCAAGTAGAGGAGAGAGTTTAGCTTTGAAGAGGTACTGGGTGCTAGAAAAACAAAGACTCCGCACTAAAGTTTTTGTAGCATGTTTGTACCATCTGTACAACTGATGCTAAGGTACAAATTTGGCTTCTTCTAGGAGACGTTAGGCTTGCCATGTGGTTGAGACAGCTGCTGAGATAAAAGGGAATTTCTGAAACCAGCAATTATTATTGTTATCATTATTGTTATTATTATGGCTGCTGGTGGGGTGGGAGTAGGGGGCATCCATATTTTGATCCAGCTTTGCTGTGTGATATAAAATTATTTCTACTCCTTTGGTTATGCTCTTACTTTGTAATGTTCTAAAGTAACTAAAAAACATTAATTGTAAGTATTAAATTAAAAATGACTCAAAGGTCATCTTCTGGTCAGATACCACTCATCAGGTGATGTAATACAGGCTGTGGAAAGCCTTGGGATAAAGCTGATGTAATGTTAAAGTTTTATTCTTTTTGTGTAATGGTCATCTTATCTGATGTGATTACGCTTCTGTAAGTGATCCAGAGTATAGCTGGTCTGCGATGGTTGGAAACTAATGAACGTAATTAAAGTCAATGTGAACTCTGATTCTGAAAGTCAGACTGTTGACGACAAATTGCTTTTTTGCTTAAAAAAAAAATCTGTTTACTTATCATTGAATTGGAAGTAATTGTTTTGTTTCTATCAAAACGTGTATGTTGTCATTTACATTTATCAAATGCAAGCTTACAGTTATTTGTATTCTTGTGTTATAAAACATTTCCTTTTGTTTTTGTAAGCAGTGAGTTAAAAAGGTTGGAAATGCCAAGTACCTCAAACAACAAAGAAATATATGATAGAACCTAAAACTTACTGCTATGGCAGTAGACAGTGGTGCTAGTATAATTGTGATAACTAAATTTTACTATTACTTGCGTCTTTAAACTCTAAAGAAAGAAAAATATATACATGGCCTTTGCTGTAAACGGAAATTATGAAAAAATGGCAACTGGAGAAGACATTACTGGAGCTTCTCCGCTTTTAAAGGAATAAATGGTTGTCTGGGTAGAAGCCCGTCCTGTGTACAGGCTGCAAGGAAATCACTAGGGGAGATGCTGGCTAATGAGTGAAAAAGGATAGGGATGTGCACAAAAGGAAATTTAAGATTAAGAAGGTAAGTTAGAGATGTCAGTGTCATGTAGCATTTTGAGATTGGTGAGAGGAAACCTTTGAGTTTGATACAAAAAAAAAAAAAAAGCTAAATTAAATTTTTTCCCTTAAACATAAGGGAATATGCTTCAGTAGAGTAAATGATGGGGTTACATCATTTTGACTGCAGTTAGCACGTTTTAGAGTTTGAAGGCTGTGTTAGTTGGCAGGGCAGTTAAATAGGGATTACCTTGCAAACTTTGATTGCTGTGTTGTTGTTATTTTTAAAAGATATTCAGGACAGTCAATTCTCTCCCTGTCTTCCCCTGCTGACGTATTCAACACAAGGCCGGAGGTTTTCAGATGAGACGCTTCTCCAGCAGTCAGAAATGGATTTTATTCCTTTAAGGTAGGATAAAGTTACCTGGTGTTGTGACAGAACACAACTTTTTTCCTGAGTGACCATAAATTGTCCTATCTTTCATAATTAAATAATTGTCATTTTGTGGTCACAGAAACAAAGGACAAAGATGTGTGGTTGTTTGTTTGCTTATTTGTTTATTTATTTATTTTATTTATTGTGCTTTATTTATTTTAAGTAGAGAGAAGGCTTTAGTAGAGTTCTCATTATTTTGCCTTCAAAAAGGTTTGAACAAGGGAAAACCTCAACAGGCCTTATATGAACTTTTCATTTTAATGTACCTGAGGAAAATGGGAAAATGAAGAACTCTACCCTCACGGGCATCTCTTTAGCTTTCTTACATTCTGAAATAAACTTGATAAAATTTTGGGGACAGAAATCAGGTGCAACTTGTATTTACAGTAGTAAATACAAGAATGTGTATGGATGCATAATATTATTCCCCCTCCCTGGGAGTGTTTAAGGCCAGGCTGGATGGGGCTTTAAGTAACCTGATCTAGTGGAAGGCGTCCCTGCCCATGGCAGAAGGGTTGGAACGAGATGGTCTTTAAGGTCCCTTCCAACTCAAACCATTCTATATGACTCTATGCTTTTATTTACTAGAGTAACACTTGTCATTTAAAATACTTACTTTTATATAAAAATATGAATATGTTACTGCAATAAGTGTTTTAAAGTCTTTGTCAAAGCCTTCATACGGAAGTGTGACAAATAACTCCTGTGCAAAGAAGTCAGGAAATTTTCTGCCCTTTATTAAAGACAGGAAAAGAGTGTGCATGTAAATACACATATTTAGAGTGTCATTGATGTTTGTTGCCCCCTACTTATTTGGTGTGTGACAGGACAGATTTGTTTCCTAATATAACGTACGGTGACTTTACTTCGTGGATCAGAACTCAGTTCCACCAGAGGTGATGATCTACTTGCATTTAGTAATATTAGTTGAGGTTTAATGATAATTTTTATATTAAAAAACACTATTTTATATCCTTTAAATAATTAATATAAAAAAACTGAAGTGGATGATTCTTGTATTTCCTGTATATTATACAATTTATATATATTTATACATTTGCATGTTTTAAAAAATGTAAGCAAATCCTCTATTTTCTTTAGACTTCTGTCTATTTTACATTTAACTAAAGTGTCCTGTTAGTACAATAAAAACAAGCAAAACCTTTCAGTCCCAAACTGACTAAAAATACCAACATACCAAGTAGAAAAAATAATTTTCAAACCTTGACTTTATAGGGCAGGAGGGCTTTTCGATATTATTTGGACTTTACATTTCTTTGCATTTTGCTCTGTTTAGAGGATGTATTTATGTGCATGTTGCTAAATCCCAGTTGCTTGTTTGGATGAAGTCATACTTTGGCCTCTTACACTTACGCAGAAAATGTTGAAATAAATAGTGTAATGAGAAATGTACTTACTTTTCTTGTCTCTTATAGAGGAGTCCCTGATGTTTCTGGTGCTTCTGAAGAGCATTCAAAGCCTTTGCACGTAGAAGAAGCTGTGTGTCTGGCGGATGGTGGAGTACCCTCCGATGCACCCAGTGACTGCTTTAGTTTGTCTCAGCATCCGCTTCCATTCAGACATGGGGAACCTTGTGATGCCAGTTTTAGTGGTGGTTTGTCTCAGCAAGCCTTTTGTTTTTCTGGACATCTACTTGTGAACAAGGTGGCAAATGAAGACTGTAAAAACGACACTAATGGAAAGACACTGATCCCCCAAACGGGTGACAGTTTAGCAAGCTCCATTTCTAAAACGATGCTAATCCAGGAAAGTAGACTGAACAAAATGGAAGCTTCTCTTGCAAAGCAGACCTGTAGTACTTCTGCAAAAGATGAACGTTTCTCTTGTGACAACAATGTGAAAGCTCCTGGTTTTGAGCTTGCAGAGGAGGAAAAAGGGTTATTGAGGCACGATGAGTTTTCATCTTCTGAAAACTCCTCTTGTAAAATAACACTGACTAAGAATTCAGATAAATGTGATAGAGAGATGCAGATGGAGAAAGTAACAATGGCTGAGACAGAGTCAGAAGGATGCCTGAGACACCTAGAGAAGTTGGAAAAAGACAAGAATGTTTCTGGGCTTGATTTCTCTAATAAGTTGTCTGACGATTTGAGGAAAGACAGTTGTAAAACTTCAGATGGACAGGATACGTTTTCTGCAAAGACTTGTGAAATACTCAGAGAGTCTGAGGAGCATGGAGCAGATTTAAATGACTTTGGAAGCGTGAAATTTGTGGCTGTTACTAATGAGCCCCAGGGAGCTTTCCTAGATCATCAGCAGAAACAAGCATCTCCTGCAGTGAGATTTGAGAAAGAGGAGCTTGTCCCTATTGTGACGAGCACTAGTGATTGTACACCTAAACAGCTTGTCGTGACGGACATGGAAGCTCCTTCTTCACGTGGTGAGAATGCCCTAGTGGAAGGAGAACCTGGAGTGCGCAGGGGTGAATTAACTATTTCAGATTTTTCCATAGAAAGGGGACATAAACTTAGAGACATTTCCCCTTCATTTAATTTCCTCATAGGTGATGGCTCATTCTTTGGACACCTTGCTCGTCCAAGCTATCAGTCTACTCCAGGGATGCTTGTAAACAAAACTGAGGCAGAACCCAGTGCTCGAGTGATCAAGTCGGATATTCAGGCCTCTCCTTTGTGCTTAAATGAAGAAAATTCTGGGAACTTGTCTACCGGTACACCTACATCTGTTGAGAAGGAACATTCTCTGCAATGTGCTCAGAAAGAAAATGACAAACACTTTGAGTCCTTTAAACTGAAATATCCTCACACGGGAAGAATTCAGTCACTCCCATCACTCACCTTCATGGAGAAGGTGGGGACTTGGAATATGAGCCCGTCAGACAAGATATCTGATGCACTGGCTTCATCTCACCCAAGTGGAATTTCTCCAAGAAAGAAAGCCTACAGTGCAATTACCAGTTCTTTGAACAATATTTTGTCAACACAGAATAGTAGTAGAAACCCTAAAGGTTATCTTGCTGCTTCTTCTGGGGAGACACATTCCCTGGAAAGTTTGCACTGTTACAATAAAAACTTAGAGCATGTTCACCCTCTTACTAGATCTCAGTCTGACAACTCAGTAAATGTCGCTGGTAGAAACACCTCCCTGACTGACATTGTTCAGCCAGCAACATCAACGGAGGCGATGCAACCTTTAGAAGAAAAAAGTAGTGTTCTACGAGTGTCTGAAAATAGATTAGGAGGCTCCATGATACACAAGTTTACAACTGAGATGGTTTCTGGACCTACTGATAAAGATGCTGAAAGTAACAGTACAGGACAAAGTTCAGACCCAAATGGTTTCATTTCCTCTGAAAGAGTTGCTCAGCTCCTTAGAGAGGATAGAAACTCTCCAGCTGATGACCAGAAGAATTGTGGTGGTCTTGAAAATCAACAACTGCCTCATAACTTAGATACTCCTACTGGTCATGTCAGCACAGACAATTTAGGGGATATTTCCCAAGATAGTTTGAATCTTCCTGCTAGTTCTGGGGAAAATAGCCAGGGGGGCTCAGGCTCAGCAGGGTGCTCTTCAGCAGTTTCCAGACACTTCTTCACCAGTGCAGAAGACGATAACTTCATCCCCTTTGGAACAGCTTGTTTGGGAACTCCGGAAAAAGAAGAGTTTAATATTGAAGAAAGGATCCCAGTAAGTTATGTTCTCATAAAAATTTGTAACTTTTTACAAGGGATTATGAAGGGGATATGAGTATATTCAGCTACCTTAGAGCAAGTAGGACAAAAGTGCAGAAGGTATCATAGGATTGGTTGTCTGAGTCGAGAGGCTGTCATGCTTATAGTTAGTTTCTGACATCTAGTTGTGTTGGGAACCCGTCATGCAATAGTTATTCTAGAAATACTAGGTGACTTATTTTGTGTATGCCTAATAAGTCTTAAAGGACACTTCATTTTTCTGATTCTAATGACTCTGACGTTAGAGTTGTCCCATTGTTTTTCCCACTGCTTTGGTAGGGTCTACATACAAGTGGTTTTATACTGACTGGTCTGTTCTACTGGTGAACTTGATCCATGATACTGGTTCAGTTTGTTTTAACTACAGAGGTGGATGAAATAACTTTCAGGTAATATTTATCATGGGAAAAGTAAGGGTTGGGTATGGCAGAAGCTCCCCCGGGTACAGGTGATAGTATCACAGTAACAATACACAAGGGGAACGTAAAGATCAGTGGCTGATTGTGCTGGAGCGTAAAGGGCACAAGAAAAAGAACAGGACATAGCATTAGTGGTAAGTGAAATGTTTGATACAAGGACTTGTAAATAAGTTGCTTACAGCTCTTTTTGCAGAACATTGGTAAGTCATTTCTGATCTTCCAGCTTCTTTCAAATGATCGGGATATAGTTATCCAAACGTGAGGTTGAGACTCAAGTGCTGACTAAGGAAATGTTAGGCTGCAGGAGAGAGGGCTGAACTTCACACACCCACGGATCTGCAATAATAGCAAAACCAACACAGAACTTCTTGGCAAATCAAATTGCCTTCCCCCCCGCCCCCCCCAAATACTCTTCTTTCTTGTTCACTTTGTTCAGGTATCTAAGACATAAATTCCTGATTCTTTATATTGCTCATGAACGATGTTCGAAGGCTCTGCATACCTTTTCTTTAATCTATCCTATTTGGCTAATGCAGATTTCATTTCTCCCTTCTCCATTTTAGGATTGCTGGAGAGAATGAAGGGCAGATTGTGGCAGCCATGTTAACTATACTAATAGCCACTGAGTGTTAGAGAAAATTAAATGCAGATTTGTGTTAATCATAAACATGTAATTATCTTCTGAGTATGTGGCTGTTCCTCTCGCAAGATGATTCCTGTAATCATTAGGTCCTTGGAACTATGTTTTAGAAGCTCTCCTCTCTGAGATGACTCTGAAAACACATGTTGAAACAAATATAAATGTTGCAGGGAGAATACTTTAAATGGAATTCATGAGATATAGAGGTTGTCTATCTCCATTTTTTTTAATGAATATAAAGGATCATAGACCCATCAATATAATGAGGCATGTTCTCCAGCTGTAGTTTTGAGGATTCTGTTGTCATAAATCACTGACAAGGTAAAGGGGATCAGGTCGCACATAAGTTATTAAAATGTAGGTTTATAATAGTATTGTAGGGGATAGAGTTGGCCAAGTTCTATAAGTTCATTTATTTCATATGGTTGGCAAATTTAGGATGTAGTATAAGTTGAAAATAACTTCCCCCTACAAGTGATGAAATAAAACTAACTTCTTTTTTTTTAAGCTGTATATAATATCTATAAACATAGATACTCTGAGAAAATTTTTCCTTTTACCAGGAGACCGTAGGTGGCTTTTGATAGGCTCTTACTTCTGAGAGACTGTTCCAGCTTTCAAAATATATTAATACAGGGGATGATGCTGTGTGTGTCCGAACTGACAATCTCTGGGTGTTGCACAGAGAGTTGGTTTCATCCTAGTTATGTTTTTCGCTCTATATGTATCACACATTTTTTAGATTTTTGAGTAGGATTTTAGTTTTGCTTCTGTAAACTGCTTTTAACGTTTAATGATAATGAAGAAATTTTACCTGGATAGCTTTTTTTATTCAATACATTATATGAATATATACACACATGCAGTATATAATTAAAAATAATGCTTGTGTGCATTTGTTCAGTACTTTCCCATATGGAAAAGGAAAAAAGACATACATTTTATGCTGTCTTTACTATGGAGTGATTTATTGCTTTAGCTGCACTAGTAAAACTAAGTCTTGGTTGTACAAAGAACTTGATTTCGTCCCTAGTCCAGTGTGGGTTTATTCCCTATAGCAGCATCACCAGAACTATTTCATGACTGTTTTGAACCAGCTCTGGCAAAAGGGTTCATAACTCTTTGCCTTGAAGACTGGCCCATAATGAACTTTTCCCTAAGAGCGAGGAACTTTCCTGCTGCCTAGCCTGAATTTCAAAGTCTGATAATGTTAAGCTTTTTGTGCTGAACCCATTTGGGAAGAAAAAGGTGGTATCAGACAACAAAAAAGGCTTTTTAAAGTCTGTCAACAGCAAGAGGAGGACTGAGGAAGACACTGGACTAATATTTGATGCAGATGGGCATCTGCCAAATAAGGATGAGGAAAAGGTGGAGGCATTTAATGCTTTTCTTGCCTCACTATTTAGCAGTAATAGCAGATCTTGTGCTGCCCAGTCCACCGAATTGGAGGACCGTGATGGGGGATCAGTGACTCTCCGTCTGTGGTCACTGAGTTGTAAGGCACTGATTTTATCAACTCAACATTCGTAAGCGCATGGGGCCTGACAGGATTCATGCCAAATTACTGAAGGAATTAGAGGATGTTACAGCTGGACCCCTCTCAGCAATTTACCAAAGGTCATGGGATTCTGGGGAGGTCCTGGCTGACTGGAAGCTGGCCAATGCTATACACATCTACAAAAAGGGCATGAGAGAAGACCCAGGAAACTACAGACCTTAGTTTAACCTTAGTTCCTACAACAGTTACGGAGAAGATTGTCCTGGGTGCTACTGAAGGGCATTTAAAGAACAAAGCTGTTATTGGCTGTAGTCAGTGTGGGCTCGTGAAGGGGAAGTCTTGTCTAATTTGATCCCCTTCTGCACTAAGGTCACCCACCTTGTGGATGTCATTTTTCTCGATTTTATTTAGGCCAGGGATAGTATCTCTCATATCTCTCACGGCATCCTTCTGGACAAATAGTCCAACCGTGAGATGAACTGGTTCACGCTATGCTGGACGAGGAAGAGGCTTGAGGGTAGAGGTCGGAGGGTTGTGGTGAATGGGGCTACGTCTGGCTGCTGGCCGGCCCCTTGTGGTGTTCCCCGGGGAACACCGCTAATTTTAGGGCCAGTTCTGTTCAACGTTTTTATCAATGATGTGGATGCAAGAGCTGAATGTGCCCTTGGCAAGTTTGCTGATGTTACTAAACTGGGAGGTGCTGTTGACTCTCAGGAAGGATTTGAGGGCTTGTAGAGGGATCTAGATAGAGCACTGGGCAGTCATCAGTGGCATGAAATTCAGCGAAGGTGAGTGCTGGGTGCTGCACCTGGGGTGGAACAGTGCTGGATGTAGGTGGGATACAAGTGGTTGGGGAGCAGCTCAGCAGGAAGGGACCTGAGGGGAAAGCACGCGTTGGGGTGCATCAAACAGTGCATAGCCAGACAGTCAAAAGAGGTGATTCTCCCGCTGTATTCAGCGTTGGTGCAGCCTCACCTTGAATGTTGGGTGCAGCTCTGGGCTCCACAACATAAAAAGGATGTTAAGGTCCTTGAAAGTGTCCAGAGGAGGGCAGCAAAGCTAGTAAAAGGGCTGGGAGGCATGTCCTGTGGGGAGAGGCTGAGGACACTGGGTTTGTTAAGCCTGGAGTAAAGGAGGTTGAGGGGTGACCTTGTTACTCTCTGCAACTCCCTGGGGAGGGGAAGCACATAGGGAGATGCTGGAAACCAAAGGCAGGACGCACGGGAGTTGCTCTGGGGAGGGTCAGGCTGGATATTCGGTAAAAACTCTTTACTGTGAGGGTGGTCAGACGCTGGCACAGGCTTCCTGGAGGGGTGGTTGGTGCCCAGCGCCTATCAGTGTTCAAGAGGCATTTGGATGCTGCCCTCATTAATACGATCTAACTTTTGGGTAGCCCTGCAGTGGTCAGGCAGTTGGACTTGATCTCTGTGGGCCTCTTCCAACTGATCTGCTCTACTGTGCTCTAAGATGATGGAGGGAAAATGTGCAACTTCAGAATCCATTAGCATTCTGTAAGAGTGCCTTGTGTGTCCCTTGTTTCTTTTGTCAGATATACCTTCGCAACCTTGGCATTGATCAGTCACCTGGAACTATACTGACTCCGTTTGTACCCCGAGGACCCATCAGGGAAGTTGAATTTTCCCCTTCAGAGCTCAGAACACTGAAGGACTCCACTGACACACTGGCGAGGACCCAGCAGCCCCAAGGTACGTGGGAGGGGAAGGCCTTGTGATGTGCAAACCTTAGAGAATAGAACTTCAGATATACCCGTGAAGTTATTCGTGGCCTGGCAGTGTCAAGTATGTTTCTTCTCCTGTGATGCTCTTCATCATTCATACAATTTGATCTTCATATGATTTGATCTCAAATGTGAGATATTTGAACTGGAAAAATAAGCATTAAAACCGTTGGAAGCATACCTTTTCACCAAGAAATTCTGGCTATGTGGCATCTTCTAGGCAGTGTGGTGTCAGTGTATCTTTTTCTCTTTTCATAGGATTTCTTATGAAGCAAATGCTTTGTATCTAAAGGTTAAAGAAGTGTTACAAAACTTTTTATTTCTGTGAGAGTAGTAAGTGTTGGTTTATTTTTCTTCCCGAGGCTTCCTTGGCTTGTTCAGTGTGACAAAAAGTCGTACACACTTTAAAGCTGACCTGATCAGTTCATGAATCAGTCTATCTCAACATAAAAAATGTATGGATAACGACCTTAATAAGTGTTGACTCATTTCTACATGAAGAACAATGTGTTCAGTTAGGGTTAAGAAGTCACCTGTCTACTGGACAGTGGCATGCCCATGTAGTATCTCATTTAAATGTTAAAGTTTGTATTTTCCTTAGCACATTCTCTTTTGGTATTTGCATCTTGTACTCAGTGGGGAAGAGCGGATCTGCAGCCTCTTCACAAGTACCTGTCTAACCCTTTGGGTATCTGAGACTTTCAAGTGTCTTGTGCTGACCTGCATTTCTGACAAGAAGAGATTAAATGCATCTTTTTCTTAAGCCTGTTGGGCTTGCTTGTTTTCTCTTTTTTCCTTCTGTAAACATTATGGGACACTTGGCAACTGAAACACTTGGCAGTAGGTACAGGGGCAATGTTGTCTGGGCTAAGTGTACTTGAAAATGTCAGTGGTTGGGGCATGAAACAAAATTGTGTTTGAAACAAACAAAATGGACTGGATGATCCTTGTGGGTCCCTTCCAAATCGGGATGTTCTATGATTGTAAAATTCCTGTTGGTAGGCATACTAGGGAGCTGGCTTTTCGCAGTTGTGTGTACTTGCCAGCGTGGATTTAAGAACACCATTTGCATTTAAGTTCATTTCTGTAAAGCAATTAGACGTTACATAACCAAATGCTAAATGTAATGCCAAATGTGCATCCTGTCTGCTTTTGGACTTTTCCAACCACTAGTGGGAAACAAGCTTATCTGTTGTATTTTGGAAATACTGTCCCATAGCACTTGTTTCTTGCAGGGATACTTTTATAATCCAAGTATTCATTTGGATGTAGTGTCACCACTATGTCACTTATCTAAGAACAATTATTTTAAAAGTACAATAACCATTTATTTAAGTGCAAGTTGTTTAAGTCAATTTCTGTAGTTTCTTTGATATTTATCCAAAATGGTTTAACAGATTTCTTCCAGTAGACAATTCTCATGGAAGCGGTAGGCCAAGTCTCATTCTAAAAACACTTTTCCTGAACGTCTTCCAGTATTTGTAATTATTTTCTTCCTGTACAAGAAGGGAAGAATTAGTCCCTCTAGTATAAGAAAAAAGTAGTCTTTACTGATTTGGCAGTTTCCCAGAGTCCCAAACTTAAAGAATCTTCTCTTTCTTTGTAGGTGAACTGCTGGCAGCAGTTGAAGTTACACAAACAAGTTTCAACTCTGGCACTTCCACTGTCAGCATTTCTATACCAACGAATTCAGCTGTTGGCTCCGATGTTCTGTCACCTAGTGAACTCTCTCCCAACTTCTCAAGATCTTTTGGAGACAAACCCGTGAGTCTGTGCAGCGTGTCGTGCCACCAAGCGGAGATAAGTGCTCCGCTTTCCACACAGCAGGAGGCAGAACATTCATCTGTCTCCAGAGTAGCTGAACCAAACCAGCACCTGCAGACTGTTTCACCTGACTGCCATTCTGACAGAGAGAGTCCCATGCTGGCTGCAAAACGTGTTCAGGATCTGCTAGTTAAAAATGAGTTGAAAGATGTGAGTAGCAGCTCACAGAGATGGACTACCAGTTCCTTGGCTGGAGTTAAAGGTGAAATAGAAGTTGAGAGAGGATCACAAACTTCGAGTATAGGTAGTGAGAGAAATAAGGGTCAGGAAAGTGATTCTGAGATTGGATCTGGTGCATTGCAAGAAATATGTAAGCTTTTGGCAGAGGCAGAGGTTATAGCTGGCAGCTGGTGTGACCCTGTCTTTTCTGCTGCCTCTTCTAGAGAAACTGGTGAGTCTTCCCCAGTGCTGATTAAAAAGGAGGATGGCCCAAAAGATTCTGGGTTGGAGAAAGACAGTGTCCTTTGGTTTCAGAAGATACTGTCACAGGATGAGACTATGACCCAAAGAAGTATGCAAGAAGAGGGATCGGTAATAAAGCCTCTGGATTCTCACAAAGACAATTTAAGATGGGAAAGTTCTTCTGATGTCAATTTGCGTAGCAGTGAAGAGATGATAAAGGAGATGACCAAAGAGTTTAGGATGGGGAAATCTGTAGGAAGGTCGGAGCCAGAAGGCTGCAGCAGTGTAACTACAGACAGAAATCAACCTGGTTTCGTGGCTGTTGCACAAAGCAATGCAAGTAGTGAACTCAGCACTGAAAGAATTTCAGGGTTGGGGAATCCTTCTTCATCTGAGCCTCATGGCAGTGCTGCCAATGTTCCAGGAAGCTTCCAGAGCTTGTTGTCTAAAGCTAGTGTAGCTGGAAGCAAGGCAGGAGGTATGCAAGAGAGTGATGGCAGTAGCAGTGGAGATTCGCTTGCTGCCCGTGTCAAAAACCTTCTGAGGAATCCATCTTCAGTGCCTCTAGACAGCATCACTGATGTCGCAGGAGGCTTCCAGAGCATGTTGTCGAAAGCTAGTGTAGCTGGAAGCAAGGCAGGAGGCATGCAAGAGAGCGATGGCAGTAGCAGTGGAGATTCACTTGCTGCCCATGTCAAAAGCCTGCTGAGGAATCCTCCTTCAGAGCCTCTAGGCAGCATCACTGATGTCCCAGGAGGCTTCCAGAGCATGTTGTCGAAAGCGAGTGTAGCTGGAAGCAAGGCAGGAGGCATGCAAGAGGGCGATGGCAGTAGCAGTGGAGACTCGCTGGCAGCCCGTGTCAAAAGCCTTCTGAGAAGTGGATCACCTGCAGTCCATGCGACACAAATTCTGAGTGGTGCGGATGAAGAGGAGAGGAAAGCACGAGGTAATGAAATAGCTCAGTTGTGTTTTAGCAAGTGTTATATCAGAATGGCAAACCTTTAATTTAGGTATATGTTTACGGGATTGCTTTGAAGTGCTTTTGAAATGAAGGGATATGGGCACAGGAGGACCTCTGAGGTTGTCTGAGTCTTTTCCACTGGTTTTAAAGGTTCATGCCACATATGACATTATGTTGCTGATTATCACGTACCACATTATGTTGCTTATGATAAGCTTTAATGGGACAAGGCTTAACGTTCAATGTCTTTGTCTCCTTATGTAGGATGATAGAATTATACTTCACCAGTTTGGTTACTTCTTTTGCCTAAATTGTTACTGTGGTTTTGTCCACATAGCTATTAGAAATGTGCTAGTTTAAGTACTTGGGAAGGGATTGTGTAAGAGTGTTGGCTTGAGCCTGAGGCTGTAAAGATGTCAGAACCAGGCAGTTGGTTCTGGATCCATTTTTCCAAACAAATCCTCAAAAGGTCCATTTTGACTCATATTCCTGGTCAGTCTGTCCAGGAGTGTGTTTCATATATTCGAACCACTGTATTTGATACTAATCTTTGTTTCCTTTGTTGGGGTAGTTAAAAATGCATAGCGTAGTTATGATTTTAAATTATAAAACTGTTGCTATATATGATGAGCAAAAAAGAAAAGGAATTAGCTTTCTGTATTATGTCCCTTGTGTGTAGCATGGGTGAAGCTAAAGCTGGCCAGCCGATCTCAGGAATCTGTGTCAGACTTGAATGAAGAGGACCGACAAAGAATAGAGGAGATAAAGGCGGAGCTGCTTCTGAGTGCCAAGAAATCTGGACTAGCCAAGGTACAAAAGAGAAACAGCTGCTCTGGAATTCTGTTTTCCCTTCCAGCATACAGTGATGAATTATATTTCTGATGTTTTTGAAGACTGGTGGATAGACAGGGAGAGGGATGCAGATGAATGAGAACTCGAGTTAGTGGATAAGCTTGTTTCTTCTTTGGGCATGGCTTAGTCAGGACCAGCTGTAGCACATCCTGTTTTTTTCTCCTGTTTTTTCTTTTTCCCAGCTGATAGTTGGATATCTTAGGGGTGGTACTAATACATAACTGAAGATGCTCTGAAGGAAGGTGTCATGATCTTTAAGGTCCATCCCAACCCAAACCATTCTATGATTGTAAGGTATGAAGCAGAGAGACATGGTCATCTATGATGTGATGGGAGAAATGCACACAGCTCGTGATCTCATTAGGTTTAATGAGCTCTGCTTTTCACAGAACATTTGCACATGTTGACAAATATCTTGTAAACTCCTCCTTTTGGGGAGGAAGGATATTGTACAAGATGACTGGACATGAGATAATGCTGTCTTACGTCAAGCTTTTAGTGGCTGTCTGTGTGTCCCAAGGTAGGCCACTGTTCTTAGAGGGTATTTTAAGCAAAAGAATAAACTGGAAAAACGTGGAGGTGTTTGTGTAAGATGAGTAGTGGATGGATGATCTTTTCATGCAGTGAAGGATAGAATGTACTGAGTTACTGGAAGAGAGACTGGATAATCATGCAGAACTGAAGATAATAGGGGCAGTTTCTGAGGAGAATATAGAAACGTTACATGTGGAAATGCAGTCATTACCTGTCCTTAATCTGGTGTTCCAGACAACCATAGAATCACAGAATGGTTTGGGTTGGAAGGGACCTTAAAGATCACCCAGTTCCAACCCCTTACCATGGGCAGGGACACCTCCCACCAGACCAGGTTGCTCAAAGCCCCATCCAGCCTGGCCTTGAACACTTCCAAGGATGGGACAAATGTCTTTAGCTTTAGTTAGTCTTTTTTTTTCTTTTTCTTTTTTTTCTGCAGACTGACTGCATGCCAGGAAAAGCAGTAGTTTAGGGTAGGGGGAGAATATGATTCATGTGTAGCCCATATTTGCGTTTACAGTTTCTTTGTCAAGAGCAGTGTTGGTAATAGAGATATCAGCTTCAAAAAAGCATCAGACCAAACTTCAGTTACTCAGGTATTGATGTAATCTTAGAGCCTGAAAAAAGAAAAAGGAAAATAACTTTAACAATTCTATGTGCTTTTGGAATTTCAGACAAGAGACTCTTCCCACTTAAAAATAAAAATAAATAAATAAATAAACCCACAAATGTCTGCTTCAGTCTGCTCATCAAAAACTAGAGGCTCTGGAGCTATTTTCTTGAGCTTTTAATTCTTGCTAGGTCACAGCTTTGTCCCTAATACTGACTTGTTACAGTTTGGAACCAAATAGTTCTACCTTTATGAGACTTAGTGTTGGCTATGAATTGTTTTGTCCCAATGTAGAATAAGAAAAAAAAAATACCATTGTTTTGTAAGCCAAGACTCCAAGAAATTACTTTTGGCTTAACTACAACACTTTCTGCTTTGATCTTGGAAGCATTTTTACTCTACAATAGCTTTAATTGGAGATCAAAAGTAGTTTCGAATTTGCAGAATGAAGGTAGATGCTTTTTTTTTTTCTTTTTTTGTTATACTTGAGAGAAATGTTTGTTTCCCTCCAAGGAAAACAATGTCACTGAAAAATCCAGATTGTTGAAAATAAAACTATTTAACTGAAAAAAATGCAGCCAGTTTTATTGCTGACAAAATAATCTACTATAAATTTAATGGAAACCGTTCTGTAAAATACTTCCTGAATTTACAGAGCGAAGCTGGCAATGTGTTGACTCAAAAAGAACAGCAAAATGATTATGAAAAGATATTTTCCTTCTCCTAAACTTTAAAGATTATGAATGGCAAACTGTTCCTAGCACTCACGCAAACAATTCTTTCATCAGATCGTCATTTTTATTTAGTGCTTCTGATGCAGGCTTATGACAAATATTCTTTTTTAGAAAGTTTATATGCTGCCTCTCATTTTTTATAGGTGAAAACTCAAGAAATGTACCGCTGTGATATTTTATTGTTTCTAGCAGGAAAGATGTGAAGCTTGTCTACTAAAAAGAAAATGCAAGTAAAGAGCAGGACAATTTGGGAGAGTTCTTTTCAGGGATCATCTGAGTATTGTTCCGTTTTACGTTTGGGATAGCGTCTGATCGATTGCTGTTTGTCATTTGCGGTGTGTTAAATAACAGATGCTCTAAAAAAGAAAAAGCGTAAGGGTTTCTCAAGTTCTAGTTAAGCTGAGTGTTTTAAGGAGGTGATTGGGACATACGCAAACGAACAGGCTTCAAACATGTATTGAAGTGCTCAGCTGAATACTGCCCCCAGAAAGGAGCATTCTATATAAAAATGACATTTGATTTTGAAGATGCATTTCTAATAGCAAGCAACGCTTATGACTGTAACTCAGAATCTGAATTGTTTTCTTTGCTTTCGCTTCTGTAAAACTGACAAACCCTGCCCTGTGCATCTGTTTTCTGTGCACTTAATTGGTGGCGTCCTCCTGTCCATTTTATAGCTCTTCCATTATACATAAGGTGAGAAATAGTTTACTCATGTGCTTATAAACACTAAATCTTGGCAGGGCTGTTTAGGGATAGATGGCAAACATGGGACTTACACAGCTTATTTCTTAAACTTCATACTGACTCCATTTCCAGTCGACTCTTCCTAAGGGTCTTAACTGGTTCTTCAAGGAAAGGGAAGGTGCAAGGCACTGGGCTTCTTCAGGAGAGTATCACAGGAGGCCCAGTCTGTGGAATTATTAACTGAATGTTGTATGAAGGGGCCTAGGAAATGTTAAACTTTAGGTTGTATGGAGGTAAACCTCGTGGCACTTATCCTAAGTGTCACTTTGGGTAATTTCTATATCTGTAACCAGATGGGAAAATCTGAAGACTTGTAGGTGCTGTTCTGCTCCAGGTGTGTTGTCTTTCAAATTTAACCTTCTTCCTGTGCCTTTTGCATATGTGCATTTCTTTCTGTGCCCCCTCGTTTGTGCTGAGGGGATTCGAGATGATGTTGGATGTAAGAGAATTTCAACATACTAACCCCATGATTTCTTTCCATCTAAATTTAGGGTCTTATTACTCCACCTATATTCATGGGGATGCGAAGTAGTTATCACTTGATTTACCTAAGAGTATTCTCCCTTTGCATTCTGTATTCTTCCACTATATACTGTATTTTTCCACTCCTTGTTCTCACTTGCTTTTTCAGGAAGTTCACTGAGTTGTAGCTATAAATTTGCACTGCATTCTCTTGTGGATCATATGCCGTACAGATCTTTTTTGGAAAGATGACACATAACAAGCACAATAAAACATGTGAAAGGCTTGGGAAGATGAGTTTATAGCAACTTCTGTGCTTGCTTTCAGTAGGAGTTGCTGCATTCAGGCGGTTGAACTGGTACATGGCTCAGGGAAGAGATGGGCTCAGGAGCAGCCCTGCCCTGGCACAGAAGTGCCCTGTGTCCTTGCACACTTCTACACCCCCTTATTGTCCCTCCCAGCCACAGGAAATGCAGGGACTCAAACTAATGCACTTCCTTGGAATAGGTAAGGCCACAGGAAAGTACTGCTTTGGAAGAGTAATCCTAGACTTGGAAGAATAATCCTAAGAAGAGTAATCCTAGCCTTTCAGATGCGCTACTGCACTCCAGGGATTTTGATGTCAATTTTGGATGCTGATGAAACTGTTTGTCTTGTCTTGCTGTTCCCAGCTAACCACGATTGCCCCTGACGCTAAACCAATCTGTCAGAAAGAGATGGGCTGGAATAATGGAAGAGGGAGCTGCTGTCTAGCATGGCGTGTGAAACGTGGGTTGGTATTTTGCGTCAGGAGGGGGAATAAGAGTATGATACCAGGTTTAGTTCAAACCTAATTAAGTGAGAAGAATCTCTGTGGATAAAGTCACTCTGGAATTGCAACAGCTACTTGTAAAAAACAGTGTTTCCTTTGTTTTGTTACTGCCCTTACTGAAGGTGCCCTCCCTGCAGCTGAGCAGTTAGCAGATCAGGTGAGCAGTTGCCTTAGTTTGCTTCAGGGCAAAGTCTGTTGCAGGTTTTGATCAACACTGACAGGAAAAAAAATAATACCGTGAATGGTAACATAAGTTTTTCTCAATTATACTTGCAAGAATTTATCTTTGTGCTCTTAGATGAACAGGTTTTCCACATGCATCTGGGAGTGTGGTGTTTTATTCACTTGCTTGTAGTGTGATCATGAGGTATTTGCATTTCTTTTCTTCCAAACTGCCTTCTTACACCAGTCAGGTAAGTTGCTGCAAAGATGAGCTGCCAGCATTTTGCAGCTTCTGCTGTAATGAGAAAAGCCTTAAAAACACAGGTCCTGCCACAGAGAGAGGATCACATTTTATTTGTCCATCTGGTTGATCTCTGTAAGTCCCTGCAGATGATGAATGTTCCTTGCTAGAGTCTGAGCTTTGTAATGAGATTTAAAGCCTATTCAAACTTCACTGATATATTTAGACACGTTTATTTGTGTTGTTTGGCAAGTACCGAGAGCCACTTGTTGAACCCTTTATACCTTCTCTCTCTGTATGGTATATTTAATGGTTTGTCTGCAAAAGGTGTAGAGAACTCAGATTTCATTTTGAGATGCCAGAAGGCGGCACAGGTTCCTTAGAAAGCAGGGGCTGTAACTGAGGAGCACCCCCTGGGAATTGTCCCATTAACTGCTGCGTCAGTTTTCTGCCTCATTAACAGGTGCTGAAAGGCAACACCGTCTGAGGAGGAGAGTATGTAAAGGGTAGGGTGCGGGTTTTTTGACTGATTCTACTGTTGGGCTATAGCCTGTGTTGCTTTAATTTTATTTACTTACTACAGTAGTTTGCTGTTGATTGTTGATGGTGGAGCTGTTTGGCTGGTGGCATTGGACCTTGAGGTGCAGGAGAATATGAAGTAATGAAGGCAGGAGAATAGGCTGCAAACGGTTTGTAAAATTGGGCAAGAAAACCAGGAAGAAAGTTAAAGTTATTAGTTTCAGTTTCTTAAATGACCATAAGCAAATAACTTAAGACTCAGAATTTTATACTGCTGTGTAAAATACATGACAGAGTTGCCTGAAAGTGGGTAACCAAATAGTAGAGTCCTAAACGTAGTGGCTGTGATAGAGGGGTGTGATATGGATGTGAGACAATTTTCATGGTCAGACAAAGATGTAAACGTAATTTAGCCCAAAATTTATGAACAAGGACAACTGACAGTGGACATCCTTGGTTTTTGGGTGGATTAGTGTCTTACCTATTGCTAGGATTTCCTTATGCTGTTTGCAGTATCTAGCAGTTTCAGCAGCTTTCAGAAAGAGGGGAAAAAAAAGTATTTGTGGTAAATGTGTCTGTTTTGATGGGAGAATGAAAATGATCTGTGCCTGAAAATTGGGAAGTTTTTACAAGTTATCATTTGCCTTAAAGAGTAAATGAAGGGTCTGATTGTTTTCAGTCATATTTTAATTACTGTCAGCAGTGGGTGGTGACCATAAAAAGGTTTATTGTAGGTCTTGTCTGGGAAGTTGGCATGCTTTTTTTTAAAGGAAAACAAAAATATCAATTATGGAAAATTAAAGCTTTTCTAATTAAATATTTTCTCATGCTTTCTATAGAACATCTCTCTTTTTAAAGAACATTTCTTCTTGCCTTGTCATTGAATTTCTTTGACTTTAGTTCTGCTTCATGAATGCTAGAATCAAACAGCTCAAGTGCGAGGGAAAACATTTAATGTAAAAGTTCTACTTTATATTGTGATAGTTATGCCATAGAAAAATGTCAGATTCCAGAGCATCCCTGTAACCCTAAAATGTCACAACATAGTGCTTTGCTTGCGTGGAGTTTGCTTGGACTCTGCTCCAAACGAAAATATTTTTAGCTGCCTGCTATAACTGATTTCGTGGAGGTTGCCAGCATTTAACATCATGCACTTGGTTAAGGCTTGAGCACTTGTAATTGGAAGTTAACGTGGGGGGTTCTGCATTGTGTTTTGTTTTTCCATGGAGCTATTAAGGGACACCTTTCATCAGAAACTTAAAAGATCACAGGTAGTTAAGCTTGTGTGTAAAATCTCCGTCCTTGGAGGTCTATGAAATTTGATGAGGCAAGTCCCTCAGCAAGCTGTTGGGATGTTGAATTTATCCTGCTTTGAGCAGATCAGACTGGAGACCTCCGGTGGTCTCTTCTGACCTAAGTGTTTCTGTGATTGTGTATCTAACTGGTTATCTTTTTAACGATTAAAATAGCACTGAAATTACAAAGCTATAGTGGTGTATGTGTGTGTCTAAATCACTTTGAACTTAATGAACAAATATGCATTCCAAAGGTAGTCATTTTTCCTAGTACATTTTGAAGTAGGTTTATGGTAAGTGTTCAACTGTGTACGAAAAAAGCTCATAAAAAGGTAGAAAGTTTTGATGTTATAACAAGCGTCAGAGCTGACATCTGTAATACAACTTTATATCTTACAAAACTAAAAGGTTCTAACTCTGTTAGGATAATTAAGTTGCAAATACTTCTCAACATCACTCCACTCACTGGTAAACAAAAATAAAACTGTTAGCTAATTTGCTAGCACTTAAAATAAAACAAATTTTTAATTAGTTGCATAAAAAAATGAGTTCCAGAGAAAGCGTGTGCTCATTTGTAATTACAGACTCTTGATTACTGATAGCACTGCTCTTTCTCTGAATTCTGAAATCCTGATGTTGGTGAGGACAGAAAGCCGTCCCCATAACCTATATCAATTCTTCTGTGTTTTTCAGGGTGCACGGAGTTGCAGTTTGGAAGCTGCTTCTGGCTATGGCTGTAATCAGGAACAGGACATAGACTACTTCAAAGCTTTGAGTGACAAAAGATTTCATGCTGACAGCCAAACACAAGCCTCCAGGACTAAGGAGCTTTTAGAGTCGAGCTTACAACAATTCGTGCCTTTATACAGAGCTAATCCTCCTGATCATGGCCTTCTGAAGGATACACCCTTTAAATCTCCGATCTGCAGCCAACATCAGCCAGTTGCAAGTAGTCATTCTGCTGGCATCGTTGGACTTCACTCACCATTGCAGAAGGAACGGGACAGATGTGTGGTGAGGTCTGCAGCTGCTTCTGCTGTGCAAACAGAAGTCCATTTACCAGCTCAGAAAAAGCTGTCTTTTCCAAAGTGTTCCGAAGAGATGTCTAAGCAAATTACCTCTATCACCTTTTCATCCCGAAAACGTTTTCCGTCGCCTCTGACTTCCATGGCACTCAGTGGCAGTCTTAGTGGAGATGGTCTCGATAGGTTAATGCCTTTGGAGGTTGGTTCTGCTAGCGCTGAGGAACGCAACATTGGCAAGCAACATTGGGAAAGATCTAAGGCTTGTCCTCCTTCAAGTCCAGTTCTCGCTGGCTCACGGTCTAATGAGATGGCATTTACTGCTGACAGAGCCAGGTTTCATCATGTCTCTGCTGGCAGTGACAGAGCTGGAGCTTATCAAGAAACAGACTGTTTGTCAGATCAGGATTCTGTAAGCATCCGTGCTGATGAGAGACAGACCCTTAGTGCAAAAAATTCTGACATTCTGTCTCAAGATGTGACTGAATCGGGCAGGCATAGTGCCAGAATCCTCGGGCTAGACTCTGCTGCAAGATTCAGTCAAGGTACGAATGGGCTTTCTGAACCCTGTTCTGTAAACTCTGATCAGCAGGAGAAGAGCAGCCCGCCTGGCCACGTCCAGTTGTGTGAGAGCTTAGAGGATTCCCATCCAGCCATACAAACTGATTTGCTGAAGGGCCAAGTTAAGCTGTTGGAAGAAGAGCAACGTCCTTCTGATGCAGTGCCTCTCATTCAGAAAGAGGCTTCCGGAGAGCAAATCGGTGCGTCTTGCCATTCATCTCCAGATGAGGTTTTAACCACCATGTCTGTGTCTCCTGCATCACCAATTAAGAAAGTGCTGTCTTGTGTCCACATAACTCTTTCCCCAAAATGTAATAACTCAGAGCTGCACAGGGACTTGAATACTGCAAATGAGATGAGACTGGGGGATAAACCTGAAGTTAATACCCTACCAGAGCCTTTAAAAACTCCAGAAACTTTGTTAGAAGCTGTATCTAAATTACCAACTGCTGCCCTTATTCCAGAAGATCAGAGAGGTTCATCTTTCCCCATGCCAGTGTCTTCGGCAGATCACTGCCTGGTGCTTTCCTCTGTTCCAAGCACAGCAGCCCAAGAGCTGCCTCCGCAAGGCAGTGAGAGCCTGCAGGCCGTGGGTTCAGGGGGATGTGATCTGAAGAATATCTGCAACTCCATAGTTCCTGCAGAAACTGGGAAAAGTACCTCTGATGCCACCACCCAGATAACGACAGAAAGTCCTGAAAAGACAACCTTTTCAGCAGAAATTTATGTTAATTCACAAGACAGTGAAAATACTACCCATCAGTCATCTCTCCAGAAAATACGTGAATTTCCCCAAAATACAACTTCATCTCTTAACAAAATTTCCTCTTTCCCGAGGCAGGGTGGTGAGCAAATCAGTGTCTTATATGTAGTCTTCCATCTGTTCAAGTTTGAGGTATTTATGGGTAGTAAAAACAAAACCGCAGCTTTTTTGTGGAAGTAACGTTTTTGAGATAATTCTAATATTGATATTTACAGTTCATATGAAATGAACCCTTACACTTGGGATTTACAGTCTTGTTGGTAGGGAGCTGTATCAAGACAGTTGTGGTTCAGTTCAAGTGTATCTGGAACCACATTTGTTGGAGACAGGCTTGGTTCAAGAAAAAATTCTGGTTTTGTTTCTGGGTAATTTGATTTGGTTCACTGCTTACAGCTTAAAAAAGATTAGTGGTTGGATGAAAACTAAGAAAAATGTGCCCATTGCTATTTTAGAATGAAATACATAGAATAAAAGAGTGTGCAGGGCTTTTTAAAGCTTGACGGAGGAATATGGATGTTGCAGTGTGGTTTCCCACACTGATGTTTTGTACTACAAAAACTGTAGTTCTTGTACTATTTTCCTGTGCTCTGGACTTTGTATCTCTCTTGTCAAGGTGTTTAAAATAGTGTAGTTGAGAACAGATTACTTCATTACATCAGAGTGCGAAATATGCCAGCTGTTCTCTTCACTATTAAAAGTCAGCTAATGTTTTGGTCCAGACATTTGTGTGTGTTCTGTTATAACAGCACACTGTGTTTATTGACTCAAGAGACAGATATCGATGCTCATTGTAAATGATTTCATTAACCGTGGGTCAATGGAGGCTCTGTGGATATATGAGTTGTATTTTTATTTTTTAAGCCAGCATTTGTCACCCTAGTCACAAATTTAATAATTTAATATTGATCTTTGAGGAAAACCATTGGCAAGTAAGCCATCTTTTCTATTTAATTGACAGTCAGTCTTCTAACCCATGGGTAGGTATTCATTAGATACTTAATAATTGCAATTTATTTTCCTAAAGAATATGCTGTTTCTCGAGATTTACTGCAATGACCACCTTCTGTCTCCTTGCATCCTGATCTGTTGCTTTTATCTTCAGCTGCATTAAAGGATTAAATCCTGACTTCTGTTAATTGCTGTGCTTTCCATCCCTGCAGATCAGCCGTTACTGCTGCCGTATAAACCTTCTGGAAGTAGTGGGATGTATTATGTTCCTTATCTCAGAGCAGGATCCAAAATTTCTCCAGTTGGATCAGAAGCTAGCGTTAAGAGCTCTCACTCAGGTACTTATTTGGCTTAGATCTTCCAATGTGAGATCATGGTTTTAGTTTATGGGTCAAAATACATCTATTTTGCACGCAGAATTATCTCAGTTTAGCTCAGAACTCTTCTGTCCTGCTAGTTTAGAGGAAGTGTGCTGATTTTAATAGAAAAATGTCTTTGTTCACATTCATGCCACTTTATAACACAAAGATATATGAGTCCTGACTTAAGGTTATGGTTTCAATGTCTCTGATGAAAAGGATGTTCTCATTCTGTTAGCAGTGAAGAGAAACAAGGCTGAATTAGAGCTTGATAATTCTTTACTTTTCTCTGGGAGTTACTGTTTAGTTTGGGCTCTTTCATATCTCTGCCAGTTCTCCTTCCTTATAGTTCCTTTCTTTCTGTATTTTTCGTATTTTTCTCTCATTTTTTTTTAATTTGCTGTGTGCGCATTCTGAAATACCAGGAAATACCGCATGCATTTCTGATAGTAGCTTTCTCAGTATTGAATGTCTTTCCTCCATTTTCGAGGATTCCAGTATAGAAAATTCCTATAAACATTGCAATTTGTAACTGTGTTTTAAAATACAAACTAACCTCTTACCACCCCATCCGCCTATCTCTCAGTAAAAATCATTTCTTGTTTAGTAGAGAAAAGGATGATCTAGGATTAATCATCTTGTGCTTTTTTAAGTTCTCTTCTATGTGTAAAGAACACATCACTTAAACTTTGTAGGTCTTACTTTCATGTTGTTTTCAGCCAGAGCTTTTTGGCATCCAAAGTTATTTGTAGACAAAATTAATATTATAAGGATGTCCAGTTCCTATCAGATGTGCCCCAGGGGAGTAGGTTGGTACAACAGCGACAGTAAGTGCACAGGTTAGTCACTGTAGCCCCAAGCTGTGCTTGCAATTATTTGTGTCCCTGCTCATTGCCTCCTTCCAGTCTGCCTCTTGTAGTATGGTCAGAATGAGAGAAACAAATGTGATGCAAGTCTTGTTTTCTAAAAATATGCTAGATACAAAAATTCAGCATGCATATGAGACAGTGCAAGGTTCTAGAAAATGCACAGCGGAGTTAAAAACAAATAAACAAACAAACAATCCCCCCCAACAAACTAACAACAACAACAACCCAACCAAACAGTAGTTTTTAAACGGGTTGCTGGGATTCTTAGCTCCCGAGTTGTAGCTGAAGGAAACTAAGTAAGTCTGCTGAATGTAGCCAGATGGTGTTGACAAGGATGATAAATCAGTTAGGGGCCATTTTAGGTTTCTAACATTAGGACACAGAGATACAATACCAAGAACTATGCTGCTGTTGTCTTGAATTCCTGTTTAGAGGTTATACAGACCTACTCTTGTCTTCTAGCTGTTCTCCATGGCTATTCTGAGCTCAGAAAATAGGCATTTACATCAGTCAGTGAAAACGTGTGGAATTTAATTTGAATCGGAGGGAGTCTGAAGTCCTGTGTCTGGCTTCCTAGCAGACTTGTCTAATGCTAATTTTCTTGTGTTCTTTTCTGCTCATTAGTAGAAGAGGTAAGTTTATCTGTGTCTCACGGAAGAACATTGTCACCAAAGTTTGTGGAAAACAATCCTGCAGTGCCTGCTGCCTATTAGTCATTAGATCTGCTCTCTAGGGATCATGATTGCTGGTTTCTGAATGTACTGGTACTGATACTTGGATAACAGGCTTTCTTTCAGACATCTTTGTTGTGAAATTTGTCTCTCTTCTTCGTGTTTCCACCTTTTACTCGTAATTACTGCCCTTTCTTTCTGCAGGATCAAATGATGCTCTTCCCTCAAGGTTTCCAGAAAATGTGCTTGGTTTCAGAGATGATAATCCTCCAGACAGTACGGCTATCAAGCATAAAGATGGAATGTACGCTAAGAGGGCGAAGCCCAAGCTAGCCTGGGCTGAGGAACAAATGATACCCCTAGAGGCTGCCCCAGGTAGTTATGGTGGTGTTTTTGTTTTTTTTTAAAAAAAAAAAAGTATTTATATACATATATATGTACACACATACATGTATTTTAACACATGTGAATGAAATCACATCAAAAGAACTCAGTTTTAGGATCCATGGTGTTTGGTCTTGTGCTACTGCTTATACTCTGCCTGAAGATGCTAAATCTGACTCTTTTTTTCTGTTCTTCATCTCTCTGCTTCTCCCTGACTGCCGAAATACTTAGAATCGTAGAATCATTTAGGTTGGAAAAGACATCTAAGCTCATCTGGTCCAGCCTTTAACCTAGTACTGCGAAACATGGACATTTCTATTTGCTAGGATTCCAGTAGCTGCAGTGCTTATTAGGGCCTTTGTAAGATTATTTTTCTTTTTTAAGGCACTCTGTTAAGTTTGTGAAGTGCAAAGCTTTCTCTTAAGTATGGAAAGGATGCAAATGTAGAAAATAATAGAAATAAAAGCACATGGGATGGCTCAGTATATTGGGCAGGAGCTTTGTTCCTTCCCACAGATACACTGGTATCTTGTGATGTCATGTAAAGTATCTCTGTAATGCTGGTATTTAACTGAGTTTTAATTTGATTTGACTGATGTCCTTCTTCCTCACCATCCAAGAAGGTTAATGGAGGAGTTCCTGAGGGATGAAGGTCAGGGTTTATACTACAGCAGCCGACTTTAAGGCAATCTTGCATTGTTGGAATGCCAACAAAATGAAACGACACTGAGCTAACTAACGGTTTCACACTGTATCTCATGACAGTAGCTAAAATTAGTCCTGATGGACACTCCTTGTGTACAAAACCTCATGCTGCCGTTTTGAGTGTCTGATAAACTTCCTCACGTATGAGGAAGGATGAGGATTTTTGTTCAGTTCGGGAATTGCATCTTGTTCCTGGGCAGAAGTAACTCTAAACAGAAAACGGTGGTGTGGTTGCCATCTCTCCTAGATACAGCTCTGAATTCATCAGGGCAGGTGTTTATCACAGAGTACATGTGCTAAGTTAAACAGAATGAGCAAATTGCAAGAAGGTAATGTAACTATGGATACTAATATTGGGTGGGACCAGAACCATGTGAACAGCATAACGGATGCCGAATGACAGGGTTCCTGCTCTTATAGGCAGAGTCCCGTACAGTATTCTAGGGAGCCCATTTATTTTTCGTAATACCATGTAAACTCACCATATGAAGGTGTTTAATAGAATATGTTTTTGGAATGCATTCCATTAAATAGAATAATCATACTTCAGTATGATTATTTTTGTTGTTTTAAGCAGAGAGCTCGATATGCCTGGGATAAGGTCACCCCTTAGAGCTGCGCTGATGTATCGATAGCGATTCCTGCTGATGACTTCAGTTCTTCCATTTAGAAGGGATTTTCTTTTGAAGTGAAGCTTTTTTCTCCAGAATGGAGATTACATTATTGATATTTCCAGAAGATAATTTAAAATATTTCTGTAAGACGCTTAATGTCATTATTTTATATTTGCTTTTTTGATAAACGTGCATAGGATCAATAGTTGAATTACTGCAACAAAGACAACATTCTCTTAACCTATTTATTTGAACAGAAGAAATAATTCTCTGAGCACTTTTAAAATGCAAGGATACAGAAAAGAGGAATAACTTTTTTTTTTTAAAAAAAAAAAAAGCTTTTCTTTTTTTGCTGGGGGTAACTCAAAACAGAAGATGAATCTTGGGTCACAGTGTTAGAATTGAAGAAAGACTGCATGTATAGAAGTGAGCTTTCCAAACAAGAACCTGCAGTAAGAAACAAAATGCTGCGCTGGAGCAGAGAACCATTTATGCTGTCTGTCTGAATAGCCTGGGTAAAAATGAAAGGGGAGCACAACTGTTAATATAAAATTAACTAAAGGTATTTTTCTGTAGGAATGATGGCCTAAAGACACAGGCAGGAAAAGAACTAAGTAGAAATAATCTTTTGTTAAAACAGTACAGTTGAAAGCTTAATAAGCAAGCTTTCTGAAAGAGAACTTGCATGTTTAAAATCTTCTCTGACTCTTTCAACTGTATTTTTAGCAGGCCTAATAAAAGATTACCTCTACCCACAGAGCTTGTCTAGAGCTTAAAATTCTGCAAGTTATTTATTTTTTTAAAAAAGTTTCTCTGTATAAACAGCTTTATTTTTTGTCTGTTTGCATTCCTTCCGTTTTGTTGGTAACTTTTTTTTGTAAAATACAGAAGTAACAAAAATTCTGCATAGTATTCCCAAGCCTAATCTCATTAGCCAGGAGGATGTGGAGGAATGTTCCTACATAGGTACATAAATGTTGACCTTGTATGCAAACACAAATTCCTCTCATTTCAGAGTTAGTGAGACTGGGTGTGCTGTTCCTGATCTTAACATGACACTGAAATGTTTCTGTGATGAGACAGGGAAGGGAAGATATGCAAGGAAACAAGTGATTGAATAAAAGTAAAATTTATGAAGCCTGTGTTAACAGGATAAAATGACATAATTTTATCATAACTCTTTCTGTGCTTGTCTTGCATCACTATTTCCCATGAGGAATTGAGGTTTTATAAAACCCTAGCCTGTGATTCATGATGAGGCAGGTAGGCTTTTCCTCCTTTGGGTGGGGAGAGGCTTGGTTGTGGGACTTAATACCTCTTTTGCTGAAACAGCAGCAAATTTTTTCTTAAAAAAAAAAAAAAAAAGAAACCAAAAAAAACCAGTCCTTCGTTACAATTGCAGAAGGAGAGAAATGAGAAGATAGCTTAAAACAACAAAACATTTTGGGGGAGAATGTTGAAAAGCTAGGGAAAACTAATTTGAGTATTTGAGGACTTGAGAAGTCCTTCTGGCACTAGGATCTGTAGTTCCTGCTTTCTTCCTTTATGGATCCTTGACTATATGATTGTATAACTCAGTCCGTTGTACAAAGAACATAATATGAAACATTTTTACTTTTTATTTTTTATGGTTTTTACAGTCTATTAAAATGGCTTTAAAGTTGTCTTTGGAGTATTTTTCTGCTAGTATGTGCTGCATGCATACCTAATGTGTGTCTATTAAAAATGAGTTAATAGTTGTATTCCTGCATATAGTGCTCTGTAATTTCAAGTAGTAGCATATTCTTGGGGGATTTCACTGCTACTTTGAGCTAAAATGTGTTATTTGAGCTTGAATAAAAAGCAGAGCTAGGTCTTGATATACTATCAGAAATGTTTCCAGGAGCTATACAGGAGGTGGTATTGGTTGTCTTGTATATAGTGCTTTTCTGAGTTAAGAGGTAATATTCAGGCATAGCCCTAGGGGGACATTTGTACTCCCTGGGCATTTGTCTGAAAGGCAAAATGAGCTGTGGCTTCCTGTCATGAGTTTCCATAAATGTAAGTTTTCCAATAATATAAATTTGTCCAAATTTTGATCTCTGTAATTACATGCAGCATATCTAGATTCTTCCTTCAGATTCAGTTGGATCCAGCATTCTCTTGGGTTCCAGATTGCAAATGATAGAAAATACTACTTATGTACTTTTTAATAATGCTAAAACTTCATTCCTAAGTGAGTTGCGTTTTGGGAATGGGAGAGTTGAGATGAAAATCACCCTGTTTCAGATTTGCTGGTTTTTATTTGCTTCCTTGTAAATGAACAGCAACAAAAAAAGGGTTTTCTTCTGTTGTAGAACACGCGGATCGTTTAAAGTCTGTGAAAACCACTCACTCGGTCTTCAGGTCTGCCCAGTTCTACCTTCATCATCCCATGTCCATGCGTGAGAGCTCCTTCCAGTCGAACAGCGAGCTCTCGGAGGACGGTTCTGGTGTTGGACGCGCTAGACCTGCCTCAGGTGCTGTCTTCCAGAACCAGAAGAATTCACATCGCCATAAACGTGTTTTCTCTGCCCGTCATAAGAACGATGGTGAAAACGAGTTCTTCCCACTCGCTGCAGAAGCAGATTACAGCAAGAACGAGGATCTAAATGTTGGTACGTCTCCAGAGAGTGAAATGTCTGGAAAGGAGCTGCTTCAACACGGCAGAAGAGACGCAGAACAAAAGGCAGCTAGAAGTTACCCTTTAACCTGTAGCCAAACAACTTGTCTTCGTGAGAATGTGGAGAAAGACCTGCCGCTGAGACAGAGAACCCACTCCACCAGTAGCTTGGATGACCTCTGGGTTAAGTTTCTGGAGCGCCAGAAGAGATACCAGCACCATGATTTTAGGGGTAACGGTGAGCTCTCCCTCGTTGAGCGCCTCGATCGATTGGCCAGGGTCCTTCAGAATCCCATTAAGCATACACTAATACCAGCAAAATCAGGAAAGAATGTTTTTGAGAGAAAATACAAGATAAGAGAGCAGAAGAAAGTAAGGCTGCCAGAAAAGAGCATGTCTGAAAGTACTTCAGAGCCTCATGCAGCATGTGTTGAAGAAAGGCCATTTATCAACCATGATGAAAATAGCTTTGTTGAGCTTAGGAAAAGTAGGTCAGAAGAGAAAATGATCTGCCACATGAATAAAATTTTGGAGCACCAGCAGTACTTGGAAACTCCTAGTGATACTTCCTCAGAGAGCGGGCTTAGTAAAGATCATTGCACCACAATAAGTTCTACCATCTCTGAATCAGATGGGGTAACCCAAACAGAGCTGGAAACTGTTGCTCAGACTGAGGTGAGTAGTTCCATTTCCACCATCGACACCGCCAGGCTCATCAGGGCTTTTGGGCATGAAAGAGTGCGGGTGTCACCAAGACTTTCCCAGCTTTATTGCACCATCAACCAGCAGAAGAGTCGCTCTGAAAAGTGGGACAAGGGAAGCAGCAAAGCAGTGGGCGTAGAATATCCCAAGGTTACTGCTGAGAAACACCGGAAACGGAAAGAGACCCAGGTATGTGATCAGTTAGACCAAAAGATAATTTTAGCTAATTTTTACAGGCACTCTTAAACTACTGTACAGCAATAAAGTCTCTGTTGTTACTTGGAGAATCACTTAAAACACACAGTGGTAAGCTTCTATCTTTGGTAGCTCAAAAGGAAGACAGTCTCTTTTGCCTCTCCAGGAGTAAGGAGGAGCTCAGAATACCTTAAAACATCAATCCTGCTTCCTTTCTTTCTGTTCTTCTGTGTCTTTTTTCCTCTTCCTTTATTTGCCTGGGAGGTAGTCTTGGGAAACAAGATGCTGCTCTGTCTTATTTCTAGTTACCTGCAGGTTCTGTGCTTTTTGCAGTCCTGGTAGAAAGTTCAGGTTGCAGCTTTTGACTGAATATTGCTACCTAAGTATATCTGGGCAACAATAAATACTGTTTAATAAAAAGGATCAAAGGATTTATATGAATTTTATTATTGTTTGTCTATCTTAAATATTGGAATTTAATCAACATCTGAGTGTTGGCTGGTTGTAAGTTTCTGTATTTGGCAGTTTAGGCATATTAAAAGAAAGCATTTGGCCTGAGAGTTCTAGACAAAAACTCTGGAGTAAAGCTGTTATGAAGCTGAGAATCATTCTGATGACTTCAGCTGAATTTGTACGTGGTCTCCTGCAGGAGAAATGAAAATTAATTTCCTGAAAGGCGGCCATGGTATGGATTTGATGATTATAGAAAGAAATAAGAGTTCTGGGGTTCTGTAATATACATTAATGCTGAAAAGTACAGGAACAAGTAGGAAATATTTCTTCTTTGGTGGAAGAAAGTGATAGTGTTATTTTTAATAATGGGTTTTAGAGAAACAAGTTTTTCTTAATACAACCGACTAAATTTGTCTGTCAAGTTACTGAATGCAAGTCTGGGAAGAAAGACTTCCAAGAATTGTTTTAAAATATTTTTATTAATATTATGAAATAAAACAGTCAAACTTTGCAACATTAACACCATTAATCAGCACGCTGACTGTCTAAATATCAAATTAGGATCCAACATGCTGTGCCATGGTTGTAGCGTTGGGAAGTTTGTAGAATCACAGAATAGGTTGGGTTGGGAAGGACCATAAAGATCATCTAATTCCAGCCCCCTGCCATAGACAGGGACCCCTCCCACCAGACCAGCTTGCTCAAAGCCCCATCCAGCCTGGCCTTGGGCACTGCCAGGGATGAGGCATGATGATTTTATTCCTTATTCTGTTTGTAAGGCTAATCCTTCAATGTCTATTTAGACCTTAAAAACAACCTGTAGTCTACTTGACTTTGAAAATCACCTATGAGATAGATAACAGAATCCAGTAATACTTACATGAGAATAAAGACTCACTGTTCTCAGTGCTTGGTGTTGCATTGAATCCATATGGCTCTTAGAAAGTGGTAACTTTTATCTCGTGATGTGCTCTGTGCGTGTGAATGTATAACCAACATACAAAGAGATGATTGACCTGCCTCAAGTAAGGATGAGAGAAAATCAATGGCAGAATGTTAACTTCATTGTAAAATCCAAATGCTGGTAATTTCCATGATACTTGGCAGAACAGAAATCAAGATCTTTTTTGTTTTTAGTTGGAAATATCTGTGGTTCAGAAACTGCTGTTTATTTATAGCAGGAGCTCTACTCCTAAGGAGACTACTGTACAAATCTTGCAGACAAGTGCTGCGCTTTGTAGCTCAGTGTTTTTTTTTTTTTGAGAGCCTATTGTCAGCTCTGCTTCCAGAAAACTTGATTGCAGCTTTTTTTATTTATAGACGCTGAACCCATCCCAGAAGGTTTTCATCTATTCCAGTTTGTTATTTCTAAAGCACTCTTAAAGCTGCCATCTGGTAGCAGGTACAAAACTAAAGGTTGTGCTATTTAACTGCTGAAGGGCTTTGAAGGCACTGCGCTGAGTATTCTGGTCCAGACAGGAATATGCATGTCAATATTCAGTACTGAAATGCTGCTTGTATTTATTTCTGCATGTGCATGTAAATGGGTTATCTTGTTTTTTTCCCTGCTTCATCCCATCTTGCCTTTTGCTGAGCAGCCCATATTCAAATTTGCTTCTGTTTTCTGAAAGAAGATACAGACCTACTACAGCGGCCTAGTGCACTGTGTCAGAGCTGTAATAGGTTTATGAAACTAAAAAACAGCTCTTCCTGGCGTGCGCGAGAATAAAAATTGCCTCCTTTAAATGTTGAAATGAAATTGTTTTGCATTGAAGTGGTGGTAGCAGAGGATCAATAAAAAGGTAATAAAAAGCCTTTGTTCATTTCCATTGTGGCTAGCATTATGAGTTACTAATAGAACACTAATTGCTATGATCAAGCAAAAACCAAAACAAAATCTGCTTCATAATTAAAAAATGAAATTGAGCAGAGTTGCAGAGGTTGGTCTGTGCTGCGCTGTTGGGTTTGATGCCCAGGGAAGCACTGCCACTGAATTGCTGTTAATAAAGCACTACCGTTCTCTGTGCTTTCTATAACCAAACAGCTTATGGACTAGATGCATTACCCTTAGAATATATTCTATTTTAAATGTCTGTTAATTTATAACATATTAAAATAATTTAAATTCTATGGCAGTCATGCTGCTTACTCTCTTTGTGGCTGGAGCTCCTGTTTGTGTGACTGTCGATGTGAAAGTATTCTTTTGCCTAAGCTGTGCTCTCACCATGGGCCTCATGTTTCTTGCTTCTGAGTTGAATTTTCTCCACCTGGAGAACTTTTTGTAGTGAGGATCGCCAAGGTGAGAGAACTTCGTGTGCTTTGAGAAGATTTTGCTCTTTCATGCCAGCGTTGCAGATCTGGAGTTCGCTGTGAATTCGCTTGAAAGAGCAACATGTTTTTCTTTCAAGACAGTTTGTCCCTCCAGCAACACCAGCCGCCTCTAAAGGCTTTTGGTTTGAGAGGGTAGGAATATAGGATTCGGTTCAGATGTATTTTCTCCCTCTTCCCAAAACAGAAATACCTTGCGCTTTGCAGTCTTTCCTGAAAGCACAGCCAACAAATGGTCTTGGTGCTGCAGAGGGGTTGTGGAAGAGTTGTCTCGACAGGCTATGCTGTCCCTTGAGCTTCGGACAGATGAACAGGAGGATGCTCAGCACTGTGCAGAATTTGATCTTACAGAAACCATGCACTCTTCTTACTAGAACAGGGTGCTCAAAGTGCATGAGCCTATAAAACCAAGGCTGACTGTTGTGTGGCATAGCAATAGGAGACACTGAGCAGCCTCTTAAACATCTAAATAACATTAGAGTCAAGGTACTGCAAATAGGGATGACTTGCTGTTTAAATCCTTCTTCCTTTTCATTTCAGTTAGGGTTTTTAGGAATTTCTGTTGTTTTTTCTCCCCCTCCAGAAGGCAATCCGTGTTTCGTTGGATTCAACTTCAAGCAGCAGTTCTTGGGGGCCAAGCTCAGCTCTTAGCAACAAGCGACGAACACGGATGTTAAACAAAGGTGTCCAAGCAGGTGAGCTGTTGGCTTCCAAGCTTGTCTTTTGTGTTTTGCTTCTGCTTTTTATCTCTTTGAAAACATTTTCCAGGGTCTGTTGTACATTCCTGGTTATGGGTATGTATGTGCAGCATTCTTCAAATTCACTTCACGTGCTTTTAGAGGAAAATGTTCTGGTCTAATTAAAATGACCCATTTCATTTTCTTTCTTGTCTTGCTTGAGTAGTAGCCAACTTTCTCACTAGTAAGTTTTATTAACCTAAACTTCTGATTCATTTCAGTCGTAAAGGTGGACTGACTATTTTTTTTATATTTTGTTTTCTCTGTAAGACATCTGTTACTCACAGAATGTATTTTGTGGGCACGTACTATTTCAGAAGGCCTGTGACTGCAGTGTTTCATATTCCTCTTGGTAATATTTTGGATGTTATGTTCTATTTAAAACACAAGCTCATCCTGGACTGGTGCAGTTCTGCATTCAGTTTTTTCCGGTGGCAGTTTCCAGTTCCTCCATTACTTTCTTTTAAATGCCAAGTTCCTACCATAAGATTGAATAGTGGTTTTGTTTCAGTCATCAGACACACAATTTATTTATTACTGCTTTTTTCATGTGCAGTGGTGGTTCAAGTTTACTCCCACACCCTTTTTATACAAATATATAATCAATATACATATATATATATATATTTGTATATTATTTATATTTGTATATTTAAATATTTGTATATTATTTATATATATAACATACACACATAATATACGTTTTTATATATTTATACAAATGTATAAATAATATGCAAATAAAAAATATCCCTGCTTTGCCTGGGGGACTGGATGTACACATCTTTAATTTTATTTAATTATCATATAGTAACAATCCCAAGTAACAGTGGATTTGCTTTGAATTTGAAGTGGTATTATAAAAGATTTTGCCTCTTGAAGATGGGGTAAAATAAGTGACCCTTGAACTCCAAATTAAAAATGGAGGGTCACCCCCTGAGCTATGCGTGTCATAGGTGCTGATGTTGAAGTACTTCCAGATGCTCTAGAATAAGATGTTATTGCATTGTTTTGGTCTACAGGAGACTTGGAGATTGTGAACAGTGCAACTAAGAAAAACACCCGAGATGTTGGTGTGACTTTTCCTACACCAAGGCCCAGCCAGCCAAATCAACGGCCACGGAAACCCTGGCATTGTGTCGATGGTATTTTTGGAGAGTCAGCTGGTATGGTCACAGATCATCAGGCAGCAGGAAGCAAGGGTAAGCAGAAGGGACAGCCAGGCAATTTTTTAATGGAGAAAAGGACAAAAAGAAGCAGACTGCATTTACCACAAGGTCAGTCCAAAATATACTTTCTGCAGAGCAGAAAAGCTGTGCATCTCAACAGCAACCAGCAAAATGTATGAGGAGGATTAACTGGAACACAGTAGTCTCTGACACTAGTCTAGTCAGTTCTTACGTTGTTTTTAATCAGTAAATTTTAAACAAAAATACTCACTATGGCAAATGAGATTTCTAATGCTCTATGATGCATTTTCAATCAAGCCATTAGATGCTGCCTTTCCAATAAAGGTAGCAAATAGGAGGCAATGAATAAGGCAAGGGGTAAGGTAGGAGTCTTGTAGATAGGTGGTTTCGTTTTCAAGGTATAAAAGGTTCTGCTAAGCTCTGAGTAACTTGACCCTGTTAAGGTGTACTTACTGCTTCATATACTAAGGCTTCAAAGAACAATTTTTTTTATTATTTTATTTTTTTTTCCCAGAATGCTTAAGGGAAGAATTTGGTAGCAGAAGAGCTAGACTTGTTTCCCTCTTTCAGCTAGAGTTGCATTTTTGGGCTGATGGAGTAGTTTCTTGATTATTTTTTTAAAATTTACTGACAGTCTTCACAGTGTCACAATTAAATGTTTAAAAATATTTTCCTTAGTCATCATCGTTGTTGTTGTAGGGACAAATCACTCTCTCTCATACCATTTTTATTTAGAATATCTGCTCAAAATACTGGCTGATGTATTCAAATCCCATTATGTATGTAAACTGTGAGTAATCTAATTCTTGTATACATATTTAACATTTGGAAGATGTAAAACATTTTTGCTTCAAAAAAGTCTATAAAAAGCCATCAGGTTTAGAACATACAGAGGCTCCTTAAAATGTATAATTGCTGATAAGTAACTATTCATAGGATGGTTTGGGTAGGAAGGGGCCTTAAAAATCATTTAATTCCAACCCCCTGCCATGGGCATATTCTTTCTACAAAGAAAGAAACTTCCAAATGAAGCCATTTTGTGCCTTTCCAAAAGTGCTGTTTGATAGAGGCTTGCTGGTTTACTGACACTTGGCAAAAAATTTCTTCAGAAACAACCAAATGTGTCTGGTACACAGTCCCACTGAAATTGGTGTAATAACTGAAGTGAGTATTTATTGTAGTGTTAGGCCCCAGATTGTATTTAGCTAATGAGGTCTTGGGCATGAAGGGCCATAGATGGGGATGGAAAAAGGGCATTGTGTATCTTTATCTTTACTGTCTTTTGTGGTCTTCTCCACAGGAATTTCATGGTTTGTCCAAGCAGAGGATTTGAAATCTGAATGTAGGAAAGAAAACTTGACCAATTCTTGTCCTGGTTCGTCTTGGTTTGAACCACTGACCAACACTAAGCCCTGGAGGGAGCCTCTTCGAGAGAAGAACTGGCAAGAGCAGCAGCACAGCAACGTGACTCAGCCAGCAGTTCCAGAAAGAGATGCTGAGACCAGGTCCTTTCGGCCGCTTGTGAAGCTTACGCTACAGGTAAAGGCACGCTGTTGTGCTGTTGCTGTAAGGCTGCCGGAATCTCTATAGGATTTTGTCAGGAGTAATGCTGAATCTTGTGGAAACACTTTGTTCTTTTTTTTTTTTTTTTGTAAACTCATCTTTATGATTACTGGAAATCAACAAGTTAGACTGTTCTTTCTTAAAAAGGCAAAACAAAAAAATAACCAAGACACAATGAAGTCATCAGTCATGTTTGCTTATTATTGTAAACTGGCTCAGTCATGTTTGCTTATTATTGTAAACTGGCTTTGCGCAATACGATAATCTATTTGAACTGAGCTAATATTTTAGGGCTTAAATCATTTGGCTTCAGGAACTAGAGGGAATGTAGCTGAAGTAATGCCAAGTCATACTTGCTTCCATGCAGAAGTAATAGTGTGATGTACATAGTGTGTGATTAAAGTGGGCTTTGATTCTTACAGTGCAAACACGGGAAGTGCTGATATTCATGCACATGCATATATAATGTCCACTCCAGATCAAATTGAATGTGATCACTCTAAATATCTGGGAAAATACAGATAACAGCATACAGAAATATTTCTGAAGAAGATCATCCATAAAATGTGAAAGCTAAAGTGGCAAGTGCTAATGCAGGTGCACTTCTGAACTTTAAGTTCAGTTGCATCTGTTCCTGTGCTTAGAGACTTCCCTGTGATGGAAACTGAAGTGTGGCAAACAGGGATATCAGGAGATATTAAAAAATAAAATGAGAACAAAAAAGAAAATTCCACTTTTGATCAAAAACGAAGTGCTAATGTTGATGTGCCCATTGATTTATAGCAAGGGAGACCATAATAAGTTATGGCATCTTCTACAGACTAAACTTTGTGTGAACTTTGCTATGCTTTTCTGAGAAGAGGTTTGTGTCCTTTTTGCTCATTTTTTAGGTATTTTATTTCCTTCCAGCTAGTTAGTTTTCTTGTTGTTGACAAATTGTGTGTTAAACAAGGTCTCTGAGGATCTACTAAGCAGTAGGGATACATGATTTTGTACATTATACTAAATATTGCTTTGGGATTTTTTTCCCATGCTTTGGTAATGAATTAGATATTTCGATTATTCTCTTCCAGCTGTAGGGAGTCTCTGACCACTTTAGATTTTGTTTTGTCATCCCATCTTAGGAGGCTCTTGCAGTGCATCGCCCTGATTTCATCTCCCGCTCTGGCGAGCGGGTGAAGCACCTGAAGCTTGTAATGGAGGAAAGGAGGATACAGAGCGTGCTGCAGTCTGAACGCGAAGAGCTATTTAATCCTCCGGAGAAAAGGCAGGGCTACAGGAATGCAAGTCACATGCTGTCTGACAGAGGTACCTTTGTGGTTCTGCTCCTGGTATTCTATAGGAATGAACTAATTTACCCATTGTTCTTAAGGATGTGTATATTTTTAATAAAGGTATTACAATTTTTTGTTATCTGTAAAAATCCAAAAAGGAGTAAGATCGATGCAACAGAATGCTTCGTGATAAGCAGACTTGTTCACTGTGCTCTTATCCTAAAACTTTCTATTTAGGTTACCTGGTTAAAGAAAAGAGAAGAACAATTCCGAAGAGTGAAATGGTTCAAAGATCTAAACGGTAAGGCTGAGAAACTTTTGTTTCAGATAGATGAGTGCCCTGAGTAAATGAGTAGGAAAGATGGATTAATTGTATCTGTAAGAAAAGAATTGGGCTTTTCTTGTGCAAGATGTAGGGACTTTATCAGAATGAGAAAGCACCTATTCATAAAATCCTAGAAATGACACCATTTTGGAAAAGACGTTTCTTGTAAATTGAGTATTCTGCCGCAGTATCTGCGGTCCAAACACTACAGCAAACTGTCCAAGTATTGGATCCCAAAAGGAGATGAAATACAGGGTGCAGGCTTCTGGAGTGTCTGTATAGTTTTAAACGTTAGCAAACTAGGTAATTGGGGCAGGAAGTGAGGTACCATTTCACCAAGTGGAGGTAGCTGTGTGGAAGAAATAATTATCCACAAAGGAATAGTGAGGATTTTACCCTTGGGGAAAAAAAAACAAAACAAAACACCTAGGTTTTGTCTTATGTTTGATTCAAGTAATTTATAGCTAAATGCACAACACACTAATGATGTATTAAACATTGGAATACCTGTGCCACAGAGAGGATATGCAAGGGTTTAATAAAAAATGGTGTTTTATTGCATCTGGATTCTGAAATGATAGAGATACAAGAGGAGGTGGTTGAAAGGTACCACCTGAGAAACAGCAGAAATACTTAAACATAAATTAGTAACTCACGAAGCTGTCTCTGATCGTGTAAGTGCTTTGTTGCACCAAATGCAGGTGCTACATGAAGGGAAAGATTTGTGTTATGGACAGTATTTGAGGCCAGAACTGTTTCATTGCATCTTCATCAGTAGCAATGGGGTGGAACACACCTCAGCAGTTTTTTGGGAGGAACAGACAGTTTTTGGGAGGAACAGTCAGTATGCCTGAGAGTAGCTTTGGAGGTTCTGGAGACGTCTGCAGGCTGGAAAGGGCCAAGATCATCAACAAGAACTATCAAATGTCTCCTGGGGACACAACCACCCCATCAGGGCATTGGCAGCCCCTGAGGACAGGCTGCTCATGCAGTGGCCCCTTAGAAAAAGGCTTTGTGGCCTGATGCCTGGTGGACAGCAAATCGATAGCAATCAGCATTGTGCTCCTGCAGTGATGAAGGCTAGCCACACGGTGCGTTTCATACAGGTGAGGAAAAGCAGATATTTCCTTTGCTTCGTGCTCATGGGACCGCAGCTGGATCCTGTGACCTGTTCTGGGCATTATTAACCAAGTGGCCTGACTCTGGTGGAGGCCAGCAAAACAGACGGGGCTGGAACATGTGATGTGTGAAGAGAAGCTGTGGAGGCTGGGAAGGAGGAGGCTGGAGATGGAGATGTGGCAGTGGTGTTCCCCTGCCAGAAAAGGGGAGTTGAGAGAAGGCAGAAGAAAGACTTCTCTTGAAGGTGTATGGTGATGGGACACATGGCAGGGGTGATGTGTTACAGTTAAGGAGAGAGACAAGGAAATGAGTTTCTCACAAAGAGGGATGTGAAATGCTGGACCTGGGACTCACAGAGATGGTACAATCTCCATCACTGGAAACAGTCAGAAGTTTACCAGGATGAGGCCTGAGCAACCTGGTCTAGCCTTGAAGTTAGTCCTGCTTTAGCAAGAGGTTGGACTAGGTGACCTCCAGGAGTCCTTTCCAGCCTAAATCACACAGTGATTCTGCAAACTATCCACTGGAATACACAATATATAAAACAAACCCTGTGATATATGTGCTAGGGGACAAAAAGGGTGTGTTATTTAAATAGCCTTTGGCATTTAACAGTATTTTTAGGGCATTAGTTAAAAGGTGACAGAAGTGGTAAATATGCCAGCTCCCCCAGGAATGTACCTCCATGTTTTAGTGGAAACGGAAGGATTTGGATTCAGGTCACTTGGACTGTGTAATCAGCATATCTGAACTCAAGTATTTTTCAGAAACTCTGGTTTCATAATACCAAAGTCAGTAGGATTTCTATGGAGACTGATTCAGGCAGTCGCACTCGGTGACATTTTTTTGTTCTTACTGCTGTCATACTCCAACTCTCAGCTGGATCTGAGAAGTCATTTATTCTCTACCATTCTTCTGAAATCCACACCTATAATGAGTACAGAAGCTTTTGCTTTTTCTCTGCGAGGGTATAAATGGAATTTCTCGTGGTAAATTAGCTAGAGCTAATGAAAACCATTTTCAGTGAGTTTACCTACAATTCTGATTTGTCCATTTCTTGCTCTAAATATCTTTATGGTGGGATGAATCAGTGTGTGGTAAACCTTGATCTTTCATTGAGGGGAGCCCTAGAATGGTAAAGCCATTAGTGAATGGTGAGATGGTAGTAAAACAAAACCCCAACCCCCCCACTTCAGTAGCACTTCTATAGACCTAGCACCCTCTGCTGCCTATCAGCAAAGCATCAGAGATGGAAAATAAGCATCCAAATATGGTTTACTTCCTCTTTTCTGTAGCAGCATTGTGGGTAGTGACATTTTTAGAAAGATGACCTTAAGAACAGCTGCAGACAGAGTAGGAGAATAGGAATATACGCAAAGAGGTAGGTCATGGAAACAGTTCCTTTATTTTCTTTATTATTTTTTTTAGATCTAATAACAGTTGTCTCTATAGATGCAATATTAAGTGGCCTGTTAAAGAATTTCCTGGTGTTGGATTTGTATTTCCTTGCCTTCAGAGAACATAAGCTCATCAGTTCAACTGTGATGGGTTGATACCCACGCTTGTGTAATGCTTGTACAAACAAGTGTCGCTCTCCATAGCTGATACTGGGGAATTAGGACATAAAAGTCAATACTTATCAAAATTTTGCATATGATTCCTTGCTTTGTTGATTCTGCCTACTTAGTCATCTTCCACTTTCATTTTAGTTTGTTTTCCTGCTAACTTCTAGTCCTTCTGTCCTTTGAAACATGGAAGTAACACCTGAGTCTTACTGACTAAGCAGCAAATCAGTGCAGGTTGACTCGTTTGCCTCCATCACTTCTTTTGCTGTTTTGAAGAATAACTTATTTTACTGCTGGAGTTAGGACCAAGACAACTGTGAAAGACGCCTCTCTTCCCTCCCGGCTGGTGGGCTGTATTGATTTGCAGTGTTCAAAATGGAATGGGTTGAAGCACTTCCAGATAATAGGAGTTGAAGGCATAGATGCGTTTAAAATATTCAAAGTGAGCAGTAATTATGGAAAGTTCTTATCATGTTGACGTAAGAATGAAGCAGTCTCTTAAAACTGTACCTTTGCGGTATTGTAACATTTTTTTTTTCCTTTCCTCCTCCTATTGCTGATTATCAAGTCAGTATGTTAAGGAAGGAGTTATAGTATCTGTCTTGCTTTAAATATAATGGGACTGAAATTTTGGACGAGGTTCATTTTCATGTCCCATAGACTGTAATCTTTTTGAAGCTGCATGGTTCCTGGCAACCACTGTCATGAATTGAGTAAAGCACTATGATCTTAAAGGAAGATTTGGGGGAGGCAGTGTCAGGACAGTTCTGCCATCTTAGCAATTAGGTCCCTTCTTTAGGTGGCACCATATAAAACAGCCTAGAACAGCGCACTGACACTGGGGTGAGCATTAGGCACCTTCATTTTTATTTCAGAGCATCGCTTGCTGTTTGGCTCTGCTATGGGAGTAGTTCAGCAGGGGAGAAGACAAAGCATTGATCAAGGCAAGGCAGCATTTGGGCAGAAAAGATTCCTGAACAGCTTAATTCAAGTTATGCTTGTCATAAAGATATTGCTGTTAATGGGTAAACGTGTTACTCCAAAGCAGCACACCTTCAAAGCAACGAAGCCGTTCTGCACGGGTGATATCAAAGCTCCACCTTTTGCAGCTGGGTAATCAGAGCAGCTGTATGGTCGTTTCAGTGCTACAAATACTGCTTTTAGGAGGTGCTGCTTGTAAGGGAAGGGCATTATGGATTGCGGGAACTTCTGGTATTGCAACTGCTGCGTATTCCAAATTTTCCACGTGTGACACCAGTAAAACCCCAAATACAATTGTGGTTGGCCAGTAGCCTTTAACAGAATGTGAAGATTAAAAAAGAGAATTTTTTTTTACATCGATAAATTCCTTCCTGCCAAGTCACTATTTTTGACTTTTTGTATTTACACTAAGGATCTACGAGCAGCTGCCAGAGGTGCAGAAGAAGCGAGAGGAAGAGAAGCGAAAATTGGAATACAACTCGTACCGCCTGAAAGCACAGCTTTACAAAACGGTAGGTGTTCTGGTCAAGTGCTTATATTGGAACGTGTTAGATTTTTTTTTTTCCTTGAGGTCACAAGCTTTATAGTAACACTGAGTGCTAATTCTGTGGAATTATTTTGCAGATTCTAGGTGATTAGAATAATCAGGGTCAAAGAAGTCAAGCTTATAAAAATGTGGAACAAAAAAAAAAAACTAACCTGGAAATCCTTCCAGTACCTACATATTGTGTGGGGGAGGAAAAAAAAAAACAACAAGGAAGCATAGTCCCATGTAAGCAGCATACAAAAAAGGCCATGTGCAGAGTCTTGAGAGCAGAACAAGGTGGGCTGTGGAGCATATCCAAAGGAGATACTCCATAAATAAGCTCCTAGAATTGAAGGCTGCTGTTGTAGCTCTTGTGCACTCTTGCTGCAGATGGCTTTAACTTACAATATTCACAGATAACTTTATAGCCATGTTTAAAAAAAGCCTGGAGTTGTCATTTCTAACTTTTCTCCAGTGGAGAATTGGCAGTCCTGGTGGTAATTAAATTTGAGGGCTGTGGATTTCACAATTAAATGCCTGTTCAGCTGATAGTATGCACTGGCACTGGTCAGCCTAGGATCAGCTCTGTGTGGCAAACTGTGGAATAAACTGGTATCCCCAAGCGTGAGTGTGACTGGTTTTGAACCACAAACACTGACCAGTGCTTTATGAACAGTTCCTGTGCTGCGGTCTCACCATACAACCAGCAACAGATCAAAGATGAGGTGAGGACTCCAGGATTTTCGTGTGGAGGAGGAGAAGGAATCTGTGGGGCCCGTTTGGCTGGGTCCTTCTAGGGCTCTGCTGAATCCTGCCCCGTTCTGCCATGAAGTGGAGAGATCCATGCAGGGAGCTGCTTCTGTCCTAGCCAGCAATTGCTGCTAGCGCTCTTCCTCCCTGGCTGTCCAAGTTTTTTAACAAGTGCTTTATGTGTGTCAAGCTTAGGTTTTATTAATGACAGAAAGATTGAAGAGCTGTGTGCTAGAGACTCTCCTGGGTTAATCACAATGAGTAACAAGGAAAAGAGTCTTCTGTCTATCTCTCCTCCTATACGCACACATCTTATTATCTTGTATTTCTGTGTAACAAAGCATATCAATTTATATACAGTGAGTGATGTGATAAAACAGGGGAGGCCAATCAGTCCCTTCTGTGATGCACATCTCTCAGGCTGACCACTGTATCCCTTTTTGAGCTGTTTCAGCCATCCAAATGCTTTCTCTTAAGACAATAAAAGCTAAAAGATGGGAAACAGCAGTCTATTATCAACACAGAGGTTCTAACCTGACTCACTTTCTTGCTGTCTAACCCATGTACCAATAAATGCAGCCTTCTGCAGAACTCAGGAAATAGGCAATAAAAATCATTAGAGGCCTCAGTGGTTTAAGGATGTGCATTAAAAATGAAAACTGATTTTTTTCTTCTGGATCTTAAGCTTACACTTCAGTTTTTAGCACTGCAACTCTTTCCTGGCTGAGTTGTTTTACCAGAGCTGGAATAACAGTTATTTGTTAGGAACGGCAGTAATTGGATTTTAAAAGCAGGGGCTTGTAATGCGGTGTATTATCCAGAATACCTTCCTAATCTGGTTGTGGGTACTTATGACTAGAATTACTTGAATTTGCTGTTATGCTTTTGCACTGTATATTCACAACGTATTTTTCTACTAGTCTGAGAATCTCGGATGCCAGTACAGTAAGGTCTTAGAGTTGATGAATGTTGGCAGTAACTCACTTGAAGCAGTGTAATCAGCTGGAAGAAGAGGGAATCATATTGAAAGTTTTGTGTACAAGTGTTGTTTTGATTGCAAGAGGATGGTGATTCATTGCAGTAAATACTGTAATCTTTTGTCTTCCTTGATGATGCAGAATAGCTGTAGTGAGTAGCTGTAAATACAGTGAATAGTTTGTTTAGAATTTTGTTAATGTGTTGCTGAGAGCATCAGTTTCTAAAGCAGATCCGATTGTGTGTCAGGGAAAAAAAGCTACAGATTTTGTGGAATGGCTCCAAAGATGACACAGAATATTAGGAGGAGAAAACTGTTTTGTTATGCTGGTACAAAAGCTAGACTAAAAACATACGTAATCTAGGGTTTTATTTAAATCATCCTTCACGGTATCCAAACTGGCCTGAGTATCTCTTACAGTGACAAGTTTGTGAACTGCTGATGATGCAGCAGATCAGTGCTCTAGAATAAACCTGGTTTTTATGTTAATTGAGATCAGTACTCTAGAATAAACCTGACTTTTATGTTAATTGCAGTCTCCTGGAGGAGTCCTGTTGCCCCCTGCTAGGTTTGTATGAGGTGTTGTTCTATCCCAAATCGTTTGACACGCATCTAGAGACAAAGCTTGGGAAGGGAGAGGGGTTAGACAGTAAAGTGCCCTACTCGAGGCTGTGTTTGGGTCAGTGTTCAGGGACATGACTTGTCCCTAATGAATCTTCGTTGTCCTCTCTTTGGATTTTGACAGGCTAGCGCTGGACGTCTTGGTGGGGGAAGGATGTACTCGTGCCACAGCCACCCCAGTTGAGGGTGGCTCGGTAGGTTAACACCAAATCTTAATAGCTGGAAGAGGAGCACTAATGAAGCAGCTGGGAAGGAAGGGGATGTCTTACCTGCTGCTCTAGTTTTTGCTCAGTAAATGAGAATTTGAGCATTCTCCCAGCACCTGTGGCTTCATTATTTGTTATCATAACAAAGAGTACTTACACCCTAAGTGTATTACATATCAGCCACGATGTAATACGGCTCTGGGACACTTCCTTGACATGTAAGAAGCAAAACTAGGTGTACACCTCACTGACTGCAGTGCAGATAGCTCTGAGGATGTGGTTAGCTGCCAATACCATGTGCAGGCTGTTTCTGCTGTGCATAGAAGTCTCACTGGTTAAGGATTTTTAATGTCTGGGAAGGGAAGCAGTGAATTAAACGTGCACACACACTCATCCTTATATACGTGACCGTGGACAAGTGTTTGCCAGTATCACTTGTGAATGAAACTCTCGCAGCAGTATATAGAGGTATGTTAGGTATAAGTGCATGTTGATATAATTTGTCAGCTCTTCAGAAGGAAAAATGCACACCAGCTTCTTAAAAATGCATCCCAAGGAGAAAACACAGCTGTGTGTTTCCAGTGTGAACAACTATTATGTGGGGCACACTGCTCCCTGGAGGCAGCATCTCTCTTCTCGTTAGCTGTAGGGAGCAGATGATGATGATGAACTTAAATTAGTGCACAGGTTATGGGGTGGGGTGAAACGGAGTTTATGGGGCTCAAAACAGGGTCCCAAATTAACAAATACATCTCACCCAAATCCACTTTTCCTTTTGTAAAGCACAAGTAAAAACACTCACAGAGGACACCCGAGAAGCAAGGGCTGGCAGTGCTTGTTCTGAGTTGTTCATATGCTGCCGTGGCAATGCGGTGAGAAGGAAAGAGAGCGAAATAAGTTTTGTTATTACTGAGCTAGGAAGGGATCCTCGTATAACAGCAAACATCAAAATTCATGCGCTAGAAGGCAGCTGAGAGGGCTGTGCAGGCCGCCTGAACTTTTGGAATTAAGTTCTTAACTTTGCTATCTGAAAAGTTATTTTTATCACAACATACACATGGGTCTGGGCTGATGTTCTGTCCCTTCTCTCTTTTTACTTTCAAACTGAGCATAAAATTACACTAGTTAGATAACGGAATGGTGCAAGCCCTTTAATTTTGAAGACTACGGTTGAGACAGATTTCTGATCTGATGGCAGCATAAATCGTAAGGAACTCTTCCAACCCTACTCACGTGAAATTGAATTTTTTTTGAGTTTAGCAGATACAAATTTGTTCTGTTACTAATGCTCTTCTGTTCGATGCACGTAGTGTGTCATTTTTGTAAATATGAAGCATGAGAGAAACCTCCATAAAGGGGATAGCAAAGTTATTAAGCTACATACTTCCCTGTAGCTTTTTATTTATTTATTTATTTTTTAAGCATTACCATTCAGGAGTACTGAAGTTTTTTGCGTGTGGATGTGACACTTCTTTTAGAGCCTGTGCAAGATAGGGGCCACAAGGTGTCGCTACCTCAAAGGAAACAGCGCTCATTTCTAGAGGTGTAAAACCGAATTGCACTTTGTTGCTGCTTTACAAGATTCTCTTATGTTTGTTTTTCATCCCCTTGGCTACATTTTCTCTCTTGACAGCATCATGGTTTTCTTCTTAGTCTGTTTTGTAGCCACTTTCAGGAAGTGGAGCAAAGAGGGGAGATAGCATCTCATCGCTCGCTGGGTTTGCTTGTTAAATTGCAAGCTGGTCTGTGAGCTGAAAGGCAGGCTCAGAGGTTGTGTGGGTAAGGCTTTCGAGTCCTGAGGCTTCATGAAGTTCTTGGGGACATTCCACACTGAGATTCATGTCAGCAGCTTTGCATTTTGTATGTGTAAACAGGGATGCATGCAGAATGCATACTGTGTTAGTATGAATAGTCTATACACTGTATATCATGTGTATATAATTCATACACATGCTGTGTACTCTATAAATATATATATGTGTATAAAGATCTGAACTGCATGTTGCATACCTCTGGGTAACGTAAAAGGTCACATCAGGGAATGCCCTTATCATTCCCTATTTGTAAGACATGAGCTCTTCATCTCACGCTTGTGTAAAGCCACACAAATGTGTGCCATGCTTCAGAACACCCGCATGTGCTGTCTGAGCCAGCAGAGCAATGTTTCAGTACCTGAATTGCCCGTTGGAAGAGTGGGTCATGCTAGCAGGTGCCTGGGGAAGAGCAGTGTAATGGAGCCAGCACCAGTAGTGCTCCTCTGAGGTGCTTTAACAGTCTTGTGTGATTCGTGCCCAAGGGGCTTTGAGGCATCCTTCATATACTGATGTTTTTTTTTCATGAACTTGCCTACTTGTGTTTTTTTTTTTTTTTTAGGCTTGTAACTACCACCACCTTTTCACCTACTTCAGGCTTTCTCAGAATTACGTAGATGTTCACTTGCTCATTGCTTCCTCTTCAGATACGGCTCATCCCTCCCGCCACGGTCCTAATTTCTTCAGTGGTTTATTGTAGAAAATGCAATTTCTGTGTCTTCCACTATCCTTGTCACTCTTCCCTGTAATTCTCTAGTTCTCCTCTTTTCTGTGTCCTTTCATAAACACTGTGAGCTCGGGAACAAGAGGCTCGCGTGAAGCCCAGACGTTTGCCTTCAAAAGCTGAAGAGAGACTGTGGAAACTATCTATCAGCTAATGTCAAGATGTACTCTGACTCTTCATACTTGCTTCTGCTCATTTCCACAGCAGCCAGCACAGGGATGTCCTGGTGTGTTTTGTAATGACGAGTGTGAAACAGCGAGGCTGCTGTAGCTGTCCTAAAATGTGTGAACAGTCGTTTCTTAGAGTCACGTATATAAGCTGTACTCATGCTTGGTGTTTTTAATCTTTAGAGGGATAATACTGGTCTCTACCGCTTTGTTTTTATCTTTCAGAAAATCACCAACCGTGTCTTAGGGAGGAAGGTACCTTGGAACTGATAAGGATCTCCTCTTCAAATGAAAGCGTGTTGTGCTTAGTAAACTCTGCAGCATCTTCCTCTGTAAAGGAGATTGTGAAGTGAAATAGATAATGCAGTAAATATCATGCAATGTATGTTTTGTAGCATTCAATGATGTCTTTTTGTACAAATAGAATCTTGCCATATTTTTTAAGATATTAAAGGATCAGTGGTTTGAAGTGAACGACAAGTTTTTAAGTAAGTGGCTGTTGCTTGTAGTGCTGTTATGGACTTCCAAAATATTTTTTGGCCGTACTTGGTCCATAATATATTTATAACTATGTGATTGAAATAGGAGTTTTATATAAATTTTAAATAGTTTTTAACTGAGATTTTTATTTTTTTTGATTTCCTATTTCATTGTAGAAAACCTGTTTGTAATTGTTTTGTACTGGGGAAAAAAATTAAATAACATCAGGTGAATCTGTAGCAATCATGAAATATATCTTCACTGTCCTTACGGACAAGATGGAAAGAAACTGTGCTGTCATCACCACGGACTCTACCCACCACAGGACTCAGTGAAGAACTTAGTGCAACTGTGACAGCTGTTTAAGCTGGACGTCATTAGTACCAGAGATTGAAGGTGTCATGACTACATTTACTTTTTGATTGGTTTGCTGTCATTCTGTGTTAACAGGAGAGTCTAATCAAAGAATTTTTATTATTATTTTTTTATTTTTTTACTATTTTGAGAGTTTTTAAGGTTTGCCAGGGAGAGTCCCCTTCACTTCATTAGATGCTTTTACATTCACAGGATGGTTGGTTATGCACTTAATGAGCAACACAGTGGTAAAAGATGAAAAATAAAGATTGTGGTTCTTGGTGATACATGCCTGAAGTCTGTTTCATGGGCTTACCACAGAGTAGATACGGTGTATACACAGGAAAAGACACCTGAGGAAACCTAAGTGTGCGAACAGTGCCTTTCTTTTTTCATACAGCGTTCTGTACTTAAAATCTTTAGAGCAATTTAGTTCGAGGAACAACTGTAACAATAAATTCCTCCAGAGGGTGAGGCCCAACGGAGACTTTTTGACCAGTCGTGTTCACTAGGAGTGTCACAGAACTTTTTGGTTCACCCCTTCGCTGAGCGGTCACAGTGGTGACTGTGATCTAGCTCTGCAAGTAATCCCTGGAGTTCACATCAGGATGTAATGAATCAAATCTTATAATGATAGGAAATAATTTCCTGGAAGGTCAGTAGAACTATACTATACTGCAAAGACATAGACAAAGATTTAGAATAATATTTTTCAAGCTGTGGCATGTGCTAGTGTTGGCACATGCTGTAAAAGCAGCTGTTACATGCATTTATTTGATTTATAAATTTTTATTTTATGAAAGGAAATACTCTGAGAATGTATCTGGGTGTGCTCTGCTTATCAGAATAGAATGCAAAAAAAATCAAAAACATAATCCAATGTGTCAGAAGGCCACATCTGCCTGGTCTGGTCTCAGAAATCTGAAGTTGAAAACTGCAGATTAAAAACAATACAGTATCATGTGGCTGTGATAGATCAGCTGTGAGAACGGCTTACATCCTTACAACCTTCCACTTCTCAAAATTTGCTTTTACCTATTTGCTGCTTCCAGTGCATTGCCTTTGGAATCAGTTTGGGTGCAGGCTGCTTTGCTTTCAGGGTGCTCTTCTGGGGCTAGAAGGCAGTTTTGTTGAAGCAGAAGATGCTCAAACTTGCCAGTACTGAGGTTTGTCATGCGATTCCCTGATATACATATGAATAGGCTTTTTCCCCTGCTACAAGAAATTCGGTTGTGTTAGTCACGACAAGATGTTGCCTCACTGAAAGCTCATTTAAAGCCACTTGGCCTCTGAAAAATGCTTTTAAACTTTCAGCTGATGAGAAGAAAAAAACACTCCCGAGAAAGCTTAAGGGCCATACTGATGCTTCAGGATATACTTGGAAGTCTTCCTGCATTCAGATAACACAGCTGATGGTAGCTTTTTAATGGCCCTACTATGCCTGTTCATTGCTCCCTCACAGAAGCATAGAGGTCAATAATCGAGTACATTGCAAACCAAAGAGAGGTAGAGGTAGTCTATTGCAAGCAGTTGGAGCACCCATCCTCCTAAGTAGAGAGCTACATGCTGTAAAACCTTTCAAAACAAAGAGCTGCTGCAATTTTATTTTTTTTTAGCCTTGCTTAAAGGTGTTCAGTAACTGCCAAAATACTCTGAGCAGTCGCTGCCGTTCTGTGAGTCATTAGAGTTGCAGCATGAGAGCTTTAGCAAGAAATAGCTGTAATTCCTCATTTGGTAATGATGTCGGAGCATTTTTCTATTGCTCGGGGAGATGTGGTTGCTTCTGTTAAAATTTTCTGTCCAGGCATACTTCAGTATATCAGAAAGCGTGGTCTGAAAATTGTTCTTGGATGTCTTATGCTGGTCTTGGGCTGCACAAAGAGTTTCTGAACTCTGAAGTTTGTGGCTCTTTCCGAAATACTGTAAAGCAAACGTGCACTTTGCATGCAGTGTGGGGAGGAAAGTGTTTTAGAGGAGCACTGAATGTCTCTTCCTTCCCCCTGGGGTAAGCACCTGGCATTCCAGATGACACCGGGAGGAGCTGCAGTTTCTCAGAACTTACAAAAATGAGGTCAGTGGCCAGGTTTACAGGAGCAGCGGCAGGTCTCCTGCCCGGTCACGTCCTTGAACGGTGTGGTCATCCATCCTTCTCATGGTTTCTTCATGACGGATGCTACTGAAGATGACTCACATCCATTCCACTTTACAATTCCTTGTCCTTGGGTCAGATAAAGCTCACGCTGGGTGAAAAGCATCTAGTGTTTACAGTTCTCTGGAAAGAGACTGTTGACGTTTGGAGTCATGGGTTCGAAAATGGGACAACTTCTTTCCAGAAACTCAGGAAATTATGCTTGTCTTGCCCTGATTCCAGAGTGGAGTCATCTCCTCTTAATCCACTACCAGACAGAGACTTTTAGGGTAAGTTCTGCAAATCTGGTGGAGTTTAAAGAGGGTGGAACTGTTATTTTTTTATTTTTATTTTAGGATGCTAGAGGTGCAAGCTTTTGTTCTTAGTTAACCAGAAATGTTCTTTGATCAGTGTTTGCCATGCCCACCCCACACAATGGTTATTGTGTAGGTGCCAAATACATGTCTGGATCTCACCGAAAGGCCTGCTGTCAGAGCTGCCGTCTCAAAGATGGAAGAAAAAGCGGTCTTTTGAGCTAAATCCAGAAACCGAAAGCAGCTTTGATCTGCTTCAGTTATCATTCAATTCTACCTTGTTTGTCACCAAGTTAATTTAATGGCTGGCATTTGGCTTTGCACTGCCTGTTGATGTACCCTCAGCAAGCTGAACTTGAGGTGGTTGGGGCAAGGAAGCAGTGGAGTGAGGGCTCTAGAAAGCAACCTTGTGCTTTGAAAGGTGCCTTTTTTAAGTAAGAGGCCCATTCGTGCTTCTGAAATGCTTTCCATTTCCTCTTGTGTGATCATTTCCACTAGTTCTACCTTTTGTGCTCTAAATACCATCCTTACGATATTATATTTACATATATAATTATTTATATTTATATTTATGTTAAATCCTCTGTTTTTTGATGGGTGCTTTGGAGTCCTTCCTGCAGAGAACCACTTTCAGGTTAGATGTCTGCCTCATCAGGCAGCTTCAAGGGAATGGGTGAGGAATTTGAGCTGATTCTGTTAGGGACATGGTCTCTTCCCTCACTGATAAACGGAAGGATTTACATCACCCTTACGATCGGTTCCCATGGCAAAGGAAAGTTGAAGTGTGTGACTTCTTTGGGAAGTCCTGCACCGAATGTGGTTGTGTTACTGTTCACCTGTCTGGCTATGGCCGGGTCTGGAGTGCCCAGCTCCTGGAGGGAGGCTCCTGGCTTCCCAGAGGGGCTTCTGCTGCCTGCAGCCGGGGGTAAGTTCAGTAGTGGTTGTGCCATGGGCTGTAGGACAATGCAACGGGAGGACCTGGAAGAGGAAGACGCTGAAGAGAAGTTTGCCCTGTGCAAGTAGGTAAGCTAACTGCTTCCGCCTGCCTGTTAAAGCGTCTGGCTTTATAATTCACTTTTCCTGAAATGAGATTCTAATTAAGAAGGAATAGTGCTTCCTGGCTGGCTGTACAATAGTCCAGATCAAACTATAATCCTTTAAAGAAGACTTTAATATAATTGCTTCCTTCATGCAGCATTTACTGGCTAGCCAGCTGGATGGCTGTGCTTGTGGACAGCCCAGGCCCTACCATGAAGTCCTGGGGTGTGCTCGGCCCAGGCTTGAGGAACGAATTCAGCTGAGCTGCTGCAAATGGGATAGACGCGATGCTTTCACACAAGCAAAGCTTGAAAGTCAAGCTTTTATTAATATTTTTCTCCCTACATCAGCAGATAAACTGAATTCTCTGGGCCAAATTAGACCCTGTGGGATGGTGAATGACCTCTGCATGACAAATGAAAGCCCTGTTGATTAATACCCTTCTGGAAGGCACTCAAATTCCACGGTGATGAGGACAGTTGTGAGGGCTCTTCATAGGGAAGAGGGTTTTCTTTTTACACAGACTGACTTCATGCATGTGCGCATCTGCTGCAACCCTGTCGTGGTCTAGCTACAGCAGAAGCTATGTCAAAATTGATGCAAACATAAAAGAAGAGAGAGACTCCGGCTAGTTTGCCAAGGTCTGTGCTGGGTCCTGTGCCCAGGTTCGATTCGATATGTCCCAGCCTTTCCCCTGGGAAGTCTCCGAGGCTCTGAGCCCCGCGGGCTGGAGCTGGAGGACACAGCATGCCAGGTATGCTTCGTGGCCTGCATGCCTGTGCATGAGGAGGCAAGTTTCTGTGGTATCCTACAGTCTTATTAACAGGACGTTATGTGAAATTGGGTATAGGGAACCCCTACAGTCTTATTAATGGGACATTATGTGAAATTGGGTATATGGAACCCTTTTTTTTTTTTTTTTGGCCTATCTATCAAGGCATAGAGTAGAGCCACTTTATGCAGAGCTGCTGTGCTACGGTGCAGCTGTCCTGGCCCTGTGCAGAAGGATCCGTGTCAGGCTAACAGCGAGGCATTTGTGCTGACTGAGCAGCGGGGGAACACCAAAGGAGGGTGCCTGGGGTGTTCCTGAGCAGCTCTGTGCCCATGCACCTCACCAGGCTGGCTGCCTCCTCTGAACCCTATAAATAATGAGGGCCAAGGAGGGCAGGAACGTGCTGAAAATAGATAGCTGTTCTCTGCCTCCAATGCCACGGCTGTGAGGGGTCCCCTGCCCCCACACAACACGTGCTGCTCTTGGCTGGGGCTGGGATATCAAAATTTCCCCCTCGGCCTCAGCTGCTGGGCTGCGTGACCCAGCTGCGGCCTGGGCGGGTGCCCCTGCTTCTGCAGTCTTTTGGCAGCAGATATTGAGTGGTCGGGGCTGGAGGCAGGGGGAAGGAGGCCGGTTCTGCACAGAAAATCTCTTTACAAGCCCCTGGGGGTGGCCACCAGCCCCTGTGATCCCAAGGCCTGCGCAGGGCCATGGGCCGAGGCTCTCGGCCCGGTGGCAAGCGGAGGTGCTTCTGCTGGGTGAACGGCGGAATGAGGAGAAATGCCAACGTCTAGTAATGGTGAAGTCACATCCCTCACAGCATTTTGGGGGCAGATGCCTCAGCAGCGAGTCACTCTGGACATGCCAATGCCCGTCATATCTGCCAGCAGCCACCGGGACCTCATCTGCCATGCTCCAGCCTCACTCCGAGTGCTTCCTTCGGCCTATGGTCCCGGCTCCGTCCCCTCCGCCAGCCCTGGCCACTGGCTGCTCTTTCTTAGAAAGACATTTACAGCTCCACGCTGCCTCTGCCCTCCGGCCTGTGCCCCTGATGCCTTCTGGTGGCTGAAAGCCTTGGAAAATCTCCTGGTCGTCTGCCAGGCTGCTGATGTACAGCTGCTCTGCCGGGCTGCCAGTGAGCTGCGGGCATGGGAGATGGCAGGGCAGTGCCTCTGGTTCTCAGGGCACTTGCACAGGTTTATTTTTCGGCGTGGTTTTGTTTTCTGCAGTGCTTGCCATCCCTCCCGTCCTCCCTCAGAGGGGCTGGGATCTGCACAGCACCAGGGTGAGCTGCAGCAGGAGATGTTCAGCCTCCAGGGAGCCCTCCCTGGTGCTTTGCAGAGCTCAACCCAGGCAGGGCAGGAGCTGCCTGGGGCAGCGGGTGGACAGAGCGAGGCATTGCCAAATGGCACCCACCTGAAAAATGCTGGCATTGGGCTTTTGGGGAGCTGGGGAAGTGCTGCTGAGCTGGGGCAGGCTCCCGGGCAGTGTCCAGCTGCCTGCATCTGCTGGGTGCCTGTAGACAGAACCTCAGCAGGGGCTGGAGTGCCAGGAGGGCTCGGACGGGGCTGCGCTATCTCGACTTGCTGTTTGTGCTGGGAAACCCCAGAAAAGTTCCCTGTCCCTGTTCCCTGTCCCCTCCTCCCCTGCGCTGTCACCTCCGGCCATCGAGCCCAGGGGCCCCGCAGCGTTTCGGGTGAGCGTGCCTTGCAGCTGTCCCTGTTTTGCACAGGGGCGAGCAAGGGAGTCAGCGCTTTAGCAAAGTTTATTAGGCTTAATCAGCATTATTATTAGGGTGTTAACTAATGAATCCTTGGCCTGGTTCCCCAGGGGAAGAACTGAAATGGGTGGGGGTGACAGAGGAGCGTTGCGGTTTCGGGGCAGGAAGGGAAGTGAGCAGTACCCGGTCCCGGTGCCGGCATCCCCTCTCGGTTCAAGAAGCAAAACCAACGGCCAGAAGCGTATCGAGGGGCCTCCCATCCGCCTCGCCACGGGTGGAGGCACCGCCGGCCTGCTCGGGGTTCTTTGCTTTGGTTTTTCCCCCCCTTCCTCGAGGCTTCTCCTGGGGGAGCACTGGGGGGCTGCCGCCGTGGCTCCGGTGGGACGTCCCGTGCAGGGGGGGGGGGGGATAGAGTTTGGGATCAGCCTTCGCCGCCCGTCTGGTTTTCATTAGTCAGCCCGGCTCGGCCAAGAACCACAGCAATAAATAAAGGCGAACAATGCCAGCCCCCTCCCTGCAGCCGCCCCCATCTCGCCGCTCGGCCCCAGGATGCAGCCGGGTGTCTGGGAAAGGGGGCTCCGGCCACAGCCGAGCGGGACAGGCCGGGGAGAGTGAATGGGGCTGGCAGGGGGAAGCAGGACGGAGGGGAGGGGACCCGAGAGCATAAGAGGGAAGGCAGGGCCAGCGGCGGAGAGCAGAGGCAGTGACAGCCCCCGGCAGCGCGGGCATGGCGAGGCTGGCCCCCCGCAAGCCCCCTAGGTGCCGGGGCTTTGCCATCCTTTGGGGGGACCACGTCTTCCTCCTGGGGCTGCTGCTTTTCCCAGGTCAGGGGGGTGCTGCTGGACCACGAGGTAAGGGGATGGGGACGGGGGGTGGTGGTGGGGAGGGAGCAGCGTACCCCAATTTGGGGGTAGCGGGGTGAGGATGGGGGTACCCCACTTTGCATGGGGTCCGGCGGCGGTGGGCATGCATGAGGTGGCATGGTTGGGGCTGCCACGGGGCAGCCCATGGGGGTGGCTGTGGGCTGCGATTCCTCCCCTTGACCCCACAGCATTGCTTTTTGTGTGTTTGTGGGGGTCCCCCCCCCCCAGAGACCCCCTTTCTGTGGGTCCCCCCGGCCCCCTCCCAGCGCCACCCGGGCCGTGCCGATGCCTCTATATGGTCTGGTTGGGAGCGGAGGGCTGTGAGCAGCCGCAGCCCCCGTGAGAGGAGGGGAGATAAAACACAGCCCCCCCGGGACACCCCCTCCTCCCCGTCCCAAACTGGGGACCCCTTGGGTCCCCGTAATTCTCCCAGCTCCGGATGGCTGCAACTTGAAGCAGAACCCGGCTTGTGCCGCTGAGGCGTGTTTTGGGGTAAAACTCGGCCTTTTCTGCTGTTGTGAGCAAATCCGTTATTTTCCCTGAAGCTTTCTATCATTTTTTAAACGGGTGTTTGCTGAAAGCCTGTCTTTGCCGGTTTGGGTTCAGCCTCCTGTTGCCTCCATTCTCCATCTCTATTTTCTTCCACCCGCCCCCCCAGGAAGCAGGGGCTTTCCTCAACACCCGATTTTTATGATTTTTTTTTTTCTGTCGAGCTTTGCTGGATTCTGTAGTCCTGCAGCAAACAAGTTTTCCAGCAGCTCCGAGAGAGCCGTGCTGCTGGGAGAGGAGCGGGGCGGGCGGTGGGAGCCAGAAATCCCTGTTTTGGTAAACTTTAGGCAAATCCCTACTCCGAGCAGCGGACGGCACCGTTCGGCTGCAGCCCAGGCTGTGCACCGAAAGCATCCCGAGCACCCATGCTCCCGACGTGGTGTTCCCAAAAGGGCTGGGAAGGAGCGTGTTTTCCAGGAAAAAAAATAAAATAGCAGGGGGTGGGAACTCCCCCCTCTGTTCTTCGTTTGCCTTTCTTTGAATTTAGAGTTTTAAGGCCCTATCTCAGGCTCTGGGGCTCTGCTATTCCCGGCAAAATCCCTAGTCAAAACAGCGAGCAGCTGAAGTTAATAACCAAGGGGCTTTACGACGTGGCCCAGCCCCAAACCCCGCAGCACGGCCGCCCCTCGCCGCACGGATGCTCCCCCGACAGCGTGGGAGCAGGACGGGCCCTGCCTCAGCCCCTTGCCGGCGTCGGGACTTTTTTCAGACATTTTCCCAAGCAGCCAAAAAAACCTGAATTTGGCCTCCAGGCCCCATCGCCGGGGGCTCCCTCCTCTTTGTCCGGAGGAAAAGTGGTTGTTTATTTTTATTTTTTCCTCTTTCATTGTAACGGGGAAGCAGCAAACTCGCACCGTGCCTCAGTTTCCCCATTTGTACGGCCACGGGGTTGGAGGCCCCGTTATCCTTTTTGGAGGAGGTGAGGAGAAGGGAGCTGGGAATGTGCCACCACCTTATCTGTAGTTATTCCTGGAATCTGATTAAATGCTATATACATAATGAGAGCCGATTAAATGCCACTGTGTGATATCTCCAGGCAAGTCCAGCCAGGCTGGGCAGCTTTAAGTGCTCACTCTGCAGTTCCCAACCTACAACTTCATCTTTTCTTTTCTTCTTTTCTTTCCCCCCTCTTTCTTTTTTTTTTCTTCAATAACATCATCTTTCTTCAATCCAAATCTCCCCAGATAGTTGCAGGGGGAACCAAAACAAGCATAGAAAATTATAAAGCCACGGGCCCTGTTATTCCACTCCCTTAGTAAATAACTTTGCCCTTGGCTGGGGAAGGTTACAAGATCCAAGCTTTCACTGACAACATTTGGCTTGGCAAGGTAGCCTGGTGCTTGACATTTTTGCTAGACCTCATCCCCTCTCAGCAGTGTCTTCAGCAGCAGATATTTTTTTTTTCCCCTGTTGTTTTCCAGGCTTAAGCCATCAGTAGCTGCTCGTTCTGCTGCAATCAAATACAGCCACATTGTTTATGAAAAAAAATAAATCTTAGAAAGCCTGCCTGGCTCCAGTCGAGCCAAGGAATGGCTCGTGCTGCTCTGCCCAGGGGAGCTGGGATGGTTCGGGCAAACCCGTGCTCTGCTGCAGCTCCTTCAGCAGCTGTGGGATTGAGCAGAAGACAATGGCTCGATTTCTGGGTGACCGAACCAAATCTCCTCATCCAGATCAGTGGAATAAAAGCATAAGGATAAGTTAAAGAAGAAAAATCTATTTGTGGGATTTTGGAAGCCGGGGGGAGGCACTGGTTTGGGGCTGGGAGAGCGGGGATGCTCTAGGAGCCAGGCTGGGGCATCAGTGTGGGTGCTGGCATGGGGACGGGGTGATGCTGCGGCCTTGTGCCGATGCCCAAGCCCCAGAAACCCCAAAGAGGTGTCTCTGGCTGTCCCCGCAGCCCCTCTTCTCTTTGTATGGCTGCTGAGAAGCTCCCGATGTGGGGACTTGCCGTGGGATCCCTCGCTCCATTCACACGCTCACCAGCTCTTCTCTCCCCCAGGCCCGGCGTCCCATGGGGAGCGGGTGACCCCGCACTGGCTCCTGGGGGGCCGCACCCGGCGAGCTGTCAGCCTGGACGAGCAGGTGAGGACCGAGACGGCTCCTGTCCCCAGCACTATGCTGTCGGAGCAGGATTGGGTCCCGTGGGGCTAGGGCCTCGTGGTGTGGGGACACCGAGTTTATAGGGCCCAGGGGCATGGTGGTTCTTCTGGGGGTTCTTCTGGTGATGGGCAGGGAAATTGGAGGGATTAATGGTGAATTAATTAAGTGCGGCCTTAAATATTGGGCGGATGGATCTCAGGGTATGGGGGCAGGCAGGAACCCTGTCCCCAAGGGTCCCCCCCTGCCCCAGCAGGCTGCCCAGCCCCACGTCCCGGCGGCTGCTGAAGCTCCCCCAGGAGGAGCCCCCCAAGCTCTGGGCAGCCTGTGCCAGGGCTCCGGCACCCGCCCGGCCCAGCAGTGCTGCCTGAGGGGCAGGGGGAGCTGCCGGGGCTCCGGGCTGGGCCCGCGGCCTCTGGGCCTGGCCCTGAAAATGGCACGGCTCTGGTGTCTTTGATGGCCAAGAGTTGTGTGGAGGAGAGGACATCTCTTCCTAGGGCTCACTGCTGGCCTCCGTGCCATCTCCTCCATCCCCACCATGCCTAAATCCCTGTTAGGAGGTTCTTGTGGTGATCCTCACCCAGCAGCTGGCCGTATCGGGCCCTGCTCTGCGTCGGGAAGGATTTAATCCCTTCCCAGCACAGCGAGCACCCACGGGGGTCACTGCAGGAAACCGCTGTGGTTTGGGGCCATGAGGCCTCGTTGCTGACGGGGTTTGGTGCCGGGAAGTGGCCTGGGGGCGCAGCGGTGTAGCCACCTGAGATGCCTCCACGTGAGACCTCTGGGCCAATGCCTTCTCTCGGGGGATTTGGCAGCACCGGCAGCAGCTGCCCGGAATCGTCTTTCTCCTGGGGCTGAAATAGCCTGCGGTGTGCCCGGCCCCGGCGCCTCGGGGACCTTGTGGTCACCCTGCGGAAACGTCCCCTCCCTCCCCGCTCCACGGCAGCCCCAGCCATGGGGTTATATTTAGGCTGGACGGAGGGCACCCGAGAGGCGGGCAGTTTATTTATACCCTTCCTAGTATCCCCGCTGCCCAAAATCGCATCGGGCAGCAGGGTGCAGGCGCGTCCCGGTGGCTCTCGGGGTTGGGACGGCCACCAAAAGGCAAAGGGGTGGCTGGGCAGGTTCTGGAGCTTCCTGGCATCCACTGTGCCTCAGCCAGCTCCAGACGGCCAAAACAAGGAGTCTGCTGTTCGGAGGGGCGGCGAGGAGGGGGGGGGAGAACTGCGGGAAGCAGACAAAGGGCAAGCGGGCTCCTGCTTCCACATTGAGACCCTAAGCGTCGCGAAGGGTTCTCTCCCATCCAACCCTTTGCCCCCAGCCTGTTGCCGAGTGCTTATTTATAGGATAAATTTAATCCAGCCCCCCCGTTCCCCACCCCGTGTCTCCCGCCCTCCAGCAAAGACGCTGGAAATAATCGTGGCCACGGCTTCCTGGCGCACAAAGGGGCTGTTTGTCCACGGCACGCTCCTGCCTGGCCTGAGGCCGTGGGGAGGAAGAGGAGGAGGAGGAGGAGGAGATGCTGGGGGCAGCGTGCAGGAGTGAGGAGGGATTTTATGGCCAGGATCGTGGGCTGGGATGAGTTGCGTTGGGTGGATGTGGGTGGGAAAGCCCGGAGGTGTGAGCGCACCCGGGCTGTGCACACCCTTCAAAGTTGTCCCCAAGGTGTTGGGACGCCGGGCTCGGTCCCTCTGTTGCTCTGCCATTAACCGCATCCGCTGCTCAAGTGGGAAACGACGGCTTGGAGTGGGCAGGATTAGCGGGGTGACCTGTGCCACGTCCCCATGCCGTCCTGGGAAGCGCCCGTCGGACGCAGTGGTGTCTCCTTTTGGCATCGATGCTCCTCCCGGAGGAACCGGTGGCGAGCAGGGAGCTGCCGGTGGCCCTGGTGGCCCCGCCGTGTGCGGGCTGGCAAGGCGCTGGACCCAGCCTCCTATTGTTGGGGCTGAAATCCCGGCGGGCTCGCGGCTCCCGGCACACATGGAAGCAATTTCGGAGAGGCCAGGGAGGAGGTCGTGGGGACCCTGATTGCAAACAGCTCCCTCGTCGCTGGCTTGGGGTGGGATCCTGCTCCTCTGCCACCAGCTGTCCCCTGTCCCCACTGTCTCACTGGCCAGCAGGACGGCATGTTGTGCTGCCTGGGTCGCTCCCTGCCTGATTTCTTCCTCTCTGCTGTTGCTTTTTGCCACGTGTGGATTTAGCTGCCTGCAGGAGCGGGGTGTCCTGGCGTCCCAAGCCTCATTGAGATCTCGGGGTCACCCCCATCAGCAGGTTTTTGCTGCTGTAGCCAAGCTGGGGGTGAAGCCACGAGGGCTGAGCTGCATCCAGGCAGACCCCCGGCCTTCCTCCATCTCTCTCCTGGCACCCTGGATAGGAAGACCTGCAGAAGGCTGTGTTGTGGGGCGTCCTCCCACCCACCGCTGGGTCCCTGAAGCATCCAGCATCCCCCTGTCCTGCGGCTGGGATCTGTCTGTCCCCTTTTCCATGCTGTTCAGCATCCCAGCGGCTCAGGACCGTCCCCAGGAAGCATTGCCAGGGCCGGGCAGGAGCAGGAAGGGAGGAGCAGGGAGCACCCGAACCCGAACCCTGCCCCGCTGCAGGTGCTGTCACCCGGCTCCGCGGCACGGCTCCTGCAATCTGCTTCCTGCAGGGAAGCCCTTCCCTTTCGCAGCGTGTGGAAGGGCACAGACTGAGCCAGGACGTGGCTTCTGAGGTAAATTTGCTTTGAAACGACCAAAATCCTGCCTCTGCATCCAGGGCCTCGATTCTCCTGGTTCCCCAGAACTGTTTGACCCCAGGGTGCTTTTCCAGTGAGCAGCTGGAGCCCGAGGCTTGTCCTGGGGTTCTCAGATCTCGATGCTGGTGTGCATTTAGCTGAGGACAAGGCGATGTGCTCCCTGTGCTCCCACACAGGTCTGGATGATGGGAAGCTCCTGGAACCCAAACTCTGCTGCTCGGCTCCAGCCCCTCCTGAGCCCGGGGAGGGCCTGGCTGGGCCACGATGCTCCAGCTGGGAGCTCAGCTGCAAAAGCCATCACCGCATCCTCTGCGGAGCAGCCGGGAGCGTCCATCCCCTGTGGCGGGGTGGGAAACCCATCTTCCTTCCCTCCTCCTTACATCCAGGCTTGCATGGGACCTCGGGGCTCGTGGGACCTGCCCGAGCTGGCGGCCAGGCCGAGGTCTGATGTTTCCAGCAGCGCTGGAGGAGGGCGCCCGGCCGAGGATGTGTCCAGGAGCCCCGGGGAGACAAAGATCTTCTTTCCCCTTGAACAACAATGCAATCTCCTTGGCCTCAGCCCCTCTCCAAACACGACCGTGGTTTTTGTGATCAGCAGATTGGAAAGGAAAACCGGAGTCGAGCTCTGCCCCGCGGGCTCCTCGCCAGGGCAGATTCATCCCGGCTGCTCTGCGCAGCCCCCGCTGGGACCGGCTTTGCTGCGATGTGCTGGAGAGGGGCCACGGCTGCCACGGCTCCTGCAGCCCCTGGAGGGTCCGGGGTGTCCTTTGGGGCTGGTGGAGAAAGGCAGCGGCGTTTGGGTCAGGATGGAGCTGGAACGATGCTGGAGCCAGGATGGTGCTGGATGGAGCCAGGATAATGCTGGAGCCCAGGATGATGCTGATCCTGCCCCTTGCCAGCCACAACCAGCAGGTCTCAGGGACCCAACTTCTGTCACTTATGCTCAGGGCAAAATTATCAACGCTTAATTAATGCAATTAACATCATAACCATTCCTGGCCTCAGAGCTGGGTTATCTGGCTCCTGCCTGTCATGGGAGTTACACGCTCGCTCCTTGTCCATCCTTTCCATCCTGCTGTTTATTTCTGCAGGGTTTTGGGCCCCCCAGAATCAGCTCCTGCTGCCTCCCCACGTAATCCCCAACCCCGGGGGAAACTGAGGCACGGGGAGGGGAAGACCTTGGGATGCAGCCCCATGTACGGTCCGAGCACTGACCCCATTAGGAGCAATTTATTTTCCAGCCTTCAGTGGTGCAACAAAGCGTGCACAGGGGGCTGCGAGCATCGGTGCGAGCCTGCTCGCCCTCGTATCCCTTTAAGACTGTCTGGGAGCGAGCATTTTGCCAGCAAGGCCCTGAAGTCGATGCTGGGAGTAATTGCTGGGGAATTCAAACAGGGGAGGAAGGAGCTGGGCCTGGGGAGGAGGAGGAGGAGGAGGAGGAGATGGGTGCGGGGAGAGGGATCGGGGTGGGAGCTTGAAATACGGGAGGGCCGGGGAGGCGGGGGGGAAAGCAGGGAAATCACAAGAAAAATGTACAGACCATGTTTGGCCAGGGAGCGATGTTTGTATAAGATCATGTTCTAAAAATACAGCCCGTTCCCACCAGCGGCGGAGCAGAGAGAGGAGCCTTCGGCCCCGGCTTCCTCCTCCTCCTCCTCCCGCGCCGTGCAGGGCCCCTCGCCCACCAGGGGCTGGTGGGGAGCAGCACGGCCTGGCCTCGCCGCTCCTCGCTGGTTTTGTGCCTTTTTTCTTTCCTCGAAGCCCTGCGTCTGGTCTCCTTTTTTGGAGCTGGGAAGACGCCGTGCGAGGCGTCGGGGTTGGGGCTTGGCCATCGTGGATCCGTCTACACGTCCCCGTGCTGCCATGGGATGGGATGGGGTGACCAGCCCCTCATCGTCCTCGCTCAATTTGGTGACACGGGCTCAGCCCTGTTTGGGGACAGGAGCACCCGATGGGAGCTGCTTATTCGGGGTGCTCAGCTTGGGGTGGGCCTGCAGGGAAAAAAACACATCCCTGCACCCCGAAATGCTCGGTGCTGTCCCCTAAGAGCATCCCCAGGGCTGCAGGGCTGGAGGTTCCCGGTGTCCCCCCTGTGCCTGGGGAAGGGGGTGCATGAGGAGCAATGCCCCGCTGGATTTAGGGACAGGCCAGCAGGAGCTTTTGGGCTCCGGTTTGTCCCAGTCTGGGAATCACCCAACTTCACCCCCACCCCTTCGCATTCCTGGTGACAAACCCGTGATGCCGCGAGCAGCCCAGGCACTGCCGGGACGGCTCCGTCCTCGCCCATTTGTCTCCCAAGCTGGGAAAACCTCAGCAGCGGCCCTGCTTGGGGAGCAGGAGGGACCCGCACGGGTCGGGAGGGACCCAGGGGTCAGGGACAGACCCTGGGGGGGCTGGGTTTGGATGCTTTTAGGGGATGTCTGTGATCTGGGGAGGCGCATCTTGATGCCATCCTTCACCTGCGCCACAGCTTTGCCCTCTCTCCTGTTTCCCCATAACCAAGTGCCACCCGCAACCAGTGTCACCCGCTGCCACCCCCCCGGTGGTGTGACATCCCAGCCCCACGGCCACCCAAAAAAAACAGGACACAGAGACTTCGAGCTCTGCCAAGTGGCACCAGGGATGATTTTCATGTCCCTGGAGCTGGGGCAGGGATCTGGGGACAGGGGCACAGAGCTGGGCTGCAGCGCATCCCGGCACGTGCGAACCAGCCCCGCTGGCGTGGGTCCGTGCGCACGGTGATGAAACCAGTTCCCGTTTTCAACGTGAGGGATTGAGTAAAACCTCCGGCATCCTGGGGAAGCTGAGTCAGACGCTTCCTCCCGCCGCCCCCGGGTGTCTGTAGGGCTGCGGGTCCCCGTTCCCCGTGCCGTTCCTATTCATCTCCTTGGCACCGCGGCGGTGCAGCTGCCAGCACCCCTGGGTCCCAGCTCGAGGACCTCTCATCCCTGCGTCCCCGCTGATGCCCACCCCGGTCCTGCTGCTCCCCCCTCCATTTTGCAGTAGGTCCTACAATAACACAGGCAGGTGCACACCCTCCTGGCAGCACCTAACCCCGTCCCTCCTTCGCTTTCCCTGCAGGAGCCGGCGCCGGCGCGGGCAGAGGTGGCCGTGATGGCCGAGGGCAGAGAGCTCGTCCTGGTGCTGGAGAGGAACGAGTAAGTGCCGGGGCTGTGGGGAAGGGGCGGTGGGCATCCCTGCCATGGGACCACCCGGTTTGGGATTACCCATGGCTTTTCTGCTGCATGGGAAGGGACAGGTCACGGTGGCTTCCTGCTGGCCATGGCCAACGCAGCGCTGCAGGATGCTGGGTGAGGGCTGAAATGCTTTTTTCCTGTGACTCACACCCGTGTCATGGCAGAAATGGGCTGGGCAGTGCCACGGTGCAGGGCGCAGGGTGGGTGAAGGATGGAGACGGTCCTACAGCCCTGCCGGGGGGGCTGCGGGGGCTTTGGTGGTAGCTCGGTGGCTGCTGGCATCGAGGGCCTTTGGGAAGCTCTGCTGCTCTTCTGCTGCTCCTGCCTCGGATCAGCCAAGCACGGAGAACCTCAGGGCGGTCCATGGGGACCTCGTGTCATTTGTGCTGTTGTGTTTTCGGGTCTCTCCTGGTGCTCGGTGGCTGTGAGGTGTCACGCAGGTCCGGCTTCTGCTTCTGGTTTTTGCCAGCTGGGGTTGCAAACTAGCTTGCAACGCCTAGCCTGGTTCCTAGCTGCTGCAGCGGGCCCAGAAATGCTTTTATTTATTTTCACAACCCTAATTCTAGCTCTGGAAGAGAGCAGGGAGAGCTGAGCCCCATCAGAAGGAGACGGCACCAAGTTTGCTGTCTTGTGCCAACCAACTGGGCTGCCTCAGCCCTGCCAGCCCGTGGGCCAGCCAGGCTGTGCTAGACCCCAAATCTTTTTTCCTGCAGTGCTGGGAGAGGTGGTCGGCCTCCAAACCCATCCCTCACGATCTCTTCCAGCAAGACCTTCCCTTGAGCAGGAGGAGGAGCTGCATCTCCCTGCCTTCCCTTTCCCAGGGCTCCCACCTTGCAGAGGACATCCTGGGGGATAAGACCCATGCTGGGACTTGCTGTGCTCCTGCTGGGGGTCTGCTCAACCCTCCCGGCTCCCCCTGTCCCCAGACACCTCACGGAGGCTTTCACATCTCCAGTGTCCTCAGCTGACCCATCCCTGTCCCCATCCCTGTCCCCATTCCAGGACCCAGTCCGAGTTCCCGTCTGGTTCCCCTGCTAGACTGGAGCTACTGGTGCCAGGCGCCTTCTCGCGGGGACGTGGGTGCCAGGAGCGTGCCAGCAGCAGCATTTTTGGAACCAGAGCGGATACAAAAGAATCCAAGAGAAAGGGAAGGGCGGGCCCGATGCCGCTCTGGGGCTGGCTGCTGGCTGCGTTTTCTCCTCCTGCAAGAGCAAAACCACGGGGAAGGGACCCGGAAACCCAGCCCCAAAGGGTCAGCAGCTGAACCCAGCCCCTCGTGGTCCTCCTGCGGGCGGCAGGGAGCCCATCACCCCGGTGTCTGGGCCGGGTTTTGCTTCTCTGCCATCAGTCTTCCCGTGCGCAGGCGCATGGGACGCGGGCTGAGCTCTGGCTCTTCTCGCCTGGCGGCAGGAAGCAATTTGTCAGCGCGGGGCCGGGGTGAGAGATGGCTGGCAGCCGCGGGGAGCAGGGTGAAGGCAGGGCCCTGCGGCAGCAGCCCGAGGTTTTTTTCACCAGCATTTTTGGTTTTGGTGAGGCGCTGGTGCGGTGGCGCATCGGGAGCAGCACCCTCGTCGTGCCATGAGTGATGTGCCCGAGGCTGTGTTGGAGACCCCAAACCTGACATGCTCTGGGGCTGGGCCCCAGTTATGGGGCTGACCCCATCTTTCCCAGGCTGGGCATTGCCCCTTGGGGAATGTGGCTTGGTGGGGACTTTGGATGCTGCTGCTTCACTGGGGTAGGGGCGAAGGGAGACTTAGCAGGGCCGAGGGGCTCTGCTGAAGTCCCACGGGGGGCTTGGTCCTTGTGGGGAAGCTGTCACCCCCGAGCTGCTCATCCTCAGGGTGGCAAGCCCTCTGACAGCGGGGGCGGGCAGCTGGGCTCCCTCCATGCCCAGGACCCCGAGCAGGATGGGCAGCCCCATCCTTGCTGAACCTGGGGACTTCAGAAAGGGGCCAGAGGCTGTGATTCATCCCCCTGCACATCTCCTGGGGCTGGGCAGTGGTGGGACCTCCCCGTCCCTTTGGTCCCCCTGTGCCAGGCTGTGTCCTTGCTGGCCGTGGGCCCCAAAAGGGTCAGCACATTCCCAGAGCATCGTGGGGTTCCTCATCACTCCTCTCTCTCCGCAGGCTGCTGGCACCGGGTTACACCGAGACACACTACACCACGGATGGGCGGCCGGTGACGGTGGCTCCCAACCACACGGTGGGTGCCAGGGATGGGTGTCACTCATCTTGGAAGAAGGGGGACGATGGTTTTGGGGTGTCCCAGAGCCTCGGCTTCCCCATGAAGAGCCCCAAGCATCCCCAAATGCTCCGGACCTGCATCCTCTGTGCCTCTTTCAAGTCACGCAGAGAGCTCAAGCAGCAGCAAAGCCACCCAAAATGTTCCTGTCCCCTCCCCGTGCAGGTCCCCTGTCCTCATGGCAGTGTTCAGGGGTATCCACGTGTCCAGCCTGCTCTGGGAAACTGCTTGGGCTGAAGCCAAATCCCTATAGGGATGGGGCACAGCATTCTGGCTGGCAACATCCCCGGTGCAGGAGGATTGAGACAGCACACGGCTCCTGGAGCTCCTGGGACACAGGCACGGGCAACGCCCACTGTCCCCAGTGTCCCCTTCTAGCGATGTGTCCCCCACGTGGGGGGACCGTCCATGTCCCAGGCTGGACCTACAGAGCTGTCAGCATCCTGGCTCCATCCATCCCCATGTCCAGAAGGATGCTGCTAGCCCAGTTGTGAAATTCAAAGCAGGCAGCTTGTTTTGGGATGAATACGTGGGATTTATGGCCGGTCGGCTCTGCGTGGTGGTTTCTAACTGAGGTCTCCGTTGCGTCTCTCCCAGGACCACTGCTACTACCACGGGCACGTGCGGGGCTACAGGAGCTCCTGGGTTGTCCTCAGCACCTGCTCGGGAATACGGTACAGAGCCTGCAGTGGGGTTTTAGGGCTGCCAAAGGGGGGATGGATGTGCTGCCACCTCCTTCTCCGCGGAGACCCCGCTCTGATGACCCCTCCGAGCACATCACAGATGCTCCTGCGAGCCCAGCTCGGTGCTCTGCGGGGCTGATTTTCCATCCCCCCCCCCCCGATCCCATTCTGCTGCTCTCCATATCCAGGGGCCTGATCGTGGTGAGCAGCAACGACAGCTACTACCTGCACCCCCTGGGGACCCCTGAGCCGGGCCAGCACGTCATCCTCCGAGCGGAGCACCTGCCCATCGCAGGGGGCACCTGCGCCCACGGCGACAACTTCGGGAGCACCGTGGGTGCCATCGCCCGGCTCTTCAGGCCGGCGGAGCGCCGGGTAAAGCCAGCCCCGGGTCCTTCGTGCACCACTGGGTCTGCCTGCGCCCTCCCTAAATGTCTGCTGCTGCCCCGGGCGGGCGGCTCACGGGGTCTCAGCCTGGGGAGGAGACCCCAGAGGGAGTCTAGGACGTGGGTTGGGGCTGGTGTTGCGTTGGGTGGGATGGGATATGGGGAGACACGGGGAGGTTGTGCTGTAACAGCCCAAATTGACCTCAGTTTCCCCACCCAGCTGTCCGCCCTGGGCGGCTCTGCGGTGTCTGGGGAGCCCATGAGGCCCCCGGGCTGCCCACCCCTTTGCTCCTCCAAGCCTTGCTATCTGATTTACAGGTGAAGAGAGATGCCTGGAGGACCATGAAGTACATGGAGCTCTTCATCGTTGCTGACAACACGCTGGTGAGTGCCACAGGGGCCAAAACGTGGTCCCCTGCAGAAAAGCCAGGAACACTCTCTGTTCCCTGCTCTTGCTCTGCTGACCTTCTTCCATCCCCACCTCTTTGCAGTTCAGGAACCAGAACCTCAACCTGGGCCACACCAAGCAGCGAATCGTGGAGATCGCAAACTACGTGGACAAGGTAACGCCGGTCCCTTGTCACCACCTCTGCCGTTCCCAGCGCGTGGGAAGCACCTGGGCTCGGGGCCAGCCCATCGGAGACCCTCAGGGACTGTCCCCGTGTCACTGGTGCTGGGAATTTTGGTGGCAGTCATGAGCACACGGTGGAAAATTCATTGTCCCCATGGTGGGACATGCCATGATGGTGGCAGCTGAGGGAGGGTCGCCCTGCTGCAGCCTCAGAGCCAGGATCTCAGCTGGCATCCTTGAGCTGGGGCGGGATTGGTGCCGTGGTTCTCCAAGCTGGTCAATTTTGGCAGCTGGTGGGTGGGATCATGCCACCCCAACTTGGTCCTGTGCCCACGCTGTTGCTGGCAGAGCTCGTGTTTGCAGCTGGGTTTGGGACAAGCGTGTCCCTGAGTCGTCCAGTGGATGGAAAGCAGGGAGGTGACAACGATGGGAGACACGTGGTGAGAGCTGGTCCCCTCCAGCCCCGTCCCCCTGCAGTTTTACAGGTCGCTGAACATCAAGGTGGCCCTGATCGGCCTGGAGGTGTGGACGGAGCGGGACCAGTGCGCCGTGACCAGCGACGCCAACGCCACGCTCTGGTCCTTCCTGCAGTGGAAGAAGGCGCTGAGGGCACGCAAGAAGCACGACAACGCCCAGCTGCTGACGTGAGCGCCCTCCCGGCCCAGCCCGAGCCCTCCGAAAGGGCTAATTGCTAATTGCTCTGCCTGGAGGAACTAATTACCCTTCCGCTCTCCTTTCCGGTGGGCGTCCGAGCAGCGGGAAGACGTTCAGGGGGACGACCATCGGCATGGCCCCGCTGGAGGGGATGTGCAGTGCGGACAACTCCGGGGGTGTCAGCATGGTAAGGAGGCGCGGGGTGACCTGCTGCTCCTCCTGCCTTGGGGACCCCATCCCCACCCCATCTTTTTGGGGCTGGAAGAGCGAGGTTGGTCCTGGGATGCAGCCTGAGGGCAACCAACGATGCTGGTGGCCCGTTCCCCCTCAGATGTTGGCCAAGCCCTCCTGCCCCAACTGCAGTGGGCAGCAGCCTTGGGGTCTCCTGTGTTGCTTTGGCTCCTCACCTCGAGTACCCCCTGCTTCTTCTGGTTTTGCAGGGTCGTCTCCCACCCCATAGACCTCTCATGCCTCTCCCTATGGGGTGACGGTGGCCCTGGTGAGCCTGTGGTCCCTGGTTAAGGCTGGCAGCGTGGTGCATGAGGTTTCTGTCTTTTGGGACATGCCCTCCAAGGCCCCAGCTTTTCAGCAGTCGGCTCCAGCCCAAAATCTTTCCCTCGGGGGGCTTTCAGGAGACCAAACCCTACCTCTTCCATGGACCCTCCTTGCGTGGCACCCAGCTGCGGGCCCAGGGCTGCCGTGGTCCCTCACAGGGACCTTGTGGGCCACCCCTACAAACTGACACAGCCCCTGTCCCCACGCAGGACCACTCGGAGCACCCCATCGGAGCCGCCGCCACCATGGCCCACGAGATCGGCCACAACTTCGGCATGAGCCACGACAGCCAGGGCTGCTGCGTGGAGGCCACCCCAGAGCAGGGCGGCTGCGTCATGGCAGCGGCCACCGGGTAAGAGGTGGCAGGGACGGGGACAGGGACACGGGGACAGGGACAGGGACAGGACACGGCCACGAGCCCCCCAGAAAGCTGCAGGTGGTGTTTGCAGATGGGCAGCCTGACCGCATCTCCCTCTGACATTTTTTACGTTTTTTTTTTTTCTGAAATATTTTTTCCCCCACACGTGCAGGAAGTACATCTTTGCCTGTCCCTATTTGCATGTTCATGTACCAGTTTATGGGTATATTTACTTGCTTGCTCTACCGTAACATGCAGGGACTTATTGTTTTTTTCCTGCAGCTCTAGAGATTTTCCCCAGACTTCAGAATCTCTTCAGAAAAGGCCACGGTTCATGTCAGAAATGAGATATGCTCATAGGAAAGAAATTGTTTTTCAGCAATATGAGGAAATGAAAACAGCACTGAAAGAGAGAGCTGGAGCTGTGCTCCTCTGCTTCCTCCTTCTCAGGGCATCACCCAAAAAAAACCCCTCAAAACATGTGCAAAGTTCTGGAAGAGCCGTTCTCAGATCTTCTGTAGGAAACCACCGGTTCCTGTCCAGCTCCTTAAGGGAAGGGCCAGATGGGTGTTAGAGAACTGACCATACAAGTAGTAGCTTCTGGTTTTATTCTATTTATTTTTGCTGCTCAGGCCTTGCGAATGATTCCTTTTCATTCCTTTGTTTTTTTTTCTCTTTTTTTTTTAAATTTATTTTTTCCTGGGCACATGGGCACTGCATGCAGAGACCCACCTTGTGGTTAGGGTCAGGGGGTCCGCGGTGTGCCCCGTGCAGAGGACCCAGGGCCTCCTATCTCTAGGAGGTTTCTTGCTGGAGATCCATTGCTCCGGGGGCAGCATTGAGCATTTCTGCTTGCCCAGTCCAACCCACTCTGGAAAATATTTGGGTCCAGCTGTCCAAATATTTGGGTCCTGGGCTGTCAGTGTCTGGTGCTCTGCTTTTGGGGCGCTCAGCGGTGCAGGTTGGGGTGGGAGATGGAGGTGTTGGTGCGCCTGGCTGGCGGTGGTGCTGCTGCTGCTGCTCCTGGAAGGGTTTGTGCCAGTTCGCCCGTGTCCTTATTTCCCAGCTCTGACTGTGGTTTTCCACCTTCTCCTGGCCCCGACCGCCCCGGTTCCCACCCCTCCCCATCTGTCCCCTGCGCAGCCACCCCTTCCCGCGCGTCTTCAGCTCCTGCAGCAAGAGGCAGCTGGAGAACTACTTCCAGAAGGGAGGCGGCATGTGTCTCTTCAACCTGCCCGACACCAAGGACCTGGTGGTGGGCCGCAAGTGTGGCAACGGCTTTCTGGAGGACGGAGAGGACTGTGACTGCGGGGAGGTGGAGGTACGGGGACGGGTGCCGCACTGCTTTTCTCCACGTGGCACGGAGAGGGGTCTTCCCAAGGGGGTTGGGTTTGCTGATCCCAAAGGGGCTGCGTCCCAAGGGTGGTGCTGTGAGGGGTGGAGAAGGGGCTGAGAGCAGCGGTGGGGAGGGAAGGGGTGGACTCGCTGCCCGTGGTGATGCTGTCTCCGTCTCCCCGCGCAGGAGTGCACCAACCCCTGCTGCAACGCGCACAACTGCACGCTGAAGATGGGGGCCCAGTGTGCCCACGGTGACTGCTGCCAGAACTGCAGGGTAACCCCCTCGTTTCATCACCCCCTTGATCCCCCCCTCCCCGGACCACGCAGTGAGATATGGCACCCGTGGGACCCATGCTCTTCGTGTCCCCAGGATCAACGCTCCTGGTGCCAAACGAGGAGGGTTGTGCCTAAATGTGCATAAACTCCTGTCCTCAGGGGAGTCTCTGATGGCTGCTTTGTGGCTGGGTTCCAGCCACAAAATCTGTCTTTGTACCTTGATAGCCCCTCGCAGTCCCAGAGGGGACATTACAGATGGTTTCTGGCCCCACGCTGTGCCAGGAGGCAGCGTCTGTCCCAGTTAGTCCCATTTACTTCTTTTGGGTGCTGATGTTTCTCTCTCCTCCTGCGGCAGCTGAAGGTGGCTGGGACGACCTGCAGGGAAGCAGCAGGATCCTGTGACCTCCCCGAATACTGCACGGGTGCCTCACCCTACTGCCCGGCCAACGTGTACCTGCTGGATGGCTCGTCCTGCGCCTATGGCGAGGCGTACTGCAACAACGGCATGTGCATGACCCACCACCAGCAGTGTGTCCAGCTCTGGGGGCCAGGTGAGCCCCAGTCCTACCTCCACGAGCATCCTCATGGCCCCTTGATGGAGCAGGAGCCCTGCTGGGGGTCAGCGTTGTATCTTTACGAGGGGTGCCCGAGCCCCCTGCCCTCCTGTGGGGCTGGAGTGTAGCGAGCAGAGGGTGTTTGCTGTCTCCATTAGGGTTGGGGGCAGAATCCACGGGGGAGACATGTGGGGTTGGGGGTGCTGTGCATGCACACTCATAGGTGCCTGCTCCTGCACTGTGCACAGCCCATCGGGCCATTGCATGTGGTCCCCACACTGCATACAGCCCATACATTTCATACAGCCCTCATGCCGGGTTTGGTCCCTGGGTTTGGTCCCCATGCTGCACATCTCCGTACGCTGCAAAGTCACCTCCACGGTGCAGTGCAGCCCATGCTAGCGCTTCAGGACTGCCTCCAGCTTCAGTGCTGCGTGTGGTGCTGTGTATGGCCCCCTGTGCTTTAGTTTTAACCTATATGCTGCGTACGGCCCCCACTACAGCCCCTATGGCCCATAGGTGCTATGGCTGGCAGGGTGTGCGTCACCTCCACACTGCTCGTGGCCAGATGCTTTGGGAGTTTGCTCCCTCCATGTGGCTGTAGCTGCTTATAGCTCATATAGATGTATCCTGTGCATGGCCCCCATGCTTTTTATGGCCCTACACCACATAGAGCTGTGCCCTTCCCCTGTGCACACTGCGGTGCCCACCCCAGACACCCCATTTACACCCACACCCCCCAACTCCCAGCCCAGGCAGCTCCCAGCTCCCTGTCCCCATTTGCACAGTGGCGCTGCAACCCCCAGGGCCAGGAGAGCTGCAGCAGGCACAGAGGGGACAAAATACCCCCCCAGGGCCACCATCCTCTGCAGGACCCCAGCACAAAGGGGGGTTCATCCCTCCTGTGCTGTCCCTTACCCAGCACCCCCAGCAGTCTCTCTAGGAGAATTCCTCAGTGCGTTTTCTCCGCAAACATCCAGCTGATCCCAGCCCTGGGTTTTCTCCCTGCTGGCTGCTTTCCCCATCCTGCTGTCTTCAAGACCTTCCCCCTACCACAGGTGCCTGGCCAGCCCCGGATGCCTGTTTCCAGGACGTGAACATGGCTGGCAACACCTACGGCAACTGTGGCAAGGACAGCCAAGGGCGCTACGTCAAGTGCGACAAGAGGTGGGTGCCCCATCCATCACCCGCAAATCCCATCGCCCACCCCGAAATGGGGCTGACAGGGCTGCATCCCCATCTCCAACATCACCTCCAATGTCTCTGGTTTGGGCCTCAGAAGCCACCAGGTCCTTGCTGGGCTTGGTCCCCATCACTGCTGGGAGGTCATCGCACCATGTGCCACCTTTCTGCCCAGCCTGAGGGGAAAACCAAGGGCAGCATCTGCAGGAGAGGTCATTTAAGGAGTGTGTGCTCTCCAGTATCCCCTGTTAGAGCAGTGGTCTTAGAGGGGAACCCCTGCCTGTTCCCTCCAGCACCTCTCTGTCCATCTCTCTCCCCACCATCTCTGCTGCCCATGATTTATCTAAGCCCTTTCTGAGCCTGCTGAGCCTCTCCCATGACCATGAATTCGGAGGGAGGTGAGCTAGCAGGCAGGAGGGCAATGGGGCAGCAAGGATAGGGCAGCCAGTCCCCACTCCTCCTGCCTTCATCTCGGCTGTGCCCTGCTCCTAGGGATGCCATGTGCGGCAAGATCCAGTGCCAGAGCTCGGCGAAGAAGCCCCAGGGGACCAACACTGTCTCCATCGACACCACCATCCGCTTCAACGGGCGGGAGGTGAAGTGCCGGGGCACCTACATGTACACCGCGAAGGACGACGAGGAAGACCTCTCTGACCCCGGGCTGGTGATGACGGGGACGAAATGTGGGGATGGGATGGTGAGTACCTCTTCCTAGGGCTGGGGTCTTTTAAAGGGGATCAGCTCCTTGGCTCTTTTCCCATTGTGGATGCTCTCCACGTGGTAGCCAGGACACTGTACCTGATTTCCCCCACATTTCCAGACATTTCCCTGATGACATCTTAGCTGTGGCATTTCTAGACATTGCCTGATGCTTGTGCATAGGCAACCAAGCCCTCCTCAGTTTGGTTTCCATCTTAATTTACCCATTAATGAAAAGTAGAGCAACCACAGCAGGGGCTGCCTGCCCCAGGACTTGATGGAAGAGGCTTCCTCCTATGAACAAACATTTTCCCCCAGGAAAGCTGTTAGGAATGGAGATATCTATTTGGATAGATACAAATAGATGCTGCTAACTGAGCGTGTCTCCTTCACAGCCCCTGCATCTCCAAGTGCTTCTCAGAGGGTCAGTTCAGCTGGGGATGGACTGGGAGCAGGGATGCGTGCCAGACCGGGCTGGCTGGGCAGATACAGCCTCTGCTGTTTGGCATTTTCCTAGCGAAATTTTCTTCCCAGTTTGGGTTGGAAGCCAAAATGTTGATGTTTTCATGAGAAAGGATGGACATTTTTGAAAACCTGCCTTTTGGGGTGGTTGGGAAATGCCTTCTCCAGAAGGTGGGCGTCAGGGGAGGAAAGTGGTGGTGGCTGGTGGCTGGTCCCCACTGAGCTGTACGGGACAGAAGAGGGCAGAGGATTTCTGGGCTGTGCTGAAAACTGGGGTAAAATGCATTGACCTGGGACAACGTGACTTATCCAATTTGCTTTTTCCAACCTTCAGTGTCCTTCCAGAATCCTATCTATGAAGCCAAACATCGCTGTCCTGTCTCTCAGGCCTTTCCTAACCTTTTCTTCTTGTCTCTCTTTTAGGTTTGCAAAGACCGCCGGTGCCAGAATGCCTCCCTTTTTGAGCTGGAGAAGTGTGTTTCCCAATGCAATGGCCATGGGGTGAGTTTCTAAGACCTACAGGAGGCTCCTGAGATGAGCTCAGATCCTTAAGCAAAACCAAGCTATGTTCCCCAGGGATGAGCCTTGCAACACAGCGGGGCATCTGCTTTTCATAATGCTCACATTCACGCTAGCTGCAGGTGAGACTGAGCTGAGGTCTTTGCTTATCTGTGTCCAAGTTAGAGGGAGAAGAGCATTCTTGATGTAATGACCATCTGCAAAATTTGGATCAGGGTCCGGCTTGAACTGGAGAGCGTTCAGAGCTCAGAGCGGGTGCCTGCTCCCTCTGAGAACAAAGCAATGGACAGAAACACAACTGGGACTGCAGAAATGCAGGGAAGTGGTTCAGCGAATAGCAAAAGCCACTATTGTCCAATGCTTAAAGGCTACAAAGATTTGATCCCTGCAGATGAGGACTCCCTAGGCCATGGCTTTGTCAGATAAGGAGACAACAAACAGCAGTGCTGGGTTATGCAGAAAAAGGTGATAGGTACAACACCCAGCGCTCAGTTTTGTTAAGGCTTGGAGTCTCGGCTTCAGAAATGCTGTGGGTTAGTAGGACATACCCCGAGGGGAAGGTGTTTAGCAAACTTCTAGCCTAACACAAAGTAATAAGGCCATTGGTGTGAAAACTGAAGCTGTAAGATGCCTGTCTGCAAGGTTTCTGCAAAGAGCAGGGATAAAAACATGCCAGCAAGAAAACATCTCTGTACATTGCAATCGCAGATTTGAGTCCAACATAGCCACGATCCAAGTGATGTCCCAGGGGGGAATATTAACAGGGGCTAAGCTCCTTCAGCCCAGACTCCTGCCATCTGATCTCACCCCTGCTGGGCCATCATTTCCATGTGTCCTGGTGGTCTCCAGCCCTCCTTCTCTCCCTGCAGGTTTGCAACAGCAACAAGAACTGCCACTGCAATGCCGGCTGGGCTCCCCCCTACTGCGAGAAGCCAGGCTTGGGCGGCAGCGTGGACAGCGGCCCCGTGCAGCACGACAGTGAGTCCTAGAATCACAGAATCATTAAGGTTGGAAGAGACCTTCAGGATCATTGGGTCCTGGCACCTTGTGGTGCTGCTGGGGCTGGGGCGATGCCATGCGACGGGGAGACGGGGCGATGAAGCTGGCGACGGCTCAGTTCCCAAATGTGCTGCCTTGGGATAGTTCAGGCAGGCTCCGCCGCTGCTTGGTGGCCATCCATTTTTATCAGAGGCCAGCAGATGTACTGCTCCATTTTCTGGAGGTGTGGTGATGCAGCAATGATGTCTCGAGCCTGGGTGGCTGGGAGTGGGCAGAGGGGTTCAGTGTTTGCATCGAGCAGAGCCATGCTCTGGATTTAGCACCAGCCAAAGCAAACCTGGAGGCTGCCAGCCCTCCCAGCCCCATTCTCATCCTTGTGCTTTCTCTAACAGATCATGAAGCCATCTTAATAACTCTTCTGCTCATCTTCCTGCTCATCCTCCCGGCCCTGGTGATGGGCATCTACTTCTGGTACCGGCGGGAGAATTCGCTCCTGAATAAATGGATCAAGGAGATGAGGAGGAGGGGCCAGGAGACGTACCGGTGGGTGATACGTCCTAACTTCTCTCTCTTGAGGACCCAGTGGGACCCTGAAACCTTATTTTCTTGCCCCTGGCAGCAGCCAGCCTGGTAGGAACAGTTGTGAGGGAGCAGGGGGAGCACAGGACCTGCTTCAGAGTGGTATGAAACCTGCTTTGCAATACAAAGAGCTCCTCCTGGGGACAACCTGAGGCTTTCAGATCTCTCCTGAGCAGAGGCAGGAATGATCCCCTGGACAGGGTGACCCTAGATAGCGATGATGAAGGTGGCCTGGTACCGAGCAGCCTCCTTGCCATCTGCTCCTAGCAGGCTGCAAGAGCTGGAAGGGCTCTAAATGAGCACAGAATTTGAATATTCATTATTTCCTCTCCCAGCCTAGGCACACCCCCCTACCCTAGAGTTCCTGCAAGCATTTGAGATAAAAAACCCAGAGCCAGACAAGCACCTTCTTTTATATTGCTAGTGACTTCAGAAATGCCGCCATCCCCTCATTATTTCAGGACTGACTTTTGTCCCTGCTCGCCCAGACCTGCAAGATATTTCCCTATCTGTTTGTGGAGACAGGACCTCGCAGACGTGCAGCATTTTGGGAGGCAGCTGTTGCAAGGATGGTTGCTTTATTTTGCCCTCTGTGATTTACTTTTTTGATCCCGGGCAGGAACAAAGCCTTTGGTCGGAAGGCAACCAGTGGCCACTCCAAAGCTGCTTTCACCTTGCGGGACATTTCCATCTCCAGCTACACTAACAAAGTAAGTAATGACTCAACTTCCATTTCTTTTCCTCCCTGGTCCTGTTACTTGTGGCTGATCACATCTCCCTCTAGTAACAGGGCCAGCTCCATGCTGGTTTTGCATGTTATTTTGGGGTGAGCCCCAGGGCAGTAGTAAGCATCCCTGCTAAAAGTGAGTCTTTTGAGCTCTGCCTACCTAAACAAACTTGGGTGACTGCTAGGAGTCTCTGCAGGGAATTTGCCCTATCCCCATGGCAAAGCCTGGCAGGGGCTCTGCAGTCCTGCTGGTGGCTTTTGCATCTCTAGTGTCCTTGGGGTGAGTAAGCCTGAGGCAGAATTTACAAAGAAAGAGTGATGGTGGTTTTGAGCCTGGCCACAGGACGCGAAAGCAGGGCAGAATGGTTGATATCTCTCATCTCTAATTCGTTCTGGTAGAAACCTGAGATTAATTCCCCAGATCTGGCCCCGCTCCAGGTCTCCTGAGCACCTTTGTTCTCCCTGCGTGCTCTCTTGTGGTTAGTGAGGAGCAAATGTGCTCAGCTTTTGGGTGGGATGGTGAAAGGTTTGTGCCAGAGAGTGGAATAAAAACTCTATTCTTGTCAAGGGTATTTATATAGGGTATAGGGCAAATAGGGTATATATAGGTTATATATTTGTATAGGGTATAGACAGGGAGTGCTGTGACTCCCTAGCACCCAGACCTTGCAGGAACATCTGCTTTTCAGCACCCAGAAAAATGCACCTGAGGGTTTCCTCCATGACTCTTTCTCATCCCCGCAGGCATCGCGTGCTGCGTTCCCTCCCAAACCCAGCGCTCACCATACCGGCCCCCAGCCCGTCAACATCGTCCACCCGCTTCGTCCCCCGCCTCACTCCATCCCCCCGCGCCCGAGGGACCCCAAGCCTGCCAGGCCACCTCTGCCAGCCAGCAAATCGCCCATGGTCCCCACCAAAACGGTCGTCTCCCAAGCTAAACTGCCTCCTCCAAAGAAACCTCTTCCCTGCAGCCCCGTGAGGACCCCGCTGGTGAGTGTGGCTGAGTTTCCTGCTGTATTCGTAGAAATTCCTCATTTTTGGCTGCCTGGGGCTCTGTTGGGTTGGGAACTATTAAGGAGCTGTCATGCCACCCTAAGAAACGAATCTGTTGCAATGGTGAAGAAAGCTCAGCAGATGATGGGAATATTTTAGGGTAGTTTGGGTACTGTTTTTGTATGCCTTGAAGCCTCTCAGCTCTACAGCAAGACAGAGCGGGTTGTAGGATGCCACTGGAGGCTCCTCTAAGGATCTTGTCTCTCCCCATGTGCTTTGGAGGGTTGCAGGAGGCCACTGGAGGCTCCTCTAAGGGTCTTCTCTGTGATCCCAGGTCGGCCCAAAGCACCAGCCGCCTCGTCGGCCGCTGCCTGGAAGTCCTCTTCTGGCCAAAGAGCTGCCTCCTGCACACGGACAGACCCTGCTGGTCATGGTCCCTCCTACCAACTTCAAGGCATTGGGTACAAGCACCACGAGCCACCCTACGAGGCCGTTCAAGTAAGTTGAGAAAAGAGGAGCTGAGCTACCTCCCTCCACAGCTGGGGTCCTGCAGGCAGCCACAGCAGGGGTCCCGTGAGACACCCCAAATGTCAGCATGGCGTGCTATGGGCTTCTCCTTGTGCCCTCATCTGTAGTATGACCTAAGGTGTGTGGCTCTATGCCTGGCCCGAACCTGCAGGGTCTGGCCAATGGGGGCCAATGGTGAACAAGGTTGGGATTTTGGGTCCTTACACTGCTGGGTTTTTGTAGGGTTTGGATTAATTAAGGGAGATGCCAGCCTTTAGTGGGTGCCCCATCCCTGGAAGTGTTCAAGGCCAGGCTGGATGGGGCTTTGAGCAACCTGAGATGTCCCTGCCCATGTCAGGGGGGTTGGAATTAGATGATCTTTAAGATCCTTCCCAACCCAACCCATTCTGTGATACATGAGTGCGTGTGGCTCCTCGTCCTCAAGCACAAAGGGGGCTGCTGGTTTGCTGCTGGGAGACAGGGGAGTACAGGGATGGACAGTGATGCTCTCTTTCATCTTTCCTCCCTACAGGCCGATGCCACCTCAAAGGTGAGTCACAGACACCTCCCAGTTTGGAGCTGGGAGATTCAGTCTTGGTCCTTTACAGTATCATAGCTAAAGAAATCCTTTCAGCTCATGCTAAATTCTCAGGAAAAGGGGTCAGTGGATGTTTTTGCATCCCCTCCCGCTAGCCAGGCTCATGGGCCTTATCCAGCCATGGAGGGAAGACACCACGCTGAACTGAAGCTGACCCTCATCCCCAGATGGTCTAAGTACTGCTCTGCCTTTCTTAAACTATTTTAGATTCCTATGCCTTTGTAGTTGCCACCACAAGGAGGCTGAGCATGCCCCAAAATTTCTTGGTGTAACTCAATCCCTCCAACTTGTTCCTTCTGCCCATTCTCTGGTCTGAAACAAGAAAAATTTGGCACATCCCTGCAGCCAGACCTGGCTCCCTCCCCAGATAAGGTGGCTCTGGCCTTGCTGCCCACTGGGAGCAGTCCCTGGCTGTACTATTCTTAAATGGTGTCAGAAAGTGTTGACTGTGAGGACCAGATGTGCTGGGGAGCTGGATGTACCCATGTCCTGGTCCTGATTCAGTACTGGTCACCACCAATATGTAAGGGAGGGAAACACTCTCCTTGCTGGTTGGGTGAGGGGACAAATTTAATGAGTTGATGAGGGTTCATACTGGGATGGCTGGTTCGGGGCTGTCTCTGGTAGTGAACAAACCACTCTGGTTGTTCTCAGGAATGGGAGAGCAGCAGCCCCTGGAGGATATCTCTCCCACACAGGTGGGCGCCCAGTTCTCACCACTGGTTACCGCCTGGTGCCACCACGTGCTTTGGTGGACTCTGTCTCCTGTCAGTGTTTTAAGTATACACCAAAAGAGAACACCCAGTGACCGAGGCTGGGATGATATTTGTGAGGGAGGATGTAGGGTGACTGTGGCAGTTCCAGGTCCCTCTGATCTCGCAGACAGCAGCAGCTCTGCGTTCCTGAGCTGAGGAAGGCTGGCTGTGATGGGGGTGGCAGATGCGTGGTCTCTCTGCACCCTGATGAATCGTCTCCTTTCCCTTTCTTTTTCTTGTTCTAGGCCAGTCCCAGCCATCAAAGTCCAATCCACCTCCTTCCCCTCGAAGAAGTGACAAACCAAGGACCTTAAGCCCATCCTCCCTGAGCTGGCTCTCCTGATTTGCACTGCTGCTGGTGACAGGGGACTTTTATTCCTCTCTTGTTTTATTTGTTTTTTTGTTTTGTTTTTTTTTTTTGATACCAGAGGACTATTTTTATAAGACAGAACAAGTACTCAGCACACAAACTGTGGTGGCAGGGGGAGGAGAGGGGAAAATTGGCACCGTGATACAACTAAGGGTTGCGGTGGGCTGATGGTGGGGGCACCACGGTGGGACCTCCACCACAGCTCTGGGGATCGCCTCCTTGCCAGGTTCCCCCCCAGCTTTAATTCTTCCTGACATTGCACATGGGCTGGTCGGGGTGCCCTGAGGTCCATCCAACACCGAAGCAAGATGCTGACGACGGTGGCAGCAAAAGCTGTGTAATATCTTCCTAGCTACCTCCTCCTTCTCCTCCGGGCCTGGTGACGTCCCCTGCCACCCGCTGCCACCAGAGTTCAATGCTGGGCATTGTCTCCGGGGAGACTTTTGCCTTCAGAGAAGAGTGGTTTCCAGTTCGGACCATGCCATACAGTGCTGGGGCATGGCCACGAAGGCTCCACGTTCTCCGGCTCCTCCAGGCCCCTTCCAAGAAAACCTAGTGATGATCCCGGGGCCGTACGTGGAAGGAGAAATGGTTTTCATGCCTGCGGCGCTGGTGGCAGCTGGCTACCATGGTGCTTTCGAGGGGCTCAGGAGCCCTTCAAAAACGTTGCAGGCCCAGAAGTGGCTTTGTGAGCTGCTATCACTGCTGTCCCCACGGGGACGGAGCCACGAGCCAGGAACGAGAGCAGGAAGGCCTCCTGCCCATGTCGCTTGCCCAAAGGCTTGCCCAAAGGCCTCGGCCGAGCCATTGCATTTCTCTGTGCCTCAGTTCCCCCCGTCGGTAAAATGGGGGGGTAATATACCTACCTCACAGGGGTGTTGTGAGGTTTAGCAAACTGGTGTCTCGACAGGGCTTTACAATCCTCATACGAAAGGTGCTGTTGACCCGCACAGGACTGCTCCATGCCGCTTCCCCGTGTCTTGACGCACGGCTGTCAGGGTGTGAAACGAGAACGATGCCTTTGTACAGCGCCCCGGCTCCTCTGCCTGGTTTCTGCCTCAGACCTTCCCCGAGCTCAGGGTCTGCCCCCAGTCAGCACAAACGGGCACCCCTGGAGCCCCTCTGTCCGTCCTTAATCCCGGGATCAGGGGGTCCAGCCGTGTGTGACACATCAGCTACCCGGGCTTAGATCCTGTCAGACCCAGGACAAGTCTTTCTGAGATGTGTCTGACCAATGTCAAGGGTAGTTGGGGTGTAGGCTCAGGGGCAACCCTCAGGAAACTCTTCTGGTGTTTCGTTAACCCCAATACTACAAAACGGGCTGCTAATTGCAGGCTGTGGTTAAGTCCACTTTAACCTAAGCTGTCCATGCCCATGTTTGTGTTTTTTAATTTAATTTAATTTAATTTAATTTTAATTTTATTTTATTGTTTTATTTTAATTTTAAATTATTTTATTTAAATTTATTTTTATTTTATTTAAATTTATTTTATTGTATTTAAATTTTATTTATTTATGTTATTTTTATTTTATTTTTCTTTTATTGTTTTATTTTATTTTAAAATTATTTTATTTTATTTCATTTCATTTTTATTATTATTTATTATTTTTATTTTTATTTTTATTTTTAATTTTGATTTTAATTTTTATTTTTGAAGTATTTGCTCTTGCTCATGGCTCTGCCCTGAGGCATCTCCAGTGCCTCCACATCTTTCTTGGTGGGTAGATACCCAGGCAGGCTGTAGGATCCAGCAGCTCCCATAACTGATAACAAGTCACAACATCACAGGGTTATTTAGTCTGAAAGGGACCTCTTGATGTCATTCTCAGCTCTCCTCCAGAGGTTAAATGACCAGGTCCCTAAACCTGCCCAGGGTCCCGTTCTTTTCTGTGAAATCCCAAGAACTTCTGGCATGGTCAGACTGGAAGGAGACCCTACAAAAGTGCTGGAGAGGGGAGACCCTTGTCTCTGCCTGTCCTCCTGCCCGGTGTAGGTGTCAGCAGAGGGTTAAACACTTGGAGAGGGTTTGGGGAAGTCACCGCAATGATGAAGGGCTGGAAAACATTTCCTGAAGACTCGAACATTTAGCTTAATGCGAAGTGCGGGATGCCAATGCTGCTGTCAAAACCCACCTTACTTTGGGGTGGGCACTTTGTGGCTTGAGTCCTGGCTGGAGTCACTCCTGCAGAGGGGGTTTGGGGTGCTGAGCCGACACCAGATGGCAGCAGATGACCAGAAATCTGTGCTCAGCCTTCCTCTGGAGCTCTGCGGGATGTTCCAGGGACCAGAGCCTGGAGAGCAGCTTTTCTCCTTGCATCTTCCCTCCCCAGCCATCCTCTGCGATCCCATTAAAAGCATGTGCTGGGCCTCTGGTGGCTTGCTGAGCCCGAAGTCCATCCAAATGGGGCTTTCCCCTTAATTTTTGCTACAAGTTTGGGTACATTCAGAAAGTGACAGCAAAATGAGAGCTGAAAAAACACAGCTCTTCTCTGTGCCACTTCCTAATGAAGCTCTTCATCTGCCTGGGAAGGGGAGGGGTCCCACAACGGTGGTCCTGGCTCAGCCATTTCATTGAAACCAGGGGCAATGAGACCAGCACCACGGTCCCGTCTGCTCCATAAATGTCTTTTGGCCTCTCTAAGCTCTGGAGGGCTCAGTCTGGGGCAGGGGATCAGACCTTCATTGCCTTGGTGTTGCTGGGGGCTGGTCCCAGGTTTGGTGCTGGATTAGCCAACTAATATGTGATGTCTGTCCCTGCGTGCACTTTGAGGTGGAGCCCAGCACCGCAGTGAACAACCTGCTTTAGCATCTTTTTGTGGGCTGCCAATTCATCCTGCATTGGCCTGGATATCTCTTGGGGGTGTCCACAAACTGCTGCACCTGCTGGGAGGCTGAGCCTCACTCTTTCCCCACCGGTCTGGAAGAACCTGGGGCTGTGGTTTTGGAAAGGTGTGCTGAAACCCACCACCTCCAGGGAGCTCTTTGCTCTGACCTGGTATAGCCGCCCTTACATTCTTCAGCCTGCCAGTGATGGAGAGCCTGGGGAGCATCTTTCTGCATCTTCTTCCCAGTGATGCAAATGTTTTCCCCAGTTTCCATCCGATTTTTGGCTCTCCCTCTTCCTCCTGCACTGAGATGCTCCAGGTCCTCTGCAAATGAAATGGGGGAGAAGCTGATCTGAAATACCTTGGGTGGGCCATCCCCAGCGGTGTCTCCATCCTTCTCTGCACTGCTGCTCTTCTCCTGCTGCATCTCCTCTCCATTAACATTCTCGTCAAGGCTCCTGGGGTCCCTGCAGATCAAGCACTTTGCAAACAGTGAAACCGAGAGCTCGCGATCCAGCCTGCTACAAAATTAGTAGGGACCTCTGGGCTTTCTGGATGCTTTCACTCCTAGCAGGGCTGATTAGGGGGTGTAGGAGTGTGCGTGGGGGGGTGTTTAAACATCTCCCAGGCTTCCATCTAACGCCGTGTCCTCCTTCGAACTAAAGATCCAGGTGGCACGACAGGCACAGCCTGAGCCTGGGGACAGGTCCTGCTGAGCCGATGGGGCTCCTCTGGCCCCGTTCTGCTGCCGGGGGTGACCGAGGAGATGTGACATTGTAGGAAAACAGCTCAGGGGGCTACAGCTGGCTTCTTATCCCCTGTGACAACTCCAGGCAGACCCGGCCAGGACACCAGGGCTGCTTTAGGTCCCGTCTTTGAGGCAGGATGGTTGTGGCTTCCTGGGAGTTGGGCACCATGGCTCTGTGGATGCCTCACTGCAGGATAGCTGCAGGCTCAGTGGGACGTGCTGCTTTCCCTGCAGAGCCGAACCGAGCTCAGGTGGCAGAGGGACTCAGCACTGTGCCCCCCTGCCCACTTCAGGGCTCGCTGTCACCCACCGTGCTTGTGGTGAAGCTGACAAGGGCTCCTTGCCCTGGAGCAAGTCTTCGCATCTCCCCATGCCTCAATTCCCCTTGGTTTGGTGAAAAGCAGCCGCCTTCTGCTGTCCCACCCATGCCTTGGCTTCCCCATTTGCCCTGTGGTATGGGACCCACACCAAGAGGAGACCAGATCTGGACCCACAGCAGCTCCATGGGCTTCTGGCCTTCTTGGGCTCTCCAAGGGATGCAGGTGGACATGGGAGAAGGTCAAAGCAACAGGGGAGCAGCAGAGAGTCCCTGTGTCTGAAAGGTTTCCAGCGAGCTGCAGAAACTGGGCGACTTTTCTGGAGTGCACTGAGAAGTCACTGCGGGACAAGAAGTGTCCTTGGCTCCCTGGAGCCTGAATTTCAGCATGCACCACGCTTGTAGGTACCTCTGGGTGTGCCCCGTCCCTGTCCCCATCCCCTGGGGCACAGCACAGTGACATTGCCAACGTGAAAACATTTTCCTTTTGTTTTTCTCATGCAATGCTGTGTCCTGGAGGGGAGAGATGAGGGGGACAGGGACCGAGCTGGGATCAGGCAGCCACCAGCAGGCAACTCAGAGCTGCAAGAGCCTTTTGTTTTCCCTTGTTTTGGGAAAAACATCTCCCCCCATCCCCCCTAAAAAAAAAAAAAAAAAAGAAAAAGTGAAGAAAAAAGGCAGTGAGGCGGTTAATGAAGAGGCTTCTGCAGCCAAGGACGTTGAACCATTCATCATTTTCCAGCACCTTTTCTTTCCTTTTACTTTATTTGTCTTTGGCAGAAGGCGATCGCTCTCCCCGCCCGCTCCTGCCATTGGTGGGGCTGATAGATCTCTCCTTGGAGCCAAGAATGGTCCCATTAAAAATGAAAGTACGAAGCACAGCTTGATTTTAATTCCCTGCATCAACATTTCTATATATGCAGGGGGAAATAAATTTATAACATTACACACACACGCTGAAGGCTGGGGTCCTGTTGAGTGCTGTCACTGAAGTGTTGCCTAAAGCTGATGCCGTATCGCTCTAATTTCCAAGGATTTTTTAAAGAAGCGTCTTTCAAGTCCCGGCACTAAGAAGTACAAAGCCAGCTCGGAGATGGAGCACTTCTGTGTCAGCAGCGTCAAAGCAGGATGCGGCTCCCCCGTGCCAACTTTCCTTTCTGTTTTAAATCATTTCTCAGGGAAATAAATGAAGAAATCGGTGCAAGCTTAGGCAGTGTTTGGAGCTGAGGAGGAACCCTGTCCTGTGGCTTCCCAGTGATGTGGCATCTGGATGCAAAGAAACTGCTCCTGCCATCCCCTGGGGTTTGAAGAATTTAGGTGAGCGAGGGGGTGCTGTACCTGGGTACCAGAAAATGTACTCGGGGAGCTTTCTTTAGTCCCAGATGCTCAGCTGAGATGACCAAAGTGTTTCAAAGAAATAAAATTAGGAATTTGGAGGTTGTGGAATTGGAGGGGAAAACAACACCATGTGGCCTCAAACCCACCGCACGAGAGCCGGGTGTCCTGCTCCTGCCACCAGATGAGGTCCATAAACAAAGGAGCTGGTTAATGAAAGCTCCCCGAATTGCTGCCTTGAGAAATGCACCTCAGGGTGCTTTCACAGCCCGCTTCACAACGTGACCAGAGATGACATGCTTCGAGATGCTTGCAGAGGACACCAATGACCGACCAGGGGCTGAATCATGCTGACGGTGCCCAGGAGGACGGGTGGGCTTGTGGCCATCCCACAGCCACAGAGCACTGGGTGGTGAACAGGGAGAGCTGGTGGGACACTTGTCCGGGGACAGAGGGCTCCTTATTGCTATTTCTGCTGCTTCTTTCATTCCCCAAGGTCCCGAGGCCAGTGTCTTCATTGTGTCATTAAATGACACAGCAGTCTTCATCGTGTCATTAAATTCCCCTACCTGCAAAACCAAGTGGCCATCAGCAAACTCTCTGCTGGGCTGATGGGATGACCCATGCATGAATTTTATGGGACCATGATGAGGCCAAATTTGTGCCAGAAGGCACCAAAAATTCAGCAGTGTGAGTTCAATCCAGAATTCATTTCACTGGTACGGACACAGCTTTTGGGACTGAGCTGGAAAGGAACCATCTCTGTGGCTCTCCGCAACCAAGGATGGTCCCTTCTTGCTCACCCTGCTTCTGGCTGTGGTTGGTAGAGAAGGAGTAAAGACAGAAGGCTTTAGGACATCTTGGATAACACTGATGCAAAAGGACTGCCCTAGGAGCACTTCTAAACACCTAGATGAGGATTTGGGTACCAACACCCACTTTCTCCATGAAACCTTTCCTGCAATCACTGCTGTATGAGGAACAAGAAAGTGCTCCCACCCTTGCAAGACCCCTTTCATCTATGAACAGCCACCTTCCCATTCCCAGCTGGATCAACTCCATGCAGCCTTCAGACTGATTTTCTAGAAAGGTGTGAATTTACCCTCTGGTTTCACAGCAAAATCCTGCTAACACCAGTCATCCTGTTGCAAGTGCTGTGGCCGTGTAGCCCCATGGATGGCACAGAGGGTCTCCAGCACCTGGCAGCTGCTCCCCCACGGTGACCCCATTAAAACTGCTCCTGCTATCCTAAAGCCTTCAACCCCAAAATGTGAACGTTGGGGCAGGACCTAAGCTGTGGCTGTGCGCCAGGAACCCATGCAGGACCCCAGGTACAGGCGTTATCCAGGGAAACTGCAACACGAGGCACCTGGCTTCTGCTGGGCTAAAGCAGCACCCAAACACCAAATAATCCTAGAGGTGCCCAAGGGACAGGGTCCAGCCTGATGAGCTGCTCTGCTGGCTGTGCTTAGTGAATCCAAACTGAGCCATGGCTTGGATAAACAGCTTGATTTTCCCCTTGGCATAAAAGCAACAGCTAGGTTTTTTCAACCATTTTCATTCTTCATTTTGTTTGGCTTAGTCCCCCTGCCTGCCCTTTGCATGACTGCAAGACCGACTTTAGTCATTCTTTCAGTTTCAAACCACTCTTGGCATGATTTTTTTCACTGTGCTGTCTTCTCAGCAGAGGTTTTCCTAGGAGGGTTTTGCGTGTGTGAGGCTTTTTTCTGGCAAGCATCTCAGGACTGAGTCGAGGTTTTAGTGTCCGTTCCCTCGGCCTGCCTCTATGGAGCTCTGCAGTTGGGCACTTCATTAGCAGCAGTCATGCAGCTTGGTCTTTGCATGTTTTTCGGTTTTATACCAGCAGTGAAAATAACTCAGTTCCCTTTGATGGAGCTCTTTTTATTTTTTTTTTATTTTTTTTTATTTCTTCTCCTTTAGAGCAGAAGCAGAAGAAAATCAATTTAAACAAGATGCAGAAAGGTTTCGAAACACAGTCTTAATCAAGTCAGCTTTGCCTCCGATCTTCCTCTGGCTCTGCTCTGAACCACCCCCCAAACCTGGCAGCTAATGACAAAAGGAAATCAGCGATGACACACTTTGAAATACTTGGCATTGAGTGACATGCACAACAGTTTTAAAAAAAAACAACAACAAAAAAAACCCACACAAAACAATTGGCTGGAGAAAATTCTCCATTAAACTTCAGAAAACACATTGTTTTCTGGTATGGGAAATAGCTTTTCTCATGTGTCTTGTTAGAGAACAGGCCCTTGAACATAGCCAAATTGAGTCCTGCTGTATTTTCAGCAGGAGGTCAGGACCCTCTGTGGGGCTTGCAGAGCCGACACCAGGCCATCCCCAGCATCCAGATGATGCTGTCCCTTTCAGATGTCCTGCAGTGCACTGGGAATATCCTGTGGTTGGCCTTGAGGATGGGAGAACACAACTAAATGTGGCGTTACTGCCCTTTCGGGTGCCCATCAGCCCTGTGCTGCATCTCCACCATCATTCAGACAAAAGCTGGGGTAAGAAGAGCTTTGTGACCTGCTGGCCCTTTGGCCGTGGAGTGGTCTCAGCAGTGACACTCGGTCCGGACACTGCCACCTGGACCTTGATAACGTGCAGAGAGCTCCTTGGAGGGGTTCCAGGCAGTGACCGCGATGTTGGCCTCTCCCTGAGAGCCCAAGAACGGCCCCGGGGTTGCTGAAAACCACCCCAGGGTGAAAGCTGCCCCTGACGGGGATCCTGGGGGGCTGCTGAGCTCTGTGACCCTCAGGGTGGGACAAGGCCCTCTCTGGGTTTGCAGAAGAAGAATCTCATCCACTCCCAAAAATCCCAGAGGGGCTGGTTGGAAAGGACCTCCACTGAGCTCCGAAGGGCTCAGAAACTTTTTTATTACCAGGAAAATTCAGGGGCTGACTGCACTTAGTCAGCCCCTCTAGGTCAGCTCTAACCTCAGTGCCACATGCTAAAATGGGGCTGTTCCAGCTCTGCTGGTGGTGATTCACATTTTTACCATCACAGATCTGCTTTGACCAAACCCCAATACCTTGAACAGCTAGCCCACTGCTAGCTATGCCCCATCCGCCTCCAAAATAAGATCACCCTTCCCCCCCTTACGGCTACAAGGGGAGTTCTTGCATCTAGGGCCCTGCTTGCAGAGAGGAGGGCTGAGCAGGCTTTGTGCAAGCACTGGTGCTAGATGGACTCTGTCCTTTCTCCTTGATCCCTAATGACCAGAAAAACTCAGCCCGGTGTGAAAGCAGGAGAGGGATGATTTGCAGCAGAATACCAATTTTGATGATTATACGCTGCGCCGACACACCATCAGAACGAGGGGGGCAGCTGATGGGCTCGGCAGCGCCGGGCGCTTAACGTGCTGCCTTGTTTTGCCTTGCTGTCATCTCATGGCATTAATGGCTTCTCTGTTAGATTGCATGACCCCAAAAGACACCCAGCTCCCTCGTTCTTTCCTCTGCCTTCCTTCGCTCCCCGCGCGCGCATCCGTGCACCTTTAATGGCAGGCTTTGTTTTAATGGAATCTCAATGACACGTCTGCAAGGACAGAGAAACCACAAGCACCCCGTGAATTATTTTGGCTCTCCCTTGATAAGCTGGTGACCTGTTCCAGTGATGAAGCCAGGGGGCTATTGATTCAGCTCAGGGCAATTGTGCAGGTTTTCGCTGAATTGGCTCGGCACCTTGGCCAGAGATTGCACCTATTTTCCCAACAGGAGTGAATAGCTGCTGTGCTGCTCTCTCTGCCTGCCTCCCAGCAGGACTGAGAGGTGAAGAACTGCTACTGGAAGGGCTAGGGTGTCAGATAAATACTGCAGGGCTTCCCAGTTGTAGGCCTTAATCCGTCACCATCACCAGAGATAGTTCCTGGGTTGGGGGAGCCAAGGTCTGCATCCCCAGGAGCAGAAATATGTCCTAGCTGAGCCCTGTTGTCCACATAGGAACAAGACCTGAGCATGCACTGTGCCACCTTTCTTTCCAAGCAGAGAAAAGCCTCGTGCATGGTTCAGAGGTGAATTCTGAATGGTTTCAGAGGGGAACCCTGTACGAATACAGCCGCAGGAGGAGCAGGGGAAGGCCCCAGTTAGGGACAGGGGCAACCAGGCAGCTCCAGCAGGACGGACCGTGCAGGCTCACAGCTCCTCTCATGCTTGTGTCTACCTCCTAAGAGGTCAGGGAAAATGACAGGGTTTGTCATGGTCACTCTGAAATTCCTGGTCTTTGGGTCCTCTCCCTGATGCTCTGCTGAGATCCCCATACCTGGAGTGGTACCGGGCAGCACATGGATGTGCTCCAGGACCAGTCTGGGTGGGTGGTTTATGAACCAGGGCAGAGCCACTGCTATGTGAGAATCAAGGGACTTTGTGCAAATCACGAAGCTGGACCCTGGTTCCAACACCAGCTCAGGGTAACGTGGCCCTTGTCTGGTCCCTGCTGGCCTCCTGGTCTCTCCTGAGACCACTCATCTGGGTTTTACATGTATGGCATCACTGATGTGTCCTCTGTGTGCTGCTCCAGAAGGCTCTGCAGATGTCTTCCACACCCTTCAGCATCTCAAGATGCCTATGTTCAGGCAACTGGAGAGGGTCTTTGGTCTCCGTTGCCTGTGACTGTAGGTGCACAGACACCTACACTTAGATACTGAGATCTGTGTGTTTCCATCCATTAGCTAATCCTGCCTAGGGATTCAATATATTGTTAATAATGTGTCTAGCAGGGGAGGAGGGAAGTGTCTCAATTTTCAGGCTTATTCAGCCTTGAAAATATCGTCGCTGCGCTGTTGGGGAACGGCGGTGGCGTAGCTGCTTGCAGGGTGTCTCAGGATAAGTGGGTGCTTCGGGTTAGCTGGGAGGGGGCTGGCTGGGCATCGTGGCTGGGGTGAAGCACAGATGTGACCTTACTGCTGATGTGGGGACAGCAAGGCAAGGAGATGGAGATCCCGCAGCAGAACTTGGTCTTGGGTGAGCCAACAGAAGTGGTCCCCCATCCCTGCAAGAGGAATTATTTGGTGGTGAATAGTTGCATACCCCTCTTCTCCGGCTTTGGCAGCTCAGTCAATAACAACAGCCTGCTGTGTTCCCCCCTCCCATCACATGGGGCTCCTTCCTTTCTCTTTTGTCTTCAACTTCCAGATTCCTCTGAAGCCTCTGAAAGCAAAGATTCCTGCTCTCTGTCCTTATCTACAAGGTGAAAGGAGGGAGAAATTGTCTTCTGCCTCCGGGAAGATAAGTCACGTTGGACTCTTTATAAAACTCTCTAATGCCATTTATCAATTAATTACTGGGTTGCATTTATGCCCATTAATTCCCCTTGCTGTCTTTCATTTTTGGAAAGGTCTGTGCAACTCAGGATCTAATTGTCCTGGTCTTTCATTGCTTTCTTTCTCATTTTCAAGTTAAGTGGATGCCAGAGCCTTCTAAGGCTGCTCTTGTGTTTCCCTTGCAGATGCCTCTGGCCCCCCTTCTCCTCCACCCTGGTCGTGCTCAAAGAGGATTTGGCTGGGTTTGGGGGGAGTGGATTAAACTGTGTGGCCCAAGCTTTGAATCCTAATTCTTCTCCTGAAACAATCTTTGCTGGAGCCAGGGAAACATTTTCACCTGGAGCTTTTTACACCGAAAGATATACTTTCAAGTCACCTGCAACATGCTGAGGTTTCGTATCAATCTTGGTTCATTGTTTGGGTTGGAATAACCAAAACAGACCATTTTGAAAGGAAAAGCTTCTATTTAACTATTTCTTTTCTTCACTCCAAACAGTGTAACATCTCCCTTTGAAACAATATTTCACTTACTTCACTTCGACTTAAAACACAGAAGTATTTATTTTAAACGGAAAAAAGTTCCCAGGTAAACAAAATGGACTTATTTTGTTCAAATGATTTACCAGAGAGAAATTGAAAAGTATACCTTTCAGATAGGTCCCAAAAATTTATTTCTTCAGCTCAACCACTTAATCATAGAGCTTTTCATGCCCGCCCTACCCCACAGTCACCATCCCTGATGCCATGGGGATGAGGAGAAACACTGCCATTTAAACCCTGTTTTGACAGGGAAGGATTTTCTCATCTTTCTGGTGTTAACCAGCTTTTCGAGACATGAGCAGGGTCAGTCCCCCGGGGCAATGTGCAAATTCAGCAAGAGCTCAGATTTTCAGGCGCCTTTTCCCAGGGTACCCAATGGGTTTTGGATGACATTGTATTGAAAGCCAATTAGAAGAAAATCGTTTGTAAAAGCCCTGACTTTGAATGGAAAGAAGAGGGATGTGAATTTGCTAATGCACCTGAATCCTGGTGGATCCTACTGAGATACAGATGGGTCTGGTGGGCACTGATGTGCATGTGCCACATTCCAGATGGAGATGAGATGTAATGCATGGAGAGGACTTTCTTTTAAGGTGTTTTCACCCAAAACCATGTGTGGATAGTTCCCTTTTCCCAAGTGGGTCAAGGAGCTATGAGACCTTTTAAATGGGCAAGGCAGGTTTGTCTGGGCTGTAGGTACAGCAATGGCTGTGAAACCAGTAGCCTAAAGCAGGGGACATTTGGGGCTTAACCCCTGCCAGCAGGAGGATGGTTGGGCAGATATCCATGCTGCATCCCATGGGGGCTGTCACACCAGCTAAGGTTACAGGTTTGGAGATGGCTGGGACCTCAAGGCAGATGTCCCTGGTCTCCTTGCTGTTGTTACTGATAAGAAATGCCTCCAAAAGGAGAGGATCCAAGCTAAGGAGGTGTGAATCCAAATGCATTTCTCAAACCAAGTGTCTGGAGCTGGGAAACTATTGCGGTCCCTCATATTAAATGAAGAGATAAATGTCTTAAGGTCCCAAGTGTCTTTAGGTTAAATAATGATCTGCCAGCACTACCCCTGCCCTTTCTGGGTGAATTTAGGAACATCTTTTTCCCTGCCCATGACTCAGTTTCTCTGCTGAGGGAATGGTGATGGGGATAAAGTTATTTTTCTTGCTTCATGAAGGTACTGGCACCTCTCAGTCTTTACAGGTGCTAAGGATCAGCAAAAGCTGTGTTAGCCCTGGGTCAAATGGGACAGATATTTAACAATACACTCTTGTGTGGAGTGAAGTGGTTCAGCAGAGGTGGGACGTGCTGCTGAGATGGAAGAGGGCTGGAAAAGTGGGAGAACAGAGGTAACAGGGGGAAATGCACCCCAACACGGGCTGCTGGGCTTGTCGTCCTCAAAACCAGGTTGAATTGTGCCCAGGTCTGATATAAGCTCTTACCCTGGCCATGAGCTTCGCTCAGGAAGAGGCACAAGAACATCCTGGCAAAGTGGGGCTGCACACAGGCTTTGAGTTAACTGTCAGTCTAATTAGTGGGTCTCATTCCCCATTTTCCACTGAGCTTTGGCTGCACTTGAAAGCAGCTGCCGTTGACTGCGGCTTTGTGCCTGCTGCCCCCGTGTGCAGCCTTCAAGCAGTGGCAACCCGGGGCGAGAAGCAGCTAACCTCCCTGTTTTTTGGTGGCTAATGACAAAAATGTGCTGTTTGAAAGCCTTCCCGGATCCTTGGAGGAGGAGGAGGAGGAAGTGGTGGTGGGAGCAGACAATGCGGTGCTCATTGCTTGGGGCTGATCTCCTGCCCACAGAAGGCAGCAATAATTCTTCAGGGACCGAATTGGAGGAGGAAGACTTCCAGGTATCATTAATCCCAGAGATTCTGTATCCCGTGGCCAAAGCCACCACCCTGGGGCTATCTCTGCTGCAATTCCCATTTGCTCCTAGCTCAAAAAAAATGGATTTTTCATCACCCGTCTGTTCTTTAAATCCTTCAGCCCGGCAGGATGAGTTATCACAGGGCAGTGCATCCCTCTCCCAGGCTCACCCTTCTGCCGTGGGAGGATTTATTCTCCCTCATCCCAGCTGGGCTGTCTCAAGCCATCACCACGGCACTTCCAGGCTCCACGCCAGCTTTGTGCCTGGTGCCGGCTCCTCCCGATGTGGGAACACACTGCTCGATGGATGGAGACCCTCAGAGGACCAAGGGCAAGGCCATCCCATAAACATCACCCTACAGTTATTTTTCATTATGAAGAGGTTGATATGGGAGGGAAATAAAGCTGCTTCTTGCCCCTGTGCCTCCTTGCTAAGGGACATTCAGCTTCTTGGTGCATTTTTCTTCTGCCCACAGCAGATAAAGCTGGCTCTCACCCTGAAAAAATGAAGTTTCTTCTCATTCTGCAGGATATTTCAAAAGGGGTGGGATGCAGCTTAGAGAGGACCAAGTTCTGGAGGAAGTATCCTGGGAAACATTTTCGAGTTTCCTTTTAGTTCCTACCTCCCTCAGGTACCACCATGGCAGAAGAAGGGAGAGAGGCCAAGCTGCTGCCTGAGGGATGAGGAGAAGGTGAACTCGTTTATGGCCATGTGGGATGCATTTGGTTTAATGGATTTTACCAAAGCCCTGGCCGTTTTGAGGCACATGAAAAAAAGACAAGAAAAAATAAATCACACCTGCAGTTTTCAGCCATTTGTCTTTGTGAATCCCTAATATATTTCAATAAAAGGGCCATGTTTGGATGCTCCTGCACAGCTGGAGGGTGTCCTCTCTTCTCAAAGAGTGCAAAAAGGGATGCGATGAGGCACACAAGCTCCCTTTATACCCAGGCTGCCTGCAGGCTGGGGGCACAAATGCTGGTGTGCTGGACCAGTATGGGGCTGGGACTGGGAACGTGGGGCCTCCTGTGCACCACCACCATGCTCAACCCATCTGTAAGAAGTCATTATAACCCAGCTTGATGGGTGGCATCCCCTCCGTTTCAGGCAGATGACACTTGCTCTCCATTGATGCCTGCCTTAAATAACTCGCAGGGCGGTTCTGCAATTTCAGCGAAGGAGGCATCTGTATGTGTGAACAGGGGGAGATGGAGCGAATGTGTAATTGGGCTTAATCTTTCCACACTCAAGGAAGCAACAAAACATCTCTCTTCGTCTATTTAGTCAAAACACGGCAACATCATTGCTCTACTGCTCAGGAACAATAAAGATGCAAATAATGTCAACATCTCCCAGGCTTTTGCCAGGACGTTTACTGGGGAGAATATTATTGCATTCTGATTGCTTTGTATGAAATCCGCTATCACTGCCTGTGCGTGGCTTTGCTTCTTGAGGATGCTGAACTAAATTGGAATGAAAATGAGACCCTTCACGTCTGCTGCTTGGTGCTCTGACTTACGATTTAGCTCTGGAGGCAGGTCTGAGGTCTGTGGCAGAGGGCAGGAGTGCAAGTGTGGTTTGTGGTGCGAGGCTTTTTCGTGTGTGCCTGGGGGTGGAAGGGCATCTGGTGCATGTGCTGGCATGTGGATGTATGGTGCACAGTGAAGGGAAGGCAGCTAATACATTTCCAGTCTCCTTCAGCTTCTTTTTTGGCTGCACTGTGGCTAAGCTGAACACGTCCTGGTTTGTGGGGTGACCTGGGAATCTCACAGGGTCACCAGGATTACCCAGGGCTGTGTCCAGACAGCTTTTGAATATCTCCAGGGAAGGAGACTCCACAACCTCTCTGGGCACCCTGTGCCACATCACCTTCAGAACTGAGGGCATACTAAGGCAGGTCTACACTTCAAACGGGAGCAGTATATGGAGAAGGATAAAGTCTATCCAGTCCTGAGTGCTGGAGGAGCTTGGCAGCAACAAGAGCAGACAGGAAGGCATCTTGGTCTCAGAAAGAGGGATGGAGCAAGTTATCAGCATTTCAGAGCTGCATTCATGTTTTCCTTTCACTAGTAGTTGGGGGAACTTTTGGGGCCTAATTTTGCTTTGGGCACTAGGGCATCCCTGGGACATTGTGGTTTGGGACTTGTTGGAAAAGAGGTGGGCTGGTCTGAGTTGAAATGGCTGGGTGTCCCAGCCAACTTCTCTCTGCATGAATATCTAAGGGAATTGAACTCTTTTACTGGTCAGGGCAGGAAAAATACCTGACGAATACAGAGACAGAGCTGTGGGTTAAGGAACATGGGCATGAGAAGGTGGGTTGGGTTGGGTGGGGGTGCACGAGGTGGTCACTGAGTGAGGTCAGCAAGATGGAGCAGGAAGGTCAGAGGACCTTTGAACAAGAAAAAATGGAGATTTTACAAACTCAGTGCTGAATGAAGGAGTTTAGGGGTGGGGAAAGACTGCCCTGAGAGTGAGGGTGACTTACTAAGCCAGGCTGCCTTGCCAGCTCCAGCAGCGATGCCTCCTGCTGATGGAGGGGCCCGGTGGCCTCCCTGTCCGGGGAGGACTCAAGAGCCAGCGGAGGTTTCTGTCAGCACCGTGACTGTCAGCTTCTTACCCAAAAGAATTTGTAACCCATCAACAACAGCCACGAACTGCTCGTCACCTGTGATGCCGAGGGCTGCATCATATGACTTTAATTACTGCTGATAGGAGGCAGTGACAGATATTTATCCAAAAAAAGAATCAATTGCTGCTGAATGAAATATTTAGCTGAAAAGTGAATGGCATCTCTGATTGAGGAGTTGAAAAATTCAAGAAAAGAGGTCAAATGATGCACATTAACCAGATATCTGGTGCACTCATGAGGTTCATTTTCTAATATCTAACGTAGGATGTTTTCCCCATGTCAGTGTGCTGCTCTAGCTGTGCAGAGGAATGATTTCCCAGTAGCATGGGCTGGTTAACAAAATTCTGGCTTCCAAACACTCTTTCCCCCCCCGAATAATACTGATAGACTTAAGTAGACTTAAACTTTATATAGAAGGACTTGATTTCTTGCCAAGAAATTTAGAAACAAGACAAGATGTGCTCCTCAGTTTGTCTTGAGTTGAATTCTTGATTTAACTTGTTGAAAAGTTTTTTTTTTTTTGGAAAGTGGAAGGCATAAGACTCATATTTGAAATGCAGGAGTTTTCCTGGATATTTCATTAATTCCCAGCATGAGAATAAGGAAAGATGAAGTAGGAAAGCTTTCCCTAGAAAACAACTGAAGTGAGATGTTCATTTTCAAACACTGACGTATTTGGATCTGAAATCCTGTTCAGCTCTGCCAAACACACAGATCCTGTCTGCCCCTTTCCCCCTTCCTTCCATTTGTGTTCCCCTTTACTTCTTTCTGGCAAGGAATCCTATTGTAAATATTTTACTCAGCTGTATCTCAAACCAGTGAGTTTCAAAGGGACTTCTTGATTTGTTTGGCTTCTTTTCCTTTAGCCCTGCAAGGAGTAAAGGTTGTGCTGTGGCATGTGCCTACACTGTTGAAAGACAGAGGTCTTTAAAATCTGAAGGAAAATAAAAACAAAAAATGTAGGTGTCTTTGCCTATTTTGTAAAGCAGTTTAGGCTCTTTACAACCATTTTTTCTCACAGATGAAACCTTCTGAGATGGCCTTTGGTAAAAATAAATAAATCACAGACTGAGCAAGACATTTCCTTTCCAATACCACAGGAGTGATGTCTTCAAAGATGTTTGACAAATCACCTAAATGGCACCTCTCGTCCCTGTGCCTGCACTGCTGCCTTTAGTCAGGGCAGGGTTTTATTTACCTTTTCCATGGTTTGTGTGGCTTTCAGTGCATGTAACTCCTGGGACACCCAAGAGCATCTCTAGTAGCACTGGATGCCATGGGTGGGAGTTAGCTCACAGTGCTCAGCCTAGTTGTCCAAACATTTCTACTGCAATGTCCTCGGGTGTCCTGCCTGTCCTGCAGCTGCCATAGGTAGGTATCCAACTGTGCAACAAGTATTTAAGCACCTATTAAAGCACTGGAGGGCCACAGAGCCACTCATTCCCCTGAAATTAGACTTCTCTTTCAGGTCAATGGAGAGGTACTCAAGGATCCCTTGACTGGGTCTTCAAAGTCTACAGAGGTGCATGCGTGGACACCGACATGGGGACATCTAAATAGGGGTACTGAAATTAATGAATTAAATTCCACTTACAAGGAGTGGAGGGTGAGCTGGACTTGACCATCCACACTCAGATCCGGAGCTATAACTTGGCAAACCCTTTGCGAGACAGGAGATGAAGAAACACCCAACCCATCATCTCCACCTTCCACTGCAGGCCAGGATGACTAACGGAGCTGGGAGTCCTCCAGAAAGCTTGAACAAAAACAAGGCCTTGCAACATGCTTGAAAACAATTGAATTATTGTGCTTTAAAGAATTACTGCCCAGTAGTAGTGCTGTAGATCCTGGCACTTTTAATTTAGGATGTGCTGGTTTCAGCCACTGGGGAGCCGTGGTAGTTTGCTCCTGTTGAGTCATGGACCTGGATAGATCTCCGTATCTACAGAAAGGATCCTGAATTAGTTCAAGATCCACTGGGGTGGAGAACCAGTTCCTTCAGTTTCAGTGGAGTTTTTGAGCATAAATCATTTACTTAAGTTATTTAAGGAATCACTTGGTGGGAACACGGGTAGCTAACTGCATCATCCTGCATCGTTCAAGGCAACAAGGGTCATGGCTGTAGATGTCAAATCAGGCTCAGGGACACCTAGCATCAGCTCCAGTGTAGTCTCCACTCAGGAAGCAGGTGCCTGATGTTATGGGGTCTGAAATACCCAGTACTTCAGCTTATGCAGAGCACTATCAAACAGGAATGTTTTCTTTCTGTCCTTCACCACCCTCACTTTCCCAATCTTTTTGGGACCCCCCCCCCCCCCCCCCCCCCCCCCCCAGCCAGCTGCTCCCTTTCACCAAAAATCTTTCCCCCCTTTGCACAGGCAGTGTCAGCACAAATGCCCACACTGCTGTGGCTACTTGCCCTGAGCAATACTTGAGCAAAGCATCCTGAAATGGATGTTCTTATCTGGCGTCTGTTGTGTGCAGAAGGGAATGGATTCCTTGCTGCTAATTGCCAATGCTCTCTGCAATTTGTTGCACATTATTCCTTTTTCCTCCTCTAATTAATGATTGCTTTGTGTTCGCTCTGCTTGTTTTGTGGCTCTCACTCTTTCCCCAGCTCATCTCTTTGCTATGTTTTTCCTCTGAGGCTGCTTCCTCCCAGCCCTCCAACACCTCAAAACAGCTGTTTGCTCTCCTGGGGGCACCCTTTCCAGCCAAACCACTACTGTTTCCAGCACACCAAGGTTTTTATCACATCTACTTATCTTTTTTTTTCTTTCTTTCTTTCTTTTCTGTTGTAGTCCTCTTGATTGCTTTCTCCCTAACTGTTCCTTAAATGCTCCTTGCATTTCTGCTTTCGGAGTGTGCAGAAATCATCCAATCTACTCTCATTTGGACTTGGGTTTGCATTTCTAGAAATTGTCCTGAGTGTTCTGGGTTATTCTGTTTTTTCAGAGACTTCTAGCTGATGCTGTTTCAGATTAGGGATGGGGCTGGCAGTCCTGAGGTACCTTGGATGTGAAATGAGGGGGTATCCAGGAAGCCCGGGACATGCCATCCTCCTCCAAATCTGTCGCTGTGACTGGCTGAATTTGGAGTCCATGACTCAAGAAGCATATCGCCCAGCTGGAAAACATTCAGAAAGTGCCACAAGACAGCTCTAAGTTGCAGTGAACCTGCTTTCCCTTGCGGGTTTGCAATGCACTGGGGGGACTGCAGACTGCTTTGATTCCTCCACCAAGCGCTTGGAAGTGGTTTTGGTCCAGCAATGTTGAGATCTTTGCACAACGCCTTGCTTGTCTTGTGGGAGCTGTACAGGGAGAGACATGGGTTACATGTCAACATGGATTTCACTGTGTCCATCATTGGAGCCAATTGCAGTACAGCTCTGAGGCAGAAATGAAGCAGATTTGGCAAGCACAGCAGCTTTCTCAGGTTATTAATGCTTAGCAGTGCTCAAACTAAGCTGTGATTTGGGTCAGACCTTGCTGAATGCAGACACCATGAGCTCAGCTTTGCCTCAGGAAAGAAAGCTTCAGGTCCATCAGTGGCGGCAGAGAGCCCTGGGCAGAGGACTTCCACCTCCTGACCTCGTTGTCTTCCCTTGGCTGTGGCTCTGCTGGACCTGCAGATCCCTCCCCAGCTCTTGCTGCCGGGGGCAGATTTCTCACACTTGGCTCCTCGCCTTCCTCCACCTCCTTCCCCAGGGACTAAGCCTGTCTGCTGCTGCCTACATTTCACGTTTCTCAGCTCAGGGCAAACCAGCCCCTTGTCACGTTCAGCACAAAAGAAAACTGTCTATACCAGGCCAGTCTGAAAGACTGCTCAGCCACATAACCCACCCTGGGCCTGGTTGGTAGCAGATGTCTAAGGCAAGGGACAGGAACAGTGTAAGCACGCAGTGAGACTCCAGTCAGTCTGCAGTCATGAGGAATTTCCTGTAAATCAGGACTTTCCTGAACCAGAATGTGGCCTTGAGGTTTACCTGGTGGGGATTTCTTCCATGAATATGTCTCCAAATCTGTCAGCAGGCACAAGGGGAGCTGCACATTCTCCCAAAACACCGCAGGAAACAGAAGCTATGGTGTGCAGCCCTGGCATCAGCAGACAAGCAGCCTGGTCTGACCTGCATCCACCCTCCCTACACCTGGTAGGATCAGAAGATGTGGAGGTTTGGTTGGTTTGATGATCAGCTGGAGATGTACACGCGAGGATGTGAATGCCCCGTGCATAAGGCTTGACTTGCTTTCTGGGTGTACGGCTTTCACTGTGACATGTTCATGACACTACAGCAGAGCCCTGGATGTGTGGTCACACCACAAAATTTTGGCTAAGCCAAGTCTGGTTTCTCTATATTCCCAACATCTTCTCTCTGAGACAATTTATGACTTTGCAGGGGCACAACTTGGCCCCTGTGGATGGGCTCTGAATCTGGAAAGGACAACTGTGAAGGCTGCCCATGCAAGAGTAGATGTAATGGTTAAGACACACAATGAGCTGCTCTGTTCTGAAGATTCCAAATGCTCAGCCGGTCCCCAGGAGGTGCAGTAGGAGTCTCTACCTTGTTTCCTAGGAAGTCAGATATTTCCCCAAGGTTTTATTCACCATCTAGTGCTGACAGGACACAGAATCCAGGAATCCTGCTTTCTTACCTGTCAGTCTAAGCACCCCAATTCTCAATTCTTCCATATGTAGGTGTGCTTGTCCTTATGCAACTTCCAAATCTGTATCTTGACCCTGGTGGTTGGAGATGGGAAATGTGAGGACCTGGTGACACCTGGGGTGAGGACACAGGGGTGTCTCCTTGGTTGCTCAGCCACACAGGGCACGTGCCACTTGGAAAGGCAGTGATATTCATTCCTGGGGGCTGCGCTGTGAATTCAGCTTCAACAAGAACTGCCAAGGCTTCATGAGTCAGGACCCCCGCTGCTGTAGTCCTCCTCTCTACTTGAACTGCTTGAAGTTTGCTTGAGAAGGGTTCAGATGATGACAAATGGGAGGTTTCTGAAATTTTAGCTGGCCAAACAGTCATCCTCATCCCCTTCTGCTGCAGGGCTGGTGTGGATGTGGCAGGGAAGGAGAGGTGCTCAGGGAGCCACGCTTTAACCCCTTGTTCTCTTCCCTTCACAGCCTCTCTATAAATCTGATATTCTCCCCCAGCAGCTCCAGGCCTGCTGTGTTTGGGGAGGAGGAATGCTATTTCTTGCCAAAGAACATGACCTCCCAGGGATGGACTTTCACCGGTGGCTTCTGCTTTGCACTTGCTAATGCAGGCCATTAGGTGCCCTGCCATGCTGTGGCAGTAATGGACTGTGGCAATCTCAGCATTTCCCTGGGTAAATGTTTAGCATTCCCCATCTGCTCCTTTAAAATAATGCAATTTAGCCTAATTTTTGGTGTCAAGGCATTTGGTTAGGGAAATTATATTCTGTCACCAAGGTGTCAGGCTTGTCTGGGTTTTAATAAAATTATGACACCCTGTGCAAGATGGTGAATGAGCAGCTCCCATGTTCGAGCCCTGCTTCAGACCAGTGTTTTTTTCCTGCGGTCCCGGAGTAAACACTAGATGACAGTCCTGCAGGAGCAAAGCAAATGCGTTGTGACTAAGAATCACCTGCCACACGGCTGGGAACAGTGGGACACAAATAGGTTCCGGCACTGGCAGCAGGTCCCACTTGGAAAAGTTTCTGGGATCGAGCATCTGGGCTGCTTTGGAGGTGATTTTTTCTTAACTCTTTCCAGGGAAGAGGGAAAAAATCACAGGGATGTCTGAGCTCGGGGTGGAAGGAAAGGCAGTGGGATGCACAGAGCGCTGGTAAAGATGGAAAATAGACAGGGGTGGGATAGAGCTGCTCTGTCAAAGCCCCATTGTGAGACAGGGGAGGAACTGGGGAGACCTGGAAATGACCAAACGCTTGGTTTCTAGTGGTGATAAGGAAAGAAAGAAGTGCCTTGGGAACTCTAAGGGCATTTTGTCAGAACTCTTCTTTGGGCCTTAAAACTCCAATTAAAAATAAGGGGCTGGAAATCAGCCCCTCTCTTGTAAGGACATAGAATTATAGAATATCCCTAAGCCCATAGAAAATCCTAAGCCCAGTGAAGGTGGAGCATGTGGGTTTTTTATTCCTGGCTTTCAGCCATGGGAAGGAGAGCTCCTTCAAGGCCACTGTCTCCACACAGGGGGAAAATTATACTTTATTTATTTATTTATTTTGAGTGAAAAGGGAAGGAATTTCCTGCACTAATGCCAGGAGTGGAAGTCACACCTGACTCATATTTTGACTGGCAACTCAGATGCAAGCCTGGAGGAAAGCAGAAACCCTGTCTGTAAATACGGAGCCATAACCAACCCTGGGGCTCAGCCCTGTCCCCTCTGGCTCTAGGGGCAGGCCCGTGGCTGAGCATGATGTCTGCGCACATCTGCTGCCCCCGCCGATGACCCTTTTTTACATAAAACAAACTGTGTCAATGAGGAACACATGTTAAGTAAAACCCTATCACCCAAATGGAGATTTAATGCATGTTTTGATCCAGGGCCAGCTCGCTGCTGGCTGGGAGCTGGCATCGTCCCTCCGGCCTCCTGCTGCTGGGTGCTTTACACCAGAGAAGGAGCTGGCCCTCAATTACATTTCACCTCGGAGCTGGTGTTTTTCACCTTCCAGAGAGGATGGGATGTGTTTCCCTCTGGGAAATCCCCAGCCATCAGCACTGCATGGGGTAGGCTCTGTGGTAGCCTGGCCGAAATGATTGATAGCACTGGGCAGAGGTTTTGGGTTGCCCCATTTTGGGTCTGAGCCCCGAGCTTGCCCTGCACCCATCCCATAGCTGAGGCTGCCAGGATTGCACTTTAACTCCTAAGTCTCATCCAGGACTCCCAGGTTTGTGGGAAGGGCTGAAATTCCATCCCATAATTGCCATTTCCTGTTATTTGCCTCTGAACATGGGTCCCATCACCAGTCAGCTCTTTTCCCCTAAATATCTCACTGATAGATGCATCACTTCTTTCGGGGGATCCTGAGATAACCCCTGAGATGCAGAGAAAATAAGCTGGAAAGGATCTCAGAGACCCCCAAGAAATGACTCTGCAAGTTTTAGGAAGTCTCTTCCTTTTTTTTTTTTTTTTTTTTTTTTTCCCCTGTCCTTTCTTTTCCTTATGACTATTTCAATATGGACCCCTTGAGAAAAAGTGGAATAAAGCATATGTATGTTACAGGGACTTGTTGCATTGCTAGGGCTTAGCTTGCTCAATTAACTGGAAAATTCAGAATTCACATGCAATTTCACCACTGAGGGGGAAAAAAACATTCCTGCCAAGAGAGCAATACTGGTTTAATATTAGTTCTAAAATAACGTTGGTAAACAAATAGATGGTGCATCTGCAAGGGGCAGGGTGACACTTCTTAGAGAGGGGAAATCTTCCATTACAAATGTTTCAGTTTCCAGAGAGGAAAGGCATTCATATTCAGAAACATTTGAACTGAACTTTCTTATCTGCAAATACCAACTTTCGGATGAGGTCTTTATCACAGCTTTGTCACTGCCCCATGATTTCCAGCACCCAATGTCCAAACTGCTGGAGTCTTGGCTCTGCTATGTCTAGCCCACCTACTTACAGTTTCTGAGCTGGAAACACAAACCAAAATTCACAAAGTGAAGGATTTTATTATTATTACTATTATTATCATTATTATTATTATTAATTTTTACAGCTGCTGGTAACTCACAGAATTCATAGACCATTATAAAATACCTGTGCGTAGTGCTTATCTTTGACCCTATCCCCAGCTCCAAGAGCAGACAGTGTGAGCTCCCACATGCCCGTGGGTCATCAGCATCCCCAAGCCACTTTTTTTCAGCAAAACACTTCAACTGCAGTGAATCAATATTTTATGATGAGGGCTGATTTCACAAAAAAATAAAATAAAATAATAAAAAAAAATCCTGCAGTCCTGCTGTCACAGGTCTTGTTGGAAACCTCCGGACTTCACAGTGGATAAATCTGAAATCACCGTTGCTGACATCGAGGGAGTGACATGCTGGTTAGGGAGATCAGAGCTGTCCCTTCTGGGGGCTTTGTCTCTGCACAGTGTCACCCCAATTTCCCAGAGCTTTGCAGAAAGGCTGCTTCTGCTGCTACATCAGAAAAGAAGCATGTTTATAAACCCTTAATCATTTTTGGTGGCAAAAGCACTCCAGGAGAGGTTCAGCCCAAGTCAGACCCTGGGTGCAGAGACTTCTCTGTATTTGCAGGTGTCTCCTAGGAGCAAGGCATGGGAGAATCATAAAATCAGGGGATATCCAAGTTGGAAGGGACCCACAAGGATAATGGAGTCCAAATCCTGAATAGGAGCTCATGATATTTGTTGGTGGAGGCAGTAAATACAGACCAAAGAGCTCTGAAGTGGACACTGGCTCAGCTGAATTGCCTTCCAAGCTCCAGTGTATATTTCTTAAAGGCTTGACTCAGTTTCTTAAAGCCAGCTGTCTAGTGGCATTTGAGATGTCCGGGGGTGTCCGAGGTACCTGTGTGGGACTTGCAGACCACAGGAGACCCCTACCCTTGTAGCATGGTGGCCCTATAGGTAACCTACAGAATATTTCATGTCGTAAGAGTCTCCCCCTATGATGCTGTGTGCGGTGGCAGCAGGCGTGGCGGTGCTGGGATCAGACCAAGGGGAAGACACCGCAGGGAAATCTGCTGCTCTCTGGCATTTCCACCCAGCGCCTTGATTCAGATGAACGGAGGAAGACACCACAGGACTACAGGGCCCCGATGTGTAACCACCATGAGGGACCTTTTTGCATCAAGGAGCAGCTGTGTGCAGCAGCTGTGCGGTGACAAAAGGCCATTTCAGTTCATAGATGTTTGCATCTAAATGAAAATCCTGCTGTGTTCGTGGGCTAGCGAGGGGATGGTGCCTCCCCTGGCTCAGGGCTTGGGGCAGCCTGGACCCCTGGTCCTTCCACACAGCCTGTCCAGGTAAATTGGGTCAGAATGGGACTGTGGACCATGGGCAATACACACAGCTGTGATACAGTCATGCCCCACACCATATTCCCCATCATTTGTCTTCCCATTTGTCCTCCTGCTTTGGGGAGCTTCTCAAACTCAGAGCTGAGACTAAGCTAGGGGAAAATGCCAAGGAGGGATTTGGCATTAAGACACATGCCAGGCCATAGCTGATTCGAGCCATTGAGTCTGGCCCCATCACTGTCCTATGTAAATGCTTGGCTGAGGATAGGTCCAGGTGGTCACACATGGCAGAGCTCATTGAAGCGCTGCAACGCCAATGACAGAATTAAGATTGAGAGGGATACTGCCTGAAAAGCTTTTGGCATGTTTTGGAAATACAAGAAGAGAAACTGAAAGGGTTCAGCAGGGATGTAGGATCGTACAAGGGCAGAATATTTGCTGGGTGGGAGAAAACCCCCATTAAAATCCCTCACTTCAGTAACTCACCCATAACATCTATTTAACATTTCCAGTACGGTGAGCTCAAAACCAGACATGGCTCAAAAAAAATAGTGTCTTTCCAGTGGAAATTGTTTGAAATTCCTTTGGCTCCATCATCCCCAGAGGTGGCGCAGGGGCTGCACAGTCCTAAGGGGCAGAAACTCCATTTCAAGCCTGGGTGTGAGCAGCAGCTTGGCAGCTTGAGGGCCTTTCACTGCTGTCTTCCATGACTCTGCAAGGGTACCATGCACTGCCAGATGAACCTTCAGCTCCTTCCCCGCCCAGACCTGTATTCCTGGCTGTTCTGCCTTGTCCACTCGTGGCTTCCTATCAGTACTCCACCAATTTCACTGTCCTTGACGAACTAGAGCAAAGGAGATATATGAGCCTGTTGTTCTCAGAAGATAATGTCTTTGGTCCCAAAGGCTCTTCTACATGTCCTTGGTTTCCCCAGCTGTGTTATGGGATTCCCAATGGCCTCCAGCTGCCCTCTCTTACCAGTATCAAGTGTCCAGGTGACATCTCCGACCTACCTGTCCAAGGTCTCCTTGGTAAACACAAGAACAAAGCTGGAAGTCAAGCTCTGCGGGAGCTGGTTGGTCTATCTTTGTTGTCAGTTTATTTAATAGGTGCCTTGTGTTTGAGCTGTGAAGCAATTCTTTACACAACCTCTTTTCCCCCTCTGTCAAAGCAGCCCAGCCTTTCAATCATTCCCTTATCCATGGCCACGGTTTGGTGAGGAAGCTTTGAATTATTTTCTTGCACATGAGAAGACAAAGATAAGACAGTCGAATATTTGGCTTAGTAAACACATGTTACCTCGGCAGGAAAATTAGCTCTGCAGACGTGACACAGGACTACTCTAATAATCCATTGCTAATTCATCAGCATGGTTTTGCCTCCATAGGAATAGTCATCAGACTCTAAAAAGGAGTTTATTAGTCAATCAGTCCCAGTGATTATATTTATCTTCTGAGCACACACACATGCATGAGTTTTTTTTTTTTTTTTTTTAACTGGACTTCTTCAGCCCCCGCTGATAATGGATGAAAATGAGAAAAGATAACGTTGGCACAAAGATGTGACCAGGTTTGGCGAGATGAGGTCAGGCTGATGGAGAGATGTGTCAGATTTTTTGTAGGGCAGTGTTTGGCCCTGGGGTCTGCAGGTCTGAGAGGCCGGAGTGGTGTGGGGCCCACTTGGGTCCATCATTCTCCTGATAAACCCTTACTCTGATAACACTCTCTCCCCTTGGGGATCCTAAGAGCCTTTTGGTGGCACCAAAAGGCTTTCCTATCATGGCCCACAATGATTCAGTCATCAAATTCCAGCCGTGCCCATCAGTTAACCAAGGGGCCTGGCATGGCTTCATGGGGTAGGATGTGTGAGTTTACAGGGTATATGCAGGAAGAGAGGAGCCTGGAAGAAACCACCCAATTCAGAAAACTTAAAGCTGAGGAGTATTTTAGGAAAAAAAATATAAAAAATCTCATCTGATATACCCAATTAAGAAAATATAAAGATGAGTATTTTAGAAAAAATATTGAAAATCTCAGCTGATATAAATAAAAGTAACTATAGAGTTAGTCCATGCTGCAAGAATAATATCTATTTACAGAGCAAAGGAAGTGGGCCATGATCAATGTCTGTACCATTAGTTGTTTTTAATTGCCTCTGATGTGCAAGACCCTTTGGAGATAGCTGACACCCGGAGAACACGATTGATACACGTGCTGGTGGGAAATAGCAGCAGAAAAGTTAACCTGCAAAAACACGAAATATTCTAGCAATCTAGCAGTCAGAACTGGCTTTGGTGTGGGCTTGTTGGGCAAGGGTGGCTGGAAATGGTCAGAGCTGAGTAAAGCTGAGTCTTTTTGGGACTCACTCACACGCTGAGGAGCTGGAAGGAGAGGATGAGACAATGTCACCTGGGAGGAACATGTGTATGGATGAATCCCCTTAGATAGCAGGCACAATCTTTCAGCCCTATGGAGCAATTTGTGTTCCCAGGTTGAGAACTAGAGTGTTTTTAAGATCCTGCTGCATCCTGGAGCATATTTACTCAGCCAGATGTCAGTAGTGATGAGTGCTCTGTGCTGGTGGGAGAGGGGAGAAAGGTCTCGTCCTTGTGTCTTCTCCTTAGGTACTGCATGAGGCTAGGTGGGTCTGCACAGAAATCTTCCAGGTGGTTTAGAAATGTTCCATATAGACTGTGCCTGGGCTCAGTAAGCCTGTTTCCAGCTCAGATCTTGGATTGGTTTTGTCACTGTCTGCACCCAGACTTGCAGACATATCCACAACCGGAGAGGGAATTAGCTGGGATGCTGTTTTTTTCTTCTAACTCATTCAACCCCCTGTGTCACTGATGGGTCTTGGACACATCATGGCCTGAAAAATAGCAGCTCCTGATCCCTGCTTTTGTCACTATTCCCAGCAGTCAGCTTGCACAAGTGATGATGTAGTCCAGAAACTTCCCAGCAAAGCCAAATAATGGATACGACCATTTTGGGTGAGAATCTTGCCTCCCTTAAACTTTTGTTGACCAAAAAGACTTCAAGAATTTGTTCTGCCTCCACACCAGGTCAACAGAACACACCAGGACAGGGGACTTGAAACTAAAAAGTGCCATCCTAGCCCAAGTATGATATGGATAGCTTTGTTCTAAATTTCACACACTGATATTACTGATAATTTTTAATTGAAAAAGCCTCATGGATCTCCCCTAAAAGTAACATCAGGGGAAAAAAAAAGAGAGAGAGAGAAGAAAAAGAAAAAAAAAAAAAGAAAGCAACATTATAAAATAACACATGGTAAAGCAAAATAATAATAAAAAACAACAACAACAAAACGAAAACATAACTGTGCAAATAAATACCCTTTGCAATCTGGATGTTTTATGGCTTGGGAAACATTCTGAATATATAATCCAAGCAGTTATATTGCCAAGGAAATGTCACATAAAAACAGAAGAATCATAGCTTAGATCAGGGAGATAAAAAAGGACAACACAGTCTAATCAGATGTGACAGATGCAGCCCAATTCAACACAACAACCAGAGCCAGTGGGGATTTGCTGGCAGAATACACCCCTTGCTCCCTCCCAGCCTCCCCATCTCATTGCAATATCCAGACCTGTGTTCATCTGAAGAGAAAATAAATTGCTTTTAAGAAGCTCTCTGGAGATGCCCAATGTGTTAAAGGGAAGGAAGACCACAGTGAGCTGATGGGGGCTCAGGATGGCCTTCCAAAAATACCCCCACCTGGATTTTGCTTTTTGCTGGTTTATATAGCAGGAGGGGTTGGAGGAACACCAGTCTGCTTGGGATTGCTCCTGAGGCAAGGAGGCTGGACATGGGCAGCCACAGGGCTGCCAAATTTCATCACGACCGTGTCCTAAGCAGTGAGGGCTGCTGTGAGGACCCCCAGCTCTTCCTGCACGTGTGGCTGGGGACAGACTATGAGTTGAGCAGGGCTCACTCCAGCTTCGGGTTAATGCAGAGACCATTTTCAGGCCTTGGGTTTCAATATGTCTTATCTAACCATAACTGTTTGCACATGGTTCTGATGCAGGATGGCTCTCTAGACTTGTGGGTTGGTCAGTAGAGAGTTATTGTCACGAGATTTATCTGTCCTTAGCCAATTCCTGGCGTATTTCTTAGACCAGCTCGATGAAAAACATTCTGGATGGGAACTGCACCCCCTGCACCCAGTTCCTCTGCCCACTGCAGAGGGTTTATTGGAGGACCCTAATTCTTAATTACTTGGGAACTTGTGTCAGGATCTTTTTCCTGGTAGTGCTGGACACTGCTGGTCTTCACCAGCAAGAAAGAAGTATCAAAGGTGGAATGGGACCAGGCAGGTCCAAGGAGGTGGGAAGCAGGGGAGCAGCACGGTGTTGCCAGATTAGCTGGAGTGAAGCTGAGCTTGGGCAAAGGAGCAACGCAAAATCCAGATGGGCAAAGCCAGATGCTGTCCTTCGCCCTTCTCGTAGGCTGGATACCACTCTGGGTATGCTGGGAGAGGTTAAAAAAGGCAGCACAGACAGGAGAAGGATGGCAAAAAGTGGACTGAATATGTGGAGAAGAATGGGGCCAGACCCTGTGGGGACAAAAATCATTACTGGTCCCACCACCTTAGTTTTGACCCAAGCAGTTCACATCACCATGTGCTGGAACCCTCTCCAGGGCCTGCTGAGGTCTCTCACCACCCTTTTCCCCTGCGGAGAGGAGCTGCTGGTATGGGGACCCAGAGCTGGGTCTGTTCTTTCCTTTTCTGCTCAACCTTTTTATCCCCAGCCTCCTGGAGAGAAAGGTGCTATTTCTGTCCTCAGTGCTGGGAGGAAACAGCCACAGGGGATGCTCTGGATGTTAGGTGTCTTATTCCCACCCCCACCCCCTTTGTTCCAATTAAATACTTTAAGCTTCTGCGGAAATTATCATAACTTACTTCGTTGGTTTTAAGGGCTGCTTTATTTTCTTTCTTTCTCTCCCCATCTTTTTCTCTCTTTTTTTTTCTTTTTTTTTTCTTTCTTTCTTTCTCTTTTTTTTTTTAACTACATTTTCATCACTTTTCATCACTACTGCTGCTATCATATCTAATCACGGACACAGGAGGACACCTTCTCCCTGCACACTGCTGTGCTGAGCCCTGTGAAGTCTCCTGCCTTGTCCTCCTTGCTGGCAGGAAGAGGAGAGGGTCCTGGCAAACCCCCTACCCTTGGGAAAGCACAAAGGGATTTAGGACAGGCAGCTTAAAGGACTGCATGTCCACCACCCAGTGTTCCTCACAGAGACTGCAAGGCAAGAAAAACTACTTGTCTTCTCCTCGTTGGGCTCCCCAGGTGGCACTGCCTGCTGCTGAGCTTGCCAGGGACCAGGGAAGGCTTACAAACTCTCTCCAGAAGGAAAAAAAGGATGAACATGCTACACCAGCTAACAAGCAGCCCAGGACCAGAGGGATTTGCTCAGTGCATCCCCAGCCTGGAAAAGAAAAGGAAGAGACCCCAGGAAGCTGTTGCATCTTCTTGCCCTCTGGGCACTTCTGCAGCTCGCTCCTTCCCTGGGTTCTTCAGTGAGGGTGGAAACTGCCCTGCAGCTCTCACGTTGGCTTTGGAGAGGCCTCATTAGGTCGGGAAGATGTTGTCCTCCTCCTATTTAATGGGATGGCAGTAGGTTCTGGTAGAAGAACAAAACTCACCTAGGACTGTTTTTAAAGTCTTTTTGGGCGATGAACAGTCCAGCACGGCCATCGAGAAGTTGTTCCATTTTTATTTACCTTTCCTAGTAAAAGAGCAAGTGGACGTAATTTCATGTTTGATTTTGTCTCTCCTTAGCTTCTAGCCTCAGGATCTTGTTATCTCTTTGTCTGACAGCCTGACAAGCGATGCCAGATTTCTGCACTTAATGAGGGGACTGGCAGACTGCGCTCCAGCCACCCCTTGGCCTTCCTCTTTCATAACAAAACAACTCGAAATCCCAGGTCCTCTCAGGTTAACTCAGACTTTCCAATCATTCATCTCTCTCCAGTCTCGCTTTCAAGGTAAACACCAGAACGAGATGCAGTCCCAGCCACGGTGACCCTACTGCTATACACAGACGTGATGCTTTGGCCTTTCCCCACAAAATCCCTGGTCTATGTACCCAAAAACCACACCACCTCCAGCACTACACTGTGAGCCTCTGTGCTGATTATATTTGGGTGGTGTTAGCGTGCTCACTGATTGCTTTTCTTCTTCTCCCTGTGCCAGCAATAAGTGTGGTGGTTTTTTTTCTGACTGCACCAGAAATGCCCTGGGGTTTCCAAGTGGGTCACCGTTAGGCACAATTCCTCAAGCACCACATCTTCCTTGCAAATATTTCCCATCCCCTGGCACAAGCCGAGGTCAGCCAAGGGCTTTGAATCCCCTTCACATGTGCCACGTTCATTTTAGCTCATCCTGCCCGTCCATCAAAGCACTGTGGGGTAGAAAATCTGATACCTTGCAGGAGTACGTGAAATAAGCAGCATTGCTTTTAGGAACTACAGAGGTAATGGAGTCTTCCCAAGCCCTATCCTATCTTGCCTGTGCCAGAAAGCTGCCAAAGGGGATGAGTCCCCACTGGCTGGCTTTAATTTGTTTGCCAAGTACTTCACCACCTAGACTTTTTCATGCAATTACCAAAACAGAGCATAGTCTGGAGGAAAAAGTTCCTGACAAGTAGGGCTGCATCTCCAACCTCTCCCTGCAGTCCTTCCCAAATGACCACCCAGAAAGAGACACCAGTAGCTTTTACACCTGAAGAAACCACCACTGGAAGTGGATTGAACACAGCACAGCAAAGGCCAGGGTATCTGTGAGCAGGGAGGCAGATGAGCAGACCCAGAACAGGTGCATGGGAAGGGGGAAGGAAAACCCAAGTCAGAAAACAGAGAGGTGGGGAATGGCAGTTGGCTAAACCAGTTCTGGTGTTATACAAAAGCACAGAAACGGGAAAGAGCGCGCACTGGGGAAAGATGCAGAGGGCACTGATCCAAAGGTGGCATTTCTACATCCTGCCAAAGGAAAGGACCAGAGCTCAGAAATTCAGAAGAGTTCCCCCAATCCAGGCAGGCAATCCCTGATTAAATCCTTAATTCTCAAGCTTTGTAACAGTCCCTCAACTGGCAATACTTTATCACAAATATTGCTGCATTCGACGCACTTTAAAAGTCCCAGTTTGAGGAGCAATGTGATTAAGCTATTTTTTTTTTCTTCCCTCTCTAACACTAATTTGTAAAAACTCTTGCGATTGTGGAAGAAAGCTGAAAAGTGAGACCTCAAGCACCTTGAGCATGAGTGGACTGATAAGAAGCATGCACTTGGATCTTGCTAAGAAAGATATAACCCAAATCTGGTGACGCAGGGTGGTGGTAGTGGAGCTAGATTTGTGCTTTTTTACTGCCAATGGCACTTTTTCCCCAGCACATGGTCTGCTTGGTTCATTTTTGTATAGAAGTCATATGCACTCGGGTCCTCTGCTTCATTTCATATATGTTGGTTTAGAAGTAAGGGATTTGAAGCAGTATTTCATCTCCTGCAGTTAGAAGAGGACATATGTTGTAATGGCTTATTTCTGTAATTAGAGAAACACTTTAATGATAGCAGAAACAGTGCTTGGGGAATTGGCTGAAAGTAATTGCCATGAAATCCTAAAGACCAACAAAGCCTGTGTCTTGGTAGCACCCACCACCAGGGATTTCAGGGAGCAATTCAGAGAAAAAAAAGGAAACAAGCCTGGGAAGTTTTCTGACCTGGCTGTGATGTAAAGCCAGGTGTTGCCCCTTGCCACAATAATGCAGTAGCAAGCACTAAGCTCTTAAGTACCCATTGCAGAGCCTGCTGTGCTCCCCTCCCCGGCAAAAGCCTTTTGTGGCGCAGTGTGAAGACAGTTTAGGTCTTTGTGTAAGACCTGCCAACCAACAAAATTAAATCAAAAAATGCTGGTCATTTTTTGGTTTTCACAGGCAGGAAAATGGCTGGAAATATCACAACAAAAAGCTTTTTTTTTTTTTTCTTTTATTTTTTTATTTATTTATTTTTTTTGCCTGGAAAGAAAGAGGGCTGGGAGACAGAGGGAGGGACACCTGCAAAATTAAGCTGTTAATCTTCCAGTGGAGGACCAAAAATGGGTGGGAATATTTACCACCAAAGGTCTTTTTGGTGGAAAGGGAGGTGATGGGAAAAAAGAAAAAAAGAAAACAGACAGGACATTTTGCTGGTGCATCTCCCTGTCTATGGCATCTATAGTAACAGCCAGAAAGAAAGAAAGGAGAGAAATTAAACAAATACTACAAAATCACACTGCCTGCTGAATGCACAAACTTTGTTTGAGACAGAAAGAGGAGAAGGGTGAATTGCACATGACAGAAGTTGTCACGTTGGGTAGGATTCATTTGTCCACACTTAGATTAATACGACCTACTTTCAGATGTCTACCTGCAATAGGATGCACTGCTGCCTAGAAAGAGATTTGAGACCAATGGATACCTGTTGCAAATATCTGAAGTTATAAGGGCTGTGAAACAGAAATAGAGGTGATTGCAGAACATGAACAGATCAGCATTTCACATCATTATACCTGGAGATGTCTATTTTCAATCGGGGCCATCCCATTTCCATGTGCTTTCTTTTTGTCCCCATGAGCAGTGATGGAGCTGCTTTCTCTCCAACACCAGCCTCGCCTCTCCCTGCTAAATGCTATTTTGGTGCCAAATGGGCCCAGAAGAACCCCAGGGATTTTTTATGGCTTTTCCCAGCCCCGTTCTCATGAGCAATGTCTGCCCCAGACCTGGATATGGGCATCCGCACCAGGATGAGCCGAGCGTGGCCAAGTCTCACCTGCTGCCTCTACAGCTGCTCTCAGGGACTCCACAAAATCAAACAGTGGAGAAACACGCCCAGGAGAGACTGGATAAGATGAATTGGGCCCTCAGAGTTTTGTACGTAGCTCTGACACTTTAAGAAACCCTCCAGGAGCTGCAGCTTCGTCCTTTCAGCGGGTCCTGGGCTGCGGCTGGGAGCTGCTAACTCATGATGACAACAACTGTCAGCTCCTATTAAGATTAAGATAAAAGTTTTATCAGGCAAATTGGTGTGAATGCTGCCACCCTAATGTTGTTTTAAGTGACTGTGTACCCAGTACAGGGAGATTTGTGAAAGGCAGGGGCTATTTGTCCAAAGCTGAGCCACAGGGACTCGGACCCTGGCAGTTAATCCTCTTCTCACAAAGAAACCTCTCCTCTGTAGGAATCATGTCCTGCTTCTCAACAGTGTGCATGATTATTCCATTTCCTTTCAGTGGACAGCATGTTTCAACACTTATTAAATTGCCGTTTCTCTCAGCAGGGTCTGGGAGCCTGTTCTATTGCATCCCAAGAAGCACAAATCTCCCCCTGCGTTGGTGATAGCTGGTATCTGATCAATAGCAATGCAATCTTCTCTGCTGAGTTTTAAAGACGTTTGGTTGGGCTAAAAAATCAGTAAGAGTCATTTGATTCCCTTAGAGGGATGCCCTCTTACACCACCTGAGGATCTGGTCTCCATATTCTCTTTGCTTTACACAATTCAGACCTTTCAGACATTCATTTAATAGCAGTGAGGGAGCAGGATTTTGAAATGGCTGGGTTGGGATATCTTTTGTCATGGCTGTTTTTGTAAGTGCTTCATAGGAAAAAGCACCACTGAATTAGCTGTAATGTGTGATATCAGGAAAAAGCTCTCTTCTGAATAGCATCCAAAATCCTCAGCTATCTCTCCAGGCCTGTAGAGCTGTCTTGCAACAATGAGTCCTCTGTAGGTGGGTTGGCTGGGTGTTTTTGGCACGAGAGGAGCTCGCTGCTGGCTCCTCTGGCAGCAGCAAGTGTCCTGGATCAGGCCAAATAGCTTGCACACCACTGTCTCACTGGATGGCCAAAAATGATGCCTAGAAAAGCTTGTGGGAGAGGGTCAACCCAAAGTCATATGCCCCCAAAGGCTCTCCCAACCTCCAACAATTTGCAAGTTAGAGAATTAGCTGGGTTTAGTGATGTTCACTGTGCAGACAGCCCAGGTTGCTGTAAGAACCCAAAGTAGGCACTGCTTGCTGGAGCTTTCTGCTTTTTTTACCTGGGTTGCTCTCTGAGAGCTTGTCTTTCAAAGGAGGAAGAAGGGGTGGCAGACGCTGAGACGTCTGCAGCATCCTTCTTAATTCTGCTTCAGTCGCTTGTGGGAATATTTGGTTCTCATGCAGAGGGCACAGAGCACAGCTGATCCGTGAAGCTAATGGGACTCCTTCAGGAGCTGCCCCAAGCTGTGTCCCAAAACCAGGCAGCCTGCAGACAGACATGGTAAAGACCTTGGAAAAATGAATGGCTTAGGGGGAACCACCTTCCCTAACCCATTGCAAAGGTGGGTGAGTCCAAGCTGATCTGAAGGGCTCCTCCAGGGAAAGAGAGGTTGTGGTGAACCTCTTCTGGGAGGCTGAATGCATAAGGGGTTTGGGGCTTGGGCCCATGTGGTTAGGGATGTGGAGAGGGTGCCCTGTGAATCAAACTTCTGTCCCTGAATCCAGGGACTGACAACTGAAAACCCATCTCGTGCATCACTGCCCTCTCCCTTCCCCAGTTCACTGCCATAGCAGTGGCCTCATCCTGCTCCCATCCCAGGGCCACCATAGCATGACCCACAGCTCCTTGCTCTGGGTTGTCTTCTGCTGTCCTTAGCTGAGAGCTTTATCGCAGCTGAGTAAAACAGAGAATTACTCGTGGCAAACCATCGCCGGCGACTTCATTCTGTGCACCCACCTTCATTTTGCTGCTGAAAGCTCTTTCTCTGCTGAAGATGGGAAGGGCAGCTGGATTGTTTCTGGCAGGAGCAGTTTTTCTCTCTCTGTTCCCATTACAAATGCCCTGTTTCCTGGCTCCTGGCCATCTAGGAGAGTTATTCTGGCTCTCAGCCCCTGCGCGGGACGTGCCCACGACAGGGAGAGCCAGGCTGCTGAATGAGATAGAGCTGGAAATCCTCATGCAGGTGGATGTTTCCATTAGAAATCCTGCCCGTTTCTCCACTTTGCAGGATAAATATTGGTGCTGTGAGTGGCAGGACACTGAGGGCTCGGGAGAAATGTTCAGTAGAGCTAAGGAAAGCTTGTGCCCCTGTTCAGCAGAATAGGAAACTGCTGCTGGCAGGCAAAGGCACAGAAAGCTAAATGAGTCAAAAAGCAGGAAGCAGGGACAGAAAACCAGCAGAAAACCAAAACAGAGGCTTTCACATCCAAGCTTTTGAAAGCAGGCAGCAGAGAAGCCCCCAGACCGGGCTGGTGCTTAGGACCTGGCAGAGACAGAAGGCAAAACCCTGTCTTGACAGCACGATGACAGTGACACAAAGACTAGTGGTGGCAGGAGAACACCTCTGGGCAGCAGCTGCTGGCAGGCTCTGTGGGCACGGAGGGACACATGCCAGCACCAGCACAAATGTCTGCATGGTCTAGGGTTGCTCACGCACGTGTTGGCTCATTGCAAAACCCCGAGCATGTGGCCGGGGACTGGCTTCCCCTGCGGGTGGCTTTGTGACCTGCAGCGTGCTGCAAAGGAGGGAAACCCAGCGAGCAGTTTGAGACTTGCCAAAACAAAGGTCTAAGGATTTGCATTCAAAGATAAAGTCCTTAGGAGGTCAGGAGCAGAGCAGTCCCTGCAGACCGTGACACCAGCATCAGCAGGAGGGCTTACAAGTGTTACACCGCGCTCCTTTCTTTCCCCTTCCACCTCGCTCCCAACAAAAATTAGAAATTAGAAATTAGATATAAGAATAGTTCAGATGGAAGGGACTTACAAAGATCATCTAATCCAACTTCCTGACTTCTTCAGGGCTACCCAAAAGTTAAAGCATATTAATGAGGGCATCATCCAAACGCCTCTTGAACACTGACAGGCTTGGGGAATCAGCCACCTGGCTGGGAAGCCAGTTCCTCTGATAAATTAACATTACAGCTGTAAAATATAAAGCTGGGAAATGCTGCCTGCTAGGCTGAAATCTGAATCCCCCCCGCCTTACATACGATGCAAAGTCATGCTGCTGATGACGCGCTGCTTTTCCATTTAGTCCCTCTTGAAGGGTACCCGGCCAGGAGAATTTCTTATCACAAATTGATGAATACAGGCAAAATAGTAGATAGTCCCTTAACCTCATTCTTGGAAATAGCTAAACAATTTCTGTAGATGAGGTCAATGTGAGGTAAAGCATCCTGCCTAGAAAATACCAGACTATCTGGTTTCAGCTTTGCGAAGCTATAAGTTACCGCAAGTAAGCTCTTGTAGTGAAAAGTGTCAGGCAGCCTGAACTATAGGTATCTGTACGCACTCTGTGTATTAAAAGCCATGTTTACCAGGCACTGAACAACTTCTTGGGTTCCTCAGAAATTGTTTAAGAATTTATTAAAGCGGCTCTTCACTGGTGAAATCACAGTCCATAAGCAGATCCTTGAAACAGAGTGATTTTTGATTGCTTCCCATCAGCCCTGGTTTAATTGGAGCATCACGGGGCAATATTTTGTATCATGAGACAGGCCCTTTTTCCTTCCCACCCGGCTCAGTGATAGGAACGGCCTCGGCATGCTGCAGGATGCCACCCTAGTGGCCAGGGGATGATTTAGGGGATGGCCAGCCTGCGATGGGCTTGCAACAAGCATCAGAAGGTCTTCACGTGGCAAGTCCCACCGCAGTGGACATCCTCCTATTTTCTGCAAGTTGCTAAAAGTTGATGGGAATGGGAAACTGGAGAAGTTCCTTGAGGAGATGCACTGAGGGCTGTGAGTGCTCAGAAATTTGGGATGGGGAAGCCACAAGGGTCTGGGATTGCTCTCAGGGGAGCTCTTGTCATGGTGGTGCCACGTTCCTGCAGGCCCTGATGGGGAAAATGCCACAGCAGCGAGGAGCATTTCTTGCTCAGAGCAAAATCCTTCAGCCATCTCTACAAGGACTGCAAAAGAGAAATGGAAAATCACTCCATCTGTCCAGCCAAATATCTTATCTGCCCTTCCTTCCTCTGCTGAAAGGCTGCCTGTGGATATCAGCGAGTCTGGCCTCAAAACACCTCTGTGATCTGAGACAGCGTTCTCCCCTTGGATGAAGAAAGAGGAGCCCCAGGGTGAATAAGGGCTGGATTTCAACCAGCCCTTTTGAAGATCTGGCTCTTCGTGTCACAGTGGGAGTTGCCAGCTGCCTCGTGGTCAGGAACAAATCTGGCTCCCTTTTTTTTTTTTTTTTTTTTTTGAGTTTCTACCAGGAGCTGAGCTCTTTGAAATCTCTGGCATGATGTAACTTGTTTAAAATCACATCAGCAGCCTGAGGCAGAGCCAAGTTTTGAAACTGTTTCCCAAGCTCAGTGACTTAAGGAGAGGAATAGCTCTCTCCTCAGGACTGTTGTTTCCCAGGGCGCAGCTACTTCATCTGCAATGGTGTAGGTGGGGAACCAGATCCTGACCGAGTGATACTTTGGAAAGTGGAGGATGTAAGAGAGCTCATCTGTAGGTAAGGCAGCCTACACCGACCTGCAGGTGAGGAATATTTGAATGAAGAGTTGTAAAAGAGGTGGGCAGGGTGCTTCCCAGACCCAGCTGCATCCCACCCAGCCTTATTCATCCCTCCTGAAGGTGTTCATCTTCCTCCGGAGACTAGAGAGAGAGAGTTTACACAAGCTTAAACTGTATTCCTAGCTTTCAGGGGGTTAAATGAACCTTTCTTTTTGTGCTGAATTTCCCTTGAGTCTTGAAGCTTCTGGAAGATGGGAAGAAAGCAAGGGTACCTTTATTTTAGGATGGCAAATAGATGGATTCCGGTAATGATAAGTCTGCTGGTTTGCTGTTGGTGCTGGACTGAGATAAGGAAAAAAGGGAACGTGGCTGGGAGCCTGGGAATCACGTCTGTATGCAACGACGTGCAAAACCAGGCTGGGTGCATTTTCTGCTCACTAGTGGGTTTGGGTCCTGATTTTAGGAACCACAGACTGATGTGCAGAAATCTGGGTGAGCTAGACAATAAAACAAATGATATCCCTGCACCAAAGCCTCACTGCTCTCCTCTACAATGGTGAATCACTGACCCACTTTCCCAGTAGTGTCTTAAAAACTGAAGACACCAAATGTGTTTAAAGGATTTAAAGTCCTTAGGAAAAAAAAAAAAAAAGAAAAAAAAAAAGAGAGAGAGAGAGAAAGATCCCTGGCAGTTCTGCAGATGATGGTCTCGTTTGGTGTGTGACAGCTGAATGGGAGCACTGTCCCTGCCCGGCTGATCCGGGCTTGGCACGGACGAGCTGTTTTACAAGCAGTTTAATTCCCTGCCTGCAGCAGTGCCAGGGTGGAGGGGGCGAGGGTGAAATGGGGGGAAGGCTCATCTGCTGCCAGGTTCACTTGCTGCCCTGGAGGAACTAAACTGAGGCTGCTCCTCCCCTGGCTTTTACATGGACTTTCATGAAGATGCTCCTGCGTGGGATCAACAGGCAGGTGGAGAGTGCTCAGAGAAGAACCAAGAAAATGCTTAAAGGGCTGGGAACCTGCTTCGCTGTGGGGAGCTCCAGGATCTGCCTGTACATGGGTTAACAAAGAAAGATTCAAGGGGTGCCTTTATGCCAGCCCACGAACAGCATGGAGAACAAAAATCAATGATGGAGGCTCTTCAGGCCTGCAGACAAAGGTATAAGAGCCGGTAGCTGGATTTGAAGTGGGAATCAGTGTCCAAAGCCCATGAGCTAGGCTGACCAGCAAGTCAGAGAAAATGATCACGATGGATTTTTTTGTAATTTTCTGAAAAATCTCTGAAGCCCCAAATGCAGCTGATTTTTTTTTTTTGGGGGGGGGGGGGGTAGCTAATAGGGAATTGAATCATTTTTAAGCTGTTACAGATAGTGCAGCAGAGCAGTATAAATCACCATAATCAAAACAGAGCTGCTCTATGACACAGAAAGCTGAACAATGAGCCTCCGCATAAATCCACTCCACCTATTAGGCAGAAAAGCCCAGATAGTCAATATTCACATTAAGCATCCATCAAAAAGTGCTTCATGGATTGCACTCCCATTTGGGAACTTCTCCATTTCATAGTCAATTGGAGCTGTACAGCTGACGATTGCCGTCGGGTAACACCACCTTCATGGGATGTAAACTCACCTGGGGATGTGATGCTCGGGTCTGCAGCAAGTATAAATGGGGGCAGCTTGGAGCAACTCTGCTGATACGCAGCAGTTGGGGGTCTCACCTCACAGCCAAAGGTGTTACTCCTCTGCGGGACTTATCTCACCTGTGGGCGTAGCAGATGGTATGTACAAACAGGAAAACATAAAGAGGTTCACTCTTGTATTCGTGGCTCTTATCGGGAGATGGCATTGCTGCCTCTTGGGCTTCTTTTCCTAAGGTAGCAAGAGATCTCCATGAAGTCTGCAAGGACAAATTTCTGTTTTCTGTGACTAAATATTGAAGAGAGGTGTCAGGGCCAGTGGTGAGGAACCCTAAAAGGACCTGGAAGTGGTGGAGGTGATGGTCTCACGTTGTCTCACCCCTGTGGCACACCAGGGCTGCCCCAGGCTGGCACATATCCACCCTCCCTGCCACCATGCATATGCAGGCAGGTTGCAAACCTCTCCCCCTTCCTCCTCTCTGCCACCTCAAGGAGTGCTTATAAAAGCCACCGGTTTTAAATTATAAGTGAATGTGTCTGACCTGGGGCAAGTCTTTAAGCAAAGAGGAATTCCTCAGCAGGAATGAGAGCTGAGCATGTCACCCACAGGTTATGTCTGTGGCCATGAGAGGGACTGCACCAGCCAAAACCAGCCAGGGTCCCACGTTTCAGCACAAACCTAAAGGCTACAAACACCATGGTGATGTTGAAGGCCAGGGGCTATTTTTTCTAAGACATATAATAATAATATAACATAATAATAGAATAATAATTTAACATATAATAATAATAAAACATAATACATATAAAGAGGTGGATGGAAAAAGGGGTTGAAAAGAAATATGGGAAAGGGGAGAAATAGGGAATACAATAATTGGTACCACAAGGTGCAGAAGAAGGTCCCACCTCCACTGTGCATCACTTAGCACCGTGCCTGTATCGGCAAGTGATCAGGCGTGAAACAGAACACCAAACATTCCGGCAAACCTTTGGTTTTAAACATTTTGAACCTCAGTTCTCTATTTGTAAGTAGGGATAATGCACTCAAAGGATGCAAAGATTAGTTAATTAATGGGTTGTGACATACTCAGATGCTGTGATAATGAGCACTGCTAGGAAATCCATGATTAAGGCGCTGGTTCAGTGTATTTTATTTAGATGTCTAACCAGAGAGATGGGCTCAGACCCTGAGGCCATCTGGGCTTTCCATCCCTTTCTGTTGCTTATGCAGGGAATTCAGTACTATTTTTTGGAGATAGATTAGAGCTTCCCCCGAAAGCCCCAAGGAAAAATGGCACATCATCCTACAGCTAAAGTGGTTTGTATCATGACATACGTGCTTGTAAGCCATGCTGAACCCTGGAAACCTCAATTCTGTGGGGCTGAGCCCTGGGAGTGGGAAAACCAAGGGCAGTGGATGAGCCATGGCCCAGCCATCAGCGGTACCACAGCGGGTTGGGTGATTTTTGAGCAAGGATCCATCGCATTGAGCACTTCCCTTTAGGCAGCTGTCAAGAGAGATGAGCTGAGACTCGTGAAGAGCTGGCAATGGGACAGCGTGGAGCAGCCGGGGGTCTGGGGTCGGATGGGAGAGGACCAGAGGCCAAGGTCACTGTGTGACGCATGGAGCGCGGCAGTGTGAGGGATGCAGGCTGGGGCCAGCGTCCGTCCCGTGCCCTTCCCGAGGGCAGAGCAGGGCAGGGAGGCAGCCTGCCCAAAGGATTCATGAATCACCAGAGCCTTTAGAGGGATCTCACGGGGATAACGCCTCCTCTGAGCTGCCCATGAGTCAGGCCTGCTGCTGAACTGGTGATTGGGAGGCTTTAAGGCAATGGAGGAGGAAGGCAAAGGGAACAAATGTCCTTTCTGTGTCCTCTCTGCTTGCAGCCTCTTCCGCAAGCTCCCTGTCCTGGAAATCACTGCAGGCTCCTCTGGTTGTGAAATGACCTGGAAATTTCTCAGCCACCTCCCCTCTCTTCTGCTCTTGCTGTGAAGGCACGTAGCACCCATCTGTGAAGCAGCACCCATCTGAGGTAGCACCCATCCACGGGGCTCTCACCACCTCACACGGGGTGCCTTGGTTGGGGTGGCTGCTTCCCATCAGGTACCTGCTGCATTTTCCATCCTCTTCCCTGACTGCAGCTCACATGTGCTGCTCAGGAAGGCCTCTGCTGGGCCCTAGTTCATGTCCCATCCTTCCAGGCTGCAGGTATATGACGTTAGGGGGTGTTAAGGGGATGCCTCACCCCACTGGGCTGGCCCAGAAGCCTGGGGCAGAGCCAGGTTTCAAACTCCATCCCCAGACAAAACCCCCTTATCTGTTCCCATTAACAGATCTTATCTGAACCCTTCCTGTTCCCATTAACAGATCTTCCTTGGATAATTCCTCCTTTGCACTGGGTTGGTGGATCTTCCAGTTCTCATTTTGCGGAAGCTTTTCTTTCATTGACTTTAGTTTTCACTTTGCTGAGGCTTTTCTTTCATTGACTTTTTTTTTAAGTCAAGTCACAGGGGCTTGAAAGAAGATGACTCATCCCCTTAGAAGTCCCAGCAGCTCATATCTCCTTTTTGGCACCAGCTGGGAGGTGGGAAAGAGGGAGGGGGAATAAAAAAAAAGAGAAATCAATGCATCTTTTGTATGATTTTCCACAGCTCACCTGTTCTCTGTGCTCTCTTCACACTGCCTCTCAGCTGGGGAAGATAAGGTAATTTACTTGGTGGCAATACTTCTGCCCTTTTAGTCTTTAAAAGCCTTAATTCATTAGCAGAGGTATGATGTGAACAAGCCCGTAGGATGTGAGTAACTATTTTTGGAGCATTTTAGAAAAAAGACAGATATTTTTCTTCCCCTCTGTATGTATAAATATTCATACAAATACACACAGATTTTGCTGACCACCATGAGGGTGGTCTATAAAATCACGATACACACAGAGATGGATCAGGCTGGTTGTTTAGTTTCTTTTCCAGGAGGAAAAATAGGATGCAACAGGTGGCAGCCTCCAAACAGATGAAGTACACAGCCTCGTGCAACAGGTAGTCAGGCTGCTGACTCCTTTCTGCAGGGCGTTGTGGATGCCAAGAGGTTCCATGGGAGTAACTGGGAAAAAATTCAAGGAAGAAAAAACGTCAGATGTGGTAAATTAGACAAAGGCACCATCTCTGTGGAAAGCCTGAAATGGAAAGAACAGGAAGAGTATCTGGAAATGATCACTGTGTGCTGGCTGCTTTTCATGTGTTTCCTTTGGCATCTGCTGTTGGCCACGGGGCTGGGCAAGCCTGTGGTCTGGCTTGATTTTGCTGCTGTTGCGTATCCCCCTTCGCCCCCAGTGAGGCCACATTTTATCCTTTCCTGCTGCGTGGGACCTGGAGCTGTCACCAAACCAACACAGTCCTTGTCAGAGGGACACAAACGGGGGCCACCAACTGCTTCCAGATGTCTCAAAGCAGAAGCAACCTGGGTAAGGGGCTTGTGCCATGAAGCAGGAGCTCAGATGGACACTGATGAAATTCCTAAACACCTCTGAGTCAGCCTGTCCCATGGCTCAGGTCAACACCACAATTCTACCAGGTGCCTCATACACTCTTCAGGGTGGAGATGGCCTCAACCACAGCACAAGCATCTTTGGCAGGCTATAGGCCATGATAAAAGCACCAGAACTCTGCTACCTCTTTGGTTTTGAGCCCCACAAAGGCATGCTGTGGGACGCTAGGAGGAGGATTTTTTTTTGATTTTCTCATTCCCCATCAGACGAGATCAGTTTGTGCCACCAGGATTTGGTCAGAGGCAGGAGAAGTAAGGGATGCAGAGGCAATGTTTCAAGGCCAAGAGACAGTTATCAGAGCTCAAGGGGAAGAGGATGAAGATGTGCCTCTTCCATTGCACATCAAAACACACCAGCCAGTGCTACCACCCTATATAAATGCTGGGAGGAACCAGCAGGGGCATTTGGGGACCCTCTGGCACATTAGGCAGTGAAGTCTCCAGGTCCCATTTACTGGCCCACACATTTTAATGTGCTGCAAGTAAGAAATATATTAAATGCTTGATCAAGAGGCACCAGTCGCTCCTGCCCTACAATCCCATCCATGGTGATGCCACCATCACCAGATCACAGCTCCTGGCAGTGTATAAAACCAGTTCTGGCAAGAGGGTGATACTGGGGGCTGGTGAGGAGGAGAGGAGCACCGGTGTTTTGGCAGTGGTGATTTGGGATCCAGCAGACAGCGGGTATGAGCTTGGCACCTGACCTGCTGGTAAAAAGGGATCCCTGGCTGAGGAGTCTGTGTTCATGGCTGTGCAGGCAGAGGGCATGGAGAGCTGGACCAAGAGCACATGCATGAGGGAAGCAAACCTGAGTTGCCAGCCTGTTTTTTTTTTTTTTTTTTCCAGTTGGTGCAGGTGGAACTGGGTTTAAGAGTTTACAGTAATTTTGGAAAAACATGGGGGAAAAAGTTAAAAAAGGAAAAAGTAAATAAGTGCTAACAATGTCCCCCACAGATCAGCTTTAACTACAAAAGCAACAGAATTGGCCTTTTAAAGGTCAATCAAAGTGAAAATGTTTGCAGAAAATCTCTTAAATGCTTGAATCCCTCAATTGCTTTGCCTCGGGTCCCCTGCTCTGGCAGCTGACTGTCGAGAGGCAGACCCTGTTGCTGCTCTGCAGGTGCCTGTGACCATGAAATGCAGCCCTTCATCCTCCTGGGTGCAATCTTCCTCCACAAATGCCCTCCTGCATTTCTTACGGCTGAGCAGCATCTGGTCCTGGCTGCGGATGGGAAGGGATGCGGTGGCATGAAGAGAGGGAAAGGGAGCACCAAAGGGTCCCTTCCAACTCGGGATATTCTATGATTCTATGATTCAAAGCTGGGGTGGTGGAGAAGGGCTGGTGGGCTGGGTTCATTTCCAGGATCCCTCATCTCCGAGGTCCTGGAGCATTGGCAGAGATGAGTTAATCATGGTAAGCAAGAGGTGGAGACAGTGGTGAAGAAGGAAACTCCATGGTCCAGGCAGATGCCTGACAACACAACGTCTCAGATATTTTCCATCCCCACTACAACCTTGTTTTTTGCTGTGAGGTAGAACCAGAGATAGAAAGGAGGTGGGTTTCCAGAAGGATTTCCTCCCAGGGTCCATTTTGCCTGCAAACTGTCCATGAAGGGAGAACCCTTTCCACCTTCTGCACCATCTCCAACAGATCTCAGAGCCCATGAGGGTCCTGGCTCTGACTGCATGCAGCAGTCCCTACACGACCTACCCAGACTCCTACTGCCTCTGCAAGAAATTGCTGCTCCTTTCTGTAAGGCTTGGGGTAGGCTTTCACTGTTTTGCTTACGATAATAGCAATAATAATGACAATAATATGATGATGGGGAAGATGGATGTCTGTGGGTTTGTAGAAATGTGAGTTGTTCTCCAGAATCTCCTGCTGCTTTTATAGCATTCAGAGTTGGTGGGGTGTGTTATAATGCCCTGGCACTCCCTTTGGACAAAAGCCACATCTCAGGCTCAACACTGACTATTCACACATGCTGTTTGTTTGCTGAAAGTGGATACTGAGACCCGTTGTGCGTTTGTTTTGCTGGAAAAAAAGGACCTCAGCCACAGCAGCTGGAAAAGAGAAGAGTTGCATCCCTCCTGTGAGGCAGCTGGGAGAGGTGCCTGATGCGAAGTCAAGGCTTTCATCATGCCCGTGGGGATCACCATCCCTCTTTGGTTTCTGGTTGGAGATATACATTCAGTGACTGCACAGATGTTTGCAGGGAGGTGTGCCTGATGGGGCTGGAAGAGATGCACTGACCCTGCAGGTGAAGGGGTTGGTTGGTGCCTTTCCTGGGGTAGGCAGCTGATCTCATCCGTGTCCTTTCCAGGCACAAGTCCACCCTGAGTCAACCTCCATCGCTGCTGAAAGGTGCTGGGTCTCACCCTGCAGACGGACTGCACTCAGAGCAGTGTGGGGCCCAGAACAATATATAAGAATAGGACCTTGGTTTTCTACTTAGGAGGGGCAGAGTCACCTGGACCTACTTATAGGGATCAAAAACAGATGATGAAAAGTCATCCTATAGCCTACTTGATGCTCAGTCTACCAAAAAGCACAGAAATCCCTCTTCTACCTCTGAAAAATATGAATTACTCAACACAGTCCCCTCTTGGTGTTGCCCTTGGCTCCCCTCTGGGCTCTGCCCATGCAGTGGGTGCTCAGCAGGACACCAGGCTGTCATCCTGTATGCTCCCTGCAGGATGGCTCACACCTGAAAGTGGGGCATGTGAAAGCCTCCCCACACTTGTTTGCCATCAGAAACCGTGCACAGATCCTGATGGTGATGGGTCCCAGGCTTCAGTCCAGCCCTGTGGGTTGGAGTGCTGCATCCTTCCCCCACCAGATGTGTCTGGGAGACTTCAGGCCTTGGAGCTACGTCTTTGGCAGAGCCCCAATGGGTTAACACCTCCCCCCAAATTTCCTCAGCTCTAATCTGCCCGGAGCTGCCCCCTCACTCCTCTCCTTGTCACTCCTGGAGCATCACTTCCACCCCTCAGCCTCCAGCATCCCTCAGCTCCCCAGGCCCTGCTCCCCTTCTCCAGGACCTGGGGCAGTCACCCGAGGGTTTGCTGCTCTCTCACAGGTTGAGACTAGACTGGATTCTCTCCACCATGAACCCAGCCTTAAACCAGACTCGTGAAGGGACCCAATGTCCTCCCATTACTTCTGTCTCCACATCTACTCCTCTGCCCTCAGGACCACCACCCACCTCCTTTTCCCATCTGCTGTTCCACTCTTTTGCATGCTGGGCTGCACCTTTCCTCTCCATCTTACTGACTGTAGCTCCTGATATGGACCAGGCTTCATAACAGCTCCAGGAGAAGTGGTACCACATGTACAGCAGCAAGACAGATGGAGGATATTTGTCCTAGTGCTTCGGGAGTGAGAACGGAGATATTGACACTTGTCAATCACAGCCACCACTGATCTGTCATTAGCAGTGATGAGGAAGCAGTGGAAACGCTCTGGAGTGCCAGCACAGCTAATAGGAAGGGTAGCATCACGTTTCCCTCCCTCCCCTCTCACTTTTGGGATGATCAGAGGAAGCCAGTGAGTTGCAGAGATTCCATCTCGTCTGTCTCTCACTTGTCTCCTTTTCTTCCCACGGGACTCACAAGGGCTGTGATCTGCAGCGGAAAGCAGCGTCTTAAGTAAGCAGGATTTGCTTCTGGCTGAGGTGCGAGGCGACATACAGAAAGAAAAAGCCATCGATTTGGGTGGGACATTCTGTGTCAAACTGCTGTGTCACAGCTGGGCTGGATTTGACTGGGATTAGTTATTATCTGGGCTAATTCGTATGCTTTGGGCTTGTTTCTGGTTTTCCTAGGACCACCCAGCTTACATCTTTGGAAAAAAGTCCTTTAATAGCACTGTACTTCTGTTTTGCACCTCTGTGAAAGGCAGAAGCATTATAAGGTCTCACTCTCATAAATCACCCTTTATTCGGGGACTCTCAAGTGGCTCTGGGAGAGTTCTAGTTGGTACAACCCCAAAAGCATATCAGGGGCAGGCAGGGAGCTGAACTGTCTGGAAGATGATCCAGACCTCATCTAGATAAGTGAGTAGTATTTACATAGCTGCCAGAGAGTGGGTGGAATGTGGCTTAGGGAAGAGATTTTGGCACCTACCAGTTCATTAAGGACCTTGAGGTCAGCGTACAAAATGACACTCGAGGTACTTCGTGTTACAACGGGAAGAGTGAGGGCTGGTGCCCACTTCAGTGCAGCTCCTGGGGGACCCCAGCCACGTTCCCAAATAGTGCAAGACCAGGACCCAGGCGTCCTGCCTCCTCCTCTCCTCTCTGGGCTCCTGGAGGACGCTGCTTGTCGGGCTTGAGCTCTCTGGACTGGCAGATACACTGCTGGCAGTGCAAATAGCTCTGCTGCTATTCCCAAGGGAGCCTGGGGAGATCCGAAGTCGCTGCAAGCTATTTCAGGCTGTGCTGGCTGAAGGAGAACTGATGGCTCTCTCCTGTCAGTCCAAACTCAGAGTTCACTGTGATCCCGGGAGGAGAAAGGGACCCTTAGAGCTTTGAGGCCAAGCAGCTGCCAAAACACCCTCTAAAGAATGGGCTCAGCCCTTCCTCGTCTCCCTGAGGGCTTGTCTGGGAGGCAGGAAGAGCAGGCCCAGCCTGCCACACTGGGTCACCTGTGGGGACCAGCCCCAGACCCCATCTCCAGCACGGTGCAGGACCACTGGGGAAGGCTGAGAAAGTTCTGAGAGCAAGGAGAAGTGCCACGGGCCTTCCTGGGTGTCTCCAGGTGTCACTTTTAAGGTCTAAAATAGCCAGGATGTTTTACAGCGTATGCTTGTCAGGTGAAAAGTCTTCTGGTTGTGTTAGATGCTTCACCCGGGTGTTATCCTTTTAGGGTTTTCCAACATAGGAAGACATGCAAATAAAGATATGCCTCATGCATATTCTGGCTTGTTATTTCCTGGGGGCATCTCCTGCTGCACGAGGCTTTCAGGACCTTTTTGTGTCTGTAGGGCCAGAAGCAAGGGTAGCCCTGGTGGACCTGCCATGCCCAGGGGGCAGGTTGAGCTGAGAACTGAAGGATTTGGGGACCCTGAGGGTTAGGTAGGTAAATCACCATCTTTTTGTTCCAGTGGGAACTCAGACAGAGACAGCTCGATGCAGGGAGCCTTCACAGCTTGTTTTCCATAGGAAATGAGCACTGGCGCTCATCCTCGGCGTACCCATGTGTGACCGCCCGTCTCCCCCTCCTGCAGCTGCTTCTGAGCTGGCGAGATGAAGCCTTGGGACACCAGGCTTCATCTGCTGCTGGCTGGGGGGGGTTCCTGTTGCTGCCTCCCCCAGGCACCCCGTTGGTCAGGCACCGTCTGTGTGTGTCTGCCGGCAGCCAGGGCTCCAGGCTCCCCGCATCTCTCCCCGCTCCTCTGATGTTGCAGGAGCCCAGGCGAGCGGATTTGTTTTCCCCCAACTCGTGCACATCGCAGCTGACAGCCTTCGAAACACCGCCGTTTTGACAGGGAATATTCGCTTTGCTTAGGTCTGCCGTGGTCTTCAAGGTTATCACTTCATCTCGTGGCTAATTAAGAGTGACCTGGTCCGAGCCATCGCAGGCTGCTGCCGTCACTGCCAGAGACAGGCGATGATAAAGAATGATCTGGTGTTTAATTAGCCCCTGTGAATCTCTGCAGGCTCCTAGCAGAGGCCAGGGTTGGAACGGGGCAGGGCGGGATGACAGCAGGGTTTTGCTCATCTTTGCTTCCCGCTGCAATGCCCACATTGGTTTGCTGGGGCTGGCAAAGAGCAGGCAGTGCTCGGAGCAAGCCCAGGCTTTAAAATGAGCAGCAAAAATCCTGGCATCCTGGAGGACAAACTGCCTTTACACGCTCCAGTGGCCGGCATGCCAGGCTTCGTGATCAGCCTGGATCCATCTGAGAGCTTCTCCTGCCTTCGTCTCCTTGCTTCGTTGGGTCATAGGGGGGCTGAGAAAGTGAAACAGCCCTGAACAGCCCTCTTGGGTCAGCCAAAGATGCCTCTAAGCCAGAGCAGTGTTCCTGACCAGCAGGTGAATAAGGAGGAAGATTAAAATAAGCAAGGGATGGCCTTTAGGGTTGCTATATATTCAGAGATGTCCCATCTCCTGGCTATGACACCATTACCCAGGACTGTGATGTTTAACAGCCACCTTCAGCCACCCTTACAGAGGCAGAGGTGGCCTTTGGGTGCTGAATACCCCTGGATAGATTTTATTATGGCCCCTTTCTTCACCCCTGTGATAACATCCTCTTGTGCCAAGGAGTTGTGCAGCTCAGCTGGATAACAAGTGAAGCAATTCCTCCTTTGGCTGCTTTTGCATCTGCCAGGGGATCTCTTCTCTGTCTCCAGTTGGAGATGCTTTCGGATTTGTAATGAATTTTGCCCCCCAACTGGATGTACCAGCCGCGGAGTCCCTTGGTCGGAACAGACATGTGGGTGGGAGGGCTGCTGATGGCCAGCCAAAGACCTGACACCCTGCAGAGGAACAGATCAGTGGAGAACTTGTCTCATCCCCTCTGGTCTTGGTGGTCCGACTGTTCTGGCAGCATCACACTCAGTCTGACAGCATCTGCCTGCCTGGGGTGGGCAGAGATAGGGCTGGGTTTCAGGCCAGCCTGGACAGAGAGCAAAACTTTTTGCTTCATCTTCTGGGTCAGGCTGCATCCTAGAGCTGCCAGCTTGGCTTCATTTCTGGGAAGAAGACACTTTATGTGTCAACCTTTTTCAGCTCTCTTAAAAGAATAGCGTGTGTGTGGGGAGAACAAATGCGCAGCCCCAAAATCTCTGACAAAAAGGGGTCCAGGATGTGGCAGAGTCAACGGCTGTGCTCTGAGCCTGATGATTGCCAGATAGGGCCAGGTCAGATCTTGAGAATTTGGGCTTGCCTATTGAGTCCAGTGCTCCCCCTGCCTGCTGCAGACCTGAGATCAGCCAGAGGTGAGCTCTGTGCTGCTCCACATCTCCTGCGTGGAGGCACCCACCAGAGAAGCAGGAGGAAAGGATCTCAAAGCTGTTCATCAGCTGGATCTTGGGGTAAAGGTTCACTCACTTTGGATGTGGGATCTCCATCCACATCCCCTTCCAGTGGTTCGGCTCCATAAAATCTGTAGCCATTCCCAGTGTCTTGCTGTGGCCATTCACATTTTTCAGTACCATTTGGAGTCGGGGGTCTGGGCAGAGAATGCAGCTCTCTGGCTGCCAGGGGCCAGGCAGGGACAAGGTCACCCTTCCACCTTCGTGTAGCACTCAGGAAGGTGTGCAGGGTGAGCCCTTGTCTTTGTCCAATTTTTGGGCAGAGGATGCTGTGTTGCCAAGGAGACCAGCACACCGGGTATTCTTGGAGTCCTAAATATACTCTTCAAAGGGAGGATTTTGTGCCTCCCAGGCTCTCCACCAGCACAGCTCCTTTGATTCCCGTTCATCCCTGACCCACCTCAGGCAGCGCTGGCCCCGTTCCCAGTATGGTGCAATTCAGGGGACGATGACCAAGGATTCCTGCAGCTGATTGATTGCATTTGGTGCAGGGAGGATGCTGTGGCCTTTGAACTAAGCACACCTGCATGGTGCAGGCTGCTGAGAAGCAGGGTGAGGAGTTTGCAGGGTGAACTCTGCTACCTCAACCTCTGTCTCCTCTCCTTGCCGGGCCAGAGGTCCCTTGCAAGGTTTCACAGCTCTTTTAGAGGACCACAAAAAGGAAACCTAACAAAAAGGGGGAAACCTTGTCCTGCTGAGCAGCTCCAGAAACTTCAATTATTCCAAAAAAGGCCACCACATCTTTTTACTGTCATAGGAGAGGTTGGGCTTTGAAAGTTTGCTGACCTTTGGGGACTTGTGCTCCTGGGATGTGGAGCTGCCACCACTCAGTTGTGGCAGTCTGTCCCTGATTTTTTTTTTGCTCAAGCTGCTGGTGTCCTCTCTGGAGAGCCGGCCATCACATCTCCTGAGATGTCTGGGCTTTTGGTGACCTCTCCTTGCATTGGAAATTCAGGCATTGCCAGCCAATGAGAAGATGAACTTGCTGCCATGGGCAGGTTTTGCAGGGTGGTGCAGGAGGACTGAAGCTCTGGCTCTCCCACCATGCCATGAGTTCATCCCCATCTCATGGAGAGAAGACTGGGGCTCAAATAGGGGGATTTGGACTCCTGAAGGGTCTCAGGGCTGCTATCCACAGTCCTTGGGCTACAAAGGTTGCACCAAGAGACAGCCTGGATCCAGGTCCATGGCCAAAGGGGGGAGCACCAGGTCTGATGAACCCTTCTAACCCTAGGACAGATGAAAGGTGGTCGGGGATGGGGGTCCTCTTTGCCTCCTCCTTTCCCAAGCAACTGCTTTGACCCAGTCCTGCCTGAGCATGAACAAGACAACAGCTATTGCAAGAGCAAGCCACTGTCTGTGTGCCCTAGTGAAAGACAAACACTAATTCCACTAGAAAACTCCACTTAGGAAAGACATGGCGAAATTTGTGGTGCTGCCCATGGATTAAAAACAAAACAAAGCAAAGCAAAGCAAAACAAAACAAAACAAAACAAAACAACAAGATCACAAACTTGAAGGAATTGCCTGGCACTTGACAGAGTTAAAATCTTCAGGCAAGATTTTCACCTTTCTGACTTTTTGTTGCCTCCCCTCTAATAAAAGTTACTCAATTGCAAATATTATTAACCGATAAAAACTGCTGGCTCAGGCACAGGTTTCAGACATGCTGATTTCCAGATCCTCGTCACTTTGGCTGGCTCCAGCTGCCACAAAAAGAAATGAGCTGACAGCTTCAGAATTAGAAACCCTCTGCCACCTTCCTCTTTGCTGGAAGTGGTGAAAGATTTTTGGAGACAGAAGACAATCACTTTTTAAAATTTTATTATTATTTCCTCTTCCTATACCAGTGGAGCTAATGTTCCAAAATAAGGGGACCATCTTGAGAACATGTAGAGCTGGGCAGCTTCAGAAGTGGATTTGGAAGCAGAAGGGATGACCATGGCAGCAATCACCCTCTGCAATCAGGAGGCTGTGTAGATCTGTAACATTTGGTGCCCTGTTTCCTGGAGATTTTGGTGGGACTTAGGTTCCCCAAAGTCTTAGAGGGTCATTTGTAGCATTTGGTGGCCATTAAGTTTAGATTCACTAAGCCAGGAGAAAGCCAGCCCAGGAGGAAGAAAGGACCAGCACAGCTCAGCACAAAGCATTGTGCTCTTTTCAGAAGCTGAAAGAGCAGCTGAAGGAAAGCAGAAGGAGGAGGAAATTTGGGGAAATGGAAGGGAAGATAAAAATGAGTAAGGCAGCATTAAATGGGAAGCATCCATACACCCTCAGGTACATAGTCAATGGTAGGTAGGTCACCAAGGCTTTTGGTCGAGGGGACATGGCTGCTAAGATGGTGATCCAAACCAAATATTGTGTGGGGCCATTTGTGCAGCACCAAACTCAGCATACCAGGGAGGCAGTGACCAGGATACGGCTGGGTCTGACCCTGGGGATCAGCCTGGAGTCACTCAGCCTCTGAACGTGCCCCCCTGGTTTCTTCCTGCTTAGGTTTATGGGCTGGGGTGGATCCTGGGAGAGCTCCTGGTTGAAATGTACTTGCACTTCCCAGATGTCCCATATCTTTTGAGGGGAGACTGTTCCAGAGAGATGAAGATGCCCTACCTGCTCACACTTTTCTTGTCTTGAGTTCTGAGCATTTTCTTGGCTCTTGTGCATCCCACGACCTTGCCCTGGGGCCCAGCCAAGCATTGGGTTAAGTGGCTCCCAAACTTAAGAGCAACAAGGTGGGAGGGGAACAGCAAACTGGTAACGTACAGGAACATTGCGAGCTCAACCCTGGGCTGAACTCGGAGGAATTCAGAGATCTGGTTGCAAAATTAAACAAGGGCCCTTACTGGCAGGCAGCCCTGGCTGCTCGCATTTTCAAAGCGCTTCTGCTTTGAGTTCACGGGATGCGCAGGGTGTCATTTTTCCTTGATGGCCCCATCCAGCAATCCTCCAAACAAACAGAACAGCAAGAGCTCTGGAAAGAAAATCAGCTGTGCAGGGAGAGCGGAAGGGCCTGACCGAGGGAAGGCACTTCATTTGGAGGAGGGGATATAATCACGCACAAGATGCAGTCTTTGAGAACCCTGTGCTGGGGAAAATATGTGTTTGCATGGGGATCAGTGGTGTCTAAAGGGTAAATGAAGTGCTTCTAGCCTGTTGTTCTGGCTGCAGACCTGCAGAGACACTCAATTCAGTTCAATTGGAAGGGTCTGGGTTGTATTATGAAGTAGAATCCAATTTCTTTCCAAATCATGACACCTTGCATCAGAAAAGCACTTTCCCCTTCGTACCCAGGAGCTTTTGCAGATCTCTGTTGAGCAGGATGATCCAGAACAGCACTGACTTATTGCTGAGGCCTGGAGAATGGTGTTTGGGGAAGCTGGTCTGTACCTTGAATGGCTCATTGGTCCTGGGGATGAAAAATATTTGCTACCCATTTGGTTTCACTGCTCCGATGAGGTGTGAAGATGGTTTGGGAAAGGTTTGGTGGCATTTGGGCTGTATTCTGTGTCTGTGTGCGTGGCTGTACCAGAGGTTTTTCTTGGCTGCACTCACCAAACTAGGGAGCACCCAACCTCTTGGCCCTTGTCTGCCATGCCACAGCTCTTCCACATCACTGCATGCTGCCCCCAAAATGACTTGGTTCAAGCCCTGTATCACGAAAATAAATATTTTCTTGGTAGAAGATATTTTCCTGCTAAAAACAAATTTCCAATCAGTAATTCTATTGATTTATGAAAGAGAAAAGTGTGCTCATGATGGTAACCACCCCCTGATAATCCTGCTGCCATTGTTCCCCCAAAGTCCATCAGATCACACATAGCCATCCACCAAGCATCTCCAGCATGGCTGTGTTATCCACAAGGAAAGAACACTTTGCAGGGGTAAAAAAAATAAAATAACAAAAGTGGTGAACAAGGTGACCAGGTAATGCTTGCAGACTCTTGCCTAGCCCTAACAAAGACAACTGGCACTGAGTACTGTCACCCTGATATCTGAGAGGTGATAATGGAGCTGATGTACCGTGAATGCCTGTGGACATGCCACTGGTGGAAGCTTTGAGCTCACGTGTTCCTGACTCTGCTTGCAATGACCAAAGTGCTGCTTTCACATAACTGGTTGGCGTGGCCTTCCCCATTTCCTTAGAACAGCATGGACTCAGGGTAAGGATCAGGTTATATTACTAAGCTGAAGAGTGTGTCCCCTGGTAACACAGATGTAAGGCTGGACTGACACCCAGAGCATGTCTGCCACAGAGGAAGGTGGCACCAACCCCGTCTGAGCACAGCCTTAATTTGAGTTCACAGTTCTCTCATCTCCCTAATTCCCCTGTCTCGTTACACCACTGTACGTGTTATGGAGGCTTTTTAACAGGCAGCAGCAGCAGGAGCACCCAAGAAGCTGCAGTGGGCATGGCTGGATGAGCTTTACTGTTGTAACCCTGCCTTTGGCCCCTTCACCCTGGAAAGGTTACATGGTTCTGTGTGGCTGCAGGGGCTGATGCACTCATGTGGGTTACCCAGAAAGGCTGTGGAAACACATCCCTGGAGATACTCAAAGCATGCACACGATCATTGGCAACCTGCTCTAGCTGGCCCTGCTTGAGCAGGGGGGGCAGACCAGAGGTCCCTCCAACCTCAACCATTCTGCTTGTCACTGACACAAGGACTGCAAAAACTCTTCATCTTAAATGCCAGTGCTCCAGAACATGGTGCACACCTTTGAAGTCTCCAGAAGTACTTTTGTGGGATAGTACATCAGTAAGGACAATCATACCACCAACCACCAGGGGATGGCACCACCTGGAGAAACTGAACCCCAGAGACAGGGGGTTTCGGTCCTGCACACAAATTTAGGGACATCACAACTCCCAGGGAATATTTGGGCAGTGGACGTTTCCCGCTGGCAGCTGCCAGGCAGGTGCTCACAGCCACGTTTCTGCCTCCTCCAGTAATAACCCAAACAGCTCGGTGTTGGGGCTGGGATAATGGGCAGCACAGTTTCATCCCAGGAGCCATGGAGACTTTTATCACCACCAAGACAGGCTGGTAGATTAGATTGTTAGCTCATTAGAGCTCTCTGGGAAATCAGCACACCTGCATATTGCTGTTTTATGCCTTCTTTCAAGTTCCTGATAAAATCATCCCCCTCATCCTCCCTACCTTCTCTGAAGACCTGGCCTTGCAGCTGTACAAGCAAATGACATCCCCTCCATTTATAACCATCAAAGGGAAAGCAAGAAGGGGAAAAAAAAAAACAACCCTTAATGCTAAGAGCTTGCATTAAAATGGTATTAAGTCTCTTGAATTTCATTTGCACAGCTGGAGCTGTCCCTGGTCTCTTTGGAGAACTAGTGATAGCAGCAGGCTGAACGGATGGACACCACTCGCTGTTTGCCAAGTGTATCAGTGCAGCATCTCAGCAGGATGAGTGTCTCTCTGCATCTCCCATACGCTAATGATAGATTTCTTCCCACTTCAGGAGACATATAAATAAACGGGATGGATAGCTAGCAGTGTACATGGGGCGTCAGCAAGCCACCTGCAGCACCTTGTGCAAGGAGCCACAGGTGGAAAGTGAGGAGCATCGCTTGCTCCATGAGTTGTGCTTACGTTACGTCTCCTCTGCTGATACCAGCTGAGCTGGATTTTACACCTCCTTCCAATCCAAACCATCCTATGATCCTATGAAAGCTAAAGCAGCCAGGAAGGCAGCAAAAGATGTCCAACTTCTATACACGTAGGCAAACCAGGAGCTAATTTCTGCTCCGTGGAAACACGCTGTGGCCCCTATGAAGTGACCCCCTGGTTTGGGTTTGTCATCGCAGTCCAAGAGGAAAAATCCTGAAGCTGCTGGAAATGCTGATGAACCTGTTGCAGGGATGCCCTGCAGTCAGTCTGAAAAGTTGGGGTTTTTAATGAAATATTGGGGTCTTTTAAAAGAAACTTGCTATAAACCCAGGATTTTCCTTCTAGCTGGCTAACTGTCCACATGTGGAGGTGGCATGCAGTGGTGGCAGGGGGGGAATTTGGGGTGTCTAAGGAAATGAGGCCACCCTGTATGCACATCTGCCACTCCAGGTGAGAGCTGACTTCAGGAAAAAATCACAGAAAAGGTCAGACCTTTGTGCCCTGTGCAAGGTTTGCTGTGGTGGAGAGAGCCTGATGGAGAGAACCATGTCCTCTTGGACATAGCTCCAGTCTTACTGGGGACTCACGCAAACATCAACTTATGTCTTTTTCACCAAAAACTTTACCTTTTCTTCCACTCCTTTTCCATTTTAAATGCTTTTTTTTTTTTAAAAAAATTATTATTATTATTTTTTTTTAATTTGGCATTCAATACTCACTTCTGTCTGCCATGGGGCTCTGCTGTCCTTGTAACACCTCCAGCTTCCCTTGCTGTCTGCTCTGGTTTTGGTTGATGCCTCTCACACAAGCACTCAGACCCATTCAGTTCTGCACTTGTGCATGTACGGACCCTTTAAAGCAGGCTGGTGGCCACCATGAGCCAAGGAGCAGCAGTTCTGCTCTATCAGCTGGGCACCCATTGCATCTTCCTGGCAAATAACTGGTGAGAAATAAAAATGGATCGCCATGAAGTTGCTGGGGCCTGTCTCTGAGAGGATCTTTGATGGGATACAGCGACTGGGACTGCACAAGAGAACAAGCACCAGCAGGAGCTGTTCATCCTAAACCTTATAGTCCTTGCATCAGGCCCAAAAGCTAAGCTGGGCATGGGAAGGTGGAAGCAGCTCCAGATTCTGCCTGGTCAGATGAAGTCAAAAGGGCCAACTCCATCACCTGGGTCAGACAAAACCACCTCTCTGGGTACCCCAGCTCTGAAGACACAAGGTGGTTTTTCAAAGTATGGCCAGCTATTCACACTGAGCAAGGAAGGACCCCTGGGAAAATGCACGCTGTTCCACAAGTCCCGGTGTCTCTTGTTTCTGAGTCTATGGGAAAAGGTTGAAGGTGAGGGTTCAAAGAGTCTTGATGCTGTGGTAGCACTAAGTGATTTGAATGGCAGCAGCAAGAATTAAGCCTTGGTGAAATCTCAGGGTTTCTTGAGGCAGATTTTGGGGGCACAGTAAGGGACTGAAGCACTCTCACTGGAGGATTTTCATGCCCATGGCTGTGCTGGGAATTGTGCATCTGGTAAGAGGTGATGTGACCGTGTCCGGCTGTACAGCACCTTCAGCTGTGTCCAGGGGACAGCACCAGGCAGTGCCAGTCCTCCACAAGCAGGCTGGGCTTGTGGATGGGTGAAATCCCCAGGGACATGATGCCATGCCACACAGCTCCAGGACCACGCTGAGAACCGCGTGTGTCTCCGTGCTCCCCTGCAGCAAGCAGGGGATGGAGCAAGTACGTCCCCATCTGCCACCTCCTTGGACCAGCGGCTTATGTGCAGGGAATAAAACCTCCCTGTGTGTGCGTCACTGCCGGGAACACCCCGAGGACAGGCCTGGCAGCCACGCAGCTGTCCCCACGTGCCACCTCTTTGATTAAAGGGAAGGGGAGGGGGGGAGGATGGGGGGAAAGCCCGTGGAGGAAATCAAATCAATATTCACGATGGGTCTGCCTTTTTATTTGATGATTTCAGGGCCGTTCATAAATTTACATATTTAATTAAATGCCACAAGCAAATGATTTTTCCATTAGGCTCTGTGTTCCTTATTATACTTCACAAGGCGCAAGTTCTCCTTCCTCGTGTGCAAGGCCAGATAACGCTCCCCTGACATTCGGGAAAGCAGCAGGAGTGGATTGCCAGGGTTTTCAACATGGTGTGTTTTTTTCCCTCTCCCCCACCCCTGCTTCTTTTCTGAGCAAGGCTGAAAATCAAGCAGAGGGAAGTTTCCATGGGGTTGTGTCTCCTCTCCCCCCTCCTCTCTGCCAAAGATGTCTTTGAAAGCATGAATCAGGAAAAAAAAAGGAAGGAAAGGAAGAAAGGGGACACTCAGAGAGCTACAAGAAAGGAAAGGGAGAGAGAAAGCAAATAAAGGGAGGGAGTGAAAAAGAGAAGTGAAAAGGATCCTACACAGCCAGGTTTTAAAACTTTGGGTTATGCTGCTTGAAGATCCATGTCCTGGCAAAAGGGATCCGAGGAAGAACACCCTTCCCAACACAGCATCTGTCCCATTCACAGGAAAGTAGCTGGTAAGCTCCAAGCATGGGCTGCATGGTGGAAATAAAGGTCACTGGGAGAAGACGAGCTCCAGTGCTGCTCTGCCTGGCTTTGCTTTTGCTGGTGCTCTCATGGACTTTGTGGCTTGCTCACAGGTGAACTGAATTTGCTGCATTGAAGTGCTCTGGTACAACTGTGTTTGACTGTGTTTTGACTCCAGGTGACCTGTCCCCTCCTTCAGAGCTTGGAAGGGAAAAACCTCATTACCTTACTCCAAAAACATTACCTTCCATTGCTTGGCCCCCTGGAGCCTGCTGAAACAACCCTCTACACATCCATAGCCAGGGATTGCATCAAAGAAGTTCTGACACAGCAGATTCCAGTGCCTAACCAGCTCAGCACTTTGGGCTGGAGACACCCAGGGAAGGATAACATATACGAGCAATGGGAAGCAGCACAGAGAGCCCCATCTGGCACAGGAAAGTCCCAACACTGATAATTTTAATGCCCTACACTTAATGCAAAAAGGCATCACTCCTCACCCACCCTCTCCTTTGAGCTTTCCCCGGGGTACAAACCATCTGCACCTCCAGGCACGGGCTCTCCCCTGGCGTGCAGCCCCCAGCTGCATCTAACAGGGATGCAGGGGTTGCAGCAGACAGCAGGGCTCCTAATGTCCACCAAGAAATGTCCATGGGAAAGTGGTTTCCTGTTTGGAAACCAAAAGCCAAAAGGAGCAATATTCCAGTTTCTAAAATCGATTAAAAACAGAGATGAAATGGTGTTTCATTTATTTCTGTTTAATTTTTGGATCCGGATGAGTTTCCTGTGGATGCTTACAGGTTGGCTGTGGAGCCTCACTTTGCTGGAGGAAAAAAGAAGGGCACATACAGTTAGTGGAGAAACCTGGCTGCTGCAAAAATCCAGATACGGCCACAGCCACAGCTCCTTTGAGGAAGCTCAGTAGTTTCATCCTGCCTCTGGAGAAGAAATCCTCTCTGTGTGCACATGCACTGCTCTCCGCAGAAAAGAAAAGCTCTGGTTAACTTGAGGGGTGCCTGGGGGTTCTCTGCAAACCAACAGCATGCTGGCCACCAGCACTACGTCCCCCATGTCATATATTCCTAGGAATAATAAATAAACCCACTGGTATCCTCAGTGGATGCTTGGATCCTTTGGTCCTTTTGCAGGTATCAGGTCCCTAAATGCCACTAAGCAAATGTTTGCTGGAAAAACATCAGCTATGTCTGTGGAAGGATATTTAGAAGTTGTTTTGTTCCTAATGTTGCTGGAGAGAGAGGGAGAGACATAGTAAATTGGTTCTTTGGATGCATATGACACTACAGGGAGCAGGGCATAATAAGGCAGTGTGATCATAAAACCTCTCATTTCATGCTCATAAAGGAATTTGACCCTCTCTGGAATTTGTCATGGGGGATTATGGATGGATTTTTATTTTTATTTTTTATTATTAAGTGGTTGCAGCCTGTCTTAGTTACAGTCAGGGCTCAACAAAGCTGGTTGGGGGCTGCTCTCAACCCAGATCAGTGCAGGAGGAGATGAGGACACATATCTCTGGGATTTGTTCACTTTCCTCTTCCCTCAAAGGGTCTGACCACCCCACTGGGCTGTTGGGCAGGGGGTCTTCCCAAGACTCTGCAACATCCTTGTGAGGCCAGAAATAAGACCTCAATTAAACCTAAAGGGAAATTGAGGCATCTCCATCCCACTGCTTGCTGAGGTCAGACAGTAATGGTCTGGCTGGACAATTACTATAGGCTGTAGTTTACTACATTGCCAACTACCCAGCCACAGCACATCCATCCGTGGCTGAGGTGAGGATCTCAGTGGACAGGTGGCAGGTCCTGCCTCAAGGGTCACAGCTTATTAAAATGTAATTGCGTTGTAAATTGGATGCATTGAACTCACCACCCAAGTCTTCCATGAGGCTGGTGGAGAATGTTAATGATCTGATCTGCAGGCACCAGGAAGGAGAGAAAAGTTTATCCGCAGACCTCACCAGGAGCGTGGAAGTGCTCCCAAGCTAATTGACCCAACTAATTAGCAGGATAAGGTATGTCCAAACGCCATGCTATTGCAGCTATAATGCTTTCTAGACATGAGCTAATATCTCTCCACATCAGGTGGTGTGTAGACACAACAGCCATGGTGGAAAATGGGATGCAGGGAAGAGTTTGTTCTTTATGTGGCACCTCACATGCCTGTTGGTGATGGAGCACACAGACTACCGCAGTAAGCCCTTGGAGGGTCGGGTAGGTGCTTGACCAAGGTTTTCATCAAAGGGATGGTTGGAGAACTTGTATGGGAAATTTCTCTTTGGGAAGTCCAATCTAAATGAAGTTCATGCACTTGGGAAATCAGAAAACCCACTGTGAAGACATGTAGGTATGCAGCCCAAAGCAGCTGAACCCATCGGCAATGCTAAATCAATGTCCGGGAAGGCTTGGAGGGACTCGGAGGAGGTCACCAAAGGGCACTAGAGAGAGATGCTTGTCCTTATGCCAGACACCAGTTTTATTCAGACAACGACTTTTGGACCCTACAACGTGTTTGGACCAAGCCACACGCAGTGACCCACTTGCAGAATTCACACATTTTACTGATTAGCTTGCTTCCAAATTCCAGCAGGGACCAACAGCGCCAGATGGCCACGGGCATGAGTGCTGTCATGACTCTGGAGAAGACAGTGCTTGGGGTAGGGCTCTAGTGTGGAAAAATGATACATCCAATTTGTACACAGGTCCTGAGCCTGGTCTGCAAGTAGGAGAAAAGCTGAGATGTAAGGAGGGTGTGCAAACCAGGGCTCAACCCAATCAGCAAGGAGCATCCAGGCACCAAGGCACGGGCAGCCAGGAGATGAGCAAGAAAGAAGGCAAACCCTATTTCACAAAAGCACCCTGAAACCTCAGCACCATCCCCCTGCCTAGTGCTGGGGTTGAATTGCCTTCCCACCTCCGATGTGCACCCTCCAGGAGAAGAGCATCGTTGCTGGCTGCTGCAGCTGGTGACCTGTGCCCAGGGCCAAATTCGTGCTGCTTGGCCCCGGGTCCTTCTCGGGGGCCAGGCAATGGATGTACTGACCCTGATCTTGGGTAGTTTTCCTTCCCTGCTCCTCTCCTTCCAGCTCAGAGCTCTCTCCCAGCAAACACCTCTGGCCCACCCGAAGCAGGGAAGAGCAGATGAGTGATTTCAGTCCAGTGCCGCTCACTGGAATCGAGTCGGTGCCATCTGCTGCGGCATATGCTGTTCACACGACATGCCGGCTGCACTGATGAGCAGACAAAATTGGATCTGCGGGTAGACGAGCTTCATTAATGAAACGTCACCAGGATCCTTTGGATCCCGCGGAGCTGCGAACATGTTTGGCTCTGGGGAGACTTCAGAAGGGACACCAGGAAAACATTTTGGGAGGGGTGTCTGGCCCTTGGCTGAGATCACACCAAGGAAGGGGATACTGAAGAGGGCAGACCAGAAATGCAGCACGTCATAGACAGTGGCAATAGAAAGATGGTGCTGAGCTTAAACTCTCACTTTGGGAATGACTGCAATTAGAATAGAGCCCCATTAAAAAACACAATTCTGTTGTGTACACAGGCAGAGAAGAGTAAATACTCATTACTTTATCCACTCTGTCTTTCTGTACAAACGTGGGCAAAGGCTCCTGCTTGTTGGCAGATGTGCTTGTTGAAGGAAGGGAAGGGAAGGGAAGGGAAGGGAAGGGAAGGGAAGGGAAGGGAAGGGAAGGGAAGGGAAGGGAAGGGAAGGGAAGGGAAGGGAAGGGAAGGGAAGGGAAGGGAAGGGAAGGGAAGGGAAGGGAAGGGAAGGGAAGGGAAGGGAAGGGAAGGGAAGGGAAGGGAAGGGAAGGGAAGGGAAGGGAAGATATCATGGTGGGCCATAGATGGGGCTGGGTGCAAGGTTAGGGGAGGATAAAACATCCAATATGCTCACCCAGCTCTCAGACCTGATGGACCGATCCTCTCTACCACACGCTCCTATGAGAATAAAAAAAGCACGCTGCGTGTACTCAGAAAGATTTCCTGGAACAACGGGAGGCAAAGGCAAGTTCAGGGGCAATGGGGGGGAATAAAACCCGCTGAAACCCATTGTATCTGCAGGGTTCCCAGTTAGCATGGAGAAGCTTGTCTCCCATACCATATGATAACGGAAAATGAGCAGCAAATTGACCCATTAACAGTGCACCCAGCTGGGCATGCTCTTTCTTAAAGCCTTCGTATTCATGTGTAGCAGAGAGGCCACTCTAGCACACGAAATGATGTTTGGTCAAATAGTTTATTATGCTGGAAAATGCAGATTTGGCTTGCGTGAAACTCTCAGTGAACTCATTTTCCAGTCATTTGGTCAAAAGCCACTTACAGGATTTTTTTTTTTTTTTTTGTGTGTGTGTGTGTTGCTTTTTAGAATTATTCTGCTGTGGAAGAGTCACAGCACTTCAATTTTAATAATTTCGTCAGAGGGAATGTTTTGATTTTTGACTTTCCAGTGCTGCCCACTTCAAAAATTTAGCAAAATGCAGTGATTACAAGTAAAATGAGGTGGGGAAAAAACAAAATGAAACCATTCCTTTGAGATAGGACAAAGTAATATCTTATCACAATGCATCCTGAAATTATTTTCTGTCTGATTTGGAGAGAGGGGGAAGTGGCAATGCTGCATTTTTAATTTTGTTGTATTCTTTGGATTTTGCTCAGGGTGGGCCCAAAATGCATTTAAGCAAGCTATTGCTGGAATTCTCTCAATTAAAATGGAGCAGCTTATTTCCCACAGCATAGGAAAGAGTGCAAACAGAATCACAAAGAATTAAGAGGAACACAAGATTTTCTTATGAAAATGCATGGGTTTCTAGCCTGAAAACTGATTTGCTTTGGGCATGGGTTTTCTTTCTTTTTTTTTTTTCTTTCTTTTATTTTTCTTTTTTTTTTTTTTTCCCCTTTTCGTTTTGACTGATGCAGTGATGCTTCACTCTGCAGGAAGGGCAGGATTCATCTATGGGCTCCTTTGGGGGAATGCTCAATGGTCCGTGACTGTGGATTCTACCCTTCACGTGCTCAGAAGTGCCTCCATCCCTGGGAAAAGGAAGATCTCTGCTGCCAGGTGATGGAGGCACCTCCAGTCTCATGGTGAGAGGTGAGAGCACCTTCCCAGCCCTTCATTTTGCCCATCCAAATCCCTGCTATCAGATTTGCAATGTGCCTATCACAACATGCATGACTTGGCTTCTTCTCAGCTCCCAAAATAATTCTGGCCTCCTCCAGCCCTGGAAATAGGAGGATATGGGGCCACATCAGTCCTAGCAGGAGTAGGGGAAGGAGAGGGGGGAGCTGCCCCCCATACAGCCGAAAGTGATTACGGAAGCGATGCTGTCGTGGGAAGTGCCTGTCACTTCTCATTTGCAAACTCTTCTCTGCAGGGATCACGTTCACACCGTACACAAGAGCACCAGGGAGCACGTTCCTTTTTTCATTTTGGAGAGAAACTTAGATCATCAATATTGTTTGCTAAGGCTCTGTCCAGAGAGAGGAAAGAGCTTTGAAATGTTCGCCTGAGATCCTGCAGCGAAGTGAAGAGGGAACATGTTCTGCTGAGTTCAGAGAGAAAAAAATCAGCATATTAAAATGAAAAAAAAAAAAGAAAGAAAAGAAAGAAAAGAAAAGATTTCAAACTCATGTGTTAGTCCAAAGAATGGAACACAGAGAAACTTTGCTATTCTGATTTTCTGGGTAGCCCAAAGCATCAGAGATGTCTCTGTCCACAATGTCCCAGCAGAACACCATGTATTTCATAAGAATAGCCCTGCAGCCACTGCTTGGGTTTTCACAGGTTTTGTGGCATTTTGAGGACTAATTACACTCATTGCACCATTATTTTGGTGATGGCAAGGAGGTGAGGAACATCTCTGCAGGGAACTGCAGCGAAACCAGGCAGCTCTTCCCACATCTGCCACCACCTCCCAGTGGGACCCCGCTTGCTCTCTAGGGCCACTCGTGGTGGATCCAGAGTCAATCAGCTCCCTGATTATGTGACCTTGCAATGCCCCAGCAAAGAGGGGACAGCACCAGACACACCATGGAAAATGCAAACCACTGAGGCACCTAACTGCTATTTCATCCTGCAGCCAGGAAGCATGAGGGAAGTGGTATGGATGCACCCACACCCAGAAGACCTCTCCACAAAGACTGCTCCAGCTATTCCCATGGCTCCGATGGACTAACACCCCACATCCCCTGACATGGCGTGTGGCTCTCATGCTCTGGAGGAGAATCTACGAGACCTTGATCTGTCTGTAAGACTCTTATCCATGCTAATGTAATAAATCTGTGGCAGAGCAGGAGCATAAATACAGATGTTCCCAAACTCCAACTAAGAAGAGAGGTGAAAATCCCTCTTCATCCTCATCCCCTGAGACTGCTTTCTCCGTGAGACAGTTCTCTCAAGTTAAGCTGCCTCCTTTCTCCTCTCCTCTCCTGTTATCGTTCATCAGTGAAAAACCCTTACTGCAGGCATTCATGCAGTGTTAATTTTGACTGATAGCTGCCTTCCAGCCTCAGGAAAAACAGATGCTGAATGTGCAGGGTTGGTACCATCCTGCTGCTACTCTGGGGCTGGGATGCGTTCACTTCTCTGTTCAAAGTAGGGAGGATGCTCTGAAGATGGGCAGATGGTTGGAGCTGGGAAGGCGTTTCTGCAGCAGCAATCCCCACCCGGGTTTGTGCCCCTGATAGCTCTGTGCCTGGCTTGGGCTTCCCTGAGAGAGGAAAGAGGAGGATGAGGAAGTCACAAAGAGCCTGCAAGTCTCAGCAGGCAGGGGATAGTCCCAGGAAGGCTGGATGGTGGTTCTGAAATCCCCCCATGGAAAAGCAGGAGACGCTCTCTAGGGGAGTACCAGTCGATCCCAACATGGCAATTTGGGGTCTGGCTGTTCCCACTGTTTATGGGGGTGCAATTCTCTTCCTTATATTTCCTAACTAATAGGATATAAAATGCTTGGGACTTATCTCCTGCTGGATGGATTTGGGTGTGGGGAGGGTGATGGAAACTGAGGGGGACCAGCCTGGCAACCAGTGGACATACTGCCACCAGTGCAGGCAGTAAGGACTGGGGCTTTCTGCCTTCCCAGCTGATGGGAGTCCCCTAATTCCACTCAAACACAAGGCAGGGAAATTTTTATATGTACCGGTGTCCCCATCCCTCCTAGCTGTTTCTATAAAAATGACTGCTCCATTGAACCAGGTATTGTGAAAGGGTGGGAATCTGTGCAGAAAAGCCTCCAGCACACATAGGAACTGCTGAGAAGGCTGATCAGAAGCAATAGGACACAGGTGTCCTGTTGCAGGTAGTCAGACATATGCAGGGTGAGGACCTACAACAAACCCATGGCCCACATCTCATCTGACACCATCTCCTCTACTTGATCTCTGCTCTTTGTCCTGTTCTTGGCCCCTTTGCTGAGGCTGTGCATGTTACTCCCGCACACATCTCCAAGAAGTGGGGCGATTGCAAGCTTGGGGACTCTTCCCTGTGCCTCCCCTGCTTTGGGCAGGCCTGGGGTGCTGCAGAAGAGGTGGATCCTCCCTTTGGCCTGGCTTTTCCTGTAGTGGTCCCCACCTTCCTTGATATACACTGGGGCAGGGCCACCAAATCTACAGAGAGGGTGGGTGGGAGGCCTTCTTGGGAGAAAATGGGAGATGTCCTGCCCTGGATCCTCACCAGACACCAGAGGACCACCACAAACAGGAAAGTAAGGTGCTGAGGGGCTGCAGACTGGATGGTCAAGAGGAATCACGTCCCTCAGCACCACTGTCCACCTGTACCTGGCTGGGCCAAGGGTGCCCAAGAAAGATTTAGGGAGGTTAGGACACAAATACCCATGTACCAATCCTTAGGCAGATGCCCACATATCTGATCATCCTTCCTGGTGTGGAAACTCTCTCCAGAAGCACTCTCAATGATTGGAGACCACCTCCTCCTCCATGGTTATAATTAGTTTTGATGACTGCCTTCCCTGCGAGAATTAAATGGGGACGTGCGAGTGGCTCTGTGACCACAGTGGCACAGAGGGATGCTGTCAAGGCCTAGAAATGCACAATGCCTTCAGGCTCCGATGGCAGCAACAAAATAGGTCTCTTCCTTTTGCTCACAGATAATTTTATCAGTGTTTTCTGGGAGGAGAGAGCCCATTCAGACTCCTGCCCTTTGTTGTCCTGGGATAGGCGAGATGTTGTGTTATCACAGCAAGGGCTGCACAAGAAAACAAGAAGCTTGTGTTTTGAAATGGAGAAATGCACAGAGGGTTGGAGGGCTTGTTTGTTTTCTTTTCCTAATTTTTTGTTGCTTTTTTTTTTTCATTTCTTTTTCTTTTCTTCCCTCATGGAGCCACACCACTGGAGAAAATACAATTTTCATCTATTGCCTCTGCAGACACACACATCTCTTTTCCCCAGCTGCAGGAGGAGGAATCAGGAAACCTGTGTGCGCCTTTCAGGGAGCCTGTTAAAGGCTTGCAGCTAATGGCTGGGACGTGAGATAAATACCGAGGTGATGTGTTAGCTGGAGAGGCAGATGGGTAGTCCAACCGCTGCAACAAGTGGGATCCCAACCTCTTCCCAGAGGTGTTTTCATGCACATCATGCATGCCCAAGCACCTCTGACATATGCCCTTTGGGAATGACATTGGAGAGAAAGGAAAACATCCTGCAGCACAGAGGTGGTGTTGGGTTTTCACCCCTGGCCCTGTGCATGGTGTAGGGAGAGACGTTCCACCTCCCTAGGGCTGGAGAGGAAATCTTGGGTAGCAGCTGGGTGGGATCAGGGCTCTGTTTAGTACCGTCACACAAAGCTGCTCTCTCAGTGGAAAAGCTGAGGTCTTGTGCACAAGTGGCTCATCATCTGAGTGACCTTCCTGGGGGATAACAATGCTGCTGAAGGCAGTTCCTGATTCCCAACCTGAGGAGCCCCAAGCCCATTTAGTCCTAGCAGCTCTCTGGGTAACAGAGGCCCTTTGAGGGCTTCATTGCAGCAAGGACCGATGGGGATCTCCAGTTCTGAGGCAAAATCCAGCATTTTGGGTTATTCAGTCTCAGGGCATTTGGATTTCTGGGTCAAATGCCAATCTGAGATCAGGTAAACCCCCAGATCCATCTTCTGCCTGGGGAAGGACAGATAGAAAGCAATACAGAACTCCCTTAATGCACCATGAATGTGACCTGGAGCAGTAGCACTCAACAAGAGATGTTGCCCAGACAAGATCTGGAGAGTCCCCATTCTCCAGAGTGATGCTTTCACTAAACCACGTATAGGATGGATTTGTGCAAAGGCAGACATCTAATCTGTACATTCACGTGCCTCCAATATACATGTATGAATTTTGTTAGAACAAGTCCAGAGGAGGCCACGATGGTGCTCAGGGGCTGGAGCAGCTGTGCTGTGGGGCCAGGCTGAGGAGGGATCTGAGGTCTCTCTTCCAACCCAAACCATTCCTTGATTCTGCGATTCTGTTTCATCTCTTAAATAAGAAGCCAGACAGGGCTGTAAGTACCAGCCAGAGAGAGAAAAATAGCCTTTTTAAATTTATTTATTTTATTTATTTTTATTTCTAAAATGAAAGACTGAAAGTTCCCAAATCTGTGCAAAAGGTGGCAAAATCACCAGCAAGATCTCCAAGGACAACAGAAGACTGTAACTGTGCTATTTTGATTTCTCCTTGCAAGTGGACGGAACCAATGTCTAAACGCAGGGTATGTGGGGAGGAGGAGGACAACCACCTTCTCTTCCTGCCCCAGCTCCCATCCTTCTCTTGCTGAACAACCCCATCTCCCCACTTTCTGCTCTTCCCTCCCCATGCTGCCTCTTTTCGCCTTTTTCCATGTGAACCAAGACTTGGCTCATTATCCTACCTCCACCGTGGCACTGGCTGGAACTCTGCAGCCATCAAAGCAGCTTAAAACAAGTCCCTGTGTCCATACTCCAACCCTGCCATGGGGATATATAGGCCATAAAGAAAGCAAACCTCCAGGCGTTGCTCAATTGTGGCTCCTTTTTGCTGTCCCCAATCAGCTCTGTAATCCTCCCTTTGTGGACAGCAAAATGCTAATCTTACCAAATTGCACGGCCCTGCTCTATCCCTACTGCAGGCTAAAAATCAAAGCTTGTTTGACATAAATGACATCAACTGGCACTATTATAACCTCCACACTACAGAGACCAGCTGTATAGGCTGTGTCAGAAGGAATATCTCTCCATGTATTACCAGCTGATTTAAATACTAATGAGCCAATAACCTCATTTGAGCAGAATAATGGGCATAATAATAGAAGCCATAAAAAACAGAGGTACCTATGATATTCTCAGAAATGTTCCCAGGCTCCTTTCCACCCAGGTATTAACCCTGTTAGCAGCACTCTCAGGAAGAAGCAGAGGGAAGGAAGACCAGAAATGTTCAGACACCGTTGCAGAAAGGCATTTAAAGGCGCTGCATGTGGTAGGAGTTGTGGGCAGGTTTATTCTGTGCTGTGGTCAGAAATAAAAAGCCTCCTGGGTGTCACTCCATTTGTGGGTTGATGGCAAAAATTCCATACTGGATGTTCACCTTCCTGTCCTGTAGATCAAAGCAGACATTTAGAAGATGTTTCAAAGAGTGTTGATGCCTTTTGCAGAAGGACTGGGTGGTTGGGGATCACCAAATCCTCTCCACCGTCTGGTGCCCTCTGGCAAGCCCACAGGCAAACCCCTGGTTTCCATGCCTTGGTGCAGATGCCTTCTTGCTGGCCCAAATTTCTCCAGTTAGGTCTTGTGGCACCCATGGGGGACTCAACTATGCAAAACTCTCAGGTGAATAAAATTTGGAGGCTTTAGTAGAGACTCTTCCAGAGTCCAGTGGAACATGTTCATTTTTACCAGTCTATGGTTCAGCCCATGGCACAAAATCAGCTCTTGGTGCTACCCAGCATTAATGACCACTTATCTGCCTTCAGACTGCTACAGTTTCATCCTTATCCACTGTTGTTGTTATTATTATTATTATTATTAATTATTTTCCTTCTCAGACTCATGAAACTTGGCTGCAAGCAGAGCATTGGAAATGAGACCATCTACTCATGGTTTACATCAGAGAAACCGTACAGCAAGAGAATAAGAAATGAAGAGCAGCAATAAAATGTATTATTCAAAAATGTGCCTATCCCTGAGTTTCTTGATCAATTACTGTCACTATAGTAAGACTATAAATTATTACAAAGGTAGAGGAGAATTAAAAAGGGAAACCAAGCGAGAGATTGGAATTAATTGGAGAGGAATACAAACAGTGTTAAACAAGTAAGACGCTAGGGAAAGATGACATCAGGAGGGGCATGCTTGCTTCTCCAGACCAAGAAGTCAGAGGCACATGGGGAGGATACCTAGGGACATTCGGGAGGATAAAAGGGACCTTGTAGAGGAAGTATCAGTTTTGAGTTAAGGACAGCTGACTCCAATATCTGCCCGGTAGGACCACAGAAGCACAAAGTGCTTCTCAAAGTGAACCTCAAAGCCTCCCCCTGCCATGGGCAGGGACCCCTCCTGGTGCAGCCCAGGACACAGTTGGCTTTCTGGGCTGCAAACGCACATTGATGTCTTGTGTTGAGCTTCCCATCAGCCAACATCCCCAGGTCCCCCATAAGGGCTGCTCCCAATCCCTTCTCCACCCCTCCACCCAGCCTGTTTTTTTTTTTTTTCCTTTGGCCTAGACTCAAGACCTTGCACTTGGCCTTGCTGAGCTTCATGAGGAGTAAATCCCTGAATAAGTCTCTGAATCTCTGTGTAATTCATTCCTTGGGGTCACACTAAATTCATCAGCATTTCTGAGGGACCTAGGACTCACTTTTTACCTGCAGAAAAGCCTAAAAATGTCAACTAATGTTTTTCTGTGTCATGCTAGGTGCTGAGGGGAGGAGAGGAAAGGAGTGATTTCCCCAAGGTTTCCTAGCAGAGAAGTGAAAAAAGAAGTTTGGAAGAGGCTCTAGGATTAGACCTGCAGTATTTATTTCTGGCACTGAAGTGCAGGAGCTGTTCAGGCTTTCATTTCCAGAAGAAGAGCTGGATCCTGGTAAATCCATGTCCATGATGTGAGGGAATGATGTTGTCCTTGCTATGTGGGCACTGGCGGTACTACAAGGCTTTAGGATGGGGCAGGACATAGTACAGCTCTCACATCTACATAGGTTCTGCTCCATGGGGATCCGACACCTCCCTCCCAATGGAGTGACTAAATTCTTGTGGATCAACGACCACAGTAAAGGTGAGAAATAAATGTTCCTTGAAAGCCAGCAGTCCTTTGGCCCCAGAGATGCTCCCTGACAGCAGGAGATGAAGCCATAACCATGTGAAGGGGCCAGGGAAGGATCCCAGCTTTCTGTCAGTCACTCTTTTACCATATTTTGGTAACAAAAGCTTTAACAACAGTTGACTCATTTGACAGGAGCTGTTGTGGAGGTCAGTTATGACCTTCTGGTGCAGCGTTGTGCATGGCTGGGTGACGTAGGACTATGAGCAGCAGTCCATAGACGTGTGAAGGGTAGTGAGAAAGGTGATAGGGAAGAAGCCAACTGATACCTCCAAATACCTGTGCATGTTCTGGACTGAATGTAGATTGGGTTATGTCCAGCCAAACCAGTGAAGAGAAGAATTTTGCCTCTGTTGCATCCACAAAATCCCTATATTGCTCTGTACTTACAACAGCATGGTGGAGATCTGCATCCCTTTGACAGAGAATTAGCCAGAGCCACTGCATAAGTCTTTTCATGGACAACTTGTATCGTGTGATTGTTGGTGAGGCAGTTTCAGAGAGGCTGACAGCTTCAAAGAGGCTCACAGAGGAACATCCAGAACTGGGTGGATTTCCTGTGCTCCCCATCAGCCCCATCCTAGAGGGGGAGGCAGGACACGCAAGACTTGCTTGCACTGAATTTAAATCTAGAGTGATGTACAAAGGCTTCAGGATGCCTTTATACCCCTGCAGGCAGAAAACCCTTCCTGTGTGAGAAGCCTGATATCTGTGAAGAAGACATAACTGGTTGCTTAAACCATCCTAGAGTGTTTCCAGCAATAAGGAAAAAGGTGCATCATGCCATCGCCCTCCCAACCACCATATGCCCACGGTCTGTCTACACAAATGATATCAGAAATGGCTTTATCTATCTCCATCCTCCTGTGAGGTTGCTGCTGGTGGTGACCTGAAATCAGCCATTTCCCTTGCACTGAGAGCCAGCAGCTGAGCACAGGACACATGTTTTCAAAGCATTTTCACACCCTTGGTACTGGAGCGACCCGGTTCCCTCATTGCCAGAAAGAGCAGGCTGGGACTCCCTACCCACACCATGCAGGAAGGATCACTGCTGTTATCGTTTTATTTTTAACAACAGAAAAATGTTCTCTAATCAGAGATATCTGCTGTGTACTAGTTAAAGCTTTCCAAGACCACACAGCTTGGGCTGGATACCCACTATGCCAAAAATTACAGCCTGAACTGTTCGAGTTTGGCAATGCCTGCAGCCACTGAAAACAGGAGCTGGGAAGAACAGCTTCCAGCTAAGTTTCGTTCTCCCTTTGGGATTACCAGAGTTAACTGATGAGTGCACCCACACCTGGTCTGTGGGACAGCAGAGATGACCCACAAAGTATCTGTGTTGATGCTGAATGTGGGGGATGTGGGTACACACAGCCAAATCACAGCATTGTCTGGACTGAGATAACGAGATGAAGTTTGAAAAATATCCAGATACCTTTGCCTAAAAGTGGACATGAATTAACTAATTTTTTTTGGCCAAAACTAGGAATCATGCAGAGGAGATCTTGTTTGCCCCAGCAGCTGCTTATATTCCTGGTACCTAGATGGAGGAGAAGGTGCATTATGATAACGCCAGATAACTTCATGCCTCGCCAAAGAAAGAGGCACACCGTTATCAGCAGAGAGTGTTTTGGGCCCCATGGATTGTGCTTATCACAGTGTAACATGCTGTTAGATTATAATTCACCATGGAAAGTTTCTCTTTAAGCTGGTTTAAGTAAAGAACTGATAAGTTGATAGAGGGAGCCCAGCTCGCTTATGGTGACCTTTAAAAAGAATATGTCAGGGTTTCACTGTCAAAGTTGTTTTGGCTGGACGTGAGCCACAGGCATATACTTGCTATCAAATTCAAAAGCTGATTGCTGAGATCCTGGAGAGAGCTGGCGGGTAAACAATGCTTTAGCGTGCTTCTCTGCTCGGCACCCGTTGAGCCGAGCTTGGACAAGAGCATCCCAGGATGAGGCTGCACCATCATGGGAGGCTTGCTTTTCCTCTCAGGCATTGCAAACTGCGGTGTCTTGCTCGTGGGCTGTTCGGATGGCAGGTCCAGTCAGAGGTGGAAAAGCAACAGGGCTGCTGGAGGCTGTGTCTGTCTGGGTGTGTGTTTGTGCTACGTACAGTGTAGAGCAGCCTTCAGTAGCCTCTGCAACCACATGTCAGATTTGGGACCTCCCCACCACTCTCAGCAGTGATAGTATTTGTGACTGAGTCCAGATACCCTGCTCTAGGCTGGGTGTCGGCAAGGGAATGACCCCAGAAACCAGCCCATGGTGTACCTGGAGGTTGATGTGGGAGAGGGCAAGCCAGACAAAATAGCTCTTTTCAGCTGAGCAGCTGCACAAGTAGCCAAGGAGGCTGACCTGGGACTTCCCAGAGCTTTGCAGTGTCCTGGAGCCATTCTGGTGCATGTTGGCAAACATATTTCAGTGTGAGCTGCTCAGGAAGCCATGACTGGCAGAGATTTGGTGCTTAGGGACAGGCTTTAGTGGTAGACCTGGCAGTGCTAGGTTAACAGTTGGACGTGATGATCTTAGAGGTCTTTTCCAACCTAAATGATTCTATCTATGATTCTACGAGATCTCACCCATTCCTTGGGCAACCCAGAAAATTGCATACATCTCTCAAGTTGCAGGTTGCCCGTGCCCTGTTCTGGACACCTTTTGCTTTCTGTCTGGATGTGGTGTCCATGGACATGTCCATGGCCAATGCACACCAGGGACAGCAGAGCTGGGGAACTCAGCAAGTCACAGGACCATCCCAGTGTCTATCCCAGTGCTGCCAGGCCATCGAGGGGTGATGGAAACATCATCTCCAGGGCCTATTGCTTCTCCAAAGCTCAACCCAGGGAAGAAATTGCTCTCAGCTCTTGCATACTGACTACATGTGACGGACGTTAATACAGGTGCCAGACTCCAAGTCACTTTTTGCCAGAGAAGAATTTCAATATTTCTGCATGCTAATAAAGATCTATATCAATATCAATATCAATATCTACATCTACATCTACATCTATATCTATATCTATATCTATATCTAATATATCTATATCTATCTATATCTATCTATATCTATATCTATCTAATCTTAATATATATCCATATATTAAAATAACTATGTCTAGATATCTATATATTAGTATTTATTAATGCACATCTATATATCTATATCTTTATATTAGTATATACTAATATATATTAATATATATGGTAATATTTATATTTAATGAGCTACCCTAGAGGCCTCCATCATTTTAAATCTAGTCTGGGCAAACCTAGCGAGAAACCACACAGTGGAGGACAAACCTTTACTAGCAGTGAGGTAGATGAGATACGTTAATAAGATCTTTTCCCATCTCTAATTTCTATGAATCTAACTGCTCATGCAGAAAGCAGGCACTGAGAGATTTGGAAAGCTATTTGTGTGGGTAATTGACATTATTTTCTCTGCTAGGCAGTACGCCCAACTTCCAGAGTTAATATAAACATTTTTTTAAATGATAGCTTGTGCATTTTGTGAGCATAAAGCAGCATTTGTATTTACAGCCAAAATGCATAATAAATAAATGCATACATTTGGTAGCATATTTTATCTCTCTGGGAAAAAAGAATAAATCTATTCAGGTTGACCAGAAATGCTTGTTCATTCTGGATGGACTCAGCAAAACATTTTGGCTAAAAGCATATAACAAAGAGTCTGTAATATATACTTTTTATTTTTGGAGGATATGAAATGTTTTTTAATTGCCAGTTTCAGAACAGAATACTTCCTTTTTGAAGGTTTGAAGTGGTGGTTCAAAATTGACCTCTGTTAGCCTTTATTTTTAGAAAAAGTTGAAACAAGGAGAGAAAGAGTTTATTCCAGGTTTGGTCCAACCTGCAATTAAAAGACTTTTTTTTCTTCCTTTTTTTTTTTTTTCTTTTTTTCATATTATGATAGTGGGCGATTTTTTTTTTAAACCTTGAGCAAACACACTTTTATTCTCCTATGTCTGCCACAGTGTTGCAGTTGCAGTCTCCTGTCTGCCACAGTAGTTGCAGTTGCCTTGTGGCCATGGAAATGGTTTGAGTTTTGTCCTCTGACCTCTCTGTTCGTGGGGTGAGGCATTGGCCATGGCCTTGGACTCCTCTCTGAGAGGAATGGAGCAAACTCAATGGAAGCAGAAAGCCAAATGGAGGCTGTATCTATGTGGTTTCAGTACAATCTCCGCCCTCTGGCTTGGACTTGCAACCTCACCAGTCCAAGAGGAAGAACTAGGTCTGAAAAGCAGAAAGGTGCTCATATAATGTGGAAAAGACTTGAGATAAACCAGTTCCATGGTCAACATATGCAGTCCCCTCCTCTCACTTCTGATTCCCCCATGTTGTAAATGAGTATCCTGCTCCTGGACTCATGCAACTCCATCTTCAGAAGACAACATGGTAATTAACAACTGTTTTCCATCTGATTAATTACAAAACAAAGGGTCAGGACTATGGGTGGTGGGAAGGCAAATTGAGCAATGCCCCACTGCAGGCATGAGCAGAGCCCTTTGATGAGCAGGTAGGGAAGTGGCACCGGGGGATTCAGCAGCACAGCTTGGGTGTGACCTTGGAAGAGGAAGAGTAGGGTCTGTGAATAGAGCAACCAAGGTGAACCAGAGTGAAAAGGGAACAGAGAACATTTTCTTTCAGCCTTGATGTAGCCAGCTGTGAGTGCTAGGAGGAGGCAGCCGGGGTGGATCACTCCTGGGAACCAGGAAGAATTGCAGTGGAGAATGGAGCACGTCCACCAGCAGGAAGACCTCTCATTAGTTAACATAAAGCCAGCTTCATGCCGCTTATGGCTGAGTTGCCACAGTTCCCCTGTTGCAAAAATATTGTGGATGAAAAAAACCTTACTGGATGGGTTGGGCAGAAGGCAAAGGAATGGAAATCTAGGGGGAAAGCATATTTTTCTCAACACTAAGAGAGGCTTAGTGCTGCTTGGTAAATCTCTTTGCTTAATGGCTGGACATGTCACGGTCCTGCCTGCCTCAGTGTAAGATCAGCCACATTGCCTCAAACCACCTCCAGGGCCTATTTGCTTTAAAAAGGTTGATTTTGCATGACCAAGGCTAGAAGTCTCCAAAGTTTCCATCCCAAAGCTGTGGGGTGTGGATGACCATGTGCAGGAAAGTAACGCCTTCAGGCATTTGCGAAAGTTCATATATAGATCAGCCTCCTCATTTGGGAAACTTTTATTATTATTATAATAATAATTATTATTATTATATTTTTATTTTATTTTATTATTTTATTTTATTTTATTTTATTTTATTTTATTTTTTAAGGGATTCAAACTTTTACAACTAAGGACCTATGTTTAGGTGGGAAACTCCTCATGGTTGATTTCTTAACCATTGCCTGAATGTAGTTTCTGAGCACTGGCAAGAAAAAAGCTCATCTGCTAAAGTAGTGTTTCTGTACCTTTCTGATGGGTACAGTTTGGCAGCATAAAATTTGGAGTTGGTTTTAAGCAGCACCTATGGAAGTTACAAAAAACCTTGAGTCAAGTCCCTAGCCCCAGAATGGGAACAGAAATAACACACAGTCATGAACATCCTCCCTCGTTGGCAAAGTATGAGTGGAGGGTGATGAACAAACAGAAATCAACCGGCAAGAAAAAAGGGGAAAAATCACTGTCACGAGGTGAAACTCAACCTCCCCCAGTGAAAAGTGGTGCTGAATATATTAAATACAGAAACTCTCACTGTTTTCCCCAAGAGAGTTTGAGTTGATGGCCCATGCTGGGACCAGGTAGGTATGAAATCATTGTTTTTTTTTTCTGGGGAGGTTGCAGGTGAAGTCTGGATTTCATTATCTTCCTGCCCTCTAGCCTCAGAAACAAATTCATGAGATGCTCTTTGGAGACAAGTTAATTTAGATTGGAAACATCTAGTGAGTCTCCAGCCAGCTGAAGGCAGAGGGTAACTGCTTTCTGCTTGGCCATTCACCTAAACAGCCATTTGAAGAGGGTGTGACAGCAAAGTCCAATCACTCATTAAGATTTTGTAGCTACAAAACTCTATGAGGAAGAGGGGAAGTCAGGTGTCATGTCAGCAGTGCTAGCCAGGCCATCTGCATGGGGGATACCTCCCTCTTTGGACATAGCTCGATACCAGGAACTGATTTCAGATAATGTCATTCAGGAAGTGCTGATTGCCATAGGACAAATAATTCCTGCATCACTGGGTAGGCATCCAAGAAGTTGACAAATATGATGTTGATGAATATTAGTTTTTTGATTATTATTACCAAAATACAATGGAGACTTGAGATCAAACAAACAAAACAACGAAGACCTCACCTGTGCTGGGATTGCCATTGTCCAAGTTGTGATGCAAACCTCGGGGAGAGCACAAACACTTCTGGGGGCTTCCAAGGAAACAGAAGAGGTTCTTGTTTTAACAAATGGGATTGTGCCCAAGGAGAAAGGTTACGTGATGTGAAATCTGGGAAGAGCTAAGATTTGAACTAAGACCTTCCAAATCAGCCCCATGGTATACTTAAAATTGAGAAAGCACCTTTTGCACACTGTGTGATGAGATGCTTTAAGGAGTCCATCCAGGTGCTGAAGCCACCGAGCTCCTTGGAGGAGAAAGGGGTTTTCAGCATCCCATCAGATCATTGCTCTTGCTGCAGTTGCCTTCCAGTAAAATAGAGATAATACAGCGAAGAAACAATACCACTAAACTTGTTATCAGTCCTTCCTTGCTTATTCCTCCCACCAAACATTTCCTATCAGCATTCAACCAGCTAATCTTCTTCTTTTGTCACTGAAACAAAAACACTTGCTCATTTTTTGTCATCTCCAAATACTGCAACAATAGAAGAACACAGCCATTAATTACAGAAATTATAGTTATGGGAGAAAATTATAGTTATTAGAACCGAGGTGAAACTCATTTGTACTTTCCTCAACTTCTCCTTTTTAGATGTTTATGAAGTCACCAACTTAATGCCTCCAGTAAAGACCCCAGAATGCAGCAAACTAAAAAGTTTGAGAAATGTGAGTGGCATTCTGTCAGTCCCAAGAGCTCTGCTGCTTTACTGATGCAAATGCTCCTTTCCTTCCTCAGAGCTACGCTGTATCTGGAGCTCCACACGAAGAGTGGCTTGGTCTTCCTCATGACCCTAATTGCACAACTGTGACCCACATTGACATGGTGAAAGATTTGTCTTGAATGTCCTTCATCTAAGCAGTGTGGCCTCTGGTGGTGTCCTCACGTGCTCAGTGCCCACACAGAGGGAGGATGAGCAGTGACAAGAAGCCACCTGATGATATCTTGATCACACTGGATCCTGTTGGGATTTCTGTTTACTTCCACCCATCCCTTACTGCTCCCTTGTGCTCTTCTACACCTAGCATGGTACTCTTGTCTCGGTGCCATCCTGTTTCAGCTGATTTGATAATGGACTATGTCAAATGTCTTATTTGAAAATCCAGTCTATGGGCCTGAAAGAAAAATGTCACATACCACAGGTCATTGGAAAAAGTCCTGCTGAATCTCCCTGCTAGATTAATTTAGGTCAAATGCTAGCTCAATTTGGAGCATTATTTTTGCTGTGATTTCCAACAGCTGGAAGGTACAGATGCCAACATTTTGTGGATCTGCAAGGTCAGTGGCTTCACAATCTCCTAAACAGTGTGGTACAACTGAGGGTTAGAAAATGTAGCACAATGCATTTAGATTAATTTTGCTGAATGTCCAGAACTTGAGATAAGACACTGATAGAGGTTACTATTCAGAATAAGGACCCCTAGAAGAATAAAAGAACCCTTTGTGAGGTTTACCTCCCTTCCATCCCTCAGTACCTCTTGTAAGTACTGCCCTGCACCTGCTCAACATGATGTCCCTACAGCTCCTGAAGGGTCAGGATTGAACATCAGAAAGGTCGGGGTACACTCTGCCCATGGGAAATGTGGGCTGGGACCATGGAGCAGAGAAGCACAGCATTGCTAAAAGCAACACAGAAGTATCAAAGCCTACTGGAATGAATACAAAAGCTCTTGCTGACTTAACTCAGCTCTGCAGCAGTTCCAATATGCATAAGCTCTCATGCTGAAGATAGCCAGGGGTGTTGGGAAGCACAAAATGATTTCCAGCCACCACAGCAATGTAGCTACTCTAATAAGCATCCTCTATGCCTGCTCGCAGTAGCACACCCTCCAGAAGTGGCAATGGTTGAACAGTCAAGGGAAAATTCAACAGAAGACCAAATATGCCTCACGGGATCTACTGACCCTTAGAGCACTCTTTCCTGCCCTTTCTCCTCTGACACATGGACAAGATACCTGCAAGGGCATTTGTGTCCCATCTCTCAGAGCCCTTTGTTCCATGAGAGCTGTAATGACACTAATCGAGGTCGGAGGCTTAACGCACAAACCAACACGCAATCAGACTGCTGGGGAACATGAGCTCATGTGCTAAACTTGGTTACCGTCATCTGATTCTGTTGATATCAGGGAAGATTAGTGGGAGTTAAGAAGAATCTGATTCACTGGTCTTATGCTGGATGACGGGTACCTGGACTATATGCACATCAAGACTTTATATATGTATATATGTGTATATCAGTTGTGTTTGCAATTTTCCATAGACTTCAGCCATAGGCAATCCCTGAGAAAAAGAAGAGCATGGCTAGTTTATGTTATCAAGACAAAGGTTAAGCACCCAATTATTGTGTTTGGTAGCAAGGTTATGGCCCAGCACAATAAACGGCCTTGTTAATATCTGCCTGGAAACTCCTAGCCACAGACTTGTCCTTTCCCTGAATGCTGTTGAGCAGCAGTGAGGTTCAGGGTGTGTTTCAGCAGATATTTCTCTCAAACACCTCTTTTACACTTGGTTTAACTCTTAATTTTCATTCTTATTTGATCACAGCAAGCACTGAGTGCAAATAGAAAAGCTAGATTTTATGTTTTTCCTCAAGGCTTTGACAAGATCCCCCTTTATATTCAAGGATGCACCTTGAATTCCAGGGCTTCTCCCATGTCCTGTTTGGGTGAAGTCAACAGAGACCTGCATGAGCAAGGCTGAACCACAGACGAGGTATCACACGATCTGGTGTCTCACAGTGGTTTAGCCAGCTTAGGACTTCACCCTCAGAGCAACTAGCAACTTGACTCCTTCCCTACCTTCACAATAACTTGTCCATACCAGAAGAAGGCTTTACTTCTTCGATGCTTTGAATCCCCTTGTGCAGTTTCCATGGTGACCACAAGCTGTATATCAACGGTACAGGTGACGGACTTGGCACATGAGAACAGCGTTGTTCCAGATTTCTCAGCTCTTGCAAATATTCTCATAATGGGGGAAATTCCCTTCAGTTCAGACTCAATGTCGTCTTGTCTCATTTTTTCTCCCTTGTATTTTATTTCTCATGTAATCCCTTGGTCTTTTTGCTGATTTTCTTTCAATTATCTATAATCAAATATTTTCCTGAAAGAACTGCCCAAGTTTTGTTGTTGTTGTTGTAGTTTTTTTCTGTTACTATCGTTAGAATGAGCATGTGGCTGTATGGTTCACAGGCTCTGTTTAAACAGACGGCTAATTACTCAGGAGCAGCTACAAAAGTTAACTATAAATATGTAAATTGGGAAAGAATAAAATACTTGTTAAACATTAGGCATTTACTATGGAAATTAAGTGTCATTAGATACATAAAAGACTTTCCCAGCATTTGTTCTTGCGGCATTTCTCTTTAAGCCTTCATTAGTGTAGTGATCCTAATAAACACAGAAATGGGCCACCCAGTCTAAATAAAATCAGAGCCATCCTGAATGTATGCCCAGAACTCAAACCCAAACATTTCTTTATTTGTTTTGAGCTTTGGAGATATTCCATCCCTTTCATTTTCTTCCGCAGTCTGCATTTCCTCTTTGCTTCTTCATTCGATCTAAGAAGAAGAGTAAAGCCTACAACATAACATCATCAGAAAAGCAATTCACATGGTATTTTTGACTGAACTGGAGCCAGATATTATGGAAGCATGAAACATTCTTGGCAAAGTGTTTAGAAATAGACTAATTTGGAGCTTTGGAATAGACTAAGTAGAGGGTTGGAGCAAAATGCTTACGGTGAGGCCGGGAACTCCATCTCTGGCAGCTGGAGATCAGACCAGACAAATATTTTTCCAAAATGAGACAGGTATGTATGATCCTGACTCATTTTATATGAATCTACAAACCTCTCATCATCTTCATGTCTTTCCAGCCCAAATCCTATCATCTTCACTCAACATCTTCTACGTCAGCCTACTCCATCTATAACAAACCATGACTTCAAATTGCTTCTTGCCTTAACAGTCTTCTAGGACTTGGATGCAGTGGCATGGAAACCTTCATTGGGAAGCTCCCAGCCATCTGGAACAATGTTCAGAAAGATCTTTTTAGAGATGTGCCAGTAGGTTCCCATCAAATCCTGCAAAGTCAATAAGCTCACAAGATTTCCAATGCAGAAGAATGGCCTGTTGGCAAGAAAGCTGTTAAAATTCGTCTTAAGATAATGAGGTAATAACCAGAGGCCAGTGTGGGGACTCTTGTTTTTTCGAGTACTGGTGGAGCTTCGTAGGCACGTGAACTCTGCCTTGCTTTAAGGTCTGGGACACTTGGTACAGTGGATAGACTGGGAAGATGATTCTCTCACCTCCTCCCTGTCCATGCAAAACCCATCAGTCAGAGACCATATCAACTCCAGCACTTCATACCTACCCTCAACCAAAAAAACAGCCAGATGGAAAGATGGAAATATTTATTTTTCCATAAATTTTGTATAACCTAAGGTATCCTAAGGTAGATTTGTCAAAAAGAAAGAAAAATAAACCAAGGAAAATCCCAAACTTGGAAAAACCACAATGAATGCACAGCAGTTTTTGTCCTTTCTCTTGCTCCAACACTCACCCACACATAATCATCCTGTTGACAACAGCAAGACTATGATAAAAAAATGGAAATTTCATCACAGAACATTCTAGATGGTCTACTTGTTCCTGGAAAATATACAAATGCATCTGTAAATTATTTTCAAATCATCTTCAAGAGCCAATTGAACCAGTGTCCATGTCATTATAGTCCTTACAGTAATTAGTGAACTTGCCAATGTGAGAAATGCTGTGATGTGCTCCCACTTCGATGCAGCCCAGATTTGCCTTGCTGATTACTGCCCAACACAGCTCTGCTGAGTGAAGGAGGGAAACTCTCTTCATCTGCCTGACAGCCATGACACGGGATTTTAAGACAGTTGCTGGGATTTTGAGACACTTTATGAGCCAAAGTCAGTTGGTCAGAGGCTGTGGATATACCACTGTGCTGCACTATGTACATCTAAGCATTTTTTGGTATCAGGATTCACTCAGATTGTTGCTTTACACTTTTTAACTATTTGTTTTGAATCAGTACCATGCTGTTCTGGAGCACAGTTGCACCATTTTGCAGCATTTCACTCTTATATACCAGAGGAGAACGTCCTTCTCCCCAAGGAGATGAAAGTACAAGTAAAAGCACTATGAAGAGTCTTGAACCTTCTGTAATCCTCTTCATCATCTATGCTGAGAGGGCTGCAAGTTGCTCCTTCAGCTACGGTCTTCTCAAGCAGTCATTTTAGCTCTCTGTTGCCTAAGAAAGAAGCAAAATAAAGAAAAAAAAAAAAAAAGGGAGAGAGAGAGAGTCACTTAAACCAATATATCAACAATAGCCATATGATGGATGTTTGGCTGTAAAATGGCCTGATCCCCCCAAGACTGGCTGGGAAGAAGTTGTCCTTGGGTGGCTGTTCATTGCGATGGAAATCAGGATCCGCTCTGAAATGTATTACAACCTGTGTGACACAGGGTAAACCACCAAGATGTTCTTTGTCCCATGCACACAATTATAAAAAACAAACAAACAAACAAAAAAACCTCACAGTGATGCTTTGGATACCAATCACATTTTATGGAATGCATCAGGAAAAGATGTTCCTTCATAATATACAATATTCTTATTCCATAATTTATTCACAAGCATTCTTTGATTCACTGTTTGCTGATATCAAAGAAAATTCTCCAAGGTGTGTGAATATGCTTAAGAAAATTCCTGACAGTCGTTTGTTTGTTTGTTAGCTTTTGAATTAACTTCTGGAGCCCTCAAAGAGTCTGCAGACCACAGGCAGCAAGCCACGACACAGCATGAGGTGTAGTTAGAGCTTAAACCATACAAGAATTAAACCAGAAGGCACAAGCAACTCTCACTTGAGGCAGAGAAGTGTTGGTGTTTATGGAGTGCTTGTCCTTCGAGGATGTGCCTGCCCAAAGTGCCTGAGGCAACCCTGGGGACATTTATATTTGGGCTGTGTCCCAGGAGACCATGACTGCCCCCTGGGCATGTGTCCTGCTGGATGGAGGAGCTGCATGGAGGCTTCCTGCCCCACTGGGACAGGAACCTCAAAGTGGGAGGGGAATGGACTCTACTCATGTGTAGGGTGAAAGGTGAAAATGGTAGTCACTTCTCCGCAGCAGGATCCACTGTGAAATGCCAAACTCCATCACTAGAAAGGCCCTGGGGACCAGTGCTCTTGGGACCTTTATTTCTCCACAAATAAAGACCCCCTCCATCCCCAACCAAGTAACTATAAAGTATTTTCCTTCCAGCCACACCTTTTCTTCCCTTGAAGGTGTGATGTTTTTTCATCAGCCAGGAGACAGGCTCATCATCTCCAGTTTGTACCAGTGCTTGTAGGTTATGGAGAAACTCATATGTCTGATGTGTCTCTCCAAAACATTTAATCTCGAAGTTCACTGGACCAGGGCTTGAAACATAAGCAGTCTGTGATTGCGTGCAGATGGCTGAAGACACAGATCTGTTTTATTTATGCTTCTTGGAAAGATGTTGTTCAATATGCTGTTGGAGATTTAAATGTTTATTCTGAACCATTCCCAGACAAAATTTAACCAGCAGTCAATGGAAGAGCTTAATAAGGGGTGGGATGGCAAAGAGTCTTTTCCTGTATCTGTAGACCATAAATCACAGATGTTGCAAGGGCCACAAATCTTCGCTTTTCATGCCACTTAATTTCAGCTCCCTAGCTTCTGTTGAAGGAGATTTAAAGGCTGACAATCCGCTCCTATGAGATATAGATGTGCTGATTTATTCATTCTTGAAAAACTGACAGAGGATGAGGGACTGGTAAAGGCTTCTACAAGCACATCATTGTGTCCTGGAAAGGGGCAAGGCAGCTTTCAGAAAACATTCTCAGTAACATTTTGGGCTAAACGTATGTGTAGACCAAAGAAGACCACCTTGGAGATCAGATCTGCCCTTGGTCTGGCTTAATCAGATAAAACACACTTTGATCTGCAAATGTTGAGCCTAAATTATTTTGGGCCAATAACCCTTTGGGCCTTAGGTAAAAACATTTTTCTTACTCCTTACTAAATTATGTCCGGAATACACTCCCAGCCATGGGGAACCATTGTCCTGCTGTCCAAAAATTCCAAAAAGCAGAGAGGTTTATCCTTTGGAAAAAAAGTTGGGTAGACACTCTGGTGTCTCCCCAGAAGACAAGTTTACATATGCTTTCCTAATTCTCAGGCACTTCTGAGAACCTGTTTTACTTCCCTGTCTCTGAACACAAAAAGGGGATTTAAAACTTTTTGCTTTCCTCCTATGAGATGGCTGCAAACACAGCCAGAGCTTGCGGGCAGAAGAAAAGCTGCGTCTGCCTCTGTCAGGCCTAAAAAGCAAGTGACCTGGATAAAGTGATGCGCGGTCCTGAAAGCCTGAAGTGTCTGTGCAGATTGGCAAAGCTCTGTTGACTTGTCAGGCTGGGGCACATGAAGTAGGGTGCTGGTCTGGCTCGTGTGTCAGCCTTGTTGATGTCAAAGGCAGTCAGCACCAGGGCTCTCTCCTGACCTATGGGCACCGAAGTTGCTGCGTTACCTCCTGGACCTGGGGTTGCCTCCAACAGTTTGGGGACATGGTTTTTATCAGTGCCTTGAGCATGGAGGAAAAAAAGAGATGTCTTTGGCAAGGCTTGTGGGTCAAGAGAAAGCTCCATGAAGAACCCAGTTAATACTCTCAGATGGGTTTTAATAAATGCCTCCTCCAGGAACACCCAGCCCGAATTTGATGCTTTTTTAAAGTCAGACTAAACTCTTCTTCTCTTGTTTTACCTGCTTCTTTCTTGGATTTATCTGAAATAGCAGCTACAGCTCAGGGCACTTCATTTTCTCCAGCCACGAAGTGTCCTGTGCTGGACTGCACACAGGAGGTGTGATTTTTGCTATCCAATTCCTGCCGGGGTGTTTTGCCTCCACGTGCGTGTTGGCTGCATAAAGCACCTGCTTGTCACAGAGAGCAGCTGAAAAACCTGTTCATACCCAGTTTTTCCTGGAGGCTTTTTGCATACAAGTACAGGACTCAGAAGTAACCAGCACATAAATAAATGATCTCCAAACACCAAGCCCTGCTATTTTTTAAACCTGAGAAGCCTCCTGGCAGGTGCTTAGGAAGTGAGTGCATTGCCCTGGGGAAGAGTGATTTGTTTTCATACCTGACATGATGCTTTATGAAAGGGCAGAGGTTATTTGATGGTGACATTTCCCTCTGGTTCTGTTTTCTCCCTTTCCCCTCCACACCAGCCATGGGACAGGAAGGGTGAGGGTGAAAGAAGAGGCTTTAAACCCTCTTGATCCAGATCTAGAAGGTACTATGTGTTGTGACATGAATATCCCCAAGCTGGAAGGTCCCACATTAAAGGGATATCCTTGTCTTTCCTGCTCCAAACCCCTGATTCCACAGTGCGGTGAGGAAACACCTGAACCAACTAAGAAATGTGACTTTAAAAAAGATTAATGTCTCCAGAGATGGTGGAGATGGTGCCTTTATAAGACACATATTACTCACAAATTAAATTTAACTCTCTTTCTTGATTACAGTTGACCAGTTGAACTATATGATTTCACTTCTCACTCTAGATACTTTTATCCTGGAAATAATAAAATGATCAACTCAAGATGTTACTCCTTGCTTGTGGCCTATATGTGCATGGAGAGGAGCAGACTGAGGGGTAACACCACCCAAGGGACCTTCGGGTGAGCTGTCAGCACCTACCATAGCACAAGCTCAGTAACACCAAGTAATAGACTTTTTTTTATTCCACCTGGATTCAGGTGGCTTTATCAATAGGCATATATCATTGACTGATCCCAGGAGGGGATCACAGCTCAGTAATGTCCTATGAAAAACAACAACGCACTTTTGGGTAAAGCAACTTTGATCGGGACGTTAGCAATGGTGCTTGCCTTGCTCTGCACCTTCTTTGTGGGGAGCTCGGAGGGCTCCCCTGCCACCTTCCTTCCATTAGCAGCTGAACTGGGTCCTCAGATATGGGGAAAAAGGCATCCACAGCCTGCAGGGATGGGGACCGGTCCAAAACCATCCCCAAACCTCCCCGGCTTCCTGCAGATGCATCCAGGACAAGCAGTGTGTGAATGATCTGAAGTCCATGGCAGGTCCTCATCACCTAGCAGCAACATTGCCTGTTCAAACCACTGAGTTTGGGAGAGGGAGGATATGGGAGGGCAGATGGAGTGGACAGGAGCATGCCCAGGTCTTTCCTACCCCTCCTTCAGGTGGTGCCTGAGGTATTCTGGGTTAGCTGATGTCTGTATTGAGGCTAAGCTCTCTGCAGGTTAAAGCCCACGTCCATAATAAGCCCGTGGTGCAGCCTGGGTGCTCCAGGAGCTACGACTTCCTGTTTGTTGTATTGGCAGAATTAGGATTCAAGTGCCAGCCAGCTTCCCACACAGAAAATTTCCTCTGCAGCTCTGAAAACATGTTTTTTCTACATCTGGGAACTGTCCTGCACCTCAGTGATAGCTGAGTGTTGCTCCTTCTGCTTGGATGCCCTGCTGAAAAGCATCTAGCAAAAATCCATCAACACAAATTAATAAATTACCACCAGGCAGCAGAGGCAGCAAAACTGGCTGGTGCGGGCTCTCATCATAATGTAACCTGCACCTCAGCTGATTAGCTGGAACTCCATAATTAATGATAATTTGAGTGTCCACCTGTGTCTGTTCTCCTCTCTGGTGCTGCATTCCCCCTCTCGGGGCCAAAGAAACTCAAGAGCTCCTCCGTGAAGCACACGCATCACATCAGCACGAGAGGGACCAGTGCCTGGTGTCTCTGAGAAGTGGGAATGCTGAAAGAGCCCTGATTTACGAGAATTGAAGTAAAGCGGTAACCAAAGCAGTAGCTCCTTCTCCATGAGGCTGCCCTGTGTTTTGTAACCTGCCTCATGGTCACTGGATGATTAGGACCTTTCCTGAACGCATGATTTCTCTTATCATGAGTGTTTATGATGGCTGGTTTCAATTATTTCTTCCCTTCACACTCTGTACTTCAACCTGCCTCGGATGAGCAATTCATCTACTCTGTCAAATAACTTACCAAGATAGATTTCACATACAAGGCAAATATATTTTCCTTCCCCTTGTAATTTCACAACACTGTTTTTCGGAGTTCTGTTCCCCTCGCCTTATTCCCAGCAAACCTTTACCTAGAGTAGAGCTTTCCACCTGTGCAAGCTGGGTGTAAAATGCCATCAGATAAGAACAGTGGCATTTACGCCTATTTTGTCTTGACCCTTGTGCCACAGCATTTTCCATGTTAACTGAGCTGATATATAGAACTGGGTCAAAATATGTGTCCCTGTGTCTGTTCGAAATAACAGTACCAATGTGGAGTGGGATGTACTTGTGTTTTATGTATGTGTGTGCACAACACACATGACAATCAATCACCAGTGATGCCACGATGCTTGTGAAAAAGCTCCTTTCTCCACACGTTTCTACTTTGTGAGCCATTAATACCAATTCATATAAGAGCTGTGGGAGAATTATGGGAGTTGGTGCATTTAATGCATATGCATGTGGCTGCTCGTTCTTAATGTTCTGCTCTCAGTGTGGAGGGGACCTGGAAAGGGCTCACAAGTGAGTGATGAGAGCTTGGAGGGTGATTTCTTGGAAGCAGCATCGTGTGGGTGCCAAGGTGGGTATGGACGCTGCTATGGTACCCAGGTGGACTGAGATCTGTGTCAGCAAAAAGCACAATGAATATCCTGGCGAGGCTGAACGAACATTCAGCAGAATTCATCTGCAGTTCATTGAGGCAACACGCAGAGAGAGTTCACGGGGAGTTTATCTTGGGAACTGTTGAGGGTTAATGGCCAGCAGAGCAGATTGAGCTGTGGGATTACTAAATAATGAACTTTTCTCTCCAATAAATTTGTCCCTGACTTATAAAAAATCAATAACATACTACACTTCAGACATTTTTTTTCTTTTGGTGGTGGTGGGTAATGTGGGCTCAGAGTAATTTTTAAACTACTCTTTCATATATATATAAATATATTTTACCCTGACCATTTATACGAAAGCTCTGATGTGCCACATTTATTGCAGCTTCATCACCTAGATAGATTTTTATGTGGGTGCCTGGCTATTGCTTTATTTAATCATTCCTTTCTCTTCCCTCCCCAGTCCCTTGGCTCCCTCCCCTCCTAAGCTTTTTATGACACTATCGCCAGCGCAGATCTACAGGAGGGTTTTCATGTGATATAGGATGTCGGAGAGGTCAGGTCAGCTGGGACAGAGCCAAAAATATTAGCACTTTCTAACCACTGAAGAGAGAAATTGAAATAATAGTTAGCACTTATAAATTGGCAGATTTTCAACTGCAGGAGAAAGGAGGGATTTTTGTGTGTGTATGTTTTATTTTGTTTCAAAGAGGAGAGGAGATGGGTTCAGGTCGTGGCTATAGAAGGCACTTTCACTGTAATTTGGGCTTATGCTTGTGTTACGTTTGGGCTGGAAGTGGGCAAGGGGCTGGTATCCTCTCCCCCTTGTATTTCCTGAGTTTCACCAAATCCTGCTTCCCTTCAGCTCTGTATGGAAATAAGTCCCTCACATAACCACATACATCAGGTCCCACCAAAACACATCCCCTCAAGTGAGCAAAAACCTCCAACACAGCTAAATAATTGCTCGCATTGTCCTAGGGTTAAATTTAAAGTCTAGAGAAGTATTGCCTGGATTCCGCCTTTCCTCTTACTTTAGGTGTTTTTTAAAACCTGTCTGTTCTTCAGGAGGCCACTGTACAGGACTGGGAATCAAACCCAAACTGCAAGGTCCCAGTCGTCATTTGAATGCTGTGACCTTTGGCAAGTTACTCAGCTGCTCTGCAACTTGTTTTCCCCCCTCGTATAAAATGATAGGAAAAATCAAATCCAGATGCCTTGTGGTGCATGAGAAGTTGTTCTCCCACAGGGCAAAGAACTGCCTTTTTGACAGACATCATGAACAGGTGTGGACATATAGTTGTGTAGTGCATCTGTGCACCTGCCCTACTTCCCTAAAATAGGTGAAATTAGAACTATTTTGCTGTGTGCAAGCCCTGTTTAGCTCTTCAAACCCCCTACGGTTTCAGAGAAGCTTTCTCTATTGAAGGAGGAGGGATTTCACATCACAGCATACTCTGGTGTCTATGATTTTGCTTTGTTTTTGTGTGGGTACTACACAGTAGAGGTGCATACAGATGGGATTCCGAAATCCAAAACCTGCTCTCAGCAATGTTATGGAATGCTATTCCAGTTACACTGGAATGATAGCCTCTGTCATCGAGGTCTCAAAAGCCAAGAACAAGGAGAAATTTCTAGCTTTATAAATGCAGTTTGCTTCACAGTTCTGTGCAGGCTGGGAGTGGGTGGTGACCTTCAGGTTGTGGACAAGATAACATCCCCAATCTCATTTAAATGTAAGACTGCGGCCTTGGCCCTCATCCCACCATTGACTCTTCCAGAGGGCTCCCCTTGTCTGTTTGCTGATGGGCAGGCTCCAGCAAGAAAGTTTCCAATTCAATCTCTGTAATGATGGAAAGTCCTCCAGAGAACAGGGAAAGCAAATCAATGGGATATTAAAATCCATGTCTTTGGCTCTCCGTTAACCTTTTCCTTAACATAATGCTTGCCAGTGGTGACTTACAGCCCTCCTTAAAATTCTCCAGAAGTTTACAGCACACTTCTCTGACAGCTATCGGAGCTTAACTGTCTCCTTTTGCTCCTAATTGCAGTTATTAACTTTTTTTGGGGGGGAGGAAGTTTTATAGCTATTATGAAATGGCCTAAGTATGATGCTTTTCCTTCTAGTGTCATATTGTCTTCACTTATTTGGAAATCTTGACAAAATGGAAACAGTTGGTGCTCATTAAAATGCCATCATGCAGGAATGCGGAGACATTTAGAGGAGGATGTTTGGAGTTGTCTCTGACCTTTGCTCAGTGACTTCTCTGCAAAGCTTGGGAGGTGCCTCCATGCCACGGTGACACTTTGCTCAGCTAAGAAGCTTTTAGCATGCTTGGGGTTGTTACTGGGCACCAGCACCAAAGTTTGCTTTCAATATCTATCGCACAAGTCTTGTTTATCAAGTTTTATCACTGCCTGAGTTGATTTTTCTCCCTGGCTCTTGTTCCATGAAACACTCACAAAGAAATTCTGCACATAACCGTGCAAAATAGTTTGTGCTTTCAAGAAAAGATTGAAATTAGTTGTTGGATGTGGCAAAGGAAAGAAAATCAGACTACAAGGAGACTCATCTCTGAAAAGCTGTTGAAATATCATTGGTGCTGTCAGATGTCAAAGAGAGCAATGCAATTAAAGGAAAGGTATTGATAAAATGAAAACTTTAGTGATTTCTTAAATGTTTTCACTGTTTTTGCCTTTTTTGTCTTTTTTACTGCAATTAAATACAATGTTTTGTGCAGTTTTTTTTTTTAATATTGTTTTTGATTTTTTTGTGGTGGTTGTTGCCATGGGCCTGAGCCCTTGAATGCCTGAAACACACCAAAACCATGCATGGCATATTTCAGATAGAAGGATCCTAACACTGAATTATAATCCAGTGTGTGTGCCCCCTCGCCATCCCTCTGTCTCCTGCGCCTCCTCCAAGCCCAACACCACAGAGTCACCAACATAAGGCCATTTCTCAAAGAACAGCATGTGGCTGCAGGAGATGAGCCAGAACTTCCCAGAACCACCAGAGGGCTTGGTAATACTCTCCTTGGGTCTTTGCAGGCTACAGGCCTTTATTTTGGCTTCACAACCCACCTCCTAGAGCCTGTTGTGCATCCCCATTGGGGGGGGGACTTGGTGAATCGTTATTTCTTGAATTCTCTTACACCATGGATGTTAGAAAACAGCAATGATGGAAACCACCTCCTGTTTCCACAGCCCAGAGTGCTTTGCAGGATTTGCCTTCCCCAAACCAGTTCTCATCTGGCCTCGGGTGCTTCGCTCCAGCTCAGGCGTGGTGGTGACATGGGGGGGCTGCCAACCTGGGGGAACCAGCAGCCACACAGCAATAACTGGTAATTGACCGAGAGGTGATGCGGTGGTGCCAACAAGAACAAAAGAACAAGCAGCTGGCTCTGCCATCTGCGCCCGTTTAAATGCAGCTAAAAGGAACTCCTCTCCAGAGCTGCCAGCTGTGAGGAGAGGTAACAAATCCAACAATAACACGGGGTTGCACATTGGCTGGGTCTGTGGCTCCCGGTCAATCCGACACGGCAAGCTGCTTGTACAAGATGTGTTGGGCTTCCCAGCCCTGGCTTTGTAGTAAAGAGCAGTGACGGGCTCCAATGGACACGATCCTCTGCTCAACGGTGCAGCTTATTTCTAGTCCTGGTTGCAGTCCACCGTGAATAAAAGACCAGGTGTTCAGAAATCACTCCATGCTTAAAGCACTTGCAGTAGCTCTGTTGCCTCCTTTGCCTCTTTCCATCTGACTGGGCATGACAAGGAGAGGCAATGCTTCACCCAGGAGTGCTGGGGCACATAGGTGGAAAAGGTCATGAATTAGGAATCACCTTATCAGCCATCCCCCCACTCCTGAAAACTGCCAAAAATATTAAAACATACCAAGTCTTTCCTTCTTTCCTTTTTTTTCTTTTATTTCTCTCTCTCTCTTTTTTTTTTTTTTCAAGGAGTTTCACATGATACAAGGTGAGACAGATGTCCTGGTGTGCTGCGATCCTGCTGTGACTAGGAAGGATGCTGGCCTCTCACTTGGTTAATGCTGTCTGAAATGCTTTGAGGCACCTTGAGTTGTTCTTTCCTCTCCTTTGACTACCTACTGCATGTTCGCTGTCTTACATCTACACAAACTCTTTCTCTCAGACAAGGCTGCAGAACATCTCTCTCTCTTTCTCATATCTGGAGGAAGGGATAGTTGTTCTCTCCTCAAAGGCTCTTGCAAGATTTGGGAACCTCTGGGCTGTGTTGTACTCAGCCCTGGACTCACCCTGGCTAAACAGCCATTTTCTGTAGCAGCTAGCCACTAAAAGTGAGCTGTATTTAATGACTGAGAAACAAATGCCAGGAGCAGCCACCTAACTAAGAAAGTATCCTCTGAGTGATTAAGCAAAGTACTGTTTGCTGGGGAATATCCAAACCCAGGAGAGATTTATCTGTTACATTTCTATCTCACTGTGTGGCTCTGGAAGTCCAGAAATCAAGGCCATCTGTAGGTTACTGAACTCTGTGACAGAAACAGAGATAATTTGTAGGGGATGTAAGATCTCAAGAAGTTGAAAAGGAAGCACTCATCCCACGAGCAATGACTTTGGTAACCTGATTCACAAGGACACGATCATCTGGAGACAAAAACCCTGAGAAAGGAGAGAAACAACAAATAATTATGGATTTGACTAATACATCATGTCACAGCGCTCAGTGAGCTTGGTGCTCTTCAGCTCCTGGCCCCAGATAGCTAATTTCTAGAGTGGCAGTTAGGGTCAGCCTTAAGGCTGCCACACACAAACTCCTCTTGGTATCCCTTGCAACTCTCCAACTTCTGTAGCCTTTCCCTTTTGCTACCTCGCTGTTTTGGCTGTTTTAAATGATACCAGGATTGACATTAAACACCACTATAGATGCAGCCAAACTGGTGCATGAGCACAACAAAACAGGGGCAAGATGCTTTGGCTGGCAAGCAAGTCCTGAAAGCAGAAAGCTCAAAGACCCTAGACATAATTTCATGAAAATTCATGAAAACTGGAAAGGGTTTCCCCAGCTGTGCTCCTTCCTTGGCATCACCAGAGCTTGCCAGTCATTCTGCTCTCAGCTGGGTGTGGAGGGGTAGAGAAGACACACGTCTGTCCTGAAGGCTTAGTCATTAATATTTCTCATTTGTTTAATATCCTATTTACAGTAAAGATCACTCTACTTGAAGTATTGGGTGTCATTCTGGGGTTTCTTTTCCATGAGGGGGAACTGTAACCGAGGTCACACTGGATATAAACATTTCTTAGTATCTACTCTATATTTAGGCATCCAATGCATGCTGAAGTAGGAAAGCATTGTTCAGGAGATGGAAGAAAAGCTGATAACAGTATGTGTTCTCTATATAATTCAGGCACAACTATCTGTCACCAGAGCAAGGTAATTATCCCAATAAGATTTCATGAAACGAGAAAATATCATGGATTTTATAAACCTTATTAACATGCACAGTGAATGCAAAACAACAAAAGGAGTCTTAAAACAAAATGTTATGTTAAAATCAATACTGATTGCTGGGCATAAGTGTTATATGAGGCAGTAAAATTCTCTGAAATTCCTCCCCAAAACAAGGCTGTAGACAAACCAGAGGAGAGCAAGCAGCTCTAAAGCAGTCTAATCGCTTTGCAAATTGGGGAAGGAGCATCACGACGCTGATTTGTTCCAACATCAGTGTGCTTTTCCAGAAACATCCCTCCTCTTTTCGTTCTCCTGCCCCCCTGCAACAAGCCCAAATAATAGCCCATTACTGAATGCACCATAATGGCGCCTTCAGGGATGGGATTAGAGTAAGTATCAATTTGGAAATTAGCAGCCCGGTTCAATGAGCAGCACACCAGCCCTGCAGGCACAAGGAGACATTTGAAATTCGCACATGTGCTGCCTCACCAAACGCTGCTTTCATTACCCTCTTCCCTTCTCCTCTGCGAGCTCCTCCAGCCTTCCTGCAGACAGACTGTTTCACACCAGCTTGTTGGCAGCAGCCAGCACCACCGCGCTCAGGCACAGATGTTTGCCAGAGCATAATCGTGTTGGCTTGCCCTTCATCCTTCCCAAAATTAGGTGTCCACGAGCCCCAGAGCAAGTGGCCCCAGCGCTTTGGCTCAGATCTGGGTGATGCTGCAGCAAGTCCAGGAAAGGATCCTGCCAGTGCTGAGCACTGATGTGTGCTGAGCTCCTGTCCTTGCAGGATCAGGCTCCAGAGCTGTCAGTCTTCATGGGTGAGCTGTTGCCTGGTGCATCCTGTCCTGTGGTGGTTTGCAAACATCCTCTTGCTTTGGGGATCTAACACTGCAACCCCTTTGTACCCACATCTACTGAATCCTCAACCGGGATTAAGCCACAAAGCCCCATTCAGGCACTGAAACCTTCCTCTGCTCTGCACCATACACCAATCCTGGAGGGAAGGGTAGCTGTACTGCTCACTGCCAGCAGCATTTCACCCCAGGGCTGTTCAGCAGCCAGGGGAGAGCAAAGCAGATCTGGAAGGACAGCCATGCACTGACAGGCCCCAGGTTGTCTGCATCAAGTGTGGGTTCCCACAACAGCCAGCACCCCATAACAGCGAAGAAATGCCATAGCCTGTTCTCACTTTTTGTAGCTTCACACGTCAGACATGCCTGGCCAGCCTGATATGATGTCCTGACAAGCTGTACATGGTGTGCGCAGTCAAAAGAAGAGGAGAAGCTGTGGTTTTGCACTTTGTTCAGAGAATCGAATCCTCGCAGCACCCAGCATTCCAAGGGAATTCTAAATGGCTATGAAAAAAAACATGTTGCTTTTTTCACCATAAGACTGGGCAGGACGGTGCTCCCACCACGAGGAGCATCATGCTGGGGAATGAAGAACCTTGAGAATTGTTCTGCCACCCTTATGCCTTCTGTCAGTCCACCCCAGCTCAGACACTCATGTCCATGCCTCCATCACTAGAATCATTTTCTGGGCATCTCAGAAAGGTCCGGTGAAACCAAAAAGGACTTGCAGGATTCCACAGCTGCAGTCTGGATGGAGTGACAGTTGTGGCAGTGTTTTCTGGGGCAGCTGAGGCCAGGTGAATGGCTGGAGATGGAAGATTTTGAATAGGGCAACAGAGACCGACATAGAGCAAGGCTGTGACTTCTCCAGAGCAGAGAAGGATGGTGCATTAGGACAAGGATATGCTATGCAGCCAAGAACATGGGTGTCTGGGACGGGGAGAAGGAGACAAATTCAGTGAAGCTTAAGCAGTTTCTGGGAACACCTGGGACAGCCAGGAATAGACTTAGTGAACTGAGAGCACCCTGGTTATGAAGGCTGCTATGAGTAAACAGCAGCATCTACAATCAGGGAGCTGGAAGTTTCTTACATGGAATAAAAAAGGAGGCAAATATTTATAGCTCACCCTCAATTAACAAATAAGTTTGGAGAATGAGACAACTGCCAGCAATTCATTTTAGTCTGTAAATCCCCCAGAGGAAGATAGATCATTAGTGGTCATAGACAGGGACAAGCCAATAAGCCTCATTTGCCCTCCAAAGGGCATTTCAGTTACCCTGTCTTCTACTTTCTTTCTCCATAGTAACATCCCCTTTAGAAAAGGACACAAAAAGACACAAATTCTTAGTAACTCTTGATGTTTCACATGTTTCAGGCTGATGTTGTGTCCTCAGTCAGAGCTGGCAGCACTCCTGTGCCAGACGAGGCAGCTGGAAAGGAAACGAAGACAAACCCACTCATTTTTGGGAAGTAATATTAGCTTGCAAAATTCCCCTTTGTTTCAACAGGAGTTTGCCTGGGATGCAAGCAGAGGAAGCCCTGAAGTTGATCTGACCTCCTGAATGAGGAAATATATGGCAAAAAGTATATATACATAGAATACACCAGGGATCAGAACAAAGTACATGGTCCTTGCAGTCATGCATGTAGACACACATTCGCGTGTAACTCTGCGTTACTGAGTGGTTACATTATAGGTGACATGTACTTAACCGCAGGTAGACCTAAAAAATGGGCTCTAGACAAGAAATCCAGTCCTGAAACCATGACAGACACAAAAGAGGTGGCATTTGGGGTAATTTCAACAAACACAGAGCTTTGAGTCTGACATGTTAGATCTTTTCATTGGAGACGATGAAGTAAAACATTTCATCATTAAAAAAAAATAATAAAAAAAAAGAAAAAAGTATAATTAGGTGTTCTGCATACTGTCTTTTTTATTTATTTTTATTTTGAAATATTTCAGGTTTTCATCCTGAGTCAGAATAGGAGACAGACCTTTCCCCAGGACAGAAGTCATATTTTTAAACATTGTTTTATTGTATCCTATCCTCTTCCATAAGGTGTTCCACTGCAAGATGGGTAAACTTTCAAGGGAGTTTTTGTGGTATGGCCCTTAATAACCACGTCAACCTTGGGGTGAAGAACACATCATCAGAACATCTTCCTCATCCTCCCTCTACCAAGCCAACACTTTGCTAAAGTACATTAGCCGTCAGCTCTCATTCCTCTTTCCACTCCTCCAAACGGAGCGATGCTCTTCAGCCAATGCAGACCTCAGTGCTGGGAGGCTTTTTTTGATTTGGGGCTACCATGGGTCTTCATCATTGGCTGGCAAAGTTGTGAGGGTGAAAATTTTTTTACAGCTTCCCCATACGCATTAATGTGCAGAATGAATTCAGCGTATGATGAATTCACTTGACAAGGTTCTTGCTGTATTTGTAGTTTTGTCCAGTGTTCACTGAAATTATGATTTGTGTTTGTCCACCAGTGACACACCAAAATGTAATTAGGGTTTTACTTTTTTAATCTGTTGTTGTGTTCCTTTTTTTTTTTTTTCCTTAAAATTACAATGTCTCTCTCATTCCAGAAACAAGTACAAGGTTTTCTCTCCTTGAACTGGGAACACACAGATGTGCGGTAGAAGACAACATTTTAGTACCAGTCCCTTGGGATAAACCAGTAATTATCCAACAGACTCTCTCATCCTCGTTGACCAGCCATGTGTGCTGGGAATTAATTGCTCACCTCTGAGTTGGGTGTTAGTACAAGAGGTCCCAACTCCGCTGGAGTTGCTGAAGCCCTTTAGTGCCTTGGCCTTGATGCCCCTGGTTGGCCATGGGTGTAATTATTGAAGGCAACAAACCAAATAATTCAGTTCTCTGGAGTTTTATTCCTACTCTGGGCAACCTCCTATGGCAACTTGGGGCTGGAGGTGGCCACTGCAGAGTTAACTGGTCCACAGCCATTTCAGCTCCCACCTTCACTGTGAATGTGAGCACATGGCTGAAGAAAGGACCGCCACAAAGGGTAAGGAAGAACAAAAAAGGAGGTCAGTGCTCTTCTTCTCGATGTGGTCCTACTCCCTGGGAAACTTTCCTCAAAGCAAATCGAGGCTGTAAGCTTCACCAGGCAGGGGGTATTACTCACCACTGTGTTTTGGAAAGTCAAGCAACAACTGACCCCTGATCCTGACCTCAATGCCTCTCAGGGATAAATTAATAATAAAAAATAATGCTAATGATAACATTAATGATGAGGTTTGCGCTGTTAAATGGGAAGTTTTCCCTAGCAGCAGTATTTCCCTCTGTGACTGGCAGCTAATTTGCTGCAATTGACGCCTCACAAACTGAACTCTGTAGTGTGATTGGGAAAAAGATGGGTGAGTATTTCTCTAACCAAGCACTTTGGGTCAAATTCAGCGTGATCTCATGCAGCATGTCACATGGCTGGCCTGAAATGTCAAGCCCTGCACTCGGAGCGAGGGGCGAGTGGGCCAGGTCACGTCTGGTTGTAAAAGGGTTGTTTATGCCACACTCCATCCAGAGCCTAGTGTCGGGAGGACCCAAACAATCCTTCCCTTCATTCTCCAGCAGAATGGTATTTTCAGGAAGACAGGGGGCTGGTATCAAGTTCCTTGCATCAGATTATGTATTTTTTTTTCTCTGTTTCTTTTGAAACGCACCCTACTTCCATAGCAGCAGGGAGGGAAGGGTGAGATTCAAGTCCAGACCAATATCCAGACCAAAGGGACAACAGAATCCTTAGGTCTTCTCTTTCTGCACCACCGTCCCTCCAGCAGAGACCACGGACACTCTGGGGTTTGCATTCACTGGTCCTTTGGTGCTGGGGACCTCCCAGGAGGGACAGTCCAATGTGGGGCAGTAGCAGGCACCCAGCAGCGGTGCTGCATCAGGACAGCCACAGGAACCTCACCCCTGCACGGAGCAGATGCTCTGGGGCAATTCAGACCCATGTGCTGCTTCTGTGCCTAAGAGCCATGACTGCAAGGCATAATTCATGTCTCCTGCTCCACAAAGCTGCCAGACCTTGCCTCTCCGTGCAAGGGAGAGGGGTGGCTATAGCATGTAAGATCACCTCCCATAGATACCAGCAGTTATTTCTATCTGGGAAACAAGGAGCCAGCATTTGCAAAATAGATGCTTTATGCTGATTGCCTCTCTCTTGACCTTACATAGCATGGTACTCACAGCAACATCTCCATTAGCAATATTCATCCTCAGTTCCCGTTATAGTTGATGGCACTTCTATGACGTGATTCATCTCGCCAAAATCAGCTGAAACGAGTCACCCCCTGGGAGTGCTGATTTCTTGCTGATGACTGCCAGGTGAGCCAGAAGTGACCAGATCAGAAGAATTTGCAGTCTGTGTGTCTCAGACTGGGGGTGATGAACCCTATCCCGACAAGATCATATCCCTGAAAATATTATAAACACATGAATCTGGTACAGACAGGAGCTCGCCATAAGAACTTGTCTGGTCTGGAGGCGAAAGCATCAATCCCCCAGTTTCACGGCATGGAGATATCTTTTCTCCAGTGTTGTCCAGTCAGAGCTCATCTGAGAATGGGGATTTGCAGAGAAAATTGCAATACACTTGACCTTGACTCTTTGCACATTGGAGAAAACAATATTAAATCTCAGTGTTTCTCCTAATTTTTTAGCCCTATTCTTATACTATTTGAGACAGCATGCTGTTGAGGGACCATATCATTTTTAATTTTTCTTTTCCCCTTCATCAAGCCAACCATTCTATCATAAAATGGTGATTCCATTTCTTAATCTTCCTATTTTCTTCTCAGTGTGTGTTTGCTAATCAATTTCACAAGCCGCTGCATGCAAGTGGGGAGAAAGGCTGCTCTCCTCCTTCACATGGACCTTTTCCCAGCAACCAGACCAAATCAGTTTTCTTCCTAGTGTCTTATAGTCCATGTTGCATCCTCATATACATGGACAGAAGGGACCATTGATGCTGGGGTCTTGTAACTGGGAAGCCACTGCCCCTAGTCCCTCCTTTCACCCAAGCATGGATGGGAAGACTTCATCCAGAAGTTTCCAGTGCACCATGACGAGTGTGTGGAGCATCCCAGGTGACTTCTCAGTTGACATCTCAAGGGAAAGGACAAAGATTAAAGCAACTGAGCTGCTGTAAGGGCACAGCTTTAGTCTCCAAATCCAAACAAGTTGCAAGAAACTCATAATAGCTGAGTGACTCATAGGTATGAGCAACTCATGTGTATCATCCCCACAGCCCAGTGCTAGAACTCCTTTTCAGCTGGTGGAGCTGAAACACACATTTCTAAAGGTGCTCAGGTGCCTAAAGATGATGAGATGCCTACTAGGGGTTGCAGAAGTGCTAGTCCTTATAGTCATCTCTCTTCAGACTCCTAAGTGGCTCTGGAAAGCTGCTCTGTGAAGTCTACAGGTAGGTGAACAATGTTTAAGTCCTCTGATCAGAGAGAATTCTCTGTCCTTCCAGCCCCCTGGTGCACAGCAGTGCCTTTGGATGCTGCTGAGGCTAACTCCCTGGAGTAGTTCCTTTCCTCTAGACCCCTCTAGCCAGCACGTAACTATTATTTTTGAGTAAGTGTGTTGAGTATGTGTATGAGATCGAAGAACCTAAAATAAAGCAATAGTTGTGTTGCAGGCAGCCTCACTGCATGACTCTGAAGGTATGTGTTTTTTGCCTTGCAGTGGGAAAACATGGGGATGAAGGGAGTTCAGGAGGTCTGAATCTCGATGGGATAGTGCAGAGGATGGGGGCCTGGAGCAAACTTGCAGGACATCCTCCCTAGGCTAAAATATTCCCAGAACACTACTCAGTTGAATTCTGGAGTTTTCTCACTCCTAAAGGGAGTAGAGAATGGGCCATGTATGTACCATGCGGACCATCAAGGGACCAAGCAGCAGAGCATTCGCTCACTGGGCACTGCATATGCAATGTAAAACTCAGATCCTCAGAAAAACCCATAGGGAGCTGAGCACCTCAGAGCCTTTAAAGGCTGCGGCATCTACTCTCTCAGCACTGCAAGAAGGTTTTCCCAAAGGGCTTAGACACTTTTTACACTTGCTCCCCTTGGCATCAAAAAGGGGAGAAGGGGAAAGAATAGAGATATTATTGGTTGTGATGAAAGAATTCAATGAATGCATAAAGTATTTTGAAATTAGTCCTCCTTCTTCCATTCTGTGCTGCAAGGACGTTTCCAGCCAAACCCTCGTGATTCATGCTATGGAGACGTCAGATCATCTCAATACTTCTATGTTTTGCTGCTGAAAAGACAGGCTATCTTTCCTGTCTACAACAAAAGACCACTAAAAGCAACTTGCAGACAATACCCTAGTTAAGAACAATAGGTCAAGTATGTGTCATTAGCAACTGGACAAGTTCAAAGGCATTTGTACTCCTGCCTAGGTACTCCAGTCACTCTGCTCTGTATTTTGAAAGCACTACATGTGCTTCCTGAGAGCTCTTCTCCATCAAACCACCAAGATAATGAACATTTTGTGCATTTTTGTGTAAAAAGAAATGGGCTTGCAATTTTTCTTCAAAGGTTTAAGTACTGAGGAGTTTTCTTCCTTACGATAAAGTGGTGACATGTTTGGGCAAGCAATAATCTCCAGATGCTGAGGATAAATAAAATATATCCAAGGAAAGAGGTGTTTATTTACATATTTATACATACTTTTATATATTTTCTAGCTATCTAACCAGGGAGTGGAAATAGCAGTCTGTAACAACAGTGCCAAACTGATGCTGGAGGACAGCAGCCCAACTGCTTGCACCAGTGACCTACTGGTTCACCAGCTGCTGAGCAGGAAGAGCTGCCTACAGTCCCTTAATGAGGAACCTTAATGATTCTATCTATGCACATCAGTCACCCTGTTCCTGTGTATTTGTTGTAGATGATCATCCATGCTTTGGACACTATCAGTCCAAGGCAATGACACTCATTAATTGTATCTTAGTCAAATCAATGGCAATGAAAAGGAGTTTTTCTCCCCTGGGACAGCATCCTATGTGTCTTAGCAAGAGCACATCAAGAGCACATACCTAGAAGAGCTCGCAGTCTGACTGCAGGTGGGTTCATGGGTCCTTTGCTAACCAATAATCAGGTGACAAATCCCATTGAAACCTATTCTGAAAGAAAAGCATTGGACCAGTACCTCACGTCTGAGGCTGTGAGTGTTTTTTGAAGTGATGCTGAACTCTACGCCCCAAAGAATGCTTCCTGCTCCGAAGTTCAAGCAAGGGCAACCTGCCCCTCATGCTTCGATAGTGAGCTGCATTCAAGAGAGCATTTGCTGCCGGCTCCCGCAGATGATAAAGCACAATTTATGAGATGCATTATATGGAAAGAAGGAAGCCTTTGCCTCAAGGTGTAGGGAGCAGATTGGCCACAGCTAGAGGTCAATAGGCCAGTATTTGACCAGGCATGGCTAGTTCTTGCATCTCGTTTGGACACCTTTCTGCAAGCAGAGAGCAGAGACTGAGAAATCAGCAGGATTGGTCACCCTTCCTTTCATTTCTTAAATTATTTACTTTACTGTTTTCTCTTCTCCTGGCAGCTGATTTGTCAAAGCAAGTGAAGCAGCTAGAAAGAGAGTTGTGGCTGCAGCAGGAATATTACAGCAATTAGAAAGGGCCATAAACAGTTCCCTACATATGAAACCGCTCATTGAATTTGACAAGCAGCCTTTTCTTCTTCTCCCAGCCACCAAATACAATGCAGCCTCTTTCCCTTTCATAAATGCCAGCACTTTTTTTTCATTCCCACCAAGGGTCCCTTGCACTCAGATCAATACACTCGCAGACTGAAAGAGACCTTTCTCCTCACTCCAACGTCTTGTGGACGGAATTAACGCTGATTGAGTATGTCACAGTCCAACTGTAATTTAGAGAGACATCGTGAAACCATGCTGTCCTGGCACCGGTCCAGCTGTCAGATGTAATAGAAAAGTAAAACGGCTTCATCTACCCCAACAGCACACTGCTCACTGCAGCCACTGATTTAAGCTTCCTACACGTTACGGTGTGTCATCTGGAGGTGATTGATGAGGTACCAGAGATGTTGCTCGCCCCTTTCCTGGTAGTGATAAGCAAGTAGCAGGTATGTCAGGAGAAGGCTGGAAGGATTATCTTGTGCTCATTTCTGTGTTTGCCTATGCTAAAGACAGAGAACACGATAGTGGTGCGGGATGTTATAAATAATGCTGCGCTATATTGGACAGGGCTGAAACCTGCTGAGGTTTCTTCAGCCTCCAAAATCATGGGGGGAGGCCTCTGTCTCTTTACAGAGCTCTCTTTCAAGTATATAGTGCCTGAGGGTCGAAATCTTATAGAATCTTAGAAATTAGGACCAATGGAGATCTTCTGGACCACCTGTTGTGTCATTAGATAGAATCAGCTTTTCCCAGCTCAATGCTACAACAGCCTTGGGTCCTTGGGTCGTTCTGGTTAATGTTTCCTCGGAGATAAGCAGCATGAAGATGGGATGTTTTGGGTCTAAGTGTGATTCAGAGTGGAATTGTGGAGCTTTTAAGCCAAACTGCGTTGTAATTAGGATGAGCACAAGCACTCGGCTAAGGTCTGCAGCCAGCAAGGAGCAGAGGAACACCCAGGTGGACGCAGGTGGCTTTGGATTTGGCTGGGTACCTCTGCACTTCACTTTGTCTCTGCTCCAGAAGGATGCTGATTAATTGCGGATGGTTCAGGGAAGAGACACAGGAACAGCTGAAGGGTTTGGGGATGGGAATGACAGGAGCACAAGGAGGACACACGCCTAAGGATGGGAGGCTGATGCTGCCTGGTGCTACTGAGAAAAGGTTAAGGGGTAATTTATCATTGTCTGTAAGTACCTGCTTGGGAGCAGTAATTTGACATGAGAGAGCTTTTCAGTTTGTATCACAAAAGGATAACAGGCACTGCTGGCTGTGAGCTGGTGTGAGGTGCATTTTCTGAGACAGAGGCATAACAAAAGGAGTGGGTGGAGGAAGGGCAACGGCCAGCGACAGATGCTCCAGCCCTCCACCTCCAATGGTTACAGCCCCCTCTTCCCTTAACTCAGTAATCCTGCACCCATTTGCAAATAACAAGGCTGATTCGAGGACAGTAGAATGGAGAATTCATATCCTGCCCCATAAAAATCCCAACATCATTTTTTTCTTGCAAGCTGGGACAAAACCACTGACCGCCCCAAATTTTCTGCAGCCTATTAATTCCAAAATTTTCAGACTTGTCAGACTGTTTGTCTTCAGGAATTTTAACCCAAAGGAAACCTAGAAACAAATTCTCACATCAGTTTACCTTATCTTGAGTTTGCTACCACATCCCCCAGTATTTTGTTGGAAGTCATATCTTTCGTTAATCAGTATTTTCTCATTTTGACACATTTCTTCTAATTTCATTTCCCCACTACAATCCATGTGCTATTGGCCTCGTTCCTTGGCTGAACCATATCTCCCACAACATGCCTGGCCATTGATTCTCACGATGCATCACACAGCTTGGGCAGTGAAAAGATGCCTTTTGTATTATGGCAGATAAAGTTCTTCAGCAAATTCAGCTCAGAATGCAGCTTGTAGTCGGGAGGTCCCACTTTATTAATGCGACGTCCATATGAGAGGCAAACGTCACTGGATTCTGAAATCACAATGTATTCAGAGTCATTACTTCCTATCAAAAATATAATTAAGGCCAGATGCAAAATGAGGCATTTCATTCCTGTGTCATACAAATGAAAAATGTTTCCCCACCACAGTTAAATGGTGTGAAGAAGTCCTCCTGGGAAACCTGTTTGACAGAATGGTCCATGGCCAGTTTCAAGAATGAACTATTCAGCATAGACCTTGGTGGTTTTTCCATTGTGGGATGCTACTAAACAGAGATAAGTTTTATTTGTTTTTTTTGGGGGGGAAAAAAAAAGAAAAAAAATGAAACAACAACAATAATAATGATAATAAATCCCTATTTAGCTCCAAATCTGTGTCTAGATATGGGTGCTTCTAGGAGCCCTGTCTCAAGACAGTTGGACAGACCACCATTGCCCTCTCTGGAGACAAGGCCAGGAGCTTGCACCAGGGGGAGGTTGTGCTGTAATGGTGTTCAGCTCTGCAAGCCCAAACATTTCGGCTGCCAAGCATTCAGATGGACAACGCAATTTTCATCCAAACACTGCTCCTGGGCAGCTGAATGCAACCAGTCAACCAGAGCGAGGGCTGATTATGGGAAACATCTGGGGTGAAATGGGAATTCCCCATTCTCTAGTCATTCCCTGGACTATTTTAGGACAGCTTCTCCATAAAATGGACGTGCAATCTCCTCCAGAGCCCCAGCTGTGTAACTGAGGGCAGGCTGGGCCATGGGGATGGAACAAACCAGCTTTTTGTCAGGCTTACATCACACAAAGGAAAAACTTGTCCTTTGGGGCCTGATAATGGTTTCTACAGCACCAGTGAAAAAATCTCCTGATGATGTCAAGAGGAGAAACAAACGTGTTAACTGCATGTGCCTGGTGGTAGCAATCCATGACAAAGTTAAACCTGGTACAAAAAACATTTCATTTGCACACGGTAAATGCACTGATATTGTCCAGAAGAAGGAATAGAGTTGGTTTGCTGACAGCTTTGCTCATGGTTGATCACACCCTTTGGAGTAGTGCCCACCAAAACCAAGAGCAGCTGGAGGTGGTTATCCAGCTGCCCAGTCCAAACCCACAGCATGGGGACATCTGGGCAGTGCACATACGTTTTTTTGGGAAGAAATATGTGCCTGGAGGAAAGGCTTGAGAATAGAACATCTGAACCGATCACTTTATTCCAAAGTGACCAACGAATGCTCTAAAGTGTTTTTCTGCCAAGCATGGAGCAGAACTGAGGTTGGTTCTTGTGTGGGAGTTAAATCTCATCTCTTGCCAGGTGACATTTTGTCTCTTCCACCGCTCCCCTTGCTCTTTGCTTGGAAGAGGAGGAAGGCTGTGTTACCACCCCGTTGCTGACTAATGTCCTCTTTTTGAGATGGAAAAACAGCCCCCAAATTTTCTTTTGTGTTTTGACTTAAGATAGGCTACAAAAGGCCACGTTCCTTCTTGTATTGAATTAAAAGGCAACAAATCTGTTGACCCTTACACAATGCTTATCCCAGGCCACATGCAGGGTCTGTTGGACACAGGGTTCATCTGCTCTCCTGTCTTCTGTCAGCACAGAACATCTCAGATTCAAGTGCCACAACTGCTGCTGACAGCCTGTAAAGGGAACATGCTTATAGAGATTTTCCAGCTCTGGCTGGCCCTAAGACACATGATACAGCTAGAGCTAGAATAAAATAGTGTTGGCACTCTATTTTCATCTCCAACTGGCCATATGCATGATCCAGACACTCTGGGGCCTGCTTGGCTCACAGCTGATCTCAGACTCCTTACTTTGTGGAAGAACTTTACACAGCAGGATTCACCTCCTTTACCTGTAGGTGGGTAAAAGCTAAGTGTCCATCCCAAAGCCAGTGTCTACCTTCTCTGTGTGACCGATGGATGTAGGTCTGGTGGGATGACTAAGTCTCAAGAGACGCTTCTGTCTCTGCAGGTTACACAGCGGCCTCAGATTTTCCACCACCTGTTGTCAGTAAGTTTGCTCCTAGCCATGTCCAGAATGAGCTTAGTCCCAAGCACCATCCGTACTTCATGATCCAGTGGAACACCCAAAATCAGCAGAGCTTTGCCTGTTTCAATATACGAGCCCAGCTTCCAAAGCAGGCCCTGCAGAGACCACGGCTGGAACAGGAGAGAGGCCGCTTCTTTCCTACTGCAACCATTTGGTGGTACAGCACCTACCCCAATGCTAAGGGATCAGTCAGTGCCTCTCTCTTTTGCCTGCAAGTTTGAGGACATGATAACAGGATACTCCAACACGGGATACTCCAACACTGAGGACATGATAACAGGATACTCCAATCGGGGAGCTGACTGTTGCTGTTGATGAAGCTACCCCACTTTTTCTTGGAAGATGAGAAGGAGCAAACCTCCTCGAAACATGACTACAGACTGCACTTTCCTCCTTGCCATCATATCAAGCAGTCAGGCACCCTCTCTGCTTCTCCAGCTGGTTAATACTCTGCTTCTCAGCCCTATCTGAAGAAAAGCCAGGCTAGATCTTGTCAGAGCCAAAGGATGACCTCCCACATCCTGGCCTGGGAGTGCATTGTCTCCCTTCCTTAAATCCACACTGTACAGGGACCTCTACAAGTGAGCCTGAACAGCTCCGTGGCCTTTAGCAGGGCATGAGACAGGGAGACTGCCCAGCTGGGAGAAGGATTTATGGGCGGACAATGAGGATTTTTCATGTTGTGACATTTTATTGTGCGCTGATGTGTTGTCATGAGTCCCGTGAGTCACCACGAGGGCTGATCTCTGGCTTCTCAATTCTTAGCTCCTTTTTTGTCTACTGGGTTTGCTTCTACTGGGGATTTAGCACTAATGCAATTAAGGTCTTTTGCTTCTGAAAGAATTATGGCTCTGGTTCATGCCAAAGCATGAGCTCTGTGGGAGAAAGGGGCAATAGAAGCAGCTGATAGGGCCGTGAGATGGATCACAAAACTAGATACAACCTTTGTCTTAGTAACAGGCATTGCAATTGTGTTTTTTGGAGTTAGCTTTATTTAGAACAAACTGAACGTCAGCTGTAGTCTATAGATCAGTGCAGATCTGTGCTAAAGAATACGTTAGCTGTAAGAAAAACATTAAAAGTGGGTCTTTTTCATGGAAAGGACTAGAAGGACAAGTTACAAATACAAGGATCTTTTTCAACCTGTCTACTTTGACACAGTAGATTTAAGCAAAAGGAATTCGAACACACCCTGCAAGTGTGACAAGGGATGGGGGAGAAAAGAGGAGACTTCTTTCTCTTCTTTCTACTCCAGCTCAAGGATTTGGTGTAAGTACCATCATTCTTAGCTGGATGCATCTTAATTTGCCAGCAAATCTGTGCAGACTCTGTCCTCCAGAAGATTTGAAGTGCAAAGGAGGTCTCTGGGCCCAGCTGGAAGCAGAGCACCATCCATAGGAGTATCCATGTAGAAGGAGGTGGAGGGATGGAAAAATCAGCCAATTGTTTTGTAGGAAAGCCTGTGACAAAGCTGTCAGTGTTGGCATTGTTTTTATCCTAACTGATAATAGCTTCACAGCCATGATCCAGGAGGCAATAGGCAAACAGGAACCATGACTTCAGATGGCATGAAGGCGGCTGTTGTCATTTTGCATACAGATGTTTTATAACAGGTGTGCCTCAACCTATATCTTGAAAAACAAAAAGGGAATCAGATTAACAACTCTATTTTAAACACAAGATCTGTTTGTCACAAACCCTGGGGGGTAGTATACAATTATGCAGTGCAATGCTGCTTACAAACAGCTGAAAATGACTACAAATGCATGGAGAGCAAGATTAACACAGCTCCTATGCATTTTATAGCCAACACACGTAGCACTGTCTTCTGAAATTGTCCTCTACAAGCCATCTGGGATGTAAAACTCCAGTTCGGGGTTGGCATGTCATGGAGGCTGTTTTCCGCGTCCAGGGCTCCTGGATGGTGCCATCCTTGGAGGGTATGGATCACCCAGAACTAGGACGCCCTGGATGCCAGTGCTGAGATGAACAACTTTCTCAATACGGGGCCACCCAGCCTAGGCCATTTCCTCCCGTATTTTGAGTGATTTTGAGTGACTGATTTCAAGGTGAGAAGCTTGGATTTATAGAGCATCTTACTGGGATGGGATGAGAGTTTCTGAAGAAATGCCATGCATTTTCATTTCACACCATTAATAAATCCATGCCTTCCATTTCACTCCTCACCCTTCTAGCAATTCTCTAAGCATTCAGCTCTGCTGCTGTTATGACCGTTATGACCCAGAGGAAGGAACAGAATGTTTTTCACCCAGGAGAAGATGAAGGAAACTCAGAGCTCATTTGTCCCACTCCTTCTTGGCTTTCACCCAGCTCTGTTCTTTGCAGGTGCCTTTCCAGTCCACAGGAAGGCTTTGAACATACTCCCTTGTCATCCTAGCATGGAAGGTCACACTCTCCATCTGTGGTCTCTGTCAGTGGCATCTGACTTGAATTAAAAGGGAGTAGGGGGAGAGAGGGAAAGGGGACTCCATAATTACAGCTCTCAAGGGCGAAAAGTGGAGAAGTCCCAGAGCCAGGCTCAAAATGAGATCTGTCTGCTGTGAGTACTGCCAGCAGTGATGGAAAAATAGGTATAATTTCCTTCTTTGCATGAGGGTCATGACAGCTGCTCAGTGTCTGAAGGGGAGCCCTGGGGCACTTGCTGTTCTTATGGCAGGGGGAGCTATCAGCTCTGCTCCTTCCTACAAAAGGAGTGCAGGAAAGCATGCCTGGTGCCTTCCTCCTGGTGGCATAATGGGGGAAAAGTGGACAGAGTGAATAAGAGGTGGGCTTGCATGGTTTGCAACCATGCCAGAACAAAGGCAAAACTCCCATCATTTTTAGGAAGCGTAACACTGGAGACAAGAAAAGTACACCAAAAAGTGCCTCTGTATGCTTAGTCTGTTATAACCTTCCTATGACTTTTCTGGTGGCAGCTGCTGGCCATCACAGGCTATGTGGCTCTGCAGCTGTGGCTGGGCTGGACAAGCCCTGGGTCTACACTGACGTGGTTTTCTTGCACAAATTCCTCCTGTCCGCCTGCCCCCCTCTTGCCTGTTCCCAGGTTGTCCCAGAAAAAGAAAGCACTCAGGGGGGCACCGCAAAAATAAGAAATAACTGCCCAAAGTTGTCTATATACAACCCTCAGGCCATAAGCAAACTGCCTTAGTGTATTCAGTAGATATATGCATCAAATGCAGCTCAACGCTCCGGGTCGTACGTTACAGGCAGAGCACACTGCTACCCCTCATTGCTGAGTCCCCTTTTTGGAGCAGCTCTAATTTATGAACAAGATGATAAAGAAACGAAAAAGAATCCTGTCAAGGTTCTCTGTGTGTGTTGTAAATTGTCCATATATCAAGGATATTGCCTACATCCAGCATTTAATGCTATCAGTAAAAATATAATGTGAGGGGAAAAGAAGAAGTTGCTCACAAGGAAGAATGAATAATCTGTGTGAAATATTGAGCCTGTAAAACCAGCATTTCTCCTTTTGGCTGGAGTGCTGGTATTTTTCACTATTTAATTTACATAAATCAATGACCAAAAAAAAAAAAAAAGTAATAACAGAATTCAGATTCTATAGCTGCAGGGAACCCAGGGAATAAGAGGAAGGAGTTTGGGGATTATTGACATGCTCCAAAGAGAGCAGCACCAGAGAGAGAATGATTTTACTAAACTTTCCTTGTTTTCCTTGCTCAGACAAGGTAGCCCCTATTTCTACATCCCAGTGGTGAGGTAACGCCAAGAAAAACTAATAAAATTGACATTTTAAACTTAATGCTTGGTTTGATTGTCTGGAAAATTTTGACTTCTGAAATGGTGACTTTGACCAGTTCTGGCTAGTAATAAATAAATATTTGTAAATGTTCAGCCCCCAGTGTTCAGCAAAGCCTGGCTCCTGTGACCACCCTGGAGCACGTGTCCAGGGAGCCAGAAAAACGCTGGAGCAGGCTTTTCTGAGTAACATGGAAAGAGCCTTCCTGTATTTGTTGTTGTTGTTGTATGTCATTTTTTTTTAACATCTCCCTTCCTTTGTTTTCTCTTCCTTTGCCCTGAAGAAGCTGTTGATTATAATTTCAGTGCAGTTTGAGATGCAAGCTTAATGGAGCGGGCCTTTCTATTTTTGTACTCTGTGCATTGTCATATGAAATAGCATGGATTATATTTTGTTGTTGTTGATGCATTGAATATACTTGATATTTAAATCCAACAGTGTTTATAGCAGGCTGAGATTCTTTGCTGGAATCAGAGAGGCTTGGGGTTTACTTGGTTTTATTATTTATTTTGTAGGAGACTGAGATTCTGTCTTGAGGTTTTGTGGGTTTTATTTATTTTATTTATTTATTTATTTTTAATCAGGCAAAGTTGAAGAATAAATCAGAATGACATTTCTAGCCTTAGATTTCTCCTTGCCCACCAGTGTCCACATACCTCAGTCCCTGCTGTGTGCTGGTCTCCGTTTTGTTAGACAGCTTATACTGCATAACCACGAGTATCACCAAGGCTAGTATCACTAGCTGTGGTGTGCTCTGAATTTCTATTGTTAGAGCCCATCTTTATCCAGGAAGCCCTGAAATGGACTAAGAACTGGTATAAAAATGGGTTAAGAACAGATATAACTGGCCCTATTGTCTGGAAAGCCCCAGTTTAAGGAGATGTGGAAAAAGAAGGAAGGATGGAGTGCAGGGGAGACAAGTCCTGAATCAGTTTGGAAGTTGGAAAACAAGGTGAAGACAACTAGGAAAATTGCAGAAAGTTTAGCTGTTTTTTGGGAATTTGCAAAACAGAGTTAGGAGCAAGGTGATAAGATCAGGTAGGGTAGTATAGGAGTGTGCAATGTGTGTGGATCCAAAGACCTGATGGCAGCAGGGCAGAGGCAGGGAGAAACTAGAAAATGGAGAGCTCATGGCCTCTTAATGCAAAGCAGAGAAGAACAAGAGGAGCTCAACCATCTGAGGAGTCCTTGAAGACTGCAGCTGAAATAACTTCAAGAAATTAACCTGCTCAAGGCTCTGTGCTGAAGAGGGTTGACTGCATCCAGACCAGCCTTGACCTGTTCATCAAACCTTGCTGTCCAGGGTAAGTTCTGGCCTCCCCAAGAGACAGGAGCAACATTTCACTCCAGGGTGTTTAAAACGTTATCTCCACCATCCGTAATGTTTTTAATCAAAACTAGCAGCCTTCCTCCTTGTCGTTCCCCCTGTGGACATGACAAATGTTGATCCCCGTCCCCTTTATAACATCCCTTTTATGTGTTGGAAGAGAGTTGCCATGCCAACCTTTCCTTCTGTTGCCAAGCAGACGCTGGAGTGAGAGCTCCAGATGCAAGATCTCACGGGGAGCCATCCCCCCCACTACAGAAACATGACCAGTCCAGAGCCCTCAGTCTGAAGAACGTCTCTGCCCCAAGCCCCATCACCTGGGTGGGTGTGCGTGACTTTAAACCATGTCAGACGCCCCTAGTTTGGTGGATGAGCTCTTTGTTCCTGCATTTGCAAGCACATGCGTGAATGAGACCAATTTGTTGGGGCAGAAGCAGAAAAATTGGCACTGAGGAACCAGGAGAGCTCTGTCCTGGAAATGACATACCAGACGTTGTGGTGGGCTTGTATAAGCTTGAGAGGAGCCCTGATGAAAGCAGATCAAGGGAAGGGACTGGTGGCAGCAGGAACAGGTCCTGAGTATCTGTCTATGCTTCCAGCCGAGGCTGCTGTGAATCTGGTGACACAAGCAAGGAATCTGCCTTTTTAGCAGAGCAAAACAAGGTGGAGCAAGCTCAAAGATGGGAAAGAACATATTTGTCTCATACAGCTTCCCCAGGAGCTGTACATTCATGGGAAAAACACAGCTTTTGGTTGTCCAGGCTTATAAGACCCACACTGGTGTGCATTAGTCACGCCAAGTTAAAGCTGCTTGCAGGGGGAAAGCACAGAATTGCCCCAGGGGTTTAGCTGGTGTCAGCCATGGGAACCCATGGGTGCTGGGTGTGCTTGTGCTGGTGCTGGGCCCCACAGACAGGATCCCTGGGTGCCAGCCCTACAGCTGCAAGCCCTGCCACCCTGCATCCTTTTTTCTCCACCTGCTGCGTATCTGCAGTGGACCAGTCAGCCCTCCCACTGCCATTCCCAATCCCACAGTCATCAAAGCTACAAGCTCAGCAAAGGGAAAGCAAGCAGCAGAAGATGGAGGATTCACATGCCATCACATGCCTCAGGGGATCAGAGCAGGCTGGGGCAGGAGCACATAACAACTCAGAGTCATTGCTCTTGCTCCAGTTTCCTTGGGGCATGGGGACAGGTAAGAGGACCTCCCAAGGTCCTTCCCCATGACTTGGCTCACACTGGCACCAGTCCAGCCTCTGTAGCCCTCAGGATCTGTCCCTTAGGAAGAGGTTCATACATAAGAGTGGGGTCCTGCGATGCACAGGAGGCTGGCAGGTAAACTGCAGGGAAGGGCTGGGGACCAACTGTTTCACCCTGTGCATTTACTGGGCTGATATTTAAGAATACTGCACCTAAATGGAGCTGTGGAGGGGAGCAGGGACACAAGGCCACTCTAAAACCATTTTTTTTTCTTTGCCTTCCCCTTGCTACCAACAGCAGTACCAGCAAAAGGCAATCAGGGTTCATGTCTAGGTACAGATGAGCCGCGGATGTTACATGATGTTTGGTCATTAGCTTTCAATGAGACCGTGTGTCAGGGGAACGGGTTCTGCAGTCTGAAGAGGAGATGATTTACAGACCTGAGAAATAATGAAGCTTGTAAGGAACAAAGCTTGGAAATAAAACTGCATGCTCCACCTGAATTGATACCTACCCGCGTGTGTACTCAGTGCTCATATTTAGTGCTTCTGGTGGCACATTGACAGACGGCTTAGTGAAAACAAATGTTAATGTTAATTAAGCTGGAAAACTTCCCAGATTTTGAGAATGAGAGTGTTTGCTTGGATAATAATTCAGATAGCCTGTGCCCTGTTTAGCACTTTCATTGGGAAATCTGATCACTCAGAAACAGGACATCAAGCTACCAGACATGCCCAGATCTCAGATCTTTTTCCTGAGATAGAGGGGTGCTGCTCCTTGTAGTATCTTTCCCAGCTCTTGGAGCACCCCAGGTTTTGGTAATACAAGCCATCAGACACCCCTTGCCTTCCTTGTGAGAATATCTTGTGTTCCACTAAGGCTCTAGCAAGGAAATGCTTCCTGACATACCTCCTAAATCCTCCTTTACTTTATTTCACTCTACTGCTTCCAGATGATGATAATTAACCTCTCTTTCTGTAGAGGACAGCAAATAGTGAGAAATTGGAGGTATGGGTACAGACAGGTTGGGCAGAGTTTCATATGCATACAGCCAGATCTCCCTGCTTAATCTAAATTATTTTAGTTCTGTTGGCTTCGACTGGTCTACACGGACTTGCACCAGCTAATGATCTGGCCCATTGATTTTAAATTCCCTGCTACATCCTTTTAATTCAAATCACGGTCACCAGTGCCAGCCTGAGATTTGTGAACACCACTGAAGGGCTGTGGGCTAAATAGATGCTCCAGCTATTATCACGGGGATGGGAATGGTTATTTATTAATTTATTTATTGCTAAGAAAGCTGGGGGGAAAAAATAATAATTAGGAAATGAGGGGATGCACACAGACAGCCTAGAAACCCCTGGTAGCACTTCTATCTTTATAGAAGGCCACGTGATGGCTCAACACATTCCTATTTTCTGCTTCAGTGAGACGACTTTCGCATTGTGGATGCAACGTGCGCCGAGTCCCAGCTGGCAGCTCAGCTAACCATTGGTATTGCAATTAAGTCTCCGCAGTGTTCAGTTGGGGTGGTGCTTCCCAGAGGGCTCCTGAACGTTTTCCAGAGGGGCAGAAGAGTAGCACGCAAAGGTGCTGCTGGAGCCTGGCAGCGGGAGGAGTGCCAAGGGTGGACTGAGGAGCTTTGCTAGGGCTGCCACGTCATGCAAGGCAGGGTGTTTGCAGACCCCTCCCCAGAATGCAGAGAGACACAATATATTTCCTTTTTAATTGCCACTTGCTTTGAGGTATCCTCAAAATTTGGTCATCTGGGCAGGAAGCATCCTCTGCTTCTGCATTTCCCTTTGTGACCTTCATATATTCATTGTGGTTTGCACCAGGGCAGCCCTTTGAAGGCACCGCTAGGCTGCGGTTAAGGTTGTGCTCTCTCCGATTTACAATATATGTCCTGGGAAACGTGCCATCTCTGAGCACTTACAGCAAAGCCATTTAATCTAGCAAAAATACACACAGGCTCCACCCTAAATCATAGGATTGATGAAGATCTTATCAGATGAGGTGCTTCTCCAGCTCCTGTGATGCTCCATGTGAGGTTATTTTTGCAGTCGTCCCTTTCTGAACAAGTAAAGGGAAGGATAAAAAGGTGAGGGTGATCTGAGATGTTGTAGGTCACTGAGCTGACACTGTGTCCATGAGTGGTGGGGATGATGCCCCCTTCTCTGCCCAAGCTGCTTGATGTGACACCAGGAGGTTAGAGTGGGGTGGTTGGGATGGGAGTGGGGAGCATGTGGGCCTGATCCTGACAGCCTAAAACATCCACGAAACAGCAAAAACCTGGAACGCTGTACTGGTGATGTGGCAACCTCAAGGCCAGAAGACATCACTGATCATTTAATTTGACCTCCTATTTGTTACTGAATTCAGCTGGTTGGCAGCGTATTGAGAGCTTTAAGGTGAATGTGACTTCTTTGAAGAAGAAATTCAGTCTTGATTTGAAAGCATTCAACGGCAGAGAGATGCAGTGCTTTCCATGGCACTTTGTGCAAATGGTCCATCACTCTGCTAAAATTATTTCTATTTGAATATGTCAGGATTCCGCTTCCAGTCATAAATATACCTTTCTCCACAAGATTAAAGATCACTTTGCTAACCACAATTTTCTCCCTATGAAAGTACTCACATACCTTAATCAAATCAGTCACCTCTCAATCTTCTTTTTTTTTTTTTTTTTGATAAACTAAGCAGATTGGATTGTGGAAAGGCTCAATGCAAGGCATTTTCTCCAGCTCTGGAGCAATTTTTCTTGCACTTTTGTTTTTTTGGACACTCTTCAGACCTCTCCCAAGCCCCTCTTTAAAATCTTGACAGCAGACAACCAGCTGGTCTACACGTCTCAGTCTCACTGGTGTCTTGCATAGAAGCGGAAAACATTTCTCTTTCCCTAATTACTGCTCCCTGGTTCTCTCCAAGGTCTCTGCTGCTCTGTTTGCTGCAGTGCCGTGGTGGGAGTTCCTGGTGAGCTGCTTGCTTTCCAAGACCCCTTAACCCTGCTCCCTAACATGGCCTGCATTCCTTAAATCTCTACGGGTAGTTCTGCAATTGTCTGTTTAAAATCCTTCTTATCCCTGTTACAACCGATAAGGCACTTACTTTGAGTAAAAGCTCATGTTAAGCAGTGCAGGGCTTACTACATTCTTGTGCAGATTTCTCCTCAGCAAACACTTAAACAATTCTTACGTGCATTACATGGATGTAACAGTTTTTAAACAAATACATTCCTTGTAGATTCTCAATATCTTCCTTGTCAATTAATGTTAATCAGACTCTTGAAATACAAATAAATCTTTTACATTACTTTAAAAAATTATGGAAGAGGAAAACGGGAACATCTTGAAAGATGGAGAACTCATTAACTCTTTCTTCCCCTCAACCAGCAACGAGTTAAATATCATTGCTGAGAACCCTCATGTTTTTAATACTCCCTACAGTCCTTTAAGCCTGGGACTCTCCCTAACGCCTTTAGCTTTCCTAACAAAATGTCTGAATTTCATAGCTTCTCATTTTGTTAATTACCATCTATCTAGTTTTTTCCTCTATTGTCTTTTTATTTCTAATTGTTGCCTTCGTTTCACCACTGGGCCAAGATGAGATTTTAGGCCACTCTGTCCTTCTTCTTGATCTGCAAATAGTGGTTTTACATGGAAGTGTGACTTGTATCAATGTTCCATTATGCTGGAAATTGGATGAAGACAGAATGACAAATCAGTCCTTGCTAATTATAAAGCAAGAGAGAACAGTGGATGCAGGCAGATGGGTCTGCACAAGAAAACACTGAGGCAAATATTCATATTTACACCTACCTGCAAAATCACTCATCCAGCCAAATTTGACCATCTTAATGTTGTTGTGATGTGTTGTTGTGTGTTGTTGTGATGTGCTTAGTCATATGGTCTGAATTTTTGGGTAGACCTGTGTGGTGCCAGGAGTTGGACTTGATGATCCTCATGGGTCCCTTCCAACTCAGGATATTCTATGATTCTATGATCCCATGGAGGGACAGGAAGCTTTAATACCTGGGAAGGCACCATTTCCCTACTGACCATCACACTTTGCTTATAAGGAGCTTACACTTGAATGAAGAGCGTTGTTTTAATCCCCAAAGATGATTTTTTTCAGGCCTGAATTGGAAGTAACATGTTCCAAAAGATTCCCCTGCCCTCTGCTGCAATAAAAAGACATTCCAAGGATGGAACAAATATAAGAGAGAAGTGACTTTTGACAATTTCGCTGTCGTGTTGTTAGGGACAAGCAAGCCAGGCTCATCCAGCCACCAGAAAAAGAGAAAATTAGATAAATAAATAAATAAATAGGTATGAAAATGGAACAATTTAAAGTTTCCAGCTGGTGACATGCAGGCCAACATAAATGGTCCAGAACTGGTCTGGAAAATGATGTTGAAAGCCGTATCTGATTAAAAGCTTAAGGCTAAACGTGCATCATAGTCCTTGAATAATAAGTCTGGAGAATGGGGGTACTGCTTCAGGTCAAAAATCTGTTTCGCCAAATTTCTTGCCTCCAAGAAAATCCAAGAGACACGATATGTCTTGTTGCTATAAATGCAGGAAAATCATGTGAGAAGTATACCTGGAATAGCAATTTGTGCAGGTTTTGCTATATGGCTGTTAGTTCAGAGCCTTTCTTGATGTCTTTTAGAAAGCCTCTGCCCAAACAAGTTTTGGGGCCTCCGCCAGCTTCTCATACACTTCTGGGGCCAAGCTGGAGTGACTTCTGGCACCTTGAATACCCTGCAAAATGCTTCATATCGACACAACCTCCCCAAGCTGTGCCCAGCTGAGTTTCTTCAGCTCACAAAAACATGTATTGAGAACAGGCGGGTCAGGAAGTTTAAGTCACAGTCCTCTTTTTTTTCTTCTTTGTTGTTGTTGTTGTGCTTTTTCCCTTCATACAGGAGTTTTGAACTTTGTGTGGGTGGAGAAAAAGAAGACATTTGTGTTTTCAATTGCTTTGCTTGTTTTGGAAAGCTGTGCTGTGGAGGTGTTCTCCACACTCAGAGCTCGGTGGCTGCTCAATAGTCAGAGCTTGTGGGAATGTAGACGGGTGGTGCTGCCAGAAGGCAATTCTCATTTTAGTGGTTCAGATGAACCCCAGGTCTCATGATTACTCTAATCAAAATGCTTGAAGTTTCATGTGGCTTTGTGAGGAAGCTACAGAAAATGGGAGATACTCACGATTTCAATGCAGGACTGTCCCAGGGTTGCTTCTGGACCAACGTGCATGCAATTATGCAGAGGCTCAGTGAGATTTCTGCCCTTAATATCATGCATCAGTCATTTCAGGCAATTCCTGCAGGGATTTCTGCACAACAGAAAAATAGATCGATCAATTAATTGATTCATCAGAGAGCGGCTGACAGCCTCTGTTACCCTGGGTGCGTGGTAGAGACAAAGACCTTGAGTCAGTAGCTTAAGCAGCAATTGTAGTGAAATTAGGTTTCATTTGTGAACACTTTGCTCTTACCACTTCTGTCTCAGGACATATACTGTAAAGAGGCATCTTGCAAATAAACACGAACATTCTATATCCAGAGTGACTGTCAAACAGCCAGATTAAGCACAAGGAAAATGGGCACACAGTGTTCAGTCATAAAACTACTGGAAAAGATGCTCAACAATGAAGTGGAATTAAATGAAATTCTAGCCACTCAGAATACATTATCCCTGCAGCATGTCCATGAAATCACTCTCTGAATTGCAGAGTAATTTGCTCTTAGCCTATGAAGCCTTTCTTCTTTTTTTCCCTCCCTTTTATCCCCCCCCCCGCCCATTTTATTTATTTATTTATTTATTTTTCTGATAGCAATCATTTGGGAACTCGTTTCTCACTCATTTTGTTCCCGAACGAAATATTCTACAAGGGAACAATAGTGATGTGTCATCATGACGTTACGGGTCACTCATTCAGTGGCAGTAATGTGCCCACTTCCCAATTGCTTTGCCTGTGTGCACTAAGCCGCTTCTGGAAGGGCTTTCATGTCCTTTAACTCTTTGCTGGATTACTGGCTCATCATTCCAGCAACCTCAAACTTGTCTTTACAGAGCAGCAAGCTGTGTAGACTGACCTGGCAAGGGTCCACATGAAATATTTTTCTTAACATGATCAGTGGCTCTGATGGGGATAGAGGGAGGCTAACGCTGTACAGTCTCTTGCTGGTGCTGTAGTTAAATCTAGCTTGACCCAAAGCAGTGATGGATAAACTCATTGCCTGAAAGAGCTCCTCTGCTGTAGATCTGCTGATGTAGACGAGTTTCATGACCTCCTGTAGATCCCAAGCATGGTGAGTTTCACGACCAGCTGGAAAAGGTGCATCGTTGCTTGTATTTGCTGAGAGCCTTAGGAGAGGAGCTGGAAAGTATTATATTATAGGATGTGATGCTGATGTATGGTGATGGTGGGACAGTGAGGTCATGGTCCCTGTTCTGCAGGTCAAGGACTGATTATGGGATTCAGGGCCAGGTGCACAACCTTTGCAGGAGCAGCATCTGTCTGCCTGGGGAGTGGTTTGCTAAACACATTTAGCTTAGACAGATGTGGTGTCTTCATTTAGCTGTGTGCATGTCTGCATATCTCCTCTTTCTCTTTGGCAGTACCTTTTAAACCACTTGGATAGCCACAGTTACGTTAAGTGTCTTCACTGTATTAAGCTGTAAATACATTAAATTCCCTTGGACTCCATGGAAGCAGGCAGCTGGGCTGCTGAAAGTCTTTTTATTATCAAATCTCCTAGGATGAACTAAAAAAAAAAAAAACAACTATTAGACACCAGAGAATCTACTCAAGCTTCATAAGTTCCTCTGTTCCCAGAACTACCTATTAACATAATTAAAAGCCCTGAGACACAGACTCATCCCTGGCTCACATTTCCTGTTGCCATTTCTACCAGTGGAGAAGAGGTTTGAAGAGCCATTCGATTCGAATAGCAGAGATGTAACTTTCACTTTGCTGTGATGTGGATGATGACACAGAGGAGCCTCAAGCTCTTCAAGTTTTGTTTTGGGGCTTTTTTACATAAAAAGAAAAAAAAAAGGCAATCTGTTCATTTCACAGATGCTCAACAGCTCTTCAGAAATAATACAGGTGCGCACAAAAATAAATCCACTTTGTTTACTATGTAATAAAGTCAGTCAGAGAGAAAAAAAAACAACACTTTTTTCCCTCCTTTTTCTCTTTCTTTCTTTCTTTCTTTCTTTCTTTCTTTCTTTCTTTCTTTCTTTCTCTCTCTCTCTTTCTCTCTTTCTCTCTTTTTCTTTCTTTCTTTTCTTTCTTTCTTTTTCTTTCTTTTTCTTTCTTTCTTTTTCTTTCTTTCTTTCTCCTTCTCTCTCTCTCTTTCTCTCTTTCTCTCTTTCTCTTTCTCTCTTTCTCTCTTTCTTTTTCCTTCCTTCCTTCCTTCCTTCCTTCCTTCCTCCCTTCCTCCCTTCCTCCCTTACTCCCTTCCTTCTTTTTTTTTTTCTTTTTTTTTCCCTTCCTTTCTTTTGGAAACAGCTTTTCCATCACATCCAAAGAAATCCAAGAAGTTCAACAATGATGATGAAAACAAAATCAGAGTTTATTCAAAAATAAGACAGACAAAACAGTAAAGTCCCTTATTTGGAAAAAAAAAATAGATCAGCAAACAAAGAAACCATAAAACCATATAAAGGGAGTTTAAAGTGATTTGTTGAAATGTTCATGGATTCCAAAGTTCCTTTTGCTAAATGAGTCTTTAGTCCTGCAAAGACTCACAAATATGTTTAACTCTCAGCATCATGAATACCTTCATGGACTTCAATCTGATTTCTCATGCTCCTGACAACTGAGATGTCAGTAGCAGAATCTGGACACAAGAAATGAAGTTGGGAAAAAAAAAAAAAAAAGTCTGGTGCTATTCATCTTCCATATCACAAGGTTTTCATCTTCCTTGGTGTCCTTGTGTCTCATTTCAATGATATTTATGCTACTGTATCTCTTTACACATCTAGGTTGTCAATCCCAACTAAATTTTCTAGCATCTGCTTAAAAAAAAAAAACACAACATAGACATCAAAAATTGATCCAGCAAAAGTTAATAATAATGTGTGCATGAGCAAGGCATCACAAGTTAATCCAGAAACGCGTTTTTTCCTTGTTCTTGCTTAGATGCTATAGCTGGGACAGATGACCATGCAAGTGTGGTGTGTTTCAGAAGTGAAATAGGAAGCTGGGGATGGGATTCAGCCTGTGAAAGAGACAAGTGAGGAGGTATAATGAGGGCTGGAAGTCTGTTAAAGCATGGGTGCCACAGAAACTATGGAAAGGATTAATTCACCTGCCATTGAAGAGAAGGGGCCATTGAAGGATGATAATGGAAAAAAAAAAAAAGAAAAAAAAAAAAGAAAAGAACCCAAATGTAGTTTTTACTTTGCACTAGGAGTAGAGGAGCTGTGGACTTTCTTTCTGTAAAGTGTTGTGGATGCCAAAGATTTGCAGTTTTTCAAAGGGAGAGTGGATAAGAAAGAGCCCTCCACTGAAGGCTCATAAAGGCTCAGTCTAGCCTTGAAAGTCCTTTAGCCTTGAATGACTGAAAGCTGGAAGAGGCACGTACTTGTTCTTAGACTCTGGGCATCTGCTTTTACCTGTTCTTACAGACAGGGTACTGGTATATGGTTTGATCCAGTAAGGTATTTCTTATATTATCATTCATCTGATATCACATCATTCCTCAGAACATTTGGAGTGGAGACAACTCTTTCTCCAGTCAGTGTGAGGAGATTAGCACTGCAAGTAAGGAATTAATTGCATCCTAAGATAGATGCCAGTCTCTGGTGACTTGAAACATTATGTTGATCCAGTGAGCATAACATCCTTCAGCTAATTCCTGGACAGAAGAGCCACTGTACCTGTGGATGGGTAAATGTATACATTAGAAATTATTGGAACAGGTCTGTATAAGGAATATAAAAAGTGAAAGACCAATCTCTGGTCTAAATTCCAGATGATGCAGTAACTACCCCATCAAGCTCCTAAAGGAGGGCCTGCTTCTACAGCACCAGTGTACCAGTGGTGCCAACACAACCCAACACTTCCTCTGGGTCTCCTCTGGGCTGATGTTACTCTGAGACGCTGGTTGTGTTCATGGTCTATATCCTGGACCATGTGTAGGCCGTGCTGCAGCCTGCTGCAAAGTAGCACTAAAAACAATAGCACTAAATGTTACAGCTTCAAGGTCCTAAATGTGGCATGAGGACAGGTGTGAAGTGCAAAGAATTTTGGGATAGCGTTGGAAGATTATAAAGGGAAGAAGGAGACAATGTCTTCTTTACGTTTGCTTTCCAAATGCATAACCATAACAGTGCTATTTATTTTTTATTTTATTTTATTATTTTATTTTATTTATTTTATTTTATTTTATTTTAATTTCCCTTCCTTTCCTTTCCTTTCCTTTCCTTTCCTTTCCTTTCCTTTCCTTTCCTTTCCTTTCCTTTCCTTTCCTTTCCTTTCCTTTCCTTTCCTTTCCTTTCCTTTCCTTTCCTTTCCTTTCCTTTCCTTTCCTTTCCTTTCCTTTCCTTTCCTTTCCTTTCCTTTCCTTTCCTTTCATTATTGCTACAATGTGCAAAAGGCTCAACTAAGAGCAGGGCCTCTGAGTTCAGCACTGACAGACACAGGAAAGAAGTCAGGGTCTTCCCTTAATAGCTGCCACGCTTCTCACAGGGGCTCACAAGCTCACAAAGCATTGGCTTCCTATCTCAAGATGGTAGCGGTTGCATCAAGGTACAAGACAATGAAGGACCGGTCCAATGGGAAATTCATTTGCATCAGTGATATTTTTGGTTTTAACCTAGCAATTATCTCTCGGCACATTTTCTATTTCATGGACTTCATGGTTTATTTTAAAAGCATTGCTCCCACTTTTAGTCCAGGACGTGGTCTGAAACATGCTGCAAGCTTGTCATTGCCAGCCAGTTGTCTTCCACAAGAGCAACAGAAGCCAGGCTACATCCCTCTGCTTTCTGCTCTTCCCTGAGATGAATTCTCCAGTACCACTACCTCCAGAAATGTGCCTCCAAAATCTTTCTCCAGGCTGTTCTTTCCACGGGGATAATTGTCTAGGACCATGGTTGGGTCCTCAGAGACGTTCCCAGACTTTCAGAGGTGACAGATCATTCTTTGTCATGGTTTTTCAGTGAAAGTTGAGCTTTCTCAATTTCAGAAAAAAAAAAAACAGTGATAGTTTAGTGGCTATCCCATTTCCACGAAAATCAGAGTATAAAAAAGTTAAGACTGCTTGTTCAGAGTTTACTTGTGCTTCAGGATTCATTTGGCAGCGAAATCCTAGAACTGGCAGAAACATTGATGATGAAATGTTTCAGGAAGAGGAAAGTTCTCAAGCAAAACGTGTTTTCTGGGAAAATATTTCTGATCATTACTTTTCCAGAAAAAAATAAACAAACCATACAGACAAAAATCCCCTTTTTTATGATCTTACACGATTTCTTCTGTTTTATGTCATGATCACACATTAAAAAAAAAAAAAAAGAAAAACTTTGTGAGATATGGCAGTATGGGAGGCTGGGAAATAGAGAAAGGTCTTATAAAATAGAAAAAAATATACGTATTTCTATATATAGATGTGAAGATCAGTGTGAGAAGACCCATCAGTGAGTGTGTGAATGTGCATGTATAAGAAGTGACATTTATTTATTTCATGCATTTTCTCTCACCCAATGAAATTATGGGTTGAATGTCTGATGCTGCCGACATCCAACCTGTTCTATTCCTAGGAATTTGAACAAGTGATCCGTGGATTTCTGACCCTAGAAATATGTCTCCTGTCTTCTCCTTGACCGCCTTAGCACAGTGTTGTCCACAAGTTGTGCTAGCTGAAGGGAGCCTCAGGTTGTGCTGCAGTCACCTCAGTTCCCCTGCCCTCACTCTGCAAACTCCTTTTGCTCTCACAAGTAAAGATTTAAGGAAGAAATAATAGTGGTAGGTCATTATGACGTTTTAGTGTGTGTTTTATAGGACACCATGACTCACTGATTCAGGAAAGAACTTTGCAGCTTGCTACGGAATTGCCTGTTTCAATCAATCCTGGTGGTGGTTTCTCCACGAATTTTATGAAGTGTAACTTAAATATGTGTGTGTGTGAGCGTACATACACATATATTTATATATATATGCATATACGCCAGGGTAGTGGTGGGTGTCTGTATATATTTTTGTTTCTAGAAGAACCAGGTGAAAGCAAAAAATAAAAATACTGTAATGAAAAAACGTGCTCAAAGTGCTGAAAGCAGCACAAGACTCTATCAGGTCAAGAGAAGGAATAGCTATCATGAATAACCCTGGCAGGACTGTCTCTAAGCTCAGTCGCTCAGAGAGTTAGCAGGGTCATTGTCTTTTTTTAGCTTTTTTTTTGTGAGTTGGATGCAGTCACCATCTTCTATAGCTCTAAAATTCTTGGGCCAGTGATTCCTAAACTTTGTTTGTGAGTCCTCAGGTCATGGACAAATGGGCCATAAATCATCCTTTTGCTGCTGGTGCACAGGAGTAAATTTTTTCTGCATTGTTTTCAGTTTGGCTATTGCAAAGAGAGGTCTGAGCTCTGTGAAGATACAGAGCCTTTGGCTATTGCTGGAGTAGGAAGCCTGATGCTCCAGGGCAGATACATGTACATGGCCTATGTGCCCCAGTAGAATAAATAAACAAATAATTAAACAAACAAAAGAACCCAAAATATGCTTCTAATTTAATCTCTTCCTGAAAGGAAAAATAGAAACCCTGGAGGTAGTATTGCTAAAGATATCTCGAGGACTGATTTTGAGCAGATCCTCAGTTGTAATTAAAAGTGCTTGGGTGGAACTGAAGCACTGAAGAAGGATAGAGAAAAGGGCAAGGGAAATGGTTTACTCTGACGGTGGCTTTTGTAAAGGTTTAATTTTGGTTTGGCACAAGGACCCTGAATACTTAAAAAAAAGCTTGTGGGGAGTGTGGAAGGAACATCTGCTTCCTTCTGGGGAGCTGGGTTGGACCTTTCAGCATGGACTAGCACAGGGAAGCCTGGCACGCTCTCTTCTCAGGCTGGAGATGGCAGGGAGAACATGCAGGCTGGGGGCTGGGGGAGAGGGTTTTGCTGTTGGCTACTTTGGGAAGGGCAGGAAACTTCTTGGCTCATTAAAAGACTTAATTTTAAATATTGCATCAATGCAAAAAGATATGTGAGCATAGCTAAATGGAGAAACTGCAGCTATGACTGCACAGTCAATCATACAGCAGAGCATCTGTGGGCTTGTTGCCTAAGACTAGTTTCTTGGCAATTCAAGGGATGTAAATTCTTGAGAATAAGCAAGAAGCAAACCATAGGAAAGTACTTAAGAAAGAAGGACAGGATGCTTGTGGACAGTCTCTAGGATATGATGTAAATAGAAAAGGGCACCTCAGTGTGATTGCTTGGTGGTGGCACCATGCTCAAGAGTGTACATAGTCAATGTGTTCTCCCTTCTTCTCCCTACTGTATAGAAAAGACTTGCCCTACTTAGATGGGAGACTGTAGTTTTAGCTTGGGATCTTCTCAGATTTTCTCCAAATGGATCCTTTTTCACCATAGTTCATTCAAAATAAACACTCATAACTAAACTAAAGCGCTGGGTGCAGTGGATTTGGAGTATCATCCTGTTCCTATCTGAAATCACTAGCAAAATGCTTACATTAAAACCACCAGGAAGTCCCACCATGGAAGCAATCTGGGCCTATCTTTCTGACTTCCAAGCTGGTCACAGTGTGTAACAGGACCAAACTGTGGGGCATTCACAAATTTAGAAATTGGGAATTCAAACTGCTTCCTGAACTCGAGGTGTAACTATCTGGTAGGGTGCACCGAACCAGTCATTTGCTAGGAAGGAGAGACCATGCATCCAACTAACCCTGTCTGTCTGTAAGAGGCAATCAAAAAACAGAAATCAGGGCTCCAGATTCTAGTTCCCAGTGGAAGGAGCCACCAAGGATCTGCAGGATCTGCAGAGGGTTTGGGGAAACCTGGTCTGTGGCTGGGTGGTGCATTAAAAGACTCAGCCCTTGTGTTTGAACTCTCTTAAACTGGAGTACATGCTTTTCTGCTGGACCAAGCCCTGTGTTGCTTGTACAAGCACTGTTAATTTGTTCTTCTTAGCACATAAATTTTATTTATATCACCAAACCAGAAACCCATGGCTCCATGTGCAGTGGACTTTATGGAATCAAATTTCTTGAACTTGGCCTCTGCTATCTCAATAGTGTGTCTGGTCTCTCTCCGTGACATTTTTCTCAGTGGCCACATCGTTTCAGACCTATTGTGTCTTAACCAGATGCATCTCTTCATAAAATTTGTAGGAGATTAAGGCCCTTGAGCCAAAGAAATTGTCTGAAATTTGTTGGTGGGTTCAAAAGTTATGAAGGAGAACTAAGAGAGACAGGCAGATATTTCAGTTACATAAGGGGCTCATTTCCTTAGGAAACCAGCCTAAGAAAATAATTGCACCCTTCACAGAAAATTTATGTAGTCAGATCCATCAGATAAGAGCCTGAACTCTGCACACAGTCAGGATTCTTACTGGAGAGGAATCCTCCCACCCCTATTGTCTCACCCAGATATCCTGGCAGGAAGCTTTTATCCCATCCGAGACGTGTTGTGTCAGAGCCAAGAAGAGACCTCACACCTCACAGGGTTTCAGTCCACAGCTCTTGTTCCTCAGCGTTTCAAGCATACCTGCCAAAAATAACAACCCTGCCAGTGCCTTTCTGGGTTATAGCTCTAAATCTGGTAGCACAAGGCCCAGGACTCTGCCTGGCCTCAAGAGCAGTGGCAAGTGCCTTACCCTCTGGACCCCCATTTTGTTTGTCTTGACTGGATTTGCAGAAGACCTTAAATACAACTGGTGAGTATTCTCCAGGGAATAAGGACCCTTGGACCCAACAAGCTCATGACTCCTTGCAGAAAGCTTTTACAGACTATTCCCACCAGTTGCTGGCTGTGTGGAAAGTGATAGGACAGAGAAAGCTCCCAGGACATGGTACTTCTGACCTCAAAATATACAAAACAGCACATATGAGCCCTGTTTGGAGCTAACATCTTGTCTGTATTCATTTGCAATGTAATGGAGTAGCCAAAGGCTGCTGTACTGTGCGTTCCTCTCTGCTTCAGCAAGAAGCTTGCCACCAGCAAGGAGCAGGGTTTCTCCTTGTCAGGCAATAAAGCTCATGTAGTAAGGGATGTCAGTGTCTCTGATTGGCAGCACAGTTATGTTGTGCTAAAACAGTGAATTATTGAGACCATGGGAGTGATAGCCCCATGCATTCACAGAGCGACAGGAGTGTTTTTTGAGGGGGATCTCTGAAGTCCTCTGGTTCAACCTCCCACGTGAAGCAAGGCTATCTCCAATCAGCCATAGCACTTCTTGCCATGCAATGTGGAAAGAGCTTCCCACTCTTTACAGTGCAGTTCCCTCCAGCCCTAAATATTTTCTTCCAGGTAATATATTTTATTATTATATAAATATTTTCTTTACAGGTACCAGACCCCTAATTCTCAAAATCCTCTCAGTGAAGTGAACTTTGGAGCCTGGTGTCTCAGACCATGTGTGATGCCCCTTGGTCTCAGGGATAGCACCCTCCAGTTTGGAGCTGAACAGGGCTCTGTAGAGCTTTTGTGCATGTCGGGTCCCCTCCTCACCTGGACCTCAATTAGCACTGGACTTTGTAGTTTCATGGGAACTGCACTGCTAAGCAATGGCCTAAGGTAGCTGCATTCACAACCTGTAAGAGAGTCCCCTAAACTCTTCTTCAGAGGGTGCTTGACACAGCATGAAAGAAGTCATGTCAATCCATCACATGAAAGCGTTGCACAGACATCAAAGAGCATCAGAGTTGTATTCCCTAAAAACTCGGGATGTGATGGTGTAGAGCTGGTTGAATCCTAAGAAAGCAGTGCCTGTCTTGTCTAGATAGCAGTTTGGTGGAGATGTTCCTCCTTGTCGTGGGCTGAAGGTGCCCCACTGCTGGCAGAACTGTACCCAAGGTTATGACAGTAAGCAGGGCTCCCAAAGAAAACAGGGCAGATTTTGCTTACTTAGCACATTATACAGCCTTCGGTGCCACTATACTGCTTTATACAGCAAGTAACTTCCCTGGGAGACTCTCAGTGTCGTTAAGAACACAACTACTTTGAAAGCATTCCCAGGAGGAAGTTTTATAGACCAGGAGGGAGCAGGGGGGAGCATTCAGATCACGCAGTCTCAGGAAGTACAGCTTGAGGTGCAGCCTCCAGCCCCGCCTGGTCTCTGCAGACCCTTGCAGGCTTCTTCCCGTCCTCCAGCTCAAGAAGCCGATGCAGCACGGGGATGCTGTGGGGTTGGGGATGGACATCTGCTACAAGTGGGGGGGTACAAGAGCGGGCTGGCCCCGCTGAAGCAAAGAACAGAAGTGATTCTTTCTAGGTGAGATGCAGTTAGTGCGACACTGGTGGTTGTTTTCTCATCTGTCACATGTAGCTCACAGTGCATCCAATTCTATTTGCTATTTTAAAGTGACAGGAGAAGCAGGGATCTCTTCACTTCCCTCCCACAGAGGCCAACTACTCAGCATAGGTGGAAATGGCATCTTAATTTATCTTTTACTGAGCAGGTTGATACCTGTTATATCAAAAGGATGGCATTACTCTCAGCGCAGGCTGCAAAACTCAAATGAAATGAGAAACACAATGACTGGACAATCATGGCTCTTTCTCTGATGATATTTGGAAATGAGAAATTATAACATCCCATTTCAGTGGCACATGGGGGTTGGGACTTATTTAAAAATGGAAAAAAAAATGTTCCCCTTTCCAGGAAGAGCACTTAACAATATGCAAGCGAAGTGGATAAAAGCAGCTCGGTAACAACCCCAATTGCACAGAGATTGCCTCCTGCATTCCTGCACATCTTTGCCTTTTTGACATTTAACTTTAATTTATAGCAATTTAGCTTGCTCTTAGAGGCTGCACTGTACGTTTGGGAAAGCAAAGTGATCTGTTAAATGTTTGTCTGAAATTCAAATCAGGCACAAAGTAGCTTTGTCTTTTCCTTAAAAAGGAAAAAGATAGTGAATCCCCCACACACATCTGAGTGTACTTATTTTGGCATAGAGAGATAAATTAATCTCCTATTACAAAGTCATTAATAGATGAGAGGACGACTACAATTTAATTTGGCCCATTGGTCAGGAGTTACAAAATTAGATGCCCATAGCTAGATTCCTAAATATGTGGTCAGGTGGGTAGCTAAGGAAAAAAACACTTAGGTGTATGGTGCAATTTGTGTCCTAGCTGCATGGTGTGTGCCACATCCACACTTTCATTCAGAGGCGGTGCCTTGCCACGTCTCACTTTGTGAACTGGGTCTAAAGGGCCCAATTCTGAGCCCACCCAAATTCCCGTGCTTTTTGGTATCTGTCCAGATGCCACCTAAGCAGACTGGCTGTGCCCACAATCACTGGTTCTGCTTGGACCCCCCTATCCCAGAGGTGTCATTTCTCTTTGTGTGTCTTCTCCAGTTCCACGTGCCTGGAATGACATGAAGGGGTGCAGAGACTTCTAACTCTAACTGATATTTAAAAAGGGCTAGTTTTCTGCTCTGCTGAGGAGCCAAAACAGGTCATAGAGGAGTCCCCGAGCACCACAGCCAGAGCAGAAGGACAGCATGGCCACAATCAAGTGTGGGGACAAGAAGCAATACCAACCTTTTTTTTTGGCAACAGTGAACTATTCAGTACACAGATTTCTACAGGTGTCTGATATTCAAAATTGTTAGCTATTGAGATTTTTCTGTGCCGTCAACGTCCATTAATTCATTGTCCAAAAATATAAATTCCTTTGTGTTCTCTTTAAACAAAACTAACGTGGTGATAGATGTCCAGGAAATAATTAATTCTGCCATTTTTTTTTTTTTTTGCCTCTTCCTGCTCATGAATTCTCTGCAAGCAACCTGTGATTTTCCCAGGGTTGCCGATTATTCAAAATTATTCACTGATGACCTTGTGAACGTTCTTGGTCTTTCCACTCTTTGTAAGGAGTATGTGAGGAGGATAGTGCCTGAAAGCTGGGACAGCTCTGAGGTCCAGGAGCTGGTCTGGCCTCCAGGAGAGTTACACTGGACAGCGCATCTCCAGCTGACCCTAGTCCCATCACTTAATGCCTCTGGGCCCCTGGCTCCACATCTGAGCTGAACCTTTCTTTCCATAGCATGGACTGCTTTGATGATAATGATGAAATTATTCATGTCTGTGAGCTGCTTCTGTGCTAATGTCAGTGTAGGGCCAAGGTAGAAATATACTGAGACATTAATTCAGAGAGGTGACGTAATAAAGGTTCTGCTTCTCATTGGATGAGAAACTTAAAACCAGGTTGCTGGGGCAATTTCAAAATTTGAATGCAAGTTCCTAGAAATTGTGTGTTAACTAAACATGAGCTATGGCTTTCAGTGTGGGAGCAAGTGACAGCAATCCAATAGACATTTACATACAGGCCCTCTTTTAACCTCATAAATCAGTTCAAAACTCCATCCTCATGACCATTCTTGAATACTGGTTGGGGTCAGCCAGTTTCTGTAGCTGTTGCCTCAACAATCTCATTGCCAGGATTATTTTCAGAAAATGCACACTTGAAAAAGAGTCACTGATACATCTGAAGAGGTTTGTTTAAAATTTCCAGCAAATGCTGATGAAAAAGCTCTTCTCGGCTCTTGCTGAAGTGTTCATTAGAAGCAAAAATCCATGCTCGGGAGATTAACCCACACCCCGTAACTTTCTTCTTTTGTGGTAACATGACAAAGGGATGAAAATCTTTCTTGCAGGCGCCTGCTTTTACAGCCCTCACCTCCTGCACTGTGTTTTCCAGTGGATGCCTCCTACAAACCTTCCATTTTGGCAGCCTTCACTGTTGTTTAATGGAAGAGGGAAGAGGTACAACTTTGGTGCTGAAATGGGAGGTAAAAGCCCATGGTAGATTTGAGCATGGACACGTGCATTATTACCTTGCTTACTGCCATGGTATCTACTGTATCGCCTCAAAAGAGATCATGTGGATTTTAAAGACATCAGAGCAACTCATCTTCAACAAATGTTCCCCTCTCTGGTAAGGCCTGCAGGGACAATCATTCTCCCATAGCACAGGCGTGATGGCATTGAGCCCACGAAGGCAGAGCAGAACTACAGCATATCTTTTAGAGAGACGTCCTATCTCACTTTAAAACCTGGTGAGATAAGGTATTTACCACTAGTTTTGCAAAGCTGTTGCAGTCATTACTTGTCTGCACAGTAAAAATAAATAAATAAATAAAATCACCTTTCATTCCCTGTGTGAAGTTTTCTAACTTCAATGTCTAAACATGTTGGAACAGCATGTGGGGAAAAAATCTAATGCGAGCTACAGGTCCCCTAACACCAGAGGTAAATGAAATCTTGCCAACTCAGGAATTTATTCCACGTTCATCTTCACTGTCAGAGCACATGTCAGAACTATGCAGGAAACTGGAGTTGTTATCGTTATTTTGACAGACTCAGCTTGTCTCCAACGGCCCCATCCCTTTTGCTATGTGGGACATAAAGACAAGCTTCCTTTTTGTTCTTAAATGTTTTTGTTTGTTTGTTTGTTTTGGTTTTGTTTCCATAAAAATGCCTTTTTTTCTTCCTGAAATGTCCTGGTTTGACATCATTTCAGAGCAAAAACTCATTACTCTCCAGTTGGCTTTCCTCTCCCCTTTACTCTTTAAATGTTGTTGATATAAGTGGTCAGAAAAATGAAAAGGAGAAGCATGACAGTGCCTTTGATCTATTAGGCAAGTGTGCTCTGAAAGAATTAGTGGGTTCAGCCACCAAGGACAGGCAGCAAACATCCTTGGTCCATCTAGCAAGACAGGGAGAGAGGAGAGAACCCCTGGTCCTTCTACCTGACTGCTTACAACCTACAGTGATGCCTTGCAGACTCCTTTTTTGCTTTGGGCAGCTGTGAAGACATGGCTTTCCCCAGTCAAGTCTTACAACAAAGAGGCAGAACCTTTTTAACTCTACAGGGTCCAAGAATCTGGTCACCCACACACACCAAAGAGGTAAGATGTAGTAAAATCCATTTAACTTTAAAGCCTCCCCTAGACTGCTAGATTGTCCCAGTGTGGATATGAGTTACTGGTGCCTGAGGAAAACTACATGACACCTCATCTAACAAATTAAATGTTTCCATGCAATTAAAATGAAGCACTCAGCCTTAGTGTAATAAACTTGAGGCTATTAGTATTCCTAGCGCTGTTGCCTTCATTGTGTTTTACAGTGCCATAAATACAGGCTCAGCGTGATGGCTCAGCAGGCATTGGGCATGGAGAAAAATATCTTGTAATATTTGTTATTAAAACATTAAAAAGCCCTTTAGTTGAACACACACATTTTTAAAACGTCCCTGACTTGGAGCTTCTGCTTTTAATCTCTCCGTGCGCCCCGTGGCATTCCATCACGGCCTCTTGTCGGCGTGACAGGGAGAGCTGCTGTGAAGTGCAGCATTTCCTCAGTGCTCTGAGGCATGCAAAAGCACCTAACGAAACCCAAGTCTTGCTTGAGGTGAAGACCAGAGCCATGGACCAAGATGATAGAAGTCTCGGTAGTTTTTCCAGGGCCTTGGACAGAACCTGGACATGGAGATGACCACCCAGAGAAGATGCTTATGTCCAGGGAGTCATGGGACCTGACCACAATTTGGTACCTCCACATCAAAAAATCCTGTAGAGGGAGGATCCACCTTCCCCAGCATTAGCTGCAGAATTCAGTTTGCTGGTGGTGACACCAACGTTCAGGTACCTACATATGAGGACCAGGGTTTCCTATTATAACCTGGGGGAGACTTAAGCATCTAGAGAGAAATTAGAAAACTTTGGACTCAGTTACACATGCAAATGTGCCTGATGTCATGTGAGATGCTCTGGGGTATCTGAGACACCTGTGCAGGACTGGCAGAGTGGACACCAGTCTCTTGGGACACCCTGGACCTTTTGATGGCCATGTGGCATACCCTAACTACCTGGAGGACCCAATCCAGCACCCAGGGTAATACATAATAAAACAAGGCAGCAAAAGGTGTAGGTGTCACCATATGCTCTAGGTGTGCAAACTCTCCATGGAAATGTATTCGGTGAAGCCAGTGGAGATGGTGGTGTGATCCATGTGGCTGGATGAAGGCATCTTTAACATGGGATGAGTCATGTCCGAGATTCCAACAGCTACACCAGCAAACTCTCCTTAGGTTGATGTGCTCAGATGGAGACATATGCCCTGCAGACAGACAAATATTAAGTAGACAAAGGGACTTGTGCACATTTTGGAGGAGACAGCTAAAAGTTCATATCCTCCCATTCTGTAGCCTTGTGGTCTGACCTGGAAGTAGTGCGAAGAGCAGAGCCCCTTCTCCAAAGTAAAGCAAAGTAATACAGAGTTTAACTCATAGGATTTGCTTGAGTTAAATCAGGAAAACATAACTTCACACTGAGAAAGGAAAAGCTAAAAATGTGATTAGGAACTGAGAGCTGTTTTGAAGGGCAGAGAGGCTTGGGCTGAAGGCTGGAGAAGAAACAAGATATGCAAAAGGACTTGATTCTCATTTCTCTCTTTTTCCTGCATCCTGGAAGATCTTCCTGTGAGGACCTACAATTTCTCTGAAATCCAGCTGAGTTATCTTTGTCATGTCTCCATCCATTCTCTCCTGTTTACACCTTCTTAAGTGTCCCAGAGCATTATTCTGCCTCTGCAGCTTTCCATAGATGGTTAACACAGTTCACATACCAGTTTCCCTTCATTGCATCCTGGCTAAGCAGTGCTTATTTGACTTCATTTAGAGAACAGGGTTGCAAGGGTTTTAATAAAATCCAAACAGAAACTCTTTATCCACTAATAGTTTCAGCTAAAAATAGGCAACAAATTTCTCTGCTGAGACTTACTCTTTATAAACTCAAGCATATGCCTGTGGGTTTGAGCTATTTTCCCTTTCTGTATCCACTGGGTAAGTACAGATTTCTCTCAATACACATTCTATTAGTTACAGTTTGAATTGCCAAAATCACTCTTCTTTTTCACTGACTTCCTTTTTTTATTTGCTTTTGCACTTTTATTTTTTGCTTTAGAATGTCTTTTCTTCCCTTCATTTTCATCAGCCTACAAGGTGCCATTTGATTTGCTCTCAAATCATAAGATCACGCTGAATTCCTAAGCTCAGCTGTTCCTGAACACCTCTAGATAAACACTACCATATCTCTTCCAACAGCTGTTAAGGAAGCACAAAGCGTCTTTCCAAACAGCTTGAGGTGACCAAAGGAAAAACAGTGGGAATTGAATCTGTTCCTTAGTTTTAGAACCTTCCTAGCACTGTCCCTTTCTCTTTAGAAAGGGATACATTGTATAGTCCCCATTATTTCATAAATTCTGCAATTCCCAGTTAAAAAAAAAATTGTTAGTGAATTTTCTTAGCATCTTTTGTCATACAAAATTGGGTGGTTGATTTGTGCTCTGTCTGTTTCTGAGAATCTGCTTATTGCCTCTTTATCAATAGCTATCCTGCTTTCCCAGACAGCCTCACAATTTGTCTTCTGTGTTACAGATGGATTTTAAACAAGGAGTTTTATCTCTCAGCTATTTCTGGCTCAGTCTCCCTATCACCCCTGCCATCTTTCCCCCTCCTACTGAGACTCAACCACCAGAGAATGAAATGCATTTTGGAAACGTCTGGTTTATCCCAAATAAAGGATGAACAACCTTGCTCAGGAGCTGCCTTTCCAGTTTATGCAGTTATTCGCAGAGAATCCTTCTCTTATTTCTTAAAATACTGGAAAGTTTAAAAATCAAAAGGATGAAGGCATCACCCATGTGAAACCTGGTAATCAGGGGTGCGTGAAGGTTACCTACTGGGAGAGTTTTGAATGCAATGGCATGAAAGTTCTTCTTATGAGCTCCCCAAATGCCCTTAAACTTTACAGACCATCACAACGTGGCCATCTGGATCCTGGGCACATGATCTAAAGAACAAAGCACTTACCATTTACAGTACATAAATCTGGGGAGATTTCAATACGGGTGATCATAAAAATGTAGAAGCACTAGAGGTCAGAATGATTGTCTGATGGCAATAAAAACAACAACAATGCACAAAGCAAGTCCTTTTCACTCAAATTTCTAATATCCTTCACCATTAGAAGTGAAATGACGCTCACATATAAGACAGCAGGAGAAGACAGGCCAGGGCTTTCATAAATGTTGGAGGGGAGATATTGAGCCATATGAGAGCTCAGAATCTGTGGAATTAAGCATAATAAAAGCATGTGTTATCTAACCTAAAAGATTCTCATATACTTTGACACTCCAAAGGCTTCCTTTTTGTTCCATGGGAAATGCAAGTGCTAGGCATCAATCCAGACCTGTGTCTCCTCTGACCTAACTCTGTCATACTCCTCTGGGTACTTTGCTCAGTGTCGCATTGGGAGAATTGGGAATTCAGTGTTTGAATAAAAGCTCCATCCTAAGAAGGATTCCTGATGAAACTCCTACGGAAATATTTTCATCACATAGTTTTCTTTATTTTCAAGCAAAAGAAGAAAGAAACCTACTAAGCCTTATGTTTGCTGTCTTGCCTCCCCACTATATGCACTAACCATAGGACTGTCCAATTAATGCTAACCAATGCTTTCAGTAGTGGGAGCTGAGGATGTCCAATTCCCTTTGTGTTTCTGGAGAAGGTCACTCCTGGATCTAGGCGGTGAGAAAGGACGTGCTTGCATGGGCACAGGGGAAAATGCTGGAGGGATGGACCGGGAGAGCACCAGGTCTTTCATCAGACGTGTGGATCCATCCCTCTTATTACCTGTCACCGGGCCTTTTAATTACCCTTTCTCTCCCTCTCTGACAATCAGAATTGCAGCTCTTCCAGGACTCATTTGCTGGAGGAGGGCAATGGCATTATTAAATTCTGCCACATACCAAATGTCAGGAACCAGAGCTGTCACATCCCCAGCGGTTCTGTGTCCGGCATCAAATCCTCACTGTCCACCGGTCCTAGAACGGATCCTCCTAGGGAAAACTTTCCATCTGGGGTGATGTGTGACAAAAGGATGACACCAAGCTGGGTGGTGCGGGCAACACGCTGGGGGGATGGGATGCCAAGAGGGACCTGAACAGGCTTCAGAGGTGGGCTGTGCAAATCCCATGAAGTCCAGCAAGGCCAAGTGCAAGGTCCTGCATCTGAGTCAGGGCACTCCCAAACATACAGATTTGGAGGCGAGTGGGTTGCAAGCAGCTAGTAGAGAAGGTTTTGGGGGTACTGGTGGATGAAAAACTTAACACGAGCCAGCAATGTGAGCTGGCAGCCCAGAAAGCCAACCGTACCCTGGGCTGCAGCAGCAGCAGCATGGCAGCAGGGTGAGGGAGGGGATTGTCCCCCTCTGCTCTGTTTTGTGAGACCTCACCTGGAGCCTGCGTTCAGCTCTGGGCCCAGCACGGGGACATGGAGCTGCTGGAGCGGGGCCAGAGGAGGCCATGGGGGTGCTCAGGGGCTGGAGCAGCTCTGTTGTGGGGCCAGGCTGAGAGCTGGAGGTGTTGGGCCTAGGGAGGAGAAGGCCCCGGGGAGAGCTGCCAGAGGCCTGCCGGGGCCTGCAGGGGGTGGCAGGAGAGCTGGGGAGGGACTCCGGGGTGGGGGGGGGGGGGGGGGGGGGGGGGGGAGGCAGTGATAGGACAAGGAGTAATGGTTTTAAACTAAAAGAGGGTGGTTTTAGGTTAGATATAAGGCAGAAATTCTTTGCTATGAGGGCAGTGAGGCCCTGCCCAGGCTGTCCTGAGGAGCTGTGGCTGCCCCATCCCTGGCAGTGCCCAAGGCCAGGCTGGATGGGGCTGGGGGCAAGGGGCCCTGCCAATCTCATGGGCTGGAATTAGGTGGGCTTTAGGGTCCCTTCCAACCCAAACCACTCTGTGCTTCTGTGATTCTGTGATTCTGTGATTCCATACATCACCCGGCCCTGGCTGGGACAAGATGAGACAGTATGTCAAGGGAAAAGCAGACAGAACCTCATGAGAAAGAAGCAGATATATCAAAGTATCCATGTGGGCACATCCCCAAGCTCCCCAGCACCGTGCCAGCTTCATGCAGCAGAAGGACCTGCAGGAGCCATAATTCTGTGTTCGTCTGATCATCTCAGCATCCTCTTTCTTCTCCATGGCTTTTTATACCTGGATAAACACGATTACAGTGGTAAAGGCGGAGAGAAGAAAAACTGAATATCCGATCCTGTGCATATCTTCCATCTGGTGCAGGATCCATCCAGTGCCCCACTCTGCCAATGAGCAAAATGAGGGTGTCTTTTTTTCTTTCTTTCTTTCTTTTTTTTTTTTTTTTTTTTTTTTTTTCTCTCAAGGATAAAATACTGAGAAGTTACTTTTCTTCCCCTAACACAGAGTTTGGGTGTTTTTCAAAAGCTTTATTTTGTAGCTATCTCAGCAGCCACTGTTTTTTGGCAAAAGCTTTATGAGGTGAAATGAGATGTGAAATGGGAAAGTGAGGGGCAAATCAAATGGGAGATGAGAGAAAACAACACCAGGGTGAGGAAGGGAAAAGAGGAAGACAGCAGTAGAGGGAGAGGATGACAAAAGTGGCTTGAAAATCAAATGCAGGATCACATTGCATTTGTGGTCTACAGAAACCATCCTAGAGGGGTGAGGTGAACAGGTAGGAAGCAGTGAATGGTTCCTTAAGGGGAATAATGGGATTCTTTTTTTTATTATTATTTTTTTTTTCGTCTTTCTGACTCTTTACTGTGGTCCCAGGCAGCAGCCCCTCCATGTCATGTCAGGGGAGGGACTGCATTGGGCTGCTGTGTACCAAGACCCACATCACTTTGGGTGCTTCATGCTTTAGATGTGCTTCTGATGTGTCGTCCCAGCCAGGAACCACTTTTGTTCAGACCAAAGTTGTTACGGATGGACAAAGTGAAGGTTGACAGTAGGTCAATGAGCAACCATATGAGGAAGATGAATCCTCCACTGAGATGTCCATATCACAGTATGCAACGAGATGGAGAGACTGTGGGCTGGAGGAGGGCTTTCTCCAGTATCCCTTGAGGAGCTATCAAAGAGGAGAACATGCTTCTGGGCTTTGCAAGCAGCTTCTGCACTTGCACAGTCCATCAGTACCAGAGACAGTGGGTACCACTCTGTAGCATCTCTGGTGTAGGTGCACAGCAAGGATACAGGAACGAGTCGTCTTGGGATGAATCAGCAGAGAGAGGGTTGGGGAGCATTTAATCCCCGAATCTGAAATAAAAACAAGTCAGCAAGGCAAGCTGTGGAATGACTAATCTGAGTAAGAGCAGTTCTAGGATAACAGCCCATGAGCATGCTTTTAAACCTTAGTACAGGTAACTTACCCAAATACTGGTCTACATACCCTAAAACTACTTCTTTTCCCATCCCTGAAGCAACACCAATATGCCCGGAGGAAAAGTGTGGCAGTGCCTACTCTGATAATGATATGAGGAAGTCTGGGGGAGCTTTTAATAAAACTCAGTCACAGGCACAAATTGCACCTTTCACACTGGTTTTAGAGGCAGAATCATTTTCATCCGGGGACAGGTGCTTTCGGGTCTGTCTTTATTTAAACAAATCTGTCTGTTTCCATGAGATGGCAGCTTGCAATTACAGCACAGCATGCTGGTCAGAACAGGCAGGGTCGGGTGTCCAAATTTCCATCCTCCTGCCCAGCCGGGAAGGGAGGTGTATCCCCCGACAGAGGCAGCTGTTGGAAAGCGCACTGCCACGGCAGGAATAAGAGGCAACATACAGGAGTGAGACTAATGAGTCGGCTCTTGGCTTATTTAAATTCATTTTGGACTCAGGGAACTTTTCCTCCATTTGTTTCTAATGTTCCCGTGTGGTTGAAGGACATTCACGCTGAAGGTAATTGGATGGATTTAAAGTCCAATGCTCGCCTGTTTGAAATGCTCAGGAAGGATTTTTTTTCCCCAAAGAAAGCAAATTGTCTCTAGGTCAGATCCTCAGCTGCTGCAAAGTGACAGACCTCCTGTGACCTCTGCTAAAGATTGGACATAGTGTGCTTTAAACTGCCATGTTTGTTTCCCTGTTGTTATTAATTTGTTAAAGGATGAGATCTTCAAAGGGAGCCAAAGGAACGTAGGAGCCCAGATCTTATTGAAATGCAGCCAGGCTTACATGAATTTCCGCAGGGTACCTAATTCCCACAGCGCTCTTGGAACAATCCTGGCCTTTGGGCTGGTGATGTGATCAGCACCGTAACACACAAACAAACAAGACTGTTTGATCTGTGCCTTCTGCACTACGCTCCGTACTGAGGTGGTGGCTGAGCCCTAGGAGATGAACAGAGTAAAACAAAGAGGTCCAAACAGGAGCTCTTGGGAGGCTTAGAAATGTCCTATCCTCATCCCAGTCTGGTGGGACTCGTTACTAGGATGGGACTTCACGAGACCCCTAATGGCCTGTGCACAGGTTTTATTCTTGCCTTGGTGTATGTAGGGTTATCCCAGCCTTCTCCTCCTACACAAAGGACAGAGTAAATCAGCCCCAGGCCGGGTTGCCCATGGACCACTTAAAGATCAGCTGAGTGGGACATGTCTCAAACAGACAGTCCCTGAATGGCACTGATGGTTGCTGATGGTTTTATGGCTTAGGGTGTGTAGGAGAACAGGCTGGCCATCCATGAATGATCCCTTCTGGCTTACAAATCCTTGAGCCTACACTGGCCATCTAGAGGTCTCCAAAACATTGGAGCAAGAGTGTCTAGCACCAGTTTGCTTGAGAAGCATAATTACAGGTAGAAAAGGGAGGCCCAGTAGATTCTCATTCCAGCTGGGAAGGTGTTTTTAGGCTTGGTGAGAGAGGCACTTTGTGCAGTCCTGATAGGTACATCCATGCCATAGAATAAACTCATTGTTCGGTCAGCCTCTCTCCCAGTTAAACCATTCATACCAAGCCAGAGGTACAGCCACCCTTAAGCCCCATCAGACCCAGAATGTCTTGTAGGGGCTTTTCAAATGGGTGGAGACACCTGCATGCTCAAAACAAGGCATTTCTGAAGACGAGGGCCAACAGGCTTTTCGCACAGTGCATCCCACTCTTGCCCCACAGAGCCTACCCACGGATCCTATTTTCTAGGTATGCCAGCCTCCTGCTCCGCTCTGGTTCAGGGTCTAGTGCAGACCAGGCACTGGAGACAACACTGGCCTTGTTTGAGGTGAGGGTTTTATTTTAATCATCTGGATGGGAGATTTAGGAAGAGGATTTAGGGAGACATTCGGTTCTCCAGGCCAAGATGCCCTGCATCACTGAGTGGATCCATCTCCCCTGTTCAGGTGGGGACTATGAAGACCTTGCTTACTTGGCTGGGATTGCTGTGCTTCAGGAAGCCTCTCGTTGGAAGCAAAGACAGCAGCTGCTAGCAGATTGGGTTTGATTTGCTTGAGGTACAGCCAAAGTCAGCAGCCATCAAGTTTGCTGTCCTGGGATGGGAACATAACCCTGGGAGCTCCTGGCATGGAGCTGAGGGCAGGGCGTGAGCTGCTGCGGTACCAGCAGGGCTCCTCAAGAGCACGATGTGACCCCAGGGACAAGGGGTGGCTGGGCTGAGACCTCTCCAGCGGTGAACAAAGATCTGGGGATGTGACCCGCAGTGATGTGCATGTGGTCACACAGAGACTGAGCAGCAGAGGCCAGCCCTGAACCCCGCTGCCTTCCAAAACAGGCTGGCATTCAGTGTGCATCCTGCTGTCTTCCTTGCTAAGTGATTGCCCTGTTTTAAACAGCAAACAGGATTGATTTGCTGGAGTGTCCCTATGCGTGTGTAGTTTCCAGCTTGCAGCTGCTGCTCTAACTGTGATACAGAAATTTCTCGTGAGACAGGAGAGAATGTTGGTGTAGGTTAAAAAAAGAAATTACGCAAAAAATACAGTGATCCTGCAAACTTAAGCAAAGAAATTAGCATGGTTCTGGAGCTTAGCAACAAGAATCATTCCTGAAACATGTCATTAGTAATTGTTTTAGTCTAGTTTCAAGGAGCAAGCTGTGCCCTGATCTTGGATTTGTGCTACCCTGGGATTAAAGTACCACACTGGATTTCAAATATGTAATTTCCTTCATATATAAGAGGTGTAAGGCGAGGATTTATATTCATGTTGGGCTGTGAGCTCATCAGCTCTTCCCAGCAAAGCAAGGGGGTGACTGGATGAGATTTGAGGGGGAAGCCAGAAGGGAAAGTTAATTAACGAGGGCTTAGAAATGGGGGAAGTTTCACCTTCTGAAAAATTTCCCTGGTTTTGATATTCGTTCTTTGCTTGAACCGAGCCAAAAAAAAAAAAAATCCAAGAAAAGCAATACTCTGGAAAATACTTGGACAGAACAAGGTAAAAGAAAAGCCTCTGAAGTGGTAAGATTTAGCCCAGGCAATGGCAGGAAATACCAGGTACCCCATAAGGCACTGTCCAGGCAAAAAGAGGAGCATATACAGCAAACCTGGGGTAACAGCACAGAGAACTACTATTTCCATGGGGAACTGGCAGACCCAGAAATGAGTGTCAGTGCAGAATAAGTAGTCTTGTTTGGATTATTCTCAACTGAAATTCTGTTAAAATCAATTTTCTCATCAATTTCTCTTAGTTAGGAATCATTGTGATTCCCAATGAGATGTAAAAGCTGCTTTTGGCCATTTGGGGTCACTGAACTTATAAGGTCCGTGCAGCATTACAATTTGAAAATGCACAGTCTTTTTTTTTTTTTCTTTCACTTCCCACATTTTAATTTCACTACAGTGGCCCAATATCATGAACAACCAACACAGAATAAATGTCAAAATCTTTGTAATGCCAAACAAGGAACATACAAAAGTTTTCCAACGGTTCAGATCTTTTTTTTTTTTTTTTTTTTTTTTTTGAAGCTCCTTCCCTAGGGAGCAAAGGTGTGCAACCCCCCCCCTCCCCAAGATCTGCAATGACATTCACCCACAAAATAAACCTAGTTTTGGGGTCCTCATTCCAACTTCTTTGCATGCAGGTTGTTCAAAGCTGTGGCTGCCCCCCCCCGGCAGTGCCGAAGGCCAGGCTGGGTGGGGCTGGGGGCAGTCTGGGCTGCTGGGAGGGGTCCCTGATCATGACAGGGGGGGCTCTGAGGTCCCTTCCAACCCAAACCACTCTGTGCTTCTGTGATTTTATGAGAATGAAAAAGAAAAGCAGGAATTCATCTTTGCAGTAAAGTAGATCAGGGAAAGGTTCCTCCAGCATCTAGTCATAGTTGTGGCTTGGATCAGAGTAGCAAAAGGAGCCACATGGGAAAGCACTAAGCCCCTGTAGGCTGGTTTGACTTCCCTTTGGCCCTGATAACCCTTCTGAAGACAGATCCTTTCTCAGATCCTTTCTCCTCTCAGACCACTGAGAAACTGAGGTGCTGGATCAGCCATGTCCAGCAGGCTGCAAGATGCAGTGCAGAGGTTTTTAACCCACCCTGCAGTTTGTATTCATAGACTGTAGGGTCACAGGCACATTTGGACAAGAAGGGACCGCATGAGTTATCCAGCTCAATTGAGCAGGATCAGCTACAAGATCAGACCAAGCTACCCAGGGTTTTATCCAGTTTGGTTGTTTGGCCTCCAAAGACAGAGGCTGTGTTGGTATCTCAGCCCTTCCCAGTCCTGGAAGATGATTTTCTCAGTGTTAGCTTCACGTGCATGTTTGGTATGAAGGCATTATTTCAAAGAATTTCCCCAAGGGAATAGGTGACACCTAAGAATAAAGGCAGAAGTCCTCAAATGGTCACTTTGGGGCTATTACTACAGGTCTGTAAGAGAACACGATGCTACATTTCTGCCCTCATGTGTCTGGCTGTAAAAGTCCCTGCTGGAACAAAAAATATCCACAGTGTCAAAAAAGTCCACGGTGAAAAAAAACAAAACCCAAACACAGGCACAAATCTTGGATCCCAGTCATTGAAGAACTGTCCTTCAGCTGAAAAACTGCCCATTGTCCTGCCTCTGACAGCAGCCAGAGCAGAAGCCACGAGAAGAGTAAGAACAGGACCACATCCGTGGCACCACTGCGCAATACTCCCCCAGCCTGCAGTAATTCATGGCTGTGTAATCCATGGACATCACTGGGCTTCCCACCATGAATTCATCAAACTGACTTCCCAACAGCTGTAAATTTTCAGAGCTCACCACATGCTGCAGCGAGGACTGCCACTGCTAATGAAGCATGCAAAGCAGCACCTCCTTTTCTTCCTTCTGATCCCGTGTCCTGCTGCTTGCCTTCGCTGCCCCAGCACCCCTGAGCAGCGACAGCAGTGCTGTGCCAGCTGGGGACTGGGGCTGGATCCTGCCTCGTGCTGTGAACACTGCCTGGAGACAGAGAGATGCTGCTGCCAACTGTTCTTGCACTCTGGATCCAGCAGAAAGTATATGTGGGTGCTAGTGAGCCCTCCAAAGATGCCATTGCTGTCTGCTTTCTGCTTCCCCAGGGCTGAGAGTGAGGGCTTGGGTTGCACAAAAGTCATTTATGCATTTATGTCTCCTCTTCTTCATTTATGAGCTGGGGCTGCCCTTGCTTCAAAGAAGCCAGGGGGCACAATTTGGCTTCTCTATCACCTTTGTCCTCGGGTGTACAACCCATGTTTTATAGAAATTATGTTATTGGGTGAAACTCACCTCCAAGGGTAAACATTTCTGCTGGCTAATGAAGCACATCTCCAAGTTGTCTCTAGGTGTAAAGGGACACCAGTGGTTAAGAGCGCAGAGAGTAAGAAGCTCCTTCTGCCATCTGATGGCGAATGGAGGGAAGGAGTCACAGCACTGCATCTGCTCAGTCCTTCGCAGGAATTACCAAGTACCGGACCTTCCAGATTGGGGATTGGTTTTTGACCTTCAGTTACTGGTAAGAATGGAGAAATATGGCCACAGGGCGAGCTCCAGGTTCAGACGTCCTCCTGAACCTCCTCCAGTGACACTTGCAATAGAACAGAAGCCAAACTGAGAGTACTTCATGGGGTGCAAGCTTAAATACTCAGGAGGAGACAATTTGGGGCTGTGTTTGGAGATATGGAAAGGAAATGTGGGACACTTTGGAGGTCCTCTACATGCCTGGAAGTTTCTCAGGAATATTCTTCTTTCACTGAGAGAGCTACAAGGAGCTTTGTGGATCGCAGGGATGTTTCCTTCTAAGCAGCCCAGAAACCAAGGTGACTTGTAGTAAGGGGAAACAGATAGCATTTCAGGTTAAGAAAGGTTTTGGGATGGACTCAGCAACAGCATTACTAGAGCAACTTCCTTTCTGACCCCTGGGGACTGTGTTCCTGCCCTCAGCAACCTCCCCACACCCTCACAAAGCTCATCATCATCACTGTGCCACCCCTGATCCTCATCCTGTCCCAACCTTGTAAGCAGTCCTTCCCTGCTTGCACCCAGCCTCTCCAATCCCTGCAAAACCCAATCCTCCCAAGCATGGTGGTGCTGGCTTTCCCTGCTCTGCCCTGACCCTGGTTTCTGGAAGTCCAGATTACTGCAAGGTCCTGGAGGGGCCCTGCAGGTCCCCCGGGGCCTGACCAGGCAGCGAGGGCTCTGTCACTGCAGCCAGAGGGTGAGGACTGACTGGGCCAGCCCCAAGCCCCTAGAGGGAAAGGTAAATCATGTCTCATGTCAGTGGTCTTGGCTTGACAGAGGTCCGAGAGGGAAACAAACCACGGCCTGCTCCAGAATGGTAGTCATTCAAACTGATAACAAGGGCTTGATTTTGCAGAGGGTGACATTCCTCGCATTTTTCCTTATGATTAATGCTTTCCTTGTACGTCCTTGCCACACCACAAACTCCTTGGTTGCACACTAACCCTTTGTGTGCTGCAGGACACATCCAGCAAAAGGCAATAAGGTCTCAGAGCTAGATCCATCATGGAGGATGCGTCTGTAGGCTGTAGGATTGTGTCTGGCCACAGGCAACCCAGGAGTAGCCCAAGTCAATGACAGCAGATCAGGACATGCAAGACAGAGCCCTGGGAACCTGGGAAGACATTCAACATGGAAACAAAGGGAAAGGGCCAAGGACCATCCTCCTTTGCAGTCTGCTGGGATTTGGGGTCATGCTGAAGCGTCCATGCCCCCCAGGAGGCTTTAGGAAGAGCACACAAGTGCATTATCATTGCTTGAATGCCCGGTGCAAAGTCAGGCTGACTTTCCAAAGCTGAGTCATGAAGTGAATTGGTATGACAAGGGCAGCATCCTTTACTCATGCATGAGATATAAATGTGTGTTCTGGGGGAAAGAGGAGCATTTGGGTTCCTAAGGCTTTTCGCAGGTCTGAAAAAAGCAGTAAATTTCAACTCAAGATCAGGAGATGATTATTCTTTCCTTGCAGATCAGTGGAACAACTGGAGCTGGTGTCAGTGGAGCAGAGGTGTTAGCAGGATAAGAGTTGATATGTTTGTTAACTCCCCCTGCGTGTCTTCTTTATGTTTGTAGACTGTGGTAGAAGCAGCAGCATTATTCATCTGAGTCCTTCGTAAGGGCAAGTCATAAGTATTTCACTCAACTCCCTGTGTCCAGGTGCAGTGTGAGCAGCTGCATTCAGAAGACTTTTGCTTTCAAGTCACTTTTGGTCCTCCCCCTCTGGTTGCTGAACAGGATCCTTCGCATTTCTGACATAGGATCACCTTGGCTGGTTCTCAGCTCAGTTCAGTGCTTCCCCTTAACTTCCCACCTTGGGTTTAAAGGCACATCCTTTCCTCCACAGTGAGCTTACAGCAGTGGCTTCGGTTGCTTCTATTCCCAGCAAAGCTGCGTGAAAGAAAGCCAAGAAACCAATGCTAATTGTAGCAGTAATTAAAAGCCAAGTGTGAATACTCAATGAAGGGCCAGCCTGGGTGAAGTCCCAGGCACAGTAGCAAAGTGGCTGTTTGAGGAGTGGGAACGTGCCTCGTGCCTCAGCTCTCAGCACTGCAGAGCTAATTGCCTCTGGAGCAGTGCTAAGCTGGGAGGGCTGCCCGGCTTTCAAGACCCGAGCCAAGCTCTTCACCTGGAGCCATGTGGTGGCAACAGCTTGTCCTCATCTTGAACACGGAGGCCGCATGGCACCATGGCAGGGACTGAAAGGCAGCCAAAGGCTTCCCTCCTGAGATGTTTCTGGCCTCAGGAAGCTGTGCTGGGAGCTGTGGCAGGATGGATGGGAGATCTGGGACAAGGTCTGTCTTCAGAGGATGCATTTTTCCTCTTTTGGGACATGTGTGCTGGCCTCAAAGACACAGTACAGCTTTGTAGTCTGGGCCTGATTCTTCTACTCCAGGGTTCAAACCAGGAGAAACTTCACAGACATCATGGAAGTATCATGTAGGCTTTTTTTTTAACCCAGTGGTTAGAGTTCTTTGATTATTTCTGGTTTATTAGTCTTACTAGTATATATTTTATTAGGCTTATCACTTTGAGATCTTTCCCAGGGGCACAGCTATTCTGGAGTTTGGTGCTTGAGACGCCCTGAGTACTGGGCTGGGCTCCCCTTTCTTTCCTTCACCACCGCCTTACTTTACTACCAGATCTTTTCAAAATGTCCGAATCCACTTATGTGAAACTGGAATGAGATCAGTGGCATTTAACTGCATTTTAAGATATCTGTCTTCCATACTGATATACAACAGAAATATCTTATTTTTGAAACCTCCCAGAGATGCTGATTGTTTTCCTCTTCTGATGACTCCCTCTGAAGTCATGTTTACTGCACTCTGTCTAAATAGAACTGGGTTGCCCAGTCACCAATTAACAAAATGCCCTTCTGAGTAGCTTGCCTATTTTGCCACAATACATTTGAATGTATGGTTTGAAAACTACTCCTGCAGGAAACCTTCCTCTCCTTCACCTCACTGTGGTGGCATTGTCCACGAACATCTGTAGTCCATTGTATGGCAGAAAAAAATAATAATAAAATAAATTGGCTGTCCTTTCTCTTGTTCGGATAGACAAGGATTTACCAAAAATGCTCGTTTTCTGAGAGACCATAGAAAAAGTGTTTCAAAAAAAAAAAAAAAAAAAAAAAGGAATTAAAATAATTCACTAAGAAAACTTTATATTGCTTGGGCCTACCGATGAGATCAGTCTCAACTGAAGCAAACATTCAGAGGAATATTTTCTTCAATTGGTAGTACTGGGCCATGGGGAAGAGTTGTGGTCCTAATTTCTTGAGGTAATTGTAGCTCTTGATGCTCTCTTGGAAGAGGTATAGGATATGTTTACATTTCTTGGCCACTTTTTAACGATAGCGTTTTTAATCGTATTTTACTCCTGGGAAGGACAATGTTTCTAATAAATTCAAGAGCAACTGTCCCCAGGTCAACATCTGTGCATTTATGCTATGATATAATATAAAAAAAATGCACATCACCAGGTTTTCATATAACTTCCACAGAAGAGAACAAGATAGAGTTTCTTTCTGTTAAAGAGAGTGAAAGAGTATGTGGCTTTGTAATAAAGTCTCTGGGTCCGGTGTTGGCTGAGAGCTATACACAAACCAGCTGGAAAAGTGTCTGCCCAGAAATGCAGCCAATAGATGCCAACAATTTCAGCATCCTTCAAAGGAAACGAGGATTTTGTGAACCAAGATGAGATGGATCCAACTAGCTATGTTAGAGTCACGATCACTGGAAAGTTGGGGTTTTCCTGCATGCACCACACAGGTAACCAAGTTATTTCCTGCCAATCAAGCAAGAAAGAGCAGTACCTCAGATACCACGTCTTGATGGTTAATAGAATGTTATCCAAGTCATTTTGGGACATCAAATGCTGGATATAGACAATGCCATGGGCTATTGTAAATCTGCATAATTGGTACTTAACCAATAATAGTAGAATCAGTTACAGCCGTAATTAAGAGTGTGAAATTTCACTGTTTATTAAATCAGTGTAATGAGGACTGATCCGCTCTCAGTTTAAAGTGGAGTAACTCTGCCACCAACCACCACCAGAAGGTCTTCAATTTGCACAAAGTGTCTTCTTGGACAGTGATAGCTTCTCTGCAGTGGTGAGGCCCTGAATCCCCTCCAGCTGTGGATCTGGCCTTCTTGTGGGTGCTCCTACTCAGGCACAGCAGAGCTCAGAAAAGTCATGTAGGAGCAAAGAAAACATCTTTTCTCCTGTTCTCATACTCCTGAGCCTCTTCCAGGAAAAGATCAGGCAGTAGGCGATAACAGCTCTTTGGGCTGACCTGGAGAGGGAGGGCCTGTGATTGAGATATAGGTCTCTGGGGATGGCAACAGTTGAAGTCTTTCCAATTAGCACGTTGGATCGACGTCAAGAACTGTCAGGGTTTTAATTTACTAACCTGTGTCCTTCTCCTTATATATCCATGTGACAGCTTGTTCGTTTAAAGTTGATAGAGTGTGTGGTTGGCCTCTAACTGATCTCCCATCCATCTCTCCCCCCCCCTCCCCAACCCCAGTTTGCTTCCCCAACCTCAGGAACATTTTGCAAAGGAGAAATCTCCATGGCTTCTGGATGCCCAGGTCTATTTATGCCAAATAGTTTATTCCTGCTGAGAAACAAAAGCTCAAGCCTCTCTGAGACAGTTTGATGTCCAGAGGTGGGGATGTTTGGATGGTGTCCATCACCATAGAGAGGAGACAATATTTTTCTGGATTCCTTGTTGAGCAATCTTTTATGGAGCTGGTTGGACACTAGCAGAACTTGGGAGCACTGCTGTTCCTGCTTGTGTAAGGTCAAAATACGGGTTAATAAAATGGCAGCCTGGTGGCTGTGTTCCCTGGGAGGACCTGACACTTTAGCCCAAAGGATAAACTTCTTTGGAAGCATGTTCACCATCCATCTGCTTTGTTTAGAGTAGGCCCCCACCTGCCTCCATAAGCCAACATCTCCCTCTGGCATCGATGCTGAATCACGGCTAGGATGACCATGAAAACCCTTCCTTAATTTTTTCAACAAGTGTTAAATGTCACCATCTCCTGAGCCTGGCACAAGCGGTAAATATGGCTCAAGGTTCAAGAATACACCCAAATATGAGTCCCCAAATATGTTGGAGCTAGTCCCCTGAGCTCTCTTTGTAACCAATGGGGTGAAAGAGGATACAAGCCATCTGGTCTGTTTCAGAAATTTACTTAGGAGGCGATGAGTCATTCCTAGAAGTACCCATTTTGCTCCCTTGATTAGGGATGGAGGTTGGGCAGCTAATTCGGATGGAGATGTGTACACTGATTTAAAGTCTTAGGGATTTAAAGTCTAAAGACTTCAAATGATGTGAATCCAAATGACCATAATTACAGCGTAAATAGGAAGGAAAGACACTCCAGCATCATTATGATGCTTGTGAAATAAGGAGCAAGAATAAAAATACAGAGCCAAGACCACATTCTGCTATTAAACAGGCATCATAGGTTAGCTTGCCAGCTGTTGGAAACCCGCTACCTCTGCTAACTTCTGTACTCCTTGGCTGGTGAACCCGAGTACCAAAAAGTAGCTGGGAGGAGGCAGAACAAGAGCAATGCGAGGACTAGTCTGAAGATCAGCCGAAGATCCCGCGGTTTCTCAGTGTTGGTGAGATTTCAAGGGCACAAAGACACCTGTGCTTCAGCGGAGACTGACAGGAAGCAAATCCCTTATGGTTCTTTGTGTCTTTGAATCTTTCCTATTCATCTGTATTACAATAAAAAACTACTGTAAACTGAGAGCTGGGAGGGGGAGCGGGGATCAGAAAGCAGTGAGCAAGATCAGTCTTGTTAGTTGTTGGAATGACAAGAATAATGGAAAGGAGGAGGAGAGGGCACGAGAGAATGCAAGAGCATTAGGCAGAAATTCTGTAAAGCTCATGCAACCTAAAATAAAATGTGATTTGCACGCAGTGCCGTTTAACCTCACGCCCCTGTGACTAATGAATTTTCAATGCTGGGGGATGGAGAAAAAACAAAAACACCACCACAACAGCAGCAAAAAAAAAGCTGCAGCAACCCACAATTAGCTGACAAGCAGCAGCAGAATGGAGTTTTCCTCTGTCTACTTTGCAAAGGTTTTTCAGCAATGTATCTTAGGGGGCATCAGTGGGAGATGGACAGGCTCAGCACAGGACTTCAATTCTCAGGCACTGCCTGACTGATAAAGATTTTAATTGAAGTGTTTATGTTTCCAGTCCTCCAGCAACACAGATCTGCTCTGATAATGTGCTTTAAGGGACCAGAGGTAACATTTGGAAGATAAATATGGCATCAGCTGTCCACTGGGTTACACAGACATGGCCCACTGAGGATTCATTATCCATTGTATTTTGAGGGGTTTTAATGAGTTTTCCAGGCATCCACCTCTGGTTTTATGGAACTTTGCCTCTTCGCTCTGCTGTTAGACACCAGACTAGATTATCACCTGATGTAAATCAAGCCCCTTTCCTTGGCTGAGTTACACGGGCTATCCGGCATGATATCGAGCAGCAGAGTGCCCCTGAAGACAGGACACTGTGCTAACATGTCCCTTAATCCAGGGAAGGGTGCAGGACCATGCTATGAATCTGGCCTTACCGAGGGGCAGAAGCATCATTCCCTCCCTGGTAAGCACGAGTTCACAGGCTACGTCCCGCGGCATTTGTCTTTGCTGTCTCCAGTGACTTGGTGAGCATGAGAAAGTTGTTCTGATAGAGATTTATTTATTTTAAGTGAATGTGGGACACGTTCCAACGTGCCACATTGACAGCCTGGGAAAGCGTGGTCCTGCATTTACCCTCCAAAAAAGGAGAAAAAAGGGCCATACGGGCTCACTATTCTCTGCCCACCATCTTTAATGAGGAGTGACCAGTTAGGAAGATGCACTTCCAGGTAGAATAATAACATCCCCCACTTCTTCAAGCCAGTTTGCAGCTGATTCTTAGCAGCTTGCTGGGGTACCTCATCGATGGACAGGTCAATTCAGATGAGCAAGAAGCTCCTGTGGGTCTTTAACAGCTGGATTTTAACAGCAAGTCCACATTCATCTAAAAGAGGAAGAGAAACAAAAGGAATATTTTTCCTTCAGAGGTGATAGGAGGTAGTTTTTTTTTTTTTTCTGAGATTCCAGGTCTTTTCTGGTTGTTTCCTTACTGCTTACCAGAGCTGTCAGACTCATTTGAGCTTGGGAACATGGGGCTGTGAAATATTTAGAGTTGGCTCTGGCTTTGTTTTCAGTCTTCCAAAGGCAGTCCAAAAAGGCAAAATCAGACTTTGAAGACTTATGTGCTCTTTGAATAAGCACTGAACAGAGCTTTTAATTGATCACCGTTCATATTTTAAACAAGAGTTGAGCAAAACTGGGACTATTGCAGGGTCAGAGCTACCAAAGATACATTTCCATGTGCCCTTGGAAATCCCAGTGTCATGGCCAAGATCTTCTCCTCCTGGAAAATCGTTCCTCTTAGCATATACCTCAGTCCCTTAGAGAGAACTGTGCTGGGGCATAGCACATGTGCAAACTCATGGGGTGGATGCCATGTATCACAGAGCAATGTCTTTTTTTTTCTCTAGGTGGCTGGACCTCTCTCTCCTTGATGCAATTATAGCAAGGCGTGTGTAAGGAGCAAGAAACCCAGGAAAATAATGGCCTGTTTGCAACAAGAGGAAGATTTACTTCAAGCCAGGTCATTATCCAATTTTAACTGCAGCCTGTGAAAGTGCTGGCTGAAGAGGGATGTTAAGAAGAGCAATTTCACAAAGAAACAGAGAGGTTCTCCTTTACAGCCTACCCCTGAGAGAGCCCTCAGGGGAATTCGCTGTCCCCTTCTTCACAGGCAAAGAGCCAGGGTGGACGGTGATGGCTCTGCGCTTGAGTTTGCTGCTGGTCTGATCCCATACATAAACACTGCTGTGTACGGGTCAAGTACACCTCTGACAATGGGGTGAGCAAAGGAGTCCTCCTAGGGTCGTCACCTCGGTCTTTCACTCCAGAAAGATTCTTGTGTCGTTTCTCTCTTCTTTTCTCACTATTCCCCAAAGGGAAGGGGAGTGAGCTCTTCTCTTCTCCCCCGTAGGTTGGGCTGTGGTCCTTGCTGTTGCTGGATGGTGGGCGAACTCCAAAGAGAGTGGCAAAGAAAAGCCATTGACTGGCTTGGACCAAATGTTGAGTAGAGTTCGGTGAGTCATTTTTCACAAATAATTCAATGAAAAATGGAGGGCTGGGTCACTGGATTATTTATGGATATAAAAAAAAATAAATTATTATGGATATGAGTTGAGTGTCGATGATGGCTTCCACTGAAAATAAAGGTATGGGGATGATGGAAGGGTAATGTCAAAATGTTTCATTTCAACCTGTCTTACATTTCACATCAGAAACACCAGGGTGATTTCAAAGCAAAACTTTTCAACTTCTCTTTGTCATTTCTGAGTAAAACTTCTCTCAGTATGGAATTGTTTATTTTTAATAGCTTAGAAATTAAGGAAAAAAATAATAATTAAGTGGTCAAAGGAAATTGAGGAGGTTGATCCTAAAGCCCCCTTTTGTGGGCTTTTATTTTTTAAGTTTCTTTGAAAAAGTGAGGGAGAAATACTTAGGCTTGACTGACACCAATTGTTTTTTTATTGATTTCCCCGTAAAATCAGGGGTGTCAAAAAGAAGACTCCTGAGCTTTGAACTGCGCTGCATCTCTTGATAGTGTGGGCGGAGTACCTTCTCCTGCTTATAAATAGTCTGTTCTTATAGGCAGCAATTGAAAATACAAAGATTTCAGGAGAAAAAAGAAAAGTGAGAAAAATAAAAGTGTAACTTCTCGCCAGCTACCTGCATGTTGGCAGTCCTTACCTCTGCTGGGGTTTTAGCTGGAGGCACATCAGTCCTTAGAGGCTGGGCAAGGCTGCAGACTGTGCTGGGGCAAGGTGCCTGCCATGGAAAGGGAAATTTTCCATGAGCAGTGCGCCTCAAGGTCTCTTTAAAGAGTGTGACAGCTTGCCGTGGCCAGCTTGGTCTCTTCCCATGGCAGAAGGAGCATCAGGACAAAAAAGCTCAGCTACATTAGCTGCCTGTGGAGAGCGCCTTGTCCAACCCCACTTATTTATTCATTATGTTATTTCTTATTATTATGTTATTTCTCCACTGGGAATGGGGCAGTGAGCACAGAGACGAAAAAACTTGTGCTAACAGTGCCCAGTTCCTTCCAGGATTACAGTTTAAATATGCTCACAAGAGCATATTGATTTATCTATGCTTCCTACTGAGACCTGCAGGATGACCTGCAGTGTCTGGCCCAGAACGTGGTGGGCAGACGACATCCAAAAATTGCTACAGAAAAAGCAGCACAAATGCCTGAATTCTGGTCCCGTGTCAACTGCAAATATGGCTCATCTTCCTTACAGGTTTTCTGAGATTTTCAGTGATTCCATGTTGTTCACCCCAGACTGCAGCAGCCAGATATATCCACAGCCGTTTTCTTAAAGTTCTGGGATTATTTTTGTCTCTTTCTAGGTCTTTCCTTCTCTCTCCTCTGTGTCTTCCACACAGCAACTTCTAAATACATTTATTAGTTTCAAACAATTTCAAAGCAGAAGGAGAGGTCTCAGAGCTAACAAAGTTTTGGAAAAGAAGCAGTAATGTGGGGGATGGAGACCCATAACCTCAGAAGGGATGGCTGAATCACGGGCTTATTATAGGATAACAAACAACAGAGAAGCCACAGCAGGCAAAAGCCCTTAAATATATTCCAAAGGTAGAAAAAAATCAGTCAGCTATGGGAAAGAGACTGGGCAATGCTCACAGACAAAGGTCCTGGTCTTCACATTTGTCAACAAAGAGGAGGTTTTGCTCAGAAACATGGGGATTTTGTTGCAGAGGGATGTGGTTGACTGGAGAAAGGTGTTAGCACCTCATGACCTGGAGCCTCTGTACTTTCATGCTTGCACAGCTGAACAGTACCCTGCCATGTTTTCAGTCATTTAGGATGTGTTTCAGGATCCTCCCCAAAGGACAATGTTGTATTTTGGGGCTTTTTTTGGCCCTGGACTTTGCCTTGTCCTTGCCCTGTATGAACCAGCACAGGACAGATTTCAGTGCTGACCTCCAGAGCCCCACTTTTAGCCTCTGGTCAGGACCCAGGGAGCCTGAGGATGTCCATGCTGCCCTGCTGACACTGGCCGTGGGCTTTGGGGCAGCTCCAGAGCAGGATCTGGCATGCTGCTGTGAGGACAACGGTGTAAATGCTTCTCCCATCGCACAAAGAGGCAGCTGGTGGCTCTCAGAAGCGGTGGTGGTGGGAAAGTGGAAGGAGAAGATTTCCAGCCTCCCCAGCCCAAATCTCCTCTGTAAATCTCCCCTGAAGACTCAGCCACATGCTGAGGCCATTAGCACTGAAATTCAGAAAATCTGGGATTTCCTTTCCTGACACATTTGTAGTCTCCCGAGAGAGGTCTCTGCTCTGTGTCCTGTCAATTCAGTCAGGAATCTATGCTCAGCACTTCGCCCTTTGCACACACACCATTTTTATGTATATAAAATGAAAAACAGAAAAAAAAAAGAAATAAAAAACAGACAACAAAACAGAGCTGTTTCTGCAGCCCCAGAATGAAGCACAGCCAAAGAGTGATTTTTGGAGGCAGAAGCCCAACTAAGAAGCCCAAATTTCCTTGCACTGAAACTATGAGTTGCAAAGTTTCCCACCCTTGCTCTCAACCTGATTTCTGGGCAGCTGCACCACAAATAAAGCTTGCAAACTAATCAAGCCATACTTTTTGCTGCTTCTAGAGAACACTTTGGCAAAATTGCTCTTCTGCAATGTCTACTGGGAAAAAAAATGAAAAAAGAAAGAAAAAAGGGTAAAATACTTTTTTAAAAGGTGTACTTTATTTTACAACATGACAGAGAGGACCAAAATGGACTGGGGAGGAAGGGTATTGGTGCTCACCACAAATCTATGTTGGCTCCAGTGGTGCTGGTAGATATATGTTAATTTATGCTGGTGAGAAATGAGTCTTGGGGTTCTAATTACAAAGAGCGCAGAACCTTGATTTACCTTCCCCCAGCAATGAAGGAAGGGAGCTGGAGGGTCAGGCAGAATAACATTCAGATAAATAGGAAAAGAGATGGATTCCTAGGAAAAAATAAGTAGGTTTATTATTTTCTAGATAAAAGAGAGTGAAGACAAAGATATCTTCCTGTATTCTCCAGCATGATTTAAAAAATAATAATAAAAATAAAAGCAACAATAAAACGGAAATTTTAGTGCAACTGTCTTCTTCGACAGCAGTATCAGTTGACCATGAGCTATGACCCCATGGGAAACCAGATACTTATGCATGTCAGAAGGACAACCAAAGTTCATAGACCACACGAATTTGGGTAGGCTTTTTTTATTGTAGGTTGTGTCTGGAAATGCTGAACTGGTGCTGGGATAAAGGAGCACAGAGGGATCTCCTGGCTTTGTCATCTTGACAGTGCATCTTGGCAAGGTTGGAAAACTGATCACAAAATTTAGCAGAAGGAAGACCCCTGTCATGGGGACCAGGGATATTGAAGAAAACCACAGTTACTCCAGAGGACAGAGCTGGGGAATCAGCTCTCTGAAAAGGGGCTTCCCCTTTGAACTGCACGAGGATCTTCAGGAGTACAAGGGAGGAAAAACAACTCTTGCAGAGCTCCTGCTGACATCCTTCTCTGCTTCTGTTCGACTTCCTGGAGTAGGTAGAAAATTATCATAGCTGATGAAACTCTGGGGCAGGAAGCTGCTCTTCTGTACTCCTATCCTCCAACCCAGGGGGGAGATGAACTACAAGGGGATATATTATAATTGTGATTGGAAGCAAAGAATATCCTCAAATGCTTCCCTGGAGGAAAGTCATAATAGCACCTAATTTTAAAAGCTGCGAGAGAAGAAGTGGGAGAATTCAGGCCTTTAAAATAATGCTTTCCCTCTCTATTGTAGTGGTTATTGGAAACACTAATGGGAGAGCACAGGGTAAGATCTAGGATGCCATTATGCTTGAAAAAGAAGAAAAAAGGAAAAAAAACAACACATACAAAACAACTTCATGGTTAATGAAATGGAAGATTCCCATCCAATAAACTGGAAAGCACTCTCCGAAGTAGTAGCACCATGAGTCATCCTCCAGGAGGTGTCACGCAGCGGAGGGGCTGAGCCCAGCTCTCAGGCGGGAAGCCAGCACAGGAGCAATTACCTGGGCTCTGGTCCTGCAGAAAGCACGGAGTGCCAAAGGGAACGATCACGGTGTGTGATGCTGCGAGCTACCTCAGTGTGAATAGAAGTAGATATGACATCCATCAATCACTTGGTCCGGGATGAAGAAGTCCTGGCAGTAAGGATTTTAGGATAGCAGAGGTTGGCAGGATTTCTTCTAGAAAGTGATTCAATACATGAAAATGTAGCATTTCATCCAGAGGTTAGCTGTCAAAATGATTCCAATTACACCATTTTTAAGAATGATTTGAGAGGAGTGAAACAATTTTATTTATTTGTGTGTATGTGGTAAGTGTCTGCTTCCTTTGAAAATACTCACATTTCTCATCGAAGACTGAACTCAGGGAAGCTTTTTGCCAAAATCTCAGAAAACACTAAGTTCAGTGAAAGGTTGATTATCTTTTTTTTTTTTTTTTTATCCTTGAAGAACAGAAGCTTTTCTGCTTTGGTTTTGTCTCTGTTTTCAGGAAAGAACAAAACATTTGCCAGCCAAATTCACCTTAAAGTTTGGTAAGGTCAAAGGCCTGGAATATCTCAGAAGGCTTGAAAGGGGTCTCGAAAGTTTCAGTTCAAACTTGCCTCTGGGCTGTACTTACATCATTTGACATAATGAATCAATGAATGATACTAACATCAAGACCCAAAAGACTCATGAAAAAAGGCTTTGAAACCATTGCCAGCTTCTGGCTCTGAATTCTCCAAATTGTGGAGACAGCTGCCAAGGGCAGATCCAAATTCCCCTTAATCCAAGACAAGATCTGAGTGCTTTGAAATGTAATTTGATTCGAAGCTCGGATGTGAATTCTGCTGGAAACACCTCCCTCCTACCCAGAAGTGCCTTCAAAAAGCATCAGAGGCACCAGAACATCCAATCGGAACAAATCCAGCAGAGCAGGAGTTTTTATTTTTCATTGCTGCTTAGCAAAAGGGAGGACAGGACGGATGAGGAGCAGCATCCACAAGCAGGTTGCCTGCTCTGTACCGATCTTTCTGGTTTGCTCTAGCAGCTCCCTGTTGCAGCCACCAGGAGAGTCAGGCTGCAGTGAGCCCTTTTCTAACCCCAGGAAAATGGTCAGCTGGAGGCCCACAGCATGTTTATCCATGAGATGAAGAGTGCCACCAAATCATGGCCAAAGCCTGGGTCTCTGCAGCAGATGAGTCCAGCAGACCATCCATTTGCACACCTAAGACCCTTTGAAACCACTCTCCTGGAGATTTCCTTCCCCATAAAGATGTTCCTGAGCACAGGGAAGGGATGGGATTGCAACTGGATCAAACTTATAGCTGTCTGCAGGCAGCTCTGGGCACATCCAAATGCAACACGATGGCCTCATCCCCGCACAACCTGCCTGATACTTTCCAGGGAGCAAACAACCACCTCCCATAGCTGAGTGCACCAACAGCAAAACCTTTTCACAAGCAGATTTATGTCCAACATTTCTGCAGGATGTGAACACAGCTGCAGTCCTACCAATGGGCTGCTGTCTGCAGGGAGAAGCTGGCTGGATCCTTCCCCACCACCCCATGCCCAATTGCTCCTCCATCTGCAATAAGGCCAGCTCTTTGCTGGCCACTGAGTGCATTTCTAGCAATCGCCTGGCCCTGAGTTGAGATGAAAGGAGAGCGGTTGCAGGAGGGCCCTGGAGATTTGCACCTCCTTTGCCAGCATCCTGAGAGAGCGGTGCCTTCACAGACACAACACTCCATTATTCACACCTGAAAGATGGAAAATAGGGCATATTATGAAATCAAAACCCAGCACCTAAAATCACTCGCTTTGTAGTCTGCAACCAAAAGCATATATCTGCCCACATCAGCACAGAGAAGTTTATTTTCCCAGGGAAACATCTCCATCCCACTGCTGCACTCGTAGTCAAAGGCGATCCCCATTTACACCGTGGCAACTGAAAGTAATCTGCTCTGCTGTTTTTTGGGAGGGGGGTGTCCGTGTATATGTATATGGATGCTGCAAATCAGTGCCAGTGGAGCCCTGGCTTTGCATAGCCCTCCAGCGTCACGCCTGAGGGAAGTTTTGTGGTGTGACTTGTCTGACAGGACAGGGATGAACAGCCCTGAGCATCAAATATACATACTGCTGATGTCTTGTTACATGGACTCACAGTCCTTTGGAACTGGGTTTCAATTAGTCCAGAACCCAGCTGTCACTGCAGACCATGGGAATGAGATTCAAGTCCTCAGCCTTCAGACATTTGCAGTGCAGGTACCTTTTCACCCAGCCTCTCTTCAGTGGAGATAAGAAGACACAATTCCTGTGAGCAGGTGTTGATGTGAATCTTGGGACAAGAAGAGCTGTACCCTAAAAGTTCCTATTTTTCCCCCTGATGTCTCCAGTTGTCAGCCTTCCACATATTTTGAGCTCCAGCATTGCCTTCCTTGTTTACCAGGGAAGACGCACTGCCAAGCACACCTCTGCAATGTCAGAACAAGACCGAGGAATGTCAGAGAAAGGAAGGGTCCTGGCAAACAGGAGCCTTGCTGCCAGCTGGCTCACTGTCTGCAAGCACTGCCAGACCTGCCTCTGTGCAAACATCCGCAGGTGCTGACAGCAGGGAAACGTGAAGGGAAGATCTCCGATGACTCCTGGGGAACACATGGGTTCAAAACAATGGGACAGTTGTACGGGGCACGTGTTTGTCTTAATGTAAGAGTGCATTTCACGTAATGGCTTCCTGCCTTCAGGTAATTCTTAAGTCCCGCGCACCTCTCTGAGGCATTCCTGAGTTTTTTAGAGTTGTGGAAACTGAGGCAGATTGTGGTAGCAGAAGTGACAGCTCCAAGGACATTAAATGCTGGTGGCGAAGCTAAGGGATGAATGGCTGAATGCTTAGGCCAGTGCTGTGAGCATTGGAGAATCTACCCCCCTGGATGTGATACTGCTCCCTCTCCATTCTGGATGGGAAAGTGCTGGCTGCAGGTGTCTTGCTGGCACCGGTTATAAGGGGAAAGGAAACAGGAAGAATATTAAAGGACAGAACCAAAATCTTGCCCCATATGCTATCTTTTACACCACCATTTCCCATTACAGGATCCCAACCATCCATTAAGGAAGCTTTTAGGACCAGTCCCTTTTTTGCCTGACAAGTAAAACCAGAAGCCCAAACTCCAGCAGTGGCAGCAGCAGTAAAACAAACTCAGCCGGCAAGTTCACCTCCTGAACCTGGCAGCAGCATGAGGCCACCTTAGCAAAGTCATCACAGGACCATCCATCATCTGACGAAATTGCTGCTGCTCTAATTAAAGCGAGACCATAACGATTTGGATTTATTTATCAAATATTGGAAAGCAAATGCACTCACTTACTGCCAAAGTGATTAAAGGCTTCGTTGCTATTCATAAGCAGGAGTTTCACTTGGTAAGCATCTGTGATGGATGGTGGAGGGTTGTTTCTCCTCAGGAGCAAAGGGGTCCCATCCTGGGTGGACTGGAGCAAGGAAGGGATTTTACTTTTGTAGCCTTTTACTTTGGTAGTTCATCTATAGAGCCAACAGCTTGTGGGAAGGGATGCCCCCTCCCACGTAGCTCTGATGTGACACAGACCCTGAATATGTCTTTTCATGTGAAAAAAAGGATTCAGGGCTGTCCTTATTCACTACCTTTTCCTGTTAACATCTCCATCTTCTCAATCCCTGCTGCTGCTGCAGCAGCTTTGGCAGTGTCTGAGAATCAGAAACCTGAACGAGGTCTCAGGCAATCCCAATGCAAATTCACATGCATCAGGGTTTGGGGTGAGCAAGGGTCTCCTTCCCAAACCTCCCCTCTGCTGACAAATAAGCTGCTTAGGTTCTGGTTTATGGAGGTTCTGGGTCAGAGAGGAAATCATAGAAGTAGGAATGAGAAATGTGGGTTATTTTTTCCTTTTTTACTGAGCAGGTTTTCACCGGGAAAAAATGACTATGGGAAAAGTGTTCATGTTTCATCATCAAAACTGAAAGCATCCTTCACTCCTCAGTGGCAACCTCTGTTGGCTTTCAGCAAATCCGAGGTGTGGAGGGAGTTTGGTACTTTCTGTGATGTCCCTATTATTCCACCTCCTAATCGGAAACACCTCCCTGGCATCCTCCCCCGCTGCCACCTTCACCCAGCCACTTTCTCCATCCCAGCCCCCATTTTCCTGCCCTGTTGCCATTTTTTCTATGTCTAGAGGGAGTTTTGGGAGCTCTTTTCTAGCAAATTTTTCATGTTGGCAAATGTGCAATCCAGTTCCTCAGGAAGAAGTCGGCGGAGCGTTTCCATTTCACTGCTAGGGACTGGAAGTTACCGAGTGCAGATGTCCTTGAAGCCGTGTGCTTCCCCCTGATTTAATATAGAGCCTTTATGTGAAGTTAAGGACAAATACTTTGCGTTACAGAACCACTCCCTGTGACAGCCTCTCTAATTAGTTGTTATTAACAGTGATAACAGAGCTATCAGATTTAATAGGCAGCATATTATGGCAATTATGGGGAACTCAGTGGGTATGGGAAGCTGAAGGTCCAGCTCTGGGGACACAGGGGCAGATTTGCTCGGGCAGTACATGCGGGGCAGAGCAGCCCTGCAGCCAGGAGATCAGTGCTGCAGTGGGGGGGCAAGGGAGGGTAGGTGGTATAAAACTGTGGGAAACTGGGCAAATTGGAAAGTGCAGGTTTGGAAAAAAAAAAGAAAAAGAAAAAGAGAAAGAGAAAGAGAAAGAGAAAGAGAAAGAAAAGAAAAAGAAAAAGAAAAAGAAAAAGAAAAAGAAAAGAAAAAGAAAAAGAAAAAGAAAAAGAAAAAGAAAAAGAAAAAGAAGAAGAAGAAGAAAAAGGGAAAGAAAAAGAAAAAGAAAAAGAAAAAGAAAAAGAAAAAGAAAAAGAAAAAGAAAAAGAAAAAGAAAAAGAAAAAGAAAAAGAAAAAGAAAAAGAAAAAGAAAAAGAAAAAGAAAAAGAAGAAGAAAAAGGGAAAGAAAAAGAAAAAGAAAAAGAAAAAGAAAAAGAAAAAGAAAAAGAAAAAGAAAAAGAAAAAGAAAAAGAAAAAGAAGAAGAAAAAGAAAAAGAGAAAGAAAAAGAAAAAGAGAAAGAAAAAGAAAGAAAAAGAAAAAGAAAGAGAAAGAAAGAAAAAGAGAAAGAGAAAGAGAAAGAGAAAGAGAAAGAAAAAGAGAAAGAGAAAGAAAAAGAGAAAGAGAGAAAGAGAAAGAGAAAGAAAAAGAAAAAGAAAAAGAAAAAGAAAAAGAAAAAGAAAAAGAAAAAGAAAAAGAAAAAGAAGAAGAAGAAAAAGAAAAAGAAAAAAAAAGAAAAAGAAAAAGAAAAAGAAAAAGAAAAAGAAAAAGAAAAAGAAAAAGAAAAAGAAAAAGAAAAAGAAAAAGAAAAAGAAAAAGAGAAAGAGAAAGAATCAGCACTCATTCAGATTTCTGCTTTTCTTCTTTCCTCTCTTCCTTTCTTTGTGCACTCATTCCTTCCTGTCCCCTATTGCCCTCTCCTCACCCTTTCTTTTTCTTTCTTTCTTTCTTTCTTTCTTTCTTTCTTTCTTTCTTTCTTTCTTTCTTTCTTTCATTCCTTCCTTCTTTCTTTCTTTCTTTCCTTCTTTTTCTTTCTTTCTATCTTTCTTTCTTTCTTTCTCTCTCTCTCTTTCTTTCTTTCTCTTTCTTTCTTTCTTTCTTTCTTTTTCTTTCTTTCTCTCTCTTTCTTTCTTTTTCTTTCTTTCTTTCTCTCTCTCTTTCTCTCTTTCTCTCTTTCTCTGTTTCTCTCTCTCTCTTTCTCTCTTTCTCTCTTTCTCTCTCTCTCTTTCTCTCTCTCTTTCTCTCTTTCTCTCTTTCTCTCTCTCTCTTTCTCTCTCTCTCTTTCTCTCTTTCTTTTTCTTTCTTTCTTTCTTTCTTTCTTTCTTTCTTTCTCTTTCTTTCTTTTTCTTTCTCTTTCATCCTTCCCTCCTTTCTTCCTTCCTTCCTTCCTTCTTTCTTCTTTCTCTCTCTCTCTTTTCTCCCTTTCCACCTTTTTCTTTATTTCACTTTCTTCCACTCTTTCTTCTTTTTTCCTTGCTTTTCTTTCTTTCCCATCTTTTTCTCTTACACCCTTTCTCTGCCTTCCACTCTACCTTTGCTCCTTTTGCTGTTCACCTCCTCCAGAAGTAAACAGTGGGAAAAAGATGAGAAAATTAGACAAAACACCAACATGTTGTTGCCTCTCCCTGTTCCTTCCCAAGCTGTGTCTGATGTGTGCGAGCTGTTTTCGCTCGCTCCCCTGGGTGGTCGTGGAGAGCAAGCCCCGTGCTTGCCATGAAGGGCCAAACTGAGGCTGAATTTCTTTGTAAAAGGTGGAGAAAAGGGGTCTGAGGTCCCAGGACCACCTGGCTGGAGAAGCAGTGGTGTGGGAGGAACCCCAGAGGTCTCCTGCAGTGATTTTGGCAGGTCCACCTGTCCAGTTAAGTGGAGACATGGAACATGTGTGAGGACAACCCCGCAGAGCCGGAGAGGCATTTCCCTCTGTGTGTGCATTCCCCTTCTCCCTGCTGAATTTTTCTTCATTAAATCAGCCTTTGGGAGCAGAAACAAATACACCACGCTGACACGGCAGCCCATCACTCCTTGGGAATGCATTTGCCATACGCAGCCCTGGCCTCTCTGTTTTCCCCATTACCATCGAGGTTGATGAAGACATCCTCCTCTGGTTTCTGTTCCACAAATCCCCGATCCCCCACACCCCCTCCTCATTCACCCCTCAAGCAAACAGCATCCCTGGGAAGCTGATACACCACAGGGAGAGCACAGAGCTGTGGTTGCAGTGATAGCCCCCCAGGGGCTGCCCCCTGCTCCTAAGGGCTGGCTCCTGAGTGCACACCGGGGCGGGAAGGCAACGGGCTGGGGGCATACACATCAGGATCACTCCACACTTCTAATTTGCACTTGCTTTCTTCATCCTGTTCCAGGAGTTTCTAGAGACCACCACTGAGATCAAAGCCTTTTTAGATGCATAGTTGGAAAACCAGGTAGAGCCTCCCCCAAAGAGCTACTGATTTGAGTGGGGAAAGGGATAGGGGAAGGGGGGCTGCAGATGCAAATTGCCTTGCCCTGGATCTGGGTTACAGCCAGGAGTGCACCTCCCATCAATTCTGAATCATCTTCCTTATCACATGGTTTCACCCAAGGCATATGTGAATTTTAATGGCAAATAGGAGCTGTCAGAAAGAGTTTTACAAGCTGTGCTATGGAGAAACCATATCTGTTGCCCCATATCCCTCGTGCACCTCCCGTGAGATGCTGGGTGGCTTGCAGGACTTGGGCTTGAATTAGCTGCTATGCTGAAATGTGGGGACTGCTGCGGCTGGAGCTGTGCGAGCCGACGTGTCAGACTGTGCTATAAAGAGTGCGTCAGCTGCTAACACAGTCCCACGAAGGGTGACGGAGCTGTGCTGAGTAAGTGGCGTCCCCAGACCTGAGGGGGGCTGGAAGGAGGGGTGTTGGAAAGTTCAGACCTCCCAGCAATTATTTAGTACAGCACTGCGCTGGGCTATGTCATAACAGGATTCTGCTAAGATCTTATGTCTTCCACACAAATTTACGGGGTCCCTTCTCTGCTCCTCTCCCACCTGCATGCTACCTTCTCAGCATGACCCCAGCTCAGCCAACACTTGCCCTCTTGCCATGGCTCGGCTAAAGCTGGCTCCGAGAAAAAGAAAAGTCATTTTGGGATATCCAGAGTGGTGCAGAGTTGATATCCATGAGGGATTTGGGTTCAAAGTGGCTAGAACAGAACAGGCACAAGTACTGATAAATGATTCTCTTAATTTTTATTTTTTTTCTCTCAAAATGTAGGAAAAAAATGGCACAGACTCAATTTCTATAATGCTCTGTTTTCATCTGTAAGAAGAAAATTTTCAAGCTGAGGTGCCAAAAGCAGGGAAATTAAATCTGTATTTAGACAGTTAAATAAGAGGCTCAATTTTCAAAGGTACCAATACCCTGTGTTTCTAATTGCCACCAGAAAAGACTGGAATCTTGCTTTTCTTTTAAAAAGGTATTTTCTGGCTCCAAGAAGAGAACTGCCCATCAGGGAATGAGGAGCAGAAGTCCACTGAAACACAACACATATATTTTTTGCTTTTGGAGTTCAACTCCTGGTAGCAGACAACAACAAAAGCAATAACAACAAAAAAGCCTATTTGGCAAAATATGGAACATATATATCTGCTGGCTTGAGCTCTGGAGTGGCTACCCTCACAGGAGCCCAGCTGAAGTATAGACCTTTTCTCTGGATGCTTTAGGGTACGTCCACGCAATGGGGAGTGCAAGTCTTCGCTCACTTTCAGCACCAGACTTGCCACCAGAGACCCGAATATTGGACATCTCGTGGAGAGGGGAACCCGTACAGCCCTTGATGTCCACTCCTCTTCATGCCTCTTAGATGGGTTCAGCAGCAACAGAGCCATAGCCATCAGAGGTCCCATGCCCAGCTGTTTTTCCATTCCTCTGCACTGAAGGGCTGCACCTGAGCTTCAGCCAGTGGAAATTAGGAAATTATAGGAGTCTTGATGCTTATGTTTACTCTCAAGCTTATTCATCCACTTAGCTTCATAGTGTGAGATCTTGGCTGCAACTCTCTTTACTCCCAGGATTAGCCAAGCCCCTAACAGGAGTTAAAACCTACCCACAGGGGCCCAACTCCCCTTATTACTCCATCCTATACAGAATGCACTGAGTGCAAGACTGGACATCACAGGGAAACTTCAGTGGGTGCGAGAGGATAAGGTTTTGCTCCCTGCTGGCCAGCCAGAACATTGTATCCCAAGGGGAAGCATGCATGGCAGATGCTCCCACCAAATCTCAGCAAAAAGAATGGCAACAAGGAAGGAAGCTTAAACTTTCTGCTGAATCCTCTCTTCCCCTCATTCAACCCATCTTCTATGGGCATCTGGTCATCTTCTTGAGCTTAGTATATCCCTTCCCATGTGTTGAAAGTATAAATCTATTAAAGGAGCCCAAATAGTGATTTCTTTAGTCTTCAGCACAGACAAGGAACTCCTTAAGAAGATAGGAATGTCATTTGGGTGTGAGCTTTGGGATTTGATCTTAATTGCACCAAATTATTGAGTTAACTCTGGCACTAAGATCTTCCCATCACTTGCCCCCAAATGCCATGACCCAAGAGAGCCACTCATTGGCACTGGTGGAAATTCATATGATCTGAGGTAACTTCATGCGTGGTGGAATGACTATCGGTGTCCAAAAGCAAAAGAACATACAACCCAAAATTCTGCGGGAAAATGGAGATTTGTCACAAACTGCTGAAAAGCAGCCTGGTGCTGGAATGAAGAATAACAGTGTCTGGAGAAGAGCTGTCATCTAGAGGTGAGTGAACTTCATCCTCTCGTCTTTGTGATCAAGCTTTGAGGCATGCTAGCAAAGCCGTGTGGGAAACACTTCCAGTGTCCTCCTTCTATGCCCGTGGATAAACAGAGGGTTTTGGTCCCCAGGGGCTGTCCATTAGCTTTGAGGCCATTTCACCCGCCCCATGATTTACTGAAGGAAAAACAAAAGTAGAAAATAAATGCACAAACTTTCCAAGAGGGACTTTAGCCACAAGGAAGAAGATTATTATTTTTTTTTTTGCCCAAGAATATATTTTATGCTGTGTTTATGCTCATGTCAAATGTGAGAGGGGGGCCTCAACATAAACAATATTGTGCAAACACCGAATGAGAGAAATTCCTTTCTTGGAAACGCTGAATCAAGTGCAGCAAACCAACTTTCTATGGTAAAAGTTATTCAGGCAGTCCTTACTTCTGGAAAAGTGAGCCAATGGGTGCTAATATTAGCAGTTTTCACAGAATCGTAGTTTCTGGTACCTCTAATACCTTCATGGGATGAACCAGCTAAAGACTCATTCACCATGTAGGATATTAAAGGGATGAAGATGGCCTTCAGGACATCTGGATTTGGTTGTTTGCCTCCAAAGATCCTCTTGCGTTACACAAGTCATAATGAGCATAACTCAGTTATAAAACATGGTCACCTTGATTATGCAGCAGGACACAGGCTGCTCTCCTTGTTATTATAAAATTTTAGAAATGAACACAACATCACCATGTTATTAAGAAAAGGAGGAGGGAAGGGAAGCATTTCAGCAATAAAAATGTCAATCTCTGGTTTATTTAAAAAATATTAAAACAATGAGCTGAAAACTGGAAATCTAGAAAACTCCTGTGATAAATGTCAGTACTTTTAAATTAGGACAAAGGAATTAGAAAAATGGAGGCTTATGTTTAATTCACTTGAAAGCAAATTAAAGGGTTCAGCTTATGGATGAAAGAGAAAATTAGGTTATTTTTTCCCTGAGAGTTACCAAGGCTACTGCAGCCCAGAGAAAGCCACAGTTCAGCACACAGCTCCGCGAGCTGCTATTATTGACAGGGCTGTTTGCACATCTTAAGTGGATTTAGGAGAAGTGGTTCCATCTCGGGAGTCAGAAGCTGGACCAGCCACTGTGTCGCATCCTAGCAGGGACTGCACTTGGTTGGGTCTGCCTAATCCAGGGATTTTTTCCCAAAATAGAGTCAATCCTCCCCCACACTTTGCAGGACAGGTGATGGTTTGATGAATATGGAACCCCAGCAGGTTGTTTGTTTTTTGAGATCTTTTTGAGACACTTTCCCATGTGTTAGTCAAAGTTACTTTCTGCATCTTGGCACGGTGCCTCCAGCATTTTCACCTGAGCTGAATGTTGGTTTTAGTGTGGTATCCAAAACAGTAGCCCCTCAGTCTGTGTTTGCATGTCCACTACCGCTTTTAACTGCCATAGCTCAACTGGGCATCATTCCCAATAGAGAATTACCTGAACAAGTGCCCTACTTATGGAACCCCTTGTTCTCAGGTTCATAACTTCACATTTTATACCATCTTATCCCATTTCTGTTCATCCTTGAGGTCATCTCTGTGATATTCATCTCCTCCCTACATTTCGCAAATGTTTCTCAGCTTTGTTCCACCAACAGACTTTCTTAGCACTTCATTTCCACCTTGGGGGCCAAAATCATTACTGCAAACCTTAAGCAAATCAATCGCAAGACAGACCCAGGAGAAACTCCACTAATAGACAGGCTCCCCCTTCCAGCACTGCTCGATATCATTTCCCGTTAGCCACTTTCTTACCTGTCTCGTGGTTCCCTCATCAAACTCTGTCTTCTCCTACTGGACTAACAAGGTTACCCTATGGCACCCCCATCAATTCCTCATTTGAAATCCCCTCCCAAAATAAAAAGAGAGAGAGATTTTTCACATGCCCATTTTTTTTTCTATTAAAATTCATTTTATTCAAGGAAATATCTACTTCACATGCTATGATCTCTCAGCCATTCCCTGTGTCTTTAGTGCCCCCTTTCCTCCATGTAGTAATAAAGTCCAGTGAAGTTTTGAGGACAAAAAAAGCAGCTCTGCCAATTTGGGATTACCTCTCTCTTTCAGCTATAAGCCCTGCTTTTTGCTGCTCCCCAGCCCAGAAGCTGTACCTTGACTCGATATTTTTCTTCTGAGTCATTGCCTCCAGACCTGAAGTTGTGTGTGCTGGTCCTTGTAGACCTGGTGATGGAGAGTAGCTCCATCTAGGTGTTCTGATTTGAGAGCTTTTTGGGATAGGGCTTCTCTCTAGTTCTCAATTCTGAATTTCCATATATTTCCATGACCCACTTTGCTTTTTGCCACTCTATTCAATGGTTTGTCTTAACTGACAGCAAAGATGGAATATTTACTTTTTCCCAAGATCTCATACCTCCGTTACAACAAAGCACATATCTGGAGATCAACCATAATCTCACCCCTCATTTGACTGTGTAATGTCTGTCTGGGGTTTTCTCTCAAAGTATCCCATAATTGGATATATGAAGAATACACGGAGATTGGGGTTATTATCACTCAGGTTATCGCTCAGATTCCCTTTTCCTTTGGCTCACCTCAAACTAATTGCGAAGTGTGGCAGATAAATCCTGCTCTATCTCACCCAGGGCTGGCTGCACTCCAGCGGTCATGGGAGAGGAGAGCGATTTGCCGTGTTTATTGCTGGTGTAACTCTGCAAGGCAGCATGGTCCCCCAGCTGACTTGTCTGGGAGCTCATGATCTCAACAGAGGAGCTCAGCTCCAGATCCTTTCAGACCTCACAAAATGCACAAGGATTCCCAAGATCTGTGCAGTTCCCTGTACAGTAACACCTGTTTGGCAATGGGTTTAAGCACCCTACAGGAGCTGAGACACTCTGGGGTCTTTGGAAAAGCACTGCTAGAGTGCTCTTCCTAGAAAGGTTTTGTTACTTTTATTATTGTGATTGTTGTTGCTATTATTAGAAAGGTTTTATTATTTTTGTTGTTGTTGTTGTTATTTGCTCCTAAATGGTAGCAAACAACTTTCCTACAGTCCTGTCAGCCCAGTTCAGTAGGTTTATTGGGTAGTCACACAGAGGATCAGTGATCAGAGAGTCCCAAACCAACTCAGGTGCAAGGAGTAGAAAGGAGGTGGAGGAAAACTTCCAAAATTGACAAAACTCATGTTTCAAATTCACAGCTCCTTCACTCTCATGAACAGCTGCAAAGACAGAACCAAGACCTTCTCCTGCCCTCTTTGTCTTAAAACCAGCAGAGACAACACCTGACTAAAGAGGTGGCACAGATAATGCAAGCTGGTGCCTGAGCACAGCAGACAAGGATGAACATCAAAGCAGCTTTGCCAGATCAGGAGAAGGTTAATCTATTTCTGACAGTGGCCAGGCTGAGGTCCTTCCATCTACAGAAGCCTATCCACATCTTGGATCATATGGCATACATGAAATGAGTGAGAACAACCTTAGACCTAACTCTGCAGGTGGAAATGGCTTTTGAAGAATGTTGTTTAGGAGAGATGTAACAGCTTCAAAATCCTGCTGGCAAGTGTGCTATCAATTTCATTGAAAACTACTACTGCTCCATGGCAATGATGGGTTTCTCTTGTTGGCCCTATAAATGGCAATCACATAAGGGTCCTACAGATGTACATGTAGGGTGGCAGCTGAGATCCTGCCTGGTAACACCCCACTGGTGTTGATGGCTGGCTGGCTGGCTGGCTGGATGGATGGATGGATGGATGTCCTGGGATGGTCCTGGCTGTTTTCCAACATTCTTGAATTGTATGAATCACTTAACATCTCTATCACCACTTCTCCATTCATAAAAAGGAACTGCTACAGTTCCTTTTCCTTTTTATTATTGTTTAATTTTTTTACTTTTTTTATTTTTTTACTTTTTTTATTTTTTGTAGCTACGTTTTGGATCTTCTATTATTGTAAGGGTGTGCAGGGCATGGGAGAGGCATCCACAGCTGTCTTACTCCAGGAAGACAGACAAAAAGTTGTGTTCCAGCTTCCAGTGTAACCAGTTTCACTTCTCTAAGTGCACTTTTAATCAGCATACTCTGTGTGCCTCCCCTGCCTAGCAGTTTCTCCCCGGACCTACCCAAACAATTCTTCCTTTCATAGGCATCGCTACATCTGTTGTCCAGAGCTCTGGGGAGTGGCCCTTTGGGATAGGTCTCACATGAGCAACAATGGCATTTTTGGACCTGACTTATCAATACCTTGATTCCTTTGTAAGGAAAGGTAAGAGGTAATTTTAAGAGGGGGGTGTGTGTATGAGCATGGAAGGAGTGTTTTTAATTAACTCCCTTCATCTTGGCATCCACCCAGTGATTAGGAGGAAGCTCCGATCTGATAAATAAGGCAGCAAGGAACAATGATCCCTCTTTTTTCACAGCATCTGCAGCAAGTCTCTTCTGGGTGGCTTTTCCCAGCATGTGGGTGCATGTCATTACAGACGAGGCAGGAAATGCCTCTGTGTCGGGACAAACGGTGGGGGCTGGCTGTGCCTGGACTTTTCTCCCTTCCCAAAAAAATCCGGTGCTTTTTTTTTTTCCCAAATTCAGGAAGAAATGTTGATTTCATAGCACTGATTCCTTGGCAGTCTAGACAGGAGAGGCTGTAGCATGTCCTTAGCCAGAGAGGGGACACAAGGATGCCTTCACATCTCCCCTGGCTCCAGCTAGGGGACGGAGCAGGTTGCTGCCATCTCCCTGCCCTGACCAGAAGGAAAGTTTCCTGGCAGCTCAGGCACAGCAAGGGGACCAGATGCAGCACCAGGCAGAGCAAATCCCCACATGCCTGCTCCCAACACTGGGGTGGGCTGTGAGACACCGAGCTGAGCCCGTTCCCTTCATTAATGGATGAGCTGATGGGGCTTGGGTCACCTCCTTCGGTCCAGCAGCATCACCCTACCTCATTCCTGAGAGGGTGGCGGGTGTTTTCCAAGGAAAATATTTTTTCATTCGTTAAAATAACACAAAAGCTCACATATGTTCCAGTATCTTTTTTTTTTTTTTTTTTTTCTGGGCAAATAGCTACTTCAAAAATAGCACACTAAAAAAGAATCTGCAAAATAATTAAAAATAATAATAAGCAGAAAAATCCAATCATTTCCCCAGTTTACCAGCAAGATGTTTCAATTGCATCTCATTGCAATTTCATTTTGAAATTTGCTTAAGCATAATCATAGTCTCTTAAAAAAAAAAAGTCAAAAAAAAAAAAACTAGCTCAAGAGCTTTTTTCTCCAAATGAGGTTTTATTAACACTTTATTTTTCCCCACAGAGCAACTCAGGAAATGCTCATTTTAGATGTGAAATACAGTTATTAAAGACATTCATTTATTTACAGCTTTCCAATTCTGACAGAGGACTCGAAAGCTGGCTAATTGAGCAGCTCCAGGCTGGAACACGGCGGAGACTTTCCAAAGGCCAGGGAGCACCTCTTCCTCCTGATTTGCCAAGGGGGAAAAAAAGCAAAAAGTGTTTTCTCAACTTCTTTATGCCTCCTATATAAGTCCTACAACCATGGCTGTATGAGTTATTTCCCTTCTCTGTTTTCCTCATGAAAAACCAAAAGGTGCAATTCCTCTGGTTTTCCGTGAGAACTTGCTGGAGGATTAATGAGGTGAAGTCACGAGGAAAAGCAAGTTAAGAACCCTGAACAGCTCCAGCAAAAAAAAACCTTCCAAGAGCTTTTAAATACCTGTTTAGTCAAAATACCTGACCCAGCACTTGAGAAAAGCTCTCGCTGCAAATGTTCAAAAGCATTCCCTGAGCTTTCAGGGTGGCAAAAGTGCCCAGTCCTCCTCTTCATCCCTTGGGGAGTCTCTGTGTGAAAAGGGAAGGGAAGGGAAGGGAAGGGAAGGGAAGGGAAGGGAAGGGAAGGGAAGGGAAGGGAAGGGAAGGGAAGGGAAGGGAAGGGAAGGGAAGGGAAGGGAAGGGAAGGGAAGGGAAGGGAAGGGAAGGGAAGGGAAGGGAAGGGAAGGGAAGGGAAGGGAAGGGAAGAGAAGAGAAGAGAAGAGAAGAGAAGAGAAGAGAAGAGAAGAGAAGAGAAGAGAAGAGAAGAGAAGAGAAGAGAAGAGAAGAGAAGAGAAGAGAAGAGAGAAAAAAGAAAAAGAAAAGAAAAGAAAAGAAAAGAAAAGAAAAGAAAAGAAAAGAAAAGAAAAGAAAAGAAAAGAAAAGAGGAAAGGAAAGGAAAGGAAAGGAAAGGAAAGGAAAGGAAAGGAAAGGAAAGGAAAGGAAAGGAAAGGAAAGGAAAGGAAAGGAAAAGAAGAAAAGAAAAGAAAAGAAAAGAAAAGAAAAGAAAAGAAAAGAAAAGAAAAGAAAAGAAAAGAAAAGAAAAAAGAAAAGAAAAGAAAAGAAAAGAAAAGAAAAGAAAAGAAAAGAAAAGAAAAGAAAAGAAAAGAAAAGAAAAGAAAAGAAAAAAGAAAAAAGAAAAGAAAAGAAAAGGACCTTTGAAAGGTCGTGGCTGTGTTACGATGAAGAACAAGAACAGGGTTGGCCATGTTTACAGGGTGCTGAGCTGGGAGCGAGGCTCAGTACTCCACTGGTCAGTTAATTACTGGGTGAACCTGAAGATATCACTTCATATTTTGTGTCGCAGCCTCTCCATGCATGAAATGGAGGTAGTGCGAAATGATGCTCACTCATCATCATAAAAGATTAAGAGGTGGCTGGAGGAGCCAGGCTTTGCTGCTCGGCTTCCTAAAGGGGGGTCACCTGCGGGGACATGGGGCTGAAGGGTGGGGGGTGCTGGGGGTGGGAGAAGGTCCAGGGGGTCATGGCAAGGGACCTCGTGCCAGGTCTGTATACTTGTTTGGGGGTCTGGATGGAGGGTTATGGGGGACTGAGCACATAACCTGCGCCCCCAGAGGTGGTCTGGGGAGGAGATCCAGGTGGTCTTGTTGGAGGGGACGGACCGCAGGTGCAGTGGCTGGCGGCGTGGGCAGGATTTGGCCCAGGACTTCAGGGCTGTGTCTCTAGCAGCGAGCAGCCCACACCAGGACACAGCTCCCGAGGGGACGGAGCTGCTGCTGTCACCCCCAGCAAGTGCCCAGAGCGGGGCTACAAAGAGAAGGGGGCTTGGGAGGTGCCGCGACCCCCCAGGAGGGATAAAACCCATTGGGGGCCGGTGGGAAGCGAATGCCCCGGGATGCGGAGGGGCTGTCCGGAGTCCCAAATCCACAAACTGGGGGGGGAAACCCCCCGGGGGGGACCCGGGGCGGGGGCCGGGCAGGCGGGGAGGAGGGAGGCCGGGCCTCCAAGCCCCTCCCCGCGGGGCCGCGGCCGCGGTAGAGGCGGGGGCGGCGGCGGAGGCAGCCCGGGGAAGGCGGCGAGGGCTGCCCCGCCGCTCGGGCTGGAAGTTTGCTGCTGGAAAGGGAGGAAAAAAAAAAAGGGAAAAATTAATAATAACAATAATAGGAATAGCCAGAGGAAAATAGTAATAATAATAAAAAAAATAATAATATAAAAATATATGATTATAATAATAATATAGGAGGGATAAGAAGAAGAAGAATAAAAGGAATAGCTCGAGGCTGCTGCCCCGGAGGGATGCGGGGGAGCGCGGCCGCCGGGAGCCCCCCGGCTGCGGGCAGGACCCGGGGCCGGCCGTGAGCGCTCGCCCCGGGAGGGCCGGGCCGGGGCCGCCTCCCGCCCTGCCCAGCCTCCGCGCATCCTCCGGCACCGCCTGCACGGGCCGAGGTGTGCCGTGCCGAGCCGTGCCGAGCCGTGCCGAGCCGTGCCGTGCCGTGTCCGTGTGATCCGAGCCGTGCCGAGGGGTAGGATGAGGGGGATCCTCTACTTCTGCACGCTGATCCTCCTGGGTGAGTAGGAAGCGCGGGGGGACAACTTTCTGCTGGGGGCTGATTGGGGGGACACCGCGGCCACCTCCTCTCGGGCTGCCCCTCGCCAGCCCCCCCGGCAGCATCACCCGGCTCTCTGTCGTGCCTGCTTGGGACCCAAGCGCCTGGACCTATCCTGCCATCGTTCCGGATAGTCCTGCGTGCACTGGTGGCTCCTGGACCCGGGGAACGAACGGACTTCGTGCCGGGGAAGAGGAACTTGGGGGGGGGGCGTTGGGAGCAGGAGGATTTTGCACGGCGCCGGGCAATGGGGTGATGGGGAAACGGGGAAATGTCGGGGGTTTAGCAGCCCCAGCCCCAGCTGTGCTGGGTGCTCTGGGTGCTCTGGGTGTGCTGGGTGCTTTGGGTGCTCTGGGTGCTCTGGTTGTACTGGGTGTGCTGGGTACCCTGGGTGCTCTGGGTGCGCTGGGTGCGCAGCACCGAGCGCCCGAGCAGCCGCGGGTGCCCCTTGCCGAGCCGGGTCCCCCCGAACTGTGATGCCCGCGGAGCTTTTTGCACCGGGAGCGGGCTCCCAGGACCCCAGCCGTGTCCCTCAGCCCCACGCGACCTGTAAGGTGACCGCCGTCGCGGGTGGGAGACGCTGTCCCCCGTGGGATGCTGCTGGGGCCGCTGCGATGGGGACCGCGGATGCGCTCTGAGCATCCCGCTCCCATCCCACTCCCATCCCTCTGCCACCCAGCTCCCATCCCGGGGACAAAGCCCGGGGCTCCCCCCGGCCCCGGGGCCCTTTAACCGGGCGTGAAGGGGCTGCAGCACCCCGGCTGGCAGCTCCCTGCAGCGGGCTGCCACGGCTGGGAGCCGCCTCGCTTTGGCTGCAACCCCGACAGCTCCCCTCGGGTTTTTTTTTTATTTTTCTTTTCCTCCCCCTTGCTCTTGTTTGAGGCGGCGAAGCCAGGGATCTGTGCTTAACTAAAGCAGGAGGCAGGGGGTAGGATGCTCAGGTCCTCCTCGGTGGCCGCTGGGGGAGGAGGAGGTCCTGAGGTGTAGGGAGGTGGCTGGGACATCCCGGCTCCGCACCGACCCCCTCCGCATCCCAGCACCGGCCCTGGTCCTGGGCAAGAGCCCCAGGAGGGTTTTTTTCTCAGCGAAGATGGCTTTGACAGGGCTCCAGGTAACTCCTCGTGCTCGCTCTCCCTGTCACTAGATGTCACCAGCAGCAACTCTCGCAAGTCCCGAAGGCAGAGGGGGATTGCGACCCCCCGAAGGGACCATTCCAGCCCTGGAGCGTTTCAGCAGCCCGGACAGGACCCAGGCTGGTTCAGCTCCTACCTCGCAGGGGCTGGAGCTGAGCCTGGGCTGGGGGAGGTCCCAGCCTCCCTGGGAGGCTCCCAGGGTATCTGGGTGGGAGGCCAGGTCTCTGCAGGATCCATTTTGCGAGTGGTTCGGATCGACTGAGTCACTGATTGACTGCCTGATTGACTGCCTGGTGGGCTGATTGATTTTCTCTAGAGAAAGTGGACGGAGAGAAAAGAGCTCCTGCAAATGGCCAGCTCTCCATTGTCAGCAACGCAGTTGGGATTAGTGGGGAGGATTTAAGGATACACTCATCGCCTCTCACCCCAACCAGAGCAATACCATCAGCTAGTAGTCAGCTTCTGCTCTCAGGCCCTCCTGAACGATCTTATCACCTCCAAACTGGCTTTAGACCCTTGCAGGCTCAGCACCGTCTCAGCAGATGCCATCCAAAGCCCTCTGTTTGCTCTCCAGATGTTTCCCAGATGTTTGGGTTATGGGTGGACAAGAGCTGCTCGTTTCCATGCGCAGGGATCTCCCCCGGGGATCGGGCTGCTGGTGCTGGGCTGGTGCTGGCATCCTCTGCAGCTGCCAGCACAACACCACCAAAAAACCACGTGGGCTACAGTGGGAGAGCCTTGCTTTTGGTGTGCATGTCCCCCATTTTGGGGATGACGCTGGGTGGAGGAGGCAGGGCTTGATGAAATTTGGGCTCTCCGAGGCAGTACAGGGCAGTGCCACCATCACCAGCCTGGCTGGAGGGCTCCCGCTGCCACTTCACACCCAGCTCCCTGGTGGCAGGGGCATGCAGGGGGAGCCAGACCAGACAAAATTAAGTATTTGAACACATTTTTATTTTCTCAGCCACTTTTCAGCCAGATCAGCTCCCTGATCTGTCTCACCAGCAGCCACGAGTATATCAGTTCCAGCAGCAAGGGCAGTGTAAGACCACACAGCTAGGGACAGGGACGTGGCTTTGGGGACATTCATTGCTGCCTCGGTGTCCCCTGATATTTGCTTGCATCTGTGTTATTGGCTAGAAATCCCACCCACAGGACACTGGTCGGGTAATTTCAGGTGACAGAGGAAATTCAACACTCTGGAAGGCACTGATAAATATAAAAATGTAAAGAATATAAAATAATATAAAGAATATCATTAATTTTATGAGGACACAGGACTATCCTTCTAACCAGCCCCCAAAGCATTGCCCGTGTCTTGTGCAACATTCAGAGGGCACATCAGTCCCTGCAGTGACAAACTAATAATTAAAGGATGGCAATGAAAATATTTGCTAGAGACGAGCACAGAAACACAGCAGTTTGCTGTGAAGTCCCCATAAAACCATTTCAAACACTTTCTGGAGCAGGGGGATGGAGGGCAGCATCCTGGAGCAGCATCCGGGCTGTCTTCTGCTGACAACCGCTGAGTTTACCTGGCAAGTTTTACCACGCGTGGTAGTTAGCATCATTTCTGGCATATGATTCCCACGGCCTCTTCACAGATGCAATCAAACACGAGAGATCATCTGATGGGTTTTCACCTGGTTTGGGATCTCACTTCCCAGAGGGAGAGCAAAAAAACTTAAAAAAAATGCATCTGTGTGTACGAGAGAGGGAAATGCTCCCTAAATTAGTGCCTTTGTCAGCTCTGACAGGAGCAATCCGTTATTTGCATCCATAAGAATGGGATATTTATGTCTCTTCGTACTGGCACAGACAAGAAATAAAACTTCTCCCTCAACAGGCTGTCCCCCGACACTGTGCAAATTCCTCCGCGGGGATATTGCCACACCCAGAAAACATTATTATTTTTTTCCAGGGCTCTGGAGCCTAAAAAAATAATTACCCCTGGGTAAAAGCTAGTACTAGTTAAGTCTAATAATTACAGTGAATTACTGAGAGCAGTGTTCATTTTGCTTTTGGAGAAAGAAATGTCTTCTCTGCTCTCCTGGCTGTTTTCACAGGCATCTATTGTGCCTGAAATTCATCATTTCTGTACAAGACTTGTTCATTTTTATAACTTTCTGCCTGGTCATTTTTAAACATGACTTTCAGTGTGGCTAAAGTTTGTCAAGTTTCAGTAAAAATAATACTTTGCTAGCAAGAAATCCATGATTTTTTTTTCCCTCCAGTGGATTTCATTTTCCTTCTGCTTCTTTAAAAAAAAAAAAAAAAAAAAAGCCCAAAGGTGTAAGAGAACAAATTCAAAAGGAGTTCTCCTGCTAAAAATAAAAATAATAATAATTTTAAAAAAATAGAGGGACACAATTCCTTGTAAAAAAAATAAAAAGGAACAAAACAAAGAAAAGCTTGTTCCCATCAATCTTCAGCTCAGTACAGTTCCATTTTTTTTAAATACATCCATCAAAATCCCCTCTGGTAACAACTTCTGGCAGCAGACCTCCAGGCTGGATGGGCTGGTGGTGGGAGCTGCGTGATGGTGGGTGCAGGAGCAGGACGTGTCCACCAGGACGTGTCCACCGCTCTTCAGCTCTGCTGGCCAGCACACCTCTAAAGGCTCAAATATGGGACTCGTGGGGTTGGATTCCTGGTGAAAGCATGCTTGGAAATCGGGGCTGGGAGGCTAAGTTTGAAAAGGTGGATGGGAAGTGGAGCTGTGGGTGGACATTAGGTGCTGGAGATGGACCAGGAGGAAAACTGACTTTGATGTGACTGGGGGTGAGTGTGCCCAGGCATGCCCAGGAGGAGTTGTGGTGGTCAAGGTGACGGAGAACAGGGTCCCAGGGCTGTTGCATGGAGAGCACAAAGGATCTGCAGAAGATGAAGCCCCCTCTTGCCCTGGGTGAGGAGATCCTGGGACGGCCACAGGGAAGAAAAATGAGAGTGCAGGAAGGACAGGCATCTTCCAAGGTCACATTGCATTGAAATCACCTGTGACTCCTCCAGGATCTCGGTCTAATAAGAAGTGATGCCACAGCTGGCACCTGCTGAGCTGAAGGGAGCTCGGCAGGTGTTGAGGCAGGCTGGTGTCTTCATGAATATTTCCAAGCACCTTCCTGCATCTTAGACAAGCTAAGCTGGTAGGAAGCCATCCCCCAGCTGCAGATCTGCCTCGAGGGGCCCAGCTGTGCCCCATTTTTCCCTGCTGATGGGAATGGTACCCACGCAAGGCATGGAATAGCCAGTCCTCTGGGGTGTCCTGGACATCTCAAGCTCTTTCTGGTCCACCTAATGGGAGCTAGTGGGGTGGTAGCTGGGATTTAGCTGCCTGCAGCAGATAGCTTGGATGAGAAAATAATGCCCAGAGACGCAGACTGAATAAAAACTTCTCTGGGCCCCTGGTCCACCCCTTATAGGGGAAAAGTGTTTCTCTGTGTCCTCCTGGACTAGATAAATATTTCCTGGCTCAGAACTGCCTCGACTGTATCCTGCCACCCTCAAGCCTTGTCTCTTTTCCCCTCCCTCCATGCGAATCCCTGACGTCCTTCCGCAGGCAGCTCCTTGGCACGCATGCTCCTCTCCCCATCCAAAGCCACCTGGGAAGAAGTTTGCCTGAAAGACCCGGTAAAAAAATAGTTGTGCTGTGGTTTTGATTTATTGGATCCAACTGGAAAAAGCTGCCTGTGATACCTGCCCTTGCTGAGTGCCTTGACAGGGTTATTAGCAGCGCTCCCCATGCTACCACTGACATATGGGTTGGCAGGTCATTTTGACACAAGTGCAGGCAGCTGGTTTCAAGTTCATGGGTCCAGTTTATTGAGGAGAAAAGAACCGGTCAGGCTTTCTGATGCTTCTTCCCAAAGCAGGATCAAATTGCTCATCTTTCATACATGGCTGGGCCCAGACATCTACTCTTGGTCCCCAAGGGGGTGGCAGTCCGCTTCGGTTATGGGATTTTAAGCAAGTCCAGATGCTAAAGGTCTGGGAGTTGACCAGAGAAACCATTGGGCTTTGCTTTCTATTTCACTATCCCTGCTTCTTGTACAAAGAACAAAAGGCCAAGTGCATAACTCAAGTCAAGACTCAACATTAATGCTTCTGTCCGAGCTGCAGGACTTTAACTGTAAGCGGTCCGTGCTGCATGCTGGCAGGATGCCTCACACACACGAGCTTCAGGTCGTTTCTCCCTCAGAGGATTTTAGCTGCTAATGGCTGGAAAACCCACCAGGAACTGGGGTGCCCATGGGAAGCGCTCGACTCCTCAGGTGGCTGCAAGGGGAGTGGATTTGGGAGTCCAGGTCTGTGTGATTTGAGGTTTGGAGACTCATCTGAATTGGGTCCAGCAAACGCTCAGCTCCTGGGGGAACTCCAGGGTGCTTTCAGAGAGCATGAATTGAACACCATCTCTGCAAAATAATCAGGCTTTGCTTTGAGTTTTGCATCAAACGAGGCTGGCTGATGTCTGCGCAGCAGCCACCTGGGAAATCCCATCATCCTTGATTAAACACAGCAAAGGAAGCCCTGGGCAGCTACAGCCCCCTGGGAAAGGGAGCCTTCACTTGGATGACAGCTGTGAATTTTTGGAGCAAACCTGGTGCCTGGGCCACCACTCATACAGGGTTCATGTGGGCCTGTCCGTGAGAGTTTTACAGAAACAGTCAAATCAATCTTAAAGGGTTTTGAATTTCTTTATTTTATTTTTTTTTTACTGTATCGGCCTTTACTGAGTGCTTTGTTCTATTTCATTTTATTTTTTTCCTCCTCCTGCCCATACTGGACCCTCCAAAAGTATCAGATCCACCATGATTGTAACTCGCCTTTTCCCTGTCCATTGCTCACCAGTATCACCAGTAACTGGTGTCCAGGAGCCTGAGGTGCTGGATGGAGGCGATCCTTCAGCTTGCAACCAGCCTGCCCCCTCTTCCAGCCAAAGGGATTCAGAATTGTCTGGAGAGGAAACTCAGAGCTTCTCAGAGCTACCTCTCCCCGTGACTTTGGGTAAACAGGTCTTAATAACAGGCTGGGTATTTCTTCTGAGGTTTTAACTCCTGTGCATACGAAGAAAAATGCATCTCCCCATGACAGCCTTCACAGAGAACTCTCAGACATTATTCAGCTGGCTCCATTACCTGTAAGCTGGAAATAGGTAGCAGATGTCTCCTGCAGCACTGCACGTTTTTTCCTCTCTTGCTCCCTGAGTTTCCCTTTGATGTTCGTTCTGTACAGCAGAAGGCACCTTAAAAAGATGTCACAAAAGGCATGAGGCGACATAAATCCACGCATGCTGAATCTTCTGTAATAAAGGCTGCAGGTTAGGACGGCGTGTTTGCCGTCTCTTAATGGAGAGGAGAGCAAACCAGCACACTGAATTATTAGACAGGGCTTAGAATGAATCAAAGCCATTTGACCTGTTTGTGTAAAGCGCCAGACAAAGCTGAGTTTGCCTAAGTGTTTCCTCTGCACGGTGAGAAATTACACTCCTCCTTGCAAGGGTTAGTTGATTTATGCCCTGGGTTTGACACATGAGTTATAGTAATTTCATGGTAGCTTTTTTTTTTTCATTGTTTTTTTTCTTTTTCTCTTTCCTTCTGATTGTTTTGTTTCTTCCTCCTGTAACAGAGCATAAACCAGGGAGGCTGCTGGAGAACTGAACTGCACACTTTGGTCTGTCCCAGCCACTTCGTCTTCTGGAGGCGGGCATGGGCAAAGTCTTAGGGTGGGAAGAAGTGCTTGGGGTGCATCATGACCACAGCCCATAGGATACCCTCATGGTGATGTGAGGGAGCTGTTCTCCTCCTCCCAAGGAGCTGGGATGAGGAGGATAAGGGAGGAAATAGAGCTGCGTGGTAGGAATTGAACCAGGACAACTTCTATCTGTTAAAGGAAGGGAGAAGAGCAGGTTGCCTTTAGGAAGATGATGGGATCCCTTTCAGGCTTGTTGGGGTTTGTAGGCATTAACAAATCTTACAGCCATAAGCTGTGCTGCCCCAAGGAGCTCCTGAAAGGGGTTGGGTGCCCCCAAAACTTTGTGTTTTCTCCAGTTCAGTGTGCAAGCCTGTGCCTTTTGTGATGATTTCCCCAGTAATGGCAAGGAAAAAGTAATGGAAATGTCCTCAGCCTCAGGTGAAGATCCTTCCCCAAAACCTAGTCTGTCCTTGGGGCCAACTTGCTGTTTTGGGGAAAAGAAAAAGAACTGGGGGAAAGATAAAGAATTCTATGATTCTATGAATTGCATTAACTTTGTGGCATGAGAGCCCTCCGTGTGGATCAGGAGGTGTGGGGAGGGGACAGAGGAGATGGTCCAGAGTTGGTTCTGCTCTGGAGGTGGGAAGCAGAGGAGAAAGGGCTCCTCAGGGGCTGGGAAGAGGTTGCAGATGTACCTTAAGAAGCAATCAGGGAGCTGAGAGGAGAAAGTGTAAGGTTGTAAAGGTCTGAAAGTAAGTCTGGAGCTGGGAAAGCCCTGGAGGTGGACTCCCAGCCTGCGAGGGAGGCGATGTGAAGCGGCAGCTCCGCCAGCGTGGAGCGCGGTGGCGTATGTGCTGGGTAAAGCAGCTCCTGAGTTACCACCCCCGTGGGAATGATTCAAGGAAATTTATCTCTCTCTCCTGATATTGCTTCATTCTTCCTCCCCACAGACCCGGCAGGCCGGTCCTTAACGTGTGCTAGAAAGCCTGTTTGTAATTAAGTACCTGACTCAAGGGGGCCCAGGCCTCTTGTTGGGCTCCATATATACTATTGCATTACCAGAGATGTGACTTATAATTGGAAATAGAGGAAAAATTACAGAGCAAAAAAAATAAAAACCTAACCAACAAACATAAAGAAAACCAACAACCAAACCAAACTAAACCCCTCTAACAAACAGCAATATGAAATGCAGGGAACTCTCCAAAACGTTCATAATTTGCGGTCCCCCAGGATCAGGAATTAAGGCGTCTGTTCCTGGGTGTCTCTCAGGTTTTGGAAAATGATGCAAACTCCCTGCATCTCAGCATAAAACAGGATGTTTTTATGGTAGATGAATTACCGTGAGGCAGAGCCAGGTGACGGAGCAGTGTTTGACCCGGGATATTTGTGTGAAGCAGCTAACTACAAGCTGGGATCAAAATTACTCATCGGTGCATCAGAAACAAGGCGACTTTTAGCAGCACCTGCTGAGCACACCAGCCACCGAGCTCTTATTTCGGTGCTCACACAGGAACTGAATTGAAATGCAGCCGCTGACTAATCTGCTCCGAAAATCTGCTTGCATCCCCTGCGTGGGGATCAGCAGTCCTGCTCCGCGCCGGGATTAGAGGCGTGAGCTTCCAAAGAGAAGGGGCTGGAATCAGGGATGTGCCACAGAGACAGGGGAGAGGCCGTGGTGGGCAAAAACTAAAAGCCTCTGATGGAAGAGCAGTCTGGAAAACAGAAAAATACCAGGCTTTTGGTACAATTTGGCTCCCAAACAGCACTGGCAAATCGGGGACAGGAAAAATTGCAATAAAAGATAGAGTGCAGAAAATAAAATGCTTGTTGAAGATAATTCCAGGGGACAAAAAAACAAGGACTAGAATAAAGTCTCAGCTTTCTCTGCGCTGTTTTACCTACTTTTATGAGAAAAACAGAAACTGGTCTTCCTGGAGGGTCACTGGGCAGGAAGACGAGGGGACGTTGTTTCTTACTCATCACTGCAGATGGTCCCAGCAGAATGCAGGTCTGGGTTTCATCCCACCTGCTTTTCACCTGAACTTTTCCTTTAATCAGTGGATTAATCTGCTGGATCCAGGGGGACTTTTACCCTCTCTACACATCTGTATTGCCTCCAAGGATTACAAAGAGAGAATCAAGGTGATAATTTTAGCCCTTTCCCAGATTTGTTAGGTGTCTTTAGTTCAGTGAGATGCACCCCTCCTAAGTCACCAAGGTTTCTTCTCCCCAGGGAGCAGCTGGTGATGGAGGGAACAACCACAGAGCCAACCAAAAAAAAAGAAAAAGAAAAAAAAAGACAAGGAAAGTAATACTAAAACAATATTTAGTGCTTTGTTTTTCTACTTGAAAACCCCATTTTTTTTCCCAGTGAACACATTTTCCCACAGTTAAAGGAGAAGGAAAGAAATCCAATGGGAAAACCCCAGCTCTCTCGCAGACCTGACGGCTCCAGCCACAGCAGTGATTGGAAGCACCTGAAGTTGGTGACTCTGCTGAGGGTCCTGGAGGCCACCAATAAATCATACAGTGCCCAGAAGCCTTCAGAGACACTGGACTTGATTTTCAAGCCTATTAAAACACCAAATGTTCCCTGAAATGGTTTTGGCTGCGGCCAACTAGCCATCTCGTGGGCTTTGGTCAGGAGCCAGCACAAGCCAAGGACCATTAGCAGCAGGAGGCTTGCATGTGGCTTCTCTGCTTTGACAGAGAAGAGTTTAATAGCATGGATGAGGCAGCTCTGGGCCATTTGGACCAGCACCTTGATTTTGTTTAATTACCTAATGTAGACCCAGCACGAGGCCACCCTTTCCCTCCCAGCCACTGCCCTTTGCTCAGACCCATCCTGCAGATGCTGCTGGGCAAATGTGCCTCAGCTTAATCCCTTCCAGCCCCGCACGTTCATCTTCCTTTCTGCTCTTTCCAGCTCAGAAGGCAGAACACTGTCAGTGACACGAGATAACATAAAATAAACGGTCGTGCTGCCTAATTTGATTGGGAGCAGATAAATCCCCATTCCTAACGCAAGCAGGTGCATGCAGGCGGTGCTGGCAAGGGGCTGGGGATGTGCACACACTCAGCAAGCCCGAGTTACTCACGGGGCTTGTGCCCCAGCTGTATCAGCTCCCAAGTGTCCTCTCCAACACCAAAGCTTTTTCTTGGCTTGCTGTTGCAGTTAGCATGACCTCTTGGAAGATAAGACACATGAGAGAAGTCTGAGGAAGCTTGATTTATCCAGAGTTGAAAAGGGGAGAAAGACACGGGAGAGAACACACTCGCGCTCTATAAATACCTTCAAGGTAACAGTGCAAGGGAAGGAAGAGGATTAGTCACACTTCTGTAGGGCAGGGAGGGGAGGAGGGAGAGCAACAGTGTGAAGCAGAGGAAGGAAAAGTTTTAAGCTGAGCATTAGGAGCAAAATGTCTAAGCTGTTTTTCTTTCTCACTTTCGCTGGAAAAGGAAATTGATGGGCCTCAGTTTGGGCCAGGCTTGAAGCTTGATGCAACTGTTTTTTGGGGAGAGTCATGGGTTTTGGCCATGAGGATTAAACAGTACATCTGTGTGAGGATCTCCACATCCTAGGTGCATCCATGAGCAAACAAGGGGTCTGTGCATCCTCCAAGGCGGTGACATTGTCACCAGGTGTAGGGTCACCCTGCTGCCTGGCACACTTGGAAGTGTACTGAGGTTGGGCAGAGTTCCTTCATCCTCTTTTTCCCTGCACCCCACACACCTCACACTCATATTGAAGGTACCATGGAAGGATGGAGCTGCCCAACCAAGGGCCTTAGTGGTCGTTTGAGGGGCAGTTTGGGAGGTGGACGAGTGAGGGATGAGGCTGAGTCAACCAAGAGCCTTGGCTAGCCCCAGGCTCTGTATCTTGTTGGCAGGTGATGAGGTGGTTCAGCTTCTCTCCAGCAAAACACCCTTGCTTTCAGTGCCTCAGACCTGGCCGCATCCTGCCCACCTCTCCCCAGACCTTCCTGCCCTGCAGACCCTGGAAATGGAGGTGGGGAAGACAGGAGCTCGGGGGCAGCTCCCCAAGGGACTGGCTCCAAGTCTGGCTTGAACAGTCTTTCTTCTTGTCACCTTCTGTTATGCTGGGACTCAAAATTCAGCATTTTCCAAAAAATGCAGGTAGCTGCTGCCAAGACTTTTCCCTGTCTCCCCAAGCAAATGCCAAGAACTCTTTCTTCTCACAACAAATCAACTAGCCAAATATAGGAGTCCCTGGAGAAAACCCCTCAGGCTAGTAAGAACTAACGAGTTGATCCAGCTGAAGGTAAACAAGCTAATTATGCTGTTAGTCAGCCTGTGGTTTCCTGAGTAAGTAGAGCTCGTGGACGTGCCAGTCTGTCCACCCCGAATAACTTATGGGTCCCCCAGCAAGGTTAGATAGGTTCCATACGAGTCTCCAAAGATGCTCAGGTCCCACAGGTAGGTGTGAAAGTGGATGTGGGAAAGGCAGAGAGAGAGTAGAGTGCACGACACAGGTTGGCAGAGGCACAGAAATGGCCTCCAGGGATGGACGTGAGTGCTGGGTGAGACTGGTGGGAGCCCAAGGCCTCTTACCATAAAAGTGGTCCATGCAGCCTGCAAGCCTGGGTAGGAAAGGCAAACTGAGAGCTTTACGTAGGTTCAGGACTGCTCCTGGGAGGTAAAATCAGCTGAGCAATGCTGAAGGGGAAGGATGGTCCTGCAGACATTAACCATCACAAATGTAGACGTTAACCCTCACAACTGTAGACGTTAACCATCACAAATCAGCACAACTGTGGACATAATACGATGTGTTGTCTCTTGGGTGAAGCTCAGGACCTTGCTCCTGTGCCATTTTTACATTCCAAGGATGGCTGCATTTTCCAGAGAGATGGATGTTACCATGGAAATGTCCATGGTTTGCTCACCATGGTGTCCCCTTGGACTTGCCAAGGATGCAGGGGGCAGCCGGCAACTGGTGGTGGTGCAGGGAGCGGGGAAAACACAGGATGATCTTCAGGGCAAAACCCACCAGAGCGGGGAAAAGCCTCCCAAGGTGAAGGCCTCCTTGCTGGATGAAACATGATGGCAGGGAGCGCCCAGGTGGAGCGAGGCATTCTGGCAGCTCCAGGAGGTGTTTGGGCACGTGCCAGGACTCTGCTGGCACCTCCCGCAGGCTGCTCGGCTCAGATGTGACACCCCTGTTCTCCGTCATCTGACGTGGTGGGTGGCAAAGGTTAATGGCATGGCATTCAGTGGTCGATAGCTGTCAGGCACAATAGTTATTGTGGCAGCTTGAAGCGAGGAAGGGACGGGGATTAAGTGAATTGGCCGGTGCTGTCTCCCCTTCCACGCATATGATTTGTGCGCACCCGTCTGAGCCCCACCGCCTGTGCCCATGGTCCCACGTCCTGCTGCCCTGGAAATTCAGGGCCTGATCCCCAGACACAGGGGATAAAATGCTTTCCCAAAGCATTTTGTACAGAAATCACAGGGTAAAACTTATAAGGGAAAAAAGGGTGAAAAAGAGGGAGGGGAAAAAAATATGTTCCTTCATGGTGCTTTTGTTTTCTAACAATGTTGACATTATGTGGAGTAACCGAGTATAAAATCTGCCTATCGTTTGGGAGCTGGTGTGCAGAAAAGATGCTATTATCTGAGCCTTTTATGCCTCTTTACCCTGTCTGGATCAGAGGAGATAAATGCGTAGATAGGAGCTCAGGCTCCTATCTTTATTTAAGCTGTCAGGTACCGCTACGTTATTTTATGCTGATTGTTATAGAAAGCCTCCACAAAGAGAAATATGTTTCTATATTCCCCCACATTTCCTATTTTAATCTATAATTTAATAATAAAAGAGATGTATTTCCCTATATTATTTTTATTTGTGGTGTCAGTGCTTCTCTTTCACTCTTATTTTTCAAATAAACATTCACAGACACAAAGCACTTAAAATATGCACATAATCAATCTTCTCTGTTCTCTTTTGGGCTCCCTTTTGACTATTACTGCCGTCATACTTTAATTTATGCATTAACGCAAAAGCATTTTTAGTACGAGACGGGTTCCCCGTGGGGATGGCAGGCTCGCAGAGAGCACATACATGTGAATGCGTGACCCTGGTTACGTTCAGACATGGTCTCACACCACTCCCATGTTCTCCTGGCTCACACGCCTGAAGTTTTGCACTTATAGACATGAAATGGCTCCACTTTTGTAGATGTGAAATTGTCAGTGTGGCCAGGAACCATCCTTAAGCCCCGTTTTGCTGTTGTCCAGTCTGGTTATCTACCAGCTTGCTGGCATGGTTTTGGCTCCTCCTGACCATTCGGTGTCTCAGCACAGCTAGGAGGGGACAAAAACCCAGGACACAAGGGAAAAGGTGTCCTGTGCTGATGGGGAGAAAGGTTTAAACTTGTGGGCACATGCAAACCACAGCATGCTTTTTAACCCCAAAGCCAACGATCTGGTACTGACCGGCTTCTTTCAGTGGTACCTATAAAACCCAAGATGCCATCAGAAGCAAGGGGTTGACTCCAGTTTCCAAAGAAACACTTCCCACCAGGAGTTAACCATTTCTCAGCCATTTCTCTTAGTGTGGGCACCCTGAGGCTGTTACAAATGGACAAAATGCACGGGACACGGAGCTTTGCTTGGGTAAGTCCACGTTTGACATGTCCTGCTTCTTCACAAGCATTGATAGGGATTTTCTCTTCTGTTCTTCTGTCTGATCTGCCGTTGGTTTTACCTGTATGCCCCTCCATGCAGCCAGGTACCCACCAATCAATGCGTTTACACCTAGACCTGGGGACCCAGAGACCATTTGCATAGGTTGGCAGTGATAAAGGCAGGCTGCTTTGGGATTAACCACTCCCAGACACTTTGGCTTCCATGTACATCACGAGCCAGAGCAGCTCAGAAACAAACAATGCAGGAGCTTCAAGAATATAAACCCAATGCTTGAGAAAGGGTTTGTTGGAAAAACAAGTGATTGAGTCATTGAAGAGTAAGGGCAATATTGGTGCTGAACATGGAAACTTTGGGCCCAGAAGGGACAATGGAAAGATACCATTTTTGGTAACTAACCGAAAGTGCTACATTTCACAAAGCATTTAGAGGAAATACAAACACTTTCATGTTAGATGAGATTGTTATCAGATGCTGGGGATGACCAGCATTAGGACTTGGACAATATCTTCCAGAATATTGAGATGCCTGCATCACATTAGGGCATTGACCTTCACAGAAGTTTCTAGGAGAGGTAGGTCTGAAAGAGGAGGTAGGTTCACGAACATCCATGTGTCTAGAGCCAGCTATCTAATGTATGACTGCCTACTCAGACTTTGGGTGAGTTTGCTTCTATGGAGCCTATAACCTTGATTTCTCAGTAGCTTTTTCTCTTTGAGGCTGCTGTAACCTTATCTGCTAGAGACATCAGGGTGCAAAGACAAACAGCTCCAGGCAATGCTGTAGGACCCACGGACAGTTGAAGCAAGTAAAGAGGTTTGTGAGCTGTCTTTCTCTTGGTTTAAGAAAGGTGCTTGAAATCATTTCATCTCAGTTCTTTTCTCTGCAAAAACAAGTCTTTCAGCTATCTGAAGCCACTTGGAGTCATTTGTCTTTTGGCAGAAAGTATCTGCTTTCTACCATAACTTTTTTTTTTTTTTTTTAAGGCTTAAAAAAATGTAACAGACTTCAGTGACCTCAAAATTTCCAATGGACAGAGAGCACAGCAGCACTCAGGAATCTCTGATTGAGTGGAGGCTGTAGCTGGGCTAGGCTGTGTGACCAGCTGACATCTCCCAAGGTGTGCTAAAGTCCTGCTAAGGAGCCCGGCCTTCAGGAGAGAAGGGCAGCTACAGCCTTTTGAGTAATTCCCAACCAGCAACTTGGCAGCATTTCAGATTTAAAATAGCAAGAGAATTAGTGGAAGTAGTTTCAATCTCTATTATTTTCCTCTTATGGCAGAAAAAAGAATCCATGGAAAACTGGGACAGTTTCTTTCCAAGTGTGTGGAAATGATACCAGAAGTGGAAGAGGGAAAATGAGGGAAGCCCAACATTGGCCCAACAGCTCCTATTCTGCACATCTGAACCCTGTGCCATCCAGCATCCACCTCTGTTGAGCATCTTCTTAAGTACTGGCATAGCAGGAGTTATAAGGGCTGCTGGCAACATTTTCACTCCATCTGGTCTAAAAACAGTCCCTAATTTCCAAGCTGTAGGAGTTACACCTTTAGGGAAAAAAAAAAAAAAAAAAAAAAGGAAAATTGAACAGATATATGTGAGGTTCCTTCTGCTCCCAAGTAAAAAGTCCTGAGATAGCCAGAAAGAAAAAAATTACAAGAAAAAGCAGTTGGGAGTCACTGAGTCTAAGACAGATGTGCTTCTACCCTGCTGAAATTCTTTTTGCTTGGGTCAATATTTCCATGTTTAAACCTCGTATCGTGCTGCTGCTGTCGGGTCAACAGGGCTGCAAGATGTTTCTCAACCTCCTTCCCTCCTCGTGGCAGCAGTGGGAGGGTTGTTGGAGAAGTGCAGGAGCCCAGATTCACGGAGGGACTGAGAGCACAAAGACTACCTGCTGATCCCTTCGCGCTGTGGTTAAAGCAAGGAGCAAAGTTTCTCTGCGTCGCAGCAAAGCAAAGTTGGAAGCAAAGTCTGTTTTGTCCTCTCCCCACTAGTTCATAATTGGCATTTAGATTGGAAAGATTTACAAACCATCTTTTCCAGCACATTACCCATGTCCTACAAGAACCCTGTAGTGCAAGCTATAAAATCCTGATCCTCGCAGCCCCCCCGTGCATGGTGCCTATTCCTGCACACGCTGCACATCTTCTGGGATGTGAACTCAGCCACGTGCTCCAACGCCACGCACCCCTGCTCTGTGTCCTACAAGGATGCAGCCCCACTGCAAAGTGAAGGACAGGCTCAGGAAGAGACCAAAGCATCTCCCCTGGGGACCTCGCACCACCTGTGCACGCTGCTGAGATGGAAAATATAAGCATCCAGAGATGGAAAATAAAAGCAAGGTGGCTTCATGTGGGTCCTGAATCCAAAGCTCATGGGAAGGAATGACCCAGTTTGGTCCTACTGAAAGCCTTTGTCCTCCTCCACCCTTTTCCACCTCTCTTGGCATCTTCTGACAGATCATTTCTACCTGTGGCTGTGTCACAGGCCCTGAAAAGCTGCCTGTCTTCCCCACTGCCTGCTGAAGTGAACCTCAGAGATCTGGTCTAATCAGCAGGTTTGCAGGGAAAATAAGATTTATTTATTTTTTTCTTCCTGGCTGACTTCCATCAGTAGCAGCTCCAGCTCTCCAAGGCACATCTCAATTAATTAATAGAGTCAAACTTTATTAGAGACAATTGTTGGCCAGAAATTAGCCGGTCCTGGGTTCTCTTCTTTGCTTTTCTCCTTGTTTCTCCCTGCTGCTTTCTTCCCTCCTGCCTGCCTCACCAGCGAACCGTGTCCTGGCAAAGCCTGGCATGGGGAATGGGAGCTTCCTTAAGGAAAGAAGGAAGGAAGGAAAGATGGAAGGAAGGAAAGGAGTAAGACAGCAGAGACAGGGGCTGGAGGGTGACTGGGCCCAGCAGAGAGCAATCGTGTCCCAAACCAGGCTCATCCCTACCGAAACAGCAGCAGCAGAGGCTGCTTCACTTCCACAGATAAATGAGAGGCATTCTCCAGGGCTGTCAGAGCAGTACTTTTCAACAGCCTCAAATTATTATTATTATTTTCTTTTAACATGAATGCAAATACGTCAGCCTTTCTAGGTGGCTTCATTAACTGCTCAGCACATCACTCAGAGCCTCGCAATTCTTGTCAAGTACCAACATCCCCATCCCATGCTCATTGCAAAGTCTGAATTCCTCTAATTCTATCTCATGATGGAAAACAGGTTCAGGGGAGGATTAAATACATATATATATTAAAAAAAGATAGCAATTTTGCTTCTTCCTTGCAGTCACTAAATAACAGGGCAGATACCTGCTGGAGTCACTGCAGCTTACACCCAGAGTAACTCATTGCTATATTGTGGTGATACAGGCAAAAATTGAATCCCATCCCTGGTTTTAGTAGGTTCACGTGGAAAAGGTGATGTGGAGCAACGTGTGGGAAGAAGAAATTCTTATTTTGCTTCTTGATTGCACAGGGAGGAAACAAGAGTGTTACAGGGTCATTATTAAAGCTGACCAAACTTAAAAAATAAACCTATAAACAGCAGAAAATCCTCATTACAAAAAGATTTGTCTGTGTATTTTTAGAAATGTATCAGACTTTCTTTGGACTTTAGTACGTGCTATTCCATTTCCCAGGAATTTTTCTGATCTTTGTCTCAGAAACATCATAATATAGGGGACGTGCATCACTTTTCCATGTCTCTCATGGTCAGAGCCTGAGCCTGGGTGGAATGAAGGCTCACCGATGTCTTCTGCACCGTTTGTTGAGCTGCCCTTCCCTTGTGTCTTGGTACCTTTGGTCCCCTCGAGCCTGGCCTTGAGACTCAGCATTTCTCCTTGAAAACCTCAGCTCCTGACATCAGGTGCCTGTACGAGCCTTTCACTTCTTTCCCCTGAGCAGCCAGCTGTCGCAGACAAGGAGAGATGCTAGAAAGCAGAATGCAGAACTGGAGCAAGAGGCACCGACTGTCTTCCCATCTCTTTTGCGATGCAAAAAGCCCTTCCCTCTGCTGATTTCTTTCAAGGTATTTCCAGGATGACTTTGTTTCTCCAGCTGCATCTCCACGGCTGTATAAGAAGCTCCTTCTCCTCTTGGCCGCATGCCACAGAGAAGACCTCCTTCAAAGCCCTCAAAGATGGAAGAATTCAATATATTTCCTAAATAAATGAAGCATGAAGAGGTGGCTTCTATGACTCCTTTGAAGCTGGGGAGCTCAGCTGAGAGACTTTTCAGCATCCTGCAAGAAAGCACAGCTGAAGAGACAGTTTAGAGGAAGGGAAAGCCACGAGCAAACACCCCTGGCCCTGCTTCGTTTTCAGAAAAGTCAGAGAAATGAAGCAAGGATGTGAGCAGAAGGCACAGCACACAAACTGGCTCAAAGATGTCGAAAGAGGATCAAAACCATTGCTTCAGACATGGATGGGGAAGAGCATGATGACTGATATGCAGGGAGAGGCAGTTTTAAGCATGTTTCGGCAGCTGTGTCTGTCTAAAAGGTCTGAGCCTTGATGTTCAGCTACACACAAAAAAAGGAGATACCAGCTGTCAAAAGTTGGGACTTTTCAGTTTTAATGAAGGCTGGGTACTCCAAAGATTGCAGACTGACCTGGCAAAAGAAACGAAGAAGGTCCGAGACGCTGATTAAACCCCACTCACTCTTTTGTCGCTAATAAATCCTTGAAAGCTTTAGAAATCTCAAACCAAACTTTACATTTGGTGACGCAGTGATATTTTGCAGCTGAAGCAGATCTGGCTGCACCGATGCATTATCAGCCTTTGCAGAGCCGTGCCTGCCTCCCAGGGGCTGCGAGCCCTCTGATCCCCCGAGGGATGGAGGTGCCAGCTCTGGTCACCCTGCCCACATCAAAGGTGCTGGTGCACAGAGGAGCTGACGGGGTGTCTGAAAGCACAGGCGCCTTTGGAGAGGTTTTGAGCACATGTTTACAGATGAAATGTTTTTCGTGAGCTGCTTGGGAGCAGAGAAATGTGAAGAGGAGAACAGATTGCCAGCTTTGAAACAGCAAAGCTGGGAGCTGTAAAACTGGCCATATATGAAAAAAAAAGAAAAAGTGGAAGTTAAGGAGGAAGAAAGGGAAGTCGCCTGAGGGCTAAACTCTTTCCACTCAAACCATCGCAACATCCCTTTGGTTGCAGGGGGCGAGCAAACCCCCACCAAGCCCCCCTGGCTTGGATAAGAGACCTGCAACCAGACCCTGGCAGCTGCACTGGGGCTTACGTGGATGCAGATGGCACCGGGTGCTTCACCTCCTTCCAGCCTTGCAGAGCTGCTAATTGCTTCGTTAGGTAAATGGTGATACCAAGATGGGAGGAGAGCAGGGATCAGACTCAGCACAAAGCAGAGGTGTTACAGAAAGCCTTTAACTTTCCCCAGCCCACTTACTAACCAAACCCAAATGTTGCTAAAAGACAACCCACAAGACCTAGGGTGGAGCAGCAATGCTCACACCATGGGTACCAGACCCTTCTTGTCTCTCACTCTGAAAGGAAACAAATATTTTTTTTTCTTTTAAAAACATTTTTTTTAAAGTTGTTAATACTCAGGTATGCTTCTGGTGTCACTAGCAAAGTAAAGATGGATTATTCTAAATCAATTAAAACGGCCATGTAAAATTTCAGTGTAAAACTGAACAAGGTCATAAGCTTTCCTTTACAACCCATAGCTCCTCACCAAAGCCCCAAACAGCAGAGGAAACCTTGCCCACTCCTGACTCACCTGCTACTCTGTGATTATAGGAACCGTATCTTTTAATGCAGGACCTGAGGCAGGAGGCCTCTGCCTTTGAGGTTTTTCTTTGCTTGTGTTCAGACCTCAGCATGCAAATACATTATTCTCTGAGTCTGGAATAATTTGCAATATTCCTCATATGGCCCCAAAATGCTTTGTTTGAGAAATGCTGCCACGCACAATTCCTTGCAAACTATTGCTTAAAGGAGGTTTTTAACTGCTCTGTAAGCAAAGATAGGAACTTTGGTTCGCAGAGGCAAGCCATGCAAAACCCAAGTGCTGTGTGTGCAACCCGAGCTATAATAATGGTTATAGCTCTTCCAGGGCTGTAGCAGAAGCAGCTACTCGCTCTGGGAGGTTCGGATTCAGCAGAGAAACAAACGAGTTGAAAGCAGGGATTTTAAGCTCAGCAGCAAAACCGAACTGAAAACCTGAGTCAAGGCAGCAGGCAGAAAATAATGGGTGGAGATGGACATGGGCTGTGTGGGGGGACATCACGGAGACCCCGTGTCTTCCACCCATTTCCTAGCATCTAGGAAAACCTCACCCCTCCGTGTAAAAAACCAAACCCTCCACGTGCCTTTAATAGCCAGTAAATGCTGCGGAGAAGTCCCTGTTTTCAAGGTTATACCCAGGGGGCCTGTCAGAGTGTATTTTATGCAGATTTCCTCAGCCATCCCGAGACTAGAAATGTGATGGTTTTTGAAAGGAAAAGGAGCATTCCTCTGCTCCAGCAAGACGGAAACCTTTCTGATGCTGCTAGCCCCACTGCAGCAGGGACCAAGGCGGTGGTCAGCAGCCACCAGGACCCCCCAGCTGGGTGGTGAGGGGTGGGACAGCAGAAGGACCCTCTCGTGGAAGGGTTTGATGTCCCTTGTATACAAACATGACCTCTGGCAGCTCTTCTTGGGGCTGTCTGAGTGTGGGATCAGGGTCTTCGCATTGTTTTCTCGTCCATTTGAGTCCAAGTCTCCACATCCCAGTGGGAAGCAGAGACCACTCCAGGCAAGCCTCACCTCTAATCCAAAACACATTATGTATTTTATAACATTTGTAATGTATTCCCTCCTATTTACCCTTCCATTTTCACTCTTTTTCCCCTAGAAGGTCTGATTTTGAGGAGAGAGAGAGATACTGAAAACTATACTCATGGATGTCGTTGTCCTGCAGCTCAACTCAGGGCTGTTGTTATATGGCCAGTCCAAATATCTCTCAATTTTTTCCCCTTAAGCTCATCTTTCCACAACTTTGCAGATGAGATCCAGTAATGAAAGCCAAGCAGCTAAATCATCCAACTCTTTTTTTGCTCCCTTTTTCTCTTGTTTGCCCAGGACAAGTTTGTTGACATCACAAAGAATGTTTCCTTTTTCACCCTTTCCATATTTTTTTTCTTTATTTAAAATATTTTAAGGAGACTTTTACAGTTACAGAGCATTTGTTGTGCCAAATGCCCAGTAGTATTAAAAAGTTGGGGGAGCTTTTATCCTCCTGAACAACCCTTAGGAACAGCCCTGGGATAAGATGATGTTGAGTTTAATGTGACCAGCGTGTTGGGTTCCTGAAAGCAGCAGTAGTGCTGATGAAGCTGAGCACACTTTCTGGTCGTAGTCCTGTTTATACTGGTGTTTTTCCATGTCTTGCAATGACACTTGTCCTGGCTGGGGACATTTGTCCCACAGTTCTCTTTGCCTTCTTGCTTTTAGCTAGAGGTGAAGGACTCTGATAGATGATACCTCAGATTGCAGATACCTCTGCAGTACCTGTGGGGTGGGAGGGTGAGGCTCTTGCAACATTATTTTTGCAAGAATAACCCTGTACCTAAAAAAACTCTTTATTTAAGCCCTGCCCAGGGAGAACATTTGCAGGCTGATAAGCCATCCCTTTGGGTGCAGGGTGGCATAGCTCTGACAGAGGAGGAACACATTACCTGAAATTCTGCTGCCTGATTTGAATTGCAGTGTCAGACACCTGAAAGAAGTCAAGTTGTAGAGATGGGGTTGCCCTCCTGTGTCTTTAATTGATGCTTATGATCTTTGTTACTACTTGGAGGATCACTTTCTACATGCTTTTATGCCTTTTGGGTCTTCTGGAGTGGTACAAGATGGTCTGATACCCATGTAAGATGGACAACCTGTGGAACGGCTCACAGCAGGGTATTGTGGATGTTTACATGGGTCTACAGGGAAAATGAACAAGTTCCCCAAAAGAACTTCTGGCTCAGGATGTCCACCAGCCAAAAGAGCTGAAGGCTGGAGGGGCATCATAGGGCAGTGCCATGCCCTGGCCCCGTTTCCATAGGGCATCACCCCCAGGCATCGTCTGCTGGTCACTGCTGCACACAGGCTGCTGGGCGAGATGCACCTTTGAACGGCTGCTCCTATGTAAATCTGGGTCAGAGAAGGTTAAATGCCACTTTGTGGGGTCAGTGAGTGATTTAAGGATGCCAGAGCAAAGGTCAGCCCCGCAAGACCCTTTGCCATGCTCCCAGCTCAGCATCAGCATCAGCTGAAAAACTTTCTAGGTCAGAGATTGTGCCCAGACCCTTGCATTTACTAATAGCCCCTGTGGATTGTGTAGCTTCATCCACCCAGGACAGACATCCACAACCCAGGGCTCCTGCTTTGCTGCTTGCATTCTGGGCACTTCCAGTCCAAGCTCCGAGGAGGGACAGAGCCAAGGCTGCACTTGGGTTTGGTGACCTTGGATAGCAAACCCCAAACCACAGCACGGAAACAGCAGCTCTCTGGACTTGTACTCCCACCACAGCCACCGCCCTGCCTTTGTAAGAAATTAATTGCAAGCAGCAAAATGCACCCACCGTGCAGACGGGATGCTGGGGGAAGAGGAGCTCGGGGATGCTGGCGGGGTGAGGCTGGGCTGGAGCACAAGCACAGCCTTGTGCTGCAGCCCCGCAGCGGCTTCCCAGCCCGGCGGGGAGGGAAAGCGGATGGACAACAGATGGAGAGACAAACCCGGCAGGAGAAGATGTTTTGAGAAGAGGGAGGAGGGGAAGAAGGTGAGGAAAAATGCAGACAAGGGGGAGGGTGTCAGCACATGAGAAGAAGACACCGTCTTTCAGGATTAGTCCTTAGGCGGACTGTGTTCATGCCCAGGGTGATTTCTGATGCTAATCAGGCAGGCGTGGGAAGAAGGAAGATATCAGCCTCTCTGCTAGGGTAAGAAGGGATGTGATATCTTTGCTAAGTGAGGAGAGAGAAGCAGCACAGCTACCTGAGGTCCTTGGCAGCACTCACAGCGTGGAGCCCCGAGACAACAGCTTGGGGCAGGAGGGATGGAGGGGCAAGACTTAAAGAGCTCATTCATACGCCTGGAGTCAAAACACTTCTAAGTAGCTCTGATCAAAGTGAAGGGCAAGCTTTTTACCCATCCCTCCAGGGCAAAGCTAATGACCCGGCTCTGAATCCACCAGTTCCCTGCTGTCCTGATCCCCACCCCAGCCCAGCTGCTCGGCCTCTGCCAAACTGGGCAGACTGGTCTTTGCTGTGCTGTGTCTGCTCTGTGCAAGGATGGAGGTGCAAGGACGGAGGAGTCTGGCTCTGTGCATGCTCAGGGTGGAGAGATGCCCCATGAGCTCATAGCAGCACCAATTTAATTTTTTTTTCCCAGTACGCATGTGCAGGGATGATAGCAATGGTGCCTGAATAGTTGTGACTGGGGTGGATGTAAAGGGTCTTTTATAAACTTCTCTAGGATTATTTGCTTAGAACTGATGTTGGTTTTGGTCCCAGAGAGGAGAAGCTTGTTATTTTTCTCCCCCAAAAAGCCTTAATCAACTTGCCTTTGAAGCCTTGGAAATCCAATAGGGGGCAAGTGTATCGAGGCAAGTTACTCCCGGTTTCTCCTACAGAATTCAAAATTGCAGAATCACAGAATTAGAGAGCAGCTTGGGTTGGAAGGGACCTTAAAGACCATCCAGCTCCAACCCCCTGCCATGGGCAGGGATACCTCCCACCAGCCCAGGTTGCTCAAAGCCCCATGCAGCTTGATGATCCCAGGTCTTTCACAGGAGATAAGAGCACCAGCTCCTACTCCCAATACCTGATTTTCTCAGGACCCAAATGCTGTCTGTGTTCTCTGACTCAAACAGGGGAAACTGCAGCAACCTTGCAAGGCTCAAGCTTTGCAAAGCTGCCTTGTGGATTTTTTTTCTGTTTGACACCAAGTTTTTCTTTCCCTGCACATGTAACCCATCTCAGGATGAGACCCTGGGCCTCAAACAGGCTAGCTGAGAGATAACAGCACGAGGAGGGGTGAGAGGGAGAGGGAGATGATCTGGGAAGTCAAGCTGAGCACAAACAAGATAAATAAAACTTTGCTTTGTGCTTATGTGGAGAGCGGCAGTGCAAGACCCACACAAACTTGGAGAGGGTGGAAGGGAGGGGCGGTTTCTGTCCTGCGATTAATTTAGTTCACAGAAATGTGAGCCCAAACAAACCAGTTGATTTCCAGTGTCTTGGGGAAAAAAAAAAAAGTGAAAAAGTACAGGAAAACAAATACACCCACTAAAGAGAATTTAAATGTGATGTAAATAAATATAGGCATATCCACAGATAGCCTATATTTATCCATATCCATATATTTATCTATATCCATAGCCCGAGACCCCCAGCTAATGTTTAGCTCATTATCCCCATATTTATGAAGGATTTCTGCTAATTCACATCTGCTGAAGTTCTGGCTCCACACTTTCAAATGGCCAGCGTTCCTTTAAAAGATAATCGGCACCTCCAAAGGCTTTTCTTCCTCCCATCCACCTTCCCACCAGGATAAAAGATTCCCCAGCATAATAATTGGCCAACATGGAAATTGCACACGTTTTTCCCTAAGGTATGCACAGCTGAGCATCTGTGGTCTCAGCTGGGAAGTTCGATTTTGTTCAGCCATTCAGCCCAGGTGCTCAATAAAAAATGCAAGAGTGACAACAACAATGACAAAAAAATATATAAAAAAAATCAAAGGGCAAAAGAAGGTAATACTGCTGCCAGCTAAACAGCTCCTTTTAATCTGGGCTCTGTCCTCCTCCTTTTGAGGGGGAACGGTGTCGTTATTAAAGTCAGATGAGAGGGAGAGATGGGATCCTAGGTGTGCAGGGCTGGAGTGGTTTGAGGAGATAAGATTTAATTTTCGGAGCCAGGAGCTGGAGCTTTGTTGTTGCAGGAGGGCGTGTGTGTGCTGGGGGAGGCTGTGGCGAGGGGGAGGCACACTGAAACTTCCCCCGGCGATCAACCAGAGGCAGACCCAGCTGCTGAAAAAAGAGAATTGCTCCTGTGTTTTTTTGGATGGAAATTTCATTTGAAAGCTTCCTTTCTTTACTGGGAAGAGGTGGAGCTCCCTATGATGTAGTCCCTGCACCCTTTGTGGCTTCCCAAGGCATCCAAAGTGCACCAAGCAACTGTGTGGGCACATGGAGCCTTCCCAGTCTCTCTACTGGTTATAATGGGGGCTGAGACAGCCGTGCTACCTCTCAGATCTGCTCGGTGATGTTGAGCTCCTTTCCTTCTTGCTTGTGGTTTCCTTCTCCTGGTCCTTGTGGCTGGAAATACCTTGTACCAGTGCTGAAATGCTCAAGGGCAGATGGCCTGTTGGCCAGTTCGGGAGGGGGCTGCAGACACACGGATTTGGAAGCCCAGCTTCTCCAGACACAGCAGAGCAGATTGAATTCCTGGCCATAAATAAGCAACCTGATTTGGAGGGGTGCTGCCTCTCCCCTTCAAGGAGGAACACGGACAATGTTTGGCAACCCTGAGAAGCAGACAATGAGTATGCCAGGAGTGGTTGCAGCCAGCTGCTTTCAGGATGCCAAACATCCTGGAGTTACAAGAGACCCTGTGCAGATCCTTCAGGATCCCCAGCCTGTATTTTCCAACCCATTCTGGGAAAATCTCCACTATCATTACAGATAATGTTATGGCATTGCACAGAAATAGCTGAGGTTGGACGGGGCCCTGGGAGATCTTCTAGTCCAAAGCCCCTGCTCAAGCAGAGCCACTTAGAGCCGGTTGCTCAGTGCTGTGTCCTGCCAGGTTTTGCATCTCTCTAGGGATGGATGCATTAAAAAAATAAACAAACAAACAACAACAACAAAAAAAACAGTGATGAGTGAATGGCTTCTCCTTTTTATTATTTTAAAGTGGCTTTAAAGTACAACACCTATCCTGATGCAAGAAATCTCACTTCTTTTTACCATTGAAATGGAGCAAAATTTCAGTGATAGCTTCAGGTTGATGAGAACTGGGTGTTTTCCTATCTACCAAAAAAAAAAAAAAAGAGAGAGAGAAGGGGAGAGAAAAATGAGAGAGAAAAAGAGGAGGATTTGTCTTGTTATAAGACATTGTAAAACTGTGCATCTTGATTGCTAAGGAAGAAAGAGGAAGAGTGTCAGCCAGACATGCTTTTTGCAAATTCCACCTGGATTTACCACTGAGCTTGCACTTGCTGTCAGTGCTTAAAGACTCAGCAGCGCTAAGTTCAGGCATTCCCTCTACAACCCACACCAGATGCAGTCTAAGAAACGTGATGGTTGGGTTGTGCCCACCTGGGGCCATCCAGGACCTTGTCAAAGAACCCAGGACAGGCAGCAGAGCCTGAAGTTGAAGCTACCTTGGTCTTGAAGACCTTCATGGCAGGGATCATCTCTCTCAGATAGAGAAACTGACATGGTGAGATTCATATCCTCCTGTGTTATGAAAATCATGATGCCACCGCTGGCAGACACTGAGTAACCACACAGAGGTGAAATAATTTGCCCACAGCTGTGCAGCCAATCTGTTTTGGAGGTGGAACAGCCCTAAGGATTCCTGGTTCTGCTTGATGCTTATCGACAGGCTTTCTAATGAGAAACTCAACCTTAATCCACACTATCTTGGTGGGCTTATTTATTTATTTATTTATTTTTAATTGACAACCACTTGATCAGAAAACTATCTCTGAATGAGAAAAAAAATTGCATGCTTTCACAAAATGGTGGGGATGTGAGCTCCCAAAGCAGACATTGGTGTGAGACAGCGAGAACCCTCTGGACACGAGCGTGTAACATTCAGACATTCTCCTGCATTCATAAAATTGGGGTCAATAACACCATTACTGCTGCTAACTACAGCAGCCCCATTTTCCAGAACGTCAGCTATAATAAAATAGCTCCCCAAATGTCAGCCTGAGCATAAAGGATATTAGAAGCCTAATGGAGCACATTCATAGTTCTAATTGTGAGTAAAATATCAGCAAACGACTGAATACTTCAACAGGGTTGTTTAATAATTAGGCCAGGATGCAAGAGACAGGATTCAGCTTGCTGCTGAAAATGAGGAAGGGCTTGTGATGAGGGGAATAAAGAGAGCCTTTTGCAAAGGCAATTTGAGACGAAATATTGCTGGGAGAGTGCTGTAAAAAATGTCATGGGATATGGTCTCAGCATGCAGAGTCAACAGGAGGGCGAGCTTGCTGCACTGATTGCCCAGGGAGGAGACTGCCAGAACAAGATGTTGGTGAATAAGCTAAGTTTAAATAGAAACTTTGTCATGTTTTCTTTCGTTTGGGTTTTTACATCAAAGACCTCGTTTATCCTCTCCTCCAAGCAAAAGGCTACATGAGGCAGAGCCATCCTACCACCTGAGCAATAAGGAAATCCCAGCAGCTTTGAGCCAGTAACATTAAAGCCCATCTTTGCAACTGAGCTTTGACTTTGACAGTCTCTGGGGATCCTCTCTGTCCTTTCATTACCGTGCTTCCCTAACTGTTGCCATCTTTCCATGTAACAGCAATGAATTATTGGTGAGATGTTTGCAGTTGCAAAGATATGGGGAGTTTTCCTGGTCCTACACAGGGATGGGGCACTCGGCCCATCTCCTCCCATCTCCTCCACGGTGTAGGAGAGACCACAACCTTTGGTGACTCCATCCAAGACAACGTCCATCAATGCCACCGCGATGTGGCTTAGAGAGGAATGGCACAGTGGATATGCACAGGGTAAAGAGGGTTTTGTGAAGACAAATAGAAAGATAAATTTTAGAAAGATAAATAAAAGGTGATAGAAGTTGACAAATACCTGTGACAGATGGACAGGAGATATTTGAGAAGATCCCAGTGGAATTTAGGGTACCAGTGGCCCTCCTCTAACCAGTGCAGTGCTTCTGGATTTTGGGACTGGCAAACAGGCGAGATGTCTTGCTTGTGCCTCCATCAGCTGTGCTTGTGACAATTTCTGTGGCACTTTCAGCAACGTCAGCAGAGTGCGATCACTGGCATTCTGGCCCTGCTCCAGCAGTAGTAATTATACCCTGCCTCCCCAAATTCCTCCTGTAGTCTCAATTAAAAACAATTTTCTTCTTCACTTCCTGCCCCAAACAGTTGCCTCAATTAGTTGTGCAGTGTTGATTAAACAAGCCAGTTCCTAACGATGGTTGGAAAGGGTTTGGGAGTCCTTGGGGATCTGAGCACTGATGGAATGCACAATATTAATAGAAATCAATAGAAGTAATGGGTTAATTCTGTGCTAATACATAGTGCTGGAGGAGAAGTTAGGCTAATGAAAATGCATGTATTCCCTAAACTATTCCATTTGCATCAGATGATTCATCCACTACTGCTTCTTTCAAACAACATTACGAGATTAAAAGCACATTTGCTAAGTGTACATGACCAAGTGGGGGAAAGGAGCACAAAGTTGCTTTCAGGAAGCTCTGCTGTACCTAGTTCTTTCAGTAAGGTGCTCTGTCTGCATCTGGCTCTTTACAGGTTAGGTGAAGAACACAGGGAAATTGGAGAGCTGTTGTAAAGGGAGATATTTTCCATGCTAAACCTTGTTGTGCATCAGCTTTCCTTTTCTTATTCTGGATAGACCCATGGAAAAGCAAAGTTACCCATGGAAAAGCAAAGCTCATGGGTTTTCCTTTCTCTGGTTCTAGCTTGCGATTGGCAACACGTCTGAGAGCCCACCAGTAAAATGGGGTAGTAACTGCAAATATCTGGGGCTGCAGGAAGACATGCACATTGCTTGGCCATCTCTGGCTATCGCTGGGCCCCATCCCTTAGCAAAGACCAAGAGGAAATATTGGTGAAATGGGGTTCCTTTAGGCCGGAGGGGAGGTGCAGGGAGAGACAATTGCGGCCTCGAGTAGCAGAGGAGATAACCCATCACTTGCAACCATTGATAAAGAGCAACGTGTCATGGATTTAACATGAGGCAGGATCAGGAGTTAGGAGACACTTTCCGAGCCCAGGTACAGCTTTCAAAATATTTCAAAACCACCCAGACTCCAGTCAACTTTTCAGCCTCCCCTTGTCCCTGCAAAGCTGAAAGGAGTGCAAGAAATATCCTCCCAACATACCAGGGGTCCGACATCCCAATGGCATCGCTGGGTAGAGCCTGCAGCCGCTGATAGCTTGGGTTGCACATGCTGCATTGTACGTGTTGCGTTGCATGTGCTGTACAATGCACTTATGTTATTGCACACACAATCAAGGAGCTTTTCGGCCGTGTCCCTGTGTGGTCGGCCTGATAAAAGAGCCCTTTGTAGGCTGCATCCAAAGGCCACCCGGGCAGCTGGTGACTCGGCGGCAGCACTTCAAAAGTGAGGCAGCTTCTTGCTATGGGGCCGTCCAGATGCTGGCCATGGGGCAGCCTCAGCCTTATAACGAAACCCGCTGAGCAGGCGGTTATTCTAACCGAGCAGAACAGGTTGCAAAACCTTTGAAGGTTGTTTCTCCTCTGTGGGAAATATTGACAAAACAAGAGGCGATAAAGACACTCCCGGCAGCCTGCTGAATTTTTGGCAAAAGAGAAAATGTTTTTGGCTGAAAATGAGGTGATTTGGATCCTGAACTGAATTTGTAGTGCATGCTGGGAGAGGAAATCCAGCTGTGAGACTCAGAGCAGAAGCGAGCCAGATTGCAGGACTCACCACGGCCACAGTTCAGAGACCACATTTGTCTTGGTCTGGGGATATTGGAGTTCTCAGTTTAAAGACAGAAGCACCTTTCTCTTTGTCTGTGCAACTCCACTTGCTCTTGTGCAAGGTCAGAGCTTTGGGTGGGCAAAGAGAAAGCCTGATCCCACAGCAGCATGGGACACAGCTCTTGGTGAGACATTTCTGAGCCCTTTTTACATCTACATGCCTTCCCCCCAGCCTAGAAAAGGAACCAGTTTAACTCATCTGGGCCAAAAGCTGTGCTGCAAACACAGCATCCCCCATCTCCAGTTTTCCCTAAATCACCGGCTGAATGAGTCCTGCTATCTCCAGGCTGCTTCCACTTTCAATTAAAAGACATCTTGTATTGACCCTAAACTATCCCAATCCAAGCTTTGGAATGAATGCAGTGGTCAGAGCTGCTGTCAATATGCAGATAGATTAACTTGCTATTAACAATGACAGATTTTCCTAAAAACAATTGCAATTTGGGACAACCTTTTCCCCTCAAAATACACCTCACTTAAAGTAAAACATAGGAAAGAGGTTGTTCCATTTGAGGGAGGGAGGGCTTCATTATAAAATTTGAGGAACCCCTCTCTTTTTTGGTCTAAATGAGGTTTTTAGCCAATACTGCTTTGCAGAGTGACTCCACAGCTACTGATTACAGACATGATTACTAAAAAAATCCAATGTGGACTAAATCCCCCCAAACTCACCGTTCTCTCTACAGCACAAGCGATGAGCTTTCTCCTGCTGACAGGGGGTCTCTTATCCTCTCCGTGGGTAGCCAGGAGACAGTGCCTTTATCCAGTCAAGCACATACGATATCGATGAAGTATTTTCCTTAATTTACTAAAAGTGCCATTGATTCCCTGCTTGATCTGTTGTTCTTCTGGACCTGAGCACCACCGTGTTTTTCATATAATGAGCTCCATATTCAGAAGCACTTATGAGAGGTGGGCACCTCATTTCCAGAAGTGTTTTGAGATTTGAGGAGCGTGAGTCTCCCAGTCTGTGTATAAATTACAAGACCACAAGAAATGTCTCGCTGCTGTTCCCACTGGTGTGCCTTGGCCCTGGCCCAGCACTGCACCAAGGGCTCAGCACATGCCAGTCTCTGCTTTGAGATGTGCTTTAGTCTTTGTGGGAAGGAAACTTGGAGGCACAGCCTGGAAGGACCCAGGGAGAGTTCAGGTCACAGAATCATAGAATCAAAGCATCATTCAGGTTGGAAAAATTCTCTAAGATCATCTCTTCCAACATTTAGCAGCATGAAAGTCCACCACTAAACCATGGTACTAAGTTCTACATCTACGCATTTCTTGAAGACCTCCAGGGATGGCGACTCAAACACTTCCCTGGGCAGCCTGTTCCAGCATCACGCAGCTCTTTCAGTAAAGAAATTTCTCCTAATATCCAACCTAATATATTAGGAAGGTCAGGAATGCTCATCTCTGTGACTCTTTGCTCTTCTTCTTGATGAAATATGAGTTAGTTTACTAGAAATATTCCAGTCCACCTTCACTGTGGCTGCCCCGAGTGGTGCAAAGTCACTCCTGGAGCCTATGCACACCTGTGTGTTTTTGGGGCTCCAGCAAGATGCAGCACAGACACTAGCTGTCCCTTCATCATCGCCCAGATCTGAGCAGGGCAGAACCAGCCTGAGCTGCTGTCTCCTCCTCTCCCCAGCCCAAACACATGGTCCCACGGGCCACCCAGCAGCATGGTGACACCAGGGAAGAGTCTGGCTCACAGTGTGTGAGTCCCAAGTGACTCAAAGGCCGGGGTGCAACAGACACACTCATCGCACCATTTTTCTGCTGCTGAACATGGTTCACTCTGTTCTCAGAGCTGCCAAATATCTGCAGTGCTCAGCAGGAGATCACTGCATGGTACTCCACTAGATGCAGCCCTTTGTAAGCAGGTGGCAGATGAAACCCTACCGTCCTGATTTCCGTTGTCATATCATTTATTACTGATTTGCAGCACAAAGACATCACTGAATATTCAGAGCAGAGACTCTGCAGTAACCTTGCTGACCACCAGCAGGGCTGAAGCCTCCAGTATAGGTGTTTGAGTCTCCAGAAGAGGAGCAGAGCCGACCGGTCACATCCGCAAATCCCCCAGCCTGTGAAACTTGCCTTTAATCTCTTAATTGCCTTTAATGCATTTGCTGCACCATTGACTTCACTGCAGAATTCACTCCAGCAAAAATAAGACCAAGGTCTGTTCCTTGTATACTTGAGGCATCGGCAATATTAACAAAAATCCAGAGTCACCAGACAGAGCTCTGTGGAATTACTGCGGCTTTAAAGTTGTGTAACTGTGATTAAAACCTTGTCCTTACATTAATTCATATTTCACAGGCCTGTTTTGGACGTTTCACATTGTGACTCCACTAGGGAAATTCCAGCTGCGTGTTCTAGATTCATGAGCTGTTTTATTTTGTCATCCCTTCAGTCCGTTGTCTCTGGCTACTCACTCAGAGGAGAGGAGAATTACAGCAGCTTTCCCCTGGGCTGGTGTAAATCAGCAGAGCTTCAGCAGAGTGCTCTGAGTCAGCCGCATCCTCTGTGCCTGCTCCTCGTCTCAGGAGATGAGGAATTTCTAGGCAGACAATGGCATTGTGAACAACAAGCTGCAAAAATACATGCAACATGACTGTAGCACAATATTCCCTAAAAAAAGGTCACACAAGTGACCTACAGAGGGATTATTTGCCAGTGTTGGGGGTGGATGGAGAGGAACAGTGCCCAGTTCAGGACCTGGAGTCTGTGAACCACTAAGTTTGCAATGCTGCCTAAAATCCTGAGACTTTAGCTTGCAGAATCAAGCTTTAAAGGCAATTCAATTATCTTAAAACAAGTAACCTCACAGCAAAACAGAGTTAGCCCAGAAATGTGCTCACAGCCACACTCTAAATTTGGGGCACTTACAGGAGATTAAAATTCCCTTCCTAAAAGAAACCATCAGGAAAGGGTTCTAGAGTTTTTGGCACTGACTTTTGGGGCATCTTCTGAAATATTGTGATTAAGAACTGTTTAGTTTCCTCTGGCCAGTGAGAAAGATGTATCCCATATGCAGTATTGCATTCGACTCTGTCCAGTACCCTGCATCAGTGGTGAAAGGGTCATCCAGTTCAATGCCTGAGCCCCAGCCTTTAGCTGGACTTGTAGGAGATACAGACACTTGAGGACAATGTTTGCTGAGCCCAGGAGAACTAAAGAGGCCAGAGAGAAGCTCAACCCACCTCTGACCTGTTCCCACTAAGTTTGTCCCTCAAAAATGCCCCACAGGAGTTACAAGAAATCTAGAATTGGGTAATTCTGAAATGAGCATTTCAGAGGGGATGTCTGTGGTCAGCAGGGACACAGCAGCACCCTGAAGGAAAGTGGATCCAGCTCCAACTGCAAACAGTCAAAGCCAGGCAGGAATGATCAAACCGCCCTCAAGGATTTAGGAACTTCAGTCTTATTTAATCAGATATTTCCAAATTGGCTCCTTCTTCAACACTGGAGGCTCTCTGTGCCCCAGCAAGCATTAAATCCATCACTGCTCCCGGGCACAGTCAGGCCATATGAACAAATCACCTTGGCCAGGTAAATCAGCTGTGCACAGACACCTCTGTCTTGTGCCCAGACCTAGTTTTGGAGTGCTCCAGGTTCACTCCAAATATCAGCAGGAATAACCTGCTGATATGGTAGGCTATCGCTTACCTGGCAGTAAACCTGGAGTCTCAAAGCTCCCAGTGCAGAAGGCAGCATTTCCAAACCCACCTCCCAGCTGGGGAAAACCAAAGCATGGAAAGTTTGAGGGTTTTCCAGAATCACTCTTAGGAATTAGATCAGGAGCCCTCATCCAAGGCTCATATGTTGTGTACAAACTGCACCACCCCACCAGGCCTATGTGCCACCTCTCCAAAGATGCTACGTGTCCTCTCATGAGGCATGAAGCACACAACATGGTGTTTGTTGCTCATCCCATGTGTGCTCTTTAGATGTAGAGGATTTGGGGAGGGAGGAGGTTCGGCAATGCCCGGAGATGCCTGTGCCCCTCTCTAAGGTAATTTGGAAAGCTGTGACGTGTTTATTTTGGAGATACTGAGGGCAGTGGGAGGTCATCAGAGGTATATTACACCTGCTAATATGCTGTGGGGAAGGAGAGGAAGGGTGGCTTGATCTTATTAGAGAAGGTTAAGGTAGAAAAGTCAAGCAGTCAAAAGGCAGGCGATGACAGATCCAAGACTGCCAGTGCAATTTAATTCTTTTCCCCTGGTGCATATCCATTCTGATATGGTCTTTAATTGCATGATTAAAAATATTGATACTGTTCTTGGACAAGATAACAATCTGTAGCAAGGAGGTACTGAGTAACTGAAGGCACAGATCCTCAGCATAGATATATAAGCAAGGCAGATGCAATGAGTTTTTTTCTTTAGCTGAATGCAAGGGCAGGCTTCTAGGATGGGAGGAAAACCACAATCCCTTATCACGGAATGAGGATTGTTTTGGCAGAATGAGAAGGATTTACGTCATGGTGGACAAGCAGTCCTGATAATTTGCTGAGAAGATGTTGTCTGCAGGTCTCAAGACCTCTATGGACACAGAAATAAAAACACTGTGCTGGAGAAGACCAGCACAGCTGGGGTGGATGGCAAAAAAGTGGGCACAGGCCCCCTCCATGTGCCTTGGAGGGCAGATTTTGAACCACTGGATCATCTGAGTAAAGAGCTGCAGAAATGATTTGCAATTCTGCAAAGACCATCCAGGTACAGGAGTTTTAAGGCACAAAAGCTTGTTGCAGAAGGGAAGTGAATGGCGAAGTGATTGTGTTATCAAATGTTTTTCAACAGAAGGAGAAACCTGAAAAGTATCAGTATTTTTTTAAAATACCTCACTGAGAAAGCAATAACAAGAAGAAGGGAAGGAATCTGGGAAGCAAGGAGCCAAAACAAGCACATTTTTGCAAGAAGGGTAATTAACCATTGGAACAAACTATGCACAATAACAGATTTCTTTGTCTCTTGAGGTCTCCTATCAAGGGTGGATGCTTCTTTGGAAAAGCTACTTGAGACAAAGAGAAATTACAGGGGCCATTACCACCGCAAGCGGATGCAATCCTCTGGCCTGTGTTATGGAGGAGGTCAGCTTGAACCTCCTGGCCTCTGAACTTGTGAATCATGCAGTCCTTTTGCATTCTGCAGGGCCTCTGCCTTGCTCACGCACAGAGTGCTGAGGGATTTAATCAACTGCTTGCTGACAGCAGCAGAATGGCGATGCTCGCACATCTTGGCTGCAGTGCACGTCCTGACAGGAGAGCTGCCGAGTGCTTCAGACCTTTCCCCTCTTAGAGCCCTTGGTGGGTTTTGCTCCGGAAGCCTGGCACTGACCCACTTCGAGGCCATGCTTATTAGCGCTGTTCTGCTCCACCACCACATCCACCCTCTGCTCTTCCTACAGCCTCCTACAATCCCAGTGCCTGTCCTAATTTGCTGCCTCTCCTTGGGCTCGTTTGCTCCATAGCAGCTGCTGACAGCTCATGAAGAGACCACACACGCATGGGAGCTTGCACCCACGCTGACATCCTAAACTTGTCCATCATCTGCATTTCCAGCGGGATCCTCCTTTGAGGTTGTACCCTGCTCTTCGTGGGTGGAGCTGGTCTGGCCCACTCCTGCCTGGCTTTAATCTCTTTGACATGGCTTATGTGGTTTTAAACAGGGGTAGTGACCTTCCTTTTCTAAGGACACTGCAGTTCCTACCTCTTTTGATGATTCCCAACCTTATTCTGCATCAGGACCTTTCTGCTATTGAGCAGGGCACTGCGGGGAAAAAAGGTAGGAACCCAATTCTTCCTCGGGCACCGGGAACCTTGAGTTCATCCACAGCTGAAAAAACACTTTGAAGATGAAAAGCTGCCGCTGCAGCCCTCTGGCTTATTGTTTATCCCTGCACACAGCCAGGGATGCAGGCCCCTGACTGCGGTAGTGCTTGTGGAGTGGAGTATGACTCTATAAGGTGAAAAGCAGCAGAGGATCTGGGCTTGACTGGTTGTATTGTCCCTGGCTGGGTCCCAAGCAGCTCTGAAGTACTCCTCGCCACGTCATGGAGGAAGGGGGTCCTCACAGCCAGATGCTGGCACAAATTTGCATTGTCTTCAGTGGAGCAGTGCGGGGTTGAGAGCGGCCTCGATGTACCATGATGGGGAAAAAAAAGGGTTATTGAAATAACAAACACCATTCAAGGAGAGCTGCGATTAGCTGGACTCTATACAGACTGTTACGAGGAATGCTGGACTTTATTGCTTCTGGCTTTGTCAGCTGCTTCTGGTCTATCCAAACTTCATGACACTTAACGTCAGATTAAACATTAAACTTCTCTAAACTGGCCAACTGCAGCCAAATGAGACCAGGGGACAGAGACCAACCACACTGTTGCCTACCTTGATTAGAAGACAGAAAATGTGATTTCCCTTTAAAGGTCCTGTAGATCTAAGGTTCTGAAATTCACTGATGTGCAATAGAGTTTTAATAGCCCACATGTTCCTGGTAAACCTTCATAATCAATTTCCCTTACGCTCATCCCTTCTATTATCCTTCATCATCATCTCCTCTCAGCTCTCTCCAGCAAGCAATTCTGAATTTCAGGCTTGTTCACAACCTGGTGACCTTCCCCCCCGTCCACCCCAATACAAAACCTATGAATAATCATTGAAAGTGTGTTATAAATAATTGCATGTGTACTGCTGCCAACATGAGGCCAGTAATTAAATTTTATGATTCTGCTCATGTTTCTGAGTGGACTCTTGCTTTACAAGAGTAACAGAAGCCTCTGAGCAAGTTACTAGACCTTTTTACAGATCAAGTTATCTTGGATTACAAGATCGTTTCTTACAGCAAAATTCTCCTTTGGTTATTTGAGTTGAGACTGAAAAACAGATTTCTGGGATGGCAATAGGGAGGGCATAAGGAGAAAGTTCAGCATGAAGGTTCAAACCTTGCTTAATAACTTATTATTATTTAATTTCTTTCCATCCCCTGGGATCTCTAGGATAGAAGGAATGTAATTGCCACAAATGCAGGTCTAACTCAGGTGAAGACATTGTGACTTTAGGATGATGTTTCCTTCCGTGGTGTTTCAGAAGTGTTGCTTTCCAGGAGACCTGGTGTTTATAGCAGATGACACTGCTGGCACTTTGCTGCACTGTGAAAGCCTGTCCCACCTCAGGCAATCTCTGACTCTTGCTGGCTGGTTCCAGATGCTTTATTTAATTCCTGATACAAGCCAGAGGTCTCCTCTTTAATCAGCTTGCTACTTCCTCCGCCAATGAAATTAATGATCCCTGGTTTGGCCACGTCTGACACCTGGGACTTAGATTTTCATTGCCATCTTGCTTTGTTTCCGTGCATCTCCAGCAAACATCCTGCTTCTCTGTGACCAGGACTAATCTCCAAGTATTGTATGTCCCCAGCTTCATTTCAGAGTCTGCCTAGAGCTGAATGGTTGTCCAACCTAGTGCTCTGCTCAGTTTCCAGTTGCTGCACCAGAAGTGCATGGACTTCCCTTGGGACTGTATCACATTTAGAGTCCTATTCTTGTCTCAGATACCCTGGAGCATCTCAAATGGCAAGGAGCACCCACATGTCAGCTCCTTTAGTGATACAGAAATGTAGATATGTAGCTTAAATGGGAATGACTAAATGATTACAAGATAACTCCCATCTTCATTCCACTTTGAAGCCTCCCCATGACAAAGGACTTAAATATTTGCCTTTTATTCTATATTCTATATTTTATTTTTTTTACCATGCTGCCCCCATGGTTCTTTTCTGCTCACTTCTGCTTTCCTCCTGCCTCACTTCAGCATCTGTAGGGAACGTCAATCTGTCATCTCAGATTTGGAACAACCATGAGACATGGCCATTTTTTCTTTTCTCTTTCTATCTCACATATTGTTTCCACTGTGTTTCCCTGTTCTGTGGCCTCCACGTTGGTTTTATGCCTTTTATTACTAACAGTTAGCTGGATGAAATATCTCTTTCACTCTCCCTTTTATGAGATGTATTTGAAAAGTCTTGCCAAAGCTGCTTAGATCTTGCAACGCTGCTTCTTACTGTTCTTTGCAGCAATCTGAATATTACACAAGGTACAAATACAAGGCCTGCATTGCTTCCAAAGGTAGATTTCTAACCCAGATTTGACAATTAAAATAGCACCTCTGGGCCTAAGTTGCTGTTAGCCCCTGATGTTCTGGGCAATGTAGATACACGCAATAAGATACATCCCTGTGTGGAAAGGTGTATTAATACACAAACTGGGTTTACTATCTGGCTGTATCAGTATAGGCTACACCACAATGCTGTTTTGGGATGAGAAGGGTGGATTTAGGTTATTTCTGCATTACACACAACATGTCCCAGCTTCTGAATCCTTGCATTTACAGCCTCAATGTCCTTTTAACGTGGAGGTTTGCTGGTTTCAGTATAGGTTTTCATGGTTTTGCTTTTTCTCTCCTCAAACACAACCTGCCTTTTCCCTCTGTCACTTCCCACCCTGTGTTTAGAGCCTGTCCCCCCCAACAGCCTTGTTGGCTCTGGGGGCAATCACACCTAAGTGGGGTTTCCTAGTCTGTCTCTGTAGTTAATGATGGCATAGAAGTGCCTCACTGCAAGGACTCAATTTAGGTTCCTCTAGGAACTGGCTCTCTTAATCAGCTCTGTGTTGACTATCCATCTGCCCAGATGCTATAAAATATATTGTCTACCTGTATACACACTTACATTTAAATGCATACTTATATACATAAATGCATATATATAGTTACATACCTAAATTCTAGCTTCTTTCATTGCTTTTAAATTTCTCACTGTCTTATCTCTTCCTCTCCTCTTCAGTCAGAAGCTTCACCAGTTTTTTCAGCTTGACTTCCATCTCTCATCTCAGTTTCTGCCTTGTTCAGCCTCACTTATGCTTTGGGCTTGCAAACTCCAGCCTTCATGTTTAACATTTAGTGTCAGAAGCTAAAAAGTAGGCTAGGCATAAGAAGAAAGGATGATAGATAGATGCAATGACCTGGGCTGATACAGACATATACACAATTCTGTCTTTGAACCCAAGGTTGTCTGGAAAAGTGCCACTGGAGAACGTATTTTGGAACCCTGTGGTTTTGTAAAGTCAAGACAAGGATCTCTGTTCCATGTTTTTAATCATCATTCATCTTCATAAAACTTCAGGGGGGGTTAGCTTTTGTTTGAATGAATTTTGTGACTTCCAGAGAAAACAGAGGCGGGGGAGTATAATTGGGAGCTTGTTTAGTGCCAAATTCATCTTAAAGTAGGGAATGCAAATCACATAGCAAGTGTTGAATTATATATGATTAAAACTGCTTCAGCCCTTGCAAAGAAAAATCAAAAAGAGCCTTTATATTCATCAGTTAATCATATACCAAAAAAAAAAAATGGATAGAACAAAAAAGAACTTAATCACAGAAAAAGGGGTCACAGTTGCTGTTTGACATATGGCTGGGTTCTCTATCATGACAGTGCAATGCAGAACACACTGTCACTTAAGTGTTTTAAAGATGCACATTAAGAAGGGAGTTCATTGAAAAATGACCCTTTAAAGATGGGAGAGATTCATTCCTAGCAATGAATGTTGAAGGTCTGTACAGTTGTCTTGGTTCATCTTGGATATTCCTGTGTTTTGCAAGCTAGGCAGGGCTGGAAGGTTTTTCAGTTCTTTGTTACATGTAGTGGTGTAATAGGATAGAGAAGGATGTGTTGAAACCACTGAAAGCATGCTGCTAATACTGTCCATTTCTGCTAACAGTTGTTAGTCTGGAATTAGGTCAAACTCAACATCCTTGGTCTTTCCTGATCCAGAAAGTGCCAGAGATTAAAAAAAAAAAAAAAAAATTCTTCTTGCTTCTCTACAGTGTGAACGGTAACTTGAAAATGAGTCCTGGCCCCTGCTGAACCAGCATGTTGACATGCTCTTAGGATTGTTTGATTCAGTGGGCATCATAGCTCCCTTGGAGAGCTTGCTGAACTTCATGTACTGAGTCCTGTGTCTTTGAAGGCATTGTGCTCATTTCGCAGCTGGCAGGAGTGTACATGGGGATGCTGTGTGCTCTGCCATAAGGTCAAGTCTGCAGAGATGGTGTTGAGGCCAAGGAGGGTGTGGAGTGAACAACTGGACTCCGCTTTCCCTTGATAAGCAGTTTCCTCAGCTCTCTGGAAAGAATGGCAAAGGAGGTCACAGACCTTCAGCAGGTAAAGAAACCACCTTTCTGCTGCTTTGGTGGCAGAGTGTCAGTGTTTGGTGGTAGCCACTGGATAGCTACAGAGCCTCAGTAGCTGTGCTAGTGTCTGGTCAAGCAGGCAAAAGCCACTCTCTTCGTTACACAGATGGGCAGCTGAACTTGGGCAGAATTTGACATACTTATTTGCTGAACAAGGCAGAAACTCATGGATCTGAAAGTCAAATACAAATGGGACAACATCTTACCTTCTCTCCTGGGACTTGGATGTTCCCTGGGGCTTGGTCACTCTGCCCAGCGCTGAGGTCTCCACCATCCCCAGCAGAGCCCTGTGCTGAGCCAGTAGGCACCTGCTTTCTCTGTGTATCATTTCCAGGAAAATCCAAAGGGCTAAATTTCCCAATGGACCTTATTGCCATGCTCAGGGCATGCCTAACTCTGCATTCAGTTTCAAACAGTGCTTGTCTTTCATGGGTTAGTGTAGCGGTTGCACCTCTTCCCCCATGGGAAGACTTTCAAGCCTATTCCCTCTGCTTCCCAAGAGAGTCCCTAACCACCAGCCTGCAAAATTACCCTCAGAGGAGGAAAAGCCTCTTCCCTTTTTCACAACAGCCTTGCCAGGCGTTCTGCCTCTCAGCTTTGGTTTTGCAGGCCTCCATCTTGATTCCGTCAGTGACAGTTACTGCTGACTAACATCAGCTTAACTGTGAGAGACTTCACGTGGACTTCATTCACTTGACATTCAGGCCCGACTCCAGTGTGGTTTCTTCTGTTTTGAGGTGGCTGTTCACACGTTACAAGCACACAAAAACCACAAGGTCTTCAGCGACCACAACTGGACAGGGCCATAGGAACAGGAAGCAGGCAGGGGCTGAAGCAAGGCCTGTGCACGGCCTTCTGCTCCAGCAGAGAAGGGTGGATGCAGGAGCCATTTCTGACAGCTCCTTCTGTAAATGATGCCACTGCTGGGGATTAAACAGACCCTCCGTAATCTGTTCCACTTTTTAACTTTCCATATAACATTTTTCTTAATATCTAACTAAATCTCCCTTGTTGCACATTTACTCTAAATTACTTCTCATCTTACATCCCACCACAGTGGAGAGCTATCTATCACTGTCCGTTTCTGAACTGTCTTGTTTACATATTTGAGTGCTTGGATTTGTTTCTTCACAACTGTCTTCCTAAACTAAACAAACCCAGTTCTTTCAGCCCTTCCTCACAGGTCAGGCCTGCAAAAACACTTGTAGTTTTCATGAAATTCCTCTGGGATCTTGTAATGTTCCTTAACATGTGTTGTCTAGTCAAAAAGGTGGACCTGAACTCCAGCTGAAGCTCACTGGAGCTGAGAAGTGCAGGATAATTGCCTTGTGTGTTAAATATGCACCACATATGCCCCAGAACTTGTGTTTTCTGGTTAGCATCCTGCTGCATTTTCTTTTTCAGCACACGACCAACTCCCACCCCATGGTCATGTCCCCCATAATGTTGGTGAGCCATCTGTTCCCTAGCTTGACTTCTCCCTCCTGTCCTTTTGTGATTGCACTGCCCAACGCCACTTCTGCTTCTGCTCTGTGTCATCCTCCTGTTTTCAGACACTGCCTTCAATGGATCAAGATAATTTTGAATTCCAGTCTTGTCCTGCACATTGCTTGTGATCCCCTTCTTGTCTTGTCAGCCACAAATTACATAAATCTATTCTCTATTCCTTCATCAGACTCATTATCAGAATATTGAACAGTACCAGCTCAGAACAGACCCTAGAAGACCTTCTAGTCTGAAAATGTGCCATGCTAGTCCTTTTTGAGTATTCATGAGCACCCACTTTGCCATGACTGCACAGAGACCATTCTCATGGGTACAGAATGTGGACCTCTGCCAAATGACTCGGAAAAATAAAATCATCACCCTTTGACCCACCTGGCTGGTCTCATCCACCTGGTCGGTCTATACTTCACCTTGTTGCTTCTCCTGCTTCCTTAAAAAGGACATTTCTTTGTCCACTCCTTCAGAACCACATTCTTGATAAGGATTGGAAAGCCAAAGACATTACTTTTCTGCCACTTCTAGTATGCACAGACACTCCAACAGGTACCAGCAACCCCTGGGAATGAATAATTCCATGTAAGCAGTTGAGTGGAACAGGGGGATTTTAAAGCAGTATCTGAAGGGAACATCTTTTCTTCCATGGAGAGTGTGGAGGGACATGACAGGAAGCAGCCTGGATGTCATTCGGGAGGTGTCCCCCAAAAAGGTCCTCAGGGTATCTTATCTCCTTGGAACTGCAGCCGATCTCATCACCCACCATGTGTCCTGGCTTGGGCAGCAGCAGAAGCTTAGGGTCCTGCTCTTCATTTTCTCAGAGAAGGATAAGGCTGTGATGTGCACATCAGATACACACGTGTCCCCAGTTTAGGCATGTGTACCTGTCCCTGAATGGAACAACAGCACAGACGTTCCTCTCCACACCTCCAGCCTCATTCCATCAACTTCTCTTGAGAACTGACTACAATAAGAGACCAAGAGACACAGCAAGTTCTTTTTTTTTTTTTTCGGTCTTCATTTTCATTTTATCTTCCACTGTAAATCCTTTTTCAGGTTCACTTTTTAAAGAATGTGAAACAGTGGGTGGTATTAGGAGCAGGAAAGTGATACTCTGCAAAGAACTGTAGACCAGGAAAAAGGAATTCTGGGGTGAAGGGAGTTAAGCTAAAGCTAAAAATTTATTAAGCTAAAAAATAAAATCCACCAGCAGTGCAGGTGGGTCCCAGTCAACAGGTAGGTGAGGTTATGATTTGTAAGTAAGTTGATTTAAATAACTAATCCAGTTGAAAAATAATACAAGGAAAAGAAAATAATATTGATACATCTTGAATGTCATTGGTGAACAAGGCATAGAAATCTGTGCTGTCTGATCCTAAGCACTCAGAGCTGCAGCCTGCAGAAATGCTCCTCTTTTCATGAGACAGAAATTAAAAGGGCTTGGGCTATCTACTAACTTTGGTATCATTTTTAAAAATAGAAACTACTGCAATGTGCCTGCCCCCGGGAGCAGTAGGAAAGAAGGACAAGCCCCTCAGACTGAGATTAGATCCCAATAAACTCAACAGGAATATTCAGAGAAAATATTTTCCTTTGTCTGCCGAGGGAGTTGTTTCCAAGACAATGACTGGGGATCTATTTTCTTTTATGCTGTTAGCTGCCCCTCTTGGGTCCTTGCAAATTGCCCTGACCAAGAAGACTTTGACAGTCTGCATTTTCAACGACCTTGATGGGAGATGTTGCTTGTACAGAGTTCCCTTTGGGTTTTAACTTGCTCCTGAGACTTTTGACAGGGAAGTGCAAGAATCATTTGAAGGAAATGAGGACATTGCAATACACATTGATGATACTCTGAAAGATGACAGGGAAGAACAGCAAAAGAAGAAGACAACAAAAGAAATGTTTCCTGACCCAGAAAAGGGTCATGAAATAGGACATGGCAAGAGAAATACACTTTAAAATCGGAAATGTGAGATATCTGGGAGAAATTGTAAGTGAATTGTTATACTGACTCTGGCCAAAGCCAGGCCATTGCAGAGATGCAGCTTTAATAGATAAAGATTTTGTGGAGGTTGGTTCCTGGAATGAAATGAGGTGACAAGCTTTCTGGGCTCTTGTGCAGAAGGACTCAAAATGAAACAAGTGTGCCAACTTGGACAGGGAGTTCTGAAAGAGTGAAGAAAGCAAGCACCTGAGTTTTGGCAAGCTGTGTCACCTGGAGATGATCCACATGGCCAGTAAATCCTCTGTCGATGATTCAGGGCAGTGTGACAAAACTCTTGTGCACTTTGCAGACTGGTGGCATTGGTTTTCAGAACCCGTCTTGAAACAGCATTTTAATGCATAGAGGGATGTCTTTGCTGCAGAGGCTGTTCAGCTAGGGAAGACTCACCTGTCAGAAAGCAGAGGGCTGCTTAGCTTTCTCTCTTCCAGCTGCATCTGTGTGGTTTGAGAGTAGTGTGCAAACCAGGAAAACACCAGATGAGAACAGGCACACTCCTGAGAGCATTTGATGAGTCTGTACATGAAGACTGTCTGTAGAACCACATAACACACACAAATCTGTTGGAAGAGATTTCTCTCATCTCAGACACAATAGGGAATACATTTCTGGAGGCCATGGCAAAAGACAAGACATTGCAGCAAGTTATTAACACTGTCACTGAAAGAAGGCTTGAGAATTACATATCAATTCAAATCACAGCTTTCTGTAATTTATACTGTGGTGAATGGATAAAAAAATTAATAGTGCCAAAAATATTACAGTTATATGTATATATATGTGTACGAATTTTATAGAATCTCTGAGATCTCATAAAGCGTATTGCAATGGCCACAAATGAGCACAGAGATGAAGAAAATGACTCTGTATGAAACATGTCAGCAATTCCCTCCTCAAAGAGAAAAAAGAATGATGGTGAGTCAGATATGGTGGACCTGTTAGATTATTCAGGGTATTCTGAGACTGTATTATTATAGAAACATAGAAGCATAGAATATCCTGAGTTGGAAGAGACCCACGAGGATTAATGAGTCCAGCTCCTGGCTCCACACAGAACTACCCTGGGGAGCCTGTTACAGTGCCCAAATTGGAGAGATTTCTACTCAAGTACCTTGTAGGAAACAATAAACTTTTATTTGGCAGATATGGGCTTCTGGAAATGGTTATGTTCTACAAAGGTCCATACTTAATTGACTGGGTTTTGCAAGATTTAGAAGAGTTGGCAAATGCTAGAAACCTTTAGTCAAATGATTTGAAGGAAGGTGGAGCTAGGGGAGTTTAAAGACTACATATCTGTATATTTATATATGTATATAAGCCCCTTACAGGCTCTGGAGGAGATCTGTATCTCACCCTGCTGGACAGAAGACAGCCTTTAAGGCACTAGCTGAAATTTTGCTCAGAAAGCTGAGTATCAGGCTGCCTTACTTACTCAAATCTGGGCTGAGAAGCTGATCTGATCTTGAGGTGCAGATAGAGAGGTAAATAGATGTCTCTACTTGGGATTGTGCCACCCTTGCCACCTGCCTCCTGCACATGCTTGCAGAATACTCCATTCTTCCTTATCTTAGCTTTATTAGCTTTTTATTTATCTTTATATTAGTTTTTTTTTTTTTTAATCTAGCATGGGGACATTTTATTTCTTCTCTGTGTGTCAACCCCAGTAGCTGACTTGGTCATTGCCTTCTTGCTGGTGACGTGAAGCAAACCTCCTGCTAAATCTCCTGCTTCCCATCTTAAATTGCTCCTTTTTGTCACATGCTTAAAAACATCATCCTCCCCAAATAAGGGGCTGGATTTCTATCTCTGGGGCTGCTATGGCCAGACCTGGCTTAGAAAAATACCTTGTCAGGACGGTTGCTTTCACCGTTGTGCTGGAGAGCTCTGACATGTCGCACACTCTTCTCAAGGATGTTGAAGAAGAAGAGAAAATGTCATAGTGGTGGACAGGGCAGATGCAAGTCACCAGCATGTGGAGCATTACATTGGACTGCTCTCCTTTTTAGATCACTCTCACTTCATCCGAACGCAGCACCAGTTGAAGTGATAATGACTTCTCTTTCAATGGCAGCTTTCATTGGAAGTATTTTGATATGCCAGTAAGATTTGCTTTAAAATGTCAGCAGTAAAAACACATTCAAAGCAATACACTTAGTGCCTCAGCTTGACAGTCCATATAGGTTCCCATCAGCCACATTTTTGACTGAATAAATGCTAGGCATGAACAATACTCCCTGCATTTTCCACAACCCTCCCTCCACACACACGTGTGCACGCTTAAGTTCTTTTTTTTCCCTGCTTTCTACAGAGATCAGACTGAACTTTTCCAAGAGATGCAGGCTATCCGTGCACTTCCAACTTTGCAGCCATGGCCAGTTAGGCTTCCTCACTGTGCCTTCTCTCTCCAAGAAAATGCATAATGAATTCTTCTCTTAGGGACAGGATTCCCACAGTGTCATCCTGGGATCAGATTAATAGGAAGAATAAAGATGATTCTGTCTCAAGGGTTCTTGATATTCTTCCTGAGTCACCTTCTTTGGGATGTGCTTTCAACAGCATACGGAGGTCAAATACTAGACTTAAATCACATGAAGGCATGTGGTTCACAGCCTTTGGGGGGGAAATGAACAAGAAATGAACTGAAAATGGGTAAATGAACTTTTCCAGTGCAGAAGGAGGTCTCTGGATGAGGACCATGCCAGGTCAGAAAAGGGGAAGGAGGCACAGGAGACAAGCTGGTCGAGCAGACCCAACCAGAGGTAGACCATCCTGGATCTAAATTTGCTTTGCTATGCCTCAGCAGAAAATCTCTGTCTTTACCACATTTTAAAGCCAAATTTAGGTATAGCTTATGGTTTATATGTACATAATTTAAGTACTTAGAGATCTCCTCTAATCCCTGAGACCTCACAGCCTTTAATACAGTTGTTCTTACAGCTTCCTGCTCTTATCTTTAAGATACAGACAAGGACCTGATATCTCTGATGCTTGTTTATAGGCAAATGTGTTAAGACCTATTGACCAAAAGCCCCACTAATTGACCTGCCTCCTGCAGGTGGTGTAAGTGGTTAGCTTTTAGTTACTGGTGTAACTTCAGTTTAGCTTGGATAGGGGGAAGCTCTTCTATTACACCAGAAATTAGGGACTGAAGTCCCCTGATCTATCACTGTCACGGTGTCCTCAAATTTTGGCAAGCACTGAATGTGACATGATTCAAGATCACTGCCCTAACCTGTAGTACAATATGCTTTTCAGAGTACACATTTCAGAGTAATGTGTACCCAATTTGAATTCTCATGGATGCTCAAATCTTGTAAGCCTTTTTTTTTCTGGTGATAATGATGAATCTTATTCAGGGCAGGTACACAACTGTTTGCAAGCAGGTCATGCACTGAGCATGATGGTCTGATTTGCATCTTCATTTCATAAAATCGTTGTTTATAGCTGAGTCGGTGGTTAGTCTGGCTGAGTCAATTGAGCAGGATGGGGCTTTCCAGAGGCATCTTTACAAAACAAAGGCTGAAGTCTTGTCAGAAAGGATGTGCTAGTGTAGGAGAATAATGATATCTAGGGAGACTTCACTACAAGTTATCATGAGAGTTTTCAGGAAGAATTTTTTTCTCCTTCAGGGTAATGGATGCGTGATGTAACTTCGCCAGACTACAGACACCCAGAGGGGTTTTCTTCCGGCCTTAAAGTCTGCAGACACAATCCCACAACCAATGTCCCAGATCATGAGTTATTTATTTATTTATTTATTTTCCCAGGCAGGTTCTAGTCATTGACTCGGTGGGGGACAAATGCATTGCTTCACCTTCCCAGGCTTCAGCAAAGTCAGAGAAACACTTGCCTCCTGGTAAATGGCTAAGAGAGCTACAGATGTGAAGGGCTGTCAAAGACAAATGGGGGATTACTGAGTTCATCTCAGCAGGTGTCTAAAACCCGACTCACTGTGCCCTCTTTGAGTAATTCATGCTTTCATTTAACATGCGTGGCCATCATGTTTCACTCTCACTTTGCAGACTAAGTAAATCCCCACAGAGCAGAGAATAGCCCACCAAAAACACGTACTCATCCTCAGACTTGCACATATCCATCATGCCATTGACAGGCGGAGTCTCCTGCTTAATAAATTTCCTGCCACAGCAGGGATCTTAACTAACAGGATGCCTAAAGTTTCAGGCTGCTCTGAAGGTATCCAGGTGGAATGTGTTAGTCTACAATAAGCAGGAAGACAGAATACAGGAATGTGGTTTCTTCTGGTTTCAATTCCATGCAATGAGTAAATTATCTTGTACCTGGAACAGCTATTAGAGAAGAAACCACTTAGTGAGTGTTGTTGTATTTATTTGTATTTATTTCCCCAGTGCCTGGAAAATCCTGCTTGGAGGCACTGAGCACATACAGACGAAAGATTATTTATAACCTTAAAATAAGGGGAGGAAGGTCAGAGATGTAGGTGCAAAGAGTCAGGCAGGCACATTTTTAATGCCCGCTGAAGATGTGCAGCATGTTACCGGCTTGAACTTTCTGGCATTGCTTTGACACCCTCAGACATTACATCCCTGAAGTGTTCTCAGCAAATTCCCCCACCCCAGCACTGACCAGGAAGAATTGCTAGCAAAAGAAGATCAGTTTGCACTGAGGGATTTCATTATGTGTGTGTAATGTTTGTAAACCCATCCAATTCCACAAAGGGTTGATAGCAATGAATGGTGACATCTTCCCTGCATGAGCTGCTCTGATCTAATTCAGCAAAACAGCATCCCAAAGGGGTTTGCTGGGCGCTACGAAATCTGGATGACAGCTGTGAGCTCAAGACAAGGCATGGGGGATCTCCTGGTAGGACTGTTCTCAGACAGGTCTGGGGGAAGGACCATCAGTATGGCAGAAGCATTTAATGGGGGCAGCTCTGTTACACTTTGCATTCTTCTCTCTAGATCAGGCTCATGTCCAGCAACACAGAAAATGACATCTGAGCTGTATACAAGGGGTTGATCTTAGGCGATCCTGAGCACTTGACTGTAAAGTCAGGGCATGAAAACTTAGTCTAAACAATGTTTAAGAGTGACCACCAGCATTAGCCACCTGGACCCATTCATGTATCACTATAGGCTTATTAATATTTGGGAAATACGATGAATATTTCTTCCAGACTCCCTTCCCCATCATTTCTCACTCCAGGAAAACTGTGAGTAACAAATTATTTCCGACAGCCCTGGGTTGGTTATCAGGCAGTTACCTATTGTCAAGCACCAATATTTGTCCTGCAGATTTAATTTGACCCAGCCTGGTGCTTCCTGAAACCTAAATGGACAATAAACCACTTCTGTTGCCTTGCTAGAGATTTTGGATTGTTGTCCTCCTCTAAGCAGCAAATATTGCAAAAGCAAAAAAAAAAAAAAAAAATTATCTGGAGTCAACAGCTTGTCACTCTAATAGTGACCGACTTCCTAGCACTGTGCATAGCACCAAAGACATACAAACCAAAGACATACAAAGAACGGGAGGGGGACGTGTGCCAAAACCCCAGGTTGGACAGCACCATAAAAAATGGTGTGGTGCCTCCTAAAACATCTGCACCCCCAGTCCTGCTGCAGGAGGGGTTGGAAAGTCAGCGTAGCTGGGTCTGGTGGCAGTGCTCTGTTATACAAAGCCTCTTGTGTGCCATTCCCAAGCTGGCACGTGGTGTCACCTTCACACTTTTGCACCCCAGACCCAGCTGCATTTATGTGGTGAAGGAAACGGTCTCCTTGGAGGAGAGTCAGATCTCCTCGTCCAACCAAGTGCACTTTGAGAGACCTGCTGCAGGAGATCCAGGGCTCTGTTAAGGCAATGGGAAGAGCCAGGTTTTTCTCTTACTGCTGCACGTTAGGAGTGCCTTTATGTGAGTGTCACCGAGGTAAGCAAGAGCAGAAACAGATGTGGAGCAGCGCTGCAAACAGGATGTGAAAATAAACTCATTACCCCATCTGCCCACCGTAAACAGCGTGAAATTAGCAGCAAGCGAGGAATAAAAATTCAGACAAATGGGCTTTTAAAGAGAGCAGAGGGAGCTGGAAGTTGTGCTATTAGAAAAGCAGAGGCACAAAAAGCCCAAGCCATGCACAACCCAGCACATACGCCCAGCCCCACCAACCCAGGAGCAGTCAGGGGCAGATATGGAGAGAAATCCCATGGTGCAGCATCGTTAAGGTGCTATTTCTGAAGGCAAAACCAGAAGGGCTGCTCTGCCTATGGGGGGGGGGAGACCTAATGTTGCTTTTGTCCCTGCCTGTTAGCAAGCACTGTCTATTTTATGTCACTGAGATTTTTTTTTTTACTTTTTTTTTTTTCCCTGAGAGGTGCTCTCCTAATGTTGCATAAAATTACTCTCTCAGGGGTAGTGCGAGGAGGAAAAACGCAGTGTTATGTTGTCTCAGTTGCAAAGACATCGCTAACAATAAAAGCCCCTGAATGATTTGGTTTTTAAGTGACATGATTATGGAGCGGGTCATTCGTGACGCTCCAGTTAAAGTTGCTTCAAGCACCTCTGCTGTAAAGCCTGCACGGCGGTGTTTTATGCCCCGGGCTTGGGCTGTAAATATTCACCCCCGGCCTTTGTTCTCTGAAGCAAGCCTCGGCTTGAGGATATATTTACTTAAAATTTTGCAGGAAATTTCTCAAATGGTCAATCCTCTTGATTTATTTAAAGTGGGATCCCAAAGTGTTTTACAGCTTTTACAGGCTGGCTGTGTTTATATCTGTCCTGGGGAGGATCATCTGCCATTCATGTAGCGGAGAGGGGGAAGGAGGGTTATAATTCCTATTTCAAGTTACTTTTTTAGCAGCTGACATGACACTGACAAAGTCATCTCTTCTAGAATAAAACTTGCCATGCTTTATTGCAGGCCAGAAGAGATCCTTTGGAGTAAGTCAAGGCAAAATAAGTCAAGCGCTTTTCTTTTTTTTTTTTTTTTTTTCTATAGATTCTGCTCTGAAAGGTTGTGCATGGAAAATTCAGCAGTGCCTGAAAGCAGAGACTATAGCTCTGTCTCACTTTATAGATCTCAGAGAAATTGCAGACCAAATGATATTTCAAGGAAACTGGTTCCTTGTGTTCTGAGTTCTTCAAGATATGACAGCCCAAGGCAGAGTTTCCTATGTGTTGGAAATAATTTCTCTCTCCACATTTGGCAGATCCGAACAAGCCTTGAGTGCTAAATAAACCAGGTCTATGAATAAATCAGGGGTAGGGGAACTCAAATTTGAGGTGTTGTGAGATTTGAGATAACTGAAAGCTTGTCATTGGCCATGAGGCACCATGAAATAGTCTGGAGTTTGACAACAGTTTTTGCATTTGAGATGCCATTGGGCTATTTCAGGAGAAACCTCCTGGTGGGTTCACCCAAAGTTTGTAATAAACATAACTGAAATATCTGAATTCCAGCTGCTACCTTCCACTCTAATCAGCAAGAGCAACAGAAGCAGCGGCTTCTAAGGAAACACCCTGCCACTGCCAGGAAGGGGAATGGGTGCACCGGGCTCAAGCCATGCACGGGGAGGGCAGCAGAGGTGGGGAGGGTGCCGAAATTCGGGGCCTGGGAGGCAGCAGGTGGAAGGAGGGAACAGAGATCCCATGGAGAAATCAATAGACAATTGGAGGGAGTGGAGATTTCATGAAGCTCTCAGAGATGGAAACCTGGGAGCCACATTTCAGAGAGAGAATTTGTTGGTGTTGTCTAAATTGGGTCTCACCAGGAGCAGACCCTGGAGGGGTTCAACATGAGAAGTGCCCCCTGCCTTCTCTACCCCAGGAAGCTGTAATGTATTCCCATCCAGAGGGCAGACGAGCGATGTTAGGGGTAAGGAGTTCCTTTGGGAACCATTTGAGAAGTCCTCCTTCAAGGTCATAGCAGCACTTTCCGTTTTGATAGTACAGCAGAATCCAAAGATCACATTACAGGCGTGAGGACTGAAACTCCCCTGCCATAAACCAGGTTCCAGTCTTCACCACTCCCCCAGGCCATGGTGCAGCCATGACTGACCCATGTCGACATGCTCCAGAGACTGGAAGGAATGCAATTCTCCTCATCTCCTGTGCTCTCCCCACCATGGGTGCCACCGTGCCCCGCTGAGCACAGCTGAGCCTCTGGCCTCACCATTGCCAGGGTGCAGTGATGCTTACATGAGCCTTGGAGTGATCCCAGGCCAGGACCCATCCCCAGCAGTCAGTCTGGATGTAGCCAGCCTGCTGGAGAGTGGAAGAGCATTTAATAGCATGGAAATGGTCTGCTGCAGGCCATGGGGACACAGCAGCACCGAGCCCTGCTGGGCATGTTTAATTTATTGGTGTGGAAGGCACTGATGCCTTCCTCCTGTGCTTTCCTCTGTCCTCACAGCATGGGGAGCAGAGCAGCACTTTGTGTTTTCACAAGTAATTCTGAGGAGAATTTGCAGGAGCTTGGAAAAAGGCAAGATAAAACAGTGGGAGTCCTGGGGAGGTGGTGACAGTGAACAAGAGCCAGCTCCTGGGACACATTTGAGCTAAATCCATGTCAAAACACTCCACATGGGGCAGCTCATAGCTTTGAGGAGGTGTGGGCAGGGTTAAATCATGTGCAAGGAGGAGTGAGTGGGGTCTCCAGGAGGACTGGGCTTCTGTTAGCATTGGAGGATGGAGAAGAAATAGAAAAGTGAGGGAGCAAATGGCTCAGAGAGGTTTTTGTGCTCCAAGCAGGAAAGGACAGGCATTGGGAACCAGATGCATGTATACTCCTGTTTCCATGCTGACCCCATCTAGGGTCACTCTCTCAAATTAGGAAGACCTAGTCTCAAGGGTGGAGGTGACCTCTCCTTTTGGCTCCTCAGCCAGCGGTGTGGGAGGCCACGTGCATCTCTCTGCTGCTGGTGGCCCAGCAATGTGGGAGAGATGGGTAGGTTGGAGAGCTGAAGCTCAGGTTGAGCCATGCTTCCTCAACATCCCTCCAAGTTCCCTTCTCCCAGTCCTCTCCTTTCACTCCTCTCTGATGCTGCTGGGCAGCGCTGAAGCACACTTGGCCAGGTAAAATATTTAGCCTCATATGGGGCAGCTCCTGAGTAGGGGTGGTGAGCCTGGGCATTTACACCCCCAGCCAACCTGCTGGGGAGCCACCTGCCTGCTTAAGGACTACAGAAGCAGGGTCATTGCTTGTCGAGTGTGTAGTGAAGAGGGTGATTTCAATCTCAGTATGTGAAGATGAACATCCCTGGGGTTGCTCCATCACCCTCATGCCCCCCTCTCCCTTTTTCTTGCAGAAGGTATGGCGGAAGCTGTCAGCTCGAGCAGGGACTGCCTCCAAGCAGGCGAGTCCTGCACCAACGACCCCATCTGCAGCTCCAAATTCAGGACTCTCCGGCAATGCATCGCAGGCAATGGAGCCAACAAGCTGGGCCCCGATGCCAAGAACCAGTGCCGGAGCACGGTGACGGCCCTGCTCTCCAGCCAGCTGTACGGCTGCAAGTGCAAGCGGGGCATGAAGAAGGAGAAGCACTGCTTGAGCGTCTACTGGAGCATCCACCACACGCTGATGGAAGGTCAGTTGGGAGGGTGCTCTTTCCTCATGGTCTTCCTAAAAGGAAATTGCTGCTGGGGCTTTCTGTAGAGGTCCCCAGCAACCAAGTCGGGGGTTGTACCCAATGATCTTGAAGTCCTTTCCAACCCCTACAATTCTATGATTCTGTGAAGTCAACGTGAAAAATGAAAAGGTCACCTATATCATATCCTGATCCCTCTCAAGACCTACTGACCCCGAGTAATGGCATTTTGAGGAAAGCAGTCCCAAAAACCTGAGACACTTCCTTTTTTATAAGTTGTCTTCTTTTCCATGATGTACCCAGGAAATCTTGAGATATTTGCTGGGGAAATGCATGGCATGTTTTGCATGTAAATAGAAGAACGCTAGCCAAGACCCGAAGCTCCAGATTTTATTGAAACACTGTACAAAGTCTGGGCACTGAGGAAAAAAAACAGTGTGAATTTAAAACAAATCACTCTCTTGGAGGATCTCAAGTGCACTGGTGTCTTTGGGTTAGTGAAGATTTGGGGCTGGTGACATCAAGCTGGAATTTAAAGTGTTCCCAGAGCCAGTATTTAGTAAGTTTGGATTTTGACGTTTTTTAAGAGTCATCATAAAATTGCACCTCGGTGGCCATAACTCTTCGTTGTCAGGCTGGTGGGTATTTTATGCGCCATGAAAATTAAAACGGGGAATAAAACAGAACCTTCCAACCATAGGCTGCAAATAGATTAATAAAACACTGCTGGCTGAAAGCTGAAAGGAAAGGTACAGGGGTGATAACACAGGCCAAAAGGCCAAGGAAAACAAAGAGGATGGAGACCGTAAAGCACCAGCTTGCCAGAATGGGAACTGCTTGATCAAGTTCCCGGAAAGCTTTCAAGTAGCACAGCTTGCAGGGTGCAGAGCAGGGTGCTTTGCACTGACAGGGGGAATAAGAGGCCCCAGCACCACCCAGGATCCAATCTTTCCCCTAATTACTTTCCAAGTGAAGTTGTTTGCATTGAAGCCTGGGGAAGAGGGAGCAATCCAGCCCCTCCATTCATCTTAACAGGTTGAGTCACAGCCCTTTCCACGCTGACCCTCCTGGGCTGAAGTTTTGGACGCAGTCCATCTCCCGCCTCCTTCTCCCCCTGATTTTCTCATAAAGCAGCTCCTGTCTCCTGGCCATGCTAGCAGACACAGCTGGGTCCCTCTCCATCACTCTGGCAGCTCCCAGGTGGCCTGGCTTCCATCACCTTTTTATGACGGGAGCTTTGCAGACCTGTTCTGGAGGGGGCACAGCTTCAGTGAGCAAGTGTAGACGGGATGGGGCAACCCCACCATCAGTCTGGGCCCACTGCATCCCTAAGAAAGCTGTTTGGATCCAATCCGGGGACATTTCTTTTATTATTTTTATTTTATTTTATTTTATTTTATTTCCCAAAGGAGAGGAACTTGAGATGTTTGCCAAGGAGTGAACAGCACGAGGCAGAGCAGAGGGCTTGGGTAACAAGTGGGTTGGAGACCTGTGGCTGTGCAGGACAGTGGTGCCAGGAGGATTCCCACTGCCCCAGGACCACTTCTGGAAGAGCAAGAAGGGGATGGCAGGGAGTACTGGGGCCAGGTGTGGGTCTGAAGATGCAGGGTAGGAGCTGGATGGGCTCCTGCCCACTGCCTTGGGACCTCTGTCCTGGGGAAGAACGCGGGAAGGGTGAAATCGGAGACTGCCAAGAGTCTGCCCGACTTCTCCTCTGCTGTCATGACCTCAGCCCTGCATTTGTGCAAGCACCAAGCTCACTTGCAATGCAGATTCACACTCCCAAACCTTTGATTTCCTTGCCTTAATTTCCCGGGGGGAAATATATTTCATAATAGTCACATGTTTCCGAGTCCTTACACATGTTTAACTGACTGAGAAAGGAAGCCAATCCACGTGCTCCGTGCGGAGCTCTGTCTTTCAGTCATACATACCCAGGAGGCTGTAAAAAGCTTCCTAGAAGCCCTCTTATAAAATCAATTGTGGAAGTGTGTGCTCAGGGAATTTACAAAGCATACTATTTACTCAGCTTCTCTTGAGTGCGCCTGTGTTTAGCCACCTTCCCATTTGGAGACACAATAACATGATGACAACCCGATAACAATTCTCTGATAAGGTGCTATATCATCAGGACATAAAACTGCTATGCTGGAACATACAAATGGGCCCCTCTCCAGTCAGTAACGATGCAAGATATTTCAATGAAGGTGTAAAGCTGCCTTGTAATGCACCTGTGGTAATTGCACAGGGCTGTGTACCCTGGGAGCCATTTCTTCCTGACTGCAGCTGGTGATCAGCATATGCCCGGAGCAAGAGGTTTGATAGTCCTTTTATCCCAGCCAGTACATCTGCTGCTGCTGTCCGTATCCATCTAAATGTCTAATAAAAGGAAAAAAAAAAAAAAAAAAGATACTGAGCTGTTTGCTTCAATAATATTCTGTAGTATCTATCAGGGTGACGGGGCATTACAGACCATTGAGCAGATAAAAGGGAAGCACTGATTGAATAAAATTAGCTTCCCAGCAACTTAAAAATGGAGAGAGGAAGTTTCTGCAGGAGCTGTGGGTCATTAGCTCAGTGCCAAGTAAGAAAGGGCTGTTGGGGAGAAGGGGAGAGGTGTTAATAAATACATAGATGTGTGTTTTGCCAGATGCAGCCCCATGCATAGCCCTACCTGTGTCCTAGAAATAGGCAAGGACCTCTGACCCAGGTAGAGCCATTAAAAAAAGTAAGAAAAAATAAAGAAGTAAGAATGGTGTTGGAAACCCTGGAAGTAGGGAGATGTTGGTATGAACTCTGCCCATAAGCAAGAGCCTGTGCTACAGTCTGGTGTCCTCTGCAGCAATCCTGGAAGGGTGCCCAGGACTTGAGCAAGGTTGAAACTCAACAGTTCTCTGATGGGCTGATCTACCCCACAGTTGTGATATATTTTTAAAATCCAGTTGTATCCAATTCTTCCTGTGACCCTGAGTGTCCATTCACTTATTGCCTGGAGAGCACACAACCTCATCACCAAGCCAACCTACACTGCAGCTGTTGAACCTTGTATGTCTCAGGGTCTTTTGCTGTCTTCTCAGCGACTTCTCTTTTCCCCCCAGGCATGAACGTACTGGAGAGTTCTCCTTACGAGCCATTCATCAGGGGCTTTGATTACGTCCGGCTGGCCTCCATCACGGCAGGTAGGTGGGTGGGAAGATGCCCCTACACTGCTCCAAAGTGGGGGGAGCTGGCTGTGGGTTCAAGTGCTAAGGATGAGGCAGTCCCCTGTGGTCCCTCGTGGTTTCTTTATAGAGCATTGCATGGCTACGGTCTTGCAACCATTCTTTCAAGGCGTTGCCTATGAGTCCTGTGCTAAAATGTTGGTAGAAGAACACATCCTCAGAAGAAGCACTTGCAATTTTTATCCTTTGGCTCTTTTACTCCCATACTGTGAAGGGCTGTGGCTGAAGCTGTTCATGAACGTGGTAGGAAGGCCTCTTACGATGAGCCATCATGAGTGGGCTGCCTCTCTACAGCAGGTGGAAGACCTGTGCAGTACAGAAACCCTGGCAAGCATTGGCTGGCTGGATATCATTAGGTACCAGGCGTTTCCACATCAGTCACAGGGCCAGACTGTGGGCAGAAAGGTCAGCAGCCCAACCTACTGGCTTGATCCCAATCCCAACCTTTAACCCCATGCCCTGAGGGCAACTTCAGGACGCAGCCCCGTGCTCTGCTTTGCATCATGTTAATAATCCCCTTAATAATGTCAGCAGAGCTGCCCCACACCTTTTAACCCCCTCGAGGGCACGAACCCTCAGACCCTCAGTTAAAAGGTCAGTGCGGTAACTATTAAGCCATCCATCACCAACATCACAGCTGCCAGCTCTGCTTGTGCACCACAGGCATGGGGAAGCTTTACAGGCAGTGATTTTTGTCACCGAACTACCCGTCTGGGAGCAGGTTGTGCGCTCCATGTACGTCTCTGGCTGATGTGCCAGAACAGCAGCTCTTCCTGACCGCACACCTGATGCTGGGGTGGAGGAACACAGCTGGAGCACAACCAGGCGAGCAAGGAGCAGCACATCCCTGTGTCTGACGGATGTCTGCAGTCCCCTCGACAGCGAGGCACTTGTTAGGTGAAAATGTCTGGGAGCGAATTAACCCATCAGCCCTTGACAATCTGACCAGCGAGGGAAGGGTGTTGCTCCCTGGCCTCACGTCATCTTATCGACTCCACTTGGCTGATCCGAGCGTGCAAAGTGAAGCATGCACAAAGCTGTTTGCTGGGTCGTGGCCTTTGTCATGAGAGTTTTTCCATTTTTGCTGGAGGTCCTACAGGGTTCTTCAGAATGAGGCGAAGTCCAGGGATGGGGATTTTTATGCATGATTAACACATAGTCAGGTGTTTAAAGCAGACTGAAACTGGTTGGGCAGCAAAGTCAATGGGCCCAGAGCAGCAGGGATATGTGCCAAAGGACTCAGCATCCATAAGGCACATAAATTTTTTGGTTTTAATTTTTCTTTCCTATTTATACTCATCACAGTCTATAACGCACCTTATGACCTGCTGCCCCATGCCTGTCCAGTGCACAGAATTATAGGGTTAGCATAGCCGAAGGATCCTCTTTCAAATATACTGTCAAAATTCCCAAGAACTTGTTGAAACTTAAGACATTCCCATGACCCCACACCAGATCAGAGTGACAGATATTTTTAATCCAATTTTACAGAAACAATACGTATGGCCACCATTAGAAGTGTACAAACAGAATTATATCCCTCCTCTCTAATTGTAGTAGTGATTTGTAAAAGCACATCCTCCGTCGTTGCGTGGGAACAGGAGAAAAGCTACTGTGTTCCCTGTGATTCATTAGCTGAATGGGTAATGAAACCCTTCCAAGTAGCTGTTTCCTACACACTTGCTGACAGCTCCCCAGTGTAAACTGATGCTCTAACGATCTTCATCTCTAGGCATTTTTAAAGAGAAGCACCTATGTGGTAGGAACACACCGAGCAAAAAATTTCACCCGTCATAAAATAACTGCAAAACTTGAAATTCATCTCTTAGCACACCATAAACAGCAGAGACAAAACGAAGGGCAAAATAAACAGCTAAGAGAAGGAGCATCTGATAATGTTTGTGAAAATAAAGGAGTGCAGCCAGTTTTGAAGCGCTCAGAGCAACTGTCAATGCTTTTACACTTGTCCGTGGTGACTGGCTGGTCTTAACTCCTGGCCAAAGGCAAGGCTTGACTCTGCATCTGAAATTTTTCATTCTGGGTTTTTTTCCTCTGGGAAAAAAAAAAAAAAAAAAAACTTCTCTGCTGGGGAAAAAGTCCTTCTAGTGTGCTTCAGGTCGTGGGCTTAATTCAGAGAGACGGAAAACGCTTTCAAATTCATTTTCTCTCTAGCACTTGGAGGACCCTCATCTCTCCTATCAGAAAGAGCCTAATGTCTTGACTGACTCTTAGCAGCGATGCTGTGGCATTTTCCCTGCTATCAAACAGATCTCCATCCACCTTTGAAACAGCTCCAGAATCAGTATTAGACAAATGTGTTTCCGTCTTACCTATTCTTCAAATGATTTCCATCTCATGAAGGCAGGGGTGTAGTTTAGGACATGGGCACATTGAGCAGGACCAGTCTGGAAAATGTTGTGGGGCTGTGAGACCCAGACAGCTCTCGTGTGGCTGGGCAGGTCCTGGGATGGACTGCTGTCTCACCAGGCCTCAGGGTGGTCAATTCGTGGTGATAAAGTGTTATAAGATGCCGAAGGTAGAGAAAAGTTTTATTTTATTAAGTGTAGGAGTTAGGAGTAGGTTCTGGGGTGTGAGGTTTGTTGTGTGGCCATGGCACCTCTTAGCAGGGTGAGCAGGGAAAGGGGATTTGGCCCTGCTGGGACACAGGGAGCAAATGTGGATTTCATCCTGGCCACTGCCTTCCTAGAGCTGGTGGTGGCCACCCTGAGGTGGCCATGAGCAGGAACGGGATGGGAGGAAAGTCTCCATGGGGTGCTGCAGCTTGGGGGCAGATGAGCACTGAACTCCATCCCCATCTTCTGCCATCCCCCAGGCTCTGAGAACGAGGTGACCCAGGTGAACCGCTGCCTGGACGCTGCCAAAGCCTGCAATGTAGACGAGATGTGCCAGCGGCTGCGAACCGAGTACGTCTCCTTCTGCATCCGTCGCCTGGCCCGGGCCGACACCTGCAACCGCTCCAAGTGCCACAAGGCCCTGCGCAAGTTCTTCGACCGTGTGCCGCCCGAGTACACCCACGAGCTGCTCTTCTGCCCCTGCGACGACACGGCCTGCGCCGAGCGCCGGCGGCAGACCATCGTTCCCGCCTGCTCCTACGAGTCCAAGGAGAAACCCAACTGCCTGGCGCCCCTGGACTCCTGCCGGGAGAACTACGTCTGCAGGTAGGTTCACGTGGGTGACGTGGAGAGCTGACGGGCCCAGCTGGAGGATCGTGGTGGACGCATCCATCTCACCACAGCCCAACCTTGTAGGCCACTGCCTGAGTGATTCCCTCCCGTGGTCCATGTCCTGGTCTCATACCCTGATATGGAAGGCGCTGACAAACAGATTTCATAACTTTGTGTTGGAGCCTTTTTTGACCTCTCCTATCAGTTTTGGATTTGGTCCCAAAGACAGACCCTCTATGGGAATAGCTCCAGGAAGGTGCAAGCAAAGCAGGGACGCAGAGTGGGATCCATTCAGCCTCATGCATGCACACAGGCACAGACCTGCCCTAAAGTGCACCTCACATATATCCCCCTTACATGGTTTTTCTTCAGTTCCACTGTATTTACCCCTCCATTTCTCAAAAGGTCTTTGATATTCCAAGAGGTTAATCCACGTACAACCCTTCGGGTGGATGCCTTCCATCCACAAGAGATGTAAGGTGTGAGAGCAGCTGTACTACACCAGACGTGCAGTGATGCTCCCGGCCCAGTGTCCAGCTGTGGCCGTGAACAGACATCTGGAGAAGAGCGCAAGAGCAAGGCCAGTGTAGGAAACGTCTCCCAGTGCTGTCCCAACATCTAATTATTCCGGTCTTGGGGACTTCCTGAGCTGAACTCCCAGCAGCCATCCGCTGCCAGCACGTCATCTTTAAAGTGCATTAAAAAAAACTTGTATTTTCAGAAGGGGAGGTGAGGGTAGCAACATGCCGCACACATCCTTTTGGAAGGGTGGACTGGCATTAATGCCCTCATCCCTCTGCACCCAAAAAGGCTGCTAATGGACAAAAACTGAGCTACAGAGCTGGAGCTGACTCAGAAAGATGCAAAACTCCTGAGCCACACCAGCTCTTGCTTGGAGATTTCCCACAGCTACCTAGGGAACCCCAAATTGTGGGGTACTGCCCTCTCCCTAACAAGGCAAGTGGACCCAGGAGGGAAGAGGAGGATCAAAGGGGAGAGTGTTGCTTCCCAGGAGGCTGGAAACCATTTCCTGCAAGCAGCACAGCTGTTAATTATCTGGTTCCTTGGTCTCAGAATATATAATATAAAACATCCTCTAGAGACACGGTGGGAGCAAGGGGTTGACGTGTGACCCGGTCAAAGGCAGCAATGCAGAAACCACAAGGAGAGCCAGGAACAACACATCATGGCACTTTAGAGGAGTAAAATACTCCAGGCTAATCCCTCCTGTGCTGCTAAGCCTTCTTGCAGCTTCTTATCAGCCGTAACCTCTCAAATTTCCCCACTTGGAGGTGTGGGCTCTGCTAACATGAATGATACAAACACTGCAATCCACATCTCCCCCCTCCAAATAATACAGCATAAAATTAGTAAGTATTTTTTTGCCTGGCCGTGGCACAGGAGAGAGAGGTCGATGCTACATGAGGAACCTTAGGACATCTTACCTGGGCCCTGGCTGCCTGCCTTGTGGATCTGTATCTCCGGTAGTATGTCCTAACTGAAAGCCCCATGTGGATGTCTCAGGTATCCAGCAATGTCCAAATGCCACTGTATGTGCCAACAACTGAGCCACCCCTAAAGAACTGGGTGTCAAATACCTGGTTGGCAGCATGATGTACAGAGTCTATCCACCCAAGGAGTAGGGGAGCCACATGCAAGGAGCACCCTGGCACGTCTGAATGATGCACCTACTTCCTTGCATGGCCTGGAGGGTCCCAACAAGCCCAGGGCTGGGTCTCAAAACCCTTTTGTGCTGAGCCATTTGTTGCTTTTACCCAGACCATGCAAAACGCAAGGCACAACAGAGGTGAAAGGAGCACGGCATGCACCTCCTGCTCCACAGGCTCCAGAGAGTCCAAACCTCTCCTGCCTGTAGCAGAGGAGGTAGCAACAGCCACGATGATGGTTAGAGCACATCTGAGCCTTGGGGCATTGCCCTTAATCTGAAGACGTCCTCAGCTACATTTAGAACATAATCTTTGAATAGAGAGAAATTGGGCCAAAGTGATTCTCTCTCTCAGCAATTCAGTCCAAAAATGAAGGCTTAGGTCTCTAGGGGAAGTTAGTACCCAGAAGTCAGATAATGGCACTAGGGAATGAATTCCCTCGCTGCCTACAACAGCTCTTCCTCCGAAAATCAGCTTCGTACATCAGAAAACAAACATTTCTTCCAAGACTGCACCTTTCTTGCAGTCCCAGAGGAGGGCTGTAAAACACGACCTACAGCACCTATTCATTCTCCTCTCCGAGTGATTAAATCCACTTCTGGATTGCTGGAGGGGGCAGGAGAGAAGAAAACCTGTGATATTTATTCAAACTGGCTTAGCAACAACTGCAGCAACAAAAGAGCGTGTGAACACATCCCCTTCTGTGCAATCACATTCGACACTTCCAGTGTGCTATTATGTCCCTTTTTTGCCCCAAATATCCGTGCTGATAAGCCCCATTTTGTGCTTTCTTTCTGTCAGGTCGCGCTACGCAGAGTTCCAGTTCAATTGCCAGCCGTCCCTGCAGGCTGCGAGCGGCTGCCGGCGGGACAGCTATGCTGCCTGTCTGCTGGCATACACCGGCATCATAGGTGAGCTGGTCTCCATAATTCATGTTTCATACTTCATACTTCAGCTGCTCTCCCTCCCACCTGCGGGCGGAAGCATCACCTGTACTCCGGCCAGCTAAAAGCTGTGAGGATGGCGAGGTGGACATCCGAGACTGGGATCACACAGAATTGTTGGTCTTTCTCTCTGCTGTGCCTAGGGAAGGAGCCCAAGCCATGAGCATTGGGTAATTTTATGACAGCTGCAACAGAGGCAGAAAAAACCTGAACCCTAACAGAAGCTCAGGATGATGGGTTGACCCCGGGCATCTGCTCTGGTGGGTGTTCCCCCATCCCACTGCTGGTGATGCCCTGGGAAATCACTGTCCCCTGCCATCTCACTGACTTCAGATGTCAGATTTGGTTTGCAGGTGCTGCAGACCCAGCTGGCAGCTGTAAGCACAAGCACAGCCAGAGTCCAAAGAGAAGCACCAATGAGTTGGACTTTGTCCATCCCAAGGGATAAATTGACAGCTATTTGGGTCAAGATTTCATTCTGGTTTAATCCCTCCTTTGTTTTCTCTGACCATTCTGGAGGTTGAGTTTGACTTTTCTGGTGACAATATGACACAGGTTCACATATAATTTTTGAACGTTACTTGGGAACCTGAGCTCCCAGGAGTTGCCCCTTCCTTAGACTGATAGCCCACTTTAATCAGCTGAAGGCTTTGTTGGTGGAGGGGTGAAAAAAAAGGCTGCAGCTGCCACTCTTCTCCTCCCTGCGAGCAAAACAGAGCCGTGACAGCAGCACCCGAAGGGTTTCCTTGTGCTGCCATCACAGAGGGGCTGCAAACAGAGCAAGCCATGAGGGAAATGTCCTGTCCCCTCCTGAAATACCAGCTTTGTGGTAACACTTCTCATCCTCCCCGCAGGCAGCCCCATCACTCCCAACTACATTGACAACTCGACCTCCAGCATAGCCCCCTGGTGCACGTGCAATGCTAGTGGCAACCGGCAGGAAGAGTGCGAGAGCTTTCTGCGTCTCTTCACTGACAACATCTGTCTCCGTGAGTATCGCCGGTAATCCTCCAGCAGCATTGCCCACAGGCTGGTGAGGCTCCCTGTAAGAGTCTGGGGAGCGAGGACATGAAGGTGACCTAGTCCTCGGGAGGCTATAGGTGCCCATCTCGTGTGCCTTCAGCAAAGGAGCTCTGAAGGTCCTCAGGCATGCAGTTTGGGACAGGCAGCCAAAGAAAGCTGGAGAAAGGAGGTGTGTGCTTTCCCCTGCTGATGCTTTTCTCCATCTCTTTCTCACACAAAGAAAACGCCATCCTGGCCTTTGGCAATGGGACCTACCTGAACGCAGCCGTGGCCCCATCCATCCCCCCCACCACACAGATGTACAAGCAGGAGCGAAACGCCAACAGAGCTGTGGCAACCCTCAGAGAGAACATCTTCGAGCACCTCCAGCCGACCAAGGTAGGAGAGCCTGGCCCAAGGGGATGCCTGGCTGTGTCTGTGCCTGCTCCATGCCTTCCAGCCCTCCTCATCTCAGCTCCCTCATCTGCCCATGTTATTTCAGCTACGTGCAGATATCCAACCTCCCCTCCACCTTTGGGAGTCCCTCATCATCCTCTTCCTCATGCCCTGACATCTTCTTGCCTGACTCCAAGGGCTATCCTCTCCTATTTTATCCCATCCTTATCCTATCCTATCGTATCCTATCCATCTTATCCTATCCCATCCCATCCCATCCCATCCCATCCCATCCCATCCCATCCCATCCCATCCCATCCCTTGCTGCTCTCTGGCCTGTTGGTCACCATCTCCTTTCTTTCATGGGTGCTGTTGAGATATATATGGGTTTTCTGGGAGTACTGGGAACATCCCTGGGCTTTTCAGGAGTGTAGAAGGGAGCCAGGAGCACTGGTTCAGCTCCTTGCCCTGCTGGAGGGCAGCCACATAGGTTCAGACAAGCATTTCAGCTGCTGGAGGTCACACATTGAGGATTAACTGACCAAGGTTTGCTAAGCGTTGGGAAACCTCTGCTGAAAGGTTCTAGTCAGCAGCAAATTGTTAGTATCAAATTAATATTAAATTGAAATTATTCTAAAACAAATAACAGGGTAATTTACTGATGATGACAGTAATAAGCATTAAATATTTTATTATTAAGTAAAAAGCAATGACCTTGACTTGCCACCCACCAGATTAATCTTCAGAATGAATTATTTTACTGTTGAATAATTAACAGTGACCCTGATTTACTGAACATACAGGTAACAGAAGCTGCAGTTAAGTAGACTCTGAGGACCAAGCGTGGGTTTTGTGCTGGGCTAGCTGATACCTCCAGGGAGCTTCCACACGCAGGTTTTCAAAGACCTTTCCCTGTGTCTTTTGCTGCGAAAACACCCAAATCATCCCACTCCACTCTGTTTCCATTGATCATTTATGAGCTCAGGAGGTGCAGAGGTATCAGCTTCCCTCACTGCTTTTTGGGGCCTTGGTGGCCATGGGATAAATTCATCAGGCCAGAAACACATTTGCAAACAGAAGTTGGAGGTCTTGCTTCTGGCTGGTGGTCCCCAGACCTTAAAACAACTTTGGTGGTGGCCTGAGGTCCAGACACCACACTAAGATTTTTATCCAAGCCATCAACCACAAGCAACGGAGAAGCTGTGAACCTCCCTCATCATTGCCAGTCCAGATGGCCAACATGAACACATGCACCGTCCTTTGGAGAAACTAACTTGGCTGCCGGCCACTGCTTGGTGAAACACCTGCTGGCCCCATGCCTTCAACACCTAGGGGACATCTCCACCTGGAGAGGCCACCACAGAGGTGACTCCATGGGCTGCATGGATCTCCGTTGCCCACAGTGGGTGTTCAGGCACCCACCTTACAAAAGGACACGTCCAGCCAGGTGTCCAGACCTGCGGGTGCTATGCCCACGAGGTGACCCTGGTGCCACCAGCACCTTCACCACCAGCTCCAGCAGATCTGAGCTGACTACACGTCTAGAGCCAGGCTGAGTCTGGTTCTGAGTCTGAACACCCACAGGGAGGCTTCAGGGCTTGGAGACCCTGCATCTAGACCGATGAGGGGAACAACCCAGCTCCTCACCCCACGCTGTCTCCTTTCTCTTGCAGGTGGCCGGAGAGGAGCGGCTCCTGCGGGGCTCCACTCGCCTGTCCTCAGAGGCCTCCAGCCCAGCAGCTCCGTCCCTCCGGGCAGCCTCCCCGCTGCACTCATGGCTTCTCCCCACTCTGGCCGTGCTGAGCCTCCTGGTGATGTGAGGCAGGGCGGGCACACGCCAGGCAGTGACTCTCTTTGTGTTGGTTTCTCTAAAAAAACAACCAGACAAGTAACTTTTTTTGGGGGGTGGGCTGGGGAGGAGGGAGGGGATGGGAAGGAGAGGTGAGCGTGTAGGCCCTTCCTCCTCCTCGCCCGTCTGCCAATTTCTTTGGTTTTATACAATCAGCATTGTCAACAACCAGCTCATTCTTGGTCCTGGCCACCTTTCACCCCACAAGCTCGGTTGTTGTCTCTCCAGCTCCCTGCGGATTGGGGTGGAAGCCACAGACAATTCCCTTGGAAAAGCTGAAGGAGAGAGTTGAGTCAAGAAATGAGAGCTGCAGAGGAAAAGCTTTTGCCTGCCCCAGCCAAGAGGGGAAAGACTTTTGCTGGCTGAGCTGCCAGGAGGTTTCCTGGAGCCCTGCCTCATGGCATGGGGCCCATGGCAGGACAAGTCAATGATGTGTGGTTCAGACCATCTCCAGGGTTGGGTCTGGGACCCAAAGGGCAGCCCACCTGGTTCGGAGTGAAGAAACCAGAGCTGCTGGTGAGAAGGTGGTTGGGCTTGTTCTCCAGAAAGGATCCTGAAGCACCTTGGGGTGGTGTAAGTGGCCACACACCAAACTGGCTCCATGGTCCATCCATCCATGTGCAACAGGCACGCCTCAATAGCTGCCACCTGCCCCTCAGGCCCTCCTGTCTGGGAAACATGTCATATACCGATGGTGTTCAGGAAGAGACACGCGTGGTGTTTTGTTTATGGCTGCCTTTCTTCATGTCCCAACCCTAGCATCGCTATTTACTGATCCCGTGAGGTGTTTGGGGTAGGTATTTTTTCATTATGAAAGTCAGGGGCCGATGTCAGCCCAGTCCGCGCCTTCTCTGTGCAGAGTAAATTTGATCCCATGGATAGGGCTCTATAGGGGTGCAACACAGCCCATCCTCACGAGCTACCTGAGCATCATTTGGTCTGGCAGAGAGACTTCACTTGGGGGACATCATTATCTTTGCAAGGAAGGGAGAGGATACAAGAGGTTTGCTAGCTACCACCATGGGGACAGAAAGATCCAGCCAGTCTCCAGAAAAGTCAAGGCATAAATCACATCACCAGTAGGACTGCTGCAGTTCCCCTCCTTGAAGAGGTGGTGGAGGAACTCACTTGTGTCCAGGTTGGCTCATGAAGGACAATGGCCCTGTCAAGTGTCAACTGCTGAGCCACAAGGTGGTTGAAGCCAAGGCTGGTGCTTGACCCACCCAGAGGGAGGGACGGTGAGGACAAACCTTGCCCTGGTTGCTCAGGGCACAAGGAGGCAAATGTGTGGCCTTGGGATTTGTGATAGCTCGGGGGTCTTCCCCTGAGGAGGTGAGCTGAGGTCTCCCTGCGCCTTTCGGGGAGCTGAACCCCTTGCTAGATCCAGTCGATGAAGAAGATGGGAAGGAAGGGTGGGAAGGTTTCCCAGGATAAATGCTTACCCAGGTTGATGGCCACGGGGAGGCACAGGAGTAGCTCCAGGTTTTCCTCATGAGCTTTGCAGCAGCCTGTTCACTCCTTGGTTTATGCTTCCCCAAGGAACAACATTAGTCCTTTATCATACGGATGCATGGAAAGCTTAGCAGCAGCTGGCGTGGCAAAGTCCAGTGCTTTTTATTCCCATTCCCCGCAGAACACTTTCCATTGCTTTAATACTTAGACTTTGCTGAGAAACTGCAAAGGTGAGAAACCTTTGGGTTTTGGTCCAATATAAGCCCGTTCTCGTTTCCAGATGAACATCTATGGATGCACAGAAACCCTCCTGGCTGCATCCTCTCTGAAGGTCTGCACCTGGGAGGTCCTCGGGGCTGTAGCACCTGGCTGTCCTAGTCCAGGACCATGAAAAGGGTCCTGGAATATGCTGAGATCCAAGTTGTGCGTGCCAGGCACCAGGCTGAGCTGAAATGTTGAAAACCTCCCCTGCCAGGACGCTCACCCAGTGCCAGAAATGCATCTGGGGAGGTCGTGGCACAGACCCCAAATCCCTGACCTCCCTTCGGAGCATCATAGCCAGGCGCTGAGCTGCTGCAGATATTTCCCCCTTATCCAGGGCATCGGTGTCCCCAGCCAATGTGTCTCCCCAAGGAGAGCAGCCATCTGCTGCTCTCCTTGTCTGCCCTGCTGCTCCACGGTCCTGGCCTCAGCAAGGTGGGTCTCCACCATCCTTCAACCTCCTTGCAGGGGCTGAGTCTCGGGGTGGGGAGGTTACAGGGGGTGGCTGCTTTCCAGGAGTGCCCCCTCCTGCAGCTCCACTCTTGTGTCTTATCGCTGGCAGTGGTATAGAAATGCCCTTTCCTTTGCCCTTTCCTTCTCTGATAAACAACCAGCAGAAGCAGACTTTTCCTAGTTGGCCAGGATAGATGGCAAGCCAGCTTCACCTCTCCTTTAACGCTGGCAAGCTGTGAGATGCAGATGTGGACAACATAACACACTGCTAGGGACGGAGGAGACCTCCAGGGGTCACCTGCTCCATGGCCACGTCCCACGGCAGGATCCTCTCCGTTTACACTTTCTGGCAGATTTCTCTCGATCTGTTTCTAACCATTCCACTGACAGACGTGTTGGCATCTCCTCTGGATTTCTATCACGCTTTAAAGACTTTTTAGGATGTTAGCTGTCCCTAGGCACTGCAGGCCAAAGAGACTCTCGATTCCCATTGCGGGCTATTCTCATGTCCTCAGTTTTGGGAGGACGGCAGAAGTGCCCCCAGGCTGTGGAAGGCGACAGCCAACCCCCGTGGATCGGATCGCGGAGACTTTGCTTGGGGAGGCTGAAAAAATGGTAAAGGTCTGTAGGGATCCCTGCCAAAACCAGACAGTGGGTTTGTGTAAATGGGTGTCTGCTGGGGGGAGGGGAGGGTGTCTTCGTTGTGGTCTTGGTGGAAGGGTCTGAAAAGCAGAGCTGGTGTTGCAGGTCTGAAATGGCCTCGTTGTCCTTGTCCTTTGCCCTGTGCTGGGGATTTGGAAGCTGAACCCCCAAAGCCATGCCCCAGGCCAGCTCCTGCTCCCTCTGGGCTCTGGGGATGCTCCAAGATGAAGCGAGGCAGGAGCAGCGAGCCTCCACACAGCAGGGAAAGGCCAGCGGTTGGGGTGGGTGGTGTTGTGTAGAGATCAAAAATAAATAAATCCAAAAACCTGCATGAATTTTCCTGACCATTTCACCCTTTTTGCCAATATTTAATGTCCACTCTTTTCCTCCAAGTGCATTCACAAATGAAAATCTGCAAAAAAAAGACGTTTTTTGAGGAGTCCTTGGGGAGGTAGGAGACCTGATTACATCCCCCCAACATGAGGGCACAGACCATTTGTTTTCCCTTGTGAAAAGGGAATTTTTTGGAAGAACTTTCAACTCTTTTGACCACTAAGAAGAGAACTCCGGATCTTCATTTTTAAGCTTCTTGACGGACCACAGAAGCCACAGCAGCTGTTTGTAAAGGGAAAGGACTGAGTGAGCCGAGAGAGACAGGGAGATGACTTGTTAGGAATCACTCCACACCTGGGGACTTCCATAAGCACAAAGAAGAAAAATGGGGGGGAAAAAAATAATCGACCAGCCAAACGCTCTGTAGCCACTGAACTCTCTTTCTGTGGCATCGTTCGCAGTGGTTTGGCAGTTCCTCGCGTCCTGAAGGCCTGTGAGATGTTGTGTGTGTACAAACACCACGTCGTGGTCAAAGCAAGAGCACGAGCAGGGAGGGAAAACGGTGCTGGAGCAATAACCCCGCGGGTGGCAGGGTGAAACCGGTGTGTGTGCGCACCGAGGGGAGGATGGGTGGTGTCTGCCTGTACGACCGGGGTATAGCCTGTACTTAACTCTTCTGTACGAGTCAATATTCAAACATATCCACGAATAAAGCACACATGCATTTTCCTGACCCCCCCCCCCCCGATCCTGTGTACAGTGCTGGGCTGGCCGTGCCCATGCTGGTGCTCCGCTGGCCCTGCACCATAAGGGCAGCTGGAAGAAATGGAGGGATTTTGGGGGGGCTGGCAGAGACGTGGGGTTCCGAGCCCCTTTGCTTGGCTGGAAACCCAGCTCTGATTTACTGCATTCCAGCCAGGAGGGAGAAAGGTGAGAAACCAGCTCTGCCGAGGCACAACCCAATGGAGAAGCATCAGTGCCACCCAGGGAGGGGACACGGCCCCGTGCACATCCTGGGGCTACTGGTGCTGGGGACACGTGCAGGGCTCTGGGGGCAGTTTGGGGATGGTATAGCTCAAAGCTGGTGCCAGCACAGGAGGAGGGGAGGTGGAGGAGAAGGGAGGGCAGCAGTTCGCGTCGGCCAGGGAGGCGTTTGTTCGTGCTGCCAACATCTGTGAGCTATTTTTGGCATCTAAAAGAGAAAGAAAAAGAAAGAAAGAAATCATGTGGAAATTGATTAGAGGCAAATTGAATGTTTTCTTGCCAATTTTAGGGGAAAAAAAATATACAAAACAAATGTATATAAAATTTACATAAAAATGCCGAGTGAAATGCAAGTCGGTTCCTAAACACAAGGTGAGATCAAGGTCAAACCCAGAAATGTTGCACCTTACCCTCCCCAAAGCCCTGTTTGCTTTCCTGCATGTATGAAGCTGTTGACAGTGGGGGGGGGGGGGGGAACAAAGCCTGTGGGCTAGGGCTGGATTTGGGAACCTCTTTCCTTCCCACCCTGATTTCCCTGTCTTCCCCCCCTGCAGCTTGTTTCCAGGCTCCTGCCCCAGTTTTCGCCCCCCTTGTCCCTCCCCGGCAGCCCAGTCCCCGCCACTTTTCTCTGCCCCCACCCCAGTTTGGTTCACGGAGGTTTTGCAGACACAACGAAAATTTGCTGGGGAAGTTCCAGCCGGATGAACCTGAAATGTGCTGTGAAAATGCTGCAGGTTTGATGGATTTTCCCCGCTGCTCGGCAGGTTGCCGTGCGCCCAAGGTCAGCACCAAAACCCACCGGGGCCAGTGCTGAGCACCCAGCTCTGCCGGGACGTGGGGCTGGGCACCCTGCTGGGGGGGGGGGGCCTGCTGGGGCAAGGGGGAACCCGTGGGTGGCCTCAGTCTCTCTGGGTGCTGTGACCTGGTGCTGGATGAGGCCGTGGGGTGCCCACAGTCGTGGGCTGTGTCCGTGTTCCTGTGGGCACGTGCCGGTGCATCTGGTGCTGGTGTGATCGGGGCTGAGAAGCGTGGGGCTGGGTAAAACATCCCTCAAGCTGCCTCAAGTACACCAGTGAATTGTCCTGTGTTGGGGCAGAGAAGAGATTTTGGAGCAGGAGCCCCACTGAGAGCTGGAGGGGGCTTTTCCTGATCCCCACCTCCAGGTCAGGTATGTTTTGGGGGGCACTGCCTGTGCCCACAACCAAACCAAGCCCCGCTCCTTCCCACCAGGCGCAACAGCCCAGGGACAGGGACAGATGCTGAAGCAAGAGCAGGTGAAGTGCTTTTCCTTCACTTCCAGAAAAACAAACCCCAAACCCTATAACCTCTGGACCCCCACAGGTCAGAGAGGAGACCGGGCATCCCCAGCGGTTCGGAGACACCCACGGGTGGGACCTGGGGGGTGCAGCCACCCCATCCCTATTGCGCTGCGGCTGCAGACACAACAGAAATGAAACTCCACGGCTGTTGTACGAGCACTGCCAGGGGAATTTTAGGGCAAAAACAACAATTTACCATCCATGGAGCTGCCTTCATGTAAGCAGTGCTAATGTGCTGGTAGGGGTGGCTGCGTCTCGCTTTGGTTATTAAAATGTTGCCTTTCCGTGCTGAGTGAGGAGACGGCGGATGTTAGCCAAAGGGAAGCACCGCGGAATTAGCTCTGACATGAAAAATGGGAAATGAAATGAAATGAAAAAGGATCAGATTGTGTGCCCCAAGGTGGTTGGGACCATCGGATCTTGCTCTTTGGGTTGGGCGCAGGTTTTATGTCCCCTAAGACATCCGCAGTCCAGATGCCCAAGCCTGAGCTTGTCACTGAGCCTCTGTACTCCCCGAGGGGAAATCAGCCCTCCGAGGGCACCAAGGATGCCCACCGACCTCCGTGTTGGCCGCGGGGTGAGGGTTGGTGCCCCAGGAACACGTCGAGGTGCCAGCAGTGTGCAAGCCACAGGCTGGGGGCTGCCCCCATTGCAGGCATGGCATGGGGATGTGTCACTGTCATCATGATGGGAGCCCATCTCTGCACTGATGGTGACCCATGGGTCCTGAAGCACCCCCACCACCCATAAACCATAGACCCATCAGCAGGTCCCGCTGGCCATCTTGTTAAAAGATCTCCCTCACCTTTTTTATGCCTCAGAAAACATCTGTTATCATTTTTGTCACCCGATGCCCTGCTTCATTGCTTTGTTTGGACAAGAAACAAAAACAAACAAAAAACACTGAAAAAAATACAAGGAGAAACACAAAAACCTCCATAAATTGGTTTTGCCCAAATGGGGAGCTGTGTTAGCTGCGGTGCTCTGGTTTGTTTTTACACCTCCCCCTTTCCCACTCACGAAGAAAAATCAGATGTTTGTGCTTCCACCGTAGCAAAAGATGCTTTTTGTACCAACCTGTGACGTGCAACCCACCCAAGAGCTGCCTGAACCCCATCCACTCCTTGGGTGAGGAGGGTTGACACCCAGCTTCCAGCCCAGGCTTTTTTGTAGGGTGGTAAAATCAGTCACTTTTTATAAAAGACTGAAAATTGCCTTCCTTCTTTGAGCAGATGATTGATATTGAAGTGTTTGGGAGAGAAAAGCTGCAGAGCAAATGCCTCTCTGACTCCTTACCCCCATGCTAAGGGCACGTGGCAGTGCAGAGCATCAGCCCTGGGCTTACACAGCTCCACTTTCCCCCTTTCCCTCCCTGCCAACCTTTTCTTTGCTACAAGGCAAGAAGAAAAATCAGAGCGGGGCTGAAATATTGCCCCACACCTTTGCATTTCATCCTGCTGTCCGAAATGAGCTTAAACTGCCTTTAAAACCCCCTACCCCCTGCCCACTTCATTTCAGGTCTGGACACAGCACGCTGTGCTTTCGGAGCGGCGCGCTCAGCTCGGCGGCAGTTTCGGGGAATTGGGCTGCAGCATCCAGGCTTAATGCCACGGGATGCAGGAGCACAACGGTCTTAGGAGACAGCACCGAATGAAACCTTCATGGCTCATAAATGCCGGGTTCAACTCCGCTTCATCTCAGCGGTGCTTAGTTTCGAAGCTGAAGAGCGACATAAAAAGAAATGGAGGAGGATAGATTGCGGCTCGGCAGGGTCCCGGTCTGCACAACAGGGCGCGATGTGCGCGGGGTGGGAGACAAGAGGTTGCCTCGCTTCTGTGGGCATCTGGCATTCAACGAGGTTGCCAAATCGGCAGCAGATCCCCCTGGTGATCCAGTCTCAGGGGATGCCTTATTTTTTCTCTTCTGATTCAAAGGGGCAGCTTCGTGGGAGAAGTAAGAGTAAGGAGGGGAAGGGGATGAGATGTTTCCATTGGGTTTGTTCAAATCCTAAATGAGAAGCCCTGAGCCCTGGGACGTGCTGCACTCCCTGACCCCAGGAGGGTAAGGACCAGCTGTGTCACAGCAGCCAGGACCCCAGCACTGGGGAGGCTGCAGCAAATAAATTCCCAGACCATCCCGGGTGACGTGCCCGTTTTCCTCCACATTGAAGGACGCTCCGCCTGCCCACCACCCTCCAAAGTCAGCCCAGGACCCAAGGGGCCAGGCTCTCCCCTTGCCTGGAGAAGCAGGTGGGATGGTTTGGGATCACAAGGCACCGTGGGGACACGACAGCTTCGGCAGAGGACACGTCCTTCCTTCCCTCCTCCCAAATTTTGTACCTGGCACAGCCAACGCAGCCGGCTTGGGAGACACGAACACCTTGAGCTCCACCACGTGCAACTCATCCCAGACAAGTAACCTTGAGTTATTCCCCCCCACCCCATCTTAAAAAAGAAAGCAAAAAGGAGTTTTTAACCAGATCGTCTACTTTTTATTTCAGAGGAAAGATTTGCATTATTTACTTTTATTTATATACAGGTACTTCACATTTGTATTTAAAATGCACAGACCTCCCGATAATTTTCTCGTTCCTGCTTTAAATTAGCTGTTATTTTACAATACAAAAAATTATACCAAAAACTGCAGTCCTAAATGTGTGTATGTATAACACCCACAGTCCCCAGCGATGAAATAGTTTACAATACTTGCTCATATTTACATATGAATGCAATAAATGCTAAATTATACATATTAACAAACTAAGCTCAAGTCCGAACACAGATAAGAATTGTAAATAATTACAGAATGACAAAAAAAAAAAATCCAGAATACAATTAATTCAAGGATCCTAGTGTAAAGGACATTTACTGTGCACAAATTTCAGAGTAATATAAAACCTATTTTTATGTTCTTTTTGCTTTCCTTTTTTTTTTTTTTTAGAAAAAAAAAATGGACTGACTTGTGTTACACTTCTCCACAATTATTTTTCTTCTTTCTTCTGGTGAGGTTTGTGGAGCCGATGAGAGGTGTAGAGGAAACGCCTGGAGAGCTGCGGTCCCTGGAAGACGCACGAACAACGTCCACATGTAGTGTTAGAGCAATACGAACCCAACCAAACCCGCCCCGGTGCACAAGCAGAAAAAAACCAGCACGCAACACTCCCAGCACGGGCAACTCATCTCGTTCAAGCAGCTATCAATAGAAAAAGCATGAATTTGACAAAAATTGCCAATAGTGTGTCTGAAAACGAGGAGCGCACGCCTACCTGTCCCTTCCCTTTGCTCCCCCAGCGCCCAGGAGCGTGCCTGCTCCCTCTGCCCCTGCCCTCACCACGAAGCTCGGGGGGCTCTGAACCCCCCAAAGGCTCCTTCCCTTCCCCGCCTGCCCCTGTGGCACTCCAGGAGATGGCAGGGGAACAGCAAAACAAGCCCACAGCTTATATTATTGCATGGATTGCTTTGAAAGTTGCTCCCAGCACGCAGGGCCCGGCCTTTGCTTTCTCGCAGGCTCAGTGCTGACAAACCCGCATTTTGGGGGAAAAGAGGGGGATTTTAAGAGGGCACGGCCAAGGGCACGTGGGGTGGCTCTGTCCCCAGCTCAGGGTCTGATGGAAAAGCAAAAGCAGCCGCTGGCACGGCGGCGGTCACGGACGGAGATGGGCTGAGCGCCGCAGTGCTGGGCCTCGGCCTGGTTACGGGCAGGCCTCAAGCTTTATTTTGGCCGCTCAGGTGAGGGTCTACTTCATCAAAAGCTCGTTTTGGCTAACTGAGGGCCAGTGAGCCGAGCTGCCATTTTAAAACCATACCATAAACCCTGATAACGTGGGTTGGTAAGGATTTACCACAGAGAAAACGATGTTTCGGAGCAATATTTAGTGTACAAACCATCCCTAAGGAAACCTGCATCTACCAACAAGGGCTTTGTGGAGCCTGTCATGCCCTTACAGTACCATACTATCAAATTTGGGGACATTGTAGGCTATGACTTTATGCTGATCACAGGCATTAACCCATCACATACAGGTTTATTTTGGCATTTTCAATACAGCACATTTTAAGCCCCATGAGAGTGGCAACAACTCAGAAGCTGTGTCCTATAAATCTTCTTGTATCCAACACATCGACCCATATTGTGGCAGGGTCTCCTACTGCTCATCCTACAACAGTCCAGAGAAAAGTTTGGGCTAAAAAATGGGCAATGGCGAAGGAAAAACGTGTTTCTTTGGAGATCCAGTGGCACTGCTGCTTTCTAGAATAAGAGGGCCGCAACATTTCTTCTTGATTTTTGTAAAGGCTACTCTCAAAAAATGAAAACGTTCTGAGGGCTGAGACTTTGAATGCTGAATTTCAGCCAGTTATAAATGCTTGAAAATAGTGATTTTGAATGGAAATCACTGGCACAATCTTAATAGTAGAGGCTTAAACTGCTGACTTAATCCTCCAAGTAATGACTACGTTAGGTACATTTATTACCTGTCTTCAAGCGTTGTTTCTTTCCCTTTCAAATAGAAGAGCCTTGTTTTACTTCGCTTATACATTTAAGTGAAACGCATTTGAATACATAAAGTCAAGTTATGCCTCCCTGCTTTACACCACAAGATATCAGGAATATAATTTGATGTTTCTTTAAAGCTCTGGAAAGTTATCTAATGCTCATCATATGAAGAAGTTATTAAGACAAAACTCATACATCATTTAAAATGCATCAAAAATACATTCAATATTTTTCTGGTTTATATACACTTTAAATCTGTCAACGTTCGGCACACTACTGTATAGTTTATGTACAAGTGCAAAATTGGTGTGTTATTTTTCATTTATTTACAGATTCTCCCATGAAATAAGGTTGCTCTTGTCCCCCCTCACCTCCAAGAGAAACAACCCCACAAATCCTTCACTTCTGATATTGGCCCGGTGATAAACCACCAGCAGTTCTTCCCCCCATTCGTTCCCATCTTCGTCTCTATTTTACCTTTAAGCTGGGATGAAACTGTTTGCAGCAGAGATATGTATGAGAGTTCTCTTTTTCCCTCATCAGTATGGAGATAAGATGCAGAGCAGAGCTACATCCAAAAGGAGCCGTTTTGTTTGATTTATATAAATAAGTCTTGTTCCTCTATTTACATTTTTTTGTTGGTTCTGCTAATCATCAAAGTTTGATCATTTTTGCTTGTTTTTTCAATACCTGACACCTCGCTTCTGGGCATGTTCCTCCTTTTGAGACCAGACCACCCAGCTCTCTCTGGGGGAAAATCATCCCTGTCCTTTTGGTAACGTACAAATACATCACCCTTCCAGGCCTGTTGTTCAGAAAGCCATTTCCTTCCAGGAAAGCAACAGCTTTAAACACTGCTGAAATGCTGTCCTGAATACAGAGACTTAAGCACGAGAGTTTTCTCAATTTGGGTTGGCAGATCTCCACCCCAAAAGGGCCGGAGAAGCGGGAGAAGACGTCTCTGAGCATGAGGATGCACATCACAACTGAAAGCATGAGGAGTTAGAGCAGGGGAGGAATTGTAGTCCAGTATTACTTCTCTGGTACAGTCTACTCCAGGTTAGCCTTATACACATAGAAAGTTACAAAATATGTTCAGGAGATGAATCTGTCTGAGGTAATCTGTGCATCAGCTACAACTTAATTGCCTAAAACCCTTCATTCTGAAAGACATCGCTCATCCCTTTCCCCCCACCTCAATTTCTTTTCCCCAGAGGGAGTTTACACTTCTGGTATAGAAACAGATTGGGGAATATACATACAAACATATATATACATATGTATGTATATATGCATTTTTCCACCCTATTTTTTCCGCAGTTCTGTTGGATTTGTTAAATGACACAGCAGCTCAGCATCGTAATCCACCGAGACTGCTCGATCAGCAGGCTGTCCCCCGTCACCACTGCCCGGACACACACAGCAGCTCACATCTTTATTGCAATGCCGCGCTCCAAAAAGGTTCTTCGAAACACGCACTAACAAAAAGGAACAAGTGGATGATATGTGATGGATTACCAAAACGTGCACAAAAAAAGATGCAGTTACTCGGGTTGCGTTTCGGGAAAGGGTGCTACCAGACCAGAAGATTGGACAGCAGTTCCCTTTGGTCCCCCTGGTTCGTTGCTTCTGCCTGTCATAAATACTAGATGTCCTCCTCAGAAACGAGCAATCCAAATGGAACCACATGTACAGTGATTAAGTTACAATCTCATGCCTCGTTTGGCACATCAACATCATATCTCCACCACCACCACTTGGCGTGGTCCCAGCACCGCACCACATGCCCCCAGCGCGATCTGCTGGATCTCTGCCATCAGCGGAGACATCGCGCAGCAGCACGCACAGACAGGTACAGCCCCACCTTGAACCTCAAAACACAATCCCAACTAATTCACTTTAAAAAGGGCCAGATGGTTTGACACACCCTCCAAAAGCCACGCCTTTTTTTTTTTTTTTTTTTTTGCTCTTTCCAAATCCCTTCCTTACACCAAGCCACCGTCTTCAGCATCAAAGACCTGATACGAACACCCAACCCACACAGGGAACATCATTTAATCACGGAAAATTCACACCTGTGGCCAAGTGAAGCTGCTCTGCCTATTTTTTTTTCCTCATCCTCAAATGACCTCGCACCCGGAGTGTTGCTTTTTACACCCAGTAAGGAGATGGGACAAGTCTTGCTGCCAAGGAGCAGCGCCTCCGTGCACTGGCACAGCTCGGCTCTTGTCCAGAAAAATGGCCCGAGGGAAAAGGGAGGGAAAGAGGCCAAATGGGCAGAGAAACACAGAAGAAATGTAACGTATCTGACCCAGAACACAAACTGCTTCTATTAAATGCGCCGATGAAGCCAGGAGTTTTCTTCTGAGATACTGAAACTCTACTTTCCCTCCAGATATTTCCATCTGGCTGAATAGTTTGTGGGTCACGAAAATGCCATTTTCTCCTGACTGCACGTGACATATTATAAAGAGCACAGATTGCCTTGAGTGACATTCTCTCTCTCTCCGTATATATATATTTAAAAGGAACATAATTATGTTAAAAAGAAATGCGTGTAGTAGTCTCCTCACTCCCTAGATCTGTTCAAGTCTAGGCACTTGTGTGTGGTGTACTCCAAGTAGGTTAAGACTATGTAAACACTGAGTCCTTCAACAGCAACACTCAGCTCCTCCAGGTATTGCACTTGGTCTGAGCAACACACAACATCACCCTTTAAACCACCCTAGCTCTTGCCTTCCTGACGTTGTGGACCATAATTACTACAAAAAATTGTATCTGGAAGAGAGTTCCATTTAAATAATGTGGGAATAAACATATATATATTAAATGAAAAGGATGAAGATGCCTTGAAGACTAATTGTAGTGTTTATGTGTTGAGCTGACACCTGTAAACACTGCATCTTTTTTTTTTTTTTTTTGTACAGTTTGATAAATACATGAACTACAAAGCACTTTCCATGTATAAACCTGAGTGTCATTCATTGTACTACTGTTCTATTTACACTGACCATGAACGGTGGGGAACGGATGTTTCTCGACCTGCAATAAAATTATTTTACTTTAAACTCGAAGAAAACAAAGGCGCAATCTGAAGCCACGTGTCAGTAAAAACTTAAGTGGAGCAGTTGTCAAAGAAAGCCGACTATCACGTAGATGAGAGAAAAGGCTGGGTTCAAGGAAGCTGTGTTTTTCTGAGTGCTTCTAGTCTCTTGTGACACAACTTGAAAATCTTCCTCCTCCTAGGTGTTACTTCTCCGTTTTGTGTAAAACCCCATACAGTTTCTGATGTCCATGCATCAAATACAGGTTCCTGGCTGTGCAGGGGGCTGCTGTTTCCGATTTCGTATTGCACCCGATTTCTCTTTGTAGGCAATTGGCATCTGTTGTGAAATGTCCACCAGTGCGCTGGCCACAGCAAGACCTGAGGCAACAGAACAAAACAGTCACGGAAACAAATTCTTTCACTGCAGCTGAGAAAAACCTTCCGAGCCACAAAATGAATATTATTTTTTCAATTGTTCTTAAGAAAAAGCAAACTAGAAAAGCATTCTGGCTGAGAGATTAGACTCTAGAGGCTATTCTGAAGTAAGCTTTTAAATACTGCATGTTTTATTGAAAGCAACTGCAGTAGAAAAAGCTGGGAATAAGATGTGTGGGTATTAATGGATGTGACACCCGTGATATTAAAGGGAGGAGTCTTTCTCCGCACCAGTAAGTGTGCTAGAATAAATGCTCAAAGCACCTGTGCATGGAGGTTTCACTGCACTTCCCAGACATTCCTCATCTCTGCAATCTCCTCCCACCATATCCACGGATAAACCACTAGCTCACAGCCAAACAATCCCATCCCAAAGCCAATGAGCAACTTTTTAAGACCCACTGCTTAAAAATTTTAGATTACCGTGCTCTCCAGGCACTGGAAAAACCCCAGTTAAATCACAAACTGCCCAGCAGACTAAGTCTCAGCACTATGCAGTGAGTTTTAACTGAGAAGGGGCTGGGACCAAGGAGACCTTAAGCTGGATGGAGAAAACCTCATTGTCTGGAGCTGCCAAAAGCAGGACATGGATGCTTGGCAAGGACTTGATGTCCCCCTATGGATGGAGCAGGGAACGGAGACAACAGGCTGGGAGATGAGTTATTTTCATAAATAACTCCTGCAAACCTGTCTGTAACAGTTTGCGCTTTCTTCCCAGCTGTAAATTAAAGCGTAATCCAAATATCAAGTGTTCATCCACCAACTGACCCGAGAAATTGAATCAAACCTGAGGTAGGAAGCTAGCAGGGTCCAAGCCAGCCAGCTTCAAATCACTTGAGCACATCCGCACCAGCTGCGGTGTGGATACAGCAATTACTGCGGGATCAAGTCTGAAACCCTAAGGTGAATGAATCGCTGAGGCTGGGGAAGGAGCACAGAAGTTAATACCATGCCAGTGGAGACAAGGATGTTCCTCACCTGACTGTCCTGGTGGTGGTATACCCCCAAGTCCTCGAGGCAACCTCACGAACACGGAGAGAACGGCTGCTTTGTTGCCAAAGCAGGGCTCCAGAGCTATCGGCTTCGGCACAGTCTGCAGTGAGGGAAGGAAGAGGAGAAGCCAGTGTTACATGGTGTGTTGCACCCTCCCTCTTCCCCCAGCGTCATCTTTTTTTCAGATCGCACAAGCTCCAGGGCACGAACCGTATTTCTGCGCTTGGCCAGCTTCCAGCGCGTAGCTAGCAAAGCTAAACCCAACGTTGCTAACAATCAAAACCCTGGTCGTCATAAAAAACACATTTACTTAATAAAATCCAGCTATTAAGAAGTCAAGCGCTGCGCAAGGCTTGTATTTCTCCCTAAATTCAATAACGAAGGAGCAGTTTATGCCAAACAACGGGATTAAGCTTTCTTCTCCTCGAACCCAGCAGCAGCACTATCACAAAGAGCGGCACGCCGGGACTCGGGGGTTCAGCATCCATTTCCAGAGCTCAGCTCTACGTGACACTGCCCCAGCCCTGCCTGCATTAACACGGAGAACACCACCGAATTCCCAAACACTGCTTCCTTTCTGTTTGCTTTAAGCTGTCCTCATAGTCTTGCCTTTCATTTCTTTCCCATGGGGTTGTGTTCGTTTCCCAGTGCTCTCCTGGATTACTCTGGACAATGTTCTCCGGCACCTGGTTGCTCAGGGACCTGAAAGTGCTTTACAAACTCTGCTGGATCACCGGATCATCCTGTCCTTTTTGAAATTACAGAGGATTCAGCCGAGCAGAGGACTGCAAAGCTCCTGCCGCTGGATCTGGTTTCAGCGAGCAGCTGCACCAGGAGTGACCACGCGTTACTAAACCCTGTTTGAACACGACCCTTTCTGAACGTGAAGGTTTCACACTAACACTGCAAACCCGAGCATGAAACAATTTTCAGATAAAACGTGAATCGATAAGCATGAAGACACAACGGGCAGGCAGCCCTCTCCCACGCCAGAGGAGCAGCGTCGTGGACGCTCCCATTACACGCTCTACTCTCTGTTATTAGAGAGACAAAATGCAACAGCACAGCCCAGAAACCAAAATACGGTTTTTGCCGAGTCAGGCCCCGATCCCACCCACGATTCTGTGTGATCGGGACGTCGCAGCAGTAAGCTGAGAGTGCAAGTTTGAGCCTGGAAGCGCAGGTTCAAGGGACTGCTTCCTTTTGTTTCCCAGGAACAAAAAAGCTGAGATCCACTCTTTTACCTGATACACTCAGTGAGATCTGATTTCTTTTTTAGCATGGACAAGCTAAACTCTACCCTGGTGTTAATGAAATAATTATTGCTTTTTTCATTAGGCATAAGATTGTACTACTGTACTTAAACGCTCAACAGAAACTCGATACGATCCGAGACATTGAAAAAAGGAACAGGAGTCAAACGATTCCATTAAATTACTGCTGTGCTATAAAAAAAAAGAAGAAAAAAAGATGACAGCAAGCGAAATGAAACTTACAACTGTTCCCATATCTCATATTTACCGTAATGATTGCAACAACGATTAGTTGGTCCGTGCAATGTAGATAAATACCTGTTCTACAGACCAAGAAGGTAAGCTGCAGCCTGCCTTGTTTAGGACTGCAGATTTCTACATCTCCTCCCCACCCCCAACAAAGGGATCCGGCTCGACAAAACGCCTTCCCCACGAAGCATCCAAGCATACCCTTGTGCTACATCCCACGGGCGACTCAATTACCAGGGGTAATAATTACCAGGGGTAATGGGAAAGAGCACTGGGAAGGCAACTGCAGAAATGCAGCACAGAGGCTTCTGGCGCGGGAGCGGGCACCGAGCACAAAGTTTATTTTCATCCGGAGGGCACCAGGCACCTTTCTTCTCTGTACTGTGACAACGTGGGGTTGTAGGGCTGGGGCGATACAGCAAGTCCTCGTGCTCATCCCCAGCGTGGAGCAGGGGTGAGCTGCAAAGACCGAGGGAGTAAGACAGCAGAGAAGCGGCGGTGGGAGGAAAAGTACGAAGGAAGAACTGAAGAAGCCAAGAAGAGATCATCTGCTCTAATCTCTTTTTAATGTATTTGCTTTTAAGTCCTGCTGGATTAATCAGAACGCTCCTGCAGCTCTGCTGCTTCTCCCGCTCAAATTGTGGAGCGCGGCTCTGCTTCAAACGCGCTCGGGCTGGCGTGGCGGTGCTCAGCCGAACGCTCACGCTCATCGTCCTCCAGCCAACGCAGGCAACGGGGGCTTCGAGTGCCTCTTGGGGTCTCTGCATGCAGCCCCTCACTACCAAAGTGTAATGCTCTGCTTTAGAAGCAGTCACTCCTGCCTCTGCCGTCACCTCTGCCAGACCTTTCCAGAGACTCGCTGCTCCCGGCCCCCGCTGCTCTGACACCGGAGACTTTCCTCTACCCTAAATTCCTTCCCAACTCACGTCCTGCTGCGCCTCCACGTGCTCCCTGTGCCTTCCCCTGCTGTACATCTCGGCCCTCGTTGGGCTCATCTGAATGAGCGATGCTCTGAATCTCTTCTCTGAACACAAATATTCCCTTCTCCAGCTCTCCCAACAGTCCCTCTCCGCTCCTCCTCTGCTCTTTGGACCACGGGTGACATTTTGGGCCCCTGCAATGGCATCAAAGCATCCTGATCCTCCTGAACATGCTAAACAGGTAAGAAAGAGAATATAAACTTTATTATGCAGCTCTTAGTCACAGAGCTGAAGGGACTTGGAGGGTAATTTAGCTCGTCTCAGCCCCAAGCAGGATCCTTTCTCCTCCTCTGCCCTTTCCAACTAATGAACCCGCAGCGTGCAGCAGAAACTTTCATTACGAGTCCCCACGGGCATGATCTTTCTTTTTCCATGGGATTTTTAGCTTTATTTCATTCCTCAAGGTCACACGCCTCCCTCCTGTCTGTTCCCCTGATCCCAGCCTGAACCACGAAGAGCTCCCACGCGCGTGTCACTGGTGCTGGAAAAGTCCAGCCCGGGTGGCCAGTGCTGTCCCCAGGCGAGTGACAGCAGACCCCAGCCACACCTAAACCTAAATAAAACTCTGTTATTTCACAGGGCTGCCTCCGACCCTCATCCTGCAACATGTTTTTAAACTATCTGCAGTACCACGGATAGCTGGGGGCAGAGGTAAAAGAATTGCTAGTATTTCACCGCCTGCAGGACCCTGTTTCTATTTGTCATGCAAAGCAAGGACGTATGCTTTATAGAATGATGCATCCAGAATCTGTCAGGCAGTCGCAAGCTAATTTGAAAGGAATACACTAAGAACAAGATTATCTTGTTGCAGCTAATCCCGGTCTTAAATCTACAAGGAAAAAACAGTCTCGTGTCCATCAAAACCCAACCATTTCCCCGAGGCAAGCTGCAGTTAGGAACTGCAAAAGCAGCATGAGGAATGAAGCCCCGCAAATTTATTTTTGACAGCACCAGTTGGGGCACCTGCTTTTTGAACTGTGACTCACGGCGCATCTCGTCCCCGCGTGCGCGCTCGCCAGGCCGAAAGACAAAGCGCAGCCTGATGAAATGACTCACGCGCCGAGCGAGGGGGATGCCGAACACCATGCGAGGTCAGCCGGGAGTGAAGGGCATCCCGTGCCCTCTGCGAGATGCACGGCAGCCCAGCGCTGGAGCCCGGGGACTGTATTCTGCAGACACGGAGGAGAACACGCAGCTAATTCAACCAGCAACTTCGTGGGTATCTTGCTCGAAGATGTAACCCACAGCTGGCCTTGCCACGAGCCTGCTCGTGTTTTGACATGACCTATGCAGGTGTCACCATGGCACAGAGCAGCTAGGGAAGGGCTGGCTGCCTTCCTCAAGCTGTATTTTTGTGGGGAGACCCAAGAGCTCGCATCTCCTCTCCTCCTCTTCTGAAGCCTGTCTCCCTCCTGCCTGGCTGCCGAGTGCTCTCGTTGAAGACCGAAGCTGCTTTTCCACAAGGAGGTTTGGAGCGGGTTTGGGAACCAGAGGTCAGGTCATTATAAATGCTCGTGCTTCAGTCTGACAGGTGGCTTTTAATGGCCCACTTTAAAAAAAAAAAAAAAAAGCAGATCTCCAAAGTTTGTAACACCTTTCATCAGATGGTTAAAACCAGCCTCTGCCAGAGACTTTCATCTAGAGTGTTTTGATAAACCCATTGTTGAATTATATAAAGCAATTCCTTTTTTATTGAAGGCTTAATGGCACAATAAAGCACACATTATTCAAATCTATGCAAATAAGGTGCATCCCTCAGACACTTGGCACACGATGAGTGCTTCGTGCAGAGCCTGAACAGCAGCGTCCTGCCCAGGAGGGGGCACAAAGGGGAGAGGCGAGCCCAGCTGCTGGAGCGTGTGGCCGGAGAGGCAGCTAACGGGGTAAAAAGATCTCACCTTGGCTGGGCCGGGTCGATTCGGACAGCCAAATTGCCATCTGATAGCCCGGCAGAAAGCAGCCGTGCCCTCGGCTCGAGCAGAACAAGCTTGCTCACAGCTCCCGGGCTCGGCAGCACCAAGAAACGTGCAGCCAGGAGGCTTCTGGTTGCGATGGAGGTCAGTGAAGGGTGCTGACCTCGTGCTGATCTGTGCTAGGAGCAGACGACTGCAGCCTCCTGGTTTATCTCCCAGGCACCTTCCCCTAAAGCTACCTCCCGTCCTTAAAGCAGTACTGTGACTGTGCGACCCCTTTGTGCAGCTGATGGCCTGAGCCCTTCTCCTGCAGTGGACTTGGGCTACTCTTCCACGCCAGCAGAGCTACAATAAATAGAAACAGCGAAAAAAAACTAGAGATTGGGGTACTGCAAGCATCAAACAAAGACCAAAAAAGCAGCAAAGACCTCTCAGCCCGGTGCAGAGATTTAAACACCCTGTAAGAGGCAGCAAGGTGTGCTGCAGCAGCCGTTTCTTAACCAGAAAGCTCTATGCCAAGTTTTGCATTGGGCAATGCCTGCAAACAGGGACTACCCTATTTTGGGCCAAAATACGACGTTAACGATATTTTACTAAGTAGTGACACGACCCCATTGTTTCTGGGGGCAGTGAGGATCTATTCACAGCAATTTTCCCCGGATGACTTTACTGGCCAAAAGCACCACCAAAAAGCCAAGAAACTTCAGTTGTTTACGAGTTTTGATATATACTTGATATGCGCAGAGCTTAAACAATTACAGACCTTAAAAGCTGTAAGAGAGCTCTTAGGTCATCTACTTAGGCTGCCTTCTCCAGCAGTATGTCCTGCACACACAGTGCTTTTACCAGGCCTTTTGTCGGGGCTGTTTCTAAGTGACCCAGGTGTGAAGTGCGCCGCCAGCTCCCTTGGGAGACAATTTCACAGCCAAACGCTTTTCACAATCAAGTTCCATTGTACAACATTCCACCTAAAAACTCTTTTTTTATTATTATTATTTCGTGTCATTATTTCTATTTATGCTGCTTATATTTGACAAATTCTAAAGGTTAATAATATGTCACATAAAACTAAAGGCTAGAACAATAAATAGGCTGTGCAATTTAAAAAACACAGCGTCAAATTTCTTTAGGTTCTGTAATACACTGCCAGCATATTGTTTCTCAAAATGTATAAAAATACGGTAGGGACGTTTTTTTCCTTAACACGAAAACATATTTCTGCGGTTGGATCAAATCACTCTTACATGGTTTTCAATTTCCAGTGAGGAAATTAAAATAAAGCAAAAGTCTTATGGTGGGGGAAGAGAAGAGGACCATTATTGAAACAGTTTAACTTTATTGTATGATTTCACTTCTTCAGATGATTTCACTCTGTAGAAAAAGGGTCAAATTCCATTTGCAAGTTTTTAAATTGTGCCATTAAAAGCCGACTGAACATTTGTAAAAGAAGTTACAAGCAATTTTCGATAAAAAATAGAGCATTAAGTTTTAAAAATCATATTCTCAGGGTAATATGTATGTCTTCCAAGATAGAGACGAATGAACTTCCAGCAACAATTTGCAGTAAACGAGTCTAGATTAAAAATTTATATTTACTTTGCCCCTGATATCTACCTTGGAAGCGACACAGGGGCTGGGGAACGGAATCGCTCACCGCTCTGCCACGACACTGGGTTCCTGTGTGTGAGGAACTAAATAAAAGTCATATTCAAGCCTTTCAGATGAATGCTAACAGTCTGAAATTGAAAACACCCACCCAAGCACCCTGCGCTCCCAATACCTGGGAGCATACACGCAGCAGCCCAGCGTAATGGGGCCCGGAGGTCGCCCCCATTGCCTTGAACAACTATTTTCTATTTTAAAATGCACGTTGTCAAACTGGCAAAGGCAAGCTCCGAGTGAGGGAAAGGATTTCGATAGGCAAGTTTATATTTCAAAAGCAGTCACCCTGAAATGACAAAACCCTCATGTCAGAGCTGTGAGCGCTTCCATGCACGTTTGCGACCGCTTGCCGTTCTTTTTCAGCTCCCTGCTGATGCCCCAGGGAGGGGATGGGATGGACGAGGCCACGGGGATCAAATCTGGGCAAAAACACACACGGCAAATAGTGGATATTTATTTTGGTTTTGTACGGGTGGAGAGGCAGGATTCTTTTGCTTGTTCTTTTCAACCACCAGGCTGGTTTTTGCACGTGAAAAAGTGCAATAACAGAAGGAAGGAGGACAGTCAGACGGAGACTGCAAACACAAGACACACACAACCACTACTTGGCATAAAGGAATGCAAACAGGTCCCCTATAACGTTTTTGGGAAGCTGCTGATATTATCAGAAGAGACAGTCGCTGGCACTAGAGGGAAAAAAAGAGATTTAAAAACCTTCTGTAGGGAGCTTTGCACTGCTTCCTCTCCCTCCAGCAAACTCCTCCGTATCAGCTAAAATCGGGGTCTGTTCTGCCGAAAACTTTGCAGCCTTCAAATCTAAATCCAGTAAAATCTCAGCTCAATTATCAGCCAAATATTCCCTAAATACGAGGCGGGCTTAGCAGCTGTTTGTGCTGATCTCCTGATAGGCCCCTTCCAAATATTTACCACGTGCATGGAAACGGCAAAAGTTTTCCCCAAGTACCTGATTTTGTAACAGAAACCAAAGCGAGGTTCCCAGCCCTAGTTAACTGGAAATAATTCATTAGGCGAAGGTTTTATCATCTGTTTTTGTTGTTACTTCCTCGGGACGGATCCCAGGAAGGCTCTATGCGATGGCAGTGCAGGTCTTGCCCATCTCCGATGCCTGGATGACGGCTCCCTGCCCACCGCTGTCGACTCCAAGCTTCTTGTTGCAAGGGGATCCTACACTTTGCTATGAATTATTAGCAGGTGAGCCAGCACAGCCAGGATTAACACCAAATATAAAGCACGAGCTGGGATATCACTTCTGGTGTCCCTCGTCACCCTGATGCAACAGGAGGGATCCCACGATCTGCACACGGACCGTGTATAACAAGTGGAAGTGATTTTTGTGCTTTTTTATGTTCTTTTTGTCCTTTTGTAAAGACAAGGAGACAGCTACACGCCAACACGCTCTGAACGGCTTAGCGTTAATGCAGGGAAAAGCTCCCAGAGCCAGCAAATGTGAGAAACCCCGGAAATAACACATAAGAAGTTAAATTGCATTTCCAAAGGCAAAGCTCACAAGCCCGAACAGCCCGTGTTAGCCAGGTCAGGTGGAACACCACCAGCCACCAAGGCTGTGTGCCGACCACCTCAGAAACACGCCACATTAGATTAGGATTACCCAGCTTAATTTTCACCCCTCGATTTCATCCCCTCCCTCCAACCATTATCCTTTTGAGACTCTTCAAAGAACACCTCTCCCTTTCAGCTTTGAAAAATCCGAACCTGCTCTGTCCCCACCCTGACACATCTCGATAGCACAGTCGTTTTTGCTTAGGACTGCTCCTACCTCCCAGCCCATATGCACTTGCCAAGCCTGCCACCCTTCCACATCTGCCTGCTTGCCCAAGGACTCCCCAACTCATCTGGGTGACCTGCCAAAGCAGGAGGCTCCGTGCTTACCATGCTCGTGTTAACCCAGCTCATTTTAAGTGAAATGGGGTGGGAGGCTGGTCCGTCAGCAAATTTGATGAACAAATAATGGGTCAGTAACATGGAAAGCGAGGTGGAAAGGAGCCACCACGAGCAACAACCAGAAGAGGATAACAGCCCTAAAACCCACCAACTGCTGGGCCTTTAGCTGTTCTTCACCAGGCTTCTCTCATCGCCGGAAACAGAGCTACAAGTAAAAACGAAGGTGCCATGTAGCAGTGATGGAGCTGGATGATGCTTATCCACATCCAATATTTTATTATTTTATTTTTACCACTCCTCACCGCGACGGTACCAGAGCTATCGTGCTTGCCACAGGACTCCTCACCGCTCCTCCTTACCGGTGGTTACAACCCCACTGCAGTGTGAAACGAATTTAACAAGGGCACCGCTCGGATGTGAAATACAAGTAGGCTGAGGATATAAATCTGTGGTATCCCCTGCCTGCTCCTAAATCAGCCCACCACTACATCTCTGTACTTCTTGAACAGATGGGACCTTCTGGCAGTCTTTAAACCACTTAACAACACTCTTCTGTAACAAAACAAACTAATTACTAGAGAAAGATGCTATTTTCCATCAAATTTCTGCTATTTTTATGGAGTCAGCCAGAGCTGATGTCTGATTAAGGACTTGCAGTGAAGCTATTTTACCTTCAGAAGGCCAGCACAGCAGAATTAAATGCACACCCGCACGAAGGTACAGAACATGCCAAAAGAACTTCAGCAGGATTTTGCTCACCGACACTTCTCTCCATTTAGGTACCTACAAATGCGGACAGCCTGTCGATCGCGGATGCAAAGATAATCATCTCTAAGCACTGGCTTTGCACGTCGCATCCCTAAACACAGCACAGCAAGGCTGCTCCACGGCTCAGCTCCACCAGGCAAATGCTTTGTTTTATGAGAGTGTTTTTCAAAGCCTCTGAAAGCTTCCAAGACAATTCTGTCTGACTTAAGGATAAACTTCCCTAATGAAACAATTTTCTTGTTGATCTTGCAGGTGTTTTGCTCAAGCTAAGCATTTGCTTGCTATGCTGTTATATGCTTTTCTTGGGAATCTACAAGTGTTAGCTTCATTCCGTTACCAACTCAAAAATACCTGGGAATCACTGTAAAATTATAAACTTTCCGAATTCTTACAGGAAACAGTCTTCTAAAAATCACTGCAGAGAGCTACAAGATTTGGCCCTAGGTACTCAGGGATGTTAAATACTCATCGAAGAAATTACAATAGGCAGCACCTCAGAATGCACGAAAAGCTGCAGAGAAAAGCCAATGGTTTTTGTAATAACTAAACAAATTTAGTGGTAGATTTGTGATCCACTGGGTATTTGTTGTGCGGGAAATAAACCAAAGCAGCTAGTTACGTGTTGCCTAGCTGCAGACTATATTATGAATAGTTTCCCTGCAGGTAAATCATTTTCTATTACTTCTAAGTACCCCAGGAAAAATACTAATTGAAAACACAGTTCTAATACTGTCCAGCTGGAAAACATTAGCTTAGGATGGAACTAGCTTGACACTGGCTGCCAATTGGCTATGTACAATGGAAAAGGAAATTAATCTCTTGCAGACAAGACATCCCATTTTCCAATTCTACTTTGTAACCCTCAAATAAACACATTATTAACCACAGGCTTTGATTCACATGGGGAAAGGAAAACATCAATGCGTGCCTGATAACGCAAGGCTGGATTTCTTGTACAAAACGAAAGCTCTCCAAGTTTGACACCGCGAGTGGCAGAGCAACCGGAGAACGGCTTATGGTCCAACAACTTAACAGCATTTCTTCTCACTCCTTCCTTGGCTAATAATTAAAGAACAGATAAAATGAAAAGAAAAATGCAGTTCCACATTTCTGTAACAACCCAGCTCATCTTCCTGCAGCTCCCTCCTGCTAAAAGTTTTTCTCACATGCAGGCGGATAAGGGATGAGAGAAAAACACTGAAGTTGACCTCAGAGATATCGAGACTGCTTTTTCACTTCTAATAAAATGCACTTATACGCAGCATCCAGCAGGTTAGGCAGCCTCAGAGGGACCGTTCCCCATGCTGCTCACAACCTACAGGTCTCCTGCACCTCCTCTCCTTTCCTCTCAGTTTCAACTTTGCTGAAACACTCCAGACTTTTATACATGCTTTCATCCCCTAAATAAATTCTGCAAGCTATCGGTAAAATAAATTAATTAAATAAATAAATAAATAAATAAAATTAGCTTCTCTCCTTGTCATCGAAAAGCATCCTTATTCTGCACGTAGGTCTTCCAGCAGATGGAGTTACCTGCTGGCACAATAGCCCATGTCCTCTCTTTGGCTTCTGGTTGCCGCACACACTTTGTGCCATTTGCCTGAATTAGACTGCTTCATTTTTGTCTGCAATGGATTAAGAAGCATTTGCACGCCTTGCTGAATTATCAGCACAGAGGGTAATTAGCAGTTGGTAACAATTTCTGGGTCTGAAAAGGGACATATGTCCATCTGTCCACAGTCTTACTTATTATGCTTAAAATTGGCTTCTCCATCCCTTCTTGAGTAACCCAAGGAGGTCAGACAAGTGAGACATGGACGATGACGGCAGACATGGGAATGCAAGGAAATATAGCTGCTAGTGCCAGAAAAACAAAATCCTGTCTGCGGATGCACTTCAAAGGAGGTTTTTGCATTCCTCTAATCAAAGAAGAAACTGAGAAGAAAATAAAAAGCAGAGAGGTACCGAGGAGCAAGGGAACAAAAAGCTCATATGAAAAAGAAATAAGCACTGCCAGCTGAACAAGAAGAAAAATAGCACACATCAGAACAGCAGAGATCCAAAGTTTAGCATCTTCTCTGCAGTTTTTTGAGCGTGGACGAACTTGTCAGAGATCAAAAAGTTTAGGACAGTTTTGTTCTGGCCTGATGCTATAGGGGAGGTGTTTTTAGTTTGCTTATTTCTACAAAATTAGTGTGAATAATGGAAAGAGGGGAAGGGAAATGCCCAGACAGACTGCAGCCCAAGACCATCAGCACCACGAACAAGCACACAAATATGCCTCCATCCCAATGGAAACAGCCACACGCATCCTACAGCTTCTTCAATGAAGCAGTGAATAAAAGGCTCTAACATGTTGGGTGACAGCCCAATTTTACAGGCATGTATTTCAAAGTCTTGGTGAGCTGTCAGAGGCCAATGGTTTCCAATCTCTATCATCCTCAGGACAAAACTACAGAAGTTATACAAACAAATTAAAACTGAATGATCAGGAGTCTAACGAACGTCAACAGGGAGTATGGTCACCCCGGACCTCCAAGGAGAAGTCCCAGGCACAGGTCAGCTTAGGTGCCCAGTCAGTCCACTACCCCAAATTACTGAGTGCCTTTGCAAATTTTACTTTGTTTTCACTACCTGTGAAAGTTCCTATCTGCAAAGCAGGGACACTAAACCCCTAGCTTTAGAGAGGTAGTGATGATTAATTCATGAAGTACTCAAATATGGAGCAGTCACAGGAATCATTCAAAGCTTGGGACAGAAGGTTTGGATGAAATACAGTAAATAACCAGGACAAATAATGAAACTACAACAATATATTGAGAATCTTTCTCTTCTAGTCTTCCATTCAGAACATGCTGCATGACAAGAACCAGGTGGAAAAGGTACTGCAGCTTGCCATGAAAGACTATGTTCACATGTATGCAAAGAAGAGCTAAGGCTATAGAGGTGACCTTAAATGTGACATTTCCTGATGCTAAGGCCAAGATTTGAATACGAATATCCACCAAACAGAGGTTCTGGGGTCAGACTGTTTTTCTGTGCTTTATAATATTTGAATTGCACACATTTTTGATAGAAAAGGATTACTTGCTTTCTTGCCACAGTAGCAGAAAGTGAGAAACTTTGTGCCTGAACTAATGATGAAAACTTCAAAGAACTGAAGTCTGAATAAAATACAACAGCTACTTCAGACAGAGGAAAAAAATATCAATGTTCTCAAGTTCTTAACTTTTCCTTTTTGAGTACAAGTCTGCTAGTGAAAGCATAACATTAAAAAAGATCTTTTAATTTATTAGTCTCCTTTTAAACCTGCGTTTCCTAAAAATACAATGCGCTGTGACTACGAACATGCCAGACAGGTTTTAGACAATGATTTCTCCACACTCCTATTTATGTATCACAAGATGTATTTGAAAATGTATTTATAGCTAGAAATATGTTGATACTATTAGAGTACACAGACATGATTATATTCCTGTTTGATTTGAGAAATCGCAGAAAAATGCTTTCTATTTGCAGTACCTATAGCTATTTCTAGCCAAATGTTCTACCGTGTAAAACCGCATTCTTCTCTATTACGAGGCATAAAAACTAACAAGGCAAACACAAAATCTCATACACTACAAACAGCATAGCTCTTAGCTAAACCAGCTCAAAAGTTGTAAACATAGACCTGAAGGTATAAAATCAAACGAAAACGAGATCTTTTGGCCCTCAGAGACTTATAGTTTCTCACAGATATCTAACAAATGGAGATTTTTGGATTATTGCATTAACCACAGTTTAAAACAAGTATCCACAATTAAGTATGGTGAGGACCACCCTAAAGCACCAGCTCTCACCTTTATGCTTCCCCCAATGAGATCTGGCGGTTCTTCATCTGTTTCTAAGGCAACGTTGATGGAGGCGAAGGGGCGACTTGCCATCTGTTGCATCTCACGGAGTAGTTGCTAATTTAATAAACAGAAAAATATTATTATTATTTTATTGTTCCAAAACAAAGATGAAAAACCACGCATCTGAGAGGTTCTGCCCAATGCAAAGGGATATCAATGAATACGGAAAAATAACCTCCTGGTGTTTTAACAGGATTAAGGGTACAGATAATTGTAAATATTCACGTTACTACAGTTTAACAAGTCATTGCAAGAAAAGCTGTACAGCACCATCTTAGCCTGACTTGCTTGCGAAGGAAAACCCATCAACTTAAGTTACCGTAAAGCAGCTAATTCCTTTTCAAGCTGCGATCCTCTAGCTGTTTGCCATCACCTGTCTGGGGCATAGGAGGACTCCATAAGATTTGCGGGAACCATTTTAAAATTAAACTAGCAGCAGTCCATAACAACTGTAAGAAAGAATCTGACGTTTCTTCGAACAGCACTAGCAAAATGTTGTCAGGTGGCTATTGAATAATTATTTCTGTTTGCTTCTTTTCTAAACATAGCAAATGTATCAAATGACAAATACGTCCTTGCTGCAGTATGTTTTATTCCAACAGAAAACATTTTCCTGAGCAAATCCCTGCAAGCCTTCACAACACAAGACATCTTTTATTGTGCTCTTAAGCAGTTTTAAGCACTATGATGCAGCTCCCTTTTCTTAAGGAAAAATAACGTTTCCTATAGGGCTGGAAACAGCATTTCAGTTGGAGCCGAGCTGTGGACACACACTCCTGCTTGGTTTCGGCTGCTAATCCCCTACACCAGCAGCAAGCTACACCACCAGTAACTGGATGCAGAAGCCACGACCCTAATTCCCAGAAGCAATGGGTATGATGTGTCTCAGTGCCCCTTTTTAATAAGGGGAGAGACGTATACCTTGTATAGCTTGTAAAAACCAGCAGTCTCACCCTTAAGCACAGCAAAGTGCCTAACCCCACCTGTTGTTTGCAGCATTATGCAATTAGCATTACTACAGAGCTGCAGCAGCACTCGTTATATTCTATTTGTAAGGTGGATTGAGGCTCTCCCAAATGCCTTGTATACTACCACCATCCTCAGTCCCCCTTTAAGCTTGGGTGATTTGATGCTTCAAGCCCTAACTGATCATTTATAGCACTAAAGAAACCACCCCCAAAGGCACTGTGCCCCCGGTGACCCATGGATGCTGCGTTGCACACACCCAGCACAGCAGAAGAGGACACTGGTCTCTGGAAGACCAAGAGAAGCAAAGCCCATCAGAGCAGATTGTAGATACTGTCACAATCGAAAAGAAAAAACCCAATAAATTCACACAAATGGAGCTGTACTAAGTATTTGCAAGCAAACTTGTGCGGACCTCACACTTGGGTAAAAGAAGTCGAGGAGTTTTCGAATATTTAAAGCACACCAGCAGATTGCAGACTAAAGCAAGTGTGAAACAGATTGCTGGGTTGTTGTTCCTGCAATTGTCCCCTTCAGCTATCATAAAGCGCTTTGTTTAATAGCTATAAAACCAAAGAACAAGCTGTCCTGATGAAGATGTCCAGGAGACTTACGAACTGAAAGCTATTAGCTCTTTTGAAGGAAGTTCAGTTTACTAAGGCAAATGTGCAATTTGGCAACATGACTCCTATTGAAGTCGACAGTAGCGTCAGGAAATAAAACCCCGGGCAGGGCTGCGAAAGCTGAGCTGCCTCCGAGTGAGCAATGGGAAAAGCGGTGCTGACAGCAATATTCCTGCTTGCATTTTCTGAACTGGAGAAGGAGAGTCATCTGTTTCAGGGCTGCCCCAAAGCCAGCTGCCGCTCAGCACAACGGTGGCCAAACCTGGTAAAACCAAAGGTCCAGACTGTCACCAAACCAGCAAAAGCCTCAGGGAGAATATCCTTCCCCTAACACTGCTTTCTCGTGTAGCAAAAGCCATGTTACAAAACCAATTCCCTGAAAATTAAGAACAAATTTGAGAAATAATTGCTCTGGAACCAGAATGTCACTCTTTCCCCCAAGGCATACGATTGCGTGTTTAACCTATGCAAGAATAGATCCTTCAATATTTGCTTGGTGTATCAAAATTTTAATTAAAATGTGTTGTTACGTTGCAAAGGAGAAATTGTGGCACTTCCCTAGTCAAGATGCGGAGTATGTCATTAGAAATCAGCAGCAGGTAATGTCAAGATACCCCCTAACCTGCCTCACCACCATTCCTGATCATTTGCTTTCTGAGTTTTAGAATAATTAACCTGAATAAACTTCCAAGCAAAGCTTTGGTTTCTAGATCATACAATTAATAGGACAACCTGGGAATATTTTTCAATCACCTTGGTCTGAAGAGGATCTTAAAGGCAAAACATTTGACAGGCTTATAATAAAAACACATTAAAAAGCGTGTACAGGAACACACCGTGGACGTTTAATACTGAAGGAAGCACAAACTTAAAATGAGAACCTGTACAACTTTCATCTGCATGGATTTTTTTCATGGAAAGAAGAGCTTCATCCCGGTAGTCCTTTATGTTCATACCCATGGAGTTAATCCACGATGAAGCGTGTGACTGACAGGAGCACTGCACCCGAGGGTGCAGGGAAACCGTTCCCTCTGTACAGCAGCACAGCCGCTCATGCAAAAGAAAAACAGCCACCCGGGTTACCAGGTTAATTGACTAATATAACCTGTGCTGTGTTTTCTGACAGGAAAAGCCTGAACATTTTATTTACAGTAATAAAGCAGTCACTGGTTTCTGTATAACTGTCCTGCTACCATTAATCTCAGCAATTGCCCCCTGTGGAGCCTCTTTTATGAGCACAGGGCTCTGGTACCTTTCAGGATCGGGCTCCGGTATTGTCAGGCGTGAAAGGATGCCAGGTTTTCCAGAAGAGGGGCACGCGTTTTGGATTTTATTTGCTCCTTATAAAGAATGGATTTTAAAAGCTATCCAAACCAGCCATCTATAACTTGTAACAAAGGCGGGTTTTTACACGAGTTTCATCTCAATTTTCAACCGAGAAAGGAAAAAAATGGAAGCTCCAGAACAGAAAACCCATGGGTGTGCAAAGTGAACAACGGGCACAGATGAGCTCTTGGTTTAAGGGAGAGTAAAAGCAAAGCAAGCAGGATCTCATGGGAAAGGAAGCAAAGTATTTCCAGCAGACAGGACGGATTCAGGACTCAGGACAAAATGCTGCAGAGGTATCAGCGGAACGTGTGGCACCGATACTCCATCCTGTGGTTGAAAGAGGTGGCTTTAAAAATGGGATCCAGGAAAGAGCAATAGTTTCTTTCATAGTCTTTTTCTTTTCCCCAAAATTTGTGGATCTAATCCTTCAAATCTTTCTGAAACTCTGAGCCTTCTCTACCTTCGGTACCTATAGTTTGTTGGTTTTAGCAGTTCAGCTACTCCGTGCATCCAGTTGGGTTTCAGAGGCACTTTTGCTGAAGATATTTCAGCAGAGCAAGCTACGTGGTCCTTTACCTTGCTGACACGAGTACGACTAAAGATCTTCCTTCGAGGATTCGTATTACAACCTCCCAGGCTGCAATGAATCTGGGGTGGTGCTGCAGAGCTAAAGCAATGACGACCTCCTGCAGAACCACAGGCATCTCTACTGCTGTATTTCTGTCCCACCATGGAAAACATCAAGCTCCGCTTGGTTACGAATGAGCACAATCAGCAGCCATATCCTCCAGGCTGTCCACAGCCAGCTTCAAAAGCCAGGGCACCCTGAAATTTGTGTTGTGTTTTGAACCGTTACCCTATCTGTATTGCAAAGATAAAATGGTCCAGTGGGCTGAAACCCAAAGACCTCACAACCAGCAGTAAGTCTTACGAAAGTAACAGCTCCAGCATCATGGAGAGAGGAAACGGATGAAGAAGATAAGGACAGAAACTGATTTGTACTCTTGTTGTTTAAGACATTTAGAAGAAAAAGGAGAATTGGGGCAGAAAAAAATATTTGGGATTTTCCTGCATCATGCTGAGAAGTGCAGCTCTGCCATGCAGGATGCTGAAGGTGCCATTCTCCAATGCAGATTTAGCAGCCCTGGTCATCCCCTCCCGATCAAGGCTAAACAGAGGGTGAAAGAAGCAGAACAAGGCTGTCTCCTCCTTCCCGACCAACCTTTTTAACTGCATCAGTTCTGCAAAGTTACTCGATCGAGTCAGTCCCCTTACCCGTTCCCTCCAAGGCTCTGCACAACGTGCAAAATGCAATCTAATCAAACACCAAAAGGTCTCGCTGCGTACGCTGAGGATATGTAAGCAAAGGGTAACAAAATTCTCCCAGCAAGGCTTATTAATTCTGACCTGGTAACTCGCCAACCTAAGTCATGGTGATTTTGTTGAGGTCAGAGGACAGGCTGTGCTCCCTTCATTCCAAAGCATACTGGGCAGACTGGCTGGACTGGTAGACAGGCTTTTGTGCTTACAGACATCCAAAACATGCAGGAACTCGGGCTTCATTTGAATTCAGAAAGTGGCTTGTCCCATTTGTCCCAAATTAACTACCTATTTGCAGACACTGCTGCATGACTAACCTAGAAAACCTTGTCTTAAGAATCTGTCCCAGAGCTCTCCTGTAATGACATCTCCCAAAATTGCAGCTCCTGGGCTCCCACAGCCTGTATTCGAAGGGGATCTCCCCCTCCTGGGGTTCCCAAGGGCCTTTGGAGAACGTGCCAATCCTGGTGGCAACAGCGGCAGGACAGAGCTGCACTTCTATGCAGTTGGCACCGACAGGTGCTCATGCGTTATTTTGAAGTAATGCTTATTTTAAATACATTATTTTGTATATATCCCATTGTGGGAACCTTTGCTTTATGTTATAGTTCCTTAGTAACCTTGGGGGAAAGGGGAGAAATCAATGGAGTTACCTACAAAATAAAAAGGGGCATCAGGAAAGGCACAAAAGATGTAAGAAATAAATATTCCACGAAGAGGACCACATTGTTTCATAAGTAAGTGATTTAAAGCGTTTAGCTACAATTACATTAACTACCATGTAAGTCAACAAACAAACAATTTTCTTTGATGCTTCCATCATCACTGAAAATTAAGTTTTTAAGCCCCTAGAGCAGTGCACATATTAATGTTTGCTAATTAGTTTTGTAACTGACTTTGCAGGCTACGTTGAAAGAGAGAGGAGGAGAGAATTAATGTTCAAATGCTTCTCAACAGGCATTTCCACACTTCAAAACTCTAACAAACCAGAAAGCAAAGCTGCTGGGAAGTTGCCTCATGCTGAAATAACAGAACATATTTAATCCAGGGCTGATTAAGATAAGGAAGTTATTTATCATAATCATGCCCAGTAGGAGGGCACATTAAAGCTGACCTTTAATAAGAATAAGATACCATTTCTTCTGAAAAGACCAAAAGCATATAGTCCGTGCAGACTGGGATATACACCAACACTAGATAATTACACCATAGCAGAGCACACCTTTGATTGACTAGAGCTCTTCCAGCATAATTACACAACACTGCCTCTCTCCCCGAGTTTTCCAAATCGCTAAATTAGATACCTGTACCACTGATTCCTATCATCAGAGACAGACCTCGGAGTCTGAAATAACAATAGATTCGATATACATACAATTGTTTTGTGGGTTTTTGCTTGTTTTTTAATGATGCTAAGCCCTCCTGAAGCTAGACTATCACACCACCATCCCAAATCCTGTCCACCAGCTTTTTTTAGGACATACTAAAAACAATTCCAGCTTCTTTTTTAAATCTCTAGCAGCACACCTAAGAAGTCTACATGACAAGTGTTGGGCTGGGTGCTGTCATGCGTATGATTGTCACCGTGACACGGTGGCATCCAGCACAGACACATTAAAGCTACAAATCCATCCATAACTGGCCATCTGCAAGTTCAACCGGACACGAGCTCAGTTAGGCACAGAAGTGACAGCAGCACGTTTAAACAAAACCAGACCATCAAATTCCCCCTGAGCTGGAATCTCTTGTCAACATTCATATTTAGGGCTGGTTTTCCTCTTCAGGGCATCCCTTCCCTCTGCTGTAATCTCCTTCAGTCGGTGGCCAAAGACGCACAGATCGCTGCAGAGAGCACTCAGCACTTGTATTTTGGAAAAAGCCTACAGCCTCTGTGAGTTGGTCCCCATTCATAGATTTTAAATTCGGGGGTAGCAGAAAGAGTTACGATTATTTCATCTGACCTCCTGGGTAGTACGAGCCGCCGAATGTCACCACGTGGTTTCCACAACCACAGGATTTGGATTGACCCAGAAAAGATCCTTCCAACAGCACTCGTAGTCTGATTTCAGACAAAACAAATGGCTGGCGTTGCTACTCTTGCCACTAAACCCAGCAGAAAAACAAAGCAGCTTTCAGCTTTTTTATCCCCAGTTGCAGATACTGGGTGTTGTGCCTTTGGCTGATATTTTAGAAGAGCCTCGTCCCGTTGCGATTCTTCCATGATTCTTTTTCACAGACACTCGCATCATCAAATCTCAATATGTTTTCCCTTGGACAGAATGAGTAATTTCTGACACTTTAGTCTCTCACTTATCTTTCAGATAACAAATGAATCTTGCAGTGTTTTTCCAAACCATCTGCAACACCCAGGCTATTGCTGAAACCAGAGTGGACACGCTCCACTAACAACCAGCTACAGAAAATATGAACTGTATGCTCTTAGTTTATTACTTTATAATGCAGGAACTGGGAATTTACACACAGCTGTAAAATCACCACCACCACCATCACTTCAGCCTATTTTCCAGGATACTGATAATCTGGGAAGTAAATCTCCTGCAACTGTTGAAAAAGAGATATTGCATACAGAGTTACATTTGACGCCGTAATACGACAGCCGAGCGTGCTGACCACGCAATCTAGACCTCCGCAGAAGTTATCTGCTTGTCATGATTCCTCACTCCTCCAATCTGTGTTTCATCTACAGCCTCCACCACCGAGTTCATGTGTTATTCCGAGCTGACAGACACTGAACAGCACTGTCGGTGCTATCGAACAAGATGGTCCACAAGTCAAACGGCTGCCGGGAGCTCGATGAATACAGCAGCAAAGCTCATCACCAGCGCATTTTGTTTCTCACATGCCCTACAAAGTGCCTGTGATGGCCCACTGCCCAATGTAGGCATATTTATAGCCTGACCTTTTCATGTTCCAGCACAGGGCTGATATCAGAAAGTCTAGGCAGTGATGAAGATCCTGATTTCCAGTTAGAGTTTGAAAATATTCCAATCCTGAATCCTTTTCTTTGACAAAGGATACCCTAAATCACACTCTACTAGACAAGACATGAGATGAATGAAATGCTAACAGATGAGAGCTGGAAGCAGACTGCAACAGAGGCAGGACAATAAATAACACACAGCGCACATCCTCTGGAAAGTCTTAGCTGTGAAAATGCATACAGAAATCAGTCTGCCTAAATGGCATTCAGTGTTCACAGATGTTACAGCAGAGGATACTAGTGAAAACAGAAGCACTGCTACATTTTGAAGACACTTGGGGTGCAAAAGGTTTCAGGAACGAAGTCAGGAAGAAGGATAATCCCTGCAGTAAATCAATACACGAAACCCATCCTGAATATGTTGGGTAGTGCACACAGAATAAAAACGTTCAGTCCTGGATAGTCTTGGCAAGAAAGGAGGCAAAATGTAGAGCATTTTATGTACGTTTAGGGTAGAATTGGGCTCTAGACAGCTAAATTTAGTTATCTCTGTGTGTACTTGGTGTTGATGCTCCCACCACATCCCAGGGGGGCATGGAGAACTACACAGCTGACCCTCACGCAGACAGCTGCGCTGGGTTGGCCAAGTTGTTCTCCACGCTCCTTTCGCTGGAAATGTTAACAGGAGCTATTTCTTGCCCAAAGTGGAGCAGCAGAAAACAGCCCAAGGGTGAAGAGAATAAGATTTGGCTGCTAAGATGAAACAATAGGCAGAAAATTCAAGACAGCAGATGGGCATGTTACATTTCTAATGCTGCACTCCTACTTCGTGCATTATTCTCTATGAACACCTTGACACATTTAACATGCCATTTTCCAGAGATGCCATTTTCCAGAGACAAACAGAAAGGTATCCTATCCCTATTTCCTAATGTCATTCACTTCATCCTAAGCCTCCTATAAAAGCTGCCTTTTTATTTCCATTCTCCCTCTTTAAGATGACTGAAGATATTTAAACTTGGTGCTCACAGGAGCACAATTTACTATCCCATCTCCTCCCTGCCTGATAAGACACAATTTGTTCCCATTTTTACTTCAGGTCAGGTTTTATACTCTCCAAGACCTGAACTTTTGCTCAGTGCTCCAAACTCATTTTCCCAGACCTATACATTTGCTACGCTATGCTTGCCCACCCAAAAGACCTTTTAGCCGTGAGGTTGAGGAACATCAGCACTGACATGTGCAAGCAGCTGGTCAAAGACGATTAGCTGCAGAAAGAAAAAAAAAAAAAAAAGAAGGATAATCTTATATATTTTATAAGATCCTGTAGCAGATTCTGGATTTGTAGTACATCGCTTTCTCAGGAGGGAATAACGCAAATGTAGTTGCAACCAAATGATGATGATATAAATTTTCCCTGCCCTGTTCCACTAACCTCATAGACAGCTGTATAACTTCTCCCAGCATATCTTCCAAGCAATACTGCAGGACTAATTTTGGCCACTATATCTTTCAAAATACTCTTTTTTTGCCCTATATATATCTTGGATTAAGCTTCAGTTATCTACTTTTCACCCAGCACTACGATAAGAAGTTGGGCACTAGCGATGTTTATATTGGAAGCAGAAGTGATTGATAGTTGGGAATTACCTTCAGATTTCATTATATTCTACTTCCTTTAGGGTTAAGATTAGAGAAGCAGCACAAAATTACTATGGCACAAGCCATGGGAGACGGGTATACATAACTTGACCACTTCTAAAAATATAGTCAAAATTGGAGAACTATTTCCTGCCAGGGCTGCAGTGCACCACGCAGCACATACAGAACAATTGAGCAATCAGAAGCAGCCAGCACGGACTTATGAAGGGCAGGTCCTGCCTGAGTAGCCCGATCCCCTTCTACGACAAGGTGCCCAGCTTAATAAAGAGAGAAAGGCTAAGGATGTTGTCCTTGTGGATTTTAATAAAGCATTTGACGCCGTTTCCCACTGTGTTGTCCTGCATGGGGCTTGGACGGATGTGCTGTTTGCTGGGTGAAACACTGGCTGGTTGAAGCACTGGCTGGCTGGCCAGGCTCAAAGAGTCACAGAAATTGGGATTCAGTCCAGCTGAGGGCTGGTCACCAGCAGCATTTTCAGGGCTCAGTCTTGGGGACAGTTTTGTTTCACGTTTCTATCAATGATCTGGATGAGAGAATCGAGTGCACCCTTACCGAGTTCTCAGAAGATATGAAGTTGGCCAGGAGTGTAGATCTGCTTGAGAGTATGAAGGGTCTGCAGAGGGTTCTGGAGAGGATTCATAGGTGGGCTGAGTCCAAGTGCACAACATTCAGCTTGGGTCCTAACCACCCCATGCAGCAGTATAGGCTCAGGGAAGAGTGGCTGGAAAGTTGCCTGGGAGAAAAGGACCTGGGGGTGCTGGATGAGAGCTGGTAACACATGAGAGCTGGCTGAACATGAGCCAGCAGTGTGCCCAGGTGGACAAGAAGGCCAACGACATCCTGGTTTCTATCAGAAACAGCGTGGTCAGCAGGACTGGGGAAGTGCTTGTCCCCTTCCCCTTGTACATGGCACTCGTGAGACCACACCTCGAGTACCATGGTTCAGTTTTGGGCCCCGCTGAATTGCTCAACTGTGTGGAGAGAAGAGCAATGAAGCTTGTGAAGGAATCAGAAAACAGGACACACGAGGCTCAGCTGGGAGAATTGGGGCTGTTTAGTCTGGAGAAGAGAAAACTGAGAAGAGACCTCACTGCTCTCTACAACAACCTGAAAAGAGGTTGCAGCAACGAGGGTGTTGGTCTCTTTTCTCAGGTGACAAGTAATCGGACACAAAGAAACTCCCTCAAGTTGCACCAGGGGAGGTTTAGATTGGACATGACACAGAATTTTTTCATGGGGAGGGCGATCAAGCATTGGAATGGGCTGCCCAGGGAAGTGGTGGAGTGCCCAGCCCTGGAGGCATTCAAGAGATGGGTGGATGTGGCACTCAGGGACATCTATTAGAGATAGGATGCAGTAGGTCAGGCTGATAGTTGGACTTGGTGATCTTGAAGCTCTTTTCCAACGAAAATGAGTCTACGAGTCTATATATATTAAGAGAAAATTTAGAATACCTTGTCTGAATTGGGTGTCCTGTCACTGCTGCTTAATCACCTTTCCCTTTGACCAGCCTCTAAATAGTAGCATAGCAGGAGGTGGTGGAAGAGGTGGTCTCCAGCTGTGTCAGCACTTTATGCAGGGAGGAAAAAAAAAGTAATTAAACAAAATGAGTCCCTGAATCTCTACGCAGGAGCTGGGGGAGCGAAGTCCCTCCCACTGTACGAGAAGAGTAAGTTCAAGACCACCTGACAAAACTGAACAGGTGGAAGTCTATGGTGCCCGATGCCATGCATCCCAGGGTCCTGAGGGAACTGGTTGATGTAGTCGCCAAGCCACACTCCATCATACTTGAAAAGTTCTGGAAGTCAGGTAAAGTCCCTGGTGACTGGAAAAAGGGAAACATCACTCCCGTTTTTAAAAAGGGTAGAAAGGAGGACCCAGCGAACTACAGACTGGTGAGCCTCACCTCTGTGTCCGGAAAGATCATGAAACAGATCCTCCTGGAAGCAATGTCAAGGCACGTGCAAGGGAAGGAAGTGATCCGAGAGTTTCACCAAGGGCAAATCGTGCCTGACCAATCTGGTGGCCTTCTGTGATGGAGTGACCGCATCAGTTGACGAGGGAGCTGTGGTCAATGGCTCTATGTCCAGGTGGAGACAGGTGATGAGTGGTGTCCCTCGGGGTCCATCTTGGGACAGACTGCTTAATATCTTTATCAATGACATAGACAACGTGATCAAGTGCACCCTCACCAAGTTTGCAGATGACAGCAAGCTGAGTGGTGCAGTTGATACACCAGAAGGAAGGGATGCCATCCAAAGGGACCTGGAGAAGCTTGAGAAGTGGGTCTATATGAACTGAATGAGGTTCAACAAGTGCCAGGTGCTGCATGAGCATTGGGGCAATCACAGACGAGAGTACAGACTGGGAGAAGAACTCACTGAGAGAAGGATTATCAGAGGGCTGGAGCACCTCTCCTAGGAAGAAAGGCTGAGAGAGCTCAGGATGTTCAGCCTGGAGAAGGCTCCAACGAGATCTCACTGCAGCCTTTCAGTACTTGAAGGGGCTTATAAAAGAGATGAAGAGCAACTTTTTACACAGGCATAGAGTGATAGGACAAGAGAGAATGGTTTTAAACTAAAAGAGGACAGAATTAGGTTAGATATAAATCAGAAATTCTTTACTATGAGGGTGGTGAGGCCCTGCCCAGGCCACCTTGAGGAGCTGTGGCTGCCCCATCCCTGGCAGTGCCCAAGGCAGCGGTCCCTGCCCATAGCAGGGGGTTGGACCTGGATGGTCTTTAAGGTCCCTTCCAACCCAAGCCATTCAGATGATTCTATGAAAATTTGTTTCCCCCATGCCAGTCTGCAAACTCTGTATCCCAAGGTTCCTGTAAGGGTAAACAGAACAAGGAAAGCAGGCACTTCCAAATGAAGGAGAAATGGCAAACCTAAAAATCACATGCTTCAAGACCATCCTTAGAACAGAGTGGCAAACTTGTGTACACTTAAAACTTGCAGTGTAGCTAACTGCTGTTAATTGTTATTTTAACTACTAATGTTTAAAGGGAGCTTTGATAGGATTTATTGAGAGTCTGTGTTAAAAGAACCCTGTGAGCTATAAAATCGTCTTAGATACTACCAAAAAGTCAAAGATCTTTTTCATTTCTGGAGGCAGTCTTTATTATTTTCTTTAATTGATGGCATGGTAAAAATTTAAAAGTTTCCTCAAGTTTACAACTACTTCCAACAACAGAGGAATGCAATAAGGGAGACCTATGAACTGCAAGATAGATTGACTGGATTCCAGACAGGAATCTGCCAGGAAAAGAACGTACTGGTGAGCTGCCTCTCAAATAGCCACACATGCAAACCGAGTTTAAATAAACTAGAACATGCCAGTACCCTGTTAGCACTCCAGATTTTTTTCTTAAAAGACGTATCAGACTCGAAGTAATTTATAGAGAAATTTTTTATTTAGGCCACTGTTAAAATATCTTAACCGAGCTCAAAAGCACAGTATTTATTTCTCAATCTATTTTTCTCACGCATTCCTTGATAACATTTAACCTCGGGAGCCAGCAGAAAACATTATGCTGACTCCATCTTACTTTCTTGCCAAGAGTGAGAAAGAAAATAATAGCCATGGTAGTCAAAATTTATCTACCTTCAGAGAATACAAAAAGCCTCGAAGACTTAGATTATTTCCAAGATGAAGGGTTATCTGTTTGAAAACACTGGTTAGATTATGCATTCTAGTTCACTAGGAAGAGCAAAATTATCTGAAGCAGAAAGAGCAAGAAGGGGAGAAGAGTTATCAGACATCATCCTGCTTTCTTACAAGAAATAAGATCCACAGATTGAGTTATTTTATGCTATTCCCACTACTGCATTGGAAAGTAAAACCAGATACAGATTTTTGAAGATATGCAAGAAACGGGCACTTGCACAGGACTTCATTTCTGTAGAAATTAATCCCCAGAATCTTCTTGATCAACTACTACGTACGAACAAAACGCCCTTGAATAAAACAGTTGTACATGTGGGTGCTTACAGCTGCCAAGAGCTTCATCCCAGCAGATCGGCTGGGAGGTAAAATTATGGCAATGGGAAGATTATACTCCTTGCTTTTGGATTTTGGGGTATGTTGTGTTTCTCCCCTTGGGAAAGATAACTCATCTTGGGTGATAAGATACAGACAACTATGTTTAGAAATTGCACATGGAGTCACTTGAATGAAGTCTGGCTACTCTCATTTTGCATACAAGAAAACAGCACAAGGCAAAGCTAAAAATAATCCCAGCCACGCTCAGCCCAGCCTAACCTTGGCTTTATTTGCACATGATACAGGGCTCTGCCTTACATGGCTTTAGTGCCTGCCACAGCATGAAAACCCCAGGAATGTGGTACGGTCATCTGCCTTGCAGCACACAGGACTTGCTTCTCTACAAACATGGCTCGCTCTACTATTCATTTCTGAATTTGTGCTTAAAAAATGAGAAAGAAGGACACATTCTTTACGTTACTGAGCCACAACTTGTTGGCTGTCCTATCTTGATCCCCCTAAGAGCTCAGGGTGTGATGTGCAATGACAGCTGAGAAGGAAAAATGGTGGTGAAAAAAAATCACCAAATACACCAGGAATGATCAAGGAAGAACAATATTTGGGGGGGTTATAGCATGAATTTTTTATACGCTGCAAACACAAGAAAGTTAGGAAGCTGGTCCACAGCTAGGTGAAAAGAAGAATGCGTGAGCTAATATGGTTAGCACTGCAACAGGTATTTCTTTTTTGAAAACAGATCTAAATAATGAGTCTCCTAATTCGCTGTGGTTTTGTATTTATACTGTCTAGAACCTGAGTTCTGGGAACACAGGGTATTCACCCCTACTTTTTGTGCTTCATAGAAGTTGCACCATCAGGAAATAGAATCATTTGTCACTGAAACTGTAATAGAAAGTACACTATTATCAATGCCTAAACAGAAGCATTTATAGATTAGTGGAGCTTATCCTTAACTGAAGGTTAATACTATGCATATACAAAAAAATACAAGAGAACTATAAAAAAGCCATTTAAGAGATAGCATTCGAATTTGTCATTTTAACCTCTCTTCTTCGTGATGCCCAGCAACTTTGTTTAATCTTCCAAACCACAGCTGCCACCAGGAGCAAAGACAGGAAGCAACTGTAAAGGAGAAAAGAAAATAAATATCTTATTGTCCTTGTTCGTAACATAACGGCAGCTGCAAAACTAGCAAATCAAAAAACTAGACTAAAAGTTCACATAATACTTAGAAGTACTTTGATGAAAGATAATACGGCAGTGCAAAATGCTTTGCACAGTTCAGTGCTCATGACACCTAGTGAGGAATGATGTACATCTATTTTTAGAGAAACATTGATCCAAAGTTACCTATTCGACCTCCTTATACGACATCCACCAATTTTCACTAGGGAATCAGAACAGTAAGGCAGGAAGATTTAATCGTTTCGGAAGAGCCAGTATTTACTATCTTTGGCAATATGTAAAGTGAGAGGATAACCCAACAAAAGAAAAGCCTTGAAAGAGGCAGAGAAAATTGATTTTTTTTTCATTTCAAAATTACAAAAATAAGATAAGGTGTATAGTAGTTGGATTCTTTTTAACTGGTTCTTGCAGAACTATAGGCATTTCTTGATTTCCCCAAATCTATATTGCTTTGCTTAAATCTAAAGAGGAACAAAAGGATGAATAGGTTTATCAACTTCTAGGGAAAATGCAAAAAAAGCAGATTTAACAAAAAGCAGTTATCATAATAATAAAAACCTGCTATTGACAATTATGATCTTATCGGACTGAATACTTAACAAGCAACTTCAAGGCACACAGGCTAAGATTAAAATTTATCCTTTTGTATGACTGTACCCCAGCAAAAGCCTCTCTTCTCAAGTACCACACTGATGGGGAAGAGAAAAAGTCTCCAGAAGTCTCTTCCTCATGCTCTTTATGTGTACTTGAGAGTGTGCTTATAGGAAGATTAACCCGAACAGATGATTTATTTCTTCAAGTGCACCATTTACGCCAGCTGGAGTGCTCTGAGTGTCTGAAGGGGGATTTCTGTTGACCAGGAACCGCTGTGCGTCTTGGCGAGGTTCAGTTCTCACCCTTCTGGGGCTCCCAACGGAGACCATTGACACACAAGAAGGGCTGCTGCAGCCAAAAGACCACTCAATGCTCCCTGCCTTCAACAAAAAACAAAGCTCTGCTTCCAAGCATCCATCCAGTTCGCAGATCTCCAAGCCTCCTATTTCCGAACAACACTGCGGCTTCCAGCACGCTCTCCCATACCCATGTACCACAACCCCAGTGACCTCCTCTGGATGTGCCCCTGATTGAAATACCACAACCGATGATATTGTGTCCCACCATTTCCATTTTCACCCCTTCTTAAGTGTTTGCCTTAGATGAGCTACAAGGAACTGCACGCCTCGTCCTTCGAGCAACCAGGAGTCCCACTCTCCGATGGCCAATTCTTTAGCAGAGAGCAGTGCAAAGGCTTGGCAGCGTTATTAATCACTAAAAAAGGACAGACAGCAAGAGCTGTTCCCTGAGATGAGAAAGGAGGGCCTGTTCCTGATTACATATCATTATCCGTAGCCTATATATTATGAAAACTGCATGTGATCAGGCACCGAGCGCTCACGGGGCAGCCAGTAGGCACCGTGCTTTTATTTTTCAGGCTTAGATATATACAGAGGTACGTCTTCCTATCATATACTATATGAAACTAAAAAAATTGGCACCTGTGTGACTTCAGCATTAAAATGTCTGCACAGCTTCTAAAGACTCCTGCGGTGCCTATTTCTTCATAAATTTAAGCAGGATCATGGAGAGATTAGTTTGGCCTTTTTCATTTCGAGATACATATTCCAAATCACTTCCCTCACACTTTATCTAAATATTAAAATCTGACATTTGTTCACTGTAAAAGCATGGTCATTTTTCTGCAAATACAAACAGTTTAGACAAGCACTTGCAATGACTATTTTATTTTCCCTTTTGAGAGGTACTGGATTACTGTCGAGCTTTGTAGTAAAGAACAATGTGCCATCCACTAAAGCACACACATTAAATCTTCAATTGCTATTTCGGTAAAGAAGCAAACATGCATTACTGATGATTAAGGATGTCATACCTTCAGCTTTCCTTTTCTTTCCTGAAGCTCCCTACTGCTGCATTAAATGCAAGAGCAGACTGTCTGCGCCACCAGGAAATAGTATTTCTCTCCCGGACAAGGTCACACTTAGACTAGATGGATTTCCACTCATACCACACTTCAACAGGCAGAAGTGAATGATGGGCTAACAAAAATTTTGAGTACCCACATTTGTCTTGGGACTCCTGTTAGCTCCCCACAGCATGAACGCCACCGCACTGACTCAATGGCTTTGGTAAGCTTTTCTCTTCTTATAAACTCCCTTTTCCACACAGGGACTTACTCTTTCTGAGGTAAAACATTTGCTTTATCTCTGAGGCCCAAAGCCAGTGCTCCCCGCAGAACAAAAATCCCAAATGCATCCAAGCCAAGCTAGCACAGCTAGGACCACAAGCTAAACCTTTCGTCTTTTGTCTGTTTTGTTTGCAGAAAAAATTTAGCATCAGCGTGCAAGGGAAGGGGGGAGATAAAACAAAATCTTCAAGGCAGCAGGGAAAAGTGTCCTGGCTGCATGTTTAATCTGACCACAAAAATGTTAATATTCAAGCACCTGCAGGAGCCCCATGACAGGCTGCCAACACGACACCGAAGGGCAACGCCTGCCAGGCGATGGCACTTGCATCATGACTCGAGCAACAATTTCATCTCAGGGTAAAACGTTTTAGATGCAGCTTACAGGCAACAGCTACCACCATGGCGTATCCCGTTTTTACCTCCTCGCTACCTCTTTATTTAAGGAAATTAGATGGAAGTCCAAAGGGCAGAGGGAAAGAGCCAGATGCTTTGCCAGTCCAGCAGCACTGTGCTATAAAGACCCGTTTCAGCCAGATTTACCTTCAGGAGGAGTTTCTCAGGAGGCTGAGCATACAAATAAACCCAGGCTGTTGTGTGCCACGCACAGTCAGCACAGTGAATGAGATCTCCACCGTTCTGTGGGTGGCTGCTACAAGATGTATGGGCTCCATTCCCTTCCATCTATCAGACTAATAACAGGCACACCAAACTGAAGATACACTTCAAAACCTACTGAACTCCCATGAGGACGGCTCTTCTTTAGGAGAAATGTGACCTCGGCAAGCTGCAAACACACAACTCTCTCCGTATTAATTTATTCCCTTGGAGAAAAAAGCCAGAAAGTGGAGAATTCAGAGGATTGTCTTTATCCTCATATTAAATTTCCTTTAGGAAATGTGCATTTCATGCGATTGTACATGCCAGAGTCTTTCACTGGTTTGCCACTTGCCTTGCTTCTGGCATCCCAGCCAAGACCTTCTGAAGAAAGCACAGAGAGAAATTAACAATTAAAGACCAATAAACACTCCTTCTAAAATGCTCACCACAGTGGCCTGTATTTCAGAGGAACTGCACCATGCATCTTTGTACTGTCACAAGGAGGCAGCAAATACCCACAAAAGCCATAAAAACACTACGGAAATATATTTCCCCCCTTGCACAACCTCCCCTTGGCAACACTCGGGGAGAAATAAAGCGCAGCGCCTGCTCGCCGCACTGCACTACATCATCTGCTGGAAGGACCCCAGGGGTAGAGTCAAGTCAAGATCTATCTGCTGCCTTTTCTCAGCCTAAACCATCCTGAAAGAAGTTTAAAAGACCTGTCCTCTTGTCAGTAGCTTGAAACCAGCTTTTTTCCAGACCTTCTCTCTGAAGGCAACTGTGTAAATATGGAAGGAGTGGACGGAAACAGCTGGGTGGAACGAGAGCTGCATTGGAAAACGATTTGGAGTGGAAGCCTACAGTTGGCAGTCCCAGTCCAATGCCATGCTCTGCCCTGCTTTCTCTTGAACAGCCTCAACGCTCTCTCTACCAGCTATGAATATAGATCTGTTTAAAAATGGCTTTAAAATAAACCTTGCTGCAGGACTTGCTTTACCTTCTTCTGTTTCTTTCTTCTCCAAAAATAACTGCCTACCAAGAGCCTCCTTCATCCCTGAAATCCACTGTTCATTCAAGTCTTCTCCCTACATCTCCTCCCATCTCAAACAACGCTTTTGTATCGTTTCTCCTCATCCGTGGCTCTGAAAAAAAAAGGTAAAGGGGACAGAAATGTTCTTGGGCTCATAAAATCCCAGTGCAGTCTGTAGGCATCTCTACAAATGTCAGGTAAGAGGCCAAGCAGCATATTCAGCAACCTAAAAAGATGACACCAAAAAACTCCGATGTGAAACCAGATTGGAAGGAAAAGGAGCCATCTAGAGACATCTAAGACTCTTGGAGATCTTTTTTTCATCTCAGGGAAATTTGAAAATCATATGGGCTGAAATTTGAAATCATATGGGTTGGATTCAGCCAAATTCAGCTTTCATTGGCCTACAGAGCTATAAATATCCCTTATGTAGCATAAACACTGCAATCTAGGGAGAAATTACATTAGCATTTTATGGAGAGTTTTCAATTTGATAAATAGCTTATTAATTTAATAAATAATTAAGAATTACTTAAGTATAATAAATGAGTGATGGTTGTAAGTAATCTCCCGTCAGTTGGCCTCAACAAATGCATTAATCGTTCGCTGGTAAGCCTCCCGCACTCTTTACACCACAGGTTATTTCCACCCTGATACAAAAATGTGAACTTAACTACCTTGTCTGGTTTTATACCTCATTCTTAAGCTCCTTTCCTTAGCAGAAAAGATATTTTCTCCACTCCCGGTACCCGTAAAACTCTCCAAACAAGCACACTTGTATTTTTAAATGGCTGGAAAAACTTCATCAGCACTGTGAAATGATGCATTCTCACTAAGAGAGAAGAAAATCCATCTGGCATATTAGGGCCCAATTATTAAACTCTCCTACAATGTTTATCAACATCAGAGCTACTAGTAAAAATGGCAGTTTTAAATGCCAAAATATACAGCAGCTCGAATACTAATATGCTTTAACATATATAGGTCGGCTAATAATTTCAGAAAGCACTGCAGTGATTACTAGAAACACATCCCAAATTATTTTGATAAATTGGAAGCTATTTAAGTGCTATCCAAAAGAAACTTTTAATGTGCTGGAGAGTTGTAGGACACATTTTCAACTACTCAACGCATTAAAGCTCAGAATAACTGGAGCAAACACAAAATGCTGAAGGAATTGACCATATAATGATGCTAGGCAAGACCAGCCTGGCTGAATGCCTCTTATTACTGCACACACAGGGTTTGCGCCGATGGCCTCTGCCAAGCAGCTATCTGCAGCCAACAGCAAACCAACAGACCTGATCTAGGGACTAACGACATTACCCTTCTGCTGAAGACAGCACCAAGGTTTAACAAGCCACAACCCACCTTATTTATTTGCGGCAGGTGATATTTTTTCTTTCATGTCTATTTTTTTTTAATCTACTTATTCTCTAGCACAACCAACTTGACACCCTATAAAAACCATGGCAGCTACCACTGTCATGGGATCAGTTTAACTACAGTTTTGAGGTCTTACTGGAAAGCAAGTATCAATATATGCCTGATTTTTCTTTTTTATTGAGCTTCTTAGGGTTCAGATTTGCAAGCCCTTCCATGCTTTTTTCACTAAGGGCATACTCTTAATTAAAGGAAAAAAGTCATCGTGCAAGTCTAAAAGCTGGAGTTTCAAGTAAACACACCAAAAATCCTGAGGGCCATGATGAAATTGGAGTGGAAAATAATGTTTTCTTGACCCTTATTTTGAAGTTTTTCTCCTTGTACTAATTTCAGGTATGAGAACAACCTAATCTGAAGGCAGGGACGTCCGAGCAGGTTGTAGGTACAAGAGGGACCAGGGCCCAAGCACGGCATTGGCCCTATAGACTCCTTCCAGTCTCAGTTCCCCAATTCTATAGTCAACTGACCTGGTCATCTCCTTCGCTCAACTCATGGGAAATAGCCAAATGAATGACTGCTGAGAGCTGTGTGCCTCACTCTGAAGTAGACACCGATGTCTGGTAGCCGTTCTTTGGTGTCTATCACCTGCACTGACTGGAGTAAGAGCTTGGACACAACACAAACACAAATCTAAATTAAGTCCTAAAACTATAAGCTAAACCCCACTGAATCAACAGGTTTAAAACCCAGAGTGCTTATATCACACCCCAAATCACTACGTGTCACCACAGGAGGCTGTAGAGGCCAAAAGCGTAAATAGGCCCTATAATAATGGGAGTAATAAATGGAGGAGAGACCTGATGGCCCCTCTGCTGATCTGGGTGTGACCCTGGCAGAGAACTAACTAAAGAGAGATGAAAAAAACAGGGAAAGAAGAAAGTTATGAAAGGAAAATTGTTAACTTTCCTCATCTTGTTAGAAATAATTTTCAGATATTCCCAATCTTTTCCTTTTCCTTACATGAAATAAAAGGTGATTCAGACTGTATTTTAGGCACTTTCTGCTGCAGAAATAAACTATTTAATAAGCAAAAAGAGTAAATAAAATATCTGCAGCATGACTCCAGGTTTGAGTTATTGCAACAGGCCATTCCTGCTTATTAAAAACACTGGGGAAATGTTTACAGCTGGAAAAAATGATATACAGCACCTTAACCTACCTGCGTGACTGCCATATGGAGACAAATACTGCTCCCTCTGAAGTTTTTCTGACCAAGAAAACTTCAAAGTCCAATTATTCACACCGAAGTAAAATTATACAATTTGATATTCAGACATCGGTACAGGCCACAAGTGTTCATGTCATGCTGTGACACCGTGAAAACACAGAACTTGGAACTTCTTTCTTCCATTTGTGAAAGAGATCCTTATCTCTAACTCGTTGTAAGACTACAAAAGGACTGGAGGGAGGCAGCAGTGAGCACCCCAAGAAGGATGTTTCAAGCATAAATATGAAAGGACAGAGCAGACAAGAAAAAGGGTGAACTGTGCACGAGGACACAGAGCAGAAACACAATACAGAACATTGATCATAAATCAATGTAACAAAGCCCACTGTGAGATCTTATGGAAGGGTAAGGTGATTACAATTCACAAAACCCCACAGAAAATCAATTATACCCTCTCATGCTCTCACAACCAGAACAGCCAGATGCATGTGGCCTGCTGATCTGGCCAACATCACTTATGTCCCACACAGAGGACAGGGGATGCTGGCTGTCGGGTCCTTGCTGTTTCTCCTGGCGTCTTTCCTGGAGACAGCAAGCCTGGTTCGCAGGTCTTTTACACCATGTAGGGCTCAACTGCTTCTTTGGCAGGGCTGTTTGGCCTTGAAGTTTTGCTTACTTCACTCTTCAGACCTTTTAGGCAAGTTGGTGAATGCCTCTGTCTCCTTGCTTTGAGTTTCTCAGGGCTGCTACACTAATAATACCCCTGGTTTTGGAGCACAGGGTCTCCTCCTGACAAGTTGTCTGTGATGCACATGCGTGATCCTCAGCTGCTTTACAACCAAATCTGTCACCAGTTAGAACAGAAGCTAAGCCGTGCTTTTTACTCCTGTCTGCTTTTTCTTCTGGTGCTTACACATACTCTCCATCCTGAGTTCATTCAAATCAATCTTAAATATTTATCCGATAAGTCTCTACAAAACTGGCCAACAAAGCAGAGAAGCACAGAAAAAAATCAGAAGCAGTTTTTTAAAATAGAAAACCAGAAAGAAAGAAAAAGGATCACTGGTCAGCAATATGACTTTAGAAGGCCACTGATATTCTGACGTCTTTTGTACACAAAAGCACACTGGTGAAAAATACACTGGTGAAAAATCCGTATTATAGATTGGTGTGATGGCATACAGGGATTTTTGGAAGTTGAAGAAGCACTGATACTAACACAAGCATTTACTAGAGACCGTCAAAATAGCTCAAACTTTCTGTTGAAATAAAGCAGTAGGAATTTTATAACAAAGAGCTGTATTATGGAAAGCAGAGAGAAGGAAACAGAAAAAAACACCGTTTGCTTGCAATTCATTTAGATTTACAAAGGTCAACCACGGTTATAATATCATTTCTCCTACAGCTCCAATTATAATACAATATTAATGACCCTGCAACTTCACTGCTCTACCCAACCTTTATCCACTGACATTTTCTTCGCTTAAAATAAGAAATTATTGTGTTGCAAAACAAAATAATGGCAATATTCAGCCATAGAGCTGAACACTGACTCCAGAAGGAGCCCCACAAGTGTACCAGCACCTCTAAACGTGATGCACGCCCCCCTCTGACCCAGAGCAGCACAGCTCTTAAAAGGAAATCGAATCCAGCAGTCACATTTTGTCCTGCTCCACGCTGACTTTTAAATGATGCCATTTAAAAGCATTGCCAGGTTCCTGGCTGCTCTGTAACTTTGAGAGCCACACAGCAAGTCAGGGTTCTGCAAGACCCTGTGATACTCCATAAATTAAGCAGCACTGGAGATAAGCAATGTAGCTTGCACTCCAGTGCCTACTGGAAGGACTTGCATGGCCTAAATCATCACAAATGTCAGCAAACAGAGAATCTAAAACTCCCGTTTCCCTGCATGGCTCCCCATGCACCTCAAGGCACAGCTGTTTCTTCTGGTAGCACAGCAGAAGAGCGTGTTTAGGATGGGGTTACAACAAAGCATCTAGGGTGGCTTCTGTGAGATGGAAAATGTGCCACATCAGCAGCAGCGCACGAAAATTTACATAAATGTTACTTGCAGAAAATTTACATAAATGTTACTTGCAGAATGGCAAAATGAGGCAGTACTCTTAAACATGATAACAAAGCCATTCTAAACATTCATTTAACAGAACAAAGTCTGGTTTTGTGTCCATGGCATCCAGAGAAGCAGTATGTATCCCAGTTTCCAGATTAGAGGTGATCTGTATCTCAAAGGTGGTTTTACCAACGGTCTTTAGGCTTTGCGAAAAGCATTTTCATTGCCTCTACTCAGCGTGCGAATTTTCAGCCACCTCTATCTCATTAGCATCACAGGGGGCTATCCGGTATTACTTATTTATACTTTAACTTGGATTCAACTGTGATTATGAAATGTACCCTAGAGCATTAAAAATACAAGAGTTTCAATCATTTCCCCTCCAAACAGCAGAGATGAATCATGCTGTCCTACTACACCAGTTATTCAGCAAGTTAGAGTGAATGTAAAATGAAATACAGGGGGAGGAACTTAAGTGTAGTTACAATTGAAGAATCAAAGACTTTCTAATGTATTACAAATGTGTGGTTGGAAAAGACCAGTAAACTGTCTTCTCCCTAATACACACATTCTTACTCCTCTGGGACGTGAAGATGTTAGCTAAGTAACACTGCAACATTACTTGTCAAGGAGATCCATGTGATAGCAGTGGAAGAGGGAAGGAAAAATCACTGCTGACTATCTGCAGTTTACCTAACTTCTGTATTTTCAACTGCATGTGCTCACTGAGATATTTAACACGTGTATCTTCTACTTCAAACTGTGGTTCTCTTCTAACAATAGAACCGGAGGAATTGTTCACAGTGAAGACCTTCAAACTCCCATAAGCAGGTGGACCTGGGTCTATAAAGAACTAATGACTAGTTTGTAAAGCACGGATCAATCATGTGCCATTAAAAAGGAACTGAACAACCAACTGCTTAGCTATTAGTTCTCCTTGTAAGTAATTACACTGCCACAAAGATTTTTAGGAGAGACCTTGACTGCAACGGATTCAGCAGAACAAGCCCTTAAGTCTGATCCAGGAGTAAACATTTATTGCATATCAATGCAAGCAAGGTGGCAGCTCAAACCCCGTGTTTACCTGGGATTGTATTAAAAGCACACTCCACGCTGTAAAAACTGCATACTAGAAGAAAACATTTGATACAAACTACTTGTCTGAAGGACCCATCTGGAGCTCCTTGCTTTAATTAAATTTAGCATGGAATCTAAAGCAAGATATTATTCACATCGCTCACTTCAAAATAGGCACGATATTGCCTAGTTCAAAACAGTTTGTAAGATCTAGACTAAATAGACATGTCTATCTCTCCTGTGGGAGTCCTCCTTATTGATCAATTATTGTTTTTATACTTGCGGAGCAATAATTGCTTTATATTTCCGGAGTAGTAACAGTTCCTAAAATAGAGACTAACACATCAGATTATGAAACCTAAAGGGATGGCTTGCTGTGCTTCAGGGGACATTTAACCTCTTTGTTAGGGATATACTGTTTGGGAGGATGGAAGAGGAAACAAGGACTAAAATTACTTCTGCGGGTTTCACTCCTACAGAATCATCAATTTACTTCACACTGAGAAATGAACTTTACCAAGCGGTTCATGAGTGACAGAAGGGTGTTTGGCTTCAACTGTGTTAAAATTATGTCAAGCTAAATACAAGCATACTTCTCCGAGTTCAGTTTGAAATCAAAAGGTGCTACCTGTAGAGTCTGAAATTAGTCCACGTCTAACTTTTTGCAAAATCGCTTCTTTAATTTATATGTTGTGCCTGACGATGTGTGAATATCTACAATTTCTCTAAATCACTTTGGATTCGTATGATGTAGGGACTTAAAAGGTGTCCTTACACCATATTGAAAATAGCTTCTGCAATTCAGAAAGCCTCCCACCTTCCTCTAACCTCCCCTTCTTTACAAGCACAAGACAAGATCCATCTGTAAAGATGGGCAGACAATTTTCTGAACATAATTCCTAATTAAATGCTTTAAACATAGCAGGAATTTCCATTTTCTAGGCTGTCATGTAAGCAGGATGTTTAATTAAAAAAAGAAAAACAACAAAAAAACACTATACTGAAAAACAAAAACCAAAGATCTTTCCTGAAAAGGAAACATTTAGGTGTCTTAAACGAAAAGTACCTGAAAAATGTCACAAAGAACTGTACCAGGTCCATAAAGTTGCTGTGTTGTGAGAATGCAATCTGCAAAAGAAAAGCAAATGCTTTCTATTAGTTACTGAAAAGTAAACATATTTAACATGTACTTCTGCTAGGATAAAAAATTACAATGAAATATGTTCTTTACTTAGGTTAATTAACATTTTGAACACTGTTTTGAACAAGCACTGAAATATTCTGAGGGAAAAGAAAGCAAATTACTACTTCACATTATTTTAAATCATATACACCCGCCCCAAAAATAAAACCACCACCTAAACAAATAACATCTCTCTCCCCCAGCAACGTTCAATGAATAGTCTTCAGTGCATGTTAACCACCTTGGAGAAAACACCAGTCCAAAAAAATTACAACATGAAAGTTTTAAAGAGCTAAAATAGAACATTTGTATTTGTTGTATCCACAGCAATCCAAAGCACAGCATTATAAAGTTCAAAATTCATGCCCCTATACCCAAACCGATATTCTTACACCAAAATCTCCTTGAATAAATAACTTACACCCAGAGCAGCAAAAACGCATGAAATACAGAAGATAATAGATACTGTGAAAACAGCTATGGCATTCATCTTAACTCACTTCCCTGCAATCCACTCAAACTGCAAAGAAAAGTGAAAAACAACTGAGTATTTTGGACAAAAAACAGAGGGAAGAAGCGAACAGGAAATTGGGAGGTGGTTAGAGGCAAAAGGAAAGATTAGGGAGCCTGGTTAAAAATAACAAAGCAGAGGGGAGACAAGCCAACAGAAAGGCAACTTCTGCAATATTAGGAATCAGAAGGTCTTTCCAGGTACCTCCTATTTCCTCTGCCTATCAATCTCAGCACCACAACAGGAAATTAACTCTTTCATGAAGTATCTGAATTTATTTCAAACCCAAACTGAAATCTGCATTTCAGTTACAAAAGCTTTTAATGGATAGTAAATTCACTTAAGGCATCTTTTTTTTTTCTTTCTTAATAAACTGCATGATATGGTATTATTAGCATAAATCTCTCCTCCCAGCAATAGTCACCTTCTAAAAATCATGAATATACGCAAAACGAGTTATTGCTTGGATTTCTGTTGCTCAATAACACCTTCTATTATCATGTTTGCTTCAAATACCCATTGCTTCTTGGTACAGAAGCTGACCAAAATCATTTTCTCATAAATATACTGAAATACTCTGAAGTTCAAAGCTCCTTTAAAGTGTATAACTTCAGTTCTGCTGGAAAGCTAACTTAAAACCTGCAGACCAGATGCTTGTGATCTCAATACTACTGCCTACAAAAGGCAAGAAAACAGTTTGTTGCCTTTTTTTTTTTTCTTATAAAGTGCTTCCAATACTTTCCGATTAGAAAAAGGAAGGTGAGCATGATTTCACTCTTTATGTTAACAGCTGAGTATGGTAACCGAGGTGGTTTTGTGTTTGCATAACTATTCTGGCATTTCTTCAAGGCAAAGATATTTCTTACTAAAATACCACATCCCAAAATACAAACACGTAATATTTCCAGCATATAGAAATAGGGGCTGAGAATAACTATGATGTTGACAGACAGGCAAAGAAGCATTTCAAAAGAAACACCATTTTATGTATCAACAGCTTGTATTTAAACAGCTTGTCTTAGAAAAAGAAACTTAAAAGTACAAAGGAATCGTTAACGAGCGTGCTCTCTGACGATGACCACTTAGGACCAGTTTCTGCAATGGAAACCAAAGCTTGCTCCAACCACAATGTGAAGAAACAAGTATACGCTTATTTTAAAACAGGACAGATTCTACAGAAGACTAAAAAGCTTAAGTGCAATTCAAACTACATTGTGCTACTTAATGAGGTTGGGAACTCAACTCTACGCTGTTACCACAAAAGGGTTCCTCATTTTATGGTAGCATAAGCATAGGAAGCAAACAGAGAAGGAAGACCTGGATTTGTTTCATGGAGAAGCACTGTACATGCTTTGTCCATGGTGTTTCTTCTGCCTACCTGTTGGAGCTCTTCTTTTGCAAAGACCATCTGAGGATCTGTACACCATGCACAGATTTAAAGAACGCCTAGGTTGGTTTCTGCAATTTACTTCTCACAAGCTGAAAACACTTTATGCTATTAAACCTGACCAATCTGTGTCACGGGCAATTTAGTATCATAATTGTTAATGGTTTGCTTACTTAAAGCTTAATTTCACCTAATATAATCTGTTCCTAGGACTTAATTAATTCAGTTACACAGAAAGTTTGGTTAGAAATAGTCATTATAAGTAAACTGTTCATTCTGAATATAGGGAAAATACGGCACAAATTTCTTAGCGGTATGGATTTTTAATTAAGTTTAGACGACAGTAGAAGATTCATTTGTCCATTTTCAAAAACTAATTTTGTACCAAAGGAAGAAGCAGTGTAAGTGCAGGAAAGCATGGCAGTTCACAAAGGAGGTCTGGAGAGCCTCCCCCAGGCACAGAGCAGAACTTCAGCTCTGCCACCAAGTCAGGATTACCACCTCCATCACAGACGTGGCCTTCAAAGACCCTTCTTTGAAATAATACAGTATCCTTAAATAGTGAAGATCAAATTAGTCCAGAAATCTATTGATTATGTTAATTCCAGAGAATATTATAACGCTTATATTTATATGATCTGGAAAGGTACCTGAAAAGGTATACCAGCTTTAAAATCATTATCGTGATTTTTCTAATGCCACATCATCATCATAGAAATGTGGCTACTTTCCACATGAATACAAGGAGCTAGCTATATGGACTGACAAATCTGCAAATTAAGAGCTAGACTTTCTTTATCATTTGATTAACACTGAATATGAAGCCAAGAAGGAGTTTTGTCTATTTCTACCAACCAACATCATCTAAAAACTGCGGCACTTTGGAAATTAGTACATACCTATTTCAAAGGAATTACAGCAAAGTGCTTGGCCAGAACACAGTCTGTGTAAAGGAAAAGCAATTTGAACCCAAATGGCATTGCATAACAGCTGGTATCTCAAGCTCATACTTCTGGAGTGAAACTACAGCCTAGGATTGATAGAGTTTGACAAACAAATTGGGATGATTGCATACGAGGAATTGGTTTGCATTAGTAACACAGTTAGTGCTCCCCGTGAAAATAAACTTCAGAAAAGCTTGAAGAGAATGCTTTTATACTTTAAAAAAAAAAAGGGGGGGGGGGGGGGGGTGGAGGGTCTAGCTAACTCTTAGTCTACTTTTTATTTTGGAACAAGTTCACTTTAAGCCTGCAAGTCCAACCATATCTAACACAATTTAAGCCTCCTTTCTTTGATTTACAAGTACTTTGAACTCATGAAGAAGTACTTGGATTTCATATACCACTAAGAAAAATTATTACCAAACTAATGAGAACCTGTAAAAATATATTTTTTTGTTTATTATAGCAAGAAATACATTTGAGTACTCCTCTCACTTACCTATAGTGAAAAGAATTACAGATAGATCATCACAAAATAACTCCTTTCACTTTTGTGAGAAATTATTGCTTATTTTAAACAAATAAAAGCAGAACCAATAGCTACGATGGAGACAAGGCAAATCTGCCCCCCAAATGCAAACCGTTTCTTATATTATACACAACTTGTCCAGACTAGGAGTACCAGTCCGAAGAACTGCTAATATACTGAAAAACATTTCCAGTATGGCATTCTTGTAGCATAATTCAGATCATTTTGGGTACCTAAGTGCTTGAGAGAACATGAATGAACACAGAAAACATTATTTCTGCAAGTTCTCTTTCCCCTGCTAACAATTCAGGATTATTTACATGACGTATTTTTGCCTTTTTCCACTTCTGCATGAAGTGAGTAGACTCACAGCAGTGCTGCCTTTCTTTTCAACCCTACTTCGTACTAGGGATGAGAAAAAGTGGAAATGGAAAGGATGTTTTGAACAGGACACCTTCCCAGGAAAGTATTTGTAAAGGAGAGGAAAAAATAAAGCCTGATTAACTTATGAAACCAGAGAAGTACAGCAGAGAAGGCACAGTGTGAAGCTGTCTACTGGAGTTTGGTGCTCGTTGTGAATTCAAAAGGTTTTTTAAAGGATCCCTACTGCTAGATCCATTAACCTAACTTAGTAGGTGGGAGAACACTACAGCACTCGCGTTGTCAAAGCCTATAGGATCACACAGTACTGAAAACCATGGAAATCCAGAGATTTCAGACTGCTTTGCTTTCTACTCAAACATAGCCACAGCGCCAAAGTTAAGAAACAAAAAAAGCGGTAGAGAAGGCTGAAAAGGCTGGGAAACCCAAGGGTTTCCAGAGAGATAAAACCAACAGCCAAACAAGCTGTATATGACATTTATGTACATCTTCCCCTATTTCTTCCTCAGCATTTCCACACGCTCTTTTTTTTTTTTTTTTTTTTTTTTTTTTTTACCTTTATCGTTAGAGGCAAGGATTCAATCTGACCTTGGAGAATACAGTCAACAGTAAGAGGAAGCCGTGGCCTGAATGCCGAGTGCCTGCACTACTGTCAGAGGACCAGCTGAAAACCAAATGGTGGTGGTTTTTTGTTTCAGTATTCTTGAGTGATGCCAAAGTCATCCAAACGCTCATTTTGCCCTTTATGATAATGATGGGGGAGAAAGAGGGCTCTTTTGCTCAAGAGAAACATTGCTGTGGGTTGCAGTTCTCTTTAAAAATACAAATACAACGTGCCCTAGGGAACACATGGCAAAAAACCCTTATTGTTCTTGGTACTTTTCGCTGGACAGGAGCAGCGAGCCAACTCCAACAGAGTCGGTGGTGAGGTTTTGAGAAAAACCAAGCCAACCTAACAGCCCAGCTCCACCACCTAAATGGCGGTCCCAGTTCTGCCTCATGCTGCTGCCGCCTCACATGCTCTGTCAACACCTTTAATGAGGCAAACGACAGCATAGAGCTAACGTTAGGAACGGGGAGCTTTCTGCTGAGACTTTTGAGCTGACCCAGCTCATCGAGGGATGAGCAGGGCAAGGTGACAACTTGTAGGCAGGTGGCTCTCAAATCATCTCATCTACATAAGTCCCCAGTGCAACACTTCAGGGGAAAGCTTCTCTTCACTTCTGCGGATGAGATTTATGGGTTTCAGCCACAGATTATGACACCTAAGTAGAAGAACACTGAGGTATGTGCCTATCGTTCCTTTATAGCCAACAGAAACTTCACATCTCCAGTCAACCGAATCTAAGTGATCCCCTCTTCAGCAGGCAAGTGGAGGTGTCTACTGCATGATCCCCTGAACAATTCCAGAACTTCGGACTATGACTCCATCTACAATGGGATCTTAAAACACCTAACACAAGCAGAAATATCTATTTTGTAGACTCCAACATTTAGGCGGTTTCTAACTCCACAGTGCATCCTTGCCCTTGGTTTCATTGATGCACCAGGAGCTCTGTTCATTGCTATGCAGGGGTAAGCCATTGCCATCCAGCTGCCCCTAAGACATCTCACCTGGCCTCCAACTGCTCCAGAAGGGCATGGGGCCTCTTAGAGGTCCTACCTGCCATCCTTTTGGCACTACCTGCTCACATTTAAGGCACTGAATATCACAACACACTGCTGGACTGAATGCAGCTGCTCTTGTGGTAAGGTACACAGAAATTGGATCAAATGTAGAGCAACAAAAAGAAAGTGGTTACTGATTAATGAAATCTTCTGCTTCCAGTATCAAGAAGCACAGAGAGACTTCAAGAAACTAGGTCGGCATGTTCCAGTGTTAAAAACTTAGATAATTCAATGAAAATGATGGGAGAACTTCACTGAATGGAAGAACTCAAATCTGGGAGTCAGGCTTACATGAACCACTTGGCTTCTCTCTGGCAAAACTCTTCCCCAGGGAAAGATTGCCCACAATGAAAGCACACTGAAGCATAAGAAAAGTGGCACCGCAAGCTTGAGAGAATCATAGAATAACCTGAGTTGGAAGTGACCCATAAGTATCAAGTCCAACTCCTGGCTATGCACGGCACCACCCCAAAACCAGACCATGTGTCTGAGAGTGTTGTCCAAACACTTTTTGATCTCCAGCCGGCTCAGTGCTGTGACCACTGCCCTGGGCAGCCTGTCCCAGTGCCCGACCACCTCTGGGTGCAGAACCTCTCCCTAACACCCAGCCTGACCCTCCCCTGTCCCAGCTCCATGCTGTTCCCTCAGGTCCTGTCACTGTCCCCAGAGAGCAGAGCTCAGCGCCTGCCCCTCCGCTCCCCTCGTGAATGAGCTGCAGGCCGCCATGAGGCCTCCCCTCGGCCTGCTCTGCTCTGGGCTGAACAAACCAAGGGACCTCAGCCGCTCCTCACACATCCTCCCCTCTAGACCCCCTTCACCATCATTGTAGCTCTACTTTGGACACTCACCAAGCACAAACTCTTGCGGTGTTTGGGTGCACATAACGGGGAGCAGAGATGCTCACCTAAAAGCTGACAAATTTGAGTAAGGGATAAGCATCTATAGCTGATCTAATAGCTAAAAATCCCGGAGAGGCGGATGGATCACAGAAAGGAGAGAGGTCCCAGACTTAAGTCCAAATTGATCTGTTCCTGCTTGCATTAAAGGCATTACCCGTTGCTCATCAGAAGCTCAAAAAACAATCTGCAACCAAGCACACTCAGATTGCTGCTTTGATACCTCGTAGTAGAAAAACTTCTGGCAAATGTGGCGCAGCTGAAGAGGTTCATATGCTCAGATTTATATTCTACAACAAATAAAAATAAAATTTCCACTAAAATTTGATTTTCACACCTTCTACTGTGAACCACGTTGCCCCTATGTGGAAAGCCAATGAAAGAGATAAATGACTTATTCTTCACATGCTGCAATACTAACTAAGCCATTGAGCTTTATGGCACAAACATTTGATATTGTGCAAATATAAAAACTAGTTCACTTCTGAACTTATACCACGATGAAAATCGATTTATATTCCAATACTGTGCTGCCTTACTGCAGTAGTCACAAATTGTCACTTTTCAGCTAATTGGCTGCAGTCAGCAGTTGGCTCAGAAATGCCAATTATATACGCTTTGTCTCCCCATGCGAGCTCTGAGATTGCTGTGCAGAGCAAACACGGGCATAGCTGCCTCTAAATTAAAAATAGCACTTAAGATTTAGTCCCCCATTTCTCTGCATCAGAAAAATTACCACACAAATCTGACAAACGGGAAGTATTTGTTCAATAAACAGCCAGGTGTCGAATAGTGATGCACATCTAAATTTAAAGTGCACTAGCAAACAATGTTCTGGGAAGTCCCGTAATTGGAAAAGCAATCTTGGTTCAGGCCCTGCACACATACTCATTACAGTAACACACTACCAAATGCCACAAGGAACCTGGGGCTGGGCCAGAAAAAAACTTAGCCTGAGTGTTGTGAAAATACCTTAAAACTAAAGATCATCTGTTCCCATAGGCCTCTGCCACATCCACTCTGCACCCCGTCCACACACTGAGGGCAGCAATGGTTACGCAAGAGAAGAGTGATACCATAACTCAAGGCTATTGTAGCAATTATGCAGGACAAAACAAATAAAATGAAATAAAAGAGTCCCAGCTCTTGGTTCCAGAGCTATGGCAATAAAAGGGAATACCTGAAGTAACAGCAAAGGTAAGGCTGTGGTGGTGGTGAACCTCACAGGTCGTGAAGGCACCAGTGGTGGTGTCAGGCCACAGGAAAGCAGAGGCAAGAATTTGCAGCCTTGTAACATCCCTCTGGTAACCAGATTTTGGGGTCGGCTGCTGGATGCTCCTTCCCAGGAGTTCTTGCTCTGTGCCTGCTCTGAAAGGTGTGTGAACAACATGTTTGTGGTTGGCATCAGTGAACTGAGAGCTAATTGTGAAGGATGGTGATAGATCTTGCCACCAAGGGTTAAGAGGTATGGTCACAGCTCTCCTCTCAACCAGGAGCTAAAGTAGCCTCTGAAGAGGGTTAGAGGAGAAATTCACACCTATAATTCTGCCCCAGAAATGCAAAATCCCGCATTTTGCATTGCAGCAATGAGGCCATGCTCACAGGTCACTCCGTAGGTGCAGCAGCCAAGAGCAAAGAGAAGCTGAAAACTCAGGCAGAAACCTCTAAAAGAGCTTCAGCACAATTCCTCCGTAGCTTTGTTGAGTTTAAGAGAACATTCAGTGAGAGGGCAGCATTCAGGATGAGAAGTAGATCCGACAAGGTCAGATGGTAAAGCTGTAAGTCAAAACTCAGTAAGGTGAATTTCCATGGGAAGACGACCTCCACGGTGTTTTTCAATTTCCCCAAGCTTCAGGTATGATCCCTCCCCGAAGCAGAGAGCACAACAAACATAACTATACCTTACTTGGGTTTTTGAAAACAACTGAACTGAATCTGTTGATCTTTTTTTTAATATAATAACTCACTCCGAAAGCAAAAGTTAAAAAAAGGAAATTTTGTGCTAACAACTAAATTCAGGCAAATTAACATTACCTGAAGACAAAGACTAACAACATCAAACACTTCTAGCAGTAAACAGCACCACAGAGTTCAGTCATAAAAGAATAAATAACTCCTTGAAACTATTTTAAAGGTTTAGATACATAATCGAACAGTCACAAATCTCCCAGCCTTGCATATTGCCTGCAGACAAAATCTTTACTTACCGGTGGCCTCTCAAAATCTATGTATTATTAAGCTGTCCAGCTGAATACTTTTGAAAGCAAATTCTCTGCTTGGAATTCAAAAGACAGAGAGCAGAAATTAAAAAAGTATAGAAAAACGATGTTGTCACATTGCTTCTGCCCCAAACAGCTCACTTCCAAAGTGCTTCTTTTAGTCCAAGACGTGATTTCTGATTGCTTACGAACTCTCGTCCGTCTACATCTAACCTGGAAGCCTGATCTATACGTTAGGTGAAAGCCACCTTGAAGCCACCTTCAAGATTTTTATTCTTGAAGCAAACCTGTATGTTGCTAGTTTTAGTTCTGCAACCTCTAAGCAACAGTAACTTCTCAACCAAGGCATAAGAAGTAGGCTTCATGCCTTTTCTACTTCAAAAATTTAACAAGAAGGGAAAAAAACACCCTTTGCTAAAAGGTCTTGCTTATTAAATAAAATGCAGGTCAGGAATTCACTCCTTTAAGAGGAACTCATCTGAGAAAAACAATGCAATAAAATCCCTCATTTCAGAAAAAAACAAAAATCACGTTTGCCGTTGCTTGGTTTAAAAGAAACAAATTCAGAAGTATAGGAGACTTCTTGAAAACCTATATAAAACACCAAGCCTTATGCTGGACCTCAGACGTGTTTATGCTGCGAAGCTGTTTTGAGTTACCTCGAACTTGGCAGCAGGGACACAGCACTGAAGCCTTAGCTGGAGCGTCTGACAGCTGGAACGGGCACTGCCAGTGCGGCCGCACGCCCCGAGACCAGTCCCAAAGCTCGAGCGATGCTCAGCTCGCTCAGAAAGCTCCAGGCAGTTTGCTCATGCCACAGCAAGAAAAGAGGTTATAATCTCCAGTTGAGAGTAACGTTTTGGTTACGGAGTGAGCTTTTTTGCCACTATGTGAGTCTTTTAAGAGAAAAATGCTGATGTACTCCCTTGTTTGCAGTGGACTTGGATTTATACACTATTGCAACAATCATTCTGGAGACAAAGCAGCTTTGAGTTGCTTTGAAAAAAAGTTCTTAAAAATAAAAATGCCGAAGCCAGAAACAGAAAGTAAGCCCCCAGCTTTAAAATGCTCCACCCTTCCCAGTTGCAAGTCCTCAAGTTCCTCCCTGCAGTCCCGAACGCTGCTGTTTGGATGCGTTTGTGAAGGATCCTGTTGGTTGGCGTTGTGCCGAGTGGAGCTCTGCCACCATCTGCATGCAGGATAAGTTACATTCTTGAGCATACCAACTATTTATGGAGAGTTTCAGCATGGAAAAAATTAAAACTTTAGCGCATAACAGCTCAAAACACTCTCCCAGACCCTGAAAGCCAGGCAAAAAGATGAACTTTACAGTATACAACACCTGAGTGCCAAAAACTTAAATGGAATAGAAGTTGGCTTTGTAAAGAGCTTGCAATGTATGCAGGCAAGCAGGAATCAAGAATAAAGAGAAGAATAAAGCAGCTAAATACATATTGGCTTTTTTTTTTTTTAAAGCTGCAAAACAGCTGACAGATGGAAACGGGCAAAAACTTGTGTCTTGCATCATCTCTGACCAGACAAAACACTGGAAATGTATGAAAGACAGAGCTCAGTGCTACAGTGGTATTAGTGGAGAAAGACCTCTCTCCCTCCCCAAGGGAGGAATGGTTTCTAAGGATCATACAGGATCAATCATTGAAAATATTTATCAATCTGTATCAGAAAAAGTTTGCGATATACCAGCCTCTGAAGTCTCTAGAGAAATCTCGAGGATTTTACATAAGTACAAACAGCATATATATATATATATATATACACACACACACACACCTCTTAGTGACGACATTTCTTACATTATTAGCAATGCCAAATTGTTGTGCTTCTTCAGATCCAGTGCCACATTACTACATGAAGTGGCAGTAATAAAAAAAACTTTACTTTCTCATAAATAGAGAGGAAAACCACCGGGTACTTTGGAAAGAAACCTTGCACTGCAGAGCTCATGTAACTGCTGATCAAAGGACGGCTTCACTGGGTGGTATCAATAACCATGTCTTGAAAAGAGCTACGAAGTCAGAATTCATAGGCTGGCCTGTTTTACTCATTGAGTTTTTATTTTTTTAAGAGCCTCTGCTATGATTTTGTGTTAAAGAAATCTTAACATGAAAAAATAGCACTGCTGGGTAGGGAAAAATGTGCAACATAGATGTAAGCACTTACTATCCATCACTAAAGGCTTTCTCGAACACACATTTCAGTATTTTGTCATAAAGAATATCCCAGTTAAAAGAAAAAAAGACAACAAAAAACACTATACTGACAAATCGATCATGCCTCATGCCCCATGGTCAAAATATTCATTTAATTTAATGACACTTTGGGTCCAGGTATACAAACCAGGCTGGTTCTACTCTTGTATGCAAAACAAACTCTTTTAAAAAATAACTATGCATGACACTAATTATTAAGGAAAAAGACACCTGATTTGGGGGTAAGGGGGAGGAAAGGGGTTGAATCTTCCCAGAAATTTGTTCCTAATGGCCTCATTATACTGGGATGCAATAGTACCACAGCACCCTCACCCTGACTCTCTACATTGCCTGCCAGCACTACTGTGAGTAAGATTTGTCAATATGGTAAAAACATCTTCATAAGGCAGGAAACCAAGCTTAAGGAAAAAAAGTTTCAGCAGCACTGCAAAAATGGCTTGCTTTTAACAAAAGCAGACTCGTGGAGCCATCTGAGATTCGTTATTCGAGTGCTGGTGGCTCTGCCTTCATGGCAGTTAGCTAAACAAGCCAAAAGCTTTCTGGCTTTGTCATCCCGTGTTAGTACGGGATGTATTTTTCCCCAGTGGTTTAGCGAGGCTGTATCTATTGTTACGTTTGAGTATTCTGGCTTCTTCTATTTTATTGGTAGTGCACTTCTCTCCTCTTCATTAACTCTGCTTACCATTCTTTGACTCTTTAAATAAGCTTTTGTATTAGGAAATATATCTAGCTCTTTTGGTAGCTGTAAAAGCTTCCCAGCAACGGCCCACATCGCTCATTTTCTGGAACATATCTGAACCTGAGTTTTACATTTACATTCAGCAGTGGCATATTGTATTTTCAAGAAGAGCTGTTCAGAAGTGCAGCAACTGCAAGCAGCCAGCACATCACCACTCCGGGCCTCACGCAGAAAGTAACTGCCTGTCTTATGCAGGCTTTCCTCCCATTCAAAATTAATTGTACGTTTTTTGATATTATGCTTTCCAGCCTGGCAACTTGAAAGAAAAAAAAAGAGAAATCAGCTTCCTTTAAAGTAAGAGAATCCCTACACATCTTACTCTTGTATTCAGAGGAAAACTCATCTTAAGAAATTCTCTCAGTATTAAACTTGATTTATTTCTGTAGCTGAAGTTTTAGAAAAGCCACATGACCAGAATTCCAATGCTTCATGAACATATTACAATAAAGCTCAAAGTTGAAGAGTTACTTCTTCAACACACCAAGATCATCTCAATGAGATTGAGACAATAGGGGAAAAAAACAAACAAACAAAAAAAAAAACATTAATCATCTAGGTTGGAAGAGACCTCCAAGACTGGGTGGCCTGCACTGAAACATCACTTTTCCTAGCTTCAAAAGAAGAGAAAAATAAATAAAAATGTGGTTCAGACTGAAAAGGCCTTGAACCCTCCTTCCTTCCAGGTACAGCTTCTTTCTTTCCAGTACATGGTGATCAAGTGTCACATTTCCTACCAAAGCAGATGCCAGCACAGCATTAACACTACAGACCACGATGTGACTGTAGAGAAAAGCATACTCACAGAACATCCCAAGTACAGCTTGACTTGTAGATATAAACCCCATTATTTCAACACTTGTATCGCTGTATGGGATTTCTATTGTTTTATCCAGCACTTGGGGAAAATCTATTCCGTGCAGTTTTCAAGCTTACTCAAGTCACCACCTCCAGCAGAAAGCACTAAAGTTGCAACACATCCTAGAAAGGGTTAACTGTCTTTGAGAGAAACCTTCTGTTTTAAGGATTTAAGAAGCTGGTAACAAAAATGCTACTTAATAGGAAAGAGAACAATTTCTAAAAGGAGAAAAATGTCATCGGTCGATGCCAAAAATAAGAAGGCAGGAGCAGATAAAAAGGAAGCAGCTGTTTCATGTTTTAAAGTATCATTTAACTGTTCTGTTTCAAATCCTTCCATCCCCAGCAGAAGATGTCAGTTTGCCTGTTCTGAAAATCAGCATGTAATTGCATGTCTCCAAAAGTAATTACATTCAACAGCAAATTTCATCAGATTAACAAATTGATTTACGTTTCATTGTTCGGTTTAAAGCAAGCCTCTCACCACGGCGAGCGAGATGCAGTGAAAGGGGCTCAAAAGCACCTGCAGTTACGCCTAAATAAAGGCAAGGGACATCACTGGCAAACAACTTCGGAACTCCAGCGCTTTCAGAAGCGAAAGAAAAAGAACATTTTTGGAACAGAAGGGTCCCAGAGAGCCAAGGATGATTATATCTCATCACCTACAACTACTCTTAATTAAAGGTGCATGAGGCACAGTGAGAACCCGGCAGGAAAGCTACCAGTATCACCAGCCTCAGTGTGGTTTCAAGCCTACCTAATTATTTTATCAAAGCAATCACTACCTATCTATATGTATTTTCTTCTCTTTGGCCAACAACAAAACCACTTTTTCTTTCCCTTTACCCCTACTGAGAGCTTTCATTGGATTCACCTGTGGCTTTTGATTACAGAACAACATTAATTTAAAGGAAAGCTGGAAACATCCATGAGCCGTGGCCAGTCCTCAAGGATATTTATGCCCTGTATCAAATGCCTAATGTTTCCTCCAGAGACGCATCAGGGTATTAGAGTCAGTTACAGACCCTGCTTTTTAACCGCGGTGTGCTTTCTTCGCTCTATCTTATTACGTGCACTATCAAAGCCTTTTAGTTAGACTGTAAACCTCAACGAGGTAACCCCAGAAAGCATCGCCGCTTGCAATATGCATGTCACCTTCAAGAGGTGGGAAGCCTGAAATAAAAGGAAGGTGGAAGCGTGGGATCCAGCACTCCTCCAGCTCTTTTGGTAAGTGGAGGGCTACCGTGCTCCTCACCTGGCAGGAGCCGAGCGTACCCCAAAGCTTTTCTTGGCTGCGTGTCATCCATCACTCAGCTCTGCGAGATAACCAAACGCTTCCCAACACACACTACACATGGAATGGCAAGTAAAATTAAGGCTTAATTGAAACTGGTATTATGCTTCACGCTAATGGCGACCACCTGTTTTATGGGTAAGACCGCCAATAAAAATAGCAGGATGGGGAATCGAGTATCAGAAGAAGAAATTTAATCTAAATCTGCTTTAATGAAGGAGATTTCCTTTGAAAAATGAGAACTTGGAAGATTTCAGTATTCAAATGCTGCTGGACAGGAACGGCGCAACATTAAACTAATGATGATAAAGATCAGAGTAAGAGCTTTGCCTGAGGATTGTGAGGTCTTTTTCAGAATGTAATTCCTGGCACTTTATAAAATACTGGCTACTATTTCCCACTTAAATAGCCACGTTCAGCGTTAGGGAAAATCAGCCAGCTTTACCCAGCCAGAGAGCCCTTCCTTACAAGAACCTCAGTCTAGTTTATAATTCATGTCTGCTCCGAAATACAGCTGACAACAGCAGCATATGGCTCCACATGAACTTTGCCTACATAATAACACAGGAAATATCTACGGGCTTAAGAAAAAGACACATTTACACATAATTGCCAGCTCTGCAAAGCCAAATAGATGTGAAAGCAATCTGCTTGCTTACATTCCTACATACATTTTCAGCATATGATTGTAAACCAGTGGGAGCTGTTTTACAGGTCAAAGGAGGTGAAAATAAAACTATCCCAGAGCAAACTGTTCAGCTGCAGTGAGAGGCAGCGCAGAAACCTTTTGACGCACAGGAATAAACAGAGCCTAGCCTGTTCCCTAAGATTAACAAGAAGAGGTTGTAGAAGCATAGCAAAATTAGTAGCCACTGGTCTATTATACGAAGAAAGTGGCACTTATGAAAGCTTCAGAGTGGAATCGTGCTTCCCCACCTCTTGGAAATCTTCCTCAATCGCAGCTCTAACTGGAGCACGGATGTGCATCTTGCTTCAGAAGTCGGAGGCAGTCACCCTGGTAATATGTATGCCAGCAGTAAGTTAGCAAAAGCACCATAAGGCAGTGACGGGAGAGCACCAAAGGAAGGGAGCTCATTAAAGAGAGTGTCATCCAAGAGTCTGCATGTAAGAGTGTACATTTCATTTGGTGGGACACCGCACGCTGCATGGTTTCTGTACGCACAGCAGCAGGCGAGCTGTGTAACCCGCGGACGTGCACACGTATACGTACAGGTTAGTGGCAGTCATCTGGCGTGGCACCGAAAAAAAGCACTGCAAATAAAAGGCTGATTTAATTACAGCACATTTCAGACCGTCCTCAATTTTCAGCTCTGCCATTTGTAACAATCTCTGCGCTTTTGGCAGCTCCTTGTAAAGCAGCTATCAATTTAACAGAGATGAATTGTTTCCACCTTTGGGTTCACCATTCACAATTTCGGCAGATGAACTATGCGGCAGTTCGACACTTTGAGTGGGTTCACAAATATTTTCCCATCACTGTAAACAGCATATTTGAAATATCTAGAATAATTACGACAACACATTATGTGACTGAATTAAGCTATCCACACTCCATTAACTTTCTGCGTAGAAGGGAATAAAGCTTTAGGAGAGACTATATAGACCCGCAGCTCTGAAATAAATCCGCTGGAGGAACCCTGAAAGAAGCTTCAACAGCCCATGCAGGAGTTTGAAAATTAAAGAAATGTAGGCAGCAGAGGCAATTTTAGCTATTTTTCTATTACTGCCTCTATTAAATCAGGCTAGAAAGCAGCAGTTTCAGTGACTTGAAAGTTTCCCACCCGTTCTCAAATACTCAAGAGTCCTGAAACAGTGTAAGATGTCTTAACGCTGTTGCAGCGCTTCACCAAGCATCCCGTGCAGCGATGCCACACAGCCATGGTGGCACTTTTCTGAAGCCCAACAGGATGATGAAGTGCCAAACAAACAATATACAGCAAATATCCAGTGAGATTTTGCAAACAGCATATTTTGTATGCAAAAGGCTGTAAAATTCCTTCACCTCTTTTTGTCCCTTGAAGCATTTGGCTTATAATTAACGTTTAAGCGCATTCAAATTAAAATACTTCAACCAACACAAGAGAAAGAGAGGAGGCAATTGCCAGTTAATGATACAATTGCAAACTGTTTTTTTCCTTAATCAGCTCCTAAGCATCCTACGTGCACTCGGCAAGTAGAGATCAATGCAAAAAGCTTCATAGAGAGGGATATGAATTCTGGGAGAGTACAATCTAAAATCAAATGGGACAGAATTTTCATGAAAACAATAGTTTGGGTATGAAACAAGACAAGAACACAAGTTTATATTTAGTGAGTGGTAGAAAGCACCAGCAAGACTAAGCCGTAAGGGGACAGAGAGCTCACAGCCATTAGGAGGGGTGGAAGTTGGCTGGATTACCAACTCTCATTTTGACCCACGACGCATTCCCGAGAGGGACGCACTTACTGGAATCTGTTCCATGTAAATATCTGCTGGTTTAAACATCGGTAAAACCTGCTCGCATTAACACAAGTATCAGAGTTTCAAATTCTCACCATTACCTGCTTGTCAGATCCAGAAGTTCAGTTTCAAATCTCAGTGAGCTATTTTCATCTGAATTTAAAACCCATGAAAGTTACCGCACTGAATTTCCTTGTTCCTTACTGCAATACTCTACAGCTTTTTTTTATTATTACTTTTTTTTTTTTTTTTTTAACTCTACGGCATTTTTTCTAGCCTAAGATACATTTTGAATTAACAATAAAGCAGTTGCAACGCATTAAGAAAACACATCAAATAGGCGGGGAGGGAAAATCCTACCATGTTTACATGACTAGTTTAGAGAAAAACACCACTAATGTCCCTTTAGAAGAGGTGCACTGCTCAGTTCGGCGGATGATAAGGCACATTTGAGGCAGTGCTTTCCAAGCAAAAGAAGGGAAGGTGAACAGCTGTGATTTGCACAGCACTTCTAAAGTCACCGCAGCTGTGCCAGACTAAGTGCATTAGCAGAGAAGAGCTGCAAAGCAAAGAGAATGGAAATATTGAGACATTTTTGATGATGCCTTACCTGGGTTTTCAAGAGAGCTTGGCAAACTAAGGTTTTAAGGGAACTCCGCGACGTAGCTTTCATAACCGGAAACCGTTCAGACAAGTTATTAGGAAGCGGATTGCTGTGTTTTGAAGGCTCCCTACATTTTGCAGCCGTACTTCTTTTACAGAATAATCATTTCAAGTCATTAAAGCAGGCAGGGAAAGGCATCCTAAACCAATATACTTAACAAAAAAAATCCAAACCGAAGTGGTTTTGAAGAGAGGTGGAGCAAGAAGGAAAAAAAAAAAAAAGCCAGAATTCAGCACTGGCAAGGACACAGCTATCTCTAACACAAAAGAGCATTTATACTCCGAGTCCAGATTCAGCAAGGCAACAAGAGGGAAAGAGAGACAGACCTCAATCAATGGCTTCAGAATAAAGAAAATTACGTTCAAAAATAATAATGTGGATTGTAGCTTAGCTGCTCTGCAATAAAGACTGTCAATTTCTAAAGTTTTCTTTTGTAACATTTCCAATATAAGTAAAATCACTACTTCTAGTGTATCTAAATGGAAAACAAGTCAGGGTAAGGGAGCATACAGCACATAAAACAACTATTTATTATACTATTCAAACACAGAAAAAAATATATATATGCACACTGGCTGGATATACTTTTCCGCACAGGAACAGACCAAACAAAATGTGTACGCTGCAATATTTTCAAGTATTTCCCATCAGCAGTCTGGCAGTAGCAGAGTTTCACCAACTTCATCACACTTCTTATATTGAAAACACTCTAATTTTGAAAGCTAAATTGAAACGTGTTCTGTAGCTGCAAAAAGCTTAAGAATGCAACTGCAATGAGCAAAACTGTAGGAGGCAGTCTCTGAGATAAGAAAAACAGTTTGTGTCCTGGCCATACTGCAACACGTAGTTTTAATTAACAAGTCTGCTTGCCCTGGAGGACTAAATCCAAACTGCAGAGGAAATATTTACAAAAGAGCTAAGAGAAGCAGTATGGGAAAAGCCTGAAGTGGTCACGAACTGAGCAGTCACCCTGTGGCTCTATCTTAAATCTTGCAGTGAACCCCAATCAAGGGTCAATTGCTAGGAAGCTTTTGTCCCAAAAATCCATACCTTGAGTTATCTTCTATTTCATCTGATTGAAGATAAACTTCTGCAGAGAGCCCAGACTTTACAAAAAAAAAAAAAAAGGAAAAGATAAAGCAAATAGGAAAGAGGTGTAGAAAGGACAGGTAGGAACACAGATTGCAATTAAGGGCAATGGAGGGCAGCTCAATCCACCAGGGAAGATTGCACAAGACCTGAAAGGACCCCATGAGTCCTGGAGACAAATCATATTATTTATTTATTTTTAATTGCATTTTCCCTTTTCCCTAGTTTTTTTTTCTCTGTGGAACCGTAACTTTTTATAACATCACCTCCTACTCATCAACTGGTCTGAAAAAATTACCAGGATGGTGAGGAGGGAAAAGAAACCTTCAAGTAAAGCAGCACCCCGGGGTGGCGTGAGAAGTGTAGTGTCAAACTATGGTGTCTTAGCAGCCAGTGTGAAAACTCTTTCATGTGGCACCAAACCTGAGAGCACAGTTACACCAGATGGAAAATGGACCAAAAGCTCAGCATCACACCAGCCAAAAGCAAATCTATATGGCTACAGGCTCTTTGTGACGGAGACAGGACAACTCTCATGAGTAGACGTAGCAAACAACCAAGACCTTGCTGTTTGTCAAACTTAGGACGTAAAATGCAGACGAACATCACAAACGTTGTTAAATAATGCAGGAAAAAAACTGGTTTCATGCACAGCCAGACAAGCAAGACTGCGGAGTCGCTGTGAGCAAGGAGGGAGGAATGGCACGGAGAGCCACGATGGGCTCTCCACCCAAAGGAGGTGCAGGAAAGGACAACAGAGGCTGAAGGCAGTGATGATGGTTGGCTATTGCTAACACGAGAAAGAGTTGAGATTTTCCGCACCAACAGGTATTTAGAGAAAGAAGTCAGAAAAATGTCAGTTTGGGGAAAAAAATGTCGTAGATATAAACTGAAGTGCATATGTTAATAGTAATTGGAAGGAATATACTCCGGGCTGTGCTGTTACTGCCAGGCTTCTGCACAAAAAGAGACTCTCATACAATAAGAGCTGATGCTATTTTAGCCTTTGTTTTGGCAAGTAGCAAGGACATTAAGAAAATATAAAAATTACCACGGATTGAGTGCACACTAGCACATTCAGATTAAATTAAGTATAAAACAAGGAAGGTGTTGTAACGGAATCAAAGTTCACTCTTTTTAACAGCAAGAAATTAAATAAGACAGTAAAATTAAGTGGACCAAGGAGATAAGGAATGGGAAAGCAGCCTTCTAAGTATTTCTCTCAGGTTAAAGACGCAAAACTATTCAAAAGCTAACTCAAAACTAACCTCTAAAAGGACATTAGGAACAATTAAAGAATCTACATATTATGGAGAGGATGGGATTCATTAGCAATGTCTTAGAAGCCAGCAAGTGGTACAGAGATAAAACAAGAACTGCTGAATGTCAAGCTGTGCCAGAGCTCAGCAAACGATAAACAAAATAGCAAGAGATGTTTCAGCCCTGCAAGTAAAGAAGACCATAAAGGGAAAGTGAAGAAGACATGCTGTAAGGGTAGGCGAGAGATTAAAACCCATCAGCTATATCCCTTAAACTAAATTAGAGCTTTCATTAAGGACAAGGACACTGAACGTAGGTGCAAGACAAAGAGCCCAATGGGAGGGAGGTTATAAGAAGAGACACAACCAAGGTGGATACAAAACGCAAATGTTTCGGTATGTTCAAAGTCACTGAAAGCAAAGAGCATTCATCCCGGCACTCCAAAAAAACAATGGCACATGAAATAACGCCTCTGGTAGTAGCAAGGCTGTTAAAGCAATCTACCCAGCCGAGCATGGCACCATGGAAAATTTAAAACTTGTATTTAGAGGAGGAGGGAGAATCTACATATTCGCGTTCCCAAGACCTAAATAGTACGCAAGTTTCAGAACGTGTTTTGAATGCAAGAACTGAAGAAGTAAACAAAAAAATTGAATTCATCAAGAGAGTTGACAATGGTAAAGTGTGCTGTGTCAACCCACTGCTTCTTAAAAAAAATTTAGTTGTGTAGACCTAAGAAGTGCAGTTGAGCTAATCCAGATTTCCTTATGGCTTTCAATGCAAGGCTATGTTGGAAGAGTTCTTGGGTAAGATACAGATGGTGAGGGTTATTTCAAGAGTCACAGAGGTTAAAGGGGACAGAAGTCAGTTGTTCAAGGATGGTGTCTGGACAGGCTTTGACCTTTCACAGAATCACAAAACAGTTTGGGTTGGAAGGGACCTCAGAGCCTCCCCAGCCCCACCCAGCCTGGCCTTGGGCACTGCCAGGGAGAGGGCAGCCACAGCTCCTTGGGGCAGCCTGGGAAGGGTCTCACCGCCCACATAGCAAAGAAAGATGTCCTCATTAATGACAGACCCCAAAAAAGTGTGCTAATCATACGCTCTGCTGACAAAGTTGAAAGGGATTAACAGTAAAAATACAGGAAAGAATAACACCGAAGGAAAAACTAGATGATCTTTAGGGCTGGCAATATTATCCAGTAACAGCAGCGGGATAACATTTTACGATGCTATTAGGGACTGAGAAGAATGTTCGCTCTCAAGGCTGGGAGCTCATCAGTTGGCAGGCAAGGATGTAAAAGACCGGGGTATATTAGTCCATATTAAAATGAATAAGGACTATTAATCACTGCAGCCATGAGAACGAGCAAAGCAAAATACTGCCATAAAAGAACCTAGAAAGGTCCATAAAGGATCTAGAAACACTGCTGTACACGGAAACAGTGAGACCTATCTACGTACCCTTAAACAAGGCTGACCACAACTGTACCAGTGAGATGATCCAAACAAGCATAGAGGAGAAACAAATGAGGCAACTGAGCACCTGAATAATCTGTTTGAATGGGGGTTCCTCTTACTTAAGCCAACAAATCTGAAGGCTGAGAGATGAGCTGTCTGAACACCTCCCGGGAAGGCAGGAGACCTCGCTGTCGAACAAGGAGACAGAGGGGACGTTCAAGCTTAGTGACCACGCTGGCATTGGAAAAGCATGCAGAAATTCACTGTAAGGACAAGTAGGATGGACATTAGACTAAGCACACTAAAGCTTAAGGGACAGGAATCAGTATGGTTCTTAAACACCTACCAAGTTGTAACACCCAGCTTTGAACAAGAAATAGCAAAGTAAATAATTCAGGGTAAGGCAGGTCCAGCACTGATTGTGGAAGGCCAACAGTCAACACTGATATCAGTCAGCGTACAACCTGTAAGTTATAAAATAAATTATGTATTTCTTTCTGACAGCTGTGATTACCAATTTGATAGAAGAGATGCCTGAAAATTTAAATAAATCATCGTGCAAGTGCCTGACTTTGTACACAGGACTTCACTTGCTCTACTGAGAGCTGCACTAATAGGAAAACCATGAGCCTGCCTCAGTGCTTGCTGCTTGTGTAGCCAATGACAAACTCGCAGCTCTTGCAAATCCCTTCACGTCTAAAACTTAGGACTTGACAATGAACTAAGACTTTACAATTGGTAAAAGCAGAAACCAGAGAACGATTACCAATAATGTAAGCAGTATTACAAGGAACAAAATCTACCAACAATACAAAGTCTCCTAAGCGTTTAAAACCACTCTTTACCAGAAGGTAAAGCAGACATTTCACAAGTATTCTTAATGTTTTCAGAAAAGTTCAGGAAACACCTTGAAAAACATGGCCTAAGGGCATTTTTCCAGGTGGACCTCATTTCTTTGCTCTATATTATAATAATGTGTATTATCTTTGTTGGAAGTGACCCCAACAGCGAGTTTCTGCACCAGATATGACTGAAATATCAAGTAAACCCTTGTGAAGTTGCCAGTTTTCATTTCATAATTGGTTAGATTGGTTGAATAAGGGTGGAGATTGATTGATGCCTTTTTTTTTGTTTGTTTAAAGAAACTTGGTCAAATGTGGGAATTCATATTCATCAAATATGCAGAGCCTCATCTGAGATCTCTGTTCCAGACCCAGTAGTTGCTTTACCCTTCAAAAGGACCCTGTATCACTCTGAGTACACCGTGCGTTGATACTTGGATTAGCCCAGAGCAAGAAGGTGCCCAAGGCTGCTCTGAATTACTAGCTGCAGCAGCAGTTGCAGAGTCTGTGATTGCAGTCTGTGATCTATGAGTGTTTTCATGATCCACCAAGCTTCATCCACTGCTTCTGCAGCATTAGCATTATCATCAGACAGTCTGACACCGGAGGCAACGTGTGTGTTAACTGACTGCACCGAATTAAGGGAAAGAATGAACTTGATCTTATTCTGCAGGTACCACGGGTCTTTGGCAGCACAAGGAGAAAGAGGGATGGCCCTCCAGCTGTGCCTTTAAAGAACAAGATGTTAAAAATAGAAACTGAGAACATTTGGGTATTCTCATTCTGGGCTTGTTTTTTGGCTGTCTTTGTTGCTTTCCTCAGCATCAAGATGTACACCTTTAAAGCAAAAGCCCTGATTAAGAACATAGCCCAATTAATAATCAGGCATCCCACTTGACTTCACAGCACGTTTTCAGATCCACTGGGTTGAGTAATGTCAGACAGCAACACCTTTGTGCTCTGAATCAGGAACACCGAAACCCTTTCCCTGCTGAAGGATTACACTGAGAGCTGGTTCCATTTTGTGAGAAACGATCTGCAGCCAATAACACAGGCTCAGGCAAGGATCTCAGTGAAGTAGCTCTTTTATTTGTGATTGCAACGGTGGGCATCATGCAAGCAGGAGCGCACAGCAAAAGTATGTCATAACCTTATATTCCCTATTATCTGACGCTTAATTCCTCCCCTGTACCCTCATTGGCAGACTACTACAGGTTCACAAACTACTCCACATTTACTACTATACCATATAGGTACAATTTTATTTGACCAACCATTAATTTCTCCTTTTCCTTTTTTTTTTTCCTTCTTCTCTTGTGACTAGAGGGCCCGTGACGTTTTGGTTTTACTCATTTTGCAAGTGCTTGTCTTGTTTTTCTTAGCCATCCTCCTTATTTTGGAACAGTAGGACCTTCCACTGTCCCCTTATCAGCTGAATATTCCCCGCACTGTTACGCCTGCACAATTACTTTTGAATATGCAAGGTTAGTGAAATTTTCCACTGCAAAAACACAACTTGAATTCTCACAGTTTGGAGAACAAACAGATCACTGAAATTGCCACATTGCTCAAGAGAAACAACATACTTTTAAAGAATTGTACGCGTGTGAAGAACTCCTACCTGTATTTTTATTGGCCAGGTGAAATTGCTGACGTAAACAAAGAAAGTGATGTTTGGATTGTTGCGGAAATCAAATTTCTCATTGGAGAAACTGTCCTTGTATTCTTTTATATTAGTTCTTGAAACAACTGGAATTTCCTCCCCAGCCTGCGTGCCAGCTGTTTTCAAATGTTAAGAAGTAACAAGAAAAGATGTTTCAATGCATATTTTAAGTGACAAATAAAAAGAGCCAACCATCCAGAATAATAATGCTATAAAATTAACCATTCATCTGAACATAACAGTGTTAAGCTGCACTGCACTATCAAAATCACTGTATGCCAAAATATCACGTTCCTAAAAATTAAATTAGCTCCTCCACTGTTTCCAAAATACACCATTAAGATGGAAAAACATAGTTCTTTTTAACATTTTACTTCTGCCCCCAAGCCTAGCATTAAAGAGCATTATATAGCAAGTTCATAGGTAATGACAGACGTTTCCTCAATTAAAATTGTTTGTCAAAAACTGATAACTGAAGCAAGGTACCAAGCAACTTAGATCATGCTAATTTTACCTGCAAAACTTGTTGACCAAGTAATATTGAGGTTGAAATTTTTAGATGCATTGATAAACATGTCGAGGTCTCTGTTTTGCTAGGGGGAAAAAAACGAATAAAAAATAATTTTACGATAAGCAATTTTACTGTACTGTTTTCTAGCAAACCTTCACTGACAAAAAAATCTTGGAATTTGTTATTTACGTGAAGCAAATACATCAAGCATCATCACATTAAGCAAATGACAGCCTAGAAAACTATTTCCATTTTCTCAAAGCAGTATTCTCCTCCCCAAGGAAAGCATAATAAAGAACAAAACAAGTCATGTGCATAAAACAAGAAGAACAGATACACGAGGTATGTGTTGAACAGCAATCAAAACTAGAATTGCTCAGTAGTTGTTTAAACAACTGTAAAAAAAAAATCAGCTGTGGTTCCTATGAAATTTTACTGTGGATATTTGAAACTGCATGGCCAAGCAAAGATGAAAAATATCTTGTTGCTTTGTGGAACTGGACACACATGCCACATTAAAAGACCACCTCTGGAGACTCACCACACTGTAAAACTCATCCTGTCCGTGGCCAGGAAAAGACAAACATAAATCCAAAGGGTGATGTTTAAAGAGAAAGTAGAGAATTTACCTCTTCAGGTGTTGCTACAAAGTTGATTGCTGTGTAATAGCGATCATCCTCTTGAGAAAGGCTGAAGGTGAACTGATAGTCAATGAGAAGAGTATCTGAAAGGAATGCATAGAGAGAGTCACCCCACGTCTTGGAGCAGGACAAACTTCTGCAAAGCAAGGCAAAGCATTACAGTACAGCACTCCTTGAGCACAACTAGGAGTCGCTACGCTGCTATGAATGAGTCCAACCTATGCACGATCCCACACAAAAGGGACACACTCATCCTTTTGAAGCTAAGCCTAGAGGGCTCAACTGGAAGGAGCTTACCTTTTTCAGACAAGAGCCTCCAGTCCTAATCTGAATGACTGTTCATACACATATATTGAAAAAAACATGCCAAGACATTTCCGTTTTTCATACTGCAGTACCTCCACATTGTTATGAAATATTAGTAAAATAAAATAGTCCGTATAATCCCCATTTAGAAGGGGATTAAGTTCCACACCTGCTAAGTTTCTGTACACCAGTGGAGTATACAGGGAGGATGTCTACGGAGCAGCTGCTTGGTCAGGACCCAGCTGCCATCCTGCTCTCCATCACATCATGCCCTGGCATGGCAGGACCACTGTTTGGTCCGCCAGTGTGCCCTGCTGCTCATGTCTGATTAGGTTTTGGGTATCATCTCTGGTAACTGACGGTGCACAACCAGCTTTGGGGATACATCAGTATCCTTACATTTCAATACCCTTTTCTTAAAACACAGTGTTCTGACCTGTACACAGTCCCAAAGCCATGCAGAGATATTCCAAGCAATAATAAATATGAAGCTATACAGCAGGTATTATTTTTCTCTTAATGCCCTCCCTTGCTGGGTAGACATGGGCTAGACAAGCCTCTGATGTATACCTACAACTTTTATGAAGCACTAAGAGAAATTTCCACAGAAGAAAATCAAATGAGACTGAAATTGTACAGCACAAGGTTGTTCTTGTGAGAGTTGTAAATTTCTTTTTCCTCTTTTTGTCCACTTTACCAGCAGTGCTATTAGCACCAATGAGGTGGGTCACCCTTGCAAATAGATTATCACGAGATGTCATCAGTGTCCTTGCTTCGCTACGCAAGCAGACTTGAAATTTGTTAAATAGAGCATGTTGCCAATTTCTGCGTTTCACAAAAATACTACTGGAGACTTGTTCCTTTATGTAATTTAAGATTATATCTGTCCATGCTTGCCAGTGTGCTGATTGCTAGTATTTGCAAATAGAAGCTGGAGAGTTTCCATTAAGTACTCTGAATCTTGGCAATGTATCTTTGAGTTGCACAGGAATCCAACTGTTCATTTCAGAGGAAACATGGCGATTTTGAAGCCTTACCCAACACGGAACAAAATTTAAAATTAAAAATAAAAAACGTAGTATTTCACACTAGCAAAAAAATCTAAAAACATGCCTTGATTTTTACTTACTTAGGTATATATTGCAAAGTATTTTCCAGAAAACCAGATTTCATTTCAAGGTCATGCGGGGGAAAAAAAAAAAAAATCAAAAATTTTGTTCTGAAAGTTCCAATTGCGACAAAGACTGTATCAAGAAGAGTACACTGGTTTTCTTTAAACAATGCTTTAGTGAAAGTTGAAGTTTTCAAAAAGTATTTTCTAGTCCTATCCTTAATCCCTTCCATTTTAAACTGATCTGAGGCAACTGAATTTTAAATATATTTCCAACGTCATGCATTTGTTATCTACAAACAAAATCCCAGCTATACTCACAGTAACATGTTCCTTTAAGCGGATTTCCCTGATATCTGTTTTCAACTTCACACCTAAAGAAAATAAATATTTTTAATTATTTTTTTTCAGATCTATTTATTCCCAGCCACTAAAATTCATAAACCATCACCTGTTCCAATACAGTACACAACTAAAAATAAAAGATGTAGGTCTGAGCTGTACTGAGTTTTTTAAGAAATTACATAAATCTCCAAGATTCCTGCAAAGCAAACTATAATGCCATTAAAATAAAATACAAAATTATGGAAATTAACTTTTGCATCCACTTGGAAGGTATTTAACAGTTCTTCACAATGGATGGAATTGGATTGCTACAGTCAAAACCTAAAGTTTCCATTTACATGTATGTCCATTTTAGGATCTAGTCCTATAAACATTTACTCATGTGAGTAACGCTTCAAAAATAAACCTGGCAATGAAATTATTTAAAATGAAATTATTTCCACTAACATGACAGTAAAAGCATTTCTGTTATGTTACAGAGAAACCTCCAGCAAATTTGTTGCTCTGAAATAGCTCCATTAAAATGCTTGAATGTCGAAGTCTTGTTTCGGATATATTTATATTCCCCCAGAACAGAGACTGAAAATCTACCAATTAAAAAGTAACTAGGATAAAGAAAAGGCTTAAAACAAAATGGTGTGCATAGTTTGGGGGGCAGGGCATTATTTTTCACCCCATCCATCCTGCATGACAGTTGAAACGTTCTTAAAATAGAAACCTTCGGGAAATCGTTTTGTTTATGTTCTCCCCCCAGGGGAAGCATGGCTGGCTGCACAGTCAATGAAGTTAGTCAACTGTCAGCAGGAAGAGATGAGCAGAGACATCATAAATACAGTCATTAAAAAATGTAAGGGGTTCCACGCCAGTATGTGCGTGGCCTTTTGATTTCAACCAACAAAGTGAAAGGAACTCACAGTTGACACTCGTCTCCTTTTATTCCCTTGGTAGTGCAGAAACATTTCCCCGTGTTTGTGTTGCAGACAGAGGCATGGCCGTTGCACTTGCAAGCTGTTGAGCAGAGGGGAGAAAAAAGGATGCAATGTTGAACGAAGCACGAGAAACAGATTTGAAAGCAATTAAGTCCTTTAGATGCCAAACTGCGATACATCAGCAATAAAAGCGTACACGGAAACTCTTCTGGTACTCTGGTTTCTTTGTGATACTAAGGGCTGCTAAAAATAGAAGCGTGTGTCAACACGGATGGAGTGCAGGTTGCAGGACTAATGTTTTGTATGAAATCACGATCCAAATGGGCTTTTTTTTTAGAGTCAAAAATCTACCTTCCTCTCGTGTTGCTAGATAGCACTAGGGATATCGTAACTGGTAAGGAAAAGATAATATTTGGAATAATTTTGGGCTTGCTAGCACATTTCACTCAAACTCAAAACTCTTGAGAGAAAACTGTGATCACTGTTTTTTGTAAGTCAAGCAAAGCTCCTGGTGCCTTTAGGGCTGTTTCTAGAAATAAATAGGCCTTTGAGAAAGTACTGTCATCAAAGGAAGTGCATCTGCAGTGTAAAACCTTTGGCGCTGAGAACACGATGTCCATGCTGAACGCACTTTGTGAGTGCCCCAGTGCACTTTAGAAACAGATTTAGCCTGGTCTCACAAGCTGGATGCCCCCCGGTCGTGGGTAAAGCAAATCAGACATCAGTAGGTTTGTGGCATGCCCAGAACAGACCAGCTCCATGTACTGTGCAACTGCTTGAGATATGACCCCAAGTGTGGCAATGGGGGCGTACGGGAGATTTGCTTCAAAAGAGTGCTCCTGATTCAAATTAAAATGCTAATGCTGCCATGCTTCGAGACCTTTACGCATGAGGAAGTAGTGGAGGCACATACAAAAACGAAACGAGACAAAGTTGTCTTTGAGGTAATCTTGACTCTAATTAGAATAATGGATGGAAGAACTTCCAGGCAGTAGGTGCCTTTCAGGAGCTGTTCTGCCAACGATCTGGAAGATGCGTTCATCTGGAGCTGGGCATGGCAGAGCACGCAACGTGAAAAGGGAAAGAGTCACAGAATCACAGAATTGTAGGGGTTGGAAGGGACCTCTTCTTCTGTGGGGCAGCCACAGCTCCTCGGGGCAGCCTGGGCCAGGGCTTCACCATCCTCATAGCAAAGAACTTCTTCCTAATATCTAATCTTAACCTACCCTTTCTTGGTTTTAAACTATTTCAAGGTATGTGCCAGAATATTCCCCATCCTGAATATTCTTGCCCACCTTGGACCTTATTTTATGAATCCTTTTGATGCCTTCTTTGTATTGGCATGTAACGGGAGCTCTGTTGTATCAGAGATGCTTAATTGTGCTTCTCAGATGTGGATGAGTGGTTTCCTAGCAGCAACACGGAACAAAGGATGAAGAAGCATAAAGGGCTATTGTGGAAACAAGTAGATGGAACGGAGATTTGACAAAATAATTGTATTCTGTGAACCAAACATGCTTCTCATTAGCGGCACTAAAAAACTAATTCTTAATACTATTGAGCATGCCTTGTACTTCCTTCTGCTTTGAAAAACATAAGCAGAAATTTGTTTGAATGTTCAACATGAATGCACGCAAAGATAAGGAAAAATTTCAAGTTTCATGTTGTTTAGATGAAGATCACTGTATCTAGAGCATTAACGCTTGGACCTTCCTCACTCTGCTCTTTAGCCACTTGTTTATTGAGAAGATTTAGCACTCAAACATCTCTATTTAAAGCAACGACCTTATTTACCCATGTTCCTATGAGCCCCATTACTGGAGATCATTCGCTGAAGGAGTGGAACATGTACAGAGAAGAGAAATGTCCTCATGGCTATGGAGGTTGGAAAGAAACTATTAACAAAACATACTAAAAACCCTCACTGGAGTCTAAAAGCTTCCCCCCAGAATCTGATGCTAGAGCAGAAAGCCACGATAACTGGAAATGGCTTTTTGACTGGGACTCATGGAAAGAACCCGAACGATGAAGCAGAACCACCCCGCAGCGAGTCCCCTTCCACCTTCTTCACAAACCACGGGTCACGGACTTGCAGAGACGGCGAAGAGGACCACGTCTCCTCCTCCTGCATTTGTGCTGGGCCAGCACCCCGAGGGCAGCACCCACCTGCCTGGCGCCACGCTTCCACGCCGAGTGCTTCAGCTGTCCTCCAGGCAGCCCGGGGGACGAGGCAGCCCCGTGCCACCAGCGAGCGACCCGCGGGGGCGTTGAGCAGCGCTGCCACAGCAGCGATCTGATTCCAGGCAGAACAGCGCCTTCCGTTCTCTTGCAAATAACTCCCTTATCTACTGCTAGCATATTTTCGCGGGGAACTTTAATCAGAAAATTCAAAAAAAATCCTGAATGCGGAGAAAGCACCTTGCAGCTATTTTTACATTTGATGTGCTGCATTTCCTGCCCTTCCTGATTAACACTGCTCGGCGTCGGGCACTTCCTAAAAGCAGCTGCTGAGCAGCGATTTACCTGCCATTTAGCTGTTATCTGCCCGGCTCCACAAACACCAATGCCTGTGATGATACGCAAACAATTCTTCCAGAGGTGACTGCAGTTTGTTAAAAACTCTTAAGTACAAGCGATACAGCAAAGTTCACCTGCCCCGGTGGCACAGAGCGGCAGGAAAAGGCATCTTATTGCATCCAGTCTGTCCTTCCTTCTCCTCCTGGGCTTTTCAAGAGTATCAACACCCCTTCCAGCTCTGCTCAGCCTTGCCTGTTTGAAAGGCTACTGCTGTCCCTATATGGCTGCTCAACCTCCTAACATCTCATCAGAGCTGGAAATACCAAACATCCCCATACAGCAGTCTGGAATATTTATTTTGAGGATATTTATGATCCCCGTGTTGCTGGGGCCATTGGGTTGGCGCTGCAGATCTGCACAGCCAAGAACAAGGACTCAAAGCGTGCAAAAGCACAGATGCTTGTACGTCGGGATGGAGTGCACCAACAGCTGTCTGCAGCACAGATATGACCACGGGCTCTCAACCAGAGCAGCACACAACACTGCACATAAACGCCCAAGAAGAGCGGGATCAGCACATCACTGATGGGAAAGGAAGGAGAGACCACAGCTTTGAGGAGAGAGAAAGCAGGAGTTTGCTCTGCTGCCCATCAGCTGATCCTCATCTGAAGCATTTCCCTCTGGAATCCTTTTCACGGAGCAAAGAAATTACCCATCGCCAGCCGTCACTTCGGCTGCATCAGATAGGATGATTTCCTCTTGATTTCCCTCTTCCGATCCATGTCAGTCTTTCTGCCCAACTTCCTGCCTCCCTCGTTCTTCAGCCATCCCAGTAAATAGCATTAAATCACAACAAATTAAAAACCTGGGCCCAAAGCACTTGAGAGCAAAGCACTTTTGACATGAGCTACTAGTTTCATCAGATAGAGAACGAATGCTGTTCCACAGTCTCTCAACACATTTTCTAATTTCTTTTTCAGGCATCTGGATGACTTTAGTCTATCATTCGTTATCTCAACAACAAACTATTTTTGGACAATCCTCATATGAAAGAGTCCAAAGTAACTTACTCTTGAATTTCCACACGCATAGAAAAGCAACAAATATCAAAAAGGCACATTGTGATCCAGTGATTAAACCTGAATGCTCAGAGTAGGATTTTATATTTTCTCATGCCAACTCCGTCTCAATGTATTCATTCCCGCACTTCAAATTATCTTCATGCAAAATGAGTTTAAGAATATCAGCAGTATTTAATCTTGCAGATAATGTTCTGAAATAAAGTGTCAAAGATGCACCTTTTCCTTTGTAGCAGTGTCATTGTGCTGTCATAAATTCATACCCCAGCTACTCCAACACCTTTTCTCTACGCAGGGCACCCTTGCCCCACTGCTACTCATTCAGAGCACAGCCAGGCAAACAATATTGCGAGTCTCTCATCTTTTCATACCCTTCCTGAATCAGTGCACTGAGGGGCTCTTCCTCATAGCCTCAAACGTCACCTGCTTCTTGCACGCGTGCTCCAGCTGCTGACTCCCACCTTGAACCAAAGGCCAATGCTACTCGCACTAAACATTAGATGAATTTCCAAATATTTTTTTCCTGGATCGCCTCCATACTTGGAAGGAGCAACTCAAAGTCTTCAACGTCTCTTTATTAATGACCTTAATTTATTCTTCCAGGATGCATACAAACCACCCGTGCTCATGTCACAGAAGCACTGTTACTACTCTCACACCACACAATGTTATTTCTGTTCTACCTTTCCCATCGCTGTGTCCAATTACAATCACTCCACCTAACTGTATTCAATTAAAGCTCTTTGGAGCAAGAACCATCTTCCCTTACACCTGCTTATCACCTGTCACAGCTGGATGCTGGTTTCAAACTGGTGTCTCCATGCGACAATGCTACAAAACTTGCAGCAATTCTGAACAATATTGCAAGGTTCAATGACAAAACTCCAAATGTGACGTTTATTTCTCCTTATTACCAAAGAGAACTTCATGGGTCCTTCAAGAAAGAATTCTTTCTGTTTTGTTAACTGGATGTTACACAATCAAAAAAGTACTTTGTGTCAAAGAGACCAAAAGCTCTTTGCAAACTTAAAATTCAATTTTACAAGGGATCACCTAATCCGCAACTGAAACCCAGCCAACCCCTCAGTGAAATATGGCAATCCTTTTATGAAGCAGACATCTATAATAATAAATGCACAAGACATTAACCAAATGCAATAGAATGCAGAAATTAGATAAGCAGAAATTTGTCCAAGACGTTGGGATTAACACTGTTCCTTTTCAAAACAGGACTGGCAAACACTAAAGCTAACCCATTTCTCAGTGTGGTCATTTGAAGCTTACACAAAGGAGGGTAAAAATCATCTTAATCTTGCGCAGCGCAAGTCAAAGAATTTCATCAAGCAATTTCGGTATCTTTGATTTGAAGAAGCAAGGATTGTGCCTTGCTCGCAGGAAAGAAAAAATGTATTATCAGGCTATAATTTCAGTTAAGACAGTAGAGGAATGAGTGAAGAGCAAAAAACCAAACATCAAAGACTCCAGGACGGGAAGACTTAAGGCATCACTTACGCTGACACGTTCCTCCGTTAGTAGGATCGCCGTAGTAGCCAGAGATGCAAGTTTCACAGTGCTTGCCAGTTGTCAGATTTTCACACTTCTCACAGATGCTTTCATTTACACACTTACTGTGCCCATTACACTGGCAGGCTGAAGAAAACAGAGAAGGATGAGTATTTGTGCTCAAATACAGCATGTCACATAGCACCTCTGCGCTCCAGAGAGGCTGACTGAAACCACTTCACACAACTTCCAAAGAGGCTCTTGCAGTCTTGCTACAGATACGTGAAATCAAAGAGAAGCGTGCACAGAAAACTTGAAATTTAAAGCAACACACAGTAAACTGAACTCCAAACAACTACGTGAATATTGGACAGACTGGACTGGAAACAGCAGGTGGGATAGATATACAAGGAGGAACAGGAAGGAGAGGTTTTAGTAGCAGTTGAGTAATTTTAATTCTATATATTTAGTGTCAAATATTTTATTTCAGCATCTCCCTAAGCATTACTAGGAGTTATTCAACGTTCAGGGAAGGAACAGTTTTCTTTTTAAGAACCCCAAAAGCAAGTAGGTAAATAGAAGTTAAAAATCTCAATTAAGGTTTGAAGAAAGAAAAAATCTCACTAGAATAATGCATGGATTAGGGAAAAAAACACAGCTAAATCTTCACAAAGCAAATCTCTAGAGCTTACTTTACCTTACAACTCCTTGCATCTCAAAACGTGTTATTTCTCATGTGTCTTCCAAGCTCTTTTTCTCCCCCCATGTGGGAACACAAATATCGCTACCATCTTATGAAGTCGCTTACCTTGCATTTAACTTTTGCTACCACTGAAACGTTTGACCAGTTAAAACTTACTCACTTACCTGGACACTGAATAAAGGACCAATTGTACTTGTTCTCCGCAGGACACATGCTGACATTAAGGACAGGCTCCAAGCTGTGTTTCCCTGTGGCAGATGGGGTTGGCATCTTGACAGGCCCTCGATAGGAGCCTTCGATGCACTTGCCCTTGCCGGTGTTGCTGGGGTCGGTACACCACCCACAGCCCGGCTGCTCCAAACAGTGAGCACACGTGCAGTAGCCTGAACAGTTCTCAGCTGTAAAAAACAAATGGTGACATAAGTCACCGTCTTCAAAAACAGGAAACAGTGAAAGCAGAACGATTTGCATATCTTTTGTGACCTAAACTATTTCTCTCCCCAAAGTCTGTAAATATTTTTTCAGATACTCACAGCAAGAAGTATATCTGTTCATTTCTATCAGCATATTTATTCTAGAATCTAAGATAACTACAAAGACTGAACCAACCAGTGACTTACGAAACAATGCAATACATACGTAAGGTTTTTCCAACCAATACAACCCCGAAAAAACAGAGCTGAACGTTCCCACCTACAAAACATCTCTGCTTGTTCCACAATGGGCCAGACTATAAATGAGTTATCCAGAAGCAAAGACTAAAAAAAAGTTGGTTTACTTGCTCTGAGTATCTTTTTACCACGTATTTTAATATCACACATTACAATTTCAAGTCTTTATCCAAACCAGAAAGCACAGAGTAGAAATAGAGAACACAACTTAGGGTGCTCAGAGGGCCACATGCAAATCTGCAATCAACTCAATCAGGGAAAATGCACTGCTGCCCTTTCACGGCTCCTTTCTCAAGTGGGATTGTATTTCAGGGATAACAAATTCTGTACATATGCAGAAGTTTTTCTACTCCTTTCCAAATATCTTAAAAAATATGTAATGTCCCAGGGTGTGGGTGTGGGCAGGGCTCCCCCGTCCCCAGCAGGGCCCCCCCAGCAGATTCTGTGTTCCAAGGAGCAGAATTTCATCTTGTTTGTTAAGTTGACAATATTTGCCTTTAAAAATAAACAAACAAAAAACCACAGTAGTAGAAAAACATTTTTTTTTCCATTATTTCAGCCTACTCGTCTCCTGCCTGATGCTTCCTCCAACTTTTGACCTCTGGCAGCATGGGAAGTTCACACCCTCATCTTCGAGAGTCACTTAAAACTAATTATCTCCATCACTTGTTTTGCAACACTCTATTCAGGCTTATTCTCAGCAGCTTCCAGAAGTTCACGGAGCAACTACAGCAACTCAGAGTGCCCAGCACCCTTCCTGTGGAGTACACACACTCTGCTGCCCCGAGAACCCCGGCTGTCCTGCCTCCTCTGCCCACACATAGGCTCCTAAAGAATTCAACATAAATTAATAAAACAAAAATACCCAGCCACGTTTTCAATTTCTAGGCTATTTTCCTCCCGGTGTGAAAACAGAAAGCAATAATTCAAAGTGCCATAAATCTTTTACAATTTCCTCACCTCTATCTAAAAAAAGAGGAAAAAAAAAATCATTTATTTAAAATAAGAAATCCCTACTGTGGCATATTCACTGACAAAACTTCAGAGTAAAACACTCGTGTAAACCATAATTTGGATTTGATGAGCTGATATTAAATTAACATGGCTCAACATACGAATAAAAGAGATACAGAAGATATGCAAGAATAAGTTAATCACATGAAATTATGTAGCAGCTTTAATTTGAAGGCTAGGGATTCAAATAATGAAGCAAGTACATCTCCCTCTGAAAAGAAAAGTTGAGATTTCATCATCTCAGCTGAAAGTCTAGACTGTCTGCCATTTAGTTGAACTGATAGTCCCTGTAATCAGGACCCAATTCTCTTTAACTCTTCACATGACACAGAGAATGCCGCAAGACTGAGCTGCACACTGCAAGCTCTTGGGGTCATGGAGTTGTTATTTTTGAAGAATCCTCTGAATACAACTGTGCAGGATAATGGATCTGCATAACTCTGCCAGCAAACATCTACAAACGCAAGACTTCAGCGCACCCGCTAAGATCACAGAATCACAAAATTGTAGGGGTTGGAAGGGACCTCCAGAGATCATCGGGTCCAACCCCCCTGCCAAAGCAGGTTCCCTACAGCAGGTTGCCCAGGTAGGCATCCAGACGGGCCTTGAATATCTCCAGAGAAGGAGACCCCACAACCCCCCTGGGCAGCCTGTCCCAGTGCTCCGTCACCCTCACCGGGAAGAAGTTCTTTCGCGGGTTGGTGCGGAACTTCCTGGGCTCCATTTTGTGGCCATTGCCCCTTGTCCTGTCCCCACAAACCACTGAAAAGAGGTTGGCCAAATCCCTCTGTCTCCCACACTTCAGGTATTTGTAAACATTGATAAGATCCCCTCTCAGTCTTCTCTTTTCCAGGCTGAACAGACCCAGGTCTCTCAGCCTTTCTTCATAGGGAAGATGCTCCAGGCCCCGTATCATCTTTGTGGCCCTCCGCTGGCCTCTTTTCAGGAGATCCCTGTCTTTTTTGTACCGGGAAAGAAGATGCAGAAGCAATTACTCACGCGGACAGCTGCTCATGGTGTACCACTCCATACACTGCCCATAGGGGAAGGAGGCCACGTAGGCGTTGGAGTCCACGCACTGCTTCATGTTGCTGCACCACATGCACTCGGAGCTGCCGCTCGTGCACTCCCCGCACATGGTGCGCAGGGCACAGGGCGTGCGGCACTGCTTGGCGCTGTGGTTAGCTGCGGGCAGGAGGGCGAGAGTCAGCTTTTTCCCAAAAAGAAACAGGTAACGAGCCCCTGGGTAGGTTATTCAGACTGACATATAGTTCAGTATCATGGGCTTGAAACATTTTGTTTGCAAATATGGGAAATGCACTAAGCACTGTAACATCATTTCTCTTATCAGGTGTCCCCCATGAGTGCTAATGCTTTTTAAGGTGGACAGAAAACAAGTTAAATGGTATTATAACTGTGATCTTTATATTTCTGTAGGTTTGTTGATGTGGTCCTTCGCCATTTTCCCAACCAAAGTGCTGGGAATCACAGAATTTGGAAACTTGGAAAAGACTTCCAGGCATGGGGACTCCACCACCTCCCTGGACAGCCCATTCCAGCGTTTGACGGGAGAAGCTCCACTTTTTAAATTAACACACTGGGATGTGTTTTAAGTCATTTGATCGGTTACACACATAAAATGAGTACCGAAAGCAAAACCAAGTCAGGAATTTATGGTGTGAGCCAATGCTTTATCATCAGTTTTAAGTGACTGTTTTCAGACCATAAAAAACAAGTCAAAGCTTCAAACAGAACAAAATACTCTAAGACAAAGACAAAATGTTGAGTTAGGATTCCACATTCATGATCTGCACCCTGCACTTCCACAAAGAACAATTTAAAGTGGTGCAGCTCACTTACAAATGTTACGTGATCAGCCAACTTTCTTAAGATTTAAAAAGGCACTAATTGGTATTCAGAAGTAATCAACTATAACGTAGAGTTAACAGACCAAGCCATTTTTAAAAAGATATGTGGTTCCAACAAAGCTAGAAGACATTTCCCAAAAGCAAATAGCTTCTTTTTCAAAGTTCTCATATCTCCAAAGTGTCTTGCCCAATTAATTTCAAACTTTGATAAAATCCTCCTCTGGCTATGGAGCACGGCAGGGGAGGAAGGGGAATTCAATTGGAAAGTAGCTTTTATTTATTTATTTTTAAACAGTAGATTGCTCCATACCATAATTAACCTAAATGTCACATTCAGGTATGCAATGTAGAGAAAAATAATTAAACTCTAATGTACTCTAAGCATTTTCGAGTTAACACTCTAAGTGTAGAGCTATTTATAAAACGTCCAATTTTGTTTGAAATACCTACACGAGACATTTTTTCAGAACCACTTTTTTTTTTGGCAAAGTCACGAAGCAGCCAGCTGTAAATATAATGAATGGGATCCTGTTTACTCTTTAGGAAATATAAATACCTATCAGTCAACCGGCCCACCACGAGACAGACTAGCTGGAGCTATTGTTACCTGCCCTTTCGCAGACGCTGCCGTTGACTTCGTTGATACACGTTGCTGCCTTCAGTCCCTGCTGGAAAGGCTCAGCTAAATAACCACAAAATCCAGCGTCACTTGGTTCATCAGGGAGCCACTGGAGCAGGGTGTTTGTGAAGGGAGACATGTCCTCCCAGCACCAATACGACACGTTGATTTTCCTCAATCCAACCCATGGAGTCAACATTTTGGACTAGAAATAAAGTAGAATGGTAGATTTAATACGCAGCTTTATTAGCTTTGGTATTAAAAGAAAATAAGCATCACCATATAATGCTCTTAAGTAACTTTGACAGGTTTGGTGTTGCAAAAACGTATTACAGTAATATGTTTCCCTGTAGCATTTAATTCAGATGGCACTGAGAAAAATTCTTCTGGAAACACCATTTTTTATTTTTTAAACTACATTTCTACTTACCTCTACCAGGAGGAGCACAGGTCAAACATTCACACCAGCTAACTATGAAATTAACTGCAAGTCGCTCTTTATATGTTTGTGACTCCTATAAATGGCTAGATGCTTAAAAAAAATCTGGAGCTACTTTGACAAGAGGAAGAAAACTAGCAGTCGCCTACATAATTTAAATAATACAGTCTACCTATTCTACAGCTTGCTAGGAGAGCTCTGCTATTTGTTTGGGTGTATATGCGGGGGTGGAGGAGGAAAGAAGAGAGAGAGCAGGTCACATCTAAATGAGTATTGCTCCACTGGCAAAAAAAACAAAAACAAAAAACCACCTCGGTATGAAAAAACCCTAACACAACTCTTTCCACTGGCAATTTATTTTTTGGCACAGGTTTATTTTGGGGAGATGCATTTTACCAGTATTGGTACAGTATGTTATTCTCCTTTTCCAATCTTTTCTCCAGCAAAGTGCTTCGGTGGCACAGCTGTCCCAGGAAGGCTTCACAGACCCTACATCTTCCCTCGCTGCCATATAACAGCCACCTACTTCAAACAGATTTCATGCACTCTTAAGCCTTAGAGCCGCAGCTCCTAACAGCAACATTACACAGCACTACGTGCCAACACCGACACGTTTTCCTCTTTTTACAAAACATCTCTCCAGAGCTTATTTCAAAAAGGAGGAACTGCGAGGCACAGCCTCCCCCAGCATGGCACCGTGTGCCCCAGACGTCGGCTGGCCTTTTAGCAAAGGCATTTCCCCCCCTTACAAGCACTTAATACTACTATCAGCTTAAAAGGGCTAATAGTCTACTTCGATTTCTAGGGCTCACATTTAAAGGATACTGTAGAAGAAAAAAATGTACGTGATTTTTTTTTTGTTTCCTTTAGCATAAAGGTTCAAGCACCGTTATGGAAAGGTTGACATGTGTCTTTAGGAATTTACACTACACTCAACTGTTCCTGGAGCTGTTAAGAACCACATACTTTTACAATATCCCAGGCTTGGCTTTCCGTCTTAACAAAAGGTTTAACAAACCACCCTGAGTGAATTGTCCCTTACCTTTCATTGGCTAAAATGAATCCCCTCCAAAACTCTGTAATTGTTGAAGCGCCACTTTAAAATCACAAAGGGGATCAAAGCAGAAAACACTCTTGTTTTGAAAGAGCAATATTTCTCTTCAGTACTTAAGTATGTTCTTCTCTGAAAAGTACCAATCCTACCTGCCTCCAGACTCACTTCTTCCCCAAATAAAACTTTTCCTGACTGCCAGCCCTGAGACCCAAGAGGAGGCACTCTGACACGCTGTCGAGCCATAGCAGCTTTGCAGCTCAAAGCAGGCTTTCAGCGAAGCTGCGCAGCATCCTTCTTTGCTAGGGCTTTAGCACCACCTACACAACCTGCCCTGAATGCCTCTGCTCTTCCGCAAGTGACTGGAAAAAAAAATATTTATTTTACTGCTGCATGAGGAGGGACAGATTCCAATTCACTTCTCGCTCAGACAGGAAAGCACCTGCCACTAAATCAAACATAAATAACTCCGAATGAGCCAAGCAGGTCTGCAGAGTAAGAAGCTGACATTTTAAACAGTGCTTTCCTGAACGGAATAAATAACTTTAAATGCTTTACTTTAAACACCTCTGGTGTCCCCAAAGGGACCTTTATTTATAAAACGTTGTGTACATGTCACAGGAGAACCGCTCACACTCCTGTTGCAGTCGTGTATCCCACAAGAGAAATGCGCACGTGATTTCATTACAGAAAGCGATACCTCTGAGGCAGCGTGTATGTTTGTATTTATCTTTCCCATTTACATTCTCTACTATTTCTCTTCAGAAACACCCATGGGGTATGTTGAATTTCAAAAGAAAAATCAGTCCTTTTCAGTTAAGAGGCATGTCTGCTCTGCACAGAGCATACAATACCACAGCAAGGTCTCTTCCACAGTCAGAGCTTAATTACTCAGAGGACATAAAAGAGAAGCACTCACCGAAGACTGCATCTTCTGCAGCTCCTTTAGAACAAATTCTACCTTTTTCTGGGTTGTGAGAGAAGCCAGCGAAGCACCATTGGACCTGCAAGACAGCTTGGCGTGATCGTAGTTCTCCTTTGCGTTTGTAATTTTCAAGCAGGAATTGCTAACCAAATGCCAGTTCGTTCCACAGATATTCTCTGGGGGGGAAAAAAAAGGAAGTAAAACCAAGGTGCAAGTGGCCTTCACAACATTCAAAGTGGTGACAGAGCTCTTCCACCTAAAACAAAGCCTACAGCCCCATCCAAAACCAGCACGACTCATTGGCATGCTTAGAGCCATCTACGCACAAATCCTACAGAGAAGAAAGCTGCTTAGGGGAGCTGAAGTGTGACATTAGCACTTGGTTATCTGCTGCACGTAGTCAAAGCACTTGAACATCAAACAGTAAAATCATTTCAGAAAAAACAGTGAAGAAAAGCAAATCTTGCTGTTGGTTAAAGCCATTTGTTCACCCACAGCTGTAAGGACACCTTTCAACAGAAGAGGGTGGTTGTGCTAATTCTGTCCTCAGCAACAAACTTCCAGTATTAATCCCCATTTCATCTTAACAGCAGCCATGCCCACTACAGAAGAAATCCTTACGCTCTGTGGTACTTCTTCCCCCCACTCATACCTACACTTACGAGAAGCACAACAGATATTTTCCATGTGAATTTCTGTAGTGCTGATGTCTACCTCCAAAGTCTTGCTTTAGATTTATCTAACAGATTGAAAAGCTCTCAAGTGTGTTTTTTTCAGATGGGCTTTTTACCCCTTCTTCTTTTCTACGAGAAATTAAACACACCAGGCTCTTCACCTGTCTCATTAAGAGATGTTTTTCTCGCTCTCATGGCTCTTCTGAAACCTCGTCATTTAGTCTCTCCCAGACTAGCAGAAACCAGACCTGGACATGTCCAGACCCAACAGATTTAGGAGGCAAAGTTTCTCCACACCCATTTATATGTCCTGTCCGTGTTGCTTTTCTCCCTTCTCCACATTTTATTAACTGCCAATGTCAGTCACTGAAGATGCTGCATTTCTTTCCCAGTCACCATGAAAAAAGAAGTTACTGTGGAGGGGACTAATAATCAACTCCTATGAGCTCCCACTGGAAACTCGCTAATAAGAGAATTTTCCTTGTGCACTTAAGTGTTATTTGCCTAATGCGTCCAGTATGTGCCATTCTGGTTTTGCACAATTCTAGTTTCTAAAATTAAATGGCATGCATTATTAAACCCAATACCTTACAGAAGCCTATTATATCAACAGTACTGCTTTCATCAAATCAAGAGAGAGATGAAATACAGGCTAATAATTATACAAATGATCACACTTCTCTTCAGACAACTGGGGCTGAAAAATATTCCATCACACTTTCTAAATTTACTTGAAATAGAGTTTCATACCAAAATTGGTATGATTAAACAACATTATTTATTCCAGTTTAGCCCTAAAAGATCATGGATTTGTTTAAAAAAAAAAAAAACACAACTGGGTGAATTTGGAGTTTCTTACACAAACCCAAGCAACACCTACCTGGTAAAGCGATGCACTCCTGATTCCTAGGTTCCCACTGGCAGTTCTGATCCATGGCACAGCTTTTACAACTTGTCCTTTTACTGCAGTAATAGGCAGGGTTATCCTTAGGACAATTCTCATAAGCAGTAATAGGAACCTAAAATAAACAGCACAGGTGAAGATTTTTCGCATCCACACGGTGTCGGTCTGTAACTCTCAAAGACTCGCACACTACAGTTGACATTTCAAACCCAAAGGACAAGCTGTATGTTCAATAGCTGTGACACTAGACAGCCCGTAGCATGCGTTCAGGATATTCCCCCAGGCTGGCATGGGACATCTTCCTCACTAGAGCTTTTATTAAAGGGTTATTTTTTTTCTAGGTAGGGCTCTAAGAGCAAACCCAAGTGGCTATGTGCCTTGATGAACCTTCCATCACACTGATGATGAAACCCATCTCTTCCCCTGCCCTTAGTCCTACTCCTCACTGAACGAGCAGAGAGTCCCACGAAAAGCCCTCGGACCAATTTGAAAATATAGCTCTGTAAGCTGTTCAGAGCTACACATGCATTGGAAATAACGAAACATCAGGATTCATAATACGGACGGATGAAAACATTTGGATATTTGCTATTTCAAAGGCTACATGTAAACTACAAAAGTAATAGAGAGAGTTTACCTGTTCCTCTGTGCAGTTGTTATGCATTGAGATACACTGGTCAGTGCACCATTGACAGTTGTTTGTGTTTGCTGTACAGCTATAGCAGTCTGTAATCTGATCACATTTTTCATTGTCTACAACTATTAAAGAAAAAAACCTGCATGACCAAAAACAGGCATTTCCTGACAGAGCTCTAAGAACTTGATTATATACAGCAAAAGATACAACCAAACAGTAGCGCCTGGAGATTTTCCGTTATCAGCTTATTAGCAAATCAGATACTTTCATTTGACTGAACGGACAGAAAACCGCATTCATTTGCGCCATCACTCATTTTTAGTGCCCGAGGATCATTAAAAGAAAACAGCGAGAAAATGCACCAAGACATTGAAGTGCGTGAACTAAGATGGGGCACGCGAGTTCAGTCCATGCACATGCGAACGATGCCAGAGGACATTTCACAAGGACAACGAATATCTCCCACCGCAGGCCCATTTTGCTGAAAGCCTGGCCTTCAATTACGTGGAGCATTTTCATGCAAAGCTTGAACTTTCCACTTCATCTTTCCAATTGCTTATCGCCTGTGTTTTGTGAAAATTTATTGTACATTGAAAGCCCATCAAAGCAATGTCCCTTTACATCAATTTCTTTTAAATAATTAAAGGCTACAATCTATTACGGAATCAAGGTTCATATAATTCAATTCAGAGCAATGAATGCAGTGGGATAAATTGTTGAAAAGTTGTTAAAAAGTTATCATATGGGAGAACGCAGGAATCAGACCTTAAAACAAATGTTCTTTCTGTATGCCCTCACCCAGACAAGACTGTAGAAGGCGAAATAAAGCAACTTTCCTTAAACCCTCCTCGTGCTGTCTCCCTTGAAGAGCCCAGGACAGCACTGCAGGACCCAGACCCCCTCCCTCCCTTGCCCCATGGTGCTCGTCAGCGAACTGCTGGCTCTCACAAGGTCAGTTCGTAAAGCAACCATCTACAGAGCAAAGGTCCAGGCCCGATTCCTGGCTGATAATGTCTGTTTGCAATGCGAAAGTAAGCACAGGCAGTACAGTACGGTAGGAAAAGATATGGAGTGAGAGATGCCAACATGCCCATGGCAGAGGTAGGTCTCTCAGGGGCACGTACAGAAACAAAACCATAGCCCCCCACCTTGAGCTTGTTCCCATAACAGCACAAAACTACCGCAAGACAGAATTTGGAAAGGGAAATATCCCCACGTGCCTTTGGAAAGGGAAACGGGAAGAGGGCGACACATACCTGGCCGGGAAGGACAGTCCTCAAAGACCTTTTGCTTCTGCTCTACTGTCGCCATTTCCCAGGGGACGCAGCCCGGAACGGTGGCAGCCCACACGCAGCGGATGCCAGGGCCCGCTCGCAAGCAAGCTGTTTCGTTGTCGAAGGCTTCGCATCTCTCCGGGGTGTATTTCAGGATGTCACTCAGGAGGAGGCTATTGAAACCTCCAAATATATACATGGTACTAGACAAAATGCAAGGAAAGAAATAAAAATTTGTGCCTGTTTTTATAGGCCGTGCACTGCTGCGGCTCAGTTTTATTCAGGGTGTGGGCAAGGTGCTTTATTATTTTCCAGCGTGCATAAATCCAAATAAATAGATCTTGCTTAAGGAAGGCACTAAAGAAAAGGTCAGTCAAGTTGCACTATTACAGAGAAGCCAGAGAATTTCAGTATGTGGCTTTTGAGACAGAGTCAAACCTATCCAAGATTAGGGCAAAAATCTGGGTGACACCTGATTAACACAATACATAAAATGCTGCAGAAGGGCAGGATTCTCCTGTAGAGAACAGTGGCAAGAAAGGAAAGGAGGCCAACATGGGGGAGACAGTATCACCATTAAACCAGCATTCAGGAACTGTGACAAAACAATTCGATGTTGTCACGTCTTGCTACGCTGCTGCGACAAAACCACAGTTATTCTCCTGGCTGTTAGCGACCGAGCAAAGAGCCATTGTGTCAACTAAAGAAAAAAACAAAATAATGTTTTGAGGCTAGAAAAGAGGTGTTTTTTGTTGTTGTTTTTGTTTTTAAAACTTCTCTAGCATCACAACTGCTTTAGGCATAACATCAAATTTCATTAGTTCCACAAAAATACACCACCTCAAAAAAACTGGGCATCAATGTTTGCAAATGTATATTTAATAAGACAGTGTAGAAGAGTTGATGTAGAAGAGTTGATGCAACTGAACGAAACTTTGGGATGAATAATGAGTATTTTTAAACAGTACTTTCATCCTACTTCAGAAAAGAGTGCAGAGGCTTAACTGTTCTTCATGGGAGCAAACGGACAACTGGTATTCAGCGTACGCTGAAACAGATACTAAGATTTTCAGAGACAAGAGTATCTAGAAGCACATATTCCTTTTAAAGTTGACAGAATTTTTCTACCTAACTTACACTGTGCTTTACATAATATTCCTGATTTACAAGAAATATCCTCAAAGGGTGAAGGAACTAGAATGAAACACTGCTAAGAAATACCCTGTCCCTAAAGACCCCCTCAAACTCAGTTCCACAGACTCAAATACAGCAGCAGCCACTCACCAGAGAGCACAGACATTGTTACAGTGATATAATCCTTAACACTAAAAATCTCACCTATAGTTTCACCTGATTTCTATATATCATGTGACTGGCAGGTAAGAGCCACACAGAATTACAGAATATCCAAGTTGGAAATGACCTACAAGGATCATCGAGTCCAACCCCTGGGTCCCCACACGATACGCTCTGTAAACTAAAATGCAGCCAAGTTTAGACACCACAAGGAAAAGTAGGATTTCAGAGACAAAACTTGCCAGTGAGGCTAAATACAAGCAGAAGGAACAGAAATATGAAAAACAGAGATTTTTTTCAAAAGATTTTTTCAAGAGCTAATTGAATTGAGACAGTTCAAAGTGCAGAAGAAGGGCTGATAGGGACAGGCATGTACTGAAGACATGACGAGTGAAGATCTGAAAAATTCAGATTTGCAATGGAAACTCAACCCTCTGGTCTCGGCATCCCTACACATCCCCACACACACAAACTCTGTATATAGTGTGAATATATGTATCTCAACACGCACACATATAGGTGGGCAGCAATGTACACAGGTGTGTAAGTGTAGTGAGGTATGAAAAATGCCAATGCACTGCAGCTTGTTTGCGTCCTTACCTGTTGTGCAGCAGAGCAGAATGGCCGAACCTGTTCACATCGTGATGGAGACCCGGGCGAGGAAGAACAGACCACTTATTGCAAGCTAGGATTAAGGAAAGATTATTTCAGAAAAGTACCCTTGGCATCATTAATGACTCAACTTAGGTAGCACTTTTCTTCCTGAAAGATCCCAAAGTGCTTTAATCTACAGCGAGACGATTCTACCCACCAGCAAAACATAAATCTCTGGAGTGAAACAGTGCTTTCATAAACTGCTCTGTGTTATCTTCTTTTGCAAGACTGACGACTTTGTGTTCACCCCAGCTGCCACGGTATGACAAAAGGGGAAAGGAAGGATGCAGTGGCTCTGTGCCATCATCTAGACTGATCATAAAAAAGCAAAGTTCTTGAACAAGGAAAGCTTCACGGCCTCATGTAGAAGAGATTATTAGCTCTTTGGCAATCACGTGTAATTAAATGGCGGTGACTTGAGTTGTTGTTTTTTTTTCATTTACTACTGGAATTTTTCACTGCATAACAAGTTCAGTTTTTATCTGTTTATACGTGAATTATTTGCAATTTTGCCCCAAACCAGTATCACTGAGAACAGAGACTTATCTTTTTTTTTTTCATTGCAATTATACTCCTAGAGGGTAGATATCCATGTTTTTAAAAATATTTTTCAGTCATCATAGCTTAAGGATTTTTGGTCGTTTTTCTCTTTTAATATAATGTGAGATTATTCCATCTTTTTCTATTAGCATAACATTTATAGGTTCTGCTTCATTTTTTTACTTGGTTTCTCAGGTAATTTCTTCCTTTAGGCAGCATGAAAAAAGAAAACAACCTAAGAAACATATAACCCACTGAGCAATCAAAGGAACAAAAGCAGGAAAATTCAGTCCAATTCCTACCACTTCAACTTTGCAAGGTGAATGGGATCACCTTGGATCATCCCAGAGGCAGTTGTGTGTAATTTATGCAATTAAGGCAGAAAAGTCAATCTGCTGTGAAGACCTACAAAGCCCCGAAATACTTGCAGATTTTTAATACAAGATAATACTGTTGTTACGTGGACTGTGCCTCTGAAAAAACAAAGTCCACAGACCCAAACTAGTACCTAAACAAACCAAGAGAGCAGGGAAAAACAACTTCGTTTTCTCTTTATGAAATTTAATTTGGAGAATTGTTCGGTAAGAAAGCTGACCCTAAACTATGCACCTGCAGAAACTTTTATTCAAGTAATGACAAATAAATGACATAAGGCCCGGTTTGGGGGTTTAATGCTTGGGTAAATTATGATTTTGAAGTTTATTTTTAAATGTCATTTGGTCAATTTTTGAGAATTTAACCTAGCCCAGCATCACTTGTGAGACAAGCACGCATGGTTCCAATTTTTAACAGGAGACCTCAGCAAAATTGGACAGCAATTTGCCATTTTTTATCCAGCAAGTTGTGAATTATGCGACGCCAAGAAACATATTTTTCTAGATTAATAGAAGGCCTGGAATGTTTTGCTTTCTAAGCTTCTTTCCCATCTTTACCAGAAGATCAAGTACTGGAAAAAATGACTGATTCTGAAACTACAAAGAATTCTCTCCTTCCTGACTTATGAGTTAAGCCAAGCCTAAAACTGACAATGCAAAGGATTTTATTAAATATATTACTCAAATGGAACACATATGCTCAGAAAACATATGAAAGGATCTGAAAACATCCAGCTTCTTTCTGTGCTTGGCAACAGAACTGAATTTTTGAAGGGATAAATAGAAAAAAATTAATTTCTCTCCTATGGGGAAGAGAGATGATAACATGAGTATAGACTATACAAAATCTCCCACTATATTAAAAAATAATAAAATTAAAAGCTTATTTAGAAATGCAAGAGAATGGTTACTTAAAATACAGTAATTAGATTTTGAGACAGACTGCCAGTGAAGTTTCTATTCTTGTTTTAGGTACATCCCATATGCGAGATTTGTCTCCCTAGAGACAAAACTGCCCCAGGGTAGGAAACTCTTTTATAAAGGCCAGAGAGACTAATTTGGGGAACACGAGGTGCTAACTGGTCATTGCAGTGTCTTTCCACTTTCTAGCCTGAGACTCTCCCTAAGGAATGAGAGGACACAGGAGCACCACAGGGTCCCCCATCCCTGCCATGCAAAGTGCAATCAATGCAAGCTCCAATTCCTGGTTTTATTTGGTAAGAACTATGCTAGCTGACTACAATGACTATTTTCTGTAAAAGGAACTGCCTGTTAACTACACTGAATCAAAATGAACACTACAACTGATGCATTTTTTCCAAATTAATGTCATTTGTGTTTTACATCTAATAAACAGCTCAATGAGTCGGGGAAGACAACAAAACGTATTAAGAAAAATCCATTATTATTGCTATACAACCTTAAAAAAAATTACTCTCTCTTGTGCCTGTCAAAATACCCCAATTTAAATGTTTTTCAAGTAAAAATTCAAAACAAACCTATCCAGGAGCACACAGTAGATGCTACGGGGATGTGGTGTGAAATCAAAGCTAGCAGGGGAACAACCCCTGTAGCAGACAGCAAAATGCCACAAGGATGCCCAACCCCGCTAACCCAAGTAATCCATTCCCTGGCACATTCCTTTCACAAACCAGGAGTGCCACCCCAGCAGACAGTTTATGTGAATATTTCAGGGAATCAATCCTGAGATCCCACATTTCAAGGAATAAGAGCAGAAGGCAGAATGTGATATGAGTACAGAACAGTGGTTTTCTCCAGCTTGAATTATCTGGATGTGCGTGCACCTTCTTTCATATAATTTCATTTCTTCTTTTCTTAATGGTTGTCTCTCTCTCAAATAAATGCTGCCCTCTTCTGGCTCTTCAACCTCATCTAAACTTAATCCTTCAAAATGAAACCCGCCTGTTCAGCTTTATGATTAAATAGTACTTATGGGGACATTTATGCTTATAAAGCATACACAAACTAACTGACATTACTAACAGCACAGCAAAGCAAGTGAGCCAGCCTTCAGTTAAAACAAGAGCATGCAGTGGACAAGCTGAGCTTCAGCACTGCTTGTTATTCTCCTAACAGCCTGCATTTCTCCTAACGCACAGATTAAAACCCGCTCAGAATCGCACTACAGCTTTTTGGCTGAGATATTCGAACAACGTGCGTTCTATTCGAGAACATTTTTAACGCCCAAGGTTGTGTACAAACTGTTGACCACGAAACTGCTGCTCTATTTGCCTAGAAATCACTGCAGCAGCTCATTTGCTTGGTAATATATACTAAGCTAAATGTGCTTCTCCTGATTACACATTCTTCTGCAGGATGCTTAGTAGCATTTGGTATGATATACCCAGCATGTAAATTAGTCTTCTTGAAGACAGCTCTTTGTGAATCTCTAAGAATTTTTTTTTATTATTATTTTTGCAAGAACTTACCAATATCATATGCCATAAAATCTGAAGAAAAGCACTTAGCGCCGTGGCTCATGGAAGTGTCGTTGTGCGTGTTTCCTCCAAACACCAGCATGGTTCCACTCATTATCACAGCAGTGTGCAAATAGCGAAAGAATCTGCTGTCTTTAAGAATTGTCCTTCAGAAATAAGAATATATGCATTAAGGAAACCGATTAGGACCTGGCAAAGACAAATCAATCCTTAAATCCAAGCTGGGGAATGATTTGGGCACGTGGTGAAGCAACGTGGAGGTCCTATTTAATTAGTTTTCCTAATGAGATACTTAACAACTTTCTCACCAGACTGTTCAATTCCTCCTGTAATTTCACTCTCACATTCCAATCTGCTTTCTAATTTATAGGAGAAATACATCTACGAAGGCATCTCTCCAAAGCTATGGATCCTAATCATCAATTCTTTCCCTAGGGATTATCAAGTTTTCACACTAACAGGGCTCAGTCAATTAAACCTGCTGATATGGACACTGTCTGGGGAGACTCCAGCCCAGGCAGTATTAAATTTATAGGAACCTAAATCATTCTTTTAAATTGGGTATCATCTCTTGTTCAAAACTAACGAAACTATTTCAAGGAAATCTATGCAGCTGCCAACAGCGGAGCCCTGCAGCTTAACACCTGCAGAACTCGATGCCTCACCCGTGATTAAACCACGGCTGGCATTAATCTGATTAGCCACTGACCTCACCTTTAATCAGCGTGATTAACAGCACTGACCACAAGCGGTCACCCTTTGAAGAGTTTCCCTGCTATTCTGAGAGGATGTGACTGCAGGGAAACCCTGATGCGACCAGGTCTGTGCTGCAGGCAGCGGTGTCACGGTTCGCGGGCTGTGCCGGTGACACTTCTGCAGACCAGCAGCATCCCGAAGGCAGCAGGTACCAAAGCTGAGACTTTCACAGCAAAATAGTCAGGAAACGGGGCTGGGGACCCATTCCTAGGGCTTGAGCTGCAGTATGGCAGCACACGGGGCTTTCTGAGCAGGACCACAAGTGTCAGACTGCAAAACCAGCAGTCAAATCACTGGAGGGAAACGGGGAGAAACAAGCCTGCCAGAATAAGGATTAGGAGACTGCTTTTTTGCCCTTCCTTACCACGAAATCCTCGGAACAAAAGAAGAAGTCAGTAACACCAAAAAACCTACAGATAAAGATGACCAGACAGCAGGTGTCCTCCTGCAAGGTGACTGCTCGCCTGCTCTGCCAGTCCTCTGGAGGCTAACGAACTGAATGCAATGAAAGGAATTTGGTGCTGGAACTCTTTGGAAGAATACTGTCACACTCGTGACATTTGCTGCCTGTTCAGCCAGGTTTGCCAGGCTGAACGGGTGGATCAAATGAACTAAGAAAGGAAGTGAGGCTATTACCACGTGTACAACTGAGCAGCAAGGAAGATTTTTAGAAATTTGTCACTAGTCGCTTTACTCATCAGTAAAAACTCACCAACTGTTGTTGCAGACACACAATCTATTTTAAACTCTGAGAAAAAAAACCAATATGGTGACTCAAAATTACACATATTCATTCAAAAGACCAGCCTCCTATCTGAATGGAGCCTTTAAAAAAACTTGAGAAAAAACAAAGAATTGAAGAAAATGTATTTCACCTCCATAGCTCAAAGTTGTGAAGTTTTGCTATAGCTCTCTAATAAAACTCACCTCTGGGCAGAAACCACTCACAGAAGTTTCCAACTTAAGAAACAACTGTTTCAAACAGTTACACTGTTTGAAGAAAATGGGGTTATAATTGAAATTCTTTTGTGGTCTTAACTGCAGAATGAATTACCACTCACTTGACTGCAGTAACTGTGCTCCTATGCAGAATCTGTACTGCTGGCAAGAAAACCCCATCAAATATTTCTCTTTTCAGCTTTAATACAACAATAGATTAAAACGGATTTCTTGGCTCGTTTACAGCCTTGATTATGTGTGATTATGTGATTCTCGAGTCGTAAAAGACATAAAAATAACACATAAAGGAGCACACTATCTATCCTGAATGCAAGTAACTCTGTACTACTGCACCCTTATCAGGTAACCCATCCTCTTGCCCACAACGTAACAAAAGGAAGGGGATGGTGCACAGGAACAAGAAGTACTTACCACATACGGGTATTAACTTCGTATTTGTACAAGTCATCTGCTAGCCTGTACTTGTTGGCACTGAATGCCTTGTACCCTCCGTGGATATAAATTGATTCTGTATTCGAATCATAAACACTGCTGTGACCATACCCTCCTTGCACCAAAGCTCCACTTGTCTGTAAGATGCTCCACGTATTCGTGGCTGAGAAATGAAAAACGGGAGAGACAAAACACGGTTAATTTATCTCCATTAATAACTTATCAAGAAATCTGATGGTGAAACAAATTGGGTTTCCCTTGACTCAGCTCTAGATGCTGTCTATCACTTGACATCCGGAAGTATTCTCCTTCAGGTAGCAAGTTTGTTGTCAAGAATTATTGTCAGGTATTTTTAATTAGGCCAGAAACATCTCTTTTACAGTGGTTTATTAAATTTTGCAGACAAGCTAAGTAAACGAAAGATAAAAATGACAGAAATAATATACTGCATTTCAGCAACATGAAAATGAAAATGACAGCATTGTGGCTTGATTTGGAATAGTACCCAAAAGCACTTTTATTTTACGTATTTAAGCACTGAAGCCAAGTTACGTATGACTGTGAAGAACACCACAGTTAAAAAATAATATATGATTAACGGTCCTATTCTGTCATTCAAAAATAATATTTATTTGAAGCACTGCAGACATAATATAATGGCAACTGAAACAAAAACCACCAAAATTTCACACCAAATCTCTGTAGCTACTGCAGAATGAAACCCTACACAGGCTTCCTAACTCCAGGGCAGATCCAACACAAAAAGGCAAAGGAAGTTAACAGTCTGCAAGCTCACACACAGGAGCAACAAACAGAAAAATAAATCACTGCCCCAAACATCCTGGTTTTCTTCAGCTTTCATCCAGAAGAAAGCTCGCTCACGTGGACACCAGCGAACCAGAGTACGCTCCAGCAGATCCTCTGGATCAGGATGACTGAGGGACGAGGATAACGGGTCAAAAGTGCTTACACAGCCACTACTTCTGACAATAATGAACACATTCACGTTGTAAACTTCCTGTGCTTAACTATGATCTCTATGTATCCAGCGGAGCAAGGGATATGCCTCCAGAGAGCCATTTCAGCGCAGCTGCTTTAGGGAGCAGTTCATTTCATCTGGAGAGCTTCCTACGTTTCTCCACCGCTAATACTAGAAATCTCTAGATCCTAAAATCAGAGTTTGGACTATCCCCAGAGATATGGAGTAAATGGGAGTCCAGCAAGTTATTCCCTGTTCCCCTAAGCATTCGGTAATAACTGCTATGGGAGACAGGTATAACAGCTTAAGTGGATACTTGCTCTCAATTGTTACAACCATTCTTGCTATAGGATACAAAAAATAATTTTGAAAATGTTTGCTTTGCAAGAAAGAGAGGAAAACAAATTCAAATGTCCCACAGTTATCCTGCTTTGTCTCTCAATTACAGCTTTTTTGCCTTTGGGACCTAATAAGCTGTATAAAGCTGGAGGCACATGGCTGGTTGCTCACTATTTGACCTACACAAATGCTGGAATTTAGACTGAACTTCTTATAAAAATAAATAAATGGAGAAGAACATAGGCACCTTAGGTTTGCTGTCTGAATATGGATCACTGAAATAATTTTCAAATGTTAAAATGGACACAAAAGGCAGGGAGGACGCCACTCACCCAGGTTGTATTCCTGGACGTTGCTGATATACCCATAAAGAGGGCAGTGCCCAAAGATGACGAGCATGACCACGCTGTCATCTTTCAAGGTGATGATGTGAGCCGAGTGGCCAACAACAGCATACTGCTCCTTGGCTTTCGGTGTCGCTTGAGTCCACGTCTGCCTGGGAATGTTGAACACCCACAGCTGGCTGGTCACGTTCCCCGTGGCATCTATTTTTCCACCATACATGTATATATCATCCTAAAAGAAATGAGATTTAAAATGAGGTGTGGCATTTAGGAAACAGCTAATACGTAAATAATGAGGTTACCATATTTTAACTTCCCCCAGCCTAGGTTTGTCTCCTTTCTCAAGGAAGGACAGCTCCCATCTCCTTCACCGGTCACATTTGATATGAAAGCAGCATGACTGCCAGGCTTTGTACCCAAGTCCATGCTACCAGAATGCCTTCAGCACACAGAACTCACCCGAAATGACAAAATGGAGGGGAAGGAGTACATGGGCAGGACTGACCTTCAGATGACAGACACTGAAATTGAGGTGTCTGTATGCTAACAGTGTCTAAGCATCCACTGTAAAAACAGCGAAGCCTGGAGAATAATTCCACTGTTCAAAAGCAGGGAAGGCTTGCCTTTGGGTGAGCTGACTTGCTCTCCAGATTTCCCTGCCTGTACTGACTACATCTGTTTTCACTGTAAGTGGAGCTCAGAGGCTCCCCAAAGGCAGCCAAAGGTAGGCACCTGATGTTGAGTGTTTTAATAATGCAAGCTGAACCCGTCCCATAGCTTGCAAATGCAAAATGCAGAAGATAGCTGGCAAGAAAGGCAGTTAAGATGGAAAATGTTGTGTCTGCACACTGAAAGCTTTGTCTCTCAATTAAATGCATTGAGAAAAAATATAGGACCCTTTGGAAAGAAGGGTGACAGGATACAGGATGATTAATAAAATCCTGTCTAATTAAGAGCTAAAAATTCCATCTAGTTTTATTTGGGGGTTTCTCCAGACATCTTGGAATGACTCAAAAATCCACCAAAGTGTGTAGTGAAGCCCTGCTTTATTGCTGACAAGATGGTAACCTTGGGAAGGGAAATTCTCTGTTATAGTTGGCTTTCCTCGGGAAATTGCTGAGAACCCCCACCTGTCACTGACTATGAACCTACCATAGTACTAAGTGTATCAATCCCTTGAAGCTAGGAATTTCCATCTTTATTTGGTTTTTCCAGTGATCTGTTTGTGAACGGTGCTGTGTGGAGTTTTTCAAGTGTTTTTAGTTATGCTTAATATAAGCTTCCACTGTGATGAGCTAATTAACAGTTCAAAACCAAAGATCAGTAAATAATTAGCTTGCTTCCTTCTCAAACAGACCAGGAAGCCAAAGGCTTTGCCATTCTGCTCTCCCATGGCCTGCACCCACAGCAATGCAGGCAGGTGAGAAATGATGTAAGAAAAGTCAAATCCTCTTGTTTCAGATGCTGGAAGAAGAGATTCACAGGTCTGTTGCAGAAGCAGATCAGCTCCAAAAATCCCTAATTTGCCAGCTCTGCTGCTATGCTTTGGACAATAGATGCCTTGCAACAGGACCCGTGGGAGCTTGCTCATAATAATTACATGGGCTACACAAAAAGCAACTGGGGAACCAGAGGAACTCCAGCAAACTCCAGTCATCGGGCATGTCTTAAGAGCACAGACAGTGAGAAGAAATAATTAACTCACTGACCTCAATCAGCCTTAAAAAACTCTGAGAAAAGAGGGAAAGGAGGAACACGCAAGCAAAAGCACTACAGAATTCCTAGGATACCGGTCCAAGGGTTCCCTGGAGTACAAGTACACAGACTGGGACATCCATGCACAAGCCTTTGAAGAAGAAAAGCTTCCTCCAAAGCATGACTGATGTGTGGAAAGGGGTTAGCAGGGTAGGGGAGAAAAAGGGAAAAAACAGCTAGGTGATGAATGTGCAGCACTGAACTTACCTTATGTATCGCCAGCGAATGACCGTACCTCATCTCTACTGAGTTCACAGTGCTGTTCAGGGGAAGCCACTCTTCAGAAATAAGATCATACCTGTGCAATAAAAATTGAAATGATTTTCGGAGAAGTTGCTATCAAGTTGCGAAACTTAGTGCTTGCTCTTTCCAGAATTCGTTGGAAATTATTTAACAAGTGTCCCACCAAGATGTCAGCACACACAAAGCATGCACGCAGACTAAAAAAAGATCCAGTCAAGCCTGCTCTGCTACTCAACATCCACACACTGATTTGCTTTACCCTGAGTTTTCTTCCTCATGCAGAGCCAAGAGCTAATGCATTTGCTCTTAAGCTATGACAATTTACACCAAAAGACACACTGCAAACAGTAGAAAAAGGTTACACTAAGCTCAGGTAAGTTCCAATTACTTGATAAAAAAACTGCCCGTGTTTAAAAGACATTTTTAATTATATCTTTGTCATTCAAGCATACTTTTTTCTGTAAACTTGAAATAAGATAAACCCTCTGCCCTGAAAATGGCCTCTGGCTTCTTAGATAAAAGAATGAACTATGTTTGCCAGGCTTAGAGCTGTGCAAGATAAAATCAGCTCTGAGAAAGCATTTAATGAAGGCACGGGGTATCTGTTGAAAAATCAGGCATGACTTTGAAAGAGTAAATTGTGGATGTAATCAGCAACTGTTCAACAGTATGTGTACATTTGTAGCTCCTCTTTAACTTCCACTAACTAAATGCACAGCTTTCACACAGGTCAATGAAAGAGAGGTATGCAGGTAGCCCTGGAAAAAAATCCTATATTAGCTTTTGCCTAGATATGCCAAAATTCTGTCAAGCTCCAGAGGAAGCCTGAAGTGTTTTTATGGGGGATTTCAAGGAGGATACACAATTTTTACTTGATATCTTAGTTACTGATAAATCTCCTAAACAGGTTGCGTAAATGTCATCATCCCAAAATGCCACTCCCAGTTTGGTATCCCATTCCACATCCACAGTAATCAGTATGACTTCAGCAAGGTGTCAAACACTCTGGAGACACACAGACACAATATCATGAAGGGCTAATAACACAGAAGTAGAACTACCCTCTTTGAATACAAGGCTAGATATAATTTATAAACTAGCCTAGAAATATATAGTAAATAGTTGAATGCTGTCATAAGCAGATTAACCAAAAACTCACTGAAGATTAGGAATCTTACATTTTTCTTTTCCAAAATGAGCAGCACCTTATCAGCATTTTCCCACGTCTCAAACGTGAGTCAAAGTTTTTATTATTGCTGTTTCCCCTTGGAAATGGAGCACAGGGGAAAGCGCAGCACGTCAGCTAGCATTTTCTAAAAATAATTCACAGGTCTGTGTTGTTCTTAAAGTATGTTATCTAGGTTTATACTCACGCTAAAACCTTCTGAGAGTCAGAATGATTGAAGACATAGCCTCCAACAATCCACATTTTATTGTCGTGGATTACGGCTTTGTGAGATGCTCTAGGAAGTTTTGGAAGAGAATATTCCTCCCGGGTCCAAAATGACTGGTTTGCGGGAACAGGAATTGAACAGCCAGGACCTGGGAAAAACAGTTTGAGAAGTTAAACGTTCTTGCCAAAGTCTGCATTTCAGCCAGAGGTCAGTATCCCGCATCACAGGTGATGAAGATTGTGCGCGGCCAAGTAGTCGATGGAAGCTCTGCTTGCCATTTCCTTGCCCACGGTAGCCATCGGGGATGGACCTGGTGTGCAAGGACCTCACGGGACAGACCTCCCAACCTCAACCACATCCTTCAAGCCTAAAAAAAGGTTTCAGAAAAAAAAAGAAGCAGTTCCAGACCAGATGAATCCGTGTTCTAGTAAAGCAGACAAGCCTCTCTGCTCTGTACCCCTCTGATTAGGGAGGCATTGTGCAGACCCCTTCCAGCTCCACACTACAAAGGCTTCTTCCAGCATCTATCTTCCTGCCACAGGCCCTCACTCAGAAGCCCCAGGACAACCTGCGGAAGCTTCAGGAGAGCTGCTCAGCAGCACGCTGTAGAAAAACAAAGCTCATACTGTGTTGCTTGCTATCTTTCTCTTTTTGTTCCCAATGCTGCTTTTGTAAACTGTTCATTTCATGTTTTATCCATATTTTTGCTGCTCTTAAACTAACTTTGCTGCCAGGCTTTCCTTCACAGCTCCCCACGGAGTGGGGCTCCTGCCCATCGGGTAGCAGGAGGAGCTACAGGAAAGGGGCAGCCAGAGAAGCCACGCAGAAGACCCACAAGACTTTGTCCATGTTTCAGATCCCCATCAAAACAAAAAAAGCAGCACAGGCCCACCACAAAATAGCTAGCCTGGATCTTCCAGCTCACTGAGGACGAACAAAGTCTAACTGGGGCTGCACGTTGTGGCTCCTGCAGCAGAACAGGAGCAGCAAATGGCACGGCCTCAGCAAGGTGAAGAGCTGGATGGAAGCTCTCCCTTCTTCTCAGTGGCACCCATCCATACGCACGGGGCTGCTACAGAGAGCACAGGACATGCTGAAGAGGCTCAGGTCTTTAGAAGGGAAGGGGTTTATCAGGACAGCCTTTAGGTGATCATAGAAGCGAATCACAGAGCTGCAATCTTGACTGCAAGAGGCAGCACCTGCTTCATCTTGTTGAGTACCCACCAACAATAGTCTCCAGTTCAGGAAAGCAGACTGGAATATGGCCTTGAAAAACTCCCAGTTTCTAAGGTAAGCAAACATTTCTAGATGTTAAAAACTTCAGAACAGGAAATGGGAGGAGAGCAGCTTGCACCTCATTCTGTTGTGGTCTGTTTTGGGGCTTTTGTTTGTTGTTGTTGGTTTTCATTGTTTGGCTGTTTGTTTTGTCTACATACTAACCTGATACTCAAGTGAAAGATGAGGAAAAAGAACAGCAGGCTAGGAATCCAGCAAACGTAAATCCACCTTTCCGGTGGATTTATGCACAACCAGGAACACAGGTACACAGGAACAAGGTTTGAAGGTTGTGTCTTGTTTTTTTTGTTTTAGTTTTTATCTGATGCTGGCACACAACAGGTTGGTGCTGCTTTGTACAGTAAGTAGCAGAGTTGCTTTAACAAAAATTTGTTCCCAATGATGATATGAAAACTGGATGATACCTGTTGATATGAAAAGCTGGATGAAAGTTTGACTCCGTTCCTAGTTTAAGCACTAATACTTGTCAAGCAGAATAGTCTCAAATGCTTCCAAGAACCACATACAGAAAAGGCATCCTTTTAACAAGCGCTTCTCCATATTAATCAAGAGACTTACCTTGCCAGCCTGCAGAGCACGAACATGTCTTAGTATCATTGAAGTTGCAATACCCTCTCTCAGGTGCCCCACAATCATCTGCGCAGTAGGGAATATCACAAGCTTCTCCTTTCCAGTATTTGGCACATTCACATTCAAGAGCGTTGCTGCTGTTATTCAGCTTGCACTCTCCTCGGCCAGAGCAATTATTGGGACACATATTGAAACTGCAAACATCAGAGAAAGAAGGCTCGTCAGTAACGAAACAGGCTCCCAAGCTGCATCTCCTATTAACGAACACAAGAGTGATGCTGAGCAGAAGTTAATAAAGCAGTTCAGCTGTTTGTTAGTATACCAACCAACGAGAACAGCTCATCTAGAATCTGATGTGATGGACCCGCATGCATTAGTTCTGTACCTATCATCTACACAACGCCCTCACTTAATGAGTTAAACATACAACAGCTCTGAAAAATTATCAATAAAATTTTTAGCCATTTATAATGCAAATGAATTGTCTCAAAATCCCCAACATTAAGTGAAAAATTTAATCAGCGCACGAGGCTTTCGTGATGTCTGTGCAATTTGTACTTAAACTACTCAAAATCACATGCTATTCTGGGACCTGCTCACCAAACAAACACTTGAGGTGAATCCCAAGCCAAGGATAGGTCTCTTTTGAATCATTTCTGATTGTATAACATTTGCAACATGAGGCAAAACTAGACGCATCCTTGTTGAAGATGTAAATTCTGAGACCCTATTCTTTTCCAAACTTTTTTTTTTCCCTCCAATCTATTAACCAGCATAATTCAAAGGCTGAGATTACAAGCCAATATTCCCACTGTCATGCGACAGGTGGAGTCACAGGCTCCAAGACCACGATTTCACAGGTATTTCTCAACTAGCTATCTCCAGTAGTAACTACATAAAGACTGTTAAACTGAAAAAAGAAAAAAAAAAAGACATCCTTTTATCTCCTCTCCTCAAAAAAATGAGGAAACCTATTGACCAGAACACGCAGAAGAAAAAGAAACACACAGAACTGTACTTGAAGATGGTTTGAAATGATCAAAAAAGAGATGAGTTAAAGGAAAGAGATGGGTTAAAGCAACATCAAAACACAACAGAGGAACTTTAAAGGGCAGGTTATTACTGAGTTTCTCAACTGTGTCGCAATAGTGTAATACTGACAGCTGGCTGTAGATGGTGTCATGGTTTATGGTATCAACCATTCTTTCAAAATGCCACTGCTTCAGCTGCTGTGTTTCAAGCAACTTTGCAAAAGCTCCTCATCTTCTGGATGCCCCACATTTTTCAAACAATCGACTATGTAATTTAAGGGATTAAAAAGGAGAAAAGCACCAAGACTGGTTTCAAAACTAAGCACATCATTTAAGGAAACCTTTAAGTTTTGCAAGAAGTCAGTTGTGATCAAGGACTTTGCAGCTGAAGACAGAAACTTCTTCCAAGTTTCACCCAATTAAAATCTCCTACTGCAGCACATACATAATTTGTATCTGTATGAGCATAAAATTCAAAGCCAACAATCCCCACCAGAATCACGAATTTCCATCTTTGCCTGTATTTCCTCACTGAGATCATTTACTCCAAAACTTAAGCTTTTTTAAAGCAGTCCATTTACACTAAAATTATTTATAAAAATAAGTGGACAAAATGTATGTCAGTGAACAGAAAACACTCACCTGTAATATTTCAAATGCAAAACAAAAAACCACACCACCACTACTCCAGAATAAGAAGCCAGACTAAGCAATTCAATCCAAGGACTGAATAAAAAGGAGCATCCCATAGAAAACTGCTTGAAGATCCTCAGCAACAGATACAGTCCAGTGTCCCAAGTGAAACATGTACAATTATGCAAAAGCTTTTTTGTGCAGAAGTATCTCTGCAGAATGCATAAAGGCACAATCTGTCAGTTCTGACTCAGTAAGACCACATAAATCTAACAGCATCAAATAAATAATGTGATGTCTTTTTGAGCAAGCATTTGCTCATGCTTACAATTGACACCTGAAGTTAATGTTGAGCACATCACCGTCATTAGCCACTGTAAGAGTACAGTTGACAATCTAAATTCAAGTATCTACTCATAATTACACACTTCAATGGCAATTGCTTCTTTCAAGACAGGACTGAGGAAAGAGGAAACCTTTTGCTTAACCTGCACCGTTTATGTAATCTCCAAAATCACTCTGGAGTGGTACTACTTACTTATACGTGATGTTAAAGCCAGTCAAATTATAGGCAGCATCACTGAAGAAATGCAGAAGAGCATATCCAGAAGTAGCTACAACTTCGGGTACTGTTTCATTGCTATCTTTCTCAGGAACAATAAGACCGCTGAAAAAGAAAAAAAAATGGAAATTAAATAAAAGGGAGCAAGGCAACAATAGTAAACACAGTATGCACATAAAATAATTAAAAGTGAAGGTATTTATTTGCATCTATTTGAAGTATAATGAATTTGCGTATATTAATCCTCATTTTTGCAGAGCAGTGTTATCAAACTGGTTTTCTTCAGCAGGACTTCTCAAATATTCAAAAGAAAAATGTCTCACCTTTGTGAGTATTCATACTCAAAACTTCCACAAACTCAAAGGCCTAAGAACTCACAAGGGCCTGTCAGAAAGATAAAACCACATCCTACAGGGACCTGTTTATGAAGCCCCCCTACACATTATCTGCAAAACGGTGGCCGTGTTACTGACTAAGGAGTCCTGACAAACCTTAGGACACTGAAAACAGCATTACCACTGCCCTGGGTGTGCGCGATTTTGGTCCAAAAGAAGGAATGATTGAAGAAAGGAATGCAAATAGAAAGCCTTGAAGTAACCAACTTGGCTCTTCTGAAAGATAAATGTACATTAAATGCTCTTAGCCTGAGTAACCCTGAGGCTGTCAGGAATCACAGTTTTCCTATTCTTACAAAAACCTAATTCCCCTCGTATTATTCTCCCACAATTTAAACACGTCCTGTTCCCGAAACAAGGTGACATGCTTCAAGACAGAAATTAACGTGTCACAAAAGCATAAAAGCTGCTGTAGCAGGCAAAATTACAGGTCTGTCGAACCCAGTATCTTCCTCTGACCGTGAAGAAGGAAGAAAATGCTTGGGAAAGACTGCAACAAATGAAGCAAGTACGGAGCATCCTGGCCACGTGGCTATCCAGCTTCCACAAACCCACAGCTCAGGGGCTTTCTGACCCAGAGAATGCACCCACGCCAGCACATTTAAATAAACCATTCATCTATGCTTGGAATTGCTTTCTCAACCATTAATATCCTTTTCACCTGGAACATCTGCAGCAGGGAGGTCAACAATTCAGCTCTGCAATGGGAGAGAAAGGACTTCGTATGCTTGCTTTACATCTGCTGCCTGAACACCCACCAGTGCCCCTTGGGCTCTCCCACTATGAGAAAAGATAAAATCACCCTTTCCTCACCGTCTTCTTGCCACCCACTATTTTTAAAAGCTTTGTCCGACTCATCACATCCATGTTTGTTGGCTTTTCAAACCCAAAGGGCTGTCACTCTCCATATTCCCACCTCGTTCATTGCTTCACGCCACCCATCTCCTCCAGTTGCCTGCCAGGCTGTGCTGCTCCTCCAGCTTCTTACGGGGCGGTGGGCAGCGGTGAGGACAGGGGACAAGACTATTTACAAGTGACAGGACACAAGGAAATGGTCTCGAATTGTGCCAGGAAGGTTTAGATGGGATAGCAGGAAGAATTTCTTCACAGAGAAAATGATCAAGCGCTGCCCAGGGAAGTGGTGGGGTCCCCATTCGCAGAGGCATTCAAGAGACGTGTGGACATGGCACTGAGGAACATGGATTAGTGATGGGACTCCACAGGTCAGGCTGATGGCTGGCCCAGGGGATCCTGAAGCTCCTTTCCAGCCCGGAGGGTTCTATGATTCCACTCGAGAATGGGCACAGTACAGACTGATACAATGGTTTGCCAAAATACTTGAATAAACTGAAAAGGGGAATAAACGTCTCTTGAAAAAAAATGAACTACTAGCTATTCACCTATTGCACAAGACAGTTAGCATCTGAAAGGCAATGTTTACCCTGCTTTTGACAGAAGCCTGACAACAACAAAACAAAGAAGCCAGTTCCTCCCTCATACAAAAGCCATGAGAACAGCCACAAATCTCAAGTCTATTGAATTCCTTTAAGCCTTTATCTAAGCAAAGCGCATTGTCTACAACCACCTATTAATAGTCAGCTCTTATTTTTCTGACACAGAACCCTCTTCCCCACCAGCCCCAGTCCTGTTTCCAACAAAAGGCCAAGCCGAAGCCTTAAAAGCAGAGCCCCAAAGGCTGGGCGCAGACCGAAGGCAGACAGCACATGTGGCGGCGAGGAAAAGCAGAATTTTTCTCATTAAAAGATCTTAGTTATCCTCTTTTTGGACCTGTTTAGAAGAGAGAGCTTCCTAGGAGGGGGTAAATGCATCTCTACACTTGTGGAAGATGCTCGGAGATACCAGCAGCAACCCACTACTACCCGTAAAGCGCTTTTTGCGGCCCGAATTTTTCTGTCCTCATGACACAATGGTGTGCTTGGAGAAAAAGAGACACACCATGATCCTCACCAGGAGCTCTTGCTCTACAAACAGGGTGCTTGCACCACGAACGACAGATGAACGTTACCTATGAGAGGGTAAATATACAAGCTGTCCAACGACCCTTCGTGCACGACTCAGAGACAAGAAGGCATGCTTCATTTTACCAACATGCCATAAAAACACAGGAACCTCACCTCGTGTTTTGGCTACACAGCTCCAGCACACTTGCAGATATGTAGCTCAATAAATATTTCCTTGTGTAAAGGCCAATTATTTTTTCCCTTTCAGATCTCAAGGATACGGGATTAAAAGGCAAAATACACTGCCTTTTTTTCTCTGTGCGTAAGAGGTGCCTGTTTTGTTCTGAAATTTGAGACTTCTGGTCTGAAGATGATCTCTCCCCAAAGACCATCTCCCGAAACATCAAAGAACAAAAAGCCTAATAACCTTCTCTTTGCTATTTGGTTCATATATAGTTTTCCTTTGTAATGCAAACTGTAGGACAGTACGCCTCCATCGCAGGAAAACAGACATCTGAGTATAAGTCAGGGTAGGGCAAACTACAGCTCGGGGACCAAAGGAGAAAATTCCTTTGTTCTGTTTTATTCTTCTTTGGTCTTATTCTTGCAGCACGTACCACTGATATTACCCGGCAATTCGGCTGGACGGCCTGCAGCAGGGAGAAAAATGGCAGCAAACACAAGCCAACGGACAGAACGAACAGCAGTAATGAAAAGAGACAAAATCCCCCCAAATAACCGTCCCTAATAAAATGACCAACACACGACTAGCGTTCGTTTTCTCTTAGAAATCTCTGTTTTGGGATTTGCTTGGGCAGAAGGCAGGTACTTCCGCAGGGTTAGCCCTCCCTCTTCCTTACCATATTTTTCTGCTTTCCTGAGGACAAACAGCGTGAGGGACCTTCCCTGGGTGCCAGTGACATTTACTGAGACACAGACGTGGTCAGATTTCGATAAGGAAAGCAATTTTAGCGTCACAGGAAGTTTTATAGTAGCTATTGAGTAGTGGAGAAAGATTCCTAACAGACACAATGACTTGTGCGACTCCTATGTGAACACCCGAAGGGGATGATATCCTACCTGTACAAGTTTAAAATGTCCTAACGAAATTTAAGTGCTAGATTAAAGTAATTTCGTTCAGAGAAAGCCATGAACAGAGCACAACAATAATTATCAGGTACTCAAACACAAAGGTCGAACGTTGAAAAGTGTGAATAAATCAGTGTGCAGAGCATCATTTTGAATAAACCAGCGCACAGTTTTGACGTGATCTGCCACAGAAAGTCCTGTAGGCAGACTCTGACTGATAATGGATTACAGAAAACTTCCTCTAAAAGACAATCCAGAATCTCTCAGAGGCTGGCCAAGATTAGCCTATTGCACAATGCACCATTCCTCTCTCGTTTTAAAAGCTTTCCCACCATTTCACAATCACCACTACTCCAAAGCAAACAAATACTCCTACTCAGCTAAGTTGCCCAATGACCCCGCTTCTGAGAAGTTGAAAAGCAAGCCCGTTTTGCCCTGAAATACTCCTATTTTGTGCACTGGACTTGTAGAGCCAGTAGCAGAGTCAAAACAACCACTTGGACACCCAACTCCACTATCGCCTGCACCACGCCCTGCTCTCTTCCCACTGCACCATGTAGCAATGGGAATTAGTTAAAACAAACGACATCTCCTCTATTACTTTTCCTTCATTTGCTATGCAAGCATCGCAAGGAATGTGTGTTCATCTTTTTCTCTTGAGACACAACCTGCCAGCACAGCAGAGATGAAAAGCGTAAGGAGCTCTGCGCCTGCCTTGACAGAAACCCGTCGAAAAGATGGAGCCGTGAAAGGAGAGGGCAGAAATGCAGAATCCAGATCACATAGAAACAAAAGGATAATGGTGACACCAAAACATTGGTAGTATATTGGCTTCTCCATCTACTGACACCCAGTGCAAAATCATTCTTTTTCTCTTTAGTGTTAAGTACTGGGACTCATCTGGGTACAAGCGCGCAAAACCACACCTTATTACAAAACGCTCCGTGCATGTCAGCCACGCTCACAAGAGCGAAAACAACAATAAACAAACCCAAAATAGAAGTTACAAAAGATGAAAAACAAATCAATGCCAAAAAAAAAAAGCGGGGGAGGGATAAGGAAGCATCTCAAATTTCTTGTCGTAAAGGAAAAGCTAGAGTTCTTGTGCAACAAGATGACTCCCAAAAGCAGACTTTTTTTTAGGAAACGAAGCAATTACAGTAATACGAAAAAATCCAACTCATTACTGAGATCTGGCAACACCCTAGAGTTATTTTTTTTTCTTGAAACCATCTTCCCCTGTTGCAATAAGCGCAGAAGCTGCAGCACCAGCACAGGGCATGCCCTGCTCACAGGGCCCACCAGAGCAATAGGGCTTGCCCTAAAAAATTCAGTTCTTAGGTGATGCTTTTCATCCCCAAGACAGCAGAACAAGTTGTAAACGTATTAAAGTTTGTCCCAGGAGCCAGTCAATAAGTTTTAGTGATGATGCCACATGGTGAGTGTGACTGTAAAAGCCAAATTTCAAGAGAACATGAACTGAAAAGCCTCAAAAGCAACTTTTTTGCCATGTAGTGAAGAAGGATTTTTAAAGTTAAAAAAATGATTTTAATATCTAACTACGGTCTTTCTCTCCAGGACATTGGCCATGGTGCTAATGACTTTCCCTTTAAATAAAAAAATAAAAAAAGTCTGTTATCATTTAATGCCTGTGAAGCTCAGTACAGGATATTTCAATTATTGGAGGAAAAAAAAAAACACTATCACTGTTTAAGAGAAAAGAAACAAGAAACAGAGGATGAAGAAACATTCTGTTCTAAACTCTTCGCATATCTCAGTTTAACTTACTGGATTTATCTTCTCAAACCCCTGAAAAAGAAACTCTTTGTCCACCTTGTCAAACTGATTTGATGTTTTCTGAGGGGATTACAGGTTTAGTGAACAAAAGCAGTTCTGATACAGTGCATTTACATTTCTCTAAGAAATCTGACTTCCCACCACAAAGACAGTTTGATTGATCAATTCTCACACGTTCAAAGCATCAGCTGGCTCACCGGCGAGCTCACGGAGTCGATGTAAACAGGGGAACATCATTTGTAGGTAAATTTCTAGCAAAATCCCAAATACATTTCCTCTTCAACTTGAATCAGTTTTTTTTCAGTGTATATGCTGAAAGGTGTTGTGGATCCAAAGAAGGCAAATAGAGCAGAATACTGGATACTTGGAGGACACGCTGCTGGGGCATAAACCAGCAAAATTTTTGGGGTGCACCAAAAACGGCATTGCTAAATGGTGAAGGGAAGGGATCGTCCTGCTCCGCTCTGCGCCGGTGCGGCCTCACCTTGAGCAGTGCATGCAGTTTGGGCACCACAATATAAGAAGGACGTGAAGCTGTTAGAGAGCATCCAAAGGAGGGCAACAAAGATGGTGAAGGGTCTGGAGGGGAAGATGTGTGAGGAGCGGCTGAGGTTTGTTCAGCCTGAAGGAGATTTTGAAGCCGAGAGAACAACAAAATGCCAGCATTAACCAGTCCCTTTGTCACACAGAACAAGGACACCCACACTCCATTCTCTGCCTATCCATGCAGCCTGCAAGTGCTGCTTCTTCCTAAGTTGCTTAGGCCTCTAGATACTCCCTAACACAAATAATACCAACTCGAAGTGTTTTACACCTTTCTCAGTATCGCTAATCCTCTTTAACAACCCCCCTGCCACGATGAGGTGATCATTTGCTCTAAGCAACCTAACCAAGCTGACCGCAAGGTTTAAGCAGGGCTTGCAGCTTAGTTCAGGACGGGCACTGAGGATAAAGCAGAAGAAAAGCACGAGTATTTACGTGTGCCTGTGGCTAAGAAATCGGGGTTTGAGGGAACAGAAGGAAAACACACTGCAACAGGAACGGGAGAATAAGGGAGGGCAGAGGAGATGTGACATGCTTACACAGGGAAGGACAAGAGGTTCAGAACAAGAAGTTTCTGTCTAACTTGGTGAGGAAAGTGGAGCCAAGAGCTCTCGTGAGGCTGCGCTGATTCCAGTTGGAGGATCCCAGTAGGGAACACAAACTGGAACAAGTCCAGCTGATGGCCAGGGGCCGAGCACACGGCCCCTCTGTGAGGAGAGGCAGGAGGAGCGAGGCTTGCTTGGCCTAAGGCCAGGAGGCTGAAGATGGGGTGAAGCCACCGAAGGGGAGATGAGCAGAGGAGGCAGCACCAGACGAGGTTCACAGCAAAAGGACATGAGGCAACCGACAAGTTGCACAGGAAATTCTGATTAGATATTAGGAAAAGATTGTTTTTTCCCATGAGTGTAGCGACTGGAGCACTGGCCCAGAGAAGGGACCTCCATCCCTAAGAGCTGCTCACAACTTCACTGGACAAGGACTGGAGCAAGGGCCCGATCCAGCTCCTCAGCCAGCCTTGCTTTGGGTTGGGGACCAGATCAGAGACTTCCAAGAGGCGCCTCCAACCCAAATCATCCCATGTTCTGTGCCCAGTCTCAAATCCGGGCTAAGTGCCACATTCACAGCAATTAGCCAGAGGAAGATGAGCTGCTCCCATTTTCCTGAGGGCTCTCATGCCAGCACGGCAGAGCAGCCACCTCAGCAAGCAACCATGGGGTGGCCACTGCCACCTGCCGCCACGACCCGCCATGTGGTGCCGAGCGGCCTGTGGGGGGCTTCGGAGCCACCTCACCAAGCACGGAGCCATGGCCAAAGGTCTTGCAAAAGAACATCATTTTTTGAGGAGGAAAAACACCCGGCACTGACCAGCACAAACCGAAGGCGTGTCCAAGAACAGCTCCAGTAAATGTTTAACACGGAGTTAAAAACGATGACGAAGTTCACAGACAATGAGTGTATTTTATCCACTTTGGATCTATTTGCTCTGTGCAAATGAGCACACTGGATTTTTATTACCTCCGCGTTCCTTCACTGCATTTTTGAAGTAACATATTTATATAGTCTCCTGTTGCCTATGACCACAAATATAAACGAGCAAAAATATTTTTAACTCTGCTTAATAAAAGAAAAGATGAATGTATAGGACTGGATCACCCTGGGACACGGACTACAAGGAATTTAGTGAACCGTTTATGCAGATTCTCAGACTATGTAAACGTTTGCATTAGACAAATTTCTCTTTTGCAGTTAAAACTGATAAAATTAATTTAAATTTTTCTGTAGTCTGATGCTGAGGATCTCCAGGGTAAATACCATATTTTAACAAACATATATAAAAATCAGAAGGTCAAGAAAACAAGAGAAGAGCAGTGAAGGAAGTGAGGGCTCAGGCAACTGTTGTAAAAAGCCAGGGAGGTAAAAAGGCTGAGCTCTGGAGAGGCCCGGGAGGAATTTACAGTGTTTATCAACAAACTCAGAAAGTTTACAGTGCCCAAAGGTACAAAGCTCAATCTTGCAAATCCTCCGGCATGATGCAAAAAATAGTGACGAGTGAAAGATGGCTCTGGTTAATATTAAAATTTAACATCAGAGAAGAAAGAGAGAAAATATGAACATTTCTCCCGAGAAACTCTAGTGCATTTATTTTTGTATCAAATAAAGGTATTTTTCAACAGATGCCTTTTTCGCACTTCATCAAAATTAGAAGCATCTGCTATTTCCTGAACTTGGTTTACTGAACAACACAGCGCAGTGCTAATGAAGATGAAACTCAAATGTCATCTAAAGAAGCAATTAAAAAAATAATTGATTTTTTTTCCTACCTCAAAAATGTTATTGTATTAAGCTCACGCTTGCTTGTCCTCAGGCACCGACTTCCTGGTGATTTACAGATGATTTTAAAGTCTGAACCATTGTTGTTAATGCTGTGAACTATTTATAACGTCAATTTAAAAAGCCTCTTAATTTTTGGAAAATACATAAGAAACTGCAGGCACAAATCATGATCATTTCACCTTTTCAATGGAGTACTAAAAATTACCTCGATTAGAGCAAAATGACTATGAGTCAAGATGACATCTTTCCCCTTTATGCATATCAATTCAGCCTGTGATACCAGGAAAGTACTTCCAGGTTTTTGAGAAAAGAGAAGGTTTCCTCTTCTTCAAATGGGGTGAGACTATCCTAACAATTCATTTTGACATTAGAGTTTGGAGGTTTATAGGAAGCATTCTTTCACTACAAAACCATTTCAAATCTGTATGTTCAGTTTAAGACCAGAAAAACAAACATACAAACAAACAAACAAAAAAGACTATATTTTTTGTTCCAATTTTGCTCCTGTGCTGATCTTCTCTCACAGAGACTATGAGAACTTGAAAATAAACATGTAGCATTTTTGGAAATTCATTTCAAAAAGAAAAGAAACACAGCAGAAGGTTAATTCTGGAGATAGTCAATGAGCCACTTGGAACAAAAAGAGTCCAAAGGGAACCATTAGTTTTTCCACTCACAGCTTGGGATTATTTTTCTAATTTCAGCTAAAAGAATAGAAAACATAAGGTGGTACCCGTCACCGAAAGACCGAAGCACATAAACGCACAAGTTATATTTAGATCTCTTCGTGAAATGTCGACTGTTAACCAGAATCAACAAATTAGTCTCTCACCACAGACAGATGAGCCAAATACCAGTCATCCATCAGAAGAACAGATATTTTTACACGTTTTTACAAGGTTATCTGACCCATCACTGTTGTTTCTGAACATGCTCCAAAGGGTTTATAAGTTTTGAATGTAGGGTACGTAAGGCTACACACAGTTCTTTAAGAACTATATGGCTGCGATGTTGATTACTTAGCTCCCACATACTACAAGCCAAACCTATATCATAGTCAAGCTTGATAAATGAGTCAGTTTTCTACTTCAGGAAGAGCCTGTATACCAAATTAGCTCAAGTTCAAGAAGATGACAATAAATGTGTCTAAAATGATTTGGGAATGAAAAAAATAATACAGTGAACAGATCACGTTACGACACTGTAGCATGTAAAAGCAAAAACAACTCTGTAATTGTTTATGCTGCTGCTGACTGCACAAAAGGACACTGTATGTGCTGTATTGGCAGTATTATATATTTAGGTTACTGGAACATGTTTATACTGCTAAAAGCCATATTTGATTCAGGCTCCACGTTAAAGAAATATCATTGCATACAGTTAGCTTCTTACCAAATGAACTTACCTAAAAGCTGCCAGTAAAGGAGCATAAATTGAGTCTCCATCATACACATACAAGTGGTCCCAACTGCACTCTGTGGCAAAGTGATTGAATCGAAGCCTGAGGATTGTGTTTGGCCTGCAAAAAAATGATAATAAATTAAAAAATTTTAATTAGCCACTCAACGCACATGGCAAAATCCCTCCAAACGCCTTTGGTGTGAAGCTCCCCTCTAAACAAGACTAAAACTGAGTTGCTTAGTGTAAATACAGATGCATCAAACATGCTGTGGCTTTCATTTTTGGTGTGCATGCTCCCCTGGTATGAAGGAACAGATTCTTTATGATCAGAAAAACAATCGTGTCCTTAAATATTCCCCCACCACCAACAGCAGAAATTGAAGAGCATGCACAACCAGCCCTCTGTTCTTTACCCGTACTGACTCCCCTAATGATAGGGCATTGCATGGGGAAGCAAGGAAAATCTAACTGTACAACACATGTAAAGAATCATAGCCACCATCAGGGAATTAACAAGCCCTCTTTTGCTTGTTCAAGGGATTTTCTGCAGATTGACATGATTATGATGGCCTCAGACTATTTACTTGCCTGGAAGCTGGCAGAAATCCTTCTTCTACTACTTTATCACCCTATTACTTCTGCAGTAAGGCATGATGGCCCTCTTAAAAGAAGACCATCCAAACTGGAGATCAGAAATATGTTACAGTGGATGCTGACTAAAGACGTTCTCAGTCTCGGTCAAGAAAATGCGAGGAGGCTTGTCTTCTACAGGACAGGAGGCCCTGGGACTTTAGCTTTCGCCAAAAGGGAGGTCTTGGATAATTACTTGGGCTGCTGACATGCACCAGCCACTGCCCCTCACCCTTTACAAATACTTGACAGGTTCCTCGGTTCTCTTCTGGAGAACCATCACAAACAAGATCGGGACCAGCTGAGAACGAACAAGCTGGAAGTCCCAAAATGCGACTTGTTGAACGTCCCAGAGCACTCCGATGGCAACACCTCCAGACAAGAAGCGTCTGCTCTGCTGTCAAGAGAAGACCATCACGAGGCCTGATCCTCCGAGACGTATCAGCAGGAAAGATGTCTTGCTCACTTGATGGGGAGATGGAAGCAGCAGTTCACGTACCAAAACTGGTCAGCATTTCTTTTATTCCACACCCAGAAGATGCCCCAAAAGCCATAACCACGTAATGAACTATAGATACTATTAGTTTCACGGCTCATATACAAAGATCCATCTAAAGATAATCCCTCGAGATCCGCAGCAGATATCTAATTTAGCGCTCAGCTCAAGGAGAGTGAAAACACCACCAGCTTTGTGCTTGGACCCTGAGATAAAAGGGAAGCGAATCTATAGCTGTGCTTCTTTCTCCTACCCACGGTGGTGGCTGTTGAAAGGACTGATGCAGGTGATTAGGATTTCTTCAACAGAACTGCCCTTGGGTTCAGATGAAATCGTCGTTCGTCCTAATCAAATAAATTAATAAAATGCCAGCCTGCCATAGAGTCCTTCCTTCTCACAGAAGGGGAATTCTTTAGGGAGTTATTCTGCCAAAGAATAATTTCTGGTAGGCACGCTGATCTTCTCCAGGCCTTTGGAAAAAGAGCGGCAGGTGTAAATCAAGGATAATGTCTTGCTTAAAGAAAAGGTACAAAGAGTACTTCATTATTTTAAAACAGAGCAGACTATGAAATCGTAGGGGGTTTGCTTCTATTTTAACGGTCTGACAGCTGCAGAGCAGAAAGGAATCCTTAATCAATAAAAGCTTTAGACCAAGAGCAAAAAGAAAGAACATCCATGCCACAGCTAACAACTCATTAACAGACAGAGCCCATTTGCAGAACTGCAAGGCACGGGGCTACAGGCTCTGCCTCAGACAGGATCTTTGGGCTGGCTGGATCTCATCTGCCTTGTCTCGTGCTTCTGGGGAATAAAGGACAGCACACCCCTGGCACGAGGACACAGCACACGCACCAGCCGAGAGTCAGGTAAGGTGTGAAAAGGAAATATTTACAGTAAGGAACACGTGGCTTTTTACATCTGAATTTATCTAGTATCTTCAGTTGCACACTTCGGTTGTACCTTCACGTGCTAACCTCAAAAGCCCTCTACGTACCAGTGTGCTAGCACCGAGCTGAAGGCACTTAGCAGAATTTAACAGCTTCGCAGAAGCTGTTTTCCAAGCTCCGATCTCTCTGGGAATTTCACGTTTGGCAGAGGGCTTCGACTATTTTCATGAGGGTGCATATTTCAGCTGGCTTAATCAGCTTGATCACCTCCTTTCTGTTTAGCACCGTACTCTGACAGCAGGGTACAAACAATCAGAAGAAGGAAAAGGACATCTGCTTGAATGCCTGGCTACGAAAGGAGGAGGAACAATTCTGTACACCTCTTTACAGCACCTAAGATCTCACTTCAAGCCTCGGGAAGTGACAAATCTCTAAGAAGCCTCTCCGAACTAGCAAACAAAGGCTGAAGGAGCTGTCACGGTGACATTATCAGGGACCCGTGAGCAGCATTTCCCTTCTGATAAAAACATAACGCAAATTATCCTCTAACGAGGAAAAAAAAAGCTATGAGGGTTAAGCTGATTATACAGGAATTGCTGGGGCTGTTTTGTCTGTAACAACATCCTTTCAAAACATTTTTAAGTCGTAATTCCGAACTGGCTGCAGTTGCATTTTTACTACCTGCAAAAATTAAGGTGTTGCCACTTGCAGCACCTAACTTTGATCTTCACCACATCAAAATCCTGGGCTCCTCAACCAGGTAATAGCTAGTGGTAGGCCTCCAGTTCCAGCGCTGTGGACGGCTCTCTGGAACAGCTTAGCCTTTACCTTTGAATATCTAGGGAGCTTAGGTATTTAAGTTACTCATCCAAAATAAATGTCTGAAGTAGACAAAGCGAATACCATTCCACCCCCACCCACCAGGCCTCCTAAACCAGGAGAAGGCTAAAGAAAAATATACCCTGGTATTTTAATAAGTTCTAAACCTCCAGGAGGCTGAGAGACCTCAGCCTAAAAGGCGTGCAATGCGAATGAAATCATTCGTGCTGTCACGTAACTTGTTCCCATCCACAAACCTCTCTACTTAAAGATTCAGGGAACAGTACGGAACGTGACTTACCACGCAGCTGTTTGCATCGAGCACCAGAACCGACCAAACCAAGTTTTAAAGACTTGTACAGACGGATTTTTAGAGTCCTTGCATCAGCCTAGCACTGTGAAAAATATCTTTCAACACGTCAGGTGCTCGGAACCGCTGCACCATCCATCGGATGGCAGTCAGAGGAGGCACACTGAACGGGCTACTCCTAAAATCTCTGCCAGAGGTCACTGTAAGCGATATACAATCAAATACAGGAACAGCAGGGAGATGAAGGAAGAGGTCTGAAAGACTCCTCCCATTTCAGAAGACCTTTGTAAAACGGATCAATGGTTCTCCTGACGTCCTCACAGCCTGGAGAGGAAGAAAGCATCTCAAATGCAGCATTACAGAAACTGACTCTTCATGAACACGAGTTTCAACAGTTTGCTTCATTCTTGTTTTTTTCATACTGCCAGAAGTTAACAGGCTGAATCCCAAGCATTTGAATTGTCCCGCTACATTAAGGGTTCAGTTTCTTCATTCTTTATTTACGCAGATGCATTTATTCTGATTTTCCATGTAGTTTCAATGAGAAGCATATTTTATACAGCAAGCTGCGAATTCATAAGGTAAGTTGCACAAAGTCAACAAAATAAACTTCTTTCACAAGAATAACTAACCAAAAAAGACCTCGGTGCACATAAACCTCACCAAAAGCCAAGATGTTTACTACACTCACCTTCCTTCAATGAGCCAGGTGCATTTTGTTTTGTATTTGTAGTTCCCAGGCCCATCCGTTACATACCCTGAAGGTCCGGTGAGTCTGTAAACAAAAAATGATAAACACAAGCATTAGGCTCCAATGTTTTAACACAAATAAAGGATATCCTGAATTTAGGGAGAGCCACGATTAGATTTTCACTTAATAGCCATTAAAAACAAACCAACAACGCCACATGAAGCTGTCAGGATTCTCCTGTGCAAGTGTCTGTACACACTTCCTGATGCCTGTCCTTTCAGAACGAGTAAAGAGCGATGGTTTTTCTATCAGACTGACGGTATTTCAGATTAACACTCCGTTAAAGAGACCTCTCACAAGGCCTAACACACAGACTAATACAGCACACAGCCAGCAAAAGGAATTTCGCAACACGTAATTTCATCACACAGCATTTCCCTCCTGGAAGAGCTGCCCACCTGCTTCGCCCTGTCCACACACAGCAAAGTCCAGAAGGGGACTGCACCGAAGCAGAGCTGCCCCTTGCAGCAGCAGCACTGGCTTCACACGCCCTGGGTAACACAGACCCTTTTCCTGGCTCCCCTGTACTAGTTTGCCCTGGGGGAGACTTACGGCCCACGTTAGGTGCTCAAACGGAGAGAACTGAGAGGTGCCCATGGCCACAACGGTGCCAAAATCACACCACCAACAGCCCCTGCCCCCATAAACCAGAGGTGACAGCTTGGCAGTAGCAAAAGCCCAGGGATGTAAAAGCAGAAAGTACAGTCGGGCTCATTCATCCCAGTACACTCAGTGAACACCAGCACTTAAAACCATGAAATGTTCAAGATGCCGCTGAAAGACCGAAGGGAACCGAGCCAGTGGAGTAAGTAACTTTTATTTACATCTGCAAAATGTCACAGCACAAGTCCTAGGCAACTGCATTCATCTGTACTGCTTGCAGCCACGTCCAAAAAAAGCAGCCCCAAACCCACAGAAGAAGGGCATCTGGATGAAAAGCTCACCAGCAGAAGGTAAAACATACGTTGGAACTGTGCTTAACCCTTTGTTGCAGTACGAAGGAAACTGATATTCTTGCTTTTACTCCTGCTCAAAGCATGACAGCCACAGAAACACATAGAGCAAGGCAAGCTGGAGGCAGCAGTCTGCTGGCTGCAGCTGCGACTTATCTCTTCCGTGGATTTTAACCGGGTAGGTTTTCCCCAGAGACCAGGGACAACCAAGATGACAGTCACAGGCTGAGGGAGGCATTTGGCAGGAGCCTGTGGCAGCAGATCTGGTACATCACCTGGGTTCCCAAAAATCAGGCGCTGAGATTCTGCATCGTCTGCCTCCGCGCGGAGCCTGGCAGGAGCACACAGGGGCTGAAGACAAATCCAGGAGCCAGAGCATTCAGATGCACGCTCCCATCTCACGTCAGAAATTCAAGATCAGTTTCAACAAAAAGCTGAAGTGTAGCAAAAAAAAAAAAAAAAAAAAAGGATTGAAAACAAAAATTACTAGGGAAGGATGAAGTGAAACGGAAGCAGCAGCTGAAGACACCCGGGCACCACGTTGTGGCAGAGCTGAGGGAGGATTCCTGCCCAGGGAGGTTAGAAACTCCATCACCCACACGTGGCTGGAGCTAATCAAAGCCTCCCAAAAAATTGCAACTGTCCTACTTAAAACTGTTGCAGTACAACAAAAGCATTCTGCAAAATCAAATTCAGCAAAAAGAGAAAAGGAAGCAACCAATACCAGGAGTTCCCCAAAACAGTATCTTGAAACCTACTACTGGGTCTTTTTCTGGAGATCCATTAATATCATCTAATCTTTTTCAAATACCTTGACTGAGTGAAAATGGTTTTCCAGATTCTTTTCTGTAGAGCATTTTAAAGTTTACGCAAGGTTCATTTCTGATCCAAATTAAATAAACAAAAGAACAACAAAGCGCACAACAACCAACATAGGTTTTTCAGAACCAGCTTCCTCTTCCTCCACGTTAATTTCTTGTAACACTTCAACCTCAGAAATTTAGTTTAAGATTTTTTAAGGACGGTTACTGAGATTCTGCAGGAGACTTACATTTAGGCAAGTTAAGGAAAAAAAAAAAAAACAGTTTTCAGGAGCACCTTTCATGGTGATGTGCACACACACACACAAATTTACACACATGCACACACATTTTTAAAGGTTTGGTATCTTTAAAAATTCAAGCGACTCATCTACTGACATAGAATTTGCAAAAATAGATGCAAATTCCAAAGTGTAGAAACTAATAACGGGTCCTTTTGTCTAACAACAACAAAAAAAACCATCTTTTTGGAAATAACATCCCTGGAAAAGCTAGGAACCAAATTATATCAGTGCTTCAACGCTGACAGCACTTTGCATGCCACCAAGAGTAAAGAGACTTTGGAAACCTGAGCAAGTCTTGCAAGCTAACAACAATCTTATGCAATCTGCCAAGCTCTCAAAAAGCCTCTGCTCAGAAAGCTCTTTGAACAATTTTCTCTGGAAACAATTACTAAATCCTGCACTGCAGAAACACTATCAAGAGCAATGCAAAAAAAAAAGAAAAAAAAAGAAATAAAAAATCCCTTAAATCCCGGCCATGTCAGATCTCGGGAAAAACCTGAGCGTTTCCACATCGACGTAACTTAGGGTCATATTTCAGCAAAGCAAAACCAAACCACAAAGTTTAGTTTAAAAAAAAATAATAATAACCAGTCATATTTCATAGAATCATAGAAACAGAATCATAAAGGCTGGAAAAGCCCTCCGAGCTCATCTGGTCCAACCACCCCCCTACCACCACTGTCACCCACTGAACCACGTCCCCAGGCACCACGTCCAACCTTGCCTTGAACACCCCCAGGGACGGTGACTCCGCCACCTCCCTGTCACCCCATTTGTTTTCCCTGATACGCTGTTAATTAAATGCTTCCCTGTAAGTTACTCTGACTCCTTACTACAGACAAATAAAGGACATTAAAAAAAAAAAAAAAAGTTCAAGCTTCTGAAAGCTTCATGCTCAGTACCTGTGGGCACTGATACCTAGGGCACTTCCTAGACAACGTTTTGGTTTTGTCTACAAGAAGAGGCTCAGGAAGGGAGTCCGTGAGGAATTCAAGGAAGAAAAATGCCCCGCGAACAACGAACTTGAAGGCAGGACATTTCCATGACTTACAGGGGGCTATGCCCAGAGCTCTCAGGATGTACAACAAAAAAAAAATCCTAACCCCAGGTACTGTACTACCAGGGAACGGAGTTTTTTACCCTACTAAACTCTAGGAATGTGAAGTCCCAAGGATACTGTGCCATTTTCCACCGGTGTTCTCCCGGCGCTCAACTCTTTAACTTTACTGTGCAGATTTCTAATTTTATCACCCAAATGCGTAATCAACTCCATGAAGGTTGGAAAGGTGTCAGCTCCCATTTTATCTCGCTAATTCCATGCCCACGATGGGCTCTCCCTACACATGCCTGTGCTACTCAAGGGTTATGTCCACGCTGCTGCCCCCTCTGAACACAAAAAAGGAAGGTCCTCGGGGCGCTGGGTGATGCATAGGAAGGTGAAAGCCATACGCACAGCACAGATAACACCTCAGCACCTACAAAGCTGCAATATTGACTTGAAAACCACCAGGGTGCAAAAGCTATTGCAAGTTTCCGGTCACAAAACTCAGGCTTGAACCCGTCTATTTCTGCTCGTGTGCACACAGACAAGGCTCAAGGCTTGCCCCAAACACTACCAGGCACCAAGAGCGCGACTTATAACCCGGGTAAATTTTTCACTGATTTTCACCAAGGCATACCAGATAAACCCCTGTGCTTTTAACGACGTGAGTAACACGAGAAGCGTGCATTTCTTAAATACAAATTAGCATCCACTGACAAAGCTCCTTCTGAGAACATGAACTGCACAAGCAGGCAGCCTCCAAGCTGTTATCTAATTACCATCTAATAAAGCAAAGCCAACAGCCAAGTACAAGGAGCCACAGACACAAAACAGCTCAGACCTTAGGAGTAAATCATCTTGAGGCACTTAGTTCCGAAACATCACAACATCAAAGGTACGCTGGCAGTGAGTACATTGAATATATTGAATATATTCAGAGTAGTACAGAAGAGGAGACGCAACTCGCCTTTCCTTCACCACTCACCAGAGAAGGCGAGGGGGCTGCTTGGGCTTGTAGGGCACATTAATCCTTAACCTTAATCCTTCACCTCGGTGGGGTCAGCAATGGATCTCAAACGGTTTGTGTTGCTTTCAGTGGGACTGCGGTGACGCTTGCATGGCCGCAGCCGACACTTTAGGATGCTCGCTAGAGTTTTGGCACAGCCTTGCTGTTAAAAAGCAGAAAACACCCAAGCCCACAATGGCTCGCCCTGATTTTGAAGTTGCTAAAACTAGAGACCGATGCAAACGAGTTCTCCTCCTCTCTCTCTTTTCTTTCCCAAGTGCTGCTGCCTCAAGAAAGCCCCAATTAAAAGCCATTGTTTCGGGTAAATCTGAACTTGCATCCAATAAAGAAAGGGCTGTTACGGCCCATTACCACAACAATGGCATTCTCTCCTAAGCTGATCAACACTTAGCTTTGTTCATTTCTCAAAATAAAATGTAAATAAATAAAAAGCACAGATTTCAAGGGCTATATCCTTCTACAGTTTGCTATAAACAAATGTCCTAATTTATAGGCATGGAATAGCTATTAGCCACACGCATAATGAGAGAAACAGATACACAGATTTTCTTTATCTATTTCATGAATTTCTAGCATAACATCCCCTCTCTGCCAGCGAGGTGCCACAGCGCAGGTACAGCTCAAACGAAGTAATTCCTATACGCCAGCTCTTATGCAGAACACTACTACAAAATCAAATTTGACGAGGATTTATAAACCCTCCACAGGGATTGTCCCCCCCCCAGCTTGCTACGACCCCAGCCAATCTGAACACTCAGCTTTTGGAAACCAAGAGCTCAGAATTGCCACACCAACGTCATTTATTGCCACACCGTGCGCCACAGAGAAGCACACAACCATAAAATGCCTAGAAAACCTGGCGGCTTTGCAAGCAAAAAGCATTTTTAACCAACCTCATAGCAACACAGCGCTGTTCCAGCGCTTGCAAGTCCATCCCCAGCGTTGCCTTCATCAGGGTTTTCCTCCCAGAATTGGGTATTTCAAGGGTGCTCCGGGCTTCTCTGCCAATCTCACCATGACACAGAGGTCAGAGAAGTCTGACAATCATTCAACACTCAATAGCTTCTGTTTTCATCCCTCTTTCGCTGGTACAGCTAAATTGATGCTAAAGAGCTGCCTTGCTTCGAAAAAAATCAGTGAGTGACACTGCTAATTTGATGTGGTTTCTTCAAAGGAGAGCTTAGCTTCGCCCTTCTCTGGGAGATATGTAAATATACGAAAAGTGATTTCCTGGCTGCCGATCAGAGATAAGGGCAGAGCCTGCAAAGCCCAGCAAGGCCTGAGAGGACGGTCAGAGAAATTACAGCAGGTAAAAATGTATCCCCACAACCAGCGATGCTCCCAAACGCGCTTAATCCCTTTGTTCCTGGAATATCCACCTCGATCTAACAAACTGCTGTGCTTCCAACAAGGCCGAGCCAATGCTGAGAGCCTCAGAGAGAGCAGAAGGCACAGATGCTCCGACAGCCTTAAAAATCACCAAGTCACCAAGCTGGAAACCAAATACTTTCCAACACTGCCTCTTCTCGTAAGGCTACGAACAGTATCGGCAGTAGGGTCCTGTTCCTGATGCTGTCCCAGCTCCTGCTCTTCTGCTGTCACTGAATGCCACCAAAGTCGGCTCTTTTGGGGCTGGCCAGTGCTTTGCACTTCAGCTCCTCTTTCTGGAAGAAGTTGCTTTCATCCTTACCCTACAAACACTCAAGTTATAATAAGGGAATTATATCCGTGAAGAAACCGCACGACAAAACACCAAATTACCCAACTTCAACATTCAAGGCAACAGAAACAATGAAGGAAAAGGTGATTTCCCTCTCCATTGCCAATCCCGCAGACACTGGAAGCACTGGAAAATCATGCCTGATCCCAAAGGACATCAACATTTCTTCCATCTGACAGCCACCGGCTAGAGACTCTGCCTCGTCATCACACTTGTATTTGCAGCACTAGGAACGTGCTGTAGCTCCACCTGATGTTCCTGCCTCTGAACTGGTCCGGCAATTACATTCATATGGAAACCATCCCCAGTTTAGATTCTTATCTCCATTTCCTCCCTTCTATATCTCTCCTTGTATCGGGATTTCCAGCCCCTTGCCAAGTGGCACCCACCCAAGCACCCAGGCCGCAGGCAGGCCGGAGCCTCGGGCACCTCGCCTACTGCAAATTCTTCCTCTCATTCAAACTCGCTGCGAAGGGGAACACCAAACGATGGTATTATCATTACTCTGGGACCCTCTTCTTTAAACAAGGAGTACTTTGGAGGTGCACATTTCCGTGGCTTTGCTCTGCTGTCACTCTCCCAAGACGCCGATCTCTGCCTCTACGCCTCAGTCAGAACCGTTCCAAGTCCGCGATTCCCGTCTCGGCTGTCCGTGACTGTTTCCAAAACACTTCTCCCAGTGCCTGTATCCCAGCCAGAAACAATTCCATGACAGAAGGCCCCTCGGATACCTCCCCCTGAAGGCCACCTTGACCTGAGGCAGCCGCCTTGCAGATGGCGGGCCCTACAGCAGCTGTCTGTGAGGCTGATCTACCAGTCGCACTACGCTTTCCCCATCTGTTCACAAATCCATTTATTGGATCTTGGCCTCGTTCTTTGGAAGGAAGAGAATTCAGCTGCAGGCGTTCACGATGCCCAGACCAACTCAAGGCTCGTCCCCCGGCGGTGGTCCTGCACCTCACCCCACACTAATGGCCTTAGCATTGCCAAAATCTGAATGCCCTGCAAGCCCAAAGGAAGGAGAAAGCACGTTATTGCAATTAGCACAGAGAACATCGAAAGCTAACGATGGAAGAGCTCCAGAGCCAGGCAGGTCCCATTGAGGTCTACCACTGGATGATCAAAAAAATTCACTGCATTAAATGATCCAGCCTAATATAGAAGACATACAACAACATCTATGCTTAAGTAAAGCACAGGTAGGAAAAAAACATGGTTCTGAATATACCCAGAAGCATGGAAAAAAAGCAAAACTATTTTTTTTTCAATCTGTGCTCGAGTCCAGTTTTTACCAAACTTTAGCTCCAATCGTCAAGTTTTTGTCTTCTTTTCTACAGTGGGGCAAGGGCAAAATGCTTCATCGAAATTCATCATCCCGTAGTGCTGCACTATTTTTTAGTTTCTAACCAGAATTTAAGAGACAGAGCTAGTCCTACACAATATTTTCTGCATTTCAATTTCTCCTTTTCAATATTTTCTGCATTTATCAGTAAGTTCATACCTACAAGATACCTAACTTGTGTTAGGGTAAAATACCATCAGTGCGATGTTAAGAGAAATGAGCCCATACACACATTTGGTCTACACAGAATTTAAAACCAATTTAACACATACACATTTTTCAAGAACTTGCTAGCTCAAAGGCTTCAGAACACAAAATATTTTACAGATGAGCTATTTTAGACTGTCTCAGGATATGGTTTGCTCTTCTGGTTCTGCCGATCTGAACTCATTTTCCTAGCAGTTAACATCTTTTCGCTCATTATTCTGCCCTCCCTAAGTTAATTGTCATTCACACTTGGTTGCAAATAGCACCCAAGGTTTGTTGGATGATTTTTCAGCACTTTCCCAAAATTAGAAACGTTCAATTAATCAAAAACGTATCTTAAGTACACGTATAAGCATCTCGATTGCAGTATATCACACCTGTGTACATTGTAAATAAGCCATCGTAATTATCATTTTTCAACCACACGCGCTCAGAAGTGATAGACACATCAATCTTCTCCCATAGCTGAAGAGCTCTTGGCTTCAATATGTTTTCAAGGCACCAGTCCTATACTTAAAACCCAGGAAAAAGCGTTCACTGGCCGCACGTGCAAACGAAACAGGGCTGAGCTGCTGACTTCACCCTCCAGTCAGCTGCAAAATGAAATAAACCCAGTTTTAGGCCACCCCGGTGGAGCGGAGGACCCGCATCCTTCTGCGGCTTGCAGGTCAAAATCCCAAGTCCAAGGAAAATCAAGCCAAGGTCCTCCTAAACCACGACACCTGAAGCCAGGTGAAGCACGCTCAAAATCCTGGCCCCCTTCCAGTGATGCTGCTTTCTAGGGCAGGTGCTGAGCGCAGAAACCAGGGGCAGCGTTCACAGAAAAGCTCCAGCCCAAGATCAGTGAGTTTTGCAGCAAAAAAATAAAGGGAAACGGAAAATATTGAGACAGCCTATAAATAAATATCACAACCTGACCCACTTTCCTAATAGGTGTAGAAATAATTCCTTTTACTTCCTGCCTGACGTTTCGAAAATTTCAAAGCTAGTAAGGAGCAGCATTACCTGCCGGGAAATGTTCTCAGGAAAAAAAAAAAAAAAAAAAAGAAAAATCAATAGAAAGCAGCTTGGGGTGATGGTTCACATCCATTTGGTTCTGTCTGAAAAAAAGGATTTCGATGCATATCTGCAGGTGTGGTTCATTAAAGGAATAAAATACAGATGTCCCAAGACCCACATAGGGTTCTGTGAACTTACACAGTGACAATCCCTAACAAATTTTAAAGCAGTTTCCTGGCTGAAACAGCACGGAGGAGGTTATGCAAAGAGCAGGAGATCGATATTGGAAGAGGAATCCAGCGGAACACGTGTTTTGGGCTGCCTGGGTTTGTTTCCATCGATTTGCTGCTGCAACAGTTTTTAGTGACTATTCACAGGAGCTCCTGCACCCAGCAACGTGCAGCAAGTCGCAGCTTTTTCTTCTGCTCCTGGACGCCGGCGACGATCCCCTGCAGCATTTGGCAACTTACGCATCCAAAACCAAATACAGCACGTTCATCCAAGTTTATTAGTGAAACAGATTGTCAGACAAAATTGTAATCTAATTATACCTTTAAAAAAATGCTAATAAGGCAAAACGTTCTCTGGGATGCCACTAGGAGGAATAAGGCTGCATCCACAGGAGCCCACAAAAGCACACAGCATTAAACTTGAGAGAGAGACAAGTGCAGCCCCCTAGAAATGAAGTGTATACGTCCGTTTCATGAGGATATGCCGTCTGCCCCCAAAATGTCCTTCTCCTCACGTGTATTACCTTAAAGCATAAAAGGTGTTTAAGTATTATTTGGCTTTAAGAAAGGGACGGAGAAGGAATTAAGCGGAGCAGATGGAGACACGCACGGAGTACCACAATAACCCGACCTTTTTGTTCCGTACAATTTTCTCAAGTCCCATTAAAATATTCCCTTTTGTACTCATTTCACTGAATTCTGCTCCCAAACACGCCCTGTGCAGCCACGTAAGCTCTCTCCTGATGGTCCCCCCAGCACATTCACCCAAAAGATGACAAGGAGTCAACGGGCTGGGGGCTGCAATGGGCAGCTCGTGGGGCTGAAAGGAGCTCACCGCTGGCTCGACTGCAGAGCCCACTTCTGTCCTCTCCATCGAACGCTTTTTGGCAGCTGCAGAAGTAACCAGAGGTGAGCAGCCACCTCCTTAACATGCATATCTTATGGATAATCTTATGACTGGCAATATCCAGGAGAAAGAAAAGAAGGGAACAAAAGCCATCCCTTCTAATTTCTGGATTTGCATGGACTTGGCTGGTCCGTCCACACGTGATAGAGAACTGCAATCATCCTCCTTGCACATCTCGTGCACCAGTCCTTCCCCCCGCCCCTCCCATTTTCCACTTCAAGCCAGCTGCTCTCCCATCCCGTGGCCTGTTCTGCTGAATTCCTGACGACAGCAAGAAGGATGACTGTAACCCCTAGCAGAAAAGTGAGCCGTATTTTCCCCCCGTGACTCAGTTTTAATGAAAGCAATTCCATACAAAGTAGGGAAAAAAACAACTAAATATTGAACACTTCAAGTACCTTGTCAAGGCAGATGCATGCACTTAGCTTCCCGATAAGTTCCCCATCGTTAGGTAGAACAAAACTCAGAAAATAATAAAAAACAGATGACTGGAGTTTAGGCAGCAGTACCTTTACACACTAACAACCAAACTCCGAGCACTATAAAGCATCGTGTTCTTGCTCCTTTTGTGCTTTGGGGGCAGCACTGTGCTGCACTCATCCACATGCTGCATCCCCAGGCAGAGGCACCCCAGACAGGTTACAAGCCAACGTGGAAAATCTGGCATCAGGATGGCAAACAAAGGGGAAAAAAAGCATATTGAACCGTAAAGCTGCTCAAGAAGTAATTTATTATCAATATGCAACCCTCGCACAACCCGTGTGTTAACAGCAAGCTGCATTTTCAACAGAAATGCTGATGTTTAAGGTCTGCTCAGCACAACCGTGCATCCCTCGAGCGACAAAATCCACACGTGCAAACATTTCTTTTCTGTAAGAAAAACTGGTGACGTTTTTATTGAAAACTGGTGAAATTCCTCTGAAAAAAAAAATCAAGTTTGATCAACTCCATGAACGCACCGTGAATCCCTCATCTAACTGCTGTCGTAAGGAAACGCACTTTGGGACATGATGCTGTTCAAGCCCATGAGATGGGAATTCCCCTCTTTTAGTTCATACCCAACCAGAGCCAGCATCCTGGCTTGGTGAAAGGAGAGAAAAGGCCACATTTGGCGTAGATTTGATGGAATAAACTCAATCCCTTAAATCAACACTTGTACTGCTGGCACAGAGCGGTCGAGCCACTACGCAGCTCGCTCCACCAGCGAGCCTCAATTTTTCCACCAGCTCTTTGAGGGAATGAAGTAAGCCCACGGTGCTCAACCCAGCACAACATTTTATTAAAGAGCCCAAGAAAAATCAATGGAACACCCACTAACCCAACAGATCTCAGCTCCTGCCGGTGAAGATGTAAAGGGACTTTCAAACACCAGAGCTCGTTCGTTCCTCATCTTCCCTGTGCCCAGAGAGTGCCAATGACTTAACAGTGGCAGCCCTTCTAAGTCAGTTCTTCTCAGTCACTGCAAGTTCCTACAGCTAGGACGAGGGAATGGCCTCAAGTTGCGCCAGGGGAGGTTCAGGTGGGAAATTAGGAGGTATTTCTTCTTAGAAAGAGCGGTCAGGTGTAGGGATGGGGTGACAGGGAGGTGGTGGTGTCACCGCCCCTGGGGGTGTTCAAGGAGAGGTTGGATGTGGTGCTTGGGGACATGGTTTGGTGGGTGACAGCGGTGGTAAGGGGGTGGTTGGAGCGGATGGTCTTGAAGGTCTCTTCCAACCCTAATGACTCTGTGATTCTGTTAAATGCATCAGCATACTGAATTATTATCACTAGGAGATCTTTCCTAGTGCACCAAGTTAGATTCTAGGCTATTAAAACACCCAGCCTTGCTTCCTTAACTGGAATACAGCAAATAGCAAGAAAAACTATACAGAAATAAGACAAACCCCCTTTAAAAAAAAAAAAAGAGGTTTTACACGATCTTTAATCAATTAAAGACTAAGAAACTGTTTTCTATTTGGAGCGAAGCTGGAAGATTTGAAAACGAGGCACTTATTTGCACATAATGCAGAAGTTATGGTCTGTGCCAATGCAGCCTTAGCAACAGACTGGCTAAAATATCTTCATATCCAAGATCTGCTAGCGTTTCTTTACACGACAAACAAACACCTCTCAAGTGTTTGTCTATGAAACAGCTCGGCGGAGCAGGGGAGGTCACAGCTGCCAGCCCACTCACTGATTTCGCAGCAGCAGAGGCGGGCGCGCACACAAGTCGGCTTTCTTTCTTTTCTTGTAGTAAGCCAGCATCTTAGCACGCAGATCTCTTGATAACCTCCACAGATTTATTTTTTTTTTTCCTTAAAATAAGCACATAAATAAAAAGGTAAAGCTGACCCAACAGGTGGGTTATGTAGTGAACGCTGGGGTTAACCCACAAAGCGAGGCAATTGGGGGTGCCCTTCAGGAGCATCTGCAGAGCCCACAGCCGTCCAGCAACGGGCCGGCCGCCCCCAGGGCTGCAAAAATCATTGTTTCCATCTCCGCTCTGCCATATGCACCTCTCCCAACGCCTCTGAAATGACTTCAAAAGGAGTTATTCTTGGACGGCAGCGGGAAAAAAATGAAATTCCATCTGCTCCCAACAGATTTGTGGCAACAAAAACAAAGACAGGGGCCGAACGTTGCTTATGCAAAGTTTTGAAATAACCTCTCTCTCTCTTCACTACCAAACTGAGAGTTGATATACAGGCCACATCTCAACTAACCTTTTCCAGGAAGAAAAAAGAAATCCTACTTTGTTATTTAGGATTTAGTCATCAAGTTCTTTCCTCGTTCCAGTAACATCTACAGGAAAGGCACATTGACACTAACTCGGAATTCTGCACAAGATCTTCCATTCATTTTTTTTTGTTGTTGAGAAAATGAGAAAAGGAATGATTTTGCTTTAACCCAGTTTCCCAGTTAGCTTCTTGCAGTTCCATTTAGTTACCTCTCTGCACAACCAAGATGCCCTAAAACACGATTTGAAAGAGTAACACCGACCACCTACTCCAAGCACCCTTAAGTCCTGCAAGGAAAAAAGCTCACTCCTGCCTTTAAAATGCTGAAAACAAGACGCAAAACTTCCGATTTGCTCTATCAGAAGGATTAAGAGCAGCACTTCTGCGGAGTCCTCCGGAGCAGGAATGTGTAACCCACTTTACGTCGAGTGCTTGGCTCCAACACTGCCCCATTGTCCACCCGCTGCCTTCCTGGGAGGACTCGGGAGGTGCTGACGTTATTCCCAAGCAGCCGACTCCGGCATCCCATGCGTGGGTCAAGTCCAGCGATGGCCAACCTGGGCGCCGACGAAGCAGTTTTCCCCCAGATTGTGCTTTTCTTCGTGGCCCGAAGCTGCTCTGCCCTGCTGTCGGGCAGATTAATGGTCACAGCTGCAGCACCGAGCGCAATCTCGGTGAAAGAAGTAGTCTTTTATGCTAGTTAACACAATAAATGGTGTTAATACCAAATTTCAAGTTATTAAGAGGAGGGAAATTAAAGGTGAATGGCTTCCAGACCTAACAACAGATGTATCGATGCATCATAAGGTCAGTAACTTCCTCTCATTTGCTAACTTTAAATTAATCTGCCAGAGATAATTTATAGAACTAGGGCTAAGAAGTGAAGCAGTCGCGGTAATAAATTCCTCTCTGACACCTAGCACAAAGATACCAGTCACCGGAAGCAGAAGTTTTCAGGAACCAGTTTGTTCTTACACCAAAATCACCTCTCCAAAACATAAATAAAAATTCAGGTGGCTGGTGGCTGTTTTAATTTACAGGCAGAACATCCTGAGCTGGAAGGGACCCACGAGGATCAGAGTCCAGCTCCCAGACCTGATACCTGCAGCCTCTCCTGGTGAGATGGAGAAGTTTCACAGCGGCCTCCACAAACTCCTTTTAACTATGATCTGCACAAGACTCACTTGCAGCGCTCTCAAAGTGATGAACAACAATAAAAAAGGACCGTCCGGTGTTTTCTCTGAAACCTTAACACCTGCACGTCCGATTTCTGAGCATCGGGGTTACCGGGAGCTCTCCTGGGTGGGGTTCCCACAGCATAGTCACGTTAGAGCCCTTTTGTACTCGAACACAGAGCTGCGATCTCTTCCTGGAGGACAAAAAGCAAGCGTGATCCACAGGCAGGCAGAGAGGAAGGTGGTGCCCAGCTCCCGAGTGGCACCGCTCAGGACGAGCTCGGGGACAGCTCGAGCCGTCCCTGCACGCTGCCCCAGGACCCACAAAGCCCCAACGGGACGAGGACGGGGACCCAACTTGTTTTCCCCTTCAGCCCGCCCGCACAAACAGATGCGTTCTTGCTCCCAAGAGCTCCGCAGTGCTATTTTGAGAATTTTGCATCTCGTTATTTAATTTATTTATTAGGGCCTGATTTGGGGAAAGGGAGACAAAACTTGCTCCAAGCATTCGGGTTTTTATTTAGATTAAGCCAGGCTGTTCAGACTGGCTCGGAGTCAAATTGTTCCGCTAATTACAGTCCCTATTTTAGAGAAAGTGGAAACGCTCAGATTCTCCAGCTGCTTAGCTCTTTGCTCAGGGGGGGTGTTTCTCATCTCAAGTTGAACGAGCAGAGTTTGAAAGCACCCAACAATTCTCCAACTAGGAGATGGCATTCCCCGGGAAACAAGTCCATTTAAGTTTTAGCTGGCAAATTAAAGCCCGTTAACCGCTCACCATTAGTTAAATATTACAGGTGAGAAGGCAGCAGCTGCCCTAGGGCCAGCACGCCCTGGCTTTGCCACCTTCAGACTGAGGTTAACGGGCAATAACACCCCAAAAGCAGTAAGGATGGGCAGCATTTAAACACTTACCATCACCTACATAACAGAACACAACGATTTTTTTTCCCTCCCTCCTAAACAACTGCCCAGAAGGGCAGGTAGTCAAAAGACGGAAAAAAAGACTGATAAATAATGAATGCCCAACATTTTAAGAGCTGGGCCATTCATTGAAAAGCTTAACTCTTTTTTGTTTTCTGTCGCGCATGACCAACGATTTTAACCCACGATCCAAGTGTTTCATGAACAGCAAACACCCAAAATCCTTGAAAGCAGACAGTGCTCTTCAGCCAAAGCCAATCATTAAACTCGCGCAGCCGACGCCGGACGAGCCCTTTCACAACAGGAGCAAACAGGACACTTTCGTCCCAAATTCGCAAGTTAAACACAGCGCAGATTGCTGCGGCTCCGGAACCCTAATGAATTTAGAGACTGTTTGCACGGCAGCTTTACCGCCTCGATAAGGTGGAGGACTTCATCCTGTTAATGTTGGCTGGCACGAGAACCAATAAGCAATTCACACACGGCGAGCGGGTAGTAAAAAGTCACAGCGGATCGATTTATTACGGGTTCGGGTTCAGAGCTGCCTCTCGCCTCCGATCACTCCGTGGCGAACTGGAAAGCAGACGTTTTCCCATGGCTCTCCACCCTGGCTGCTCTGGAGAAGGAATTATTTCTACATGAGCAGCGCTGTGACTTGTCAACAAGCAGACGCCGCTCTGCCAAGCGAGCCCCGAAACTCTAAAGCCTCGTCCTGCCGCTAATTTGCTGCGCGGCGTTTAGGAGCTTGCTTAATTTAGTCGTGTTTCCACACTGACCAAACACGGAGGCACTGTCAGGATGAGGTTTTATAAATAAAAGTCTCAGGACAGTGAAGCAATACCGAAAGGTTACGGTAGTAGCCACGCAATGGTTTCGCACTAAAATTTTCAGAATTATATTTAAAATGATCATTTGTTGACCCAAAGAGGAAGGTTGCAAGAAAAAATGGAAGTAATTTATGGAAATAAATTTAAAGACAAAAAAAAAGTACTTTAGAGACTTGGCACTTCCGTGCCCTACAGAAATTTCACCCAAATTTTTACTATTTAATCTATTTAATAGTATATTTACTATTTAATCTATTTAATAGTTAATTTACTATTTAACCTGTTTAAGCTATTTAATCTTTGCTGCACTGGCTTCACTGTCCCTCACCAACAGCGTCACCTCCTGCATGAGATTTTATTTGAATGTTCCAAGCCATTAAAAGCTAAACCAGTTGAAATGAACGTTTCAATCCTTTAAGCACTTCTTGATCATATAAACAGGGACCGCAAGTGCTGTTGGCTCTGTCACACTGAAAGTGGAAGGTGCACTTTCCAGCAGAAAGCTCCAAAGAAATCCTTCAACTTCAAAAAAGCAAAGCCCACAAGCATTAATACATTGCAAGCAAGGAAAAAGCTGGACTTCCTGCAAATAATTTCACATCCAGACCAGCACTTGAGCCCCTCAAAAGGTCAGGTTTCCCTCCAAGCGGGATTTTTGGGTTGGAACACTTAACTTCAAACCCTGACGCAGAGCAAAGCCTGGTGAGAGCACCCAGCCTGCTCTGCTGGCAGCTCTCCATGCCAACCAGTGCTGAGTGACAGCATAACCACGTTATTTTGCTTTAATTATTTCCATTTGAGGTTGCTGCTCTGTATTAAGAGTGCAAGAGGACTTTATACAACCTTTTCACGCCGTCAAATCGTAATATGGAAATTCCTTTCCATTCGGGAAAACACTGACACAGTAACGATTAGAAACCAAAATATCTGCTCCCCATCTACACTGCGAAACTGTGAGCTGAAAAGCAACACGTAAATAAAAAAGCCACCACAATCTTGGCTTCTAATACAATTTAATAGGTTTTAAGGGGGAAGATGGCACGACAAAAGGTCCTGCAGTTGCTGTGTTCCAGTTTGCATTGCTTCCTACTCGAGGCAGGTTTCCGCGGGCTCTTTGTCGAGCGCTGCGCAGGATTCAGAGCGCCTGGTGCCACAGTGAATCATCCAGCTCTCCGCATTAAACGTGGGGATTGCTTCATGTCAAAAAGCATCGTTTATTCCGTTTTTCCAGATCGCAAGACGAGCATTGCACGCTTGGCAAAGTGCTCCTTGGGTAACTGAAAGGACAGTTCGTGGCTCGCACCGCTGACGCGCTGTAACGCTATCTTTTCCTTGTGCTGGGGAGAAATAACTGCGGGCGAGAGCATTTGCTGATCAATAGCCATGAACAACTTCAGCACAAGCCTCAGCCAGGCTCCCTAGAAATTAAACCTCAGCCAGACCCCCTGGAAATAAGAGCTGAACGCTCCTCTGGGGGTAACAAGGGGTTAGAAACCCATCGCCTGGTTAGAGGAGGCTACCCTGGAGATGCTTTTACCAGTGCTTTAAACAATATTGTCATTTTCCCTCTTTCACCTCGCCGCCTTTTTATTTCATTGGGTCTTTTGAAAAGCTTCACGCTGACAAATAACCCTTCAAAGACCAGTCACTGTAAATCAGCGCGAGTAACACCGCACTGCAGCGCGCCTTCATCCGGACTCTGTCACTTTGCTCATCCTGCTTCCAGGGTGACGCAGGGATCTCCGTACGCAGGATTCCCCGTGACACCACCAGCTGACGCAATCAGCGCCCAGGTCGGCAGAGAAAATACCGGGTCGGGTTCCAGCTCCAACTTCGAACAAATTCCCCCTCCCAAACGCTGCTCGTTTAGCACCGGGCGGCTGCTGCCCGTGATACCTGTCCCCTGGGAGGGAGCCTGGTTCCCCCGATGTCAGCACAAGTGACACGACGGGAGGCAGGCTCGGCTGTCAGCTCACTCCGTGTTCCTGGCTCCCACACCGAAGGGAAAAAGCTCCCTGCGCGCCACGTAGCATGCTCCAGCTTCTGCTTCAGGACTGCTCCGGGTGACGCCGATTCAAACAGGTTTCCCAAGTCCAGGCAGCATTTATCTGCTGCAGATGCCTTCGTCCCGAAGGATGCTTAAAAACCACCCCTCGCACACACCACAGCCCTCTGGCCAAGACAATATTTTGTTTTAAAACAGCACGACGTACGTACAGCAACCCTACCTGGCACTTTCTGTCCGTCCCCAGTCATTCCTTCCATTAGCACAAGCTCTAACAACCCCCTTGCTCTCCAGGTCAGATTGTCACATCTGTAGGCAGAGAGATCACCCTTCCCACCCCTTTATTTTTAAAAGCAGACGCTCCACATCCCTCCATTCCACAGTCCAAAGACTCAGCTACTTTCTACGACCAGCTCTTCACACCGACTGTTGTTTAAAACTGCTCTTTAAAGATTATGGGAATCCTCACCGGAGAGAAAAATTTGATGCTACTTAGACGAAGAAAAGGTTTTAAAAGCGAATTAAGGACAGAGAGAATACAACAGCACTTCCCAAAACCTCACCGAGCCATTAAGACAGAAGAGCAGCAATGAAAAAGCCAGAAAATTCGATTTGAACCACTGAACGTGAATCCCATGGCTACAAATAATCAGGACAACTTACAACGGGGACTATTTCAGGGGAAACACAATCCAAATGTTATGACTAGGACTCCTACGCACTCCCTCAGCACAAATAAGTAAGATGATCTGGGTACATACGTACTAGGTTCTCATCTCCAACGCCGATGATGAGCTTTGCAGTTTAACAACCCGTCTGGGGAAGGACTCCGCATTCCCCAAAAGAGTGGTGTGGGAAACAGCTCCCAATTACTGGCTGCAGATTGACAGCTAAGACACTGATTTGCTTCAGAAGCCTGTCAGCACCCCGGCCTCAGCCTGCAAGGGCTGCAAAGTACTTGCTGTACTGAATCAATTAGGCATCAAAGCAGTTAACCAGTTCATAAATCAATCCTGTAATTCCAGCCCACAGTAATTCACTCGGAAAGGGAAAACGTGCTGCACCCTCCTCATGTGAGGCTTCTTCGAAAAAAAAAAAAACAGGGAAGGAACCAAAGTACAGACCCTGACTGTAAAGGAACAGAGATTTTCTTTCCCCGTTTTCGGACCTGCTGCAATTTGCTGTCGATACCGCTGGGAAGCCAAGACAGCTGGGAAGCACCCTGCGCTCGCTTCGGCTCCTTCTGCACCCGCCGAGCTCCCACAGAAATATTTCTGAAGATGACCTGAAATCGGGCTGCATCAGCACATTGACGTCATCCAGCTTCGGGCACCAAAACACCCGGTGCCCAATGGCACTGGTGGCAGTGCGGTCATCTCCCGAACAGTCCGAGGGTGGTATTCCTCGAAAGGCAGCCCACAGCAGCATTTTGGGACGAGATGATAATTAATAGACTTCATTATCTATATCAAAACTCCTTTGGACAAACTGTCTCCCATAGCTGAACCCGTTTTATTTCCTCCCTAAATCCATTACTTCAGCGGGATATTATACACTAAGGAATATCCAGTGACCTGCACAACTCTTATTTTAAACCCACACCTAGGTAACTGTACAGCTTTACTACGCTGGAACTGTTTTAGGCAGAAGACACACAAATATAACTGCTAAAAGGAAAAGAAATTGTAGAAAATTACCACTCCTATTCTCAGTGTACACAGAGGTCACAGCAAGGCAAAACTAATTAAGCCTGAGATTTTCCAGATTTTGTTTTTAAAGACTTTTTCTACGTATTCAAGAGCTAATAATAAAAATGTCTGACCAAGAGTAAAAGCTTATAAAAAGCTTTTCTTCCCTACAGAGCAATTTCTACTCGAAGTCATTAGCAGAAAGGAAATCCTGTGTCTAAGTGCCAGAAGGTCACTGGATGGAGATAGAGAGATACATACTGATAGACAGATATAGATATTTTTACCCCATTAAAATCGTACCCATCTTTTTTATTATTATTTAACTGGACATTTAAGTAAAAGCAGCTCATGCCAAGCCACAATCCTGACCTGCTGTAAAGCCGTAGCCCGCCAAGGGCCCAGACTCCCAAAGGGGTTCCAGTGCTCAGTGTGTTTACTGGGTACAGCATCTTCACACGTGTAAATCAGGAGAACATAGAAATTCTCCACGATATTGCTGGCCTCAAAACGAGTTGTGTTTCTCGTCAGATGTGACAATGATACCACGGAAAACATTCCGTCAATGCTGGAGGAAATACACCACTATGAAAGCAGCCTTCATGCAGCAACTCTTAATTTTTCCATGAGAATTTGTTGCTTTTGGCCAAGACACTCATGAAGCCGTTACGCTACGAGGCACTACAGGAATTAGCAATTCAAGCTTTGTAGTCCCGTGGGGCAGAGAGATGCAACCAGCCTGTCCTCGGCAGCCCTCAGATCCAACAAGACAGCTTTGATGCCTAAAGAGGATGCAGAGAAGCCCAGCTCTGAAACGTCCAGGCAGATTTCTGAAGCCCATGACTCCATCACAACTTTAGAGCAACAAGAAGTGTAGGAACATTACAGGGTTAACAGAAATCGATGGACACGTACGCAGTCGTCTCCTACAGAATTTCTTCTTCCATCCACAAAAAAGAAGAAAAAACAATTCCTTTCTGAAGGCTGACTTCTGCTGGTCTCTACACACAATAAGAGAATCACAGAATGATTTGGGTTGGAAGAGACCTTAAAGATCATCTAATCCCAACCCCCTGCCATAAGCAAGGAGAACTCCCACCAGCCCAGGTGCTCAAAGCCCCATCAAACCTGGCCTCGAGCACTTCCAAGGATGGGGCATCCACAGCTCTGGGCAAACAGAAAACAGGAAAACAGTGACCTCTTTTCCAGGAAATGCTAAAGATTTAGGGTCTGTGCAGAGGAGGGGAATGCTCACCCCATACTACCACTCCCACGCTGCAGTGGGTCTGCAAAGCAACAGGGCCGAGCACCCTTCCCTCCTCCCTACACATCGTGCAAGGAGCAGCTCTCAAATCCTTTTTCCAAGGATCACAGAAACACCGCTCCTTCCTAGAAGAGAACCATTTAGATCACACCGGTCACGCACGCCCTGAGTCCCATGACACAGCCAATGTTTTTCAGCCCAGAATGATGCAACGAGATGCACGACGTTGCATCAACCTACAAAAAAGGGAAAACCTCCCTGAACTTCCCCTGGGAGCCCCCCCCAGGCCTGCTGGAGGGACTTGCTGCGGAGGACTCTGCTTGCTCTCCAGCACACCAGGACCACAGGCTGGCACCGGCAGCACACCTCCAGCAAGATCTCACCAGCTGTGCTGAACCGTGCGGCCAAACACAGCTCGCTGTTCTCTGCTTGAGGAGGCCAAGTATGCAGCTGCAGAGAGTAAGCCACTCTACCTTCGTGCCTGCACTCATTTCTCACCGTGATGTCTGTCTTCAGCGCCTTGAGGTGCTGAAAGTTTGGTTTCGGGAGGCTGCGAGTGAGAAAAAGGATGTAATCTTCAACACAATCTCTTCACGCTCTCGTACACGCCCAGCTTGTATGGAAACAAGCACACCGCAGGCGCAAAAGATGTTCTGATGCCTTGACCAGCTCTGATCGAATAAAGGGAAAAGTCACCACGTGAAAATCGGGGTAAATCCCACATGACAGATTCCTGTCGGCACTGAATAGAGAAATTAAGATCACATTTAAACTTCTTCACTTTTAACATACAATATCCTTTTTCATAAGCCTCAGTGAAGCTGATTACGGCACGTTTATAGTAACATTAACCACATTTCTTTTGTGGGACAGTACAAACCCCAGAATAGACAAAGAAGTTGGACACCAGCTGCCATGCAAAACAACCACTACAACGTCCCTTGAAACCTCCACATTCCTGCATAAATAACACCACCATCAGAACACTTTTTAGACAGCTCCTCTTTAATAACCCATCCTTGTTTCATAGATAAGGAGAGTAAACCAAGAAGATCAGATGATGAGCTGTGTTCCTGCTTGATTCCTAGAAGTAGGAGGTTATTTATTCTCCAGGCACTCGCACCCTACTAATGCCGAGGCTGAACCCTGAACGTTTTCAAGGCGAAAGGCAGATCGACTGATACGGTGGCACTCTGAGTTTTGGCAAAGCCAAGGAGGAAACGAAAAGCCAACGCTGGCTGTGATACCATCCTTTACTTTCAGGAGGCTCCCACACCTTACAGCAATATAAATACCAAGCGTGTTTGCTGGAAAACAAACCACCAGGAGATGTGGACCAGGGAGAAAAGCTGCCTGCGCTGCCGGCCGCGGGGCTGGGGAACAGAAACCAGCCCGGGCTTCAGCTCCCACAGGTTTCAAAGAAGCAGTCCATGCGTTTCCTAAGACCAACCAATGTGCCAGCCTCAGCTGTTTCTCTGTTCGTTGCCTTTGCCTTTTCAGGACTCAAGTCCCCTTGCCTTTTTTCCACTTGTCCGTAGGTGCTGTAGGAAGAGTTACACGCTACAAAGTCCCTACAGCTTCACCAACCGACCACACGATCCCGATTCCCACCAAATCACCCTCCCTTCACACCCCGAACCCAGACCTGCATGCAAACCGTGAGCTACGCCGTTTGCAGCAGGGAATTACGCATGAATTGGCACATGTGCCTGCTGCCCCAGAAATCTTCGACAGCTCAGGTTGCTGGGAATAGCAGCAAACAACGTCAGGCCAGGCACTCGTGGATTGTTGCGTTCTGCACTGGTTGGAGTTTTAGGCTCACGGTATAAATCCAGATAAAACAAGCGAAAAAAATTATCAGCATATCCTCTAGAAAAAACAAATTAGCAGCAGCATTAGAATGGATGGTTTAGAAAAAAAATGTGCAGAGGCAAGAAGTCAAGTTCTGTTTTTGACTTTGAACTGCTTCAACACCTCCTCCAGATGATTCATACTCCAATAGTTGAGCGAGGGCATGTTTAAACACCCATTACGGTTCCCAAAACGAAAAACACCAACTTTGAAGAATCTCCGCAACCTGCGCTTGCGAGAAGCAGACACCGACTGACCCATATTTAAACGACTCCCAGTGATGAGCCTGAACGCCATAAATCAAGCAGTTAACAAAAACACCAACACTGTCAGGCTGCAACTATAAATAAATAAATGCATCTGGAAGCACAGAGCCCATCTCGCACAAGGAATTCAGCACCAAATTTTTCAAATAATACACGAGCAACTGACCACAATTATTCCTGTTCCCAATCTCAGTTTGAAAAAAAAATATATAAAAGCCACAGAGCCATCAGTGACCTCAAAAGGAATTATTTCCCAACGTGTTATTTGCAGTGTGGTACTTCTCCTCCAGCTGAACGAACGGCTTGCGATGCCTGCCCGCAGTTCTGCCAGGGCAGAACATTTTTTCTAAGAACCTCGATGGCAAGGATCACAGGAGGTTTGCCCCGAGCCTCTTCCTGCTGCCTCGCAGTCAGCATTTCAGCCCCGCGCTCCTTGGCAGCTCAGGTCTTGCGGCGGCTGCGACGTTTTTTTCTTGGCATCACCGCCGCCGATGACGCACAAGATCAAAGTTTGTTACAAATGCAGATATTGGAGAACCTCAGCACCGAGATTGCTGGAAAATTCACGTGACACCCTGCGGTCTGCATTAATAGGGTATCAAATTAATCATTAAGCCGGCAGGTGCCTAACTTGGGCAGGAACGGCACCACACGTGGCTACTAAAAGGCTTTTCACAAAGCCGTCCTGGACAGCTTACTGTAGAGGAACACAAACACGCTCTCGATGGTGGCAAACAAGGAAATCCAAAACGTGCACGCAGGGTGAACCTCGGTCATAGATTTTCCGCCGATAAGGCAATCGGGTTGAAAATATCTGGCAGCAGCCCCACAATACCCACGCTTCGAGCGCTACAAAGCTGTGAAAGGAAGGATGTAATGCCACACGTGCTAAGATGCTGAAAATAAAAGCCCACACTCAACACAGCCATACCTTATACCAGCGGTAACTCACCAAAGCAAGAGGCCCTGGAAGTGTCTTTTTTTTTTTTTCTCTCGTGGCAATACTAATGAGTGAAAAGCAGCAGGGAGAAAGGCTACCACAGCTTCAAAAAGCACTGTAATTGAAGCCACGGTTTTTCTCTCGCTTGACAACGAAATAACGTTAAATCCAACCTACATTTTCCGAATGGAACAATACTCCTCACCTTCTGCATTTGGGTTCATAAATGGGTTTACAGAAATGCTAATTCATCCGCGCCAAGCTTTTATACCCTAAGCAGACAAGCACTGCCTTGGAGACGGATATTAAATTTTCATGCAATACAAACACTGACTAATAAGAAACTCTTCAAAAGGGTGTTTTCCTACCTTAGCCTTGCTTATTATCTGTCCTTTCAGACTGCAGAAGCTAGCAAATAAAAACTAAGGCTTCTGAAAAACAGGAGATACAAAGAGAACACAAATAAGAGAAAAAGTGGGATTTTCACAGCTGCATTCACACATCCTCAGGTCTCCACACAAAGCCCATCTGCCCCGGGCAGTGCTGAAAGACATTACGGACTGTTTTCATCCTTAGTGGTGTGTGTAATGCCCTCCCTACCTACCTGAAGCAACAACCCCTACGTGGGTTTTTGTGACACCTGCGAAGCACATCCAAGATGACCAGCGTGGTATAAAGCAGCGCTGTTTGTTCTGCAGCTACGAGCTCAGCAAGCTTGGCAGGAGAGGGGAAAAAAAAGTTTTAGACACTGGAAAGCCCCAGCTAGCACAATCACCCTTGCATCAGTTGGATTCTACTTCTGCATTTTCAGAGAACTGAAAACTCTGACTGATGACTCTGAAGGAACCAGTTTTACTCAAGGAAGCCACAACTGGTACCCGAAACTTCAAGCATCCCCCGGGTTCATCCTAGAAGTATTTCACACCATCTGATCTGGCCATCAGCTGCCCTTCATTATCAGGAAAATTGCTCAGCAGATCAGTGTAACGCTTAAATCCTTCGCAGCATGCTCCACATGACAAAGGCTGTTATCAGCCCAAAAGTTTCCTTTAAAAGGGTTATTCTAAAAATCCGCCGTTCTGATGTGCTAAATTTAGCTCATCAGATTTTAACTTCAAGACTGCTCAGTGTGCAGGTCTGGTCTCTTGCCATCCTTCACAATTTCACCAGGAAGGATCCCTCCCATTTTCAAAATCCCAAGGATTTAAGGCTCTAGAAGCCAAAATCATGCCCCAAATCTCACACGTAGCACATCCACTGAAAGCCTTGCAGCAACCTGCATCTCCGTTTGTCCAGAGAGATGTAAAATAAATATTTATTTTAAGCAAAGGGAGGGAAGGACATTTGTGGCGGTCTCACGTCCAAAGGAACTCCATGTGGATCTGCCATAAACAAAGGAAAAAAAGCAGGAAACAAAACCCATACATCATTACTGGTTCAGTATTTCATGACTTCATGACTATTTGATTCAAAGCCATGCACAAAAGTAAATTGTCATCTTCGTTCTGTGCTGTACTACTGCTTATCAAATCCTCCAACCCTGCTTTCAACGCACTGCAGAGGTTTCGCAGGCAGACCTCGGCTATACAACAATACCATAAGATGCTTGCAGTCCTTCTTCTTAGGGTGAGCTCCAGTTTGTATTGGCTTGCTCCTCCTTCAAAACCCCTTTACTTATAAAAACCGCACAATTTTGAACCCCATCTTCCACATTTTTTTTTTTTACTTTTCACTACATTTTAGAAGAAGCGATTTAAGAGCTCCTGAAGAACTACTTGCAAAGAAAATGTTGAGCACAGAAAAAAAAACCAAAGCTCTACGAGATCAAGAAGCTAATTCCAAGTGCCGTGCTTGGAACTTCAAATTGGAAAAAATTCTTCCGGCAAACTGTTTAAGAAAAGAGCACCCAAGGCTATCGTTAATTAATGCAGTAATACAGCAGGTTGGTCAGCAGCAGCAGCATTATCTCAGTATAGAGAGGATTTTCAGCATGGATCAGCACAGACACTTGCGTTACGCACGGTAAGTTCATGGTTGGAAATTTGATTGCTCACCCAAGCTTCAGAGGAACAAGCCGGGAAACTGAGATCTGCCACCTGCCTTCCAAACATTATTTAACTTCATTAGGGCGCGCGATAAGAGCATCTCCCAGTTCTTTTGAAGACTTATAAGAAAATGCCATTTCTGTGAAAACAGAGCTAACCTCAGTCATTTGGTGAGATTTCAGTAAGATCACTTCTGTTAACTGTAAATGGACTAAGATGGTAATGAACACCCAGCTTCACCCAAGTTTATTTTGGATCCACGATGAAAGAAGCAACAGAGCCTGCGAAATAATGGAAAAACCTACACCAGCATCAGACGACTTCTGCTGACCTGACGCAGGTGGCTGTTCCCTGGTATTCCAAGAGAGAAACGAGACAGAAATGTCTTTTGTGGGGACCACTGAAGACAAGGAGGTGCTGGTGTTCAGGTCCGAGGTGTGCTCCTGGACTTGGCAGGCAGAGCAAGGCTCCCCCTACCTGCTCCATCATCCCCAGAGGTCCCAAAGCTCAGCCACGCTTCAGCGAGCAGACGGCTGCTGGTGCTGCTCCTCCTGCCTGCAGGCTGAGGCCGCGAGCTGCTCAGCGACTCCAGCACCTAAATGCTCAACGGGGAAGGTGCTCGGTGGGCATGAGGCAGAGGTGACAAAGATCTAGCCTCCTCTGCACTGTTTTACTGTCCTGCATTGCCTGCCGTCCGCTCCTCGCTGTAGAGCACGCTGTGAAGTAAGAAGTGAGCTTACTGCAAGCATTAAACAACTGATGCCAGGCAAATATTCGTGCTGGCCACAAAGCAAGGAGTGCAGAACCTCCTAGGTATGTCAAAAGCACTGCATTGTTTCAGAGATGAATCTTTGTTCTTAGAACTCTAGTAAAATAGCAGCCTCTCCATCCAGAGATTAACAACAAGACAGTGAGAATGAGGATGAAATGTCAACCAAGAGTTTCTCTCTCCATGGACAGACCACATAAGCCCATAGACAGATTGTCTGTATATATATATATATGTATATATGTATATATATATGTATATATGTATATGTATATATATACACACACACATATACACACAGACATATTCACACACCTCCAAGCAAATTTTCCAATCCCAAGCTGTAAATAATGCCTCCAAGAACTAAATTAAACCATTTAAGTAGGTTTTTTTCTTCCCCCAATGTTTTCCTTAAAGCTCATCCTGCTTAAACATTTCCAGCTCGAATAGCCCGCTCTTTTACCACCAGGGCACGTCGTTCAAGGGAGCCTTTCACACAGCAACATGGAAGAGAAAAGAATTTTAAAGCACGATAATGCCCTAATGAAAAGAGAGCAATGGGGCTGGGATCAGGCACAAACACAACACCCAAATCTAATTTAAGCACTTAAACTGATTTGATTCGAATCGCCAACATCCTCTAACGTATTAAGTAGCTTTCTGACTTTCATAAAGCTCTAAACTGCATCAGGTAGCTTCTTAAAGACAGCGGATTTGTACCCTAGCTGTTGACCAAATTCCCATTTATTTAAGAACGGGAACTGTGACAGTCCTTTGCTAGCTAGCAGCTCTCGCAGGTTACGATCTACCCAAATCATCTAGAGAGAAAATTCCTCTTTACTGCAATATTCTTTGGCCAAGGAGCACGTGTTACCACGGAGTCCTTAATAACGTTCAATCAGCAGCCCGTAACTGCCTCCATTAAATTAGTAAAAAGGTAGTTTCAAAGATACACTCTAATCTTTATTTTTTTCCCCCACTGTCATGTTCCATTGCTAAGCACCGCTTCGCATTTTCCATCTCCCACCTCAAAAAAACAAAAAAAGGATTACCATGAAAGGAGAAGCAGCGCCCTTACACACAAACCCCAGTTTTCTGGAAACATTTGGTATCTAAATATACACGACACAGAGTCTGTTCGCATTTGCAGCTAGGATCGTACACCGAATTGCCCAGCAGCGTGCCTACCGACACCGCTTGCATCCAGCTACCTTCCCAGAAGTTAGCACCCTGAGTGTTCATGTAATCCTCCAGAATTTTTGGCCAAGAAACCCGTGCAGAACATGGGTCACCCCTTAACCTGTGCCCTGTCTCTCTCTGCTGCCTGCACATCAGGCAGCCGGCCGAAATGATTCCCTCAAAGGCACCGAGTGCTGAGCAAAGCGCCCGCTGCTGCACCTCCCCAGGCAGGAGCCCGGCACCAGGCACCAGCCCTCAGGAGACCCCAGCCAGCAGGGCAGCCCGCGGGGCTTGGCCAGAAGCAGAGGACAGGAGCATGTCAGGTGTGTCCTACATTTTCTGCTACAGCTCTGCATAAAGCCACGCTCTTGGTCTGTGCCTTGAAAGGACTCAGGTGGCTGGCTCCTCGCCTCGAAAAATAGGCCACCCGAAATGGCTCTCACCTCGCTCCTCTGCCTGCCCACCGAGCGCACCGTTCACCCGCACAAAAACGGGCGTTTTCTCAATTTTCCTAGAAGTACAAACTACCAACGAGACCACGTGCAGGTGCACTTCTGCATGGCTTCCTTTTTGAGCCAGAACAGCAGGCATCCTGAGGAAAAACACACACAAACACTTCCACGTGAACACACACAAACACACACCTCCACGTGAGACCAGCGCTGCACCGCACAGCATCTCCCCTCCTGCGGTTCGGGTGAAACAAGAAGGAAAATGGGCCACATTTCTAACCACAGCATAGGCACAGAGACTTGCCCGATGTCGGGTATTAGCAGCCTGTAACACAAAGCGATGAGGTTCACTCTCCCTGCCAGCACGGGAAGATGCAAGGGTCGAGCAGCTCTTTGAAAGCATCACAACAAGCCCAGTGCGCACCATAAACCAGCCGAGGCCACGAACACAGTCATCATAAACACCCAGATAAAGAGCAGGGCGATTAACGTGCCCATTTTAATTACATTTCACAGTCAGGTGGATAAGCATGTGGGATATACCACACTTGGAAATAAATTTTCACCTGCCTTCACGCTTCCCAACCGTACCTACGGGTCGAAAACCAATCCTTTCGAAGCCAAGTTCTTCAGAAACACACAAAAAAAGCTGCGGTGCCATTGCTGACGGGACAGCAAGTCCGAGGCAGGGGAGAGCTGTGACCACAGAGCTCTGAACATTGCTCAAGAACACTTGCCGGCACTTTTCTTGGAGCTCAAAGTCTAAAAAGATGACTAGAAACTTCAGCTCACCAGTAAACAAACAAACGGTGGAACAAAACAGCTGGAGAGAAAAACATTCGTTATATTTTCGGTCAAAATTTTACACTGGAATTGGGGGTGGAAGAGAAACAAGCAGCTTTATCAAGGCAGACAAGAGCAGTTAGCAGTATAGACCAACTCTTTTGTACTCAGCAGCCCCGATTGTGCTACCCAAAAAAGCCTCTGCCTCTATTCATATCTGGTACCCTTAAACTTACAAATATCCTCAAGTGCTCAAGGAAGGTAACAGCAAGTGGCTATTCCAAAACTCCCCCTTCTCAACTAGAAGAAAATACTTATCGTGACACTGACTAAAATCCTTGAAAAGGAAGCTCTCAACTCCCAGAGCTTGCCTGGTCAGGCACGGATCCCTTCCAAAACTTCTTCTCAATTAGCTGCATTGCATCCCTATCCGATACAAATAAAAATACAAATAAAAAAAATAGCAAGATCAACTTGTAAATCACACGAAGTCTCTCTCCTCTCATCCACGCAGTTCCCCTTCCCCCGAGCATCACCGGAGGGTGGCTGGTGCTTTCCACGAGGAGCTCTCTCGGAAGCAAGCGCTGCCTAGGACAATCAACCTTTTTTCATTTCCTTTTTTTCCCCCGAAGCGCCAGCCCTGCTGAGAAGTCACCTAACGCACGCAGACACACGCTGGCTCTCGCTGCCACAGCTGCCAAAACCGAAGCAGGTAACCATCTTACAGACAATTCCGCTGCAAATGTAAGCTTACAGAGCAGGCAGGGCGCGTTTCCAGACAGATATCTCCCACTCCTCGTCCTGTGGGACAGACGCCAGCCACGCAGCCCACCTGAGGGCCCCATCACCACACAACTGGTCTTGGTCCCGGAGGCAGCAGGCGTCCCAGTGGCTCCCAGCCACCACCCCCGTCCCTCCCCAGGCACCAGCACCACTCCCACCCGCGCTCCGATGCCCCAAAAGCTGCTCCCCACGTGCCAGAACCCCCTTTAATGTCCTGCTTCCCCCTGCCTGCACCCCCCCCCCTGAGTTCACCACTACCCAAAATTTCTGTTTTCTGAAGCTACTGGCCCAGATGAGCTTGCACCCCCCTCAGCCACCCCTGCTGCCTCCCCTCAGCCCCAAAACCTGCTCGTGCACCCCTCCTCTCCCCCTCCAACCCGCTCCCGGCCGGGTCCTGCCCCCCAGCTGCACTCCAGAGCTTCCCCCACCTCTGCCCCTGCCCATGAACCAGCCCCACACCCTCACTGCTCCCACCTGCCTCTGACCACAGCCGTCTCCACACAAATCCCAAATCCTCTACATACGCAGCCCCCACACCTCCCCCAAACCCCTTCTCAATTTCCAGAGGTGCTACGGCCCCGTTACTCCCCACCCATGCCCTACCATCGCCCCGTTTTCGCTCCTAACACGCTCAGCCCTACACCCAGATACACCCCTACCCACAGCCCTACATCCACAGCCCCCTGCCCCTACACAACCCCAGCCCTTTCGCCTCACCGCTGATGTCCCCCCGCAGGCCCCCACCACCCAAAATTCTCCACCCTTATTCCTGCCCCCCACAGGACCAGCAGCCTGTGCTCACACCCCACTGCTCCCACACCACGCCACCTACACCCCCTGCCACCCTCCCGCACCCCCACAGCCCCATTAACCCCCAGCCCCTCTCCCGCCGAGCACCCGCACGCCCTGGATCCATCCCCACCCTCCTGAGACCCCACTGCCGGGCACAGCCAGCGAGGGGCACCCGACCCCTGCTACCCCCAGGCCTTACACCCAAACCCCATCAGCCCCCATCCTTCCTCCTTCTCCTACCCTCGGCCCTACCACCCCCCCAGGGGCCACGCCATAGACTCCCAACCAGGGGCCACCCCATAGGGAGCTGCCCAACAGACTCCCCCCGGGGCGGCTACCCCCTAGGAGGCCACCCTATAGATCCCCACCAGGAGCCACCCCATATGGGGCCACCCCACAGATGACACCCCTCCAGGGGGCTACCCCATAGGGCATAGGGGGCCACCCCACCGACCACCCCCCCCCCCCCCCCCCCCCAGTGGGGACCACCCCAGAGGAAACTTCCCCACAGACCCCCCCCCCCGGGGTCATCCCACACGGAGCCACACCATAAGGGGCCACCCCACCGACCCCCCCGGGGACCACCACACAGACGCCCCCCGGGCTCATCCTATAGGGGGCCGCCCCACAGACCCCCATCAAAGGCTACCCCATAACGGGGCCGCCCCACAGACACCCCCCCCCCCCCCCCCAGGCCCACCCCATAGGAAGCCGCCCTATAAGCCCCCCCCCTCGGGCCACCACAACCCCCCTTACCCCATCCCGCCCCACAAAACCCCCCAGGAGCCACCACACAGAACCCCCCGGCCCCTCGATACCCCCGCACCCCTACCCGAGCCTCCCAGCCCCGCTTCCCTCCCTCGCCTCAGCCTCTCCTTCCTCCTTCCCCATCTCCCCCCGACCCCCCCCCCCCGGTACGCCCCCCCCCGTGCCCCCCCCCGGTGCTGACCTGAAGCGCCCCCCGCAGTGCTGGCACTGGTCTCCCACCCAGCCGGGCTGACACTCGCACTGCCCGCTGGCCGGCTGGCAGCGCCCGCCGTTGGCGCACGGTTTGTCGCATTCCTTCCCCAACGCCGCCGCCAAAGCCGCCGCCGCCGCTTCCTCAGAGGCTCCGGCGGCACCGGCTGCACCGAAGCCGGGCCCGGCCGGTCCCAGAAGAGCCAACAGCAACAGGAACGGAGGCAGCAGCCTCCTCCCGGCCCGGCAACCCGGGCCCCGCAGCGCCGAGAGCTCCCGCGCCATCTGCCGAATGCCGGCCGGGACGACGCGGCCCATCCGCCGCGGGGCCTCCCGGGACGGTGGCCGGTGAGGGGGCTTCCGCCGCCGCCGCTACGGTGGCCGGGAGGGGGTGGGAGGAGGGAGCGGAGGGAGGGGAACGGGGAGGCGGGGGGGGGGGGGGGCGGTGCCGGCTGCCGCCGCCGCCGCCCGGCCGCCGCCGGTGACGTCACCCGCTGGCGGAGCCCGGCTGCTGGGCGGGGAGTGGGGGGGGGGGGTGCCCCCCCCCCCGCCATCTTGTGCCCCCCCCCGCCATGTTGTTCCCCACTACCACCTGTGGTTGGGTGCCGCTCTCGGTTCTTAGAGTCGTGGAATCACAGAATTATTAGGGTTGGAAAAGGCCTCCAAGATCACCCCCCTTACCACCACTGTCACCCACTGAACCATGTCCCTGAGCACCACGTCCAACCTCTCCTTGAACACCCCCAGGGACGGTGACACCACCACCTCCGTGTCACCCCATCCCTGCACCTGACCGCTCTTCCTGAGAAGAAATGTCTCCTCATTTCCCACCTGAACCTCCCCTGGCGCAACTTGAGGCCATTCCCTCTGGTCCTATCACTGGTTATCTGTGAGAAGAGGCCGACCCCCAGCTCCCCACACCTCCCTTTCAGGCAGTTGCAGAGAGCAATGAGGTCTCCTCTGAGCCTCCCCTTCCCCAGCCCAAACACCCCCAGTTCCCTCAGCCTCTCCTCGCAGGACTTGTGTCCCAGGCCCTTCACCAGCTTCGTAGCCCTTCTCTGGACACCCTCCAGCACCTCGATGTCCTTCTTGCACTGAGGGGCCCAGAGCTGAACCCAGCACTCGAGGTGCGGCTTCACCAGAGCAGAATACAAGGAGACAGGGAGGCCTCCACCATGGGGTGGGAGGCCTCGAGGTTGAAATCAGTTGATAAAAGTAAATAAAAACAAAACATTTTTGTTTGGTTTTGGTTGGTTGGTTGGCTTTTAAACAAGCACTCGTGCTGCATGTGGTACAGGGTGTCCCGCCAGTGGCCCCGTGGGCCGTGGTGAGGGGAGCAGGGTGCCACCAGCCAGGCTTTGGGATCCTCTCTGGGACACGGGGCTGCGTGCAGGAGCACCTGAGGGAGCTGTGCCTTGTGCTCGGGTTGTGCCCTGGGCTCATCCAAGTGGCAGCTCGGTTTGTGCCAATGTCCACCATCGTTGGGGCTGGCATGAGCAAAATGAGCAGGCTGCTGTCCAGGGGCACTAAACCGAGCTCGGAAGCGTGGGGTGTTTGTCATTGCATGGCAGTAAGGGCTTCCTGTTTAAAATTATGAAGATTCATCCATCTTAATTGTGTAAGCTAGAAAATGCAGTCTTCATAAAGGGATACCTTCCTACCCCGTACAACAAGCTAATGCTTTACAAGGATTTCTAAGCCTTAATTCCTAACAGCGAAGAGCAGAGGAAGAAATAACGCAGTTATATCTCTAGCCTTCTCCTGAGCTCCTGGGCAAAGCAGCAGGATGTTTTCCAAACACACCATTTGCAGCAGGAAGGGTGGAGCAGAAACATGGGTGCTATTCGAAATTATCGTAGCTTTCATTTTCAGCTGGGTGAAGAAGGAGTGAGAAAGTTGAAGATGTTGGCATTCTTGGGTAAACGTTGCCCTTTGTGTATCTCCATTAATCGTCTGTATTTGGAGTTACTTGGGTAGTTAACTTAATACCTTGTTTCAAATGTAGAAAGATGACAACAGTTGAGAAGTATTTTTTTGTTGTTGTTGTTTCATGAAAGGCAAAAAATACATATTATTCACATTTTCCCTTGAAAGGGGGCAACCAGGATTTAGGGATACTAATGCAATGATAAACAATGACCGAGATAGAAATAGCCTGACTCACCATATTTATTGGTTCATTTTTATTTATAAATAAAAACAGCAGTTACCTGAGCTGAAGGAGGTCTGGATAATAAACAGATACATATTGAGTGCATAGGAAAGAAAACAGTCTGAAGACCTGTATGTGTATGTCTCCTTTCAGTCACACATCTCTCTAACAAAAATCATTTTTCTTCTAGTTTGCCTTTTCTGTTTGAGGCCCAGGAAGGAGAATGAAATCATGTCTTCAGTTTAAAAATTCTGTGCTGGGCTGATCTGGTAGGCAAAGGAGGAAAAAAAATGTTAGAGATGAGAAAGAGATTACAAAAACCTTCAGGACCATACAGAGGTGGAGGCACAGAGGTGGTATTTCTATCTACTCGTGTTTTCCTGGGCCACAGACAACTGCCAGGATGCCTTGGGAGGATTCAGATACCATCCACTGGCCTGGCACTGTCCAAGACATTGCCACCAAAAGCCAGTCTGGCTCCAGGGCTCACCCAGCTTGGGATACAGCCAGCGCACGATACTGTGCTCTGGACTGTCCTCGGTGTGCAGTACAGATGCTGCCAGCACGACTTGCTCCCACCAGCTCAAGTCAAAGGGTTGCCACCTGTGGAATTTCTCTAGGACAGCTTCTTTATCGTGTGTATTGCTTAGATATCACCTGCTCTGGCCTGGGGTTGGCATCTGCTGTCAAATATCACCTCCGCCCTCTGCCCGGATCTGTTTGTATTCACCTGCAGTTGTCAGAGGGAACAATACCTGTATTTTCACAACTCCTGCTTGCCTCTTTCTTGCCAAACATAGGTATTTGTTGCAAAAGAGAATGAAAGTAAAAAGATTGATTGACATGGTGAGAATAAACTTGGAGAAACTGTTTGCATCCTCCAGTTGAATTTCTCTGCATCAGTGTCAAACTTGGAGAAGGGCTTGTGTGCTCAACAACTTTTTTTTTTTTTTTCCCACCAAAATTTGTTGGTCCAACACAAGATAACATCTCTCCTTATGCCTTGCCCTACCCCTTTTCTATGGTAAGTAGTTCCTTAAAATTGGTAATCAAGAGAAAACTTTTCTACAAAATAACTGAAATAATCAGATCTGTGCAGGGCTGGGTTAGTTTTTATCAAGCAAACTTCAGCTCTCTTAAAGGAAGGGTTAAGAAAGATCAGCTCGGCTGCATAAGACCATCCAGCAAATGAGAGCAGGGAGAGAATGCTATCACATTGTGACAAGGTGATAGTCCAGCTAACGCAGCATTCATCAGCTGCCGGTGGCCAATCTCAAATGCTTCAGAGAAGACTAACATCCGTGCATGTTGCACAATAGAAGAAATCCTTTCCTGACCTTGTGAGGGATCACACTGTGCCCTGTTGCTATCTGGAATAAAACATTAACCATGGGAGAACATTATTGTTAAATTAAGTTCAGTCTGACCAATTTTAACACGCAAAGAATGCTCGTAAATTCTTTCCTGTTTGTTTGTTTGTTTTTGTTTCTGTTATCAAGCAACTTTCCAACATGCGAATGTGGTTTGGAAGGGGAGGAGTTAGGTTAGTTCAGAAGGCAGGCTAGGCTATTTTTGTTTTGGAAAGCTGAAATGCTTCATAATAGACATAGTAGAATGATAAAACGCCCTTTCCTGGCAACAGGCATAGCAGGACAATGGTGTTTTTGCAAACCACGCATAGTAAGAGTATTGCATTGAGGGATGGAAGAGTTCTGGGTATCCTGGGAAAAAAAATATCATTAGAACAGCACTTAGGTGACCGTCACACAACTACATGCAGCACTTGAAAACAACAACTAATTAATAAGCGAGCGTTTCCTTGGACGTGGGTTTTAGACAAGCCTGCAATGAGCAAGCATCACCAGCACTGAATTATACTTGGAGCTGCCCTTGCCTCTTTTTCACTCTTGCTGCCAAAGTTTTATGACCCTGTATGTTGTCGCTGTGCTTAAGTTAAACACATATTTACTCAGCGCATATTTGCTCAGTATATAAGTCAAGTCACTACCCGATTCGCATGCCCAATGACAGGATAGCCGGAGACGCTAATTAATGAATTGGCCTCCGAGGTGAAATTACGTCCTCGTTAAGAAGACTCCCGTAGATATTAATAAGGTCAGACCATCATTGCTGACGGCTGAGTCAGGGCTGAGCTGGGTATCGCGGAAGTGTAAACAGCGGAGCTGCCCTGCGAGGCTGGTCACTCGCTCTGGTTATCTCTGCCACTCAAATGGGCCGAGTCACCATAATTCCTGGGGTCAAAAGCCACATGGAGCCTAACGCCGTGATATAAATGCGTTTTTCTTGCTGGTGAGATGAGCTGTTGCACAGGAGCCCTGCTGAGAAGCTAACCTCCAGAAATAACTCCCTTCCCAAGGGCCTGGAACCAGCTATTTCCAATTAGCTCACAACCCAGCATCGCCAGTTTTTCTGTTCCTCACCCAACCCGATGTTCCCACCCGTTGCAACCTCTGCCCATGCTCCCGAATCCTCAGCATCTCGCAGCCCACTCCCTGCTCTCGATGCCCTCCCAGCCACCCTGCTGGGACCCAGAAGACACGGGGCTCCAGCAGCATGTCCTTGCTGCCCATCTGAAACATCCTCCTTGGTCTGCAAACAGCAGGAGGAAGGAAAAGGATTTCCTGCCATCCATCACTGAGGCCATCCCGTGCACCCCACCAGAAATTCCTCACCCTCCCAGGCTGAAGAAAACGGCAAGAAAGAAATTCCTGCTGTGGCAAAAAGCGGCTCGCACCTAGCACTGAAGCCCTTCTCATTAAATGCAACTTCAGGCCGAATAAGAGACGACTCGAAACAAAAACCTGTTTTCCCCAAGGCTTCTCCTCCCTTGGTACTTCATCTCTGCAGCTCAGGGAAAGTCAGAGCCCGAGCAGCATCAGGCCCAAAGCAAAATGTATTTATTCACTGGAAACACTCCGCTGCTGTCTGGGGAGGTGTGTGGGCCAGTCGTGCACTCAACAGCTGCCACGTGATTTTCCTTCAAAACACTGTCTGGGTCATTTGAAGGGCTTGTTTGATCTTTTTTTTTTTTTTTTCCTCCTCTCCAGAATTCAGACTCCCGGCAAACAACTCACGCTTGTTTTCTTTTGGTTTCTGTGATAATGTCTCAGACCTCACACTGGCACCGCTCCTCCTTCCCGCATGCAAATCAGGAGCTTTCCCACTGAAGCTCCCCAGCTGCTACAAGTGTACCCACCGTAGGAGTGAGCACATAAACTCGGGATTTTCTACCCACCCACCTGGAAATCCTGCGGTGAGCATGTCTGACAGCATGCGTTCACTTATTACAGCACATGCAGGCACACCGGAGATTGCTAGAGGTCTAGTTTGACCTCTCTTTTTCCTTCATTTAGATGCAAACATAATGACCAAAGGTCCTTAGACAATGTAATTAATAAGGAATTAAATATAGTAAATAGAGTGCTGCAGGGGACAAAGGTCTGATAGGCACAGTGATGGTGAGCAGCTGAAAAATACCTGTGTGTGCACAGTTGCTTCAGATCTTTCATTTTTTAGGGTAAGGGGAAACTGGTAATAAAACTTCATTGCAACTGCAGAAATTGGGACAGAAAATGAAAGACTATTACAAAGCTGATGTGGGAATTGTGGCCAGGGAGGCTGTAACTATCTCCCACGGACCTCGGTTCTGCTCACCTGCCTTTGTGCAGAGCCCTGTGAGAGCTTCAGTGATCACAAAAAGTGAGGACCTCAGTTTTATATCTCATTCAAAAGAACCAGTATTTCATACTGTACAATTCTGCAACACCACACGGCCACTGGATCGATCCCTGGACAGCAGAAAGCACTGCGGTGGCCAAATTGCTTACGGTATATCTGCCCTGCCTATGGTTTTCATGTAGGTTTTCTATTCAAACACTAGTCAAGGCTGCTTTCTTTATGAGACCAAAGTTTAGAAAGCTTTATTGGGAGTGGCCCAGATGGCATTTGGCTGCCTTGAGCTGCCTCTCTGATCAAAAGTGCTCCAGTTTCCAAGTTGTGTCTTGAAAGAGCTTTATGGGAAGATTTGACCCATATATCTCCCCCCATGTTAGCTGGAAGATGTGCAGGCTCTGAAAACCAGCATCCAATCACCTCAAATTGGGTGAAAACTGTGTGTGTTTGGGAAAAAGGGGATGTGCACGGGCCTGGGACAAAGGTTGGGCCAGGCCTTGGAAAGCGTGGATCCCAGCCCAGAACCATAACCTCTGTGAAGCCACTCCTCTGAAATCCTGGCATATTCGGAGATGACCTTGAGTTTCAAAGTGAAAATTAGGTTATTGTGAAGAGTAAAGATGGAAAAATTAAAACCAAATTAAGTTCAAAAGAAAGTAACTTGCACTTCTTGGGAACAGAAGAGTCACCTCAGGATGCCACCCCTGGCAGCTGTATTTGGAAGACTAAGACAGAAGGGTAGATTGACCAACTGCACTTTCAAACTCTGCTGTATATAAAAAGAAAGGCTTTGTCTGCAGGCAGCCCTTCTGCCTGGCGTAGTCGTCCCATCCAGCCGGCTCTTTGCAAGGAGTGCGTTGAATACATCAGCCCTTTTTTTTGCAAGAACAGCGCAAAATGCCAAGTGTGGTAAGTGACTGAAAGACCATTGACCAACAATAGTGAGTCAGATGCGGTCTGGGGAAAGCGGAGATGCTATAAAAACAGCTCTGTCTGCCCTCCTTGCAAAAGGGAGCCCAGCGAGAGGATCGAGAGGATCGGGGCAGGCATTCAGAACCCCGGGACAATGCCGCACGTTCAGCTGGAGGGAAGAGGATGAAAAGAGAGTGTGGTGATTATGCGGGGCATTCTGGGCAGGAACAAAGGGAGGCAAAGCGGTTTTGTGCAATCGAAACAAACAAACCAAAAAACACCACAACAAAATGGTGAAGATGGGATGCAGCATCTCAGTGTTACTCATGGGGAGGGGGCTGTGCTGGGCCTGAGCTGGTGGCTCTGTCCTGTGGCACGGGGCTGTGGGAGCAGTTGGTGCCAGGTCTGTTTGAGGTCTTTCCTCCCCCAGAGAGATGAGAATCCCAGGGTGTGGGGGTGGGTAGGGCCCCCATATCCTGCAGGTCCGCCCCTGCCCCAGCGGGCCCCCCCAGCAGGGTGCCCAGCCCCACGTCCCGGCGGCTGCTGAAGCTCCCCCAGGAGGAGCCCCCCAAGCTCTGGGCAGCCTGTGCCAGGGCTCCGGCACCCGCCCGGCCCAGCAGTGCTGCCTGAGGGGCAGGGGGAGCCGCCGGGGCTCCGGGCTGGGCCCGCGGCCTCTGGGCCTGGCCCTGGGCACCGCTGAGCAGAGCCTGGCTCCGGCCTCTCCGCACCTCCCTGCGGGGCTTGGCGGACACGGACGGGATCCCCCTGCCCTCCTCGTCCCCAGGCCGAGCGGCCCCGGCTCTCTCGGCCTCTCCTCGCAGCAGAGGTGCCCCAGGCCCTGCTCGGGGGCCCAATGTTGGGCTCTTTTCACTATGTCCAGTTGTCCCTGGCACTGAGGAGCCCAGAACTGGGCACAGGGCTCCAGGTGGGGCCTCACCAGTGCTGAGCAAGAAAGGAAGCACCACCTCCCTTGACCTGATGGTGATACTTTGCCTAATGCAGCCAAGAATACTGTTAGCCTTCTTGGCAGCAATAGCTTGGCAAGGAAGAAGAGGAAGCAAGGAAGACGCTGTGCCGTTCCTGCCTCCCCATCCTCTCTTCTTCACCCGCAGAAGTTGACGGCCCCACCAGGCTCTTGCAGTTCACCTCTGCCTTGCCTTTGCCCTTTCTGCACCAGCATGGACCAGCGCTGCCCAGCCCTCTACAAGAAAACACAGCTGCTGCCCGTGACGTGCAGCCCAGATGCCTCTGACTCATGCTCCTGCCATGGGAACACCTTCCTTCCCTAATCAGCCCCCGGCACCACCTGGGGACAGCGGTGTCCCCAAACTGCCAGCCCCTAGGGGACCGCGGGGAGGTTGGGCTCCAGCTCCTGGTTCTCCCTCTTCTTCCCTCCACCTTACGATGGGGCTGACCCTGACTCTTGGGAAGGACACCTGGGCGTTCTTCTTCGGGGAGAAGGTGCTCGTCTCATTTTCTCAGCTGCTTGAGGTCTTCTCCCCCTTCCCCCAGGAAGCAGCAGTGGAAGGAGGCACCAGCCTGGGGCCGAACCCCTGTCAAAAATCACAGCTCAGTTTGCACCTCCTGCACGTTCACTTCTCCCTGCCAAAGCTCCCCGGGAAAGGAGCAGGGCTGGGGGCAGCTGTTTGGGCACCCACTCCTGGGCTGAGGCTAACGAGCTGGTGTGTTCATTAGGAGCTGCCAGCAGAGTTCCCCCTTGATGTGGCTCTGCAGGAAGACACCCTGCCAAAAGGGCAGCCAGTGCAAGTCCTCTCCCCAGCCAGCTCCTCAGTCTTCCCGACAAAACCACCCCAAGCTCTTCTCCATCAGTGGCACACTTGTCTTAAAGCCTTAATATCTTTTTCTTTTTTTTTTTTTTAATACCAATGGCTTAGTGGTAATGCTCCTGAATTTCCCCTCTGCCATCCTGCAGCTTCTAGCTCCCGTCTTTGCCCAGGCGGCTGCCGAGCAGCAGCACAGTTTCACACCAGCCTGAACCCCAGCTCCGACTGAGCTGCTCCCTTCTCATCGTCCAAGCAAAAAGGAACCAGGCCTGACTGGGGCTAGGCTGCTGCTTTCCCTGGGTGAAATTATGCTGGTTTAAACCAACTTAATTATGGGCTGGGGGCGGTGTTTGCAGAAGGGACGTAAACCCTGTTGTTCAACCACCTTGGGCTCATTTCGAGTTGTCAAAGGTCCTCTGGGATTTGGAGCTTAGTGTTTACACACATTTTATTAATTTACATTTTACCCAAACTTTTACAGGGGTGATTAAGAGCGTAAATGATCCGGCTGACTTCCGTGGGAGTGCCTGGATGTGTGGTTGAACTTGTGCCCGCAGCTTGACAAGAGTGAAACTTCCACATGGGCTCGCCCGTGCCCTGATGAAACAGCACACAAGGAACTCGGTTCCAGATTACATCAACTCGTTCTTTTTCCTCCTATCATGGCAGGCCAAACCAGTACACAGCTACTGATTTTAAACCCAGGTTTGAAACCAGTTCTCCAAACGCCTCTCGCACCCCGGTGCAAAGATAGTTGTGCAAAGCATAATTGGTGTAATAAAGCCCAGGATAATAACAGCGTGGGAGCAGGTGTTTCATTAGAAGCGGCATGAACATCACCGGAGAGTAGGAAATGACTATAAGTTACAGGGGAGGAAGCACAATTATATGCAGAGCACACAGAGTGTATGGGGATGTGTTTGTTTTACGCGTGGAGCAAACAGAAATGTGGAATCGCAGAAAGATTGAGGTTGGAAGGCATCACCCGGTCCAACCCTGCCCCCTTCCTCCCAGCAGCTCAGAGCACCTTGGAGCAACATTCAGGGCTTGAAAATAAATGGCCAGTCAACACCTCTGACCACTAAACCAAGATTAATAGTTTCATGCTACTTAACGCCAGCACAGCTGTGGATACCTAAATATTACAGGGCTTAACTAAGGATTAGGCCAATTTTATGAGTGAAAGAAACTTGGAAGGAAGAACACTCGCTCCTCACTTGTTTAAGGCAGCGTAACTCCCTCATGGGTTTGGGGAGGCGTGGGCAGGAGGAATAAATTGGGGACAGACCTGCAACAGCCTTCACTGAGGGGGGTTGAGTGCTTGCAAAATTTGGGGTGGAGGAGTTGAGTGAGAAGAGAAAGGGAAGGTGAGAAGAAAAGGGAATGGATGCGACCCCGGTGCTCTGTTCTGTGTGGGATTTATGGGCTCCAGTTCCCGGAGCTGGAGGCAAGGAGGGACCGTGGGATCATTGAGGCTGGCCACGTGCCTCCATCCCGATGCCCCTGCCCTGTACACAGCGCTCCCACCCTGCCTGCAGCCCCCGAGGGTCTCACATCCCCGTGTCCTGGGGCTGCTGGAAAAGCTCAGCGCCACGGCACAGTGTGGGGGGACTGCCGCTGCGACTGGAGCCCTGGGAAGCTGTGCAAGGAAGCAGAACATTTGGCTCAAGAATATTGCTCTATAGTCCTTTGGGTTTCTTGGGGGGAAACAGCGTTTCATTATAATCCAAAAAGATCGAGGGGGTAGGTTTTTTTCTTTCGGTTTAATGTTATTAAAATGTTTAATATTATTAAATCTGTCGTGATTTTTACAAGAAATATAAAAGGGCTTTTCTGCTTTTCTTCTGCTCCTTTCAGCAGCACTATTGTAAGTGTCCAGCCTTACGCAAGGGCAGCAGAGGAAGAAGAGTGGAGGGGGCAGAGGAATGGGAAAATCCCAGCCCCGTTCAGCACGTTGAAGAACCACCTCCCCCTGACATACATCTGGGGGTTCAAGGCCTTTGGGGGGTGAGGAGACTCCCAATAAAATAGAAAAGGTAGCTTGGAAAGAGCGGAACCGCCTCGTGCTGCAGCTCTGGGCTGCTTGGTAAAAGCCTCTGCTCCGTGAGCACACACGGGTGGCTGCTGCCGCCGCGGTGCTTGAGAATGTGGCTGGGAAACAGCGGGCTCTCCAGCAACAAGATGCTCCCAAGAGGGGTCTTTAGAGCGGCGCTGTGTGTTTTAGAAACAACGTTGGGTAGAAGCTTTATCTGGGGATCTGTGAGTCAGCTTATGCTTGGTGCTGGGAGATAAATATGCTATTTAGGTACGTACAATAATACCCATCTCAAAGGAACGGCTTAGGGACTCAGACAATCGATATGACCAGCACGTTTGCTAACTGCATGCAGAGATCAGCGTTAAGAAGTTGTTGTGGTTAAGCCCTGAACAGTCAGGGAGAGCCAAGAAAATGCATTCCTTGGCTGAACTGTGTTCCAGCAATGAGTAGGCGGCGACGGCCTTTGCAAAGTCATGAACGCTGTCCTTGCTCCAGCCCAGAAGTGCTTGCTGCATCTCCTCCAGGTTATTTGATATTTTTTCAATACTGCTGCCTCTGTCTCAGAGGCTGGGACTCATCTCCGCTGCCATGAGACATCGGCGGCACAGATGTCTCCATCTGAGGCACTCCCAGAGGTTTTCTCTGTGGTCAGTAGAGAACCGTAGACATTCCAGCGTGGGATTTTCCCGAGCTGCTTTACACAGAGGTCTGTCTACACTGCACCCCGTGGGGCTGTAGGGGCTGTTTGGACAATAGGCAGAGCTCCACGTGGCAGACACCTGCTGGTGCCCGCGTGAATCCCACTCATGGTCACCTACAAACCGAAGCATGGCAGAGTTTTGCTGTCATACGGGAACGCTCGTTCCTACGTGAGGACAAGCTGTTACAGCTGCCCCATGGCACAGCCCGAGCTCCAGAGCTCCTGATTCAGATGCTCAGCGCTGCAATACCTCAGGCTGCTCATGATTATTCCTCTTCGGCCAGGGACTGTGCTCTTTGCAGTCCTCAAAGCTGTTCCTTCAAATTCCTTTTTGCCTGGATTTTGGCTCAGAAGCAGTTTACCAGATGCTTTATCAGTGCCGTGTCCCACTGCTGTGGTGGTGGGAACACCACAACAGGGAACAGAGGAACACTTCCTTGAGCATACAGCCTCCAATACGGGCTTCTACCTATAAAGCAATATCACTTCTCTAGATCTATATACGCTCCTAAGCAACTCCAAGGTGCAATTGTAAAATTGTATGGGTGTAAGGGGCCTTGGGAGGTCTCTAGCCCATCCCCTGTCCCATGACAAGGCTGTTGCACTGTTACACACCTGAGGCGCATCTGAGCTGGAGTCAGGTCCATAGCGGTGATGGTTTCGTGGGCACCTTGCTCTGATGTCCCTGCTGGAGCAGGGGACAGGACCAGATGACCTCCAGAGGTCCCTTCCAAGCTCAGCCGGTCTGGGATTCTGGCATTCTGTCCTACAGAAGCCAGAGGTGGCTCCTGAGAGCTTGTACATGCCTGTGTGGGGCTGGGGAAGAGGGCTTGACTGCTGCTCCTGGGAAGAAGGTCTGGGAAAGCCCAGAGCTGCCCCACCAGCACGCAGTGGTGGTCTCTCAGGCCGGGAGCATTGACCTTCAGCATGTTCCAGACCCACAAACACAAATATCATAATCTACCACATGCCAATATGCTCGTGACCGGTCCTTGACCTGGCCTGAAGCCCCCTACAGAAGGGCTCCCTACCAGAAGAAGCCAGCCTGACTTGGTTCAGATTGTCCCGTATAACTGTCACTGCCTAATGGCCACGTGTTTCCTTTACAACGCTATCGAATCGCATCTCGTAATGAGAATGTGCACATTGCATCCTTCCATTAGTTGTGCGAGAGATCGATGTGTTTCTAGTGGGAATGTATTGGTAAACACAGCATTGAATTTCTCCGTTATCAAGGGTAATACAGCTGGTGGCCAAAATGTTCCTGCGTTCCCTTCTGCGGGGACACAATATGTGCAGATTTTCTAGTGGAATTTCTATTTACAGCCATCTTTCCATACAGGTGTTTCTAAAGGTCCACACAGCTTTGTTTTCACTCCCTATTGGATTACTCGCTAAGCCCCAATTATTTTCCTGTGTCAATTAAATAATGCACGTGTCAGACCACGGGCGAGGACCAGAGGTTTGGTGCAGGAGATGCTAAAGCAGCGCCAAGCAAAGCAAAGCATTTCTTCTGCAGCAAGCTGGTAACCAAGTGGCAAGCAGGACTCAGCAAAAGGAGGAGGTGAGCAGGAGGATGAGCATAAAATTCTAAATATTTGATTTTCAGACTGTGGTTTATAATCTTCAGCAAGGGGTGGCCTTCCAGGCAATAGTGGGGAGAGAGTTAAGGAAAAAAAAAAAAAACACAAAAATGCCAAACTCTGCGGGTTGCAAGAGGATGCAGCTAAATGGGGAAAGGAATTAAAGCTGAAAAGAAGGAGCCGTTGTTTGGTAGGGGCTCAGACGGCGAGGCAGGAGAAGGACGGAGTCACGAGGGCGATGTGTTTGGGGGACGAGCTGGAAGACGGCCCCAGCAGCAGTGGTTTGCAGAGGAGTCCCCGCGTGCTGGCAGAGAGGTGCCATAAATAACCCTGCCCCTCCAGCCAGCGTGCGTCCCTTCGGCTTGCACAGAGATCTCGTGATCGTGTAAAGTGGCTCCTTTTCATAATTATTTTTATTACCTTTTTCACTCTGTCTTTGCTCAGGAATGAAAGATCTACCTCTGGGGCAAACGTCACAAAAAAAAATAAAAATTAAAATTAAAAAAAAAAAAAAGAAAGAAATGAAAAGAAAGAAATGAAAAAGAAGAAATGAAAAAGAAAGAAATGAAAAGAAAGAAATTCACCTCTAGCTAAATCTCAAGCTTAAGGAACGGGGAACAGGAGGGGGCAATAACCGAGCTGGTGACACTGGGAGCTGGGGGTGGGAGCAGGGGGTTAAGAGCAGGGATTATTACGCAGGAGTAATGTTAACGACTCACAACAAGCACCCCGCTATAATTAAGTGCTGAAAACTAACAACCTACCACGAAGAGATGGCATTATAGGCTCCACAGTGCTCATATAGTAGCCTCAATAGTGGTGTCAAACCAGGATATTCACTGGGGGATTAATGAGCAGTTAGAGCACGAAAGCACCCCACCAGAAGGTAATCTCCAGGAAATGTCTGCGAGCTCGATTGTTATTACTTAAATAAACAGCGAATGGCATTGTTGAATGTAAAAATGTTTACATTGTCTTATAAAAATGTCAGAAGAGAGGTGAAGGGGAAGTGTTTTACAGCGCGTATCCAGATGCCAACCTTTTTTCCATATCCTTTGCCTTAGCTTTAGCACCCCAAACTCCCTAATTTTCATGCCATGATCAATGAGTGCCTGGCATCTGCCCGGGAGAGTGGCTATTTCTACAAGAGCTGTTCCGTGACAGCCACTAATATATCGTTCCCATTTCTACACGCTCTCTCTCCTGGTGTGAAAACACCTTCTTCTTCTGCTTGAGCCCACAGAGCATGACGATCTCCTGGCCGATGGTTAGAGAAGTTTCAGGAGCTGCTGGAGGACACAGGTTGGGACTGCTGGTGTTGTTTGTCCCAGGCTGGTATCTCAAGGTGGAGGCATAAGGATTAAACAGGCTTAGGGAGGGGAGCTCGTCTTGTGCTGGGGTGAGCATCTCTGGTGATTAAATGCTCCGCTGACTTTTTAGAGGATTCGCCTGGAGTGAGACGATGCTGTAAAAGTCCCCTGCCTGCCTGATGGCGGATAAAGGGGCAGTGACGCAGGAGGCCAAGTGCTCTCAGGGAAATTAATTCTCTCCACAGACACGGAGATAATGAACTTGTTTTAACCTCTGCTCCCCAGGGTTCGGTTCTGTTACGTGAGCCTGATATCCTCTGTGCCTATCCAGGCATCCTGCTATGCCTGAAAAACCTCTCAGCAGTGCCTGCGGTCGTCTTCAGCAGGTCTGCAAGGCAGTGCCAGAGAAGAGTGCTGGTTTCTAATACCGGACCCTTGAGATCCTCATCCCAGGACTTGTGGACTTGCCTCCTTATGCCATTGTACACAGGCCACTGTAGGCAGACGTAGTTCAGGTCACGGTCACCCACTCCGGTGACAGAATAGGGACCAAGGACATGCAGATGGCCAGAAATTCACCTCTGCAGTTCTCTGTCTTCCAGCTCCTCACTGCCAAGTTAAGCTGAGCTGTGCGTGAGCAGAGAGGCAGAGAGCATCCCAGCGGCTCTGCCGGCACTGAGCATTCACAAGCGACAGGCAGGATAAGGCCCTGTGCTTTGCCGTCTCCTCTGCATCACCCTCGATGCAACCCAGATCCCTGCTGCCCACGGGAGCATGCTGAAATCTGCTCCAGCTTGCGCTGGCTGCCCCGGTGACCACCCCAGTTTCCAGCTTGCTAAAGCAAGGGCCCGACAGATCAGGTAGCCAGAAAGTCCCGATTTTGCACGTAGGAGACTCCGTCTCTCTGTGCCTTGCACGCAGTCTTCCCCAGCTGACCCCAGTTCAAGCCATTTCTCCCTGTATCAGCTGCAGGAGGGGATTTTCATGCAGCACTCAAATCAAGTGCACAGTAGCATCACAGTTTTGGGAACAAAGCCTTCCGTGGCAGGAGATGCCCTCCAGAAGACCTCGGCTCCCACCAGCTCCCACCTGCTCCCACCAGCAGCCTCCTGGTGAAGCTGTTTTCTCCCCAAGAGCCGTGCGTGAAGAGGAGGGGTTATGGGGAGGCCAGGTGGAAATTTGCTGTGCCAGATCTGTCATTCTGGCATAGCCAGAAGGAAAAAAGAAGGGAGTGGGAAGGAGAAGCTTATTGAAATCATACTCTTTGCTTTCCAGCGTGCAGCTGCTTAGCTCCTGACTTCTCTGCCCCTCTCACAGTGTTCGCCCTGCTCTGGTCTCAGCTGTACCCAGACATCTAACGTGCAGCCACGGCCAGGGCAGCAGGCAGGGAACTTCAGGGCTTTAAGTCTGGCTTTGGAGCCCCGTTACTTTCTCCGGTCCCCAGCTGGATCTATTTTTGGTGCCGTGGCTCCTGCACCTCTGAGCAGCGCTGATTGCCTGCTCGGGCTGTCGCGAGGCAGAAGCACAATGTGTCTGCCTACAGCAGCTGAATTGGCCTGAGCTTTACAAAGCTAATCAGCCATGAAAATGCCCCTCCTTGCCATCCTGGAAGAATTGACTTTAATGACGAGAGACATTCTTTTTCCAGCCTGGTCAAAAGGGTAGGAGGCCTTCTGGGGAGATTTCAGCTGTCCTGAGCATCCCATAGCCAGAGAGCTCAGGCCTCAGAGCTTTTCCTTAACCCTCTCCTACCCTGGAGTTGGGTATTGCCAGAGCTTAACTGCTGGATTGACACAAGACCTGTGCACTTGGGTTTTAATTCCTTGTCTCAAAGATCAGCTGCACGGAGCGGTGGGCATCATTCCTGGCGCCCGGGGACGAATATTGATAGATGTCTCTAATTACAAACAGCAGGGTTTGGGCTTGAAAGCTGCTGGTGGTAGATAATGGCAGGGATTGTCCTGACGAGGCATCTCCTGCGACCTCTCCCTGGAAATATCCTTGCCCATTGGGGTAGCCCGATGTCCTGGCACAGCTAACGGGGCACAACTCCTGGCTCGTGCCCTTACGTCCGTGTCACACGTCCAGCCTCACATCCACACAGCCCACAGATGTGGATTTATCTCCGGCATGCACTGTGCCGTTATCCGTGGCTACGTTTAACCAATGATGCCAGAAAGGACAACGCAGGAGATGGGGGCCGAGGTTGTCCCGTGTTGTAAAGCCCCCTGGCAGCAAGTTGGCTGGAGGGGAGCGGTGGCATGAAGGCAAATGGCTGTGATTTACCCTGGAGAGGGATATTTCTTGCTTGAGGACAGCTTTATGTTATTAGCAATATTAATAACGATATTAACTGGCTTTGCAGAAGCATCCAAGGCTATGACCATGGAGGCCAGGTGGGCCCAGGCTGGCTGTGCCCCTCTGAAGCAGGTAAGGGGCTGCCACCTGGGGTCGGTAAGGCAAGCTGCACTTTGGGGGGGTTTTGGGGGTTGCTGTGGTCAGCATGGGTTGTAGGTGGCTCAAAGTGTAGGACCAGCAATCACATCCTCCTGGTCTCTCTCCTGCTGGCTATCCATCATATAGATATCAGGAACCCTGACCGAAGTACTCATATCTCAAGAGAGCAGGGAGGAAAGGACTGACATGTCTGCAAGCAGCGCTAGGTTATAAATCCTGGTGCTGCTCCTCCTTTTCCCTCTGCACTCCTCAGGTACAGCAATTAACACAGTGATGGGAGAAAAACGATGAATTCAGCACCATCTGAAGACAAATCTTTCCAATTCCTCTGCAAGTTCTGCCTGCTGGACTGGCTTGAGGTAGCAGGGTCAGGAATTTATGGCACATCCGAGCTCGAAGGGATTGCAGAGAGGCTGCTCTGCCTCGGCGCTCTTCTCCGTGCTGGAGATCAGTCACCCGTTGCTGTGGGTCAGGAGGGAATATTCCCAATACAGATGAGTTTGCATTACATACAGATGAGTCCCTGAAGGACTCAGCAGCAGAACAAGGCTCTGTCCAAGCAGTTCACCCCACACCTAGCCTGGCATTTAACAGGAAGGGAGAGGTTCGGTCTCCACCACCAAATCCTTCCGATATTGGCTGGAAAGGAGACAATTATTCACAACGACAGCTTTGTAATCTAGAGAGGCCACTAAACTCATCATACAAAGCTAATGGTCAGTGCGTGGAAATGATGCTCGGCCGCTGCCCAGCCATTGTGGATTCGGGTCCGTCCCTGGCCCTGATGATTTCTCGCAGTGATTTATTCAAGCCCATGTCAGGTTGCTCAGCAGTTAGGTCTGTAAGCCAAGTCCATTGCTCCCGTGCCTCATTTTTTATCGCAGGACTATCCATCCTGCAGTGACGGTGTCTCTTTATCATGGCACAATGCTGCCTAGAGCATGTCGCCACTTGATTTCTCATTCACGGGTCATCTGGTTTTGTTTATCGTTCGCTGGGAGGGAAGCATGTGTTCAGCCATTTAGGTTAATTAATAGATGATGTCGCTCTTCAGGGAGCGAGACAGGGGAAACGCACGTCGGGATGAGATGCATCGGTCAGAGGAGTGCGCAGCAACATGTGCTCATAAATTTTGCATCCCTGGATCTCTCTGCCTGCAGTGTGGTGTTCTCGGCTCTCCAGGGCTTTAGGCAGTTCAACCAAGGAGACAAAAGCCTGTGTTTATCTCAAATTCCCCGTGTGAGCCCCTGTGCTGGCAGAAAGTCAGTGCTAGAGAGTGGGAGATAGCTGCACATCCTCCTGCTCTAACCAGCACCTTTTTCGTGTCTGGGCACAGCATCTTTCATCTGCTGGTGTTGGGGGACTATCTGCAATGTCCATGCTTTCCTTCTCTCCAGAGGTTGTGGTGCTTTCCCCTGAAATGCCAGTGATGGACCACAGGGCAATGGAAAACACCAAAGAGACCCTCAGGGGAAAGCCCTGTGCCACCAGGCAGGAAATGAGAGCCTTTTCTAGAGAGCTTTTGGGGAACCAGTTAGCAAAATAAGCGCTGCACTAGCTGTAGGGAGATGCAGAGAGAATAGCCAAGCTTTTATCTACTGGCGTGATGATTGGACAAGTTGTAGCGTGGTCAGATGAAAGCCCTTTTCCATTGAAAGCCCTCTTCCCGTGAAAGCCCTGACACCACTCACCCCATTCCACAAAAGGACAAAATAACTGGGGCTGAAAGGTACCTCTGGTCCTTGCTCAGAGCAGGGCCAACTTCCAAATTAGATCAGGGTTAGGGTTTTGAGCATGAAGATGGTGACTGCACCTCTCTGGGCTCCTGCTCCTGTGTTTAATCACCCTCATGGTGCATTTTTTTTTCCCTTATAGCCAATTGGGTTTCCTTTTCCTGCACCTTGCAGCTTGTTCCTTTCCTGGGCACCCCTAGGAAGACCCAGGAATCTCTCTTGCATCATCCTCCCTACCACCAAGACAGTGGAAGGCTTTCCTGGGGGTTTGGCCAGGTGACCTCCAGGGTACTGGACCAGAAGATCTCCAGAGGTCCTTTCCAACCACAGCAATTCCATGATCCCTGTAAAATTTATTTGTATCTGGTCAGTTCTAGAGATCTTTTAACTATCACTCTCGTTGTGAGCCCATCTTCAATCCAGAGAGCTGAAAGTAAGGAATTGATGTGCTGGCCCTGTAGGAATGACTGGAGAGCAAGCAGAGCTTAGCTGGCCCCTGGCAAGGAGCACAGAAGAGGGGCAAGTTTGTCCTGCTGAGCTCTTCAGCTGTATGGTTTTGATTGCTCCATTCCATGGCTAGTCCTTAGGTTGAAGGAGATGGGTTAGGAGATGCAGGAGATGCCAAGAATCAGCATATCCCTGACACCATGTCTGGGTGCACAAACTGTCCCCATGCCTTTCAGCTCCCCCATGGAGCCATCTATCCCTCATACTTCTGCCCCAAACAGCGTGGGCAAATCGCTCCTCCACCTTCCACCGCCTTCTTGGTGGACACTTCACTATGAAAGAACACAACCCTGTGTGCTTTGAGCTTTGGAAGCTGAGCCACTGCTCCAGCTACCTGCTTTCATAAAGGCCCTTAGTAAATGTTAACAACCAGCCTCAAAGCAGAGTAGTGACTACACGCAGGAGTTCCCATCCCATGCAGGCTGTGGTTAGAGAGGAATTTGTATCTGTGCAGGCTTTGCCTCAGCTCTCCATGCATTTTTTTTTTTCCTGACTGGGAAATTGAGGGTTTTTAAGTCTAGTCCAAGACTGAGTGTCATAGAATCATAGAATCACAGAATCATAGAATCGTAGAATGGTTTGGGTTGGAAGGGACCTTAAAGATCATCTAATTCAACCCTTCCTGCTATAGACAGGGACCCCTCCCACTAGATCAGGGTGGAAACAGGGCTCAAAGCCCCATCCAGCCTGGCCTTGAACACTGCCAGGGATGGGGCATCCACAGGTCCTCTGTGCAGCCTGTTCCAGGGCCTCGCCGCCCTCATAGTAAAGAATTTCTTCCTTATATCCAACCTAAATCTACCCTGTTTTAGTTTGAAACCATTACTCCTTGTCCTATCACTACACTACCTGACAGAGTCCCTCCCCAGAAGTATTCTCCTGCCCCACCCCAGAAGCATTTTTGGGCTTTTTAAGATTTAAAAAAAAAAAAAAAAAAAGTTTTCAGAATTTGCCAGCAGGGTTCTGTCTGTCTCGCTGAATCGATTGGGAAGAGCATTGCCAGGTGAAGCCAACTGCTCTTGGAGGCTCTCGGAGGCTCCACAAGCAATAAAAAATCTCACGAGGATTCAGCCAGCAAGGGCTTTAGCAAAGGGAGAGAGCTCGCTTCCCCGAGGGGTATCACTGCTGGCAGGAAGGCCCATGTGCGCCTCAGCAACCCGATGTGACTTGAAGACACAGAAGAAGGAGATCTGCTGGGAAAGAAGAAGCTATTTTCGTTTGGAGGTCACAAAAACAGCATTTGTGACCACAGCCGCCTTGCAAACAGAGGCCCCTTATTGTTTGCAGAGACACCCTTGGCAACCTTTCTTAGCAGCCTGGATAGGAACCAAGAAGGGCTTTGTGAAGCCTTATAAAAGGGCATTATGAGCGGGGGGCCCCATGGGCGGCGGGATGTGCTGGGGCAGTTCTCCCTGGAGGGACGCAGGATTCACCAGGAGATGTTTTATCCCAGAGCCAGCCCGGCCCCTAGCTCCTGCGTGCTGGGGCCGGGACCGTTGCTCCTACCTTTCTGCTCAGGACTTCCTCCTGGTCAGCAGAGATGCTGTTTGTGAAAGCTGAGCAATTCATGAGGTGATTTGACGTGCATGGTTTGACTGAAACCCACCACAGCACAACTGTGTGACTGCTGATATGGGGGTGAAGGTTTCTGGGCCGCTCCGCTGCAGGGGATCTGGTGGTTGGATGGCCCAGCCCAAGAAAGTCCCAACTTTCCTGTGAAAATGGCAAAACAAACAAACAACAACACCTGGTGAAATCCAGTCTTTGTTTCTTAATTTTCACAGAATTGTAGGGGTTGGAAAAGACCTCAAGAGATCATTGGGTCCAACCCCCAAATGGCCTGTTAACGCTTATAGCCAACCCCAGTTCAGGTCTAGAAAGGATTTTTGTTCCCTTCAGTCACTCAGTACCAGGAATAAGGTCTAATAGCCAGGAATTGCTGCTCTTTAGGGAAGGACGTCTCCAGGAGGGCATCCCAGGAGGGATGCTCTAAAGGTCAGGGCTGTTTTTCTGTCTTTATCTTGGGGTGTCTCACTGAGCCAGGATCAGCATGCAGGAAGTGATGTTGTGGCAGCTCCCAAATCCTGTTTACGTGCTTGTCCCAGCAGAAGGACACATCACGTTAGCAGTGGTGTGAGCAAACAAACCTTTCAGGAGGAGGGGGTTGGTTTACGTGGCAGCCACAGCCAGGACTGCTGCTTCTGCAGGTGGACTCGGGGCAGAGGCAGAGATACTCCTAGTCAGCAACCAGGCAGAAAAATTCGGCTAAGGTATTCTCTAATGGGTATTCTCGAGGGACAGAACAACAGCAGGGAGCCTTCCAGCGGTGCTGGCCCACAGACCTTACAGAGTGAGGCCACAAACCCCGGTGCTCTTCCTCCTGCTCCCCTGGTTTTGTGGCAAGGCCCACCCTGATGCCAGCCCTCCTGGCACACGACGAGAGGCCCGTGACCATAGGGGGGACCCTCTCTTGTGGCACACAGGAGCTGTATGTCTGTCTTTTGGCTCAGACATGCAGGCTGAGGAATCCATGACCTGGCACGTGCCTGCCACACCATGACGGGGCCTGCATTTGGGTCACTCGATGCACATGGTGGTCAGGGGTGTGAAGCCTTTGAGAAGAGGAGCACATCGGTGGCTCTCTGCTCGTATCTGGGGACCCCTTGAGAAGATGGGGACGTGGCACGAGCCCTTCTGCAAGCCCCCTCGTGTAAGGACAGACTCCCAGGGCCTCCTCACCCCTAGATCCAGCTGCAGGTCCCTGCTCACCGGGGCCTGGCAGGGCCTGGCTCCATCCCTGGTGCCCTGGATGTGGGCTCCATCTCCTGGCTGCTCTGCAAACCCCACTGCCCCGCTCCCCAGCCCTGCTGCTCTGCAGGGACGTCACCAACAAGGACATTGCCATCTGGGCAATGCTGTCTCTGCTCAGACTATTTACAAATTCAAAGCAAATTATTTTTGGCAGGAGAAACCCCTGCAGAATCTGGGTAGCAACTAGTGAAAAGCTCAGTTTCACTGGTGAAGTCACCAACCTGTCCCAGGGACTGACCCTGCTGCTCTGCAGGATGTCTTCAACCCCAACCTACAATCAAACGGAGTGGTTTTAGGGTCCCCTACGGTCCATGTGGAAGCATTTGAATTTAAACTGCTTCCCCCTTGCCATAACAAAGCTGTCTGGTATCTTGACGTGGACCTCTCGCGGTCTGTCCTGGTGGAGCCATTCAGCTGAGTGTGAAGCACTGAAGCATTCACCAAGGCAATGCATGGAAAGAGCTCAAGCTGATACTGCCAGATGTTCACCCAGAAATGAGAAAATCAGAGCACCAGAGCATTTCTCTTTTGTTACTCACAAAAAAAAAAAAAAAGTCCGCAGAGAGATGATGGAGAGCATCCCTCAGCTTCAACCTCTACCTGGGAGGCCTGCGATATCCATAGGCAGGACTCAGCAGCGGGACCTGGGGCTGTGTCTCCCACCTCCTGCCAGACTGCTGAGAACATGCAGGCAGGGACAGCCTGCATAAAATAGGGATGCCACGGAGAATCGGGCCCCCTGGGTGCTTTACAGGAGCATGTGTGGTTTTACTTCAAATGAAGCATTCTAGTCCAGCCTAGAAGTAAATGAAGATTTTGATTTTGGGGAGTTATGATAAGAAATTAAAAAAGAGCACGATTTTCTGTCTGGTGCTTGGAAAGTATGCAAGCGCTGCCAACAAGGAATAAGTGATGCAGGGGTCGCACAGATGAGAGAGCTGGGAGTAACGTGAATAATAGAAGGCTGGCAAGGAAGATGCCTTTTCTAACAGCCAGGAGCAACTCTCCAAGAAAAGGATGAGAGTCCCGGCATGGGGAAATTGCAGTTTCCAGTAGGCACAACTCCAGAAAACCTCCTGCTGAGGACGGTCCCTGCAACCCACACTGGCAGGCAAAGCGGCCGCCAGAGCTCATCCGCCGCTTGCCGTCTGCAATTTCTCCAATTTTCACACATTCTCCAGACTTGTAAGACTGGCTCTGAAAGTGATGTGAAGTTGCAAGATTAATTGCTTTGAAAGCACAAAAGGAACAGAAAATGCCTGAAGGCACTGGGACAGATAATATGTTGTATTCATAAAGGTTTAAATAATTTATTACCAGCAGCTGTATAAAGTTATTCTGTCCCCTTCCACTACTCCTCTTCAAGGACGACTGCAGGCAGCTCGATTCCTGCTCAAGGAGTGCAAATCAAAGGATTCCTTGATTCCTTCTAGGTGGAGTCATATTTTATTAACCAAAGAAACTTGTTTGCTGCTGAGAAATTAAAAGTGCTTCTACCAAGTTCAGGGCTCATGAAGAATTCCAGATTAATACCCCAGAAATTGAAGACTGCATTCACCTTGGCTCTTGCAGAGGAAGGCAAGCCTGCTCAGGGGAAGGAGTTAAGCATGCCTTTAAAATTAAGCATGTGCTTAAGTGACCTCCTGAATCTGAGCCCGAAAGAGCAGGGATGCTGTAGGACTCACCTGTGCTACAGAGGCTCTTGTCCTCGGGAGCTGAGAATGAGGGACGTCTGTCTATGGTTATCCCTTTGGACATCTGCGCCTTACAGGCAATTCCTGCAACTGGGCATTTGGTTTCTTCCATGAAATCCTGTTCACATACAGCCCTAAACCAAGTGATCAGCCATAGAAGACAATAATAGCTTTCCTTAAAGGATGGAGGCATGGAAGGGAAGATTATTGGGTTGGAAAGGTGCGGAGAAAAATAGAAGTGTCCCACAAGCGAGCTCGGTGATCTTGGAGGTCTCTTCCAACCTAGATGATTCTGTGATTCTGTGATTTTATTTGCATTTTGTGCTTTATCGTGTTTAGAGGCATTTCTTTCAGAAATATCACCCTGGGTGTGAAGCAGAGAGCTGGATGTTGCTGTGGATGGTGTGAAGGAATTAAGTCAGCCAGAATGTTCCTGGGCCAAGCGGTTGTCCTTGCTTAACCGGTGACCTGCAGATGGGTTTTAATTTGAGCACCAGTGATTTGCTCCTCTTTGACATCCATGACTGCACTAAGAAGCAATGAGCACAGAGCAGGGGTGGCCAGGGAAATTGGACCTTTTGTCCTTCTCTTTTTAGAAGAAAATGAATGAAATTAAAACTGATGAGAAGCAGGGAAAGGGATGAAGGCCAAGGCCTTGTGCTCGGAGTGTAATGGGAGAAGACCAAGCTGAGCACCACTCCTGGAGACAAGAGCCGTCTCTGCATTCACTCTCAGGTCCCACCACCAAATTTTGCCCAGGTTGATCAAAGTTGAGGGGTGGGAGGTCCCTTCACCTGGCAGGACCATGAATCAAGCGAGATTATAGGGGTCTGGCACAAAATCAACGCAAGGGAGGGTTCAACAGCACAACCCATTGTTGTAGGGTGATGTGAAGGCCAATGCTTCCCATGGGTTCAAAAAATGGCTGGCCAGCTCCACCAAACCCTACTAAACTCCACTAAAACTTAGGAGTTGAACTCAATAATCGTTGTGGGTCCCTTCCAACTCAGGTGTGGGTGTTCACAGGATCTTCCATTCTTAAACCTGTGAGCTCAAAGTGCAAATCAGGTCAGCCAAATCCCGTGGCCTGAATTTTTTTGGGGGTCCAGTTACATAAACACAATGATCCCCTTCAGCCTCAAAATCTGTGCATAAAACTAACAAGAACCATCCTTTTAACTGTCAAAGATCTGGCCCACGGAGAATAATAACTGCTTTAAATTGAGCCTGCTTCAGCTCAGAGGAGCCAGAAATTATATGAATAATTTATGAAACCAGACAGGACACAGAGGGAAAAAAAATGATTTTTTTTTTTTTTTCTGATCCTGCTTGACAGAGGAAGAGGTGAAGAGGCTTCTTTAATGAAGGGAGGCTGAAATCTCTGAAGTTGGGCTTGGGTCAGCGTGACTTACCATGACCACGTTACAAGTGACTCAAGAGCTCAGCTGGCTGAGGGGAAATCCAGATAGATTAAATCAACTGAAGAAAGAAAAAAAAATCAATTGCATTCCTTTCATGGGCAGAAACCTACAGGAAACACAATCCTTAGATATTGTACCCGTGTATCAACTGATTTTGCGTAGACTTCTCCAAGCTGATGCTCTTCATGTTGAGGGACCGAGCAAGACTGAAAGGTCACCCCTTCCTTCGCTAGTCGACCTGCAGACCTGGGAAAAACTGCCTTTCTTGGCGCCACACAGAGAGATTTAGGGAAAAAAAAAAAAAAAAAAAGGAGAGGGAAATTACCATCAAGAATCAACTGGTGCAGCTGAGCTAACTGTGGAGGTGTCTCCACGATGTCCCTCAGGGGTGGATGGGTTTGCCTGTTAGGCTGAGCTACGAAACTGCTCATTGTGCCAGTGAGCCGCCTCATTTCCATGGAAATAACGTGTTCATCACAATTTTTTTTTGGCTGTTGCTGCTTTTGGGCTCCTCGTGAGATGCTTCCCTGACCTCTCCAGGCCTCTTCTTTCTTTTGCTGCAATTACTATCCTCATTCATATCCTCGTGGTCTTGTAGGGCAGCATAAAGACCTTGGCATTAAATATTTCATTACCAGGCAGTGCAAGATATTAACAGGGACAGCTAATAGTAAATGTTCTCTTTGTGATGGAAAATGAACTAATCTATGACACACTGTCTTGCTTGTTTCCACAAGGGAAAGGAAAAGTCAGGGCGATAGCCCTCCAGCCTGCATTCAAATGCCCGTTACAAATAAAACTTAAATCCAGAAAGAAGGGCTTGCTCAAAGACTTTGTGTGTTATAGAAATGTCTGCATAAATAAAGATAGGCTACTGTGTCTATACAACAATGAGGATTTCTGATTACATCTTAACAAGTCGCATTTAAGCTCAGGCTGGCTGAAAAGACATGGGAAACTGAATTCAGCATTGTCTAGGAAGAGGACACAAAATTTCTAGTCTCTTCTCTTCCCCTTCCCTTCACCAAGACATGCTACTAGTCTGTCTTGCAGTCATTTAATTAATTTGATTAATTAGTCCAATTCTGCACCATGTCTAAACCTTTCATTAAAGCAGAGGTGGCTCCTGCCTAGTCTTTCTCTAAGCCTCCCCTTTTCTTGTCGAGGTCTGAAAACTCTCTTAGCACTCACTGTGCTGGTGTAGGAAGGGTGAAAATATCAGTGCTTGATGGATTTCCTGGCTTTCCTCTCCTGGAAACCCCCAGCACGGGCTGCTGAATCACCTATCCTGTGAGGATGCGGGGAGGATGCTGGAGCATCTCAGGGCTACCACCCATGGTGGAAGCCCTCCTGGCCAAGGAGGTGAAGGGATGGAGTAGGGACAGGGTGATGGAATGGGATCTTGTGGCCTCCCTGCTGCTGTGCCCCTGACCCCAGCAGCAAGGATGCTCCACCAGCAGCAAGAATGCTCTAACAGCAGTGAGGATGCTCCATGGACAAGGAGGATTGTCCAAGAGCATTGAGGATGCTCCATGAGCAGTGAGGATGCTCCACGGGCAGTGAGGATGCTCCACCAGCAGAGAGGATGCTCCACGAGCAGCGGGGATGCTCCATGGGCAGTGAGGATGCTCCACCAGCAGCAAGGATGCTCCACGAGCAGCGGGGATGCTCCACCAGGAGTGAGGATGCTCCACGAGTAACAAGGATGCTCCACGGGCAGTGAGGATGCTCCACCAGCACCAGCTCCGGATGCGGATGAGGAGCCACATGGTGCTGGCAGTATGTAGCTTTGCCTCCACATAACAGCTTTATTGACTTAAAAGTAATATGGACATTGAGTCAGGGACAGATCCTGCTCCTAGCATCCCACCCAGGCTGTCAAATTCTCCCAAAAAGGGGAAGAGAGGGAGCTTCATCTTTGCTAGGGGTGAGCATCTCGGATGGACCAGAGCCCTGGGGTCAGCTGTGCCTCACCTCCCCGCATCCTAAAGCAATTGTGCAGCTTGCAAACGTGCTGGGCTTCTGCCCCCACGAGCGGGGTGACCTTGTCTCTCCCCATGAGGAGTCCCACCCACCAGGGGATGAGATGAGAAAGGGAACAGGGTAGAAAAGCCTCCAGCTCCTGCCCAGTCCTCACCATGGCCCCTTTGCTCCATCCGTCACAGCTGCCCTGGGCCTGGGAGCTGTTGTTTCCTTTCGTGGAAAATAAAATAGGCAGTTTGTGGCACTAACCACGGCGGGAGGTCAGGCAGGGACGTCTCCATTATCGGACTGAGCAGCCCTGCAGATTGGAGGGGGGGAAGGCAGGGAGGGCGGGAGGAGGCTCGCAGCGACCTGCTCTGCTTCCAAAGAACTGCACAGCAAGTGCACAAGTCCCTTCCTACAAGTGTCGAGGGCTCCAAGAAGGCAGTGGGTGGTTCTGGGCTGGTACAACCCCCCAGGTCCATTTGAAAACAAAACAAAAAGCAAAACAAAAGAAAAGAAACAAGCACAGATGCAAAGGGATCTTGCCGCAAGCCTCTTCCACCTTGTAATATCCTGCATCAGTGCCCAGGCAGGGCACAAGAGGGGATGGTGCCGAAGATGGTTTCGTTCTTGCCCGCCTGACTTCACAGCCCAAATCCATCCCCTTGCTTATGAGATCGTTAGGTCTTCATTAAATCTGTGCTGTCAGCCACTGACTCCAACCTGGTGCCCAGTTGCTGGAGCAGCGTCCAGCCACAGCACCAGTGTGGTACCGATGTATCTGTGGTCCCACCATGACAGCCCAGGGGGAAAAGAGCAAGCCGCCACCAACTTGAGACATCTTTGTATAAGATGCAGCCAGATGTGAGATGCTCCTGGTTAAACCTCTGGATAAAAATAATCCTCCAGTCCCAAGCACTGAAAGGGAGCGGAGGACAGCTGGGCAGAACTGTACGTGCCTTGAATTTCTCTCTTCTGATCTGCTCCCTCTCCGCACTGGAGACATGGAGAGGTCAAAGCTGCAATCGCAGGAAACCTTTATTCTGTGCTAATTGAGAGCCATCACCTCGTTAGATTGAAGACACAAGCTTCTTTCTTCCCTTCTCTTTTATGTCCCAGACCAGTTTTTCTGTCTCCAGGACTGGTGAAGTGATAATTGCTCCAGCGGCACCATGCAGTCTGCTCCTGGGAAAGCTCCTCGTCTTCAGCTCAGGTGCATCTGTATGTTAATGTATTCACAGCCCAGGAGACAAAACAGCTGGGAGGGGACTGAAGGGGAAAGAGGAATTTCATTTTCATTGATTTGGGAAGGCAAAACACTTAGCACAGTAAGACAAAGGGGGAGTTTGTTGCTTTTTGGTGTTTTTTTTTTTTCTTCTTTTTGAGTTAACAACACTGAAAACCGAAGATAAAATATGCAATTACTGGGTTCAAATTCCATTTCAATCCCTTTTTTCTCACCTAGAGAGTGTCTGTGGCTGACATGCAGATAGGGATGGTTGCTGTGGTTTTCACCCAAATATGTCACCCGCCTCTGCAGCTCTTTGCTTCTTTGTTTGTCACTTTCAATATTTCTTCCTCCTCTTTCAGGGCCAAACCTTTCACGACTCCTTCTTTGCTGCCTGTCACTGCTCAGATCATCCCCTCCGCCCATCTCGGTTGGTGTGAACACTGTTGTGATGTCCAAGGGCTCTCCTCTGCGTTAAACCGAGTCCAGACAAGAGTCCTGTCCGTGGCTGAAACCTCCCGGTCGCACCAGTGCAGAGGCAGTGAGGCTGGAAACGCTCGTGTCTGCTCACTGCCCCTGCTCACAATGTGCCAGGCGGCCGATAAGCAGCACCGGTAATGGAAAGGAATTGAATTTTCACTCACATTGGCTGCAATCGCCTCTGTAAGCAAATTCGACAGGCGGATTTCAACCCAGCCATCCTTCCTTGGGTGATCAAGACGAGGAGGCTGCAAAAATGCTCATTTACCCTCCTTTAGCCTAGAAAACAGACTCAGACCTTTAGTGTGTTCCTTCCCTGCCCCCTTTTCAGTTCACAACCCCCTTGTTTTGGCCTCTTTGTGGAGCCCCACGTGTTAGAAAGGTCTTGTCCCTGGTGGCCAGGGGACACAAAGCTGAAGCACAAGTGATGACAGTGCCTGCTCACATCTCTCCGTATTTTCTTCTTGAGGAGCATCTCTGCAAGTATGGGCTGTAATTCTTTGTATCAAGGATGACACCAAGATTCTCTTTCATCCAAAGGCCCTTTGCCATCCCTGTTTTCTTCCCCACTGCTTCTTTCTCTGCTTCTTTTCCTTCCCGTTTACAACCACATGGATTGCCATCCACATTCCCATCTGCTTCTTTTCCCCACGAACTTTGTACGCTTTTATATTCACTGATCAAATGTTTGGGGAGGGAGGGAAAGGGGTTTTGTGGGTTGATTTATTTCTTAATCACTGGGATTCTCTCCCGTGCTTTTGGTACACTGACTCAAGCACATTGGTCCCTGTTCCCCTCCCTTCCCACCGGCGGTGACTCAGGCCGTCTGTGTGGCAGGGTCCTTTTCCGTCCTGATGCTGCCTCTGTGTGTGTGCGAGCATCCACACAACTAATTTGCAGAACTGCAATGCAGGTAGGATTGAAATTGTTCAAAAAAAAAAAAATCAAGACTGTAGAATTGTTTTTTCTTTCCAGCTCTTTCTAATAGGAAAGAAATAAAGAGGGGCTGCTACAACAACAGTCCTAGGAGTATGCCCGTGGGGAGGAGCCTTGCTGGTTGCTCATTAACCCATTTTGGGACACCAGATTTTTTGCACTGTCACGGATGACAGTGAGGACACGGACGTCTGCTGAGCCCATACAGGGCCATCTCTTCAGCAACATGTTAGGGACATGGTGGGATGCATCGCTTCTGGATGAAGCTGAGGACTCCACAGCTTGACAGCACTGAGAGGTCCCTGCATTATTTCCAAAGGCTGGAGATAAGAAACCCAATTTTCCAGCCCCCTTCCCAGCCCGCTGTTACATCTCAGATGAAATGCTGGGTATTGTTCCTCCTCAGCAAAATGCCCGTGGTGTTTCGCTCCAACCCGATGTGTAAATTGGCTGTAATCACCAGTGGGTTATGGGGGGGGACACGATTCCCACACGAAGAGATGCCACACTTCCAAATCAGGTTCTTCCTCTGAATCAGAGAAAACATTGCAACCTCTCCTGGAGAGCATCACTGAAAATCCCCCGAACCTTCTGGTCAATCAAAATGTTCTTCTTCTATTTTGACTCTTTTTTCTTTTTTCAATCCATAAGACGCCGAAATAAAAAGCCCTTCTGAAATGAATAATGAAAAGGCTTCACACTTGAATGTTAAAACGTTCTGGTTTGATACCTTTAAAACAATTGTGTGGGTTTTTTATACTTTTTTTAAGCTGGGATTTAATTAAATATTCAGTCTTGGGAAGCTTACCTCTTTGATTTGCCTCTGCAAGTTTTTCAACCTGCTCTGTTAAGAACTGCTAACTGCAGAAAATATGGATCTGAAGGATTTTCTTTGCGTTATGCACATATAGGCTGCATTTTTATTCCTCAAAATTGAGGGCAAATCCACTGCAGGCAGAGTGGCTCTGCACAGCGCCTCACACAGCCCTATCCTTCCTCCAAAGCCAACAGGATCGCAGCAAGCTAGGGGAGGTTCAGGTGGGAAATGAGGAGACATTTCTTCTCAGAAAGAGCGGTCAGGTGCAGGGATGGGGTGACAGGGAGGTGGTGGCGTCACCGTCCCTGGGGGTGTTCAAGGAGAGGTTGGACGTGGTGCTCAGGAACATGGTTCGGTGGGTGACAGAGGTGGTAGGGGGGTGGTTGGACCAGATGAGCTCGGAGGCCTAATGACTCTTTGATTCTGTGCTGCGAGGAGAGGCCAAGAGAGTCGGGGCTGCTCGGCCTGGGGACGAGGAAGGCAGGGGGATCCCGTCCGTGTCCGCCAAGCCCCGCAGGGAGGTGTGGAGAGGCCGGAGCCAGGCTCTGCTCAGCGGTGCCCAGGGCCAGGCCCAGAGGCCGCGGGCCCAGCCCGGAGCCCCGGCGGCTCCCCCTGCCCCTCAGGCAGCACTGCTGGGCCGGGCGGGTGCCGGAGCCCTGGCACAGGCTGCCCAGAGCTTGGGGGGCTCCTCCTGGGGGAGCTTCAGCAGCCGCCGGGACGTGGGGCTGGGCACCCTGCTGGGGGGCCCACATCCTGGGCTGTTTGGTGCTTGTAGGAGATGGAGGAGTCGTGAAATCCGGGTTGCAGCTGCTGCTCGGGCTGAGCATTTCTCTGTGCACACCCGGCAGGTGACTCATTTCAAATTGCCCAATTTGCCCTTTCAGAGTGAAACATCTCCTGGCTGATTTAAATATAAGGCAAATGGTTCGGAGACTCAGAAACAGCCTTCGGGGCAGGGGAGGATTTGGTACCATGCTTATAGATGCTAAAGGTCACTTTCTGGTAATATTTACAGAGGGAATGAAGCAATTAAAATAATCAATCTGCGTCCTTTATCTCTCACCAGAGACTGTCCCAGCAGCAAAAAACACTTATTCCATGGGAAAAGCCCCTTGGAAGAGGCTGTCTCCTTGAGTTACTGCCTAACTGGAGCCTCTGGTTGCCCTCATGGAGCAGTAGGAACAAAATGCTCTTTTGAACCCTGGCTCTCCAGGGTTGATCTGTTGCCCGTGCATGCTCAGAGGGTGTGGGCATCCCCATGCAGTGCTAGAGGCAAGGAGCTGCCTGGAGCCTTCACAGAATCACAGAACAAACGAGGTTGGAAGGGACCTCTGGAGGCCATCTGCTCCAAAACCACCACTCAGGCAGGGCCACCTAGAGCAGGGTGCCCAGAACCATGTCCAGCCTTCATTTCTTCTCAGATGGGGAAGCGATGGAAAAGCTCTCCCTGTATTGAGCTGTTCCTAACCCTCATTCTCATTACTGACACGTGGTGGTCTATGAGTCAGGCAAATTGTGTGACCGGCGGCCTACCGTAGGCATCAGTACCCAGGCTGAAGTGTTGAAAGGGGGAAAATGAGATTGCAAAGGTGCTCCCAGCCTGCTCACATGGGCAGTGAGACACCAGGTGATGCTTGGATGGCTTGGAAACCAAAGGTGAGACCCCAGTGACGGCAGGGGGGTTATATCCCACTTCTTGGAGGAGCTGAGCAGTAGCACAGAGAGAGCTCTGGTTAGCTGCATCAGAAATCTGCAGGAAGAAAACAGATTGGAAGTTGGCTGTCACAGTGAATTTGCCTTATGTTGCACTTATCACACTGTTGACACTATATAAATAATAACATTTTATGATTTATTTATGAACATGCCTGGAGGTGACCTCCAGCTGTAGACTTGTGAAGCCGTAATAATCAGACAGCCATTTAGATATTGATCTCTCAGAGAAAAAGAAATCCGTGGAGCTGGCACCAGAGGAAGTTAAAAAGACAGGCTGATTTTCTTGGAGACATTACTGCATGAAGAAGAAGGCCAGGGATCTTCCATCATGACAGTCATGGGAAAATCAGTTTTGGGGAGGCATCTCGGAAACGGGGTTGGGGAGGTGGTCAGGGGTCTCTGGGTGTTACAGATTAAAGGAAGGAATTGAAGATGTTGCTCTGCGTGGACAAAATACATGCAGTAAGTGATAAATTACTTTAGGGACAATATCATAAAGACTGGAAATTTCCAGCCAAGTGGTGCCTAAGAACCGAGACCTACAGGCATGGGAGAAGTGCTCACAACTTGTGCGCGCCTTTCTGCCTCCCTCCCGTGGAGGAACACGGAGGTCCCAGCTGAGGGCTCACCACCAAGCTCTTCTGAGACCAGTCCTTCCATCGCTTTCCTCCAGTACCATCAAAGAAAAAGGAAAACACAGTAGGTCTCCACCATAAAAAAAAATAAAAAAAAATAAATAAAAAATTGAAGATTCAGATCTGGGAACCTGAAGAAAAATCCACCTCGTTTTGCTTGGAATTACATGAAGATCCCAAACACCTACATGGAAATCTAGAGGCTCCCGATTTCTTTCAGTTTCCCTGTGGCTTTCTGTCAACGTGGTTGCAAATCATGCTAAGCTGGGAAGCTGCCAATGTTTGTTTTCCTATAGAGTCCTGTAGCGTCACCAGACCGTCCTCGTGGGAAACCCTGGGGCTTACTGGAGATAAGGGAGGAGCCGCGAGGGCTGTAGGCCTCACCCCTGTCCTTACTGCCCGTGCCCTCCTCACCCAAATCCACCTTGCAAACCAGTCTGCCCTTGGACAACGGCCAGGGATGGCATCTGCTGGGCCACCAGCCAGTGCCTCCTCCAGGCAGACCAGTCTCCCCAGTTCCTCGCGTTGATGAATGCTGACAGCGCAGATCTCCTCTCTGCTGCTCCCGCGGAGGTGGGGAAGCAAGGCTTCCTGCAGATTAGTTATAGGACACGTCGTTATTTATGTGCCACTTATCTTGCTGCTGTCAGCGGCCGCACGGCATTTCGGCATCACCAGTTAATGGCGGTGACTCCGTGATGGATCTTCCCTTGTGTGTTCCTAGCCAGACGGCAGCTTCGTTCGGCACGTGTGTGAGTGTAAAACAAAATAAAATGACAAAAAAAAAAAAAAAAAAGATTGAGTTTCATTTCAGAGTTCCTTCACTGGCTGTCTGCATTGTTTTCTTTTTATAATCACAACTAGTGTTTATCCCAGAGTGTGAAATCTCCAGCTCCCCTGATCTCAGTGAGTTATTCTCCATCTAACTGAGCTGTCCACGAGAAAATCTCAGCATATATAAATCAAGCGAGATTTCACTCTGGCATCAGTCCCTCTGTACCCAGCAGGTACTGGGGTTTTATTTTCTTTTATGTTTTATGCCCTGTTATTAATGGGAGAATAAAAGAAAAAAAAAATGCACTTCAGCTTTTGCAGATGCCAGCTAGTGAAGAAGCATAAAAATAGAAAATGAAAGATTAAGCATGCTTATTTATGTAACATTTTTTCTGTCTGGGGGTTATTTACCAAAACAATAACTCTCTAAAACTATCACCCTAAAAGATACACAGAAGTTTATTTAATCACTAACTTAAACTTCCAGATGTTCTGCTGATGCATGCTTAAAATCTCCACGAGTAACCCATGTTTTATTTTACTTCTAACCAGAGAGGACAGGATTTCTAGTCCTTAGTGGTATCAGCAGGGCTATTATTTAGGACAATTTATTATTTAATGCTGCTTTAAAATTGCTCTTGTTCCTGCAAAATACACAGAATGACACGTTCCAAAATGCAACATAAAAGGCCACAAATTACCCTGACCGGAGGGTGGATTTGTCTGCGTTTTGTGAGAGCGAGGGGAATGACAAATAGCTGGTCCTCAGTAAATCTGCCCAGAACTGCACTCCCACTGCTTGGCCGCAGTGAACGAGAGGCCCCAAATCCAGCAAAGCTGCAGGGAGAGCTTCCAGGGATGGGAAGGAGCAAAGGGAAGAAGAGGTGCCGGGGGAAAAGTTTTCCTTTAGGTTGATAAGAAATAGGAGAGGGGGTGTTGTATGCAAGACCTTGTGAGCCTGAAAAAGCCAATTTTTCCTCTCCGGTTCCCTCCCTCATCCTCTGTTTGGGTTTATTTTTTGCACTGAAGTGCAAAAGGTCCTGGCTGCGCTGCTGCTGTCCCAGTTTACCAGGGCTTGTGGCTTCGTTGGAACTACAAAACAGGTCTCCAAAGCCACCGGAGCACCTCGCAGAGCGGCAGGCGGGGTGAGGTGCGTGGTTCGGGGCAGTGGGCTCCGTCCCCAGAGGGTCCAGGGCTGAGTCCCACCAACTAATCCATCTTTTTCCCCCTCTCCAAGCAACACGCTCTAAAAACTTTTCCAGCCTTCTAGGGAAATTTGATTCATTTCATTTCTTCTCTGGTCCTGCAGGACATTCGGTAAAAAGGCAGCTCCTCCAAAAATCCCTCGCTGTCTGTTCTCCATCCCCTTTTAGATCAGAGCGCTCAGAGCATCAGTGACTGCCCCTAGCAAGCACTGGAAGGGGAAAAACTCCATCTGGGGCCCCTGTGGATCTTCCTTCCTCCAAAATTATTAGCCCCTGTAGAACAAACATGTAGAATACCCTGTGTTTTTCACAGGTGACATTATGTAGCCCTTCCCAAAGAGGACTTGTGTGTATGGCTGTGTGTACGTGCACATGCTTTCACGACCAAGTGATCTCATTATCTCCCTAGCTAATTAAGAGGCTGTTTGTGACAGCTTGCATCCAGCCGCTGCACGTTCAGCACTACTTTTATGGATCGATTTTTCCCTCTTTGCTTATGGGGTTGGTGAGCACAGCACAGCTTCAAGCGGGTCAAACTCATGCTCCACATCCCCAGAGAGGCTAATGAAATTCGACTACGGGATATAGGCTGCCCAACATCAGGTACGGGGCATTGCAGCTCCTCCTGGTACAGTGCTGAACAAACAAGAAGGGAAAAGGCTTAGAAAGAAAGGAAAGCCCCTACCCGGGCAGCACATTTCAGGTTCCCGTTGCACACAGCCTGTGAATTCAGCCTGGTCTGCAGCTGGGTGTCACAGCGACCCAAAACTGTCCATGTGAGGATAAGGATCAAGCAGAGTTTTGCAAGTGAGGTGCATACACGGCACCAAACTGCAGCCATGTGCTCAGTCCTGGTGTGTTCTGCAGTGGCATTTTAAGGGCCTGAAGTGAGCCAGGTGCTTTCTGCTGACTCTGCTCACATCAGAGGAGGTCGGGAGCTTTGTTGTAAAGAAACCAAAGCACACCGCCACCTATCATCAAGAATTTGGCACGAGACACTGACATAGATGCTGTTATCTACCTATTTCTAGAAAAAACAGATACCAACGACAGCATTAGTTCCCTGAAGTGGGGGCAACGAGGAGAGCTGCAGAGATGCCTGCAGTAGGAACTTTATCTATTTGCAGCAGGGAGCGATGAAGTTGCCTTAACCTTACAACTTCCCTATTTCCTTCGATTCAAATGGACCAAGGAAAGCCTGTCTGACAGAGGAGGGGGCCACGTGGCCGTGATTTGCTGCCTGTCAAGCATGCTGAGACTCTTGGGTGGCTGATACTAGCGTGGCAGCTATTATAGTTGATGGCTCTGTGCAGTTATTGGACCCCAGAAATGTGGATAAACTACTTCTCATCCGCACGGCTGGTCCCCTTCACCTGCGCTCCCATCTCTCCCGGGATTGCTTCTCAAATTGCAAAGCTCTCAGCAGCTTCCAAGTGAGCCATTGTAAGGTATTAAATCTGGCAACACAACTCTTTTTTCTTCCTCCTCTAGAGACAGGCATCTAGTTCAGGTGAGAGCAGAATCCCTAAAAGACCAGGATTTATTTTGTTCAGTGCTGAGTTCCAGAGAGCCAAGGACATTGCAGTCATTTGCAATTAGCTGCGGAGGGAAACATTGCCTTTCTTCCCATGGGAGCACAGCAGTCCTAGCAGGACCGGGCATCACTTTGTGTAGCACATGCAGCCTCTGACCCTATTTGGGATCGTGATTTATAGGATCGTGCACATCTCCTGATTTACCGAGCAGCTGTCTGGGAGCTCCTTACAGACCCTGCAGTTCAGGGCTGGCTTTTTCCTCCCCTCTCCTTTGCACAGGATTTACTAGGCTGGAGGGAGCTGCCTCTAACAGACAGGGAGACAGAGCCTTAAAATCATATTCAGACATAATTTATACCTGGGTGGGTGGGTGGATGGATGGATGGATGGATGGACGGACAGATGGATGGATCAAGAGCATTAAACATGTGCATGTGAAATAAAGAAGTGTAATTATAACTTGCTGGAGTGAAGTGTACAATTCACTCACTGCCTCCCCTGGATTTTGTGGTTATCCCAAACTCCTGCCTTTAATATAAACGCTCATAAAATGTCAAATGGTGTCTGCATGTGGATATAATTAAAATCCAAGCATGAAAACACAATTATTTGAAACTTGTTTCTTCCAGCTTCCTAGCCTTCTGAGGCCAGGCTGCAGAAAGCCTAGTGAGATCTGATTTAAAATGCTTATTCACTGTATCATGAGCTCTTGGCAGGTTATTATTAATTATAATGACTTTTGTTTTCCTAGAGGAAGCCTGCCTTGGTTTTGGCAGCTATGAGCTCTGCTTACAGCAGCCTGGGTGTAGTTGGGGTAGAGATCCTGGCAGCAGAGGACAAGGGAAATGCACGGTCAGGTTACAAAGGCCGAGTAGAAAATCTCTCTGAGCCTGCAGGAGGAAAAGGTCATGGGGAATTCCTTCTCTGCCTGTCCAGCAGAGACCAGACCCTTCTTCAGGGTCCAAGTGTTTCCAGCAGATGACACAAGACAAGGCCGAGGTTTCTGCGCAAGCCTCCTGCCAAATTTCAAAGGGTGTGAGGGGTTTGTCAGGCACCGGGTGGTGCGACAGAATTACAGAATTGTAGGGGTTGGAAGGGACCTCCAGAGATCATCGGGTCCAACCCCCCTGCCAAAGCAGGTTCCCTAGAGCAGGCTGCCCAGGTAGGCGTCCAGACGGGCCTTGAATATCTCCAGAGAAGGAGACCCCACAACCTCCCTGGGCAGCCTGTCCCAGTGCTCCGTCACCCTCACTGTGAAAAAGTTCTTTCCCATGTTGGTGCAGAACTTCCTGGGCTCCATTTTGTGGCCATTGCCCCTTGTCCTGTCCCCACAAACCACTGAAAAGAGGTTGGCCGAATCCCTCTGTCTCCCACACCTCAGGACATTGATGAGATCCCCTCTCAGTCTTCTCTTCTCCAGGCTGAACAGACCCAGGTCTCTCAGCCTTTCCTCACAGGAGAGTTGCTCCAGGCCCCGTATCATCTTTTTGGCCCTCCGCTGGACTCTTTCCAGGAGAAAAAGGCAGGAATCAGAGGTGCCCGAGGACTACATGAGAGGCAAGGTAGCCCAGAAGTGTGTCTCCATTAGCCACCAGGACAAGGCCAGAAACGCTCACAGGTCAGGGTGGGGACGTGGCTCGCAGCAGGGCGAGGTGGGATTGCCCGACCTCATGTTGTGCTGAGGCCGGTTTAGGTTTCTACCTGCTCTCACGTGGGATTTAGCTTTCAGATGGCAGCTGTGGGCTAGGACCTAACCCCGAATTCAAGCTGAGGACCCCAGCCGAGATCCCTGTGCAGGTGCTGTGCTCCCTGACAGAGCTGTGGGTAGAGCAGTTAGCACAGACCGGAGGAGATGATCTAGGTGTTCCTGCTCCGGCAGGGGGATTGGGCTGGATGATTTTTCAAGGTCCCTTCCAATCCCTAATATTCTGTGATTATGTGAGATCTGAACCTCAGAAGATCAAGGCAGAGGGTTCCACTTTCACCACACTTTAGTGCAAGAGCAAAAATGGGTCGGCACCATTTAGTTGGGCAATGTGGACTTTGGGGGAAGTGGTGAACATTGTGGTTTTTTGTTATGTTTTCATTCCAAACCAGAAACTTCTTGTCCTCTCCTCCACCTTGGAAATCCAGGAACCTGAAAGCTCAGCAGCTACTCCTACAGCTGAAAACCCATCCCTCGACAGTGAAACCCGTGTCTGCTCTTACAGCACGGGTTATCCTGGAGCAAAATGCATCCCCGCCTCCTCCGCGTCCTGCAAGAGCAGCCATGCTTGAGACTCAAGGACGGGGAAAAGCTTCTTTAATCCTGAGGAAATCATGGGGGATCAATGCCAACAGCGAGTTTCTGAGTCTTTTTCGGCATGCAGTGCTCTGTGGCCCATCAGACACGTACCTGATTACATTACCTTGTGGATTTATTTCTCCTGTCATGCCAAATAGAGATGATGAAGGTGTGTTGTTCTTGTTTTTCCTTTTTTTTTTCTTTCTTTTTTTTTTTTAGCTTGAATTTTGCAAGCATTAAAGGCTTCACAGTGGTTGAATAACTTGAAATTGGATTTTCATCCCCACAAAGCCCCTGCAGAGGTACAGCTCCAGCGCAGGTGATTTCAGCCTCCAATCAGCCTGGCAGTGAAAGCTCAGCTCCCACCCAGTCACAGCTGGTCACTTGGGGCTAACCCCTTAAAGCATTTGAGTACAAAATTTCCAAGGGAAGCCGTGCATTGACAATTAAATAAATCTGGTATTTATTTCTAACACCTCTGAGCCAGCTCGGTAAGGTGGAGATACAAGCATCTCTACCACAGCTGTGCTTCTGCCTCTTGTAATGATTTATTACTTTGGAAAAAGGTCTGAAATGCTTAAAAAATAATTAAAAAAAATATGTAATAGGCCTGGCAACTTAGTTGTGTATTAACTTTTTCTCCTAGGTGCAATACCCAGCATCAGCACCAAGGCAGCCCCCTCCAAGCAGTGGGTTGCTGGTTCTCTGCTCTCCTCCAGCCAGGCTGCACCACAGCTGTCACCCAGCGCACTGAAATGAGTAAGGTATAGGTGTCTTTATTCAGCACAGCATCCGTTTAGTCTGCAGATGATCTAAGACATTCATCAAGTTAGCGAAACTCGTGTTCTCCTGTGCTGACAGGCTGAATTACACAGCGGGAGAATTCGGGCAGAATCCTAAAGAGTCTGCGTGTTTCTGGCCCACTTCACTCTGGCTGCAGATTCAGCCACCCTGATGGGATCCCCAGAGCCCTGTCCAGCTCCTGGCTGGATGATGATAATTTTCACGGGGAGGAGAGAGGATATAAATTAGGAAGAAAAAAAAAATGGGATTGGGTCCTTGGGGCTTTTGCAGGGGAGAGAGCGAGAGTTATTCTGATCCTCCTGTTTGCAGCTGGCATTGCTCAAGGGCCACAGTGAGACCCAACGGTAAGTAGAGGAATAACCAACACATCGTGGCACTGCTGTTCAGTTCATTTTGTGCTTTACCGAGTCGTTAGCTGTTAGGGTTGCTCCCTGCAGAGAGAGATGGGAAGGAGCTTGATCTGCAGAGCAAACCTTGCAGTGCTGCTGGCACCGAGGCAACCGAACTGCAGGACGAAAAGTAACCTCCTGGCCAATGTCTTTGGGATCACAAATGATTTATTGAGACCTGCCGTGGTGCTGAGCACTGTTTGAAGGAGCAGTCCCACAGACCGCGATGAGCGACCCGTTCTCCTCACCAGAAACCCCGCTTGCAGCTTCTCCTCCAGGTCTGTGACTCTCTGCCTCAGCTGGCGGTGCTCCTGGCTTCTCTGGTGTCTTCAGCCCTTCCGCAAGGGAGAACCCCCTTACATATGCACATCAAAATACATTTAGGAGCCAAACTCGGCATAGTGACCTCCTTTTGAACATCCTAGACTTCACTGGGGGTTCAGCCCAATCGTGAAAATCAAGCTGAGCTCACAGCGATGCATCTGCCTGCATGTAGGGAGTTCAGCCACTTGGCTCTCCTTTATTTCTTTCCCTCACTGACGACAAACTGCTTCCTACTCAGCAATGCAGCAAGCACCAATTCGTGTCCATCCAGCACTTCTTTTCCAGACACCTGGCTGAAATGCACGTCTCTGTTCCTCTCAAGGGTCTGCTCGCTGCCTAGCAGGTCACCTCGACCGTTTCTGGAGAGGACGAGCACCGCACCGCCACGCTGAATTTTGCTCTGCAAGTTGTTTTCCTGTTGCATCTCGTGGCTCAGTTGTGGCTCTTGGTTCCCATACCCAATTTTAGGACTTGGTCTGTGTGCCACAGGAGCGCACTTGAGAATCTGCCTCTACCTTTTCAGCCCCAAGGTCTGCAAAAGAGGGCATGCTACAACACGGGGACACAGGGGAAGCAATAAAACCTTAGATAAGCTGGCGTTATCACATGGGGAATATCCCCTCCTACCCCTCAGCAACACGTGCAGATAGCGAATCTCCTTCCCTGATGAAAAAATATATTAAAAGTCATATTTATTTTCCAAATAGATATTGCTTCATTAACTTCTCGCTACTGGCTGTCGGTTTTATCTTTCTCTGCGCTGTAAAATCAAAAATCGGCTGCGTAGGTAATTCCTACATCCGACACGCTGCCGCATTTCTGCAGGGGCTACGTTGGCTGTGTCAAAACTTTGGAAGTGAGGAATTTTTGAAGCAAATTATCTGGTGGTGCAGGTGGGTTTGTGCTGCTGTCGGTGGGCGTGCCCCATCCACGGCACTCTCTCTCGAGCCCCGTTGTGCCATCCTGGGTTAGATGAGCCCTTTGGGCTTTGTGCTGTGACTGCATAAATGTTTGGCACGGGGAGCAAGCAGGAAAAATGCTTTCCACCTGTAGCAAGGGGAATTAATCGCTGAGGAGCCCAGGTTCAGCATCCCCTAGAAATGACACTGCTCTGACTCCTTTGCACAGAGCCCTTCTCCCCTGATGTCGTTTGGGAGCTTCTCATCTGTGATTGCTCCCGCGACTATGTTTGAGGATGGCATCGCTATTTTTCTTTCCAGCCAGTTCCCAAGCACCTGCTGGTGGAGGTTTTGGGGCCAGGGCACTTTGTGTGTGCCCGCTGCAGAGACGGGCACTGCCTAAAGGGATCACCCCCCCCCTCCACTGCAGCCACTCTTGCACTCCTAGGAATAAATAGCCGACCACAAATTAAAACAGATTACTGACTTTTAAGACACCAAATGACAAAACAGCCACTGTTGTAGCGAAGCCCGAGAAGTGAGCATCGTGTCCATGCAGAAGCCAGGAGGGTGATTGTTGCAGTTTCCAGCTCCTGCCTCATGCTATAGGGCTCCCTTTGGGATCCCACGCGCTGCCGCGAGCCAGAATAACTTTAGGGGTCCAGAAGAAAGAAGCTGCTGCCGTCAAACACAGGGCACGTTTTGAGGATATAAAGAGGAAGACATCCCCAGCTCTGCAGTAGCCGTAGGAGGCGAAGCACCAGGCTATGTTTCATAGCCAGCTTTGCACCTTTATTGTGCATATGCTGCCTCCTGGTGCCTGCGAAGCGAGGCGCTGAGCAGCTTTCCTCCTGCGCAGGCAGGAGGCACGAAGCCACCGGAGAGCCAAAAATGCCAGCTCCCACCTGGCATGCATCCAGCCCCAGAGGCTTTGTGCTGTTCGGTAGCGAATTCGGGCCAGGCTCCGCTGTTGCTGCTTGCAGCAGGCAGGACCAAACCCACCGATGCACGAACAGAGAGGTTTTTGGAAAGCCAGCTCCCGGGAGGCAAAACCTTCCCCGTGCAAGTCCCATTTTCCTATATGAACAAAGTTTTCTCAGATGCGTGAACCTTTTGGAGGTGTTATTTAAGCTAATGATAAGATATATTTAAGTTAACCAAAATGTGATATGTTTAAGTTAATAACCATGGAGCCTTTTGTAGCCCAAGCTCCCCCCAGCAGTATCTGGGGTGAAAACCCAGCACCAGAAGGGGTTTTGCATGGGCAGCTGTCACTCGGGGCTCTTCCACGTGAATCGTTGTCCGCCCTTCCTCTTGCTTTGCCTAAATCTTCTTCAACTCAAGAAATGCCCAGTCACTCACATCAAAACTCCCGATATTCACAGGCCACATCCTCCAGCTGTGTGATTTTGTGCCTGATGCCGGTGGCTGCATGGCAGCTGAGCGGCTCCTGGCTCTGTGGACAGGCACGGACTTGTCAGGTTGTGTTGTAGAGAAATTAATAGAGCTGAAGGGAAACTTCGTGCAGAATAGGAAATGTAAATTCACAGAAAGAGAAATGGCGCCTCCTATTAAATGGAGAAACAGCCAGCCCAGGGCAATCTGCTCCTTCAAAGCGTCTGCTGGGGCTGCTCTCACGTGCCCCATCGTGCCACCAGGTTGTCCTCACCTCTAGGCAGCCCCCATGGCCAGGAGATGGTTCTTGGTATTTTCTCTTGGGACTTCCTAAGAAAAGGTTTGTTTCTTCCTAAGAAAAAGCTGTTTGTGGCTGATTGCAGGACGATTTACAATGCAATCACGATGCTAGCAACGTGCCCTTGGATTGCTCTAAATCATCTGCGTCAAGAGCTTTACAAAGGCTGCCACGCCATCCTTGCGCTGTATGAAGATAAGTGAGGGGTGGTGATTTCATGGTTTTTGCCTTAAAATAAGATGTTAGCAGTGAAATCCCAGCCCCTTGGCCCTGCTCTTACGCCTGAGCTCGGCCCTGTCGTGGTGAAAGCAATGAGATCCTCCAAGGTGAAACCATGCGTGTTACAGTCCTGACTCATCTCCTAAACCCATGACAGCAAAGTTAACTTGATCACCGACTGCAAAGGCTGATAGAGTAAAGGCAGAGCTCCAGGCCTGGAAACTCAAAGGGTTTTAAAAGTCAGCGTGTGCTTTCACCCCAAGCAAACTCACTTGCTGTAGCCAACTCTTCCTAAAGCTCCCGTGGAGCCACAGACACCATGCCTGCTCCCTCATGACAAAGGCCAGTTGCAATGACGTGGTGGAAGTAAATCCTGCTTGGCCCTGTTTGTCACATTTGGGATGACATTAGAGCCCACGGAGATGACACAGAGCTAGGTGTAAGGGATGTTTTAAAAACGAAATGAGTTTCAGAGTGAACGTCCTCTTCCCCAAACTAAAGGTACATTTTGTGGGTTTCCTGCTTCATAGCCAGCTTGGAGCTGTGGGGATTTCATGCTGAGCTGGGACATCAAACCCAGATCACCAAGGCACTGCCATCATTTTCAGGGAAGCGGAAATAATTTGCACCGAATATGAACACAAATTCTTCATGGAGACCAGGCAGAGACAGGTCTTCTGCACGGAGTGTAAGTGATGTGAACGTTCCCCTTCCTCACCCGTCCGGCTGTGCCCAGCCCTCTGGCTGCCTTGCCAACAAAAACGACTATCCCCAATGAGCCATCTGGTTGTAAACCCCCCCCCCCCCGGCAACAAAAAAATACATTTTTTGGCCTTTGGAAGGTTTCTGTTGCTTGCCTTTCAGTGCAGCCCAGGGCTGTGCCTTGCAAGCACCTGTGCTGATGGAACTAGCGGCACGTTGTGGTTTAATGAGCTGCCCCGAAAGCACTTGGCTTGAAATTAGTGTTGCCAGGAGGCCGTCAGGCAAAACCCAACCGAGCTCCTTTGTTTCGGAGGTAGGCGACAGCTATAAATTGCCATTTCACTCAACAGCTCGCTTCCCATTGCTCCCCTTTAAAGACCAAGCAAGGTGATGCACGGCATGAAAAGCTCCGGAAGAAGGCAGACGAGGGGAATGTCAAGGTCAAAGATGGGCGATTCCTCACGCCCTTCTTCTGCCAATGGAAAAAGACATCTCCCATTGGCAGGACATCGCTTTAATATCCACATTTTAGCTTCCTTTAGGCAGTAAATAGTGAGGAGCATCATTGTGCTGGCTAAGTAGCAGTTGTATTCACACAAACCCCCGTGCATCTTGCATTTTTTCTTTGTGGGCATTTCTGCGGGTGCTCTCACCGGGGGGCTTCACCCCTCTTTTTTATCTCTTTTCTTGCTTTTATGCAGCCCCCCTTCTGCTTAAAGGGCCCCTCCACTCCTTATCTCCCCCAGCTGGCAGGGGACAGTTCCCACTTGCTGTCCCCGATCGCATTTTAAGTGTCCTGTTTTGGGCACGAAGACATCGTGTTTCCTTAATTTTTTTTCTGTTTAGGAAAAAAAGGAAAAAAAGCTTTTCCTTTGTCTCCCGGAGAACAAAGAAACGTGAACACGCTGTTTGAACAGGGAGGGCTGAGCCCATCCCCAGGGTAAAGGCACTGCCTTAATAGGGTTACATGCAGCAGAAATTTGGCTCCGAGTGTGTAATCACCGCCTGAATTAATGAAAAAAGGGTTTCTTTGGATCAGGCTGAATAGCGCAGCTGCAGCAATTATCTCGTCACTCATCAGAATGATGAGAAAATTAGTTCCAGATATAAAATCGGACAATGGAGGCGAGACACCTATGGTTTATTTATTTTCCCAGCTAATGACACTGGAGGTTGCCTTTCTGTCCCCATATGGTTCTTGCAGCCCCTGCCGCATGCTTGCAGCTCGCAGCAAAGCCCTCAGGGTTCACGCCAGGCAAGGCAGGGACCTGGGCATTTTTTCTGTGTAAATTCGCTCCTTTTTGGGAAATCTGCCGTGGCTGTGCTTGGGCTCACCCGGACAGTCCCCCAGCTGGGGACACGGGGGGCAGCACTGTCACCCGGACTGCAGTGTGCATGGATATTTATCCCTCTCTGGGGACCCACAGCAATGTTGTGGCTTCCAGGGTAATTACCAGCTTTGCGGTGCTGGTAATAACCAAGACGGGCAACTATATTTTGGAGGGAAGCTAAACACAAAGGGCTCTTGTGAGTGAAGAAGAAGAAAAAAAAATGTACTGTGCAATAAGACCAAGAAATTTTGTTGCCTATTTCACAGGATTACAGACAACCCCCCCCTCCTGCACTGCCCGATGAGGGCTATTGGTGACAAGCTGTATTTCCAGGCAAATTGGCAGCAAAACTGCCCCACGAGATGGAAGAAAAAAGATTTTGGTTCAGGGGAGAGAACCATAGAGGACCAAGAGTGAAACGCAGCGCATCGGTTGCTCTTAGACCTCAAATCAGCCCCTCTGAGAATCCGGAGCTTTTTGCACAAGAGCACCAAGACCCTCAGATCCCTGCTGGGCTCTCATCGTACTGTGATGATGGGTTTTGGTTCCTGACGCACGTGGTGGAGTATCTGTGATGCTGCAAACTGGCATCGTCCTGCTTGCCATCATCCCTTGACGTGCACACATCATCTTGGCCAGGTTCTGCCCCAGGCTCGGCGCAGGGTGACCCCAACAAGCTCTTTGACACCCCAAATATCCCCTACGTGTTTCGCAGGGGCAGCCCCAAACCTCAGACAGCTGGTTAAGGCTTTATTCTGGGTTTTGGGGGACTTTAGGAGGTGGCCACATGCTGGCATTCTGCAGCTCGGATGCAGATGCATCATATGGTGGGGAAAAGTTGCTAGGTGAATTTAGTGCTTTCATTTAAATTACCTGCAGGAATGGAAGCTTCTACAGGAGGAAAGATTGCAATAACTGCTGCTGGTTCACCGTACTCTCCCTTTGAAGAAAGCTTGTAAGAAGCTGCATGGAAAAGTATGTGATTTGTTATAAGACTTTTTTTTATTATAATTCAGAGGCACGCAGAGACGTTGCTTAAATGAAATTTAAATTCCAGTTTTGCTTGTGTGCCCTGCTTCCTCGTGCGAGCAGCTCCCGGAGACCCATTTTGTGCATTGTATTGCCAGCTGACAAGCAGAGCCACATAAATAACCCAGCTGCTGCTAGCGGGTGTCACGCATGACTGCTAGGAAAGGGCTGACAATGCCCCTTTCCCCAAGGAAAGCTGGCGAGGGTGAGCAGAAGCGGTGGGAAAACCCTCGGGAAGAGGCTGCCCGGCCGGCTCCGCGCTGCGTTTCTCGGGGAACGGGCAAAGCAGCCGCCAGTCAAAGCCGGTGACCTTGGGTGACAGCAAAAAGCGCATTTGCCCCGTGGGATTTAACCGCCCCGCCTGCGTCTCTGCTGGGCGATGAGACGGCTGCTGTTTGGGGTGAAATAGGAGAAAACATTGTCTTGCGTCTAAAGAACCAGTGGCACCACAGCCCAGTGATGTGGTATTATTGCTATTGGTGACGATAAATAAATGAATGCCTATGGGATTCCCACCGGGATATTGCGCTGCTGCAGCCAGCGCTTTGCAGGCACCCGCTGAGAAATTCGGTTCCTGCTCCCATTGCTGTCACCCTGGCTGGGCCAGCCCTCGGGTGGATGGCAGGCAGTAAATCACAGTCCTTTAGAGGAGGCTGGTGACGGTTTAGTGCAATGTATTTGCACTCAGCAATCCTTTTGGTGGATGTAAGTGAAGCCTGAGACAAAGAGCCCACATAGAAGAGTTGAAGCCCAGTCCTCCAGCCCTGCACGCTGAATCTCAGCGCTCCTCCCCAGCTCAGCAGTCTGTAAACCCCCCGTTTCTCACCCTTTTCTCCCCATAGCCTTCCTCCTGAACCCTTTCTGCAAAGATGCTGGTGGCCGGCAGCCTCTCCCCGAGTCCCAGCCGCTCTCAGAGCCACACAAACCCCGGGAGCAGCACGGAGCAGCTGCTCTCCCCGGGGTCATTTGGAAAGGAAACAGATGCGAGCTGCTGGAAGAGGCTGGGGGTGATGCAAGACCTGGAGCAGCTTGAGTCATGAAGTCAGCTCCAGCCTAACCCCTCCAACGCTCGGTGCTCAGCACACACAGTCCTGCAGCACAGAGCAGCCAAAAAAGCAGATTTTGGGGCCAAATGGCAGATTTCAGGCCATTATTACCTAAGACCCACAGCACATCCGGCAGGGAGTCCCAGCGGCTGGCTGTGTGCAGCACCAATGCCTTGTCTTCCCTGTAGGCTCTTCACGGCTGGGTCTTCCTTCCAGATGCTTTCCCCTAAGACTGTTTAGCTCATGAAACGCAATAAAGGTTGCTCACCGGGGTTCAAGCTGAGCTTCTCTGAAGCTTGCCCACCAGCTCTGATTTCTGGTGATTTCCCAGCTTTTAAGCAACAGACTGTAGGGTTTCACTTTCCAGCTGAAACTGTCCTAGAGGTAGGGAGAGAGGAGTTTATTAGTGAACCAAGATTTACGGCTGGTTAAGCCCGTGTGCTGCATATTTCGCAAGAATAACTGGGAACGGGGAAGCTTTCCTTCCCAAGGCTGGATTTTAGGCTCTGCTTGATGTTTCACTAATGAGTGGTTTCATTCTTCTTGCTCCCAGACACAAAAACGCCCTGCGCCGAAGGGCAGCGCATTGACCAAATTTCTCCCCGCGCATCCCCTTCCAAACCTCCGTAATCACATATCAGATTTGCAAAGGCTCCTTTTCCTGGCAGTTTCACAGCTGACCGGGTTAAAGCGAGCCGTAAAACGAGCCGTGTTCCCCCGATTTGTCTTGGTGGCAGCGGGACGCGGCGGCTCGCGAGCCCTGAATGCCGACACGCAGGGACGCTCGCCCCGTAGATCACCGGGATCCGTGGGGGACATCAAACCGATGAATACGTGGTGTGGAGGGGACAATGAGCTCGGCCCCATACATCACGGAACAAAAACCCAGGCGCTGAGCCCGGCGCGGGGCCTCGGCTGCTGGCTTTGTCCCACCCACGGGACCCCCGCCGGTTCCCATGGCCCCACCACGAAGGGGGGCTACAAGCTCAGCCCTCCTCCCTGTGGACAGAGGCAGGATGGAAGAGGAAGACAGACTGCTGCTGGCCTTCGTCATCACCTGTGTTTTCACGGATGATGTCCTGCGAGAATGAGTTTCATTTATCAAACAGGGTGAAGGCGATCGCCGCTCGGCGTTTGCACAACAGACCCCTGGCTTCCCGCGGAGCAAGCTGAATCGGAAAAAATAGCTTTCCAAACGATGTCAGTGCTGCTTCCTTCCCCTGGTCCTGGCTCCTGGCTAGCAGAGGGCTCGGGGCTGCTTCACTGAAAGCTGGGAAATTGGAGGGGGACGTGGTCAGGAGCTGCATCTCGCCATACAAGAGGTCTGGAAGGAGGTGGCAAGGCAGTGGTGATTCTGTGGGCTGGAAGTTAGCAGTGGCAGAGTCTGAGGGTATAAAATCCTTCTTTGGGGAAGGTGAGGAAATGGTTAAGAGGAGTCAGATCCCCTTTCCCACTGTCTGTGGTCCGCTCCTCCCGTGTAGGAGAGGGTCAGCGCCGGACCGAGCGTGGTGGTGGGCAGGAAGCCGCGGGAGATGTTGGCCTCAGCAGCACGAATACATCACTTAGATGAAACGTTGGCAAAAGGAGATGAAAAGCTTAGGTGGATTTTCCCTTCCTGACATCCCCGGCCCTGTCAGCTCGCAGCCTCTCTGAGCCAGAAACCGTTACAAGAAACAGAGTCCAAGAGGGGGAAATTCCAGATAAAGAGATCTGGCTGTCTTCTGGGGAAAGTGCAGGGCAAGGGAGGGAGGGAGATGGACCCAGAGAGAGGGCAACAGCTCTGGGAGTGTGTTTAGCAGAGATGTGCACCAACACAGCACAGCTCTCTCGGATCTTTGCAGAGCCCCTAGCAAATTTCCAGTGTGATGCAACGGGGTTCGAGGGAATATGAGCATGCTGGCACATCGGCTTTCTTTAGGCACCTTTTGTGGGCTTTGCAGGAGCCCAGAGCCCTCCAGGACCACCGGCTGAGGAGCTCTGCCGTGCACGGGGAGGCTCAGAGATGCTCCTCGCCTACGCATCCAGCCTTTGAAGACGTTGCATTGCCTGAAGTCGCAGCCTCTCCGGGCCTGATGGTTGAGGCCGACAGGTAGAGGCTTGAGAGCAAGCTGGAGAGCTGTATAACCTGGTGCTGCCGCCTTAAATCATGTTTTAAGAAGCGTATCTCCAGGCAGGGTTCAGAGGAGACTCCTGGAAAGGCGAAGCAGAGGGAGGGGAGGGATTTGAGCCCCGGAGGGAGCGAGGTGGGAGAGGTGGGAGGCTGGTCCTGGAGATAACGAGATGCAGGGGAGGCCACACAGCAGGCGCAGCAGGTCCTGGCTTCCTCGGTGCATCTGAGGCTGAAATGAGTATGTCAAAGGAGGGGAAAAGAGATGGACATAGGGCTGGTTGCCTCCAGGAGCTGGTGGCCACCCAGCAGGAGGACGGCTGTAGTACTGAGGGAGGATAAGCAGAGGCTGGGGTCAAGCACTTGGAAAGGAGCAGGTCCAGGGAAACGTTTGAGGTTTGGGGTTGTAGCACCCAGGGAGGTTGTACTGTCTCCGTCCTTGGGGGTTTTCAAGATGACATTCAATAAAACCCTGAGCAACTTCTTCCAGCCTCGTGGCTGACCCTGCTTGGAGCAGGAGGTTGGAGTAGAGACCTCCTGAGGTTCCTTCCAACCTGAATTTCCTTACAATCCTATGATCCTAAGACATACCCCGACTGTTCTGCACTTGCAGAGCCTTTCCAGAGCATCCAGGGGTTAGAGAGGAGAAGCCAGCACATCATTCCAGACAATCATTTCCTGGTTTTTATCAGACAAATTGCACACTGGTAAATCTGACATTCCCAAGCAGCTTTAGAAAATGCTACCTTTAACCTCCAGGGTCACGCTGTGAGCGAACAGGTGAGAACTGAATTTGATTTCATGGAGCCAGACAGAATAACACCAGGGAACAGAAGCTGGGTGGATTTAAAAAAATCCTATTTCTTTTTCATCAAGAAGTGTCACAGCGTAGCACCCGGAGATGTCTCAGACCACGCTGGGATTAAGAAGCCGTGACACTGAACTATTCTCAGGGACTATTCTCAGGGACTGTGGTTCCCCCATCCGGCAGCAAACGCCTCCCTGCTCCTACCACCGTGGAAGAAGTCAATGACAACTTCAGCAGTTACCACCAACAGCCCCAAATTCAGATTTCCATACCTGCATGGGGTAAGCTACAGCAAACTGCATCTCATAAATCTCTCCATAGTCACCCTCACGCCTCTCTTAGCTGAACTCTTAGCTTAGAAAGAGCAGGGCTATAAGAAGAAACATTTGGTGGCAGTGCTGGTTTTGTGATACATTTCCTGTGCTCGCAGGATCTCGGTGTGTCATGTCTCCATCATCTCCTGTGCCCAGCTTGCTGAGAATGAACTTGCCTTTTTATCTTCCTTGACTCGGGGGTTGCCTTTTGCAATGAGAATAAAACAATAACTTAAAGGTAGAGGAAATCTTAGTATCTGCCTCCCCCAAATAACACCTGAGAAGAACTAAGATCTTTTAGCCTGGAGAACTTGGATAAATGGAGTAGGAAGTATTTATCGCCATCATCGGTTATTATTCCATTTTCCCTCCCAAGGTAAAAAGTGGGAAACTTTTGTTACAGTCTTGTTTTATCCTCAGCTGGTGCTATTCATAAATGTTTCATCAGGAGCTCTGTAGGCAGCATGTCTGTTCTTGGTACGAACACATCCGCTGCTCTGAGGACCCTGCCTGGAGGGTGGACTCTGCTGAAACATTTATGGGATCCCATAAACTCTACAGGATCCCATAAATCTGAACGGAAGGGAGGAAAAACAATTCTTACAAAACACAGTGGGCGCCTACCTTGTTTGTTTACCACAGGAGTATGGCACGCTTCTTTTTTTTCTCTCTAAGAAGTCTGAATTATTTCCTTAAAAATGCTGTCACAGTGGGAAAGCGGCTCACTGTATTCCTGATGCTACACACGGATAAAAAATAAAATAAAATTGAAAGCCCTGAGAGATGTACCCTTGGCTCATAGGAAGCTGGAAGCTGACTGTGAGGTCTGTGTAAGCCATAAAGCTTTTCTGTTTGCTATTTGTAACAGTTGTGCTGCCCGTGCCACCGTTACCAGCAGCATCTCAGCTGTGCCTGGCACCACAGCAAGAACCAGAGCCAGAGCTGTGACCTCCAGTTTTATTTCTGTAGCTGCCTCTGCCCGGTCAAGCACAAAGGGTAGAGAGACATCTCCTAACCAATAAATTGGGGATCCAGCATCCTGGAAAGTCCTCCAGGATGGCTCATGGCTGGCATGGACAAGGACATCGAAGCCTTCCAACAGCCACCAGCCTCCAAACCAACAAAATGAGCAGCCAACACTTTTTGGTGGGAGTTGTTTGGCACGGGACATCTCAGTAGCACGGGATGTATGCGCTTATTTTTGAATCAGATGCAGTCATCGGCCTGGGGGTGAAAAGTTTTGGTGTTCCCTACACGGAGGTTCTCCAGGTGCACGTCTCGGGGCTAACAACAGTTATTTTCAGCCTCTGTGTTTCCAGCATTGTTTTCCCCTTCGGTGCAGCAGGGATCTACTAAAAATAAAAAGGTATTCATGGGAGAGGGTGCAAAGGCAGCTGTTTCCATAGGCAGGTGCCAATGTTGAACCAGCCAAGTTGAAAGCACAGTGAGAGAGAGCACTATCAGGTCAAGCAGAACCTTTACCCAGGTTTTGTTGTTTAATATCAGACAAGACTTAGGCCAGGAGAACCCACTAAGGAACACCACCAGCAGGTTCCCCCCTTTCCATAGCACTCCGCTTTCCTCTTCCTTTCTTTGGCAATTGTGATGGATTTCATTCAGTGTTTGCAGCCTTCAAAACATGCAACAATAGTGGGACAGTGAGGCTCAGGAAGCGGGGGAGCAGGAGTAGCTGACGTATTGTCCGCTCCAGCCATGCTGCCAGGCACCCCTTCCCCTTCCACTTCACTCCTCCAGGAAGCCTGACCTCTTTTGGGTGTTTTCCAGGCTGTTAATCTGCTTTAGCATCACAGGGGAAGGCAAGGCTGTGGATAGCAACCCAGGGCAATGCACCAGTAGTTTAAAATGCCTTCCCTTGTTGGCTTGAAGAAGGGACTTCATGCGAAAACTACAGCAAGCCCTGTCCCAGGAGGATGCCCTTCACCTCTCCTCTCCTCTCCTCTCCTCTCCTCTCCTCTCCTCTCCTCTCCTCTCCTCTCCTCTCCTCTCCTCTCCTCTCCTCTCCTCTCCTCTCCTCTCCTCTCCTCTCCTCTGCTCTCTCTTCATGGCCTTGCTGTGTATTTGGGGCTGAGGAGCTCTGCATGGCCCTGGGCAGGCGGGTGAACACCCCCATGAGGCAGGACTATGGCCATCGGGGTCTTGCTTATGTGGCAAGGAGAAGATGGAGCCAACACAACACCCATGTGCTGGATGAGGATGGGGCTTGCTGCAGGGAAAGGATGTCAGGGGCACGCTGTTAGGACTCGTTCCCTTCCCTGCACGAGTGCTAGATGAGGAGGGAGCCTGGCTCTGGTTTTAAGGCTAGTGCTTGTAGCCTTGTAACAGAATCACAGAATCACAGAATAATTAAGGCTGGAAAAGACCTTCAAGATTATCTGGTTGAACCATCCCCTTATCACCACTGTCACCCACTGAACCATGTCCCCAAGCACCACGTCCAGCCTCTCCTTGAACACCCCCAGGGACGGTGACACCACCACCTCCCTAGGCACCCCGTCCCTACACCTGACTGCTCTTTCTGAGAAGAAATGTCTCCTCATTGCCCACCTGAACCTCCCCTGGCACAACTTGAGGCCATTCCCTCTAGTCCTATCACTAGTTTCCTATGAGAAGAGGCTGACCCCCAGCTCCCCACACCTTCCCTTCAGGCAGTTGCAGAGAGCAATGAGGTCTGCCTTCAGCCTCCCCTTCCCCAGACTAAACAACCCCAGTTCCCTCAGCCGCTCCTCACAGGACTTGTATCCCAGGCCCTTCACCAGCTTTGTAGCCCTTCTCTGGACATGCTTCAGGGCTTTGGTGAGCAGCTGGTGCTGCTGGTAGCACACCAGCAAGCTCATCTTGAAGCACATCCACGGGCTCAAAAATCAAGAAGAGCTCAGGATGGACACGGGATGTACACCGTCATTGTACGAGATGGGGCAGGGCGGCATGACACCTGGCTGCGGGACATTTGTATGTGGTGATATCGGGTCACGGCCCGGTGTATTTATCTGATCTCTGCCCCGTGGCAGAGGACAAAGTCTGATTTCAGTTTCAAGGGCAGCACAGCTCTGGAACAGAGCTCCAACCTGAAGAGAGGGGTTGGTGAAGTCCACAGCCCCAGCAAAATATATAGCCGAATTGAAGTACAGTGTAGAGAGGGGTGTGGGACGAAGGGCTGGGTGGTGGAGGAAGAGGAGGATGCACTCTCTGTGTTTTTAAATTTTTCTTTAACAAAAATCATGCCCGAGGGACTAGTGGAACAACTCAATGATCCTTGTGGGTCCCGTCCACCTCAGAATGTTCTATAAGCCTGGGACTGCACGATCCTCATGGCATCAAGTTGTGTCAGGGGAGGTTCAGGTGGGCAATGAGGAGACATTTCTTCTCAGAAAGAACGGTCAGGTGCAGGGATGGGGTGACACGGAGGTGGTGGTGTCACCGTCCCTGGGGGTGTTCAAGGAGAGGTTGGACGTGGTGCTTGGGGACATGGTTCAGTGGGTGACAGTGGTGGTAGGGGGGTGGTTGGACCAGATGAGCTCGGAGGCTTTTCCAACCTTAATGATTTTGTCATTCGATGATTCTGGGGTTCTTTTATTTTATGATTCTGTGACCCCACAGCTCAAAATGGGGCACGTTTGGGGTGGGGGGGACCCGACCCCACAGCCCTCAGGGGGCTCGGGCGAGCCCATACCACAGCGGTCGGGGGGGGCGAGAGGGGCTGTGCCGGGGGCTGGACGCGCCCATGACAGGAGGCGGGGGGTGGGCCGGGCGCTGCGCCGGGGGGACAGGCGTTGGACGAGCCCATTCTCGTTGTGCGGGGGGGACAACAAACCACATCCCTCACTCTCTTTACACCCATCAATTGCCGGAGGGAGAAAACCTTTAGAACCTTCTCGAAAATACTTAAACTGAGCGTCGGGCTGCGTTCTGTCCGCCGCCGAGGCGAGGAGCGCGGGAGGCGGTGCGGCCCATCCTCCGTTTCCCCCCCCGTCCGTCCCTTCAGAGGTGGCGCGGGCGGGGCGGGGCGGGGCGGGGCTGCGGGCCGCGGTTGCTGAGGGCGCCGCGGTGCCGCGGCTCCCCCCAGCAGCCCCCCGCTGTCGCCATGGCGCTGTGCGGCCGCTCCGCGCTGCTCCGGCCGGGCCCGGCCCCTCGCCCCGTCGCCCCGCCGCGCCCCCGCCGCCGCCGAAGCCTTCGTCAGGTAACGGGAGGGGGGTGGGAAGGGGCCGAGATGGGTGTTGGGGGATTGAGGGGGCTTGGAGGGGGCGTTGGGGGGGGGGGATGTTGGGGCTGTGAGGGGGCTTGGGGCTCTGAGGGGACGATCTGGGGACGATACGGGGGCTGCGAGGGGCTTGGGGTTCTGAGGGGACGCTGTGGGGGCGATATGGGGGCTCTAAGGGGTTCGGGGGGGGGTCTATGGAGGCTCTTAGGGGACGCTGTGGAGGCGATATGGGGGCTCTGAGGGGTGAGCAGGCTCCAGTGGGGCTCTGAGGGGACGTTATGGGGGCCCTGAGGGGGCTGGGGGTGATATGGGGGCTCTGAGGGGGCGCTAAGGGGGGCCTGAGGGGGCGGGGGGGGGTGTTTGGGAGCTCTGAGGGGGCCAGGGGCGATATAGGGACGTTTTGAGGGCTCTGAGGGAGAGCTATGGGGGCTCTGGCATGGCTGGGAGCTCTGAGGGAGGGCTGGGGGGGCTAGGGGCATTATAGGAGTGCTAAGGGGGCCACTGGGGAGGGTTTTGTGGGGTAAGGATGTGGGGGCGTCGAGGGGTTCCCTTGGGGAAGGGATGGGGTATTTTGGGAGCTGCGGGCACTGAAGGTGGTGGTTGAGGAGGAAAAGAGGGTGTAAGAGGTTTGGAGGGGTTTTGGGGGGGTCTTGGGGCTAGGGTGTGGGGCTCAGGGGTTTTGGAGGCACTGAGGAAGGCTGCGGGAGGGGTGGCAGGGGTGTCCAGGAGGGGTTTGGGAGAGGCAGGGAGGCCAAATCAGGGGTACCTGAGGCAGAGATGAGGGAGAATCAGTCCTGGAATCGTTAAGGTTGGAAAAGCCCTCCAAGATCATCTGGTCCAACCGTCCCCATACCACCACTGTCACCCACTGAACCAGTGTCCTCAAGCACCACGTCCAACCTCTCCTTGAACACCCCCAGGGACGGTGATTCCACCACCTCCCTGTCACCCCAGTCCCTACACCTGACCGCTCTTTCAGAGAAGAAATGTCTCCTCATTTCCAACCTGAAGTTAGGTTGTATTTATGGAAACAAAGGAGATCAGCGCGGTGTGTTTGTGTGGGCAGCTGCTGGGGGGCTCGTGCAGAGCTGCTTGGGGGCACAAAGGTGCTGAGTTTCAGGAACAGGGAGGGCAGGGCTGGAAGGAGATGGGACATAGGGCCATGTTAGGGGATAGCGGTGGCTCCCTGGGAGCTCGGGTGGCAGCTCAGGTATCTTTAGGTTGCTAGCTCTGGTCTCTTTTTCAAGGCTTAAGGCGTGTGCATTGGGCTATGGTCTATTATCTGAAGTGTTTTGAGTATCCCAGAGAACAACCCATGGAAATAACGACTGCAAGCAGCAAGCATTTTGTAGTACAATACGTGGAAGTACTCACCAGTGTAAAATCAGATAATAGAATAACCGGGACGTTGCATATGAATTGCAAAATTGCTGCAAACAAACAGTTGGCCAAGCTATTTGGTATTAAAATGGCTGTATATTTGCCACAAGCTTTCTTTTTTGTTCGAGAAGGGAATAAGAGCGTTTTTACTTGTCAGACAGTGTGCCTGTAAAATGAGAAATTCTGCACTGAGAGAGAAATGGAGGTCGTTGTGTTTGCCTGGAATACACGAACATGGCTGTTCACGATGGTTGTGTTCCTTCTCAGCCAGCCGTTAGGAACTGAATTGATCACAAGAGGGAAGGCAAAAAGAAGGGATCTTTTTCAAATATTTGTTTCCCACTGAATAAGTTAACCGTATTTTTGCTTATAAGGAGCCTGCAGTTTGTTTATAGCTGGAGAGTATCTCACAATTGATTAGTAAGAAAATACCAAGAAGGTAAAACAAAACAAAACAAAAAAGCTGAAAGAGAAAATGGTTTCCACTCAAGCCCCCTTTCTTTATGAGTGATTTTTGTAATTTGAGATCCTGTTTCAGAGTTGTCATGAGAACGTTCAGGCTGTGAACATCTGCAAGCTTTCGAGCTCCGCTGGGAGATCCAGACAGCATCTGTAATTTGGCGTGTTTGTAGGAGGCATGTCATCCGTTCGTTTTTTTTCCTCTTCAACGTTCGTTCTTGTGCAGTTTTTTTCAGTCCAGATGGAGGAGGGAGGCCAGTGTTTGCAATAAATTTCCCAAGCAGTCAGCAGATACAAGGCAGTTAATAAAAAAAATTTAAAACAAAACAATCCGTTACCCTTCCCTCCCCCCCACAAGTCCCAAACAGGAATGGAAAAATTCTTAAGACTATATAAAGAATAGAGAAACGGCCAGAGATAATTCTTGGAGTTCTTCCACGTGCTTCAGAGATTTGGTCTGCTGTGTGGTGTGCTGGAAGCTGGCGTTTGCCACAGGGACCCGAAGCATTGTAACGACAAAAGGAAGAAAGCAAGTTTTGTAAATGAAAAGTCCCTTGACTAAGAGATGAGCGTTGTCCAAAAAAGGGTACTCCTTTTTAGAAGGTGATGTCGTGCTTCATGTGTCTGTGTTTAGTAGGGACCGCGTGTTTTACTTGAGTATACGTGCTTTTTTTGATCAAAATTTCTGTTAAGCATCAGCATCTGAAACCAAGGAGAGCTCGTTCCGTTCGGTGGGGATTTGGACCCACCCAATTCCACGTTACCCTATGTAAAACTAGCGTAGGCAAATCCTCGTTCTTATTTACCCACATTTCCAACAGGCACACAGCAAGAACTCATCTGCATTTTATGTGGGGAAATGCAAAGCGAGTACTTGGGTTTGTTTGACATTGTCTCTGCCTCTATGCCTGACATTATTATCCTCTGCACCATTCTGTTTTTAATCACCGAGCGGTTAAGTATGTGGCTTTTTTTCCTACAGCTTCAGAGATCTGTCGGTGGGGTGTTCGGGAGCATGGTGCTGCAGGGACAAAAGAGCTGTTGTGGTTTCCCAACCCATTCTAGCTGGGGACGTACGTATCTGTGTTGCAGGATTAACAGTTTGTATCCGTGCGTTCCTTGGGTAATTATGCCGAGGGTCAGGATTTTGTAATGGCAGTTTCACCTAATTTTTTTTAAAGGAATGCTCTGTATTTTAGCTACGCAAAGAGGGGACCTAAATTAGCTTGTCGAAGGGAGAAAAACAAACCCTGTTCCCTGCATTTGGGTAGTTTTCTACCATGGTAGAGAAATAAGAGGCGTTAGGGTCTGCCAGCTGCCAGTTTGGGGCCAGAGTTCAGAGGGATGTGGAAGTGGAAAGGCAGGGTGTCACTTTATTAGGTGATAGGTTTTCTCTGAGGTGAGTAGTTGGCATCCTCACTGACATGCTGCAGTTTCAGACGGTGAAAATACGGTGTACACACATCAGGCTGTAAAATAATGCATCATGGCCACAGGTCTGGCTGGCGTCTGCATGTGCACAGCTGATGGGCAACCGTTTGAGTGCACCCGTGGAAGAACTTCACTTGGCTTCCAGCCCATTAGCTGGTGGTGGGACTTCCAGTTGTCCTAAAACCATGCTGGCGTGTATCTACGTGACACTTATATTAAATTAAAGCAGGTCTTGTCTGCGAGCTGCTACACAGCAAACAAGTGTGCTGAAGGGCTGCGCTGGATCCAAGTGTGGTTATGGAAATACCAGCGTGAATATTGATGTGCAGCCTTAATAAATAGTGCTGCTGTTCGGGTGTGCTGGGGTGTGAGAGGTCCCAAACAAGCCTGGAGTTCGGAAACGGCACCGGGTAGTCTCACAATCCAGTAAGAGTCTCTTCTGCTGTGCTCCAAGATCCCTGAGGGGTGGAATTGAATATTGCTCTCCAGTTAAACTGAAGAAGCAAGGAATTTGGTCATGCAAAATGCACACCGAGTTGAAGTTTCTTCCTCTGCATCCAGTCTTAATGTTAGTTACTGAATGTTGCTAAACACTGAGCGTTTCTAAAGACACGAGGTCTCCTGTTCATAGGCAAGTTGCCTGTGTTCTTTGTAGAGAAATTGTGAAAATAGCTGGAAAATTATCGTACGTGAGGTAGGTGTACACAGTTGTCTGTAGTGCCATGCAGTAAAACAGAATTATTTTGGTGAATTAAGGAAGCAAAAAAAAAAGAGGGGGGGGGGGAGGGCAAAAAACCCCTCACCAACCAACCAAGATCAAGCATTTTCAGGCTTGATATTAAATTTCAAATAAACTGCTTTTGAAATTCATGAATTTGAGAGCCTTTAACTCAGTCTGGCTTCTGGTTTCTGTTTTCATAAATACCTTAAGATGTCGATCAGTGTCGGAGTGTGGGAAATCCAGTGCTCTGCTGTATGCAGACAACAGCAAGGGTTCTGGTAGAAATTGTGAGGTCAACAAAAAGCCTGCGAAGAATAAACCTTTTTTTTTTTTGAGGGGTTGAGTGGAAACAGATGGTGGTAGCAGCCAGTTAACGAGGAGTGGGATCTGTGGAGGAAAAAAAAAAAAGCGTGAGCCGTTCTTTATCTTTCCAATTTTTTATTTTTCTTTTTATATCAAGTACTTAAGGCAGACACAGCCTTTAACATTAGGTAGACAGCACGAGTCCCTCCAAATCATTCCCCGAAGATGAGCCTTGATAATGTGAAGATTTGCACGATCTTGCCAGGGGTTGCTTCCCCTTGTCGACTGCTATCTGGTGAAGCTTTACCACGTGCGGGTTTTTAAGACTGCCTAGCCTTTGTGGGGGAGGAGTGTAACATCTGCCAATATGGAGCAAAACATGCTCAGCTCAGCGCTCCCTACGGCAGCGGAATTGCATCCATCATCCGAGCTGCACGGTGACCACAGCTGCGCCATCCCAGAGCCAGCCTGGGGGAATTGGCAGGAATCAGTGGGGGATCCGTGCTGGTCCTGATCCTGCATGAAGCACCGCTCGATTGCGGCGAGAAAACGAATGAATTCAGCTGGCAATGAGGGGTGCAGAAGAAGAAATACGTTGTGGAAACATAAATTTAAGTTAAAATGCCGGGTGGCGTTATTTCCAAAATATATTTGTTTTTCTCTGACTGTGAAGGGCACAGTTGTGAATTCTCCGTTTGCTGCCAGGCACGGCGTGCGGCGCTCTGCCTGTTACCGAGCTGTGACAGGCCTGGCTGTTATAAAGCAAGGTACTTTGCATAATTAGTAGAAGACGTGTGAACAGATGAGCGCTAATTCTTAGAAGTTAATGACTGTTAATTTTCTTCCTTTTTTTTTCCCATCTACTCCAAGACTAGCGGAAGATCAAGAATTGAATCAAGAACCTCAACGGAGCGTTTCTTAATTGGCCTAAATGTACTTTATTACCAGATGCTACCCCAAAACGTGGCTTTGCTTTCTGACCTTCCTTCCTTGACAATCAGATTAGCTTGTAATGGCTGAAAGGATTATATATATGTGTATTTTTTTTATCCGTGGTCTAGAGTTTGTGACTTGACACATGGCTTCAAGGTTGTTGGTGAGATACAAAGGCAATGAGAAGGCTGAGACAGTCCCTTGGAACAGTGGGGGTGCTTATAGTGGTGTAAACCCATGTAGAAACTGGAGAGATCCTCACTTTGCCTGCTTCAACTCCATACCTGCTTGTAAAGCAGCCTGGTTGTCTGTGCTCGTCTCGCTGGGCTGTTTGTTGCAGACTAGTTCAGGTAGCTCACAGCTCAGGTCTTGTCCGAGGCTCACAGAAGCCCAGGGCTTTGGGGTTTCCTTACAAAGGCTTCACATAACTGGTTTCGAACCCCTGTAACGCTTGTTTTCAGCATCAAGCTACTGCAAAATGAAGCTGTGGTTACGTACGTGCAGGGATCCAGAGCCTCATCTTCCAGGAGAGCATCCTGAAGCCCGGAGGGTTGTGCCGCTCTGCGGAGATCCTTCGTTGCATCTGTTTGAAATTGTGGTCCTGGGCTGAGGTGGAAAGGAGTAAAATTCAGTACCCTTGCTAGGGCACCCGCTTTGGAGGTGGGAAAAGTCACAGATTTTTGTTCCCAGGACCGTTTCTTTGTTTTTGTCAGATGACTGTTTAATGTGAAACGCAAGAAAGTGCCGTTTTTTCCTCTGACTTGATATGCAGTCTAGGCTGTATTGTTTAAAAGCATGTAGTAAGAGTTCTAATTATTCTCTTCAGTATTTCTGAATAACGTCTTTATTCAGAGACAGAACTCTTTGGTTTTTAATGTCAGCCTCTGAATGTAATGATTTATATACACATGAAATGACGTTGAAAATATCTCTGAAGGAGCTTTTTCAAAGATTTCTTTCACAGAAACCACCTCTTTAACTGAGGCAAGGAAAAATGTTCTGCTGAAGGCTGTCCAATATTAGAGATTGAAATAAACATGTTTATGGTCATACCTTGAATTATGAGATAACACATAATTTGACCTGTGCTTTTTGCTTTCATGTCAGGACTATCTCCTGAATGAGACGTAAACCTGACAAACTTTGCTTGGCAGGAATTAGCAGCTTAATCCGAGAGCTTTATGTATTTTAAGGGGTTCCCTGAAATTAATCTCTGTGGAAGATGCTGAACGTAACTACAAGAGTAAAATATTTAACCTTTTATCAGACCATAAGGTAGGAAAAATACCTAAGGTAGGAAAAAAGACCCAGAACAAACATGGAAGTGCATTTTACTCCACCCTCCATCCTCCCCCCCCGCCTTTTTTTTTTTTTACCCCCTGAAATTTACTTGAACGGATAAGAAAATGCTTATACCAAGCTCAAAAAGACAAACTCTCTATTTTGCTCTTCTCTGCTCATTGCACGGGCCCATATTGCTGGTTTGTCTTTACACATGATGAGCGTATTTGATCAGGTCTCCCTTTCATCAGGGATGTTAGTGTGAAATTGAGATTCGAACATTTTAGAGAGGAGTAACTTGTGTCTTATAATAACGCTTTGGAATGAATGAATCTTCCCCAAGGAGTTTCCACGCTTGCTCTTTGTTCAAATTTAGCTCTAACCACTCCTTTCCTTTAGAAGTGATCTGCAGGGGGAGATGGCAAAATCAAGGTATGTGCTCGTGCTGTGTTTGTAATGCGTAAGAGCTTTAAAAATAATTTTCAATCAAGACAAATCTGCCTTTGGAGAATTGGTTAAACTTGCCTTCAGAGTAAATTTGAACGCTGGTAGTGGAGATGGTTTTGAGTCCTTTCTCTGCGAGGAGTCTATAGAAAATCTGCCTCTTGTGCCTTCCGTTTGGAAGCATTCATATTTTTTCTGATGACAGTTTCTTTTCCTACTCTGAGCAAGAGCAGGAAGATGCATCCTTTGATATGGTAAGTTGTTTAATAAAAGGCAGTCTGCAAGCTGCTGATTGTGTAACTGCAGATGTCCTTGGGCATGCTTTTTCAGTCCTTCCAGTCTGTCCTTCAAATAGTCTTGGGAAGCGTGGGCTTCTCCTCGGCAGCCCTTCCCAGATACATCGAGCAGCAGTTTTGTTTTCCCGTGTGCTTTGTCTGCACGTGAAGCTGCTTCCACGTTGCAACGTTTGAGGGCTGCTCTAGCAATTTTACTTGGCCTGCAGCCGCTCCTTAAATATCTGCAGGCTTGGCTGCATGCTAACAAATGAAGTAAGTTCAATTTGTTTGTGGAGTCCAGGGGATTTTTCTACTTCTGCTCTTGTGACATGGAAAGTACAAAAAAAAAAAAAAAAGGTGTTGTGTGGCTTGCCATCGGGGATCGTGTCACCCCTAGCTAGTCTGGGGTCCTGTTTAACAATGGAGTGAAAGCTTCCCAAATAAGATACAAAACTTTTAAGTTGTGATATGAAGTTTTAGGTTAGGTTTTAATGAATAATTAGGAGCCGCTAGTCTGTGCAGCATGAAGTTCAGTGTTTCGTTCACAGAGCTCATAACATCACCTACATGGGCAACAGCATCTGATATTAGTAGCGGCCGACTAGATGTCATTTTGCCGTCGTCAGTGCCTGATTTCTTTCTGTATCTCAGACTGGATCAAAATGCCAGTTCATACATACACCGGACTATGATACGATGCAGCATTTAGTACGAATTGGGAGGTTTCAGGCAAAAGAGTAATTGAGGGGTTCACAGCTCAGGCAACTCAAGAGGGGAAGAAATAAATCTCAAATGTACATTTGCACACGTGGATGTTAATTTTTTTTCCCTTCCCTCCTTCCTACGGAAGTATCTTCATGTTGTCTGACCTTCGCTGTTAGTGTGGATGTTCAGATTGCACTTAGATGAGCTGTAATGCAAATCCTTAAGTCTGTTCTGTCTTTCAGAGAAAATAGAGCATGATAATTGTGGGATCACTGCAAAGACCTGTCCACCTTTTACTTGGTTTAAGTAGCTATGAAAATAGGAGTACTTGATGTGGCTTTCTTGTTTATTTGGGCAGATCATAAATTTAGCTCTTGAGGGTTTCTGTAAGAGTTGTTTCCTAGAGCTGAGCAGCTCAGTTGTATAAACAAGAAAACATTCGGTAATATCAGCAGTGAAAATTCTTGCATTTTATCTGCTTTAAAACAAGCTCACAAGAGGTTGGCTAGAAGTACAAACTGTGTTGCTCTCTGTGTGGCTGAGATCCTTGTGTAGCTTAAAAACGTGTATCGGCCAAGATCAAATTGATACGATAATCCATTTCGGTTATAAAAATCTTGGCAAGACTCGGTAATGTTTTAAATGTAGATTATCAAAAGGTTTGCTTTAGGCTTATAATTTTCTTGAACTGTTTATTCTAGAAAATAGTCATAGCTGTAATACAGAAGTCATGAGAAAGATACGGTGCAGGTTACCTTATGGAAATGCTCTAGATATCTCTCTGGATATAGGGGGGAATAAAGTTCCCTTTTTATCACTTGCATTAAGTATTATTCACTCTAGACTTGGTTTGGGCTGTGGTTTGCTTCCTGACTGAAACCCAGTAGTGTTAATTTTGTTAATCTTTTTTTGCAGAGAAGAATATTTCTTAAACTGAGATTCTTTGGGAGTTCAGCTTTTGTTATGCAAAATGAGTGTTGGCTCCATATTTTCCCATTATGGACTAAGCAAAACACTAGAGAGAGAAAAGCCAGTTCCAAGGGAGAGCTGTAGCACCTGAAGCCTGCGTTATAGCAGAAAATCCCGTGGTTGGTGGTTGTCTAATCTCAGTGCTCACTAAAACTGCTTCTTTATTTCTGTCTGAAGGTTGCCTTCGTTCTGTAAGTGCTTGTAATAAGGACAGGGTGTCCCCCTTCAGTCGTCATGATGCTAATAAGCAACGGCATCGTTGGGATACCGACAGGTAGCTTGGCACTGTTCCTTTACTGCCCAAGGACGTGGATAGGGCTCTGCAGGTTTGGGTGGAGAGGCAGCTCTGGTCCTTCCCCTCCTTTCCTACACGAATATTGGGCTTTTTGCTTTGGTTTTGTGGGGGATCTGGGGCGTCTCTACCATGTAGTTACACAGGTTAGAAGTTGCCTGGTGGTGCTGGGGCGGTGAAACTCCCTCTTGTCTTTTGCAACCTCCTCCTGGGCTGTCAAAGCTTTTGCAGTCCCTTCCCATCACTTTCCTACCTGGGTGTCACCTGCCCTGCGGTGCTTTGCGCTGTGTTCCCCTGGTAGGGGCTGGCTTGGGGAGAGGTGAAGGAAAGGAGCAGAAATTCCTGCTAGAGGTCAGAGATGAATGAGGCACTTGGTTAGAAGGAATTCTTACGGGTTCTGGTGTTCTCTCAGGGCTACTTGTGCATATTTTAGTGGATAAAAACAAATAGTCTGGGGCTGGTTTGATAAGAGATTTAAAAGTATTTCAGAGAAAAGATACCTAAGCTGAACTGTCTCCAAATAGTTTTTATAACAAAGGAAAAGCGAGGTAAACCTTGCCCTGCCAAATTTGAGCATTATAAAACATTGACTTTAAAGACCAATTCTCTTTCTTTTGCAGCTGCAGCCGCCTTCGAAACATTCAGAGTATCCTGACACAGAGCAGCAAATCTCAGCCTGATGGAATCCTTTGCATTTTAGGTTAGTGTTACTTATTTTTCCCCTTCCGCTCTTCTCACTGTATTGATGAAGATGCCACAAGTTTCAGAAAGATGATTATCATCTCCTCCTTCCTGCCCCATCCCTGTTTGCCAGCAAGAGGACAGCTCTCTGATAGCTGCACCCTTTTCTCTCTCAATATTTCTCGGGCCTAAGTTCAGGCAGGCTTAGTGCAGTAATAACAATGATAATAATGTTCTTCCAAGCCTTAAGAAAATTGAGTGGCTGGAGGAAAGACGATCTGTCTTAACGTCCAGATGTAAGGAAAGATAGGAAGAATTTAACTCATGCATATTTAGAGTAAACAGTCAGCTGTCCGGGCAGTGTTTGTGCTCTAGCTGGCGCTTGGCATAGAAGCTGAAAGCATACGTGTTGCAGCTGGTTTCCCCACAGAGGCAGGGATGTGGAAGAAACTAGGAGGAGCTGGATAAGACCCTAGGAGTGCCAGGGTTCGTAATCATGATCTGCAGGGCTGTGGGGAGGGGTGGTTGAGAGCAGGCTCAGCTTGTAAGATACGAGGAGGGGGAGAAGGGGGAATCAGGAGCCTGGCAGAGTTAATAAAACTGGGTTTTAGCAGGAGGGTGGTTTTCCATCAGGAGAAGTAATTCAAAATGCACTTAGAGTTGCTTGAGAAACCTGGGAAGCAGTTGTGAGTTAAATGGTAGTGTTTAAACAGTATGTGGTTTCTGTGCTTTATTTCTTCTGGGGATAGGGGAAAAGAGCAATACTAAACAAAGCTGTGTGCGGAGGTATGGTATAGGAAGGTAACAGGTTTTCTCTTAGTTTTATCATTTCCGTATGTGACATTGACTTTTGTTTCTTAATATATAATTAATACTGGTACATCAAAGAAGTCAGGAACGATGATTGAAAATGCCTGCAGTATAGGACTAGAGTAATTGTGCAAATAATGTATAACAGTTAAGGATGGAAAAATCGAGTGTAGCCCTAAAAAAGTTGTGTAGTAAGGGGTTTGCACTAAGAAATGATACAACAGATCGTTTCCTGCCATAGCCTGTTTTTGATTTTTTTTGAATGATGCAGCAAGAAAACTTGAAGAAGCTCACTTAGTGGACCACAAAAATCTTCAAAGGTGCATAACCTAGTTCTCTTGTGATGTCGACTATGTAACAACCTTCCTAACCCACATTATTCACGGTCATAGTTGAAGAAATCTTTGGTTAAGTAGTAACTTCACAGGTAGATGATTAGGTGGCTCTGTCAACCTTGCGTCGAAACTTAATGATACAAGATAAATCACTTGGTTTGGCTTTCTAATGCCAGTCAAGTTTCGTAAGATACCCCAAGTTGTGCCATCTCTTAATTCTGGCCGTTGACCCTGCACTACTCCTGGACTCTTAATTCTGAAGCTGCAGTAAGTCTCAAGCAAAAAAGTCACTCAAAACACTGTACAGCTTTGGGGAAAACATCAGAGGCAAAAGGAATTCCTTTGTGTAAGCCTTGTGTGATGTGGAATGTTTAAGACCATGCATAAGGATGCCTCTTAATGCGTGTTTCTGTTATGGAAATATAGGAAGCCTGTTTTGTCATTAGACTTGTGCTTTGCAGTAATCTTTCTGCGCGCACAATGGGGCTGTTGTTGTCTGAGCTGACCTGTCTAATGTAGCCGGCAGAATTTCTCGCATAACTTCTGGTTAAGCAGGAATGTCTCTGTTATGAATACATTAAATCTGTCTTCAAATTCACACTTGGAGTGACAAAAATATCATCTTACATCTTGATTCCTCTTGACTTGTATATAAAGCAGTTAATCTTTTATACTTTTTTTTTACAGTCACTGCATTGTATATTTCACCTGGCTCTTTTTAATGACTTGGAGCTAGTGTATTTCCCTCCCCCCAGCTTGCATTTTACCCACTGCATGGTGACATGAAACAGTATAAAATTCACAGCTTCATTTCAAGTGGTGCAGCATTTCTACCGAAATTGGGAAAACTCAAAAGAGGTGCAGAACCGACCAGCTGTTGACGCAATTATTTAAATGCAGTTCTGGCTAATTTTAAAGAATCCTGGGTCTTGTATTTTAAAATGATTGAGCAGTGGCATTTCTGCATTCTTTGTTGGTGACAAAAGGCATCGCAGCTGACAGGAAAATGGCATCTGGAGGTCAGGAGAGAAGAGACGCGTGTCAGGTGCATCTTAAAGAAGCTGTGGTGTCTCAGCTGGAGTGCATTGCCATTAAAGCTAAGAAAATATATTGAACTACCTAAATTAGTGTCAGCTACGCTTTTATAATGCTGCTGTTTCTCACAATTTACTTTGGGCACATTTTTAGCTCGTGGTTAAGTTGACGTGATTCCTGAGGATGTGTATTTAGTAGGCTCTCTCTGTAAATCTGACTGTAGGTTGCAGCTCTTCTGACCGTAGATCAAACTTTGTGTCGCAGTTCAGCATAGCTAAGGTAAATTTTTCCAGACCTTGACATTTACCTTTTATACTCCCTGAAGAGGATAGGAGTACTTTAGAGCCTGTGCCAGTGCATCTTCAAGTTATCTCCTTTTTTCTCATGTATGACGACTTCTTTAGGATCTTTTAAAATTACATCTGCACTACATAGAGCTCATGCACTTAGGATATGGGAGAAACCTCACCAGAATTTAGTACATAGAACTGGTTTTTCATCCTATCTCCTCTCTAAACGAAGACTATTTTAATAACTCAAGCGCCACTTCTCTTGGATGGCAGCTGTACAACCGTGTGATGGTTTTGGGCAGCTGTCAAAAAGGTGACCAGTCCATTTGCTCCAGCCTCACCTTCCTGCTACCCCCCTGTGTCTCGAGAGCTCACGTGAGTGTTTGAGGTGTTAGGGAACAGGTATTGCTTTTGGTGCACGGAGATCTGTCAGGAATGCATGGTTGGGACCAAGAAAGAGTGACTTTTCTTTTCCTGTAGATTGCTTATGTCAGTTTATCAACTGAGAAGTTGCAAATGAGGTGGCTGAGCTGAATCCCTTTTTGTTGCAGAAAAGGGATTCAGCTCAGAAAGGGATTTCAGTTGCAGAAACAGGATTCTCGCCCTGTCCCTGGTCTCGTGGGCAGCAGCGAGCTGCTGGGCTGCCTCACTGCCTGGCTACACCCTCGTGAGGAGCTGAGACAGCCTGGGATTACTCAGTTTGTGGCTCCGCTGAGCCAGGCGTGGGGGTTTCCGAATTACCAGCCTTCCCCATTGTTCTCCTGAGGGCTCCTGACAGGCTTTCTGGAGATATCGGATCTTTGCCTGTGTTTCGTTTCCTGTTTGTTTTCCACTAACTGGATCCATGCCTTTAACTCCAGATGCTTCGGTAGAATAGTGTAAAAGCCCCAGTATGAAAAATCCTGTCTGTACTGGATAGTAAAAAATAGTAAAAAGGAGTATTCTGCATAGTCGATGGTTTTATGGTTCACAAATTACTTCCCTGCTATCCTGTCAGTGTGCTGCAGGCAGCAAGTTCACCTGTGATCTCTGGTATAAGAATGAAACTCATCAGCTGCCCCCCTTGTTAACATCTTCCTTTTGTCTTCCCTTCTTCTCTTCCTGTCACTGAAAAAGCAGGGTTTTGCTTTTTAGCTTTGAAGATTTCTGAAGACCTGGTGCACCTGGATGCTTCTCTCACTATTCTAGGGGTGGCTACCTCTTAATTTTTCTATAAGGGCTGTTTTATCTTCCGATTTCCCATGCTTATTATTTCTCTCTCCTTTTCTCCCGGTTCTCTGTTACTCTTAGCCTGTCCCCCAGGCTCACCACCTTGACTCTTCAGGGTTTAGAGACCTCTGTAATGAGCCTGATTGGATGAAAGTGGCCGTGACGTTTGCACTTTCCCCTTTGTTTTGCCCATAGTTGAGTGTGTCTCGTTAGATTAACATCTGATAGGTGCTGTTTGCTTGTGAAACATTAGCAATGCCTCTTGCAGAACAACTGATCTAACAGCTTGCTGCCCCTTAAAGGGACCATCCGAAGTCCTTTGTGCTCCGTTGATTGCTCATCAGATTGTCTTCAAAAGTTGCTTCAGTTAGGCGTGTAAGCAGTAAACCAGTTTATCTTCAGGACACCGTGTGCTAATTTTGTAATGTTACAGTGGATTTCAGGCTGACCGGTTAGGTTTAGAGTTCCCAAGAGCAAAGGGGTGGTTACTTGCTGGAAGGAGGGTCTTTCCACCTTTGGTTCTAACTCGAGTCCTGCCTTGAGATGGGAGCTTTGGTACCACAATCAGCGTGTTGAGTCCCAATGAATTTTACTTTACATCTGCTTTTGTGGGAACGGAAATTTAAATTAAAAAAGAGAACCAGAGAATGTTCTGCCTCACCTTGCTCTCTTGCTTGCTGTCCGTCTTTAAGTTCCCAGATCCAGGGCAGTCTGGTTGTACAGATTATTGACAGAGTGATGACAGAGCATCGCAGCAGAGAGGAAAAACGGGCAGCAGGGGCTGAGAATTATTTGCCTGAGTTGTACTGATGCTGTGACCGGAGTTAGAGATGAACTGCTAAGGCTCCCCTTTATCAGGGACACCTAACATCCAAAGTCCTGGCATCGCAGAACGGTTTGGGTTGGAAGGGACGGAAAAGATCATCCAGTTCCACCCCCCTGCTGTGAGCAGGGACACCTCCCCCTGGCATTGTGGCTCACTTTCAGAAAAGCATGTTCCAGTGCTGCGTATAGGAATGGGAGGTCAGTGCTAGAAGCTAGATAGCAGAGGAATGAGGACTTCAAGATCCTGGCAGAGTTTTGAGGGCTGAGAAAGCCAGGGCTAGTGTGGTGTAGTTACCCCCTTTCCCAGCACAGTTCAATGAACTCCATGTTATAGCACGCTGTAAGAAGCTACGAGCAGGGAGCAAGATCAGTTTCATAGCTTCAGCACAACTTGAAGCGATTCAGTTCATCTCTTCTGTGTGCTTAAACCAAATACGTGATGCTTGGGAATGTATGTGAGCTATCCAAAGAACTATTACTAGACAAAGGAGAGTTTTTTTAAGATGTGGGATTCAGTAGCGGGAGGCAGACGCTGCATCTGGTTAACACCTTAAAGCCGAAAGCATAGCTTAAAAAAAAACACGAAGAGTGTAGTTAGGAGAACCTGGTGTTTGTTCCAACTTCTGATGTGCTCAGGTGACTTGAGAGTACTTTGATTTGCGATGCAAGGCCCAAAGCCCAGACATCCAGGCTGGGTTATTACGTTATCATCGTACTGATCTCGTTTGGATGGCAGAAACAAATGTTACGTTGGCAACCATCCAACTGTATCCTAATATAGCTTGGTGGGAAAACGTGACCTTAGTGTTTATGAGAGATTTTGTGGCATTCGAGACCCGTGATCTCTACCATGTATGGATGTGGAGGATGCTGTTTCTTGAATAGCTTTACCTGTGGAGGAAACTTGATTTATTTCAGGAGAATTAGGTCTGTTTTCCAGAGGCCTTCCCTAAATCTGTGGCTTGTTTCTTTTCTCTTGTATTTGTTTGTTCTTAACTCTTCATGTTACAGATCTTCAGTTCTTTTCATTTTATTTTCCCAATAACCACAAAACCTTTTTTTAATGGAAGCTGTTTGTATACCATATGTTATGTTCGAATGTCTTTTGACTTGTTAGAAGTCTGCAGTGGCTTTCTGGTGACTCAGGAATTACACTGTAATACTTGCGAGATAATGTTTAATCATGTATTCTAATGCAGGAGATTTAGGTCACAGGATTAGTTTGTTAGCAAGCTTCTATCAAGAACATATTCATTGGAATGAACACTGCGTCCAGACAGATGTCGAGTTTCAATTACTAGATAAAATTGAAACTATTGCTTCATAACACTGCAGAAAACTAGACTATTTTTTATGCAGGAGCTGTAGATTTAGGTCAAAAGAAGAACGTCAGCATGTAGCAACGAACTTGCAGAAGTTCCCTTGTTCCTCCCCTACTTTCCCACTGTGTTCAGCTCAGAAGTGCCCACTGTCTGTGTGAAGGTGTTCAGGTAATATTCCTGTTTAAATAGTTTTCTTAGCTGGGAAGAACGCAAACTTTACAGGTGCAGTGTCTTCAGACACAGTGTTTCACGTATGACTTTGCTTTTGCAGGAATAGATAGCCGATACAACGAAGGTTGCAGGGAACTGGCAAACTATCTGCTTTTTGGCTTGTATAGTCAGAGTAACAATGACTTCGAGAGAACTGGTTTCCCTGAAGAAGTGCTTGATGGTAAGTAGTATACTCAGCATTTCTACCAATTCTTCCATCCCTTTGGAGAGAGGATGAGTCAGGAAAAGTGACATACCTCAGGAAAAAAGAAACAGCCAGAAAGTCTCAAATCATGTACATAGACCTGAAAAACTGTTCTAAAAACACTACTGAAGAACCCTTGTTCAAATTCTCCCCCGCCCCCTTCAGGACTTCCTCCAAATGTTCTAAACACGGAGAAATACACCCATTATCAGAAGTCCTAGTTCAGTCATGGTGTGTTTGTACATTTATTGTCAATTATTATCTGATCAAACCAGTGGAGTTCTTAAAGACCAAAGCTATTTTTGTCCGTTACTTTAACATATTCCCTTATTTTCATGCAACTTTGAATGTCCGTCCTACATGTTGTAAGGCTAGTTTTCAGTTGGAGCAACCTGATGTAATATCAGGCAAGAGCAGCTGTAGTTTACAGTTCTCTAAGTGCTCTGTGAGTCCTCATCACTGACACTCTTGGCTTGTCAAAGGACAGGCTGACGCAAGTTCTGTGCAAGACTTCAGAATAAACCCGCGGTTTTTCTGGACAGTAAAAAAGTACTGTTGTAGTTGGAGCAGCGTAGAGCTGCCAACTGTTCCATTAAAAAAAGAGTGGGGAATGATTGTTTATTCAAATAGTTAAATAATTTCTTTTAATGAGGCACGTTATAGGAAAAGTGTTTTCTGGTCAGTTCCTGTGCTCTTTTTGTGTTCGTATAATTCTATATATGGAGTCTTGATGCTAGAATAATACTTGTTCTGCTTGTTGCAGATATAATCATATTAATAAAACCTGATAGTGTCCATCTGTACTGTAACCCTGTGAATTATAATCATCTTTTGCCATATGTGGCATTTTGGAGGAACTTGCATTTTCACTGTCTAACTGAAAATGAGGTAAGTGGAAAATCAGTGCAGATAAGAACTGCATTTCTGTAATATCTTTCTGATGAACTCATATTCAAAGTGGACATTTGTTTTTTATGTTCCTTCTGGAATCTTTGTTTCATATTCAGTAGGGAGTGATCCCCATCTACATATGGGTATTAATTGCTTTGCCTAATGTGTGTGAGAAGAATGTTTTTAATACTTTGCAATTGCTGGAGCATTAAAACAAATTGCTTCCCTCCCCCACTAACTTATAATTGTTTTGATACGACTCAATGATCTTTTAGTGAAGAAAAACGTGGGTTGTAAAAAATACAGAATCTGAATCAAGTCAAATACTGAGATTCTGAATCCAAGCACTGAGATTTCCAGCGATTGTCTTGTTTGCTGTCAAAGCAGTGTTTTAATGCTTTGTATGCCAATAGTTTTAGAATATTAGAAAAAGTTGGCTTAGCAAGCCATTTAAAATGAATAAACTATTATGTATTTTTATTTTAACTTTCAACTATTCCTTTCAAGAGCTATTAATTTCAGTAAGGAAAAAAGCTGGGTTATGTCACTCACTTTGATCAGAATATGGTTACTGGATAAGAGTTTCATCTTGTACTTCAAAAGTCAAGGTATTCTTAGAAAAAGCTATCTTTATTGTAGTAAAGAGAAGGCAAGAGAAGTAAGAAATGAAAATAATTGTTTGCCATTCCAATTCTCTGTAATGAATAACATAAATGAGGATGCTGCTGGACAATTAGTTGCTTAGCTGCCAAGGAGCGTGCCACTTCGGCATGCAGTATTACAAAGCAGCGTGCTGTTGTCTCCATGTGCTACTCTGCAGGCAGTTCTGGTGTTTAGGTGCAGAATAAGAACCTTTTTATTCCAATTGAGGCTGGAAATTGTTTTTTTAAACCCATTAAGGCAAGCTTTTTTCCCCGTTAGGAAACTGTGTAGTTCCTTCTCCAAATTAGAGTGATACTGAAATCTGAGGGAAGTGGGGCGGGAGCTTTGATGTAAATGGGTGAAACTAGTGCAAGAAGAAATGGAGAGGGAAGGGAGAGAACCATTTTGTTCCCTTGAGCTTCCAGTGATGGGGGTTATGATTGATAGTGTTTTTGTGTGGCTGTTCTGTAGTGAGATTATATCACACAGTTACGAAATAATTTAGAAGGGACCTCCAGCCTCTTGCTTAAGGCAGGGTGAGCAGTGAGATCGGATCCGGTGACTTGAGGGTTTTTATGGCTGGGTGTTGAAAACCTCCAAGGACGATGACTGCAGAACTTCTTTTGGCTACATGACCCACCACTTGACTGTCCTAATGGTGAAAAATGGTGAAAAAGCATTTCCTTTTATCCAATCTGAAATTTTTTGTTTCACATCATGCCCTTTGTCATGCATCCTGCTGCTGCACACCACTGCGAAGAGCCTGGCTTTGCCATCTCAGTAACAATTTTGCAGGTGTTGAAAGGCAGGTATGGGGTGCAGCCACAGCATCTGAACAGTACCAGGACCTCAGCCTTTCCTCCCTTGTAGGACAAGTGCTCCAACCCCTTGGTCATCTCGGTGGCCCTCCAGTGAACTCAGTCCTCTTTGTCAGTGTCTTACTTGATTGTGAGTCCCAAACTGCATGCAGTATTCTAGATATGGTCCCCTGAGCGCTGCACAGAGGATAATTACGTTTTGTTTGGATGTAAACAGCTGAACTATAGGTTAAAACGTGCCATAGCAAAATCTAAAGCCTCATAAGGCTTTTCTGTTGCTAAAAACCACACGGAAAGGGCAAAGCAGCATGCCTGAAGGGGGTCAAACAGGCATTGTGGAATGAAGAATGGAGCAGTTTTTACCACACCTTTGCTAGCACAACTGTAATCTAAGCTACTGAATTTTAAGCTGTATCTGTTTATGGGGTTTTGTATGATTTGTTATGGTAAGTAGTTACCTTAATCACACGGTGCTGGCTTGAAATAATGGTGTAAGTAGAAAGGTAACCATACAGAAATGAATGGAAGAGTTTGAGACTTCTGATGCTGAAAATACAAGGTGCATTTCACTGCATCGCTCAGCTCATTCGCATAAAGCAGAGCTTCCAGTCACGTTTCCCTTGTGTAACATTGCCAATTTCCTAGATTACTTCTGAATTAAAATAGAATTAAAAAAAAAAAGTTGCTGTGTCAGCCTTTAGGTGCATCCTGTTTACAGGAGGATTGTCCATAGTGGCTTTTAAGCAGGCTTTTTTCTTTTTCTTTTTTTTTTTTTTAGTGGTAGAAATAACTTTTACTTGTTTTTCAAAAAGTGAAACAAAGTGCTTTGGAAATAAAGCAAGCAGTGCCATACCTGGCTCAGTAGCTCTTGATGAGGCTGGCAAAACCTGTTGCCTGTCCTCGCGTTCTTCCTTCCTGTTTGCCTTTAACAGGGGCATGGGCTTTTAAGTGAATATCCTAGTTAGTGGAGGAAAAAAAACACATTATTGAAGAATGCTCGTTTTCAAAGTGGCCAAGTAAGATAAAACAGTGAAATTTAATGCATATCGTATAAGCTTTCGAGGTGTCGTTACTGCACCAGTTACGAAAAGGGCTGTGTGTATATCTGCAGTTACGGATAGTGAACAAGCCTCTAGCATGCTGTCCAAACCCAAGTTCTCCTTCTGATGGCATTTTCAGTTGTGAGAAACTGGCAGCAGTTTAGTGCTTGGCTTTGAACTAAGGCTTTGATCTGGTTTCCTGGGATTCAAAACAGAGCGCATCATGGAGAAACTTGGTATGTTTCTTAAAATCAGGCTCGTCTCAAAATAACTTGTTCTTAAAAGAAATTTCTCGTGTGCTGCCTGACACTCACAAGAGCTGTACATAAAAAGTTCATAATCATGTAATTTACCTGTATGTTAAGTTCAGAGCAGTGTAAAACGAATAAAAAGAAGTCAACAAATCACTGCTGCATTCTGATGTGTGCTTGCAGCCCAGAAGCCAACCATATCAGTGGCTGCACCAAGAGCAGCCTGGCATCAGGGTGAGGGAGGGGATTGTCCCCCTTTGCTTTGCTCTCCTGAGACCCCACCTGGAGCCCTGAATTCAGTTTTGGGTTCCCCAGCACAAGAAGGACATGAAACTGTTAGAACAAGTCCAGAGGAGAGCCACAGAGATGATCAATGGGCTGGAGCACCTCTGCTATGAAGTCAGGCTGAAGGAGTTGGGGTTGTTCAGCCTGGAGAAGATAAGGCTCTGGGGGAGACCTCACAGCGGTCTACCAGTACCTAAAGGGGCTGCAGGAAAGCTGGGGAGGGACTCCTTGTCAGGGGGTGCAGCGAATAAGACAAGGGGTAATGGCTTTAAACTAAAAGAGGGTATATTTAGGTTAGATATAAGGAAGAAGTTCTTTCCTTTGAGGTTGGTGAGGCACTGTCACAGGTTTTCCAGAGAAGTCGTGGATGCCTCATCCCTGGACATGTTCAAGGGCAGGTTGGATGGGGCTCTGAGCCAGCTGGTCTAATAGGGCCGACCCTGCCCATGGCAGGGGGATCGGAACTAGATGACCTTTAAGGTCCCTTCCAACCCAAGCCATTCTATGATTCTGATCTTGCTCTAAAAAATAAGTGTCTCTTGAAACACCCAAAGGTGCTAAGCCTGCTCCAGAGTTGCTGCTACACTGTGTAAAAATGTTTTTTGTGTGATATACCTCTTCAATCTAATTTTCAACCTCCTCTGAGCCATAAGTATGGTATTTGCACTTTGTTCCTGCTCTAGTGCTAGAGGTATGGTATGGAGTGAAAAAAATGACTTCAGTCTGCTCCTCACGTGAAACAAGAAGATGGTGTTGGCTGCTTTTCCTCTGCTTTTCTCCTGTTTTTCCTCCATATACTCCTCCCTCAGATAGCAGTTAGTTGTCATTGCTTGTTTGTGACCTGAGGCATATCTGGTCAGTCTGCTGTCCGGGTTTAGTGTTGTTAACCTGGTAATACTTTTTTCCTCAATGGAAAGTTTTCTTTGTGGCACATCAGTTCGCATTTTCAAAATACTTTCCGTTGTTTAAAGTTTATCCAGAATCTAGCAGGTGATGTTGAAAGACTTGACTGAAAACTGGAAATAAAGTATGCATTTATGCTTTCGTATGACCTTACTGAAACCTTGCTTTAAAGGCTGATTTTTAAAAAAGTCTCTGTTGGCTTGAATGTATCCATGCTTTGTAATTTCCAAAACACAGATGCTAAAGAGGTTCTTTGGTCTCTGTAGGTAATAATATTTTAGGGAACTACGTGAAGTTATGTTTGCCGTAGATTTAAAGCTATATAGTACATGTTTTCTTTAGTATAAAACTAACAGTCGAATAATTTTAAATTATTTCTTTCAGTATGAAGATGAAGAAGCTGCAGAGGAGTTCAAAATTTCCAGCTTCGTAGACATGGTTCGAGATTGTAGTCGCATTGGTATTCCATACAGCTGCCAAGGTAGGTTAGTTTGTGTTATGCTTAGTGAAGTGTTCTACAGCATGCAAGCCATTCAGTTCAGGGAGTGAAGTTTTCCTTGCCTTTGGTAAGAAATAAGGATTAATATGTCATTAGTTTCCTTCTAGGCTTTTTTTTTTTTACTTAGAGGTTGGGTTTCTTTCTGAAAAACGTAAGCCCTCAGACCTCATCTGAAGAGTGAATGCTCACAGCGTGAGGAAAAGAAGTAATTTGCATTCAGAGGAGTGTGTTCTGCTGCCACAGAAGTTCTCTGTTCAGATGGGAGCTTCAGATAAATGCTCCTTTATGTAAGGAAACAATAAAGATTTCGTTATGCAAGTTTCCTTTTTTAGCACTGAAAAAACTGGACCGCACGGCTTCCTGTTATGATTTGTAGGCAGACATGCAGTCTGAGCAATGTAATCTTACATTGTTTAGTCAAGTGCACTTCCCAGCATCCCGAACAGCAAATATTGCAAAAGCAATGCAATACATGCTGCTTCACTTTGTAGCATGTTTTTTTCATCCATAGTAAGGTAGGTGAGAGACAAATTGTTTTATAATAAAAAAATAGGCTTTTTTGAACTGTTTAGGTTCAAACCAAACTACTTCAGTTAGCTTTGCTTTCTCAATAATAGCACTGCATTTCCATTCCATGTGTGTTTTCATAGTTAAAACAGCCGCGTCTGGAAACCGTTTTTCAGTTCAAGCTTCCCTTGAGGAAAAGGTGATGTGCTCTCACTGCCTGGAAAATCCTTAATGTGTCGGGGCAGGGGGAAGAGTGGAGTCCCTTTGTTAGGAAGTCCCTACAGAAGGTGTTTAGCTTAAGGATGATGATCGTGCTTCAATTTAGATGGCTTCCAGCTTCACTGATTAGTAGTGTTATACAAGGCTAAATAGTTTTTCCTCTCCACCAACCTAAAATTCTGATTAAAATGGGGACAATGATGCCTTTAACTTAGGGACAGATAGTTGGAGATTTTGGAGTAAGCAATGCTTCTTGTGTTTTAGCTTGACTTTTAATGGACACAGTTTTGCTAATGTCCTTGGAAAGAAATTTGCACAAAAAAAAGTAATATTTTCTTTTTCCCTGGGGAAAAAGGGTAGAAAATTTGGGGTGTAGAGAGCGTTTTTCAGAAGCTTTTCTTCACCAAAAACCACTTTTCAGTTACAGGCTTGACATTGTACAGGCAAATATGATAGTCGAGAGCCTTTGTTAGAATCTCAGAACAACTCTAGCATCTTAGAGGAAATTGGTAAACTGATGGTATTAGAGAATGTTTGAATTTTTTTCGCAGGTCATCTACAGATATTTGATATGTTCATTGTTGAAAAGTGGCCAATAGTGCAGGCTTTTGCACTGGAAGGAATTGGGGGTGACGGCTTCTTTACAATGAAATATGAAGTGAGTATTTGCTTTTCATCTTCTTTTTTGAAGCAGCAGTAAGTTCGTGGAATAATTTAACCCAGAAAGTACCTTATGAGATCATCTAGTCCTGCCTCACAACTCAAAGTAGGGTCAGTTTCTAAGTTGGATCAATTTTCTTGGGATTTTATCAGTCTGCATTTTGAGCATCCAGGGACAGAGACACTGTGGTCTCACTGAAAGGCTGCTAGGAGCTACCCAGTGCTCTGCCCTGGGTAAGTGATGACTGTTTGGTTCCACCCTGAGCCTCCTGCTGTGATTTACAACTTTGATGTTCAACAGCATCATCTACTACTAGCAGACAAAGCTTCTTCAGCTCTGCTAGTTGCGAGTAGTTCTTCAGGAGTAGTGTAATAGAAACTGGTTGGTAACAAATGCTGGATTTCCTAGGTCACTGGTTCTGACACAGGAAATGAATCTACTTTTCTCACCAGCATTGTATATTCTTGGGTCATCATAGCCTCTTGAATAGGGCAGTAGACAAGATTTTGGATCATGCTTCTAGTTTAAATAATGATTTGCTGTTCCACTCTGAGTAACTTGTGTCACTTGATTTGCTTATTAAATATACACTAACAGCATCTTCAGAGGAAAGCTTCATATTTAAGTACTTGTACGTAACATCTTTTATTTCCTTTTCTTGGACCTCTGCCAACGAAATGCAGATGTTCTATTTTTTTTGTCACTCCTCTGTTTTTTTACAGTCAGTGTTCTTTGTCTGATGATTGAAGCTGGGGGGGGAAACAAAGAATTAATAGTACCATTGTTAGTCTCATCACGTTATACTGTACATGCTTGCTCAAATGGCTTGTTAGTTCCTGTGTGCCTTTTCCACCAATATCTACCTTGATGCTTTTCCTTTGTTCTCTTGCTAGTAGCATAACCACCTTGTGTGAACCTGTCAGAATTGTTAAATGTCAAGTGCAGATAGGTGAGCGTCTTCGTGCGGGTCTGACTGGGGAGCAGTTGTCCTTCCTGATGTCAGAAACGAGTCAATAAAAATTTGACTGTGGGAACTCGCAGGGAGTTGTTTGGATCTTTAGTTACACTCACCCAATTTACTTTATGAATCTGCAGAAGCTTTGGGAAGATGTATATAGTGTGTGATGTTGGCTTTGGAAAGGCAGAGCCTTTCCAATTTGATTGTGAGAGTTGATACTGTCCTTATGGCCCTCTCGAAGCCTTAAAAGGAGCAAAGCGAATCCTCACTATCTGAAGAGCAAGCATGTTAACTCGCCTTTCAGCCACGTGCCAGCATGGCTTCTTCCTTCCTCCTTCGAACTGTAAGGGGACTTCAAGTGGGAAGTGGCATTCTTAACTTTTAACCTAACTGTTTGTGCATGGCTGTCTGCTAAGCAGCTGCTGTACGTCATAGACAAGGAGGAAAAAACAATCTATGGGAGGAAAGAGATTTTTGAAATTTAATAATTTTTGCACTATTAAAACGTGTTCTTGATCCATTTCTAGCTCCTCAAACTTAGCTTCCCCCTGCTGTGCATTCAATGCTGCTAAATCTAAAAATCTGAAATCCAGTGATAACGTGTTAATCCTTTATTCAGTGTTTTAAGGATACTTGTTTTCTTACTTGACAGAACTCTAGCAGCTAAGAAATGCTTCCTGTGTTTTGCAGTAGAATAAACATATAATTTATTCAAGGTGCTGTAATTCAGAAAATTTACTGTACCGATAATTGAATGGAAGTTAATGTCTGGGATATCATTATTGCCATATCTTATGATATATGTAATTGGAATAGCTATGTAAAGCAGTGGTTTAAGAAAATTACAGTCAGTGTTGCGTTTTGAGTTAAGGGAGTGTGGGGGAACGCAGTAAATATAGACATTATTCGCATACAAGTGTCCCTCTAGGAATGTATTTTGGAATAGTGTTTTTGTACACATCTTAAAGCTTGGAAGAAGGTAATGCTAATTGCGAAATTAAACTAGCTTTGCCTAAATTTCAATTTTGCATAGGGTGAGAATCGACTATTGTCTAGGACTAGTAACTTTAGAATCTACTTCTTGTCTGTTCCAGGAAACTGATCTTTCCCTTCCAGCTAATATTATTCTTCACTGTTAATTCAGTTTCCAAAAATATTTTGTGAAATTGTTTAAAAGGTGCAAGCAAAACTTTTCATGTACTTGAGGACATGAGCATCCAGAATATTGGCATCATTTCTGGTCAATTCTTTCGTAAACTGTAGTGGAAAAACATCTCTGATTTCAGAGTTGAGGAGGACTCTGGGCAGTATTCTGCAAGTCTGTTTCAGTGCAGCTTAAACCTGTATGTGTGGTGTTCATCCTGGCGTTTTTCACAGAAGTCCATTTAAAATATTTTGCAGCTAATGGATGTCAGCGTTGATTTGTGGAAAACATACAGCAAGATGGATCCAGTTTCCTTGGAGGACTTGGTATTTGAGGTAATGCAGGTGTAATTTTCTGATCCAGTGACTAGCTGTTAGTCTGGCTGCAGAGCTAAGTTGTTGTGTGCCTTTATTCTTATTTTTTGATTTTATTTTTAGTAGTGCTTACAGTCTACTGGATCCGCACAGTGATTGCAGGGTCTCTAAAACAGCTCATCTTGGATTCCTTAAAGTTCTTAAAACGCCTGAAGTTCCTACAAAAGATTCCCTAAATCTTGTGATATTATTCAGGTCACAGGACTATGTACAAAGTTGTATGTTTGTGTGCGTTAATCCTCCGTTTGTGGTGAGGGGGAAAAAATCCATCCATACAGCCATTCTTCAGGAAAAAAACGTTTTCACAGTTGCTTTGTAACTGTTTTAAGTGGGTAACAGTGACACACAGTGGCTACCCTGAAGCTTTGTGAAGTACAAACAATACAATGTTAGGTGATTCCTTATTTTAAAGAGTTGATCTGATCTCAGTGCTAGAAAAGGGAGACATATATGAGTATTAGCATATATAATTTGTCTTTGTGAGTTCTCAAAACTGAATTTCTGCCTTCTCTGATTTACCTGTTGTACTTGTTCAGGTAATCAAAATAAGACGTTATTTCTACCAGAACTGGTTACAGACCAACTTTTGCATTCGTGGCTGTACCTTCCGCAAATGTAGACTGAAGTTAATCAGTTAATAGGTTTTTTGCCAAGCTAGAAACTGAAGAATTAATGAACAACCACGTCTCCTGAATACCTGAGCTACATTTACAGAAGATATAGCCAGAAGACTGAAGTTAATGAATAGGCTTTTCAAACAACTCTGGTTTCATAGAAATTGGCTATTTTAAAAATGACTGACTTTCTCAGCAAGGATGAAATTGGGTGGCCTTAGAGTATTTGCAGTTGATAAATACTTTTTTTTTTAGTTAACAGCTTTGATTTTAACTCTACTTGAGATTTAAAAGAAAGTTCTGTACAATATTGACGTGTTCCGAATAAGCTGACAAAAATATTTTAGTTCTTAGTTTCTATGAAAAGCTTATTTGAGGCTGAAGTAATTCCGCAATAATACTACTCCCTGGATAGAAGCCTTAATTTTAAGCTTCTAATAAAGCCTTGACTTTTATTTTAGAAGGCTTGTAAGAGTTTATCAACATCCACTGTGTAAACTTTGTGCATTGTTACATTAATGAAGTGGTGAAGTCAAATACTGTAAAATATTTGTACCTCTTCTAAAATTATATTTCTGGTTTTGCTTGTTATAGACCTGGAATATTAGACTTTCTAAAATCAGGATGTCTCTTACCTTTCTTGTTAGTGTATGACAAATAATTGAGTTATCTTGAGCATTTTTAAAATTATATAGTTCTGTAAGGTTCCTGCTTTACCAGCACAATGCACTCTTTAATGGTTCTCTGAATTTTTTTATGTAATTTTCATCTGAATGCAGTTCTTATCTTGGAGTCATCTTCATTTTCATTCTTTTGTTTTAGTGAGGAGCTGCTGATGCTTCCTTTTCTGTATACCACTTTTTTCTTCCAGATGCAGATAAATAAATTTTCTTGTATTGTTGCCATTTGCTGATCATAAGTTTACCAAACTCCCTACCCTGTTCTTCATCTTCTGTCTGTAAGCTCACTTAAGGTCAGATAAAAATCTACTTCAGAACATCTAGAGATAAACATCTAAATCTATTAATTTATATATTTTGAAAGTCATATGGCTGACATGAGGTCTGAGTTATGGGCACTCAGAATAGTGTACTTCTTAAATCAAGGAAGATCTCTCTCTCCTGTCTCTTCATCCTCCCCCCCCACCCCCAAGAATCCCCAAAGTCCACACACAAAGAAGTGCCCCCAGACCCAACAGGAAGTCCTTAACTTTTAGAGAAGGCTTACTTTTTTGTTCTTACTGTTTACCGGTCAGGCTGTATTCTATACTGCATTACAAAAAGCAATTTCTTATAATGTAATTTGGGTTCATTCAGTAACATCTGTGATTTCTTCTTCAGTGTAACGCTTGCCGTAATAACTAATGTTGACTATTTTTTTCTTCTAGGATTTAATGACTTTTGAACATCAGTGGACCAACTTTTTTGCTAATTTTGATACTGAAATTCCCTTCATTCTGGAACTGTCAGAATCTCAGGCAGGGGAGGTATGCCTGCTTCAGTAATTCTTAGAAATGCCAGTGTCATCCATGCAGAAGTAATAATAAGCATTGAGCATTGTTGATTTTTTTCCTCTCTACCCCATGTCACCTCACCTGTTTGAGGAGTCAAAACCTACGGTTTGTTGATAAGTTGCCCACCCCTATGGTGTGATGGTGTAGGACTGCGTAATGTAATTCACAATTGAGTGTTTATTCGCTGATTCCTGAGCTTAGTTTTAGGTCTGGACAGCAGATCCCTATTTGCAGGTGGACCAAGCTTAATTTCAGTGGTAGCTCCTGTGTATGTGCGCTCACAAGTTGAGGTCACACATGTCAGATCTCAAACATAACTGGTGATGTACAGGATGGATAAAAATACTACAGTGTGTTTTCTTCTAGTGCTTTTTGGAAGTAGCTGTTTATTTTTAAGCATATGTGAGACTTAATGGTATTTGGGTTTGTTTATGGAGATTAGAAGTAGTTTTTGAGGATTGAGGATTTTTCTCTGAGAAGCGTAATTCAAGTTTGTTCTTAATGACAGTGACGGTAAATCACACGTTCCGTTCATTTGCTCATTAATCATGATTTTTTTTTCCCCACAGCCTTTCAGAAGTTATTTCAGTCATGGAATGATCTCAAGCCATATAACTGATAACAGGTATTACTCATTATTCCCTGTGAAATGGGGGTTTCTTTAGTATGTTGTGAGTTATTTCTATATCTCTGCCATAAGAACGCTTATAACGCTTCCTTTTGGGACCACCCCATTATATTACATCTTATCTTTGCATATTTAAAAAAAAAAACACACAGAAGCACCTTTGTGAGGGATACTCCAAATTTTCATGGATTTTAATTCTATAGGTATTACATACACAATGTCCATGTATTTGAAAGCATCCACATTGTGTTTTCTAATGTGATCAATTTCTTCATGGCCAGATATCAAAATATTGCACAGGATAGTTTTGTATGAAAATTTGGATCTTCTGTTTATGATAATCAAATCAATTAAAATATGAAGGTTGAAGGAGTCAGTATGCTTTTCTGAGTCACAAAGAACAAGAGCAATTTTTTTTATTTAAAGCAAGGCAGTTAAAAACCAAATCTTAGCCTACACAAGTTATGGAATCCAGGTCAGCTTTATTTTATTTCAGCCCAGAATCTGAACTGAGAGAGGAGGGCTGTTTGTCATATGTTGCAAAACCAAGCGTTCTGCTGTTTCGAGCTAAATAAAGGTTGCTTAGCTCCTCGGTGTCTCTGCAGATTCTTCTTTGTTTGGAATTAAAGGACACTGAACTCCAACTCCACTGTTTGTTTCCAGCATCCTGTGTTGTTTTGCGTTTAAATAATGAAAAGAAAAGCCTTGAACTTAGCAGTGGAGTCTTGGGCCTAAAGCCAGAGCTAAGGCCAAAATAGGTTTGTTGAATTCCAATATACTTATTTCAAGGTTTGCCATGATGGTAAACTTCAAACAATTCAGTTTTTCAAGGCAATTTTCTTTTCTGAGGGGGGGAAAAAAAAATCTAATAGCCAAGTTTAAAATGCAGTCTGCTACTTAATGTTTGAGAAACAGCCTTGAGGTATGCTATTGTATGTGAAAGAAAATTATAGTCTTGTTAATTCAAGTCCTTTTTTCTTTGGAACCTGGTCTTTTCAATAGGAAGCTTTCTGTGGCTTTGATCTGTGCAGCTGTAGCAATTTTTTGTCCTGCTTTTCTAGTAAGAAATTGAATAGTTGGTCTATCATACTTGAAAACCTTTTTCATTTGTTGTTATTCAAGTTTTCTTGCAGTGTTTTGGTGGTGATAGCTTCTTTTTTTCCGTAGTCCCAGCCGGCAGCCTTTTGTTCTGTTTGGTAGCCACTCAACTAGAGAAAACTTGAACTCCGGTAACTTCAATTTTCCGTCGGAAGGACATCTCGTTCGAAACACTGGCCTTGGTGGAAGCACTGCTAAACATATGGTGAGGTTTTAAAGTAATTATCCAGCACTTCTAAGCAGCGTATATTTTTGTTTTCTTTGTATATTTTTTGTGCCCTTAAAACACGTTTCCCATTAGTTAAATACCCACTTCCTAATGTATAAAAACATACGTTACCTTAACAATCAATCAGTTTAAAGAGCAAATTTTTCTTCTCTTTCCAAGTGAAAATATACTGGTTATTTAATCATAGGCTGCTGAAAGCTGCCCTTTAAAGACTGCTTGTTTTTTTTAACACTTGAGGTGCTGCAAATGTTTGGGTGGGGGAGAGGAAATGCCACTTGGGACACTTATCCTAGCCATAAAGAGAAAAGCTTTGTAATGGTAGCTTATGATCTGACACACAGGTTTTGGTTGAATCAGAGTTGGTAAGCTGCTTCTTTAAAAGAAACAGTAAGACACTTCTCTCTTTTTAAATAATGGCTTTGTAGGTAGACCCAGGATCCATACGTGCATCCAAATTTCAGTGTCTGCTTCAGCAACCGAACAGTTGCTTGAAAATTTTGACCTTTGAAAGTCTTTCTGGTGTTCTTTGTTCTGGTGAACTTTGAAAATCTCTGTGGTGTTCAACGAATGTTACGATCAAGTTGTAAGATTAACTTGTTTCCGTTTTCAAGTAAAAGCTTAGTTTTAAAACATATCATGAGGTCGATGGCTTGTTGCACTGCTGCGCAGGGGACGTAACTGGGGAAGCGACCCCAGGGAACTCAGATCCTCTGCCTGGCTGGGCTGGGTGCATCAAGAAGGTAACTCGCAGCGGAGGAGGAGAGGTAGCGTGCAGCTTGTGTTGTGTAGTGCTCCCTGCTGGCCGATCTCCATGGGCCCTGGGAGTGTCTGTCAGTCGTGCGAGTCCCAGGTCTGTGCTGTTGAGGAGATGGATGTGACTGAGTACAGGTCATCGTGGAGTGAACGTATGATTGAGGGACTGATTTTATGATCTTGTCGTTGACATTTCATGCGTAGCTGCCTGATGGATGGATGGATACGGGTACTCTTGACGCATTACATGAGTCGGAGGCTTGAGAAAGGATTGTATTGGCATTCCAGTGAAATCTCATTCACCGTTTGCTGTCCTAACCTTATTTCTGTGAAGACATCTCCGATTTTATTTTTTCTTCCCATGTTAACATTCCAGTTGAGTTTGTGTGATATCTTTGAGAATGCAAGTACAGTTTTTTTTCTGATGCAGTACCTGCTCCATCTGTTGTCTTCAATTCTGACATTGTTCTTAAAAAGGTGGTTGGTTTATTTACAGGTACAGGTGATACTGTTTTAATAGGGTATCGTGAAAACAGTAAATAAGGCCAAGTGCGAGCATAGTTATTGGAACGTGACCCACTTCCTTTTTCATGAGAAGAGCAGTTGGCATAGGAAGTTGAAAATGCATTCTTAACACTTATGGAAGTCAGAGCTCATCTCCTTTCCAAAGCCTTTGAACCGTTCAGGTCAAGTCAAAAATGAAATATACCTTTGAAAACGTAAGTTCTTTTTTAAATCAGCCAAGTCTGTGTTATACACCTTGTGTAGTATGTCAATTGTTAGAATACTTAAGGGGAACTTAGTTTATTGTTAAATATTGCGCTGATTTTTTTTACTAAGATCTTTCTGTATCTCATTAATACTGACCACTAGGTAGTGCAGTGTGTATCTCCAAAGGGACCTCTGGCTTGTTCCAGGACCTATTTTTTTGGAACCACTCACGTTCCTTTCCTGGGTAAGTATATTAAGCATGACAAGCAGTAATGTAAGGGAATTCTTCTCTTTAATCACTGCAAGTCTTAAATAATCAAAAGATGGCTTTGATTCCTTTATGAGCATTAGGCTGCACGGTGTTCTTTGGTGGTAGATTCTGCGTAATTCTGCAGTGGGTGCATGACATCTTAGCAGAACATTGTTCTGCTGTACATCTTACAGTACTGTGCAATACTGTACACTACTGTGTTGTGGTTTTTGTTGTTTTGGGTGGCTTTTGTGACTGTATCTTTGTTTTATATTTGTTTTTTGGGGGGTGGGGGTAAACAAGCCAAAGTTTTTTTAAAAGGATAGAGAGAAGTCTTTGACTCATCCTCAACCATCTTGCTTGGGTCGTATACAAAGTATTTTAACGGTTATCTTCCCTATTAAAAATAAACCAAAGGAAAGCTTTAAGAATAAGTTTCTCAAATAACCATTCTAAATGGCTTGGGGTCTATGGCTTGGTCTGTGGATAAAGTCAGTCTCCTTAGGGTTACCATACATTTTCAAACTGTACCCAGCTCAAATGGTGTCAGAAGAGAAAGTGGTCAGAGGCATGCAAGACAGAAGGAATTGTAGCATGTGTCTACTGTAGTTATGCTTTTTCCTGGGTATCCAGTAATAGCAGCTTTGGGAGACAGGACAGTGTGTGAGGGATCTTTGTTCTGACTCAGAGAAGCTGCGTTTATGGGATACAGGTATTAATTTTGGCAATTGCGTACTGGCTGTAGTGATATGAGTTGATCTGTGCTTTGCTCTTTTATAAAACTTATAAACAAGGTGAAGTTACATAAAATATTGGGTAAATATTGTCTAAGATATGCAGCAGAACTGTTATGCCAGATAAGTTCTGTGTAAACACTTCCAGAAGTGTTTAAAAGGAAACCTGTTTTTTTCTTTACAGGAAATGACAGTGAGATGCACAAGAAACCTGAACAAGTGTAAGTTGTCAACTTAGGGTCATAGAGTGGTTTGGGTTGGAAGGGACCTCAGAGCTCTCCCAGCCCCATCCAGCCTGGCCTTGGGCACTGCCAGGGATGGGCAGCCACAGTCCGCAGAAATAGTTCATAAGCAATATTCAGTCCAAATCCAGCTATATTTAGGAAGTAGAGTTGCAGTCCAGAATACAGAATGGCTGGAGTGCATAAACTGGCTGTGTGACTTCAGGTATCCCTGGGGTAAACTTTGATTTTTTTAACAATTTTTTTTTAACAAATACTATTTGCTGTCTTGCATTGTTAACATTAAAATTTTAAAATGGCTAGACAAGTAAGAGGACTATAACATCTCAGTTAAATCACAGCCCATCGCGAGATGATTTCTTGTAAATATATATGGGAATTTGAGTGAAAACAGGAACTGTTATAGAGTTAGGAAGAATTATACACACTTATGATGAGCATGTACTGAAAACCTAAATGAAAGGCATGTATTAGTACATGCAATTATATGGATTAAACCTCACCAAATAAATAAGAAGGCTAATTTTTAAACTACTTACTGCTTGCAGGAATGAAGTTAGAACAAAGCCTCTGTAGAGCTTGTTTGAATTGGCTGGTGTCTGTCCAGGCAACTGTTGGTGCATTTTGAGATTCCTCCATATTGGGCCATGCTTGGGAGCTTCAGATGCTTTTTTCCGTCATTCGGGAATGCTTTGCATAGGCTTAAATGCTGTATTTTTGTCTGTCTTTCCCCCTGCATCCATCCCTCAAAATTCAGCTGTTGCAGAAGAGTTAAAGTTTGGGGAAGAAGGAACGTTGGTCTATTTATCTTTCCGTTCCAGTTTAGTTGCAGGACAAGATGTCTTAGTTGGGCACAGGTTTTTTGTTTTCAATAGTTCTGGAGCTGTGAATGTGTCAGGAGCTGTAAATCACTTCTGGCTTCTCATCATCTTTGTTTAGTTCGGTAGTAGTCTTTCACTTCCCATTTATGAAGAGAATGGGACTAAGCTATGATGTAGATGTGATGACGGCTAGAGATGTACTGCTGTACAGATGTAGAGGTGGTGACTGCTTTGTTCTGGGTTTTTTTGATTGACATTCTCTAGTACAAGACTGTCTCAAAGTTGGTTCTAGCCTGGTTTTCTTTTTTTCAGAACATGGGGCTACCATTCTATTTTTGTGTGAATATTTAGGGGGTGATTCTTAATACAGCTCCAATGAAAGTCAACAATAAAACGTCTGTTTTCCTTTACTGGTGAGAACAGGGCTACATTTCTGTCAAGAGATTTTTGTCAAGATATTCTGTAGTTTGAGCAATAGCAATTTATTTTTTTTAAACTATGATGTTAAGCATAAAGCTACATCTACACACACTTGAACAAGAACCCCTTCTATACGAGGGAGTTAGTTCTGTGTTAACTGCTCCTTTTAAACAGTGGAGGAAACCAAACTCTATCTGTCTAGTAAATGTTGTGTTTGTGTTTCTCTTCAGTATGCTGTTGTCGCAAATATATACTGCTGTTGTAGAGGCTGTGCTTGCTGGCATTGAGTGCTATGCTAAAACTTCCACTGAATCCAAGGTAAATAAAGCACTGATTCTGTACATTCTCACTGTTGATTTGCTGCCACATAAAGTTATATGTAAACACCATTTACCTCACATGCCCACCCCCAAAAAACACCTTTCACAAAACGTTTCAGGCAACTGCATAACATTAACAAGGTTAATACTGTTGGCTTCCAACCAGTATCTCTGAATTCTGTTTTTAAAAAAAAATGAAATTTCAGAGTATATCTATTCTTATCCTTTTACAGTTGTTCTTCATCTTTCACGAATTTTCCTTACCTTACAGTAAGGAATGCTAGAAAAAATCTTTCTTTATGAAAGACAAATTTTAGCCGGGTACGTCGGTGTATATTGTTTGGTGTATGGTGTCTGTGTGTTTTATGGGTGCTGTTACAGTTGCTGGGATTTTGAAGTATGGGAAAAGATGTTTCATTCTTGATTTCCTTCCTTCAGGCAAAGGAGGGAGCAGAGCAGATGTTTATGTCTATGTTAGATACCCTACATTTAGCACAACTTAAAACGGCGTTAAGGTAACTACTTTCAAATAAATATTGATTTATTGTGTCTTTTTGGGAAAAAATGCACAAAATGTTAACTTCAAAGTTAACTTGCATGATTGTCAAATTCCAAGACTTCATAATGTGTTCAAAAAGCTCTTACAATCACGATAATTTCATTTTTCCTGTTTATATAATCACTTCAACAGTTGTTTTGTTTTAAATGTGTTATTGCTGCTTTTTAAAAATGTGTAATAGAAGTATATAACATGTTTTTCACCAGTACGTTTTCTTTTCTACAGCTCTAAAATTGCTTTTCAAATTCAGGCTGTGAACAATCATGGAAGGTTTGTATCACCTCCTATTATTAATTAGTGTTCTATTACATTAATGAATATATTGTCTTGGAGACTGAGAAAACATTTGATTATTTTGTACAAGATGCTCTAAATATTTTTATATTTGAGTCAGTTTAATGGATTCCTATTTGTAATCATGTGGAATCTTGAAAACATTGTAAAAAAAAAAAAAAAAAAAGGAAAAGGAAAACAACTGGGTAAACCATTTTTATTAACTCTGTTAATGAGTAGAAGCAGCACAAGCCCATTAAGAGTTTCCATTTAAAACAGTTTTTTTTAACTTGGTTGACATCACAAGCTTGTGCTTTTTTAATCCCCATGTTGTCTAATTGACTGAAATGGCCTACACAAATCAGAGATTGCTTTAAAACGAAATAGATTTTTGTCTATTAAAAAGTCAGTCAAAATGGTCTAATCTTTAAATATTTAATTATCATTATTGTTCCAGAATTACTCCGTTAGATAATGAGGATAGCCTGAGTCTGATTAAAACGGTAAGTAAGCTGTTCAATATTCTGATTATGTATTTTATTAGAAAGTAGAGCACGAGTGGCTGTTCTTATGGGGCATGCTGAGCATTTTGTCTATGTGACTAGAAACGTAACAGCAGTGATTATTTCAGACACTGAAACTGAGATAAGATTGAGTTTTAATGTGAAGTCAGTGGAATTTGTAGTAAAATGTTAAAATACAGTTAAGGTCTCAGGCTTTCCAATTCAATATAAAAGCATCGTGTTTTAGGAAGTTTAAAACACGCTGTTCGTTGTTTCACTTAAACATTTCAAATTCTGCTTTCTCTTCCTTTCCTGTCCAACTGTTTGATTGTTGTAGGCGTCTATGATGGTGTTTGACATTCCAGACTTGCTCACAGGAAGAGGATGCTTGGGATCTGTTGTCTTTTCAGAGTCCTTCCTAACATCACAGATACACGTAAAAGAAAAAGGTAACTATTTTGAGTTTTAGCCCCTCCATATCATTCTCTGAACTTTTTTGTGGTTGAATAGCAAATGGATTTCTGGTGGTTGTTATTACTATTGCCGTTATGTTTTTAAGCCTTTTTGTTAAATATTTACATGTTTTATAGCCTGTAGTGATCTACATGTTTTTGCCTGTAGTAAAGAGTATCTTAAGTGTCAAGACAGCTTCTCTAAGCTAACTGCAAGGACTTTGGGTTTTATGGCTGTCTTGTCATAAGATAGGGCTGAGGTGTCAAGAGTTCAAGTATACTAGCAGCCTACCCAAATGTTCTTTGGTCTTGGTGAATATTTTATATTGTAGCTCTCTTTCATCGCTTTATAACGCTAGTTTCATATGATATGCTTTAATTTCAGTTGCTTTTTGTTTGGAAGAGATGAAGTAAAACTAAAATGATATGACTTAGAAAGCTTGTTTTTAGAACAGGCTTTTATTTAAAATACAGAGTATTGAATAATATCTTTAAACAAGTGAATAGTTTTCAGATTGTTTACATGTGACAAGGAAGGGTATTTGTTAGGGCTGTCTGGAGAATATTTATGAATTCTTGTATGCAGACAGGCTGCGAGATTTTTAACCATGGGAGTTGGAACACTTTTGGTGAGGAAGAGAGCAAAGGAAGACGCTAATCACACATTCAACTGTGCTAGTATTATTTGTATTAAAACTTTGTAGTCCCTCCTCAAAACCAGAAGTTTTAGGCTACCATTTGGGGTAAGTTGCAGGCAAGAATTGGAAGAAAGGAAAATGGTTAGCTTAGGCCATACTGCAAGCCAGAAATAAGCAAGAAATAGCCATGAAGCTAGATGTGATAAGTAGGTGCAAGAGGCATACTGAGAACAAAATAAAAGCAGGGCTTCTTTGTTGTTTAGCAGTTCTGGGTACATTACAGCACAGGGAGACTAGAAGCTAGTCTGCTGGGAGAGCTTCACTTAAAAAATAATGAATCCTTAAAATAATGAGCAATCTTTTCATATTTCCTAGAGAAACTTCCAGTCATTAAAGTAACGTTAAATGGTCTGAAGTACATGGATGGTATTATACTTCTTTGCTTTCCATTTACTTCCCTGCAGATGGCAGTATTAATTCAGAAACCAGCCACATAATATTGACTGCAGCTATCCCAAGATACGCATCTTGGCTGGTTAGTACACAAAAATTTGTTCAATTTTATTCTATAAATGCAGATTCACAACTGGAAACTTGTTATAAATGTATGGATTTATGAAGAAAAAGTACAGAATCCAGTCATTAAAACAGAATTCTGTAATACTGTAATGTTTTAAAAATTTGGACAAGGAGTGTATAAATAAGAAGAAACAGGCTGATGGTTCCATTCATGAAAAGTTTTAATCATTTCCTTTTCACCACCACTTCAATTTTTAACTGTGTGAAGTCACATTTGGTTTTTATTGTTTTTATTTCTGGAAAGTACACACTATAACTGTTGAAAATTCTGTTTATTGTGGGGTCACTTCAGTGTCTGCCCCAACAAAGGTCTGTTTGCAGACCTCTAAGGTAGTAAACTGTGAGTTATAATTTCAATGAATGTTCAGAAGATGGACAACATTATGCCAGTTGGCAGTCCATACTTCTGAAGTACTTTAATAATAGTGTTTTTTTAAAAAAAAGTTACACTCCTTTGTGTCTAATACAATACCGTTTTAGTCTACAAAAACAATTTAATGGGGAGTATCTCCTTGAATATATTTCAAAGAATTATTTCAGTCCCATGGTAACACAGTATTGAAAAGCACAAAGCTGTCTTTGAAGCAGTCTGGTCAGGACTTTTAACTGTCTGTGGTCCATAAGGTTCTTGTTTGCCTTGAACCTTCTTTAAAGATTTCTCTTTGAATTAATTTGCTTTATCTACTAACAGTACAATGGGTAACATTTTTTCGGCTACAGGTTGAAGATAGTGATGTGAAACTGTCTGAAAAAGCACAGCTCATATTAAAGGTAAAATTAAACTTTTTAGTTAAATTATAAAGGTTATTTTTTTCAAGAACCAATATCCCCAAAATCTTAGCTGCTAGTAAAACTGGCTTTTAGCATTTTTTTCCTCTTCTATGAAAGTCTTTATCTGTTCTATCTTGTCTTTTTTAAACTTAGACCTAAAAAAAAGAAATGCATTGTATGTAAAAGTTTGAGGTTTTCTTTCATTCCAAGAACGGCAAAACCCAAGAGCAAAAAGTTCTAATAAGGCTTAGATTCCATGGAAGTCTCACTAAGCATTACCCTTGGAGCACATGAGTTCAAAAAAAAAAAACACCTCAATGCCACTTTACATGCAACTTTCTTTTAACTTAATTAGCATGCTAAATGTCTACAGGAAAACACTTTAAGCAGTATGAAAAAGAAAAGAATTTGGGATCTGGGAACGTCTGAAACCACATGAGTTTCACATTTGTGGCTTAATTTGCGGTTCCCAGGAATCTTCATTACAAATAGTTTCATTTTCCTGTAGTATACTTTGAGTTCAGTAGGCTGACAATCTAAAAACAAAAAGCTGTGCCTTGTGGTTGCGACAATAACTTGTAACTTAATAGCTGCTGGCAAAACCAACTGGGAGGCGGAGGGGGTGCTTCTAAAAATTGGTCTCCTGACATACGGTATATTTCACTAGTTCTTCTGTATCTGTGCAGTTTGAGCTCTTTTAAACAGCATCTGTCAGAACTTTTAAAATTCTTTATTCTTGTAGTAAAATCTTTTCTCATGAAAATGTTCCTGTCTAGATTGCAGTCTATGATGTGGTCTGTGATACTTCTGTTTTTTATCCTGTTTAGGAAGACAAATCTTTTCTGGGCACTTTACTTACTGGAGGTGATGGAGCATATATTTATTCTAGCAATCCACAGGCCATGCCTGCAGAAGGTGAGATGTGTTTTCAATTCTTTATATAGTTAGTCCAGCTTCTGTGTTTTTAAACATGAGATGCACAGTTTCTGGGATTCACAGATCTGTACCATCAGTTCAAGCTGTTTTCTTTGTACTTGCCCCTGCAAATCTCGTGCTAAACTCCGTGTTTTACTTCTTTGTCCCCAACCCCTCTGCTTGGAACTCCTAAGTGTAGAAGAAGAATTGCTATCAGAGCTATAGACTTGCTTTTGACACACATGCAGCTCCTGTCGCATGATTGAGAAAATTAGTCTTTGCGAGCCTGGGAGACAGTTAAAGTACAAAAGAATGCACAAACTGGGTTTTTCTCCCCTTAATGAGTGATGTGGTATGTGGGTTTGTTTTTTTCTGTACCTGTGTGAACATCAGGTTAGAAAGACTGGGCGTTAAAGTAGTGACATTATGCTGTGGGCTTCCAACATAGGAAGTGAAGGCCAACACGTAAGTACCTTTTGGGCAGCGTGATATGCTGCCTGTGTGTTGTGACTTGTTTCTAAATTTACTTATAGCCTTGCATTCTTTGCATCTACCAAAGCCTCTTCCTGGAGCTGACATGCTGTTCCGGTGTTTTTTTTCGTTGTCATTTTCACTCAGGAACTTAGTACAGATGCTCACTGTATAACAGAAAGATGCTCGTTCTTGGTATTTCTCAGATTTGGTGAAGTTACTGTTTCCTGACACAAAATGACAAGCAATGGTTTTGGATAGACCACTTGTCTTGGTGCATTTTAATTGAAGAACTTTAGTTATGTTACCGGGATATTCATGCGAAGAACACAACTTAGGACTGTTGGCAGGATTTTCCTTCACACTGAAACATTGCATTAATGTGCCTTGCTTTGCCTTGAAAAAACTCAGGAGAATAAGTTACTGAATTAAAACATTTCTTAAGGCATATTGCTTCTATATTCCTCTGTCCAGAGAAGGTACTGGTGTCACAGTATTGATGTACAGCAGGAGATGACTAGCTGATGTCCAAATGCTTAGTATAAGCTGTCAATCTTTAGGGGAAAATACTTTGTGTAACTACAAAAGAAAAAGCTAAGAGTATTGGAGACAAATAATGATGTTCATAGCAATAAAACAGCAAGTTTCTCATACTGGAATTTTCTTTCACTCCAATTTAAAAGATCTTAAAGGAAAAGTTAACGCGGAACAACATGTTTAGCTATTTTGTTGTTTTGCAACACAGTGCTGTGGGTGCAGGCTCACTCGGTAAATAATCAGGGAGAAGAAGAGTGAATGGTTTTCTTAGCGTTGTGAAAATTGTCTGTCTCTGCCTCAGTGGAGCAGTGTGTTTTTTCCCTTTTTTGGTAGATTTGCTAAGTTAAACGTTTCCATAACTCTTGGGATGGAGAGTTATAAGTAGGTGGTATAAGGGCCATGATGTAACACTTCAACGAGTGAGATATTTTCTCAGGTGTCAAGTGAAAATGAACTTGATCTCGTTCCCTTTCATGTGTGCTGCAAGATGGTTTGCTGTGCTCCAATTTGGGCTCTGCTGGGGCTGCAGCCATCTAGTCTGGCAAGGCGAGGTGAAAAAGATGCTGTCACACAGGCACTCCTTCTCTCTGTCATTTGTCTTGCTGTAATAAGCTTTACATCCGTGACTAAAGTTCGTGGAATAAAATTGGGCTGTTAAACCTCTTCCTTAGTATGCTAACACGTCTAATGTTTTCTGGAATTTTGTGGGGTGAACTTTACCAAGTCAATCGCTCGTACCAATTAAATTGCCTCTCTTGTGATTTTTTTCGTGACTTGTGAAAAATATACAAATGGTATATCGAGTTGTTCTTGATATAATTTACTGACTTAATGTTAAAGGGGGCAATATTGGTTTAGATTGACCACTATTCTTTTTGGCTTTCTTTCCTTTTAGAGAAGAATTAATGTATCTAATCTTCCTGCTTTTTTCCCCATTTCTCAGGATTTGTCAATGGGATGTTCTGTGAAATTTGGCAGAAATGTATTCCTAATGTTGTGTTTGGCCATTTTTTGTCCTCGGCCAACAGAATACCACCTGTGTTGTGCATTTTGAATTTTGTGAGCCCTTTGTCAGCAATGAAATTCTTGTCTACATAGACTGTGAAACCTCCACATCTGTCTTATCTCTGTGAAACTTTCTAGTTATTTGGACAATGTGGTGGATTTGTTGACGCCTAGGTTCTCTCCATTTTACTTTGAATATGGACCTCAAATTTGTGATTGCTCTGCTTACAACAGTAGTGTCTGTGTGTTACAAGAGTAGTTGTCTTTGCAGCAGGGTTTTAGAAAGTTCACTCTAAAACTGTTGCATTTGTAGCTAACAGCATTTTTTTTGGTAACTGTTGAAATCACTTACTTACTCTGATTTCTTACCAAGCTTCTTTTCAGTATTAGAACTTGAACTGTTTTGAAGATCTTACTGAGTTGCCGTTTCAAGAGGAAAACGTCTTAGTTCTTTGCCTTCCTTTTTTATTGTTTCTTCAAAGCATTATTTGATTGAGCTGGATGTACAATCAAGTTTAGCTGTATCTTGTAGGTGTTCTGCTGCTGAGCTTTGCTTTTTCTTAGAGCTCGGCTCTGAGTAAAGCTGCTTTGTTTTACCTTTCCCTATCCTTTTTGCTGTCTCACATGCTTGCCTGTATGGGATGTGATCCTGCTTTTAATGCTTGGTCTAGCACTGGTAGCATAGGTCCAGCTGGCAGCCCCTACTTAGTCTTCCGTTTATGGCTTTCTTAGGACTGTCAGAAATTAGCTTTTTGCTAATGTCACTTCGTAAAGCTTTGGAATATTCTTTCTGTTATACCACTGAGCCTTGCTGCTTCTCATTTTTCCAGCTGCTTTCCCTGGTCATCAGATTTGCTAAGAGCCAAAGTGTCAAGAAAAAAGGAGATAAAATGAACTCTGTGTCTCTCTCAGCCGTAAGCCAGTAGCTTCCAGGGAAATTGCTAGCCCAGAAACAGTTGTCTCTGAGGATCTCAGAGTGGCTGAGGTGGGCCCAGGGACCCCAGATCCCTCTGGTCCAACCTCTGCCTCAGCAGCACCCCCCGAGCAGGGTGCCCAGCCCCATGCCCAGGAGGCTCCTGAAGAAAATAGCAAGTTGTCAGAAGTGGGATTCGAACCCACGCCTCCAGGGGAGACTGCGACCTGAACGCAGCGCCTTAGACCACTCGGCCATCCTGACTGTGCTGCTGTGCAAGGGAAGCAGTGAGCAAGGATTTATGGCAGCGCATACGGGGGATCTGTGTAAACAGGTGGTTCTGGGCGTGTGCAAGGACAGGCAAGTCTGCTGGTAAAAGTTTTTTCTGTTTTCAACTCTATCTTGATGAGAGAGTAAAGGCAAACTGTTGTCTGAGATTTTTTTTTGCTGTCTGCGTGGTTTGTGCTAATATGTTGGCTCTTCGCTGGAAGTCTGACCACCTTCCCCCCCTTTCCCCCAACCCTAAAAAATGAACCACAGTATTTATGGTAAGTGGGCTTCAGGGGTAAGATTAAAGCAAATGTAATCATAGTCACGATTCCTGCCCTTGATAGTGGATAGTGAGATCCAGTGAAGAGCAGATAACTGCGCTCTAAATGCTGGCTAGAAGCTATTGCAGATCTTCACTCAAATGTGTTCTATGTTAAGTATGACAAAATTGTGCAAGAGCATAGATTCTTCCTGAGAAAGAGGCATTCATCTGTCATATGATGTTGAAATATTGGTACGCACCTCAGCTACCTTTTTCTTTCACATTTTAGGCAAACTGTACTTCTTCTCAGATGGTATTCTCTTTTCTGACCCCCACCATGGCAGCATTTCCATTTCAAAGGACCATATGAATTCCCTTTGTCTCTATGATGGGGTGAGTGTTCTGTTTGTTCCTACTATCGCAAACTTTTTATCAAATTTTCAGAATTACTTGTATGTTAATAATGCAAAGTGTTTAATTTCAGTTGAATTTTTATAAGCCTGTGTAAAACTAATAACTGATGCAAATATCTACCGTTTTTGTGTTGGGTAGCCAAACCAATTATTGATTAGCTAAACTCCAAGGACAGAATTTTATATTAGTGTTCTTAATAGTCTGTAAAATTGCTTTTTATTAGAAGAACTGCAGAACATAGCTTTCATAAAATGTCTAGTGGTCTTAAGTGATGGGTAGAGAAAAGTTCGAGGCATTGTGAAGTCCTACAGCGTATTAGATAGCAAAATGCTGCGTTCTATTCAAAATATATTTAACCTTCAACCAAACGTTCGTGGCAGTGTACCTCTTATCTCTGGGGAGGTCACGAGCAGTGTCTGTCTCCTGTCGTAGAGCACTGTGTAGCTGACAGGGTGAAGGGAGTGACTGGTTCACCTTTTCCAGGCTGAGAGATGAGATGGAGAGGCATGCTGCTTGTAACTATACATATTCCAAGTAATTTCAGTAAAAGCCAGTGTTAGGAATCACAAAAGTATATGACTGATCAGCTTAGTATCTCTTCACTCAGCTTTGTGAAGTTGCCATGCTAATAGTTCGGTGTTTTAGCTCAGTGGGAATTGAGCCAGGATGATGATGGCAACTCAGCTTTTTTCTTTTTTTTCCTCTTCAAGGCAGGCACACTGGGTTAGCTATCACTTTTTCAGGATGGAAAAGACATTATTTTGGTTATTGTTTCCTAAGCGCGCACACAAAAAAAATTATTTCCTTTAGTTTCTATTTTGTTCAGGTACAGCATTACACATTTGCTTAGTGACCTCCAGAAAGCATTGTGTAGCTGTAATTTCATCGTATAATGGAGGAAAACAGTAAAATACAATAAAAGTGCTATTCAATTGAGATGAGTGAAGAGAATCTTACCTTAGCTGCCTTTTCTTGTATATCATATTAATTGCCCAGTGGTAGTTTAAGAAGCTATTTTAACGCTGACCTTCCTTCTATTGTTTGACTCAAGACACTCACTTTCGTAAAACTAGCTATTTATGGGACCTGGCTATCATTCTTGAACCGACGCCAGATTTTTGTGTAAAGCTAAACCTTGACAGAGTATTTTATTGTTTAACTGACTAGGCATAATACAAGGGTGGAGAGTTTAAACGTTAAGTGACAGGAGAAGAAGGCTAATTGTTATGCTTTTGCTGAAAGTTATTGCAGCAACAATATTGATGGAAAGTAAATGATAATGCTAGGATTAAAATAAAAAATACAGAGACTTTAAGCGATGCAGAGTACGGTTTCTTAGCAGCTGTCTCATGATGCCTGCTCGATGCTCCTCTTTTTGACTTGAAAATGTATTTCTGCTTCCAACACATGCTGCAAATTTCTCTATTCCGAGAATCCAGGTGCCTAGCTGCCACTTAAACTCCTGAAGTCCTCGGAGCTCACAGGCATCCAGTGCATAGAGGGTAGGGTAGATTGCTTTAGACATTCATGGCACAGTTTTGTGAGCAATAACCATCCCATCGCAATCTTGGTACAACCAAACATACATCGCCGGGATGTAAGGCAGTACTGGTCTGCATTCCAGCCTAGCACCAGCCATCCTAGGAAGTTAAAAATAAATAAATCCAACAGACTACATTGTCGCCCAGTCTCTAAATTCCCAGGTTTATTTCTTTCTCTTTTGTAGCCGAAATTTTACCTAAGCATCTTTATTGTATAAAGATTAGATGCTGTATGCTTGGTTTTAGAGTGTTATTTAAGACAGGGATTGAAGCTTGTAAGTACCTGAATCCAATATTCATTTTGGTCATTTATTATCAACTGAACAAATATTAAGTAATACTTAGATTTCATAACAGAATTAACATCTTGTAAAACTTGGAAATTAATTCTTTTAACCGTACGTCTGTGGGGAATATTGATGTATATTTTCAGCCTTTTTCAGTTTGTGGCATGCTAAACATTTTCCAGGAGGAGGAACATGTTCTGTTGTGCTTTTTCATATGCAGATTGCAGTATGTATGAGTTTTCATACTTCAGTCTTCATTAAGTCTTCCAGTTATCCCACAGGACCTGGGGTCTGTGGGCCATGAGCTAAAAGTCATCTCCTCTTAGGAGAAGTTGTTCTCTCAAAACATTTTTGTTCTTCAGTAACCTCAGTGACTTGAAGATTACTTTCATAATTAATCCCTGAGTCAGCGAAGGGTGGAGGTTCCATTTGCAAATGTTTCTTAATTGATACCGATTCTTATGTAAATGTTCCCCATTTGGAGCTTTCCTCTAAAATCAGGAAGTAGGGTTCTTTCTCTATGTCCAAGATGGATGTTACTCAAATTCTGATTTGTACACCGAGTAACGGAACCCCTATTTTCCAGGGATGTTTCACACTGTTGGGTTGTGCTCTGTGTCCAGTATTTTGGTGTGAAGAGAGTTGCAGGTTGAAACTTGAGCATGAAACACTCGATCATCCTGCCAAGTTGTACATTAATGCCTATCTCGAAATCCAGAAAGTCCAGGGCCACTCTTGTTTTCTTAGAAGGAAAAATTAGATAATCTCTGTTCAATGCTTCTGAGAGAGACTGGTTTTGAAGCCTTCAGCTTTCTGTTGGTGAAGAAGCAACAGGTTCAGTGGAGTTCGTGTTCCTTGTAGAATCTGAGAGAAACGGGACGCTTCAACATGGGAGCAGCCCACATCTTCAGTTCTGGGCCTGACAGATGTACCTGCTGGCAGTGGGGCTTCTTTCAGGTCAGAACCTGAAGAGAGTGGTATGAAAGTTTGCAGTAGTACCATACCATCCTTCTAATGTTTTTACTGATAGATTCAATTTGTTCTTCTAAGGAACTTGTGTCAGGAGATGTACAGGTATAGATAAAGGTGGCTCTGTTATGCATTAGCAGTTAGTAGAGGAAAGGCCTAAAGTTCTAGGTTTTGGTGGTGGAGGGAAAAGAAGGGGGTAAAGGAGTAGATATTAAAATACAAATGTTTTTTGTATGTCTTTTGGTTTTTGAGGATTCAAAGCATATATGGACAATCTCAGGGGTTTTCTTTGAAGTGTACAATATTGCTAATAGCTGCAAAGTAGAAACTGAGAAGTACGGCAGGTGATTATTCGCCGTACCAGCGATATGCAAGCTAATGAACCTTCAGATCTTTATGCATGCCAAGCCAAGTAGTATAGGTCAGAAAAGAACTGTTATAGTCATAATATATTAAGCCTTTTTTTTCCACTTTCAATAACTGTTATTTATAAATTGCCCTGTTTCTTCTTTTTCTAGGATTCAACCAGTATTGTTGCTGCTCTCTTTATAGACTTCAAAAGCTCCTTGCTTACTCATCTACCAATTGAATTCCATACCCGAGATAACTTTTTGATGATTGCACTTTTCCCCAAAACGAAGATTTATAAAGCTTTTTATTCACAGGTAAAGTAAATAAAGATAGCAATTTTTTAGCCCACCCCAAACACTTATTCTTTGTGTTTCAGATGAGAGGCAAGGGTAAATGTTAATGTCCGAGTAAACTAATTATATTTGTGTTTATAAAAAAAAAAAAAAGAGTATATTCCTTCTTATGTTAGATCAGCTTGTCATCTGATAAGTAGGTTCAGAAAAGTTTGAAGTATGAGATCTTTCTTACCTCATTCTTCACAAGCAAAACCTTTTCCTGTATCTCAGTGCACCAGCATGGTTTGGAAAGGAGAAGAAGCAATTAGTACTGAGGGAGCAACAGGTTAGAAGAACATTGAAAACCTCTATGAAGTTGTATGGTATTGATAGAAGATATGGAAGGAGGTTGCTGTGATTTTGAGGCTGCTTCATCTTTCATACAGAACCAAGATGTAGCAGTTAATGACTGTAGCAAGGACTGTTGCAACGAACTTCTTTCATTAGTGGCAGATTACAAGGGGCAGTAACTATACACTGCAACTTTGAAGGTTCAGATTGGATGTTAGGAGGGTACTTTTCAGCAAGAGGTTGGGTGGTTCAGCACTGGAGCAGGCCACCCAGAAACTTAGTCTCCACTTTTGAAGATTTTGAAAACTTGGCTGGATAAATCCATTGCACTGATCTGATCTGTGCTGCCAGCAGTAGTCCTGCTAGGAGCAGAAGATTGGTCTGGAGACCTCCAGAGGCTCTTTTCCATCCAGAAACTTGGGTTTTCTATGTGACCGATAGCAGTTCCGTGTAGTCCTTCCCAGGAGCACGATTGCTCCTGATCTTAGGAACTTGCATGTGTGAGAAACTTTGTGTGTATTTGTAGTGATTGTGTAGCTTATGTTTAATGGTCACCATGTGCTTTCGTTTTGTATTCTGAAGTCAGCGATTGCTCTAAAAGCTTGTTTTCTAGTAGTTGCATTTTAAATGTAGTACTGGTGTATAATTGGCTACAGCAATTGTATGCAGTGGCAGAGGTTCCATTGTGTTTTTTTGTGGTTAGACACATTTGGATCGTGATCCTTAGGGAAGTTTTGTTTAAGTCTTTAAGTATCCCATATGGCATTGTATTATTCTCCGAGTAGGTTGGCTTCATGCATTGTAATGCAGAGGCGCTTTTAATAAACAAAACTTTATAACAATAGCACTTTTGAGGAAATGAGCCTGGAGATTTTAGGACTTTGCAAGGGTTTTAGTATGTGATTGTAGCCCAGGACTGGAAAAGACCACCTAGCTCAGTGAGTACAGTCCCCACTGGTAGCATTAATGATTCCATAAAATTTCGCCTTTTATCTTAAGTGTTTAGAGTCCTCCCACTGTTCAACTATGTGAGTGGTTGTGAATATTTTGCTCTTGACCTAATAAAATAGGCTAGAAATTCTACTTTTATACCTGCTTTTATTTTGTTTTCCCAATGGAAATGCTTGAGCTGTTCAGAGATTTCAGACCTATTCTTTCTGGCTTATTTGGTCTGACAAAATAAAACCAGATCCTTTTTAGTCTATTATTATAAAATGTTCTCTTTTCCTCTGATCATTATAATAGTTCTTTTGTTTTTGTTTTTGGCTACAGATATTCAATATTGTGTGCAGTATTATATATGAGGGTATTTGGTTTTTGTATAGATGCAGTATTAGTTATCTTCAGAAAAAGTTCAGTTATCCTTCATTTGCCTTTGCTTTGCCCTGCTGCCTTGAATTAACAGTTCTTGGTGTGTGTTTTTTTTTTTTTTTGAGAAACACCTTCAGGTCCTTCCCTTCTGATACCCTCTGACTGTCCATCTGATTCCAGAAGTTTGAGTGTTCATTCTTACCTTCTTACCTTCTTCACATTTTTCTGTTTCTTCTGTTCTCATTTGTTAGACTTTTTCTGTAAAACATCATAGTGCTGTGCGACTGTCTCCCAACTTAGTTTCCCTACAATGCTGTCAATTCAGTTCTTGCCAAATCCCTTATGGATGGTGTTTTGGAGCATTCACTAAGCAGCTAAGTTGCAGTTTCTCAACTGGCTGGCACCATACCAGTTGCTTTGCTCATGTTCAAGCAGATGAACCGTGTCGTTTGTCTAGGAGCTACTATCACATGAATGAAGACTAGCCGTAAGACCAAGTGTTCCTTGCTGTGTAAGCCATGCCAGTCAAGTATTATATTTTGTTAGCGTCTAACTACAGGTATTTATTGTTTTCCTCCAAAATTTTATCTAAATCTCTGCATAACACTGAAGTTGCGTAGACTTAATAGTTGCTTTACAGACCTGTAGCTGCAAAGATTCACTGAAATACAGATAGAGGTTTTAGTCTTCTCCAGTCATATGACAGGATACCTCACTTAGCAGACTCACTAGAACTATAACTTAATTATTTCAAGCCTCCTTGAAATAGGAAATGGCAATTACCCATCCCTCCAGATCTGAGTGTATCAAATTCTTTGTAACTGCAATGTTGGTTGCAAGATTGTGAGCACACAGGAATAGAATCTGGTCTGAAGATCTTGCAAAGACAGGAAAGTGCCTTTCACATCTCCACTGTAATGGAAAGTTGACGTGACTTTGATTAGGTTTTGGGATATACGAAGAGCAGCTTTTTTCTTTTTTTCCTTGAAGTCGTACAAAAAGGACGCTTTCCAGTTTTGTCGATTTCCTGTTCAAGTTCTGGCTCGGTCTGACCTATGTTTTTGCTTTATCCCTAGCACTTTGACTTCTAAGTAATGTTTTTTCTGTTTATCAGTCCTTCTTTCCATCCCTTGTAGGCATTTGCCTTAGTTTTGAAGTGGTTATTTGTTTGGTTGCGTGGCTCATTCTACATGAGCAATGCTGTCTTTGTTAATATCAAAAGTTTATTTTATTTTAATGTTTTTTATCTCAGTACCCTTGTATTTAGGATGCCGATTTGTTGTTGGAAAGCAGTCTTGTCCCTCCTCGATTGTTGCGTCTTGCAGAAAATAATTGCGAAAAATGACAATGGCTGTTGCCTTGACTTACTAAAAGAAGGGAAATACTGAACACTTAAATACTGTGTGATTCATCTGAATCTGATTTCTAGGTTCAGAATGCCATTCATATTAATGTGACTTGGCTAGAGCAGTAGGATGTGAGCCAAATGTTGTTCCCCAGAGAAACGAATGCCTCCTTTTTCTCTTGCATAGAAAGAGAATTTTTCTTAAATTTCTAGAAATACGATTGCTGTAATCTTACCTAATGAAAACTACAACAATACTTAGAGGAGTTGTACAGCAGGAACTGAATTAATACACTGCTGTTGGACTATAAATACCTCCCATTTCTAGTAAAGAAATACTATGACTAAAAGACGCATGTGAAACCAGACTGTTTAGTAAAGTTATTTCTTCAAGTAGTTCCAATATAGCTGACGTTTTCAGATCAGATCTGTAGAGAATTCTTCCATATTTTGAATATTTTCAGCAAAACTAATATTGTGAAATATTATTTTAATGACTGGATAAGATAAATGTATTTTTAAGTGAATAAAAGTCATTCTTAAATTCAAAAAATAAAAAATTTCCAAAATAATGACACTTACAAGTAGGTCTGGTTTGTTACAGGTTTTCTCTTCATGGCAAAACCAGAGAAACTCAGGATTATGTTTAAGAGTTGTCCAAGAAGAATTTCTGTCAGTGGCACAGAAGAGACTGTAAGTTCATGCTGCTTAAGTGTAATTCCATGTTAACTGTGTGCTACCATCAGATTCAGTTTTTGATAACGTTTTAAAAAGGAATCTCTGCATTCTTAGTGCGACACTCACTTTTTTTGTGCTAGTTATGTAGACATCTGACTTAAAGAAGGAAAACTTCTAGGCTTTTTGTTTCAACTAACCAATTTTTTTTTGCTTCTTTTCAGACATTCCAGTGGTCAGAAGCTATTTAATTATTTGTCTTTTCCTTCTGGGGAAAGATGCAGTGAACTGAAAATATCTGCTGCCCTCCCAGAATTAGAGAGGTGAGAAATTATTTTTATTTCCAAGGGATTAGGGTTGACAGAATGGTACAAAAATATTTTGTTGTATGTAATCATCATCTAAAAACTGCTTATTAAATAAGTCTGTCTTCACACTAGGTATTTTTACTCTGAGATGAATTATTTCCTCACTAGGAAGCCTTTGTTTGACCTTTTAACAATTTTATTTTAGTAATTTCCCAGCTATTTATATGAATGAAGTCTTTTATTTACAAAAAAAAAAAAAACTTTTATTTTTTGAAAGGTTTGTGCAGCATTTTACTGTCAGCAGCGTCAGTCGCGAGCCGATAATGAGAGCACATCTTCCTATTTTATTGCAAGAGTCAGAAATCATTCCTGAGAGCAAAGCAGAAAGTGATAAGGTAAGAAAGCAGTGCAACAATACTTTCTATCCCTAGCACAGAGTGTTTACCAAATATTCTGGCTGTTACTGGTTCCATTGCAGGTAATTGAATACTGACATGCATCGTGGTGTGCGTTTAGCTATGCCTACTGCTCCAGTTCATACTGAATGTGTTTCAAGTCTGTTTCTTAGAATAAATTGCTCTGTCTTGTTTTCCTGTTTACGTTACTTAATTTTGTTTAAACAATGTTTTGGAAGTGCCAGTGACCCTTCAGTCTGGTGAAACAGGGACAGAAAACGAACAGTAGAGCTTCACAACTGAGCAGTTTTCTCTAATGTCCAGAGATTTTAGCCCTGAAGCAGTAGTTTGTTTTTATGAATTGCTGAATAATTTAACTGACTTGTTCTCTGCAACATAAGACCTTTAAATAGCATAGAGGTAGTACATGATATTTAACATTTGCTGATATTATCTGTAGAACACCCTGTTCTTTATAGGGGCAACAACAATCATCAAACTTAAGGGGTGCTTTAAATAGCATTTTCAGAGAAATAATTTCCTTGTAACTTTCCAGCATTTGAAAGCTGTTGTAAGCAAAAAAACCAAAGCAGCAGAAATACGGTCTTTCTCTTCAAATATTGCAATGTAGTAGCAGTCTTATTTCCTGGGGTCTCTTTCAGAGACCATACTGACACTTAAGTATTAATAAGTAAACCCTTAGTGTTCTTAAATCTGATTTTAAGGTTCATTTAAATGTCTTAAAAAAAAAATCTATAACGTTATACCAATTTCTATAAAACATGCAAACTGATTTTTTTTGAGTTACTTCTCTATCTGTATTATTATGCCTACTCATTGTCTGTTAGCATCCAAAAGTGATTTTGAGGATAGGATACAAATAACCTGCAGATGGCTATCTTCAGCTATACTTCAGTTAGAAAATGGAAGAGGTAATTTGTCCCTTTATATTAGGATGATACGCAGTGTGCGGGGTGGTTACCAATGTGACATAATCTTCCTTAATCAAGTTCAGCATAGCACAGAATTGTTTTTAGCCATGTTTCCAGAGGTCATATGCTTACCTCTGTATCATATTCCAGCATGTAATATAGAACTGTATGTGCTTTGGCTTCTCACTGTTTCTTTGCTCTGATCCCTCCTTCAACACCACAAAGAATGCACATAATGGCAACAGGGGTGCTTTATGCAGAAAAGCTGTTGGCATGTTGGAGCTGTTACTGTGCAGCCTCTTCCCAACCCTACTCAAAGCTGCCTGCACCTTTGCTTAAATCTGTAATAAATTTTGGATATAACACACTGGGCTCAGCATCAGAAACTTGGAACTGCTGTTTGTGTTCAACAGTTAAGACTGTCCAAAATAAGGCATCACTTCCTTGGAACCACTTTGCTCAAATACTGTTGTATGTCTTTGGATGTACCCTCTTCATCACAGGAAATGGAACCTGTTGGTCTGCTGCAGTGTTTTGTCTCATGTTAAGACTTACACTTCAGACTAGGTTCTAATGTAAAGGCTTTGATAATACTATCTGCTCTATTTGTTAATTATCCTTTAATTATATTTAAGGTATGACAAACAAGGTAATACATCATTTTATAAAGACGTAATAACTTAGTGATCGTGCAGATGTTTTTACAGTTGTCTTGTTCACTTTCTTGTTGTTTCTGTGGGTTAGTGTCACTTAATTTTCTGTTCGGACTTCAAGTTTTATGGAGGTAGAGAGCCTTATATATGGTGCTAGGACCTTTTTATGGTGCTAGCTTATTTCTTCTAGTCTTTTAAGTTGTCCCCTTCTGTTTCTTGTGTTTTAGGTTGTTATCACCATTATAACAGGTCTTCCAGGATGTCGCAGCAGCGATCTGTGTGCTTTTCTTGTAACTTTTAACAAGGAGCATGGAAGGTTCGTATAGTTCTGGTTTTACAGTCCAAAGCAGTGGTCTTACTTACAATCAAAGAACTACTGAACATGAACGAATTAAAAAAAAAAAAAATAATTTAAGTATCCTGGTTTCTGATTTGTAATCAGATGTATTATAAGGGTACATTCAGTAAATATTATGAGGTACTTTAAATAGTTCTACGTAGCACAGCGTAGGGTCAGTTTTCTATGGGGAGGCATTAAATGAGCACATTTCTATTATTTAAGGTATCTCAGTTAACTGTGTTATGCCAGACAGATTTGATTTTAGATACTAGACATTTAGAGAAGGAAAAAAAAAAAGATTTCTTCTTGATATTCCATATTAAGAATACCAGAGGTATCGTTACAGAGCTATGACAAGTGTGGAGCTACCACTGATGCTACAGATAGTTGAGAATAATCTTAGAAGGGCCAAATGAATCTTGTCTTAAGCATGGGAAAGGTCTTGTCGAAATCTGAAGGAAACAGTTGAACAGCTTCCATTTATTAACTTGTGTGGTAGCGAGTCTAAAATGCATTTTTCTTCTTGGGGAAAACACTATACTAATGGTCCTTACTACAACATTTTAAAATCTGATCTAGTTTATATTCTACACTTGCAGGAGATATATTCAGGACACGTGTTGCATGACAATAAGATAAATCCGCTGTAGGAATTTACCATACTGTGTGTTGATACAGCTCTTTGTTCTGGAAAATCAAAATTCTTATCCTTCTAAATCTTACAGCCAAACACCGTAGAGTTTAATCTTATTAAGGTTCTGGACTGTTCTGTTGTATTACTTTTAACTTGATGTCTTGGTGTTAGCAAGTTGATTTGGAATATCTTAGTGGCTCTCTTCAAGGCAAACGTAAGGTGGTTTTTGAATGAGATGTAGTATGTATTACAGAACATTACGTTTTCCCACAAATGTCATAATTACTTTTATTTTTGCAGTGAAATACTTTCATGCCCAGTCTTAAATTACATGAATCTAAGTTTTGTTTACTGCATCACCAACAAAGATCAAAATTGCTCGTATGATGTGCTGCTTTGAAGAAGCTGTTGAACATTGTTTTATTTAAAAAAAAAAAAAAAAAGGCAATGAAAAACCACAAACCCTTTTGGCAGTAGTCTGAGGAATGTGCTTATGCTGAAAGCCAAGTAAATTTCTCTCTCGCACGTGGTATGAGAAATGTGGAGTCTTGGGGCTTGTCATTGTTGGGTTTGGTCATTGGTTCAAAACAAGAAGTAAATAGAGTTTTATTACATAATATTTCTAACTTTTTCCTTGTTTTCTGTTGTAGATGGATAGTTTATCGGCAGACTATGGATAGTCCTGAATGTTTCAGTGCAGCACACTTTCAGCGTTATCTCTCCAGTGTCCTGGAGGCTCGGCAAAACCCCAGTGTCCGTCAGTCCACTTATGCTAGAAAGAACAAGCGGCTCTTAGTGGTCTTGCAAGGGTAAATGTTAGAACTTCGAACTGTCGGATAGAATAGGGGATTTTCTGTTCCCTTTATGTTTCCAAGGCATTTTTAAACCTCTTGTCACTCTGAAGCGGTCAAGTTTCTGTGCTAAAGTGTGATTCTTTGTTAATTCTATTTTATGTATGCACTAAACTTTCCTGCTACCTGTTAATTTTGTTGTTTGCTACTCTATTAAAAAAAAGTGTCCAAGGAATTTGGTCTGTCTCCTCCGTTTAGGAGGTTGCTTTTGAGAGGCCAAAATCACAATCAGTTTCCTTGCCCTTACTAGCTGTAACTTAGACTGCTGTCTATAGAATTTTATTGGAACATCTATTTCCCCTCTATACACACTTCCCCAGACATCACAGATAGAGAGGTAACTGTCCTTCAAAGTCTGGTTCATATTCATGAGTATCTTCTTCATTTTCATATTCTCCTATCTCCTGCAGACTTGCACTTCAGTGGTAAAGTAAGAGTCCTGGTTGTCTGTCTTTTAAAGCTATAGGTTTAGCTGGGGACAGTAGAGCAGAGACAGCGTGAGTTTATGTTGCTAGTTGCCCTCCAGAGCTGCAGGTGAATATTCCTGAATATGACCTTCTTTAGCATTCTTGTAGTAAATAGAGGGAAGGTTGCATGTTGTTGTCCCTGATGGTACACGAATGAATTATTGCCACTTTTTCGCAACAGACCTACTTTTAGCATCTAACAAAGCAATAAAATCTACACTAAATATACAACTCAATGCACAATAGTCTTGGTTAACTTCATTGGTCGCTTCCAACCCAAGCTGTCCTGTAATTCCGTGATGATTCATATTTTGCCTTTCATGTATAATCTTCTTTGAAAGGTTGGAAAAATACCGAATTTATTTAATGAAAGATGGGGGTGGAACACCTTCCTGTTTTTTTCAGAGGAAGATCTGTTGTGTTTAAGGTATTAGATGACTGAGGGCACTTTGACTTTTAATTTCTGTAGCTTCAGAATAGAATGGAAGTGTGATACGGTATGGCATAGACTGTAGCTATATCTCTGAAGTTCTTACAGCCCTTAAACTTCTGAAAGATCAGCAAATGCTAGGCAATTTATTAATAAATTTTTAGTTTTCAGAAGTAAATGGCCCATTCAGTTTGCAATGTTTTTTCTCCAAACAAACTTAAAAGCCTAAGGTAAACAGAACGAGCATTCTACAGTAAGCGTGAGAGTAGATCTTTGTGGTTTTTCCCCGTGTATTTAGCATCTTCGTGTGTTTGTCTTTCTCTTTGCATTTCCGTTAGTCCTTGCTTTAATTCTTTGAAAGTTTTAGCTACAAAAAAAGACATGAATTTTCAAAGTTCTACTTGATAAAAAGATATGAAGAATGTTGCATGCATGTGATTTAACATATATTTTTGTGCGGTTTTTGCACAGCATCCTCGTGGTATGCCCTCAGTCTTTGTGATTCAGAAGAACGGCTCCCTAAAGATTATTACCTCTCTAGCTACTAACTTAAAGCAAGCTGTCAAAAATACGCCATTCACTTGACACAACAGGAGATATTTAAGTAAGACAGATTAAAACATTTTTGATAAATGCCAGTTGTCTTCTCAAATGAAGGTGAAGAGTGAGGCGTATTTGCCCACTCTGTTTCTGTATGAGTCGTTAGCAGGTACTGGAACTAGCTTGAGCAAAGTACTACCCTAACCTGACTGGAAGGGTTTTAGTTCCCAGGCTACCAACCATTCATCTGTTTTGCAAAGGACATGTACATGGCATTTTCTTCATTATAGTCTCTTCTCCTAGTGATAAACAGCGTTATTTTTTTCCACTTAAGAGTGAGATACTTTTCATGAAGTCAGTAGCTGTAGTGTCCAGTGATGTGCAACATAACTGACACTCTGGTAGCAGCACTAGCTTCAAGAATAGTTAATTGTAGCTTTTCCATTCTTTTCTGAGCAGTTGAGTGGTGTTTAGACAACTTTAACAAGTATAATTCTTATGTTATAATATATTAACTTGATAATTCTCAATACAGTTTTGGGAGAGATTGTCACTTGGTGAGAAATAAGCTCCAATTCACCTGAATTTTGCTATCCTACAGAACTCCAATACAGCGGTGTCTAGAGTAACGATTGAAAAATGGACTTGTTAATTATAATAGCACACTTAAATTGGGAATGCTTATAAAAGCGCATGTTATTTTTTAATATTTCTTTTCCACTTGAGTCAAAGAATGCTAAAATGTTTTACGGAAAGCATAGGGTGCGCTATTTCCATTATACGTTTCTGTGCCTCCAGAAAGTCAAGCTTCACAGTTGTTCAGTGTGAAGTTTTTATACTGGTTTTCTCTGAAGCTGGCATTAGTATATTTCTAGTGTTACTCACTTTGCTCAGTTTGATTAATCGTTTCAATTGCAAAGTTTTGAAATGCTTCGTAACTATCTGTGTAGGCTTTTTTAGAACTATAACCTTGCAAGTAACTGATTTTTTTTCTTACTACATGTTGAAAAGTGTTACTGTTTCTCTGAAGCCTTCTTTCATTTTATTTTCTTACAGATACACTGATGTGATTGATGTTGTACAGGCTCTACAAACTCATCCTGACCCAGATGTAAAGTCCTCTTTCATCATTGGAGCAGTTAATACTTGTGTAGAGCCACTGAGTTGCTATATAGAGCACAGGTATACTTGAAAATATTTTTTGTAGTATGAAAATAGATTATATATTTGAGATGATTCTGTGATCACTTTTACAGTAACTTGGGCTATATGATGACTAAATGCCGTTGAACTATCTTAAATCCCACGAAATTGCTAGGTAGTCTGTCTTGGATGAGCTTTTTAAGTGTTTTTTGGTTTATAATGAAATTTGGTTTTCAATGGGTATATAATTAATTATATATAGTATTAATAAAAGTTTATTTTGTAGAAGAATAAAGCATTAGCCTACTGCTTAAATTATGTATACTCTGGATAGGTGTTTTGTGAAATCTGGACAGTTGTCCTGTTGGAAGTTTCTTCAGTCATTCTTAGTATTTTGTAAGTGTGGCTAGGTATTGGGACGTGCATCTCGATTTGGATTATTGATTATATCACTACTTTGTGGTGTTAAACAAAGACTTTTCATATCTAAAGTATGGAATTTATGGGAAGCTGTCCCAAATCAAAGACAAAGCACGGAAGCAAAAGCATTGCAAGTATTAAAATCTGATATCCTGGGTTACTGCAGAGGCACGTTGGGGAGGAAATGATAGCAAAGCCAGGTCACTAACATTTTAAAGTAGTATGGTATAGTTGCTGTTTCCTAGCATACATTTGTGTTCCACACTTCAACGAACGTGGAAGGGAACTCATTTAATTTCATAGACCTATCATTAAACTGTAATATATATATTTTGCCTCGCTGCTGATTTGATAAAAATAAGTCAAAGCAGTTAGAATCTTCAGTTCTTAGTGTTATTGCTATTTTTGTTTAAAAGCTCTGGGCATCAGAGTTTAGAGGTGAACTGTCCAATCATTTTATAGAAGTGGATTCCTTAAACTTACTAGCTGTTTTTGGAACATGAACCAGTAACTTGTGCTTTGTATTAGTCAATAATAGATGCTCCCTTACCGCTGCTTTTGGTCCCTGTTGCCAAGATTGTAAATAAATAATACAGACGACAGAAAGTATTGGTGAATTGATGCTGAAGTGCTGTTTAAACTTCTTTCCATAACTATAGTAAAGATAAATTCCTCCCCTAGGTGTATGTTTTTTTCCCCAAACTTCATGTGTAACTGGTCATGGCGCTGAGTAGTATTTATAGCAGCAGTAGCCTGCAATCCTTTGACTAACATTGTTTGTCTACTGAATTGCAGTAGCAATTGAAGGAAGAGGCTTAGCTGATGCTGTAGATTATTTCTGTCTCACTTTGAAGTTTCTTCTGATAAGAGCTTACAAAGTAGCCATGTACAGCCAATGACAAGTCTTTCAGTTGGGAAACTTTGGCAGTTTCACTGAGTGTTGAGTGATTTTGATGTTTGTCTTGTAACTTTTTCAGTCAAGAAAAGCAAAACCCTTTCCCATCCCAGAAAGTTTATTACTGTGGAGATCTAGCTTTTTCATGTGCTAGGGTGAAGCTCTTCCTAGTACTGAACAGCAGGGCAGGACAAGGGATAGGTAGCTGAATGTGAACAGATAAGATGTTGTCTTTTGTATGCAGCTTTTTATATGTGTCTGCTAAAGCTCATAAAAAATGATTGTTGCTTGTCTGACACAATAGGACATGCAAAGTGATATATTCAGAAAGCATTATGTATGTACTGTCTTTCCATAAAGAATTCTGACTGTATTCAGAAGGAATAGAAACCCTAGAAAACTAAATTTTGGGGAAGAACTCTTCAAAATCATAACCTCTAGAGATGTTCCTGTTGTATGGATTTAGGAAAGGAAGCATGAAAATGAGTTGGAAAGTAAGACTCTAGCTGTCAGCTTCCAAATGAATGGAAACATTTTAATTGAAGGGACATGTATAAATAATACCAATTATTAATATATAAATTTTTTCTTACATTTTAGACTTCTTTTTCCCAAGTTCTTGGACCAGTGCTCACAAGGTACGTGTCATTTTTCTTCATTGTATGCTATACAGAACAAGTAGCTGAGCCATATGGCCAAATAAATAGACTGTAAATATGTGTAGTCAAAGGTCATGGTAAACTTTTGGAGGTAAGAATAGTATGTGCAGAACAGACAATTTCTCTCTGCCTCTGTTATCAAAAAACGTGGGTGCATGGAGAAGATACAAGAATCTATAGCTTGATGCATTCTGGCTGTCATCACCTGGAGGATGGGTTTCAGGCAGCCAGGAATTAAGCTGTTTACCTTAAGCTGCTCTAACTTGTGCTGTGTTGCTAATCGAGTTGCCAAATGGATTGCATTTGATAGGAGAGCTATGTTTCTCACTCCTCCCATCCTTTCTTTGGGGAAATATGAGTAAATGGAGCTCTCCTTCCATTTCTCCTATTTTAAAAAGGAAAAGATGAGCTAGTTAGCTTGTTTCCCGTATCCAATTCTTCCTGCAGCGTGGAGGATCCTTACAGGTTTCATATGACAGAGCTCTTTTGCGAGTGCTCTTGTCTGCTGGTTCTGAGCTTTGTATTCATTTTTATGTTCTGACTCTAAAATGAATCATTTACTGCATTGTCTTCCTTGTCAGAGTAGAGCAGCTGTTGGTGTCTGTGGGTTACCATTTTTGCTGACCTACCGTCAAATAAGTAATTTAATTTTCAGTAGCAAAAGCATTCAGCTGTAGCACCTTCACAGTTTTTAAGTTGTACAGCTGATTCACGATATTAAAACAGTAAATGTAGTTGGTGTGTGTGTAAGAAATCTCTCTTCAGTCAGTTAATCCTTATTTTAGGAAGACCATGAGCTCAACCTAAAGTTGGATAGACCAATGATGCTGGAGATTTCTGTATGTCACTGTCAAACTGCGGTGTTATTGTGGTGTGACTTTCTGATCTTACACTCGTGTCTTCCCAAGTGAACTGCAAGACTAAATTTTTGTTTTTGTGAAACACCGTTGACAAAGTAGGATGCTGCACTCTCTTATAGCTATTTAGAGCCTACTGCTCTGTTTTGCTGCCTGAATTATTATTTGTGTATAAAGAGTGCCCAAAAGAATGAAGCCCCTGAAACTCAAGTCATAAACAGGCTGGAAAGTTAGTAGGTGCTATTATATAAATCAGTGTTTCGTTCTCATTTGGAAAAAAATGGTGAACTGACCAGTAGGTAACTGGCATGATTATAGCCAAATTCGTCTTTGAAAGGAGCAGGAGAATGTTAAGAATGTACCAAAATACCAATAGTTTATTGCCTTTTTTGCTTTTATAGCAATTTTAAAAGTGTATGTGTGCAGACATGACAGGGTAAGAACTTGTCGTGGTTCGAAGAATAGCTAGAAAATGCATAGGACAAGGATAGCTGCTCTTCCTATGGTCCAAGTGCTGAAGGAAGAAAAAACGTCGGGGGTTAGAAGAATGTTCTGGCAGCAAATTATTTCTGCATGTTGCAAGGTTTTGTAATCTAGTTCCCAGATACAGATTGTGACATCAGATAGCCCAGAGGTCTGTTCATGTAAAGCAAATGGGTTCACGTGAGTAGAGGCTGTTTTTGTGTAAAAAGTTTTAGGAGCAAAACTACGCTTTGAACTGAGAGGTGATACGCTTCTAAACTTTCCAGGCAAGTGTAGAATTGTATCACATGCATAGTGGAAGAAATGTAAATGGGCTTGTAATGTACAAAGCTTTTTTATTCCCCACCACCACCTCGTCCAAAAAAAATGAAGGCTTTTATAGGATGTAGAAACCCAAATGCTTCTGGGCAGTTTAGCACCAAGTGTCCTATGTGTCTGTCACTGCAGAGCAACTGCTGGAAAAAGCTGGAGGGAATGACAGATCCAGCATTATACAGCCTAGGGAATCCACTTCTGCTTAATGAAGATCTGAAGCAGTAGCAATGTTTACTGAGACATTCACTTTGAGGGAGATTTGTCCCTTTTTTATTTGTCTCGTGCACCCCAATATTGTGTTACTGCAGCGTCTGTTGGCCAACATTTTGTACTGGGCGTTGTGTAAGTGTGAAGACAAGACGTCCATGGGTATAGGTGCTTATGGATTAATAAGAGCTTTGGGTGTCTACCTCCTACCTTGTCCTCATAATTATCTTGCAGATTTTTGGAAGTGAGGTTAGCTTTTTGCAGCAGTTTTCTGGGTGTTTTCTGTTGTGTGGCTTTCTCCGTTCTGACAGGGACCAATTCATGTTCTCAACGTGACATCACTTTACATGAGTGACATGCTCTGCTTGGAAAGCCACAAGGCTAACAGAAATGGATGAGAATCCCAGAGAACTGATAAAGCCTTGAGCAGAGTCATTTGTCACCAGCATTAGCAGTTCTTTTTTCTCTCCCTTGCCTGCTTGTTCAAACTTTTCCAAAAGATATTGCTACCATCTGTGCACTGTAGTTTACTTTTGTCTACTTGCAAATATGCCTCTTGCACAGAAGCTCTGAGATGACACCTCGCTAGTCTAGGGGCACGTTGGCATGTCGTGTTATATATGAAGTTGTCTTACAGATCAAGACATCACTGTTGTTAAATATACCCATTGTATATTGGTAAGTGAAAGGGACATGTTATTTTTGTATGGTTTGAATCTGTCCCTGCTTCTTCGTTGTTTCTCTCTAACCTGCTATTCCCCAGGCTGCAAAGATTTTTCTTTAGATGGGTGTACAGATAGAGAATTAAACAAAACTAGGTCATCTTAAAAAAGCACCAGATACAGAGATAGCAGTGACAATTCAAACAGAGAAGTCCAAATTATTAGCTACTAAAGCTGTGTAGGCATCTTCCAGCTCTCAAACAGCTATTTTTCGTCTGGATTACACCACCTGTCTGTCAATTCAGTTCTGTGGACTGTAGCCAGCTAACACAGGGCCAATTTCTGTGGGATGCTGGCACCTACAAAACTTTTGCATAGGTGTGTGCTGAGCTGAAGCCTGCAGGTTCTACAGGCTTTTGTTCCTTGCAAGGTTGCGTGGGAGTTCACAGCGAGAATGACAGCTACTGCCTGAAAGCTGTTCCCCTTAGACAAGCGCAAAGGAAGCGGGGAGTGATGGAGAAACAGTATGGGCGAGGAGGATGAGACAAGATGCTTTGGTTTCTGATTTGCTAGGTATCTTATCCCTTGAGTCTTTTTCTTCTCAACTTCAGGCTCTGCCAGCGTAGCCCTTGACAATTACCTGTTCTCTCCAAGGCACAGCAATTCTAACTAATGTATTCTACATAGCATTTGTATTATACAGCCTATTTATTGTTCTGTGCTAACTTTGCAGAAATTATAACAACAATTTTGATTAAACTTGACTTTTAAATCAATATTAAGTTTGGGGATATTAATAGAAAAAAAAACACACTACATTTAGCATACCCGCAGTGTGGTGGTTGTTGATTAGCTTATTCATACTTTTCATCCTAATTGTATGATCTACATAATAATTTCAAGAATTCATGCGACTTTGAAATTCCGAAGCATGCTTGTTGTTCTTGAAAGAGGAGACTGGGGGAGAGAACAACTGCATATTGCATAAATATAGGTGTTTCTGAAACTGGACTGGAAACTTCTGTGGGGGATTAAGAAACAAAAATACCAATGAGATGGGAATTTGCTCCTATCTTGAAAGGGTCAGTGATGCAAGTAACAGAGTGGGAGCATATGGTATAAAGGAACCCAGAACGCTTGGCAAAGATACTTCCATGTAAGGAAGCCTCTGCCGGGATTAGTGTACTCTAAATACTTCCGTAAGGATCAGGAATAACTTCAGGCAGCAGATGATGCTGTGAAGTTCATTATATATTCCTCTTTAAATAGTGGTGGGGTTGGGTTGGACCGTCCTGGCTCAGTCACTCATGGATAGCCTAGAGTTTACCGTTGTCTCACACCGTACTTGCAGATACAGGATCTGAAACAAGCTGCACATCTTGAGCAGAGAAACAGCGTTCCTCCTGCGTTCTGGACAGCACTGACATCTTAGGGAGACCTGAAAAAGCAGCACTTCTTTTTGCTGAGGAACTGGGCTGTAATTCCTTCTGCTGTAGCACCACCTTGATACAACTGGGAAGTGGAGATCTGCTAATGCTCAAATCAGCTGGATGATAAATCCAGTGCCTCACCTGGCAGTTTTTCCTTAAAGATCTCCAGTGCCCAAGGCTTGACAGCTGTGATGGTTGCTGCATTACTGCTGATTGCCTTCAGAGTCATCTGCAGTAGCAGCAGTTGGTTCTCATTTAATGTGAAACTTGTCTTACACCAAGGAAGACAGCAGGTATAATGGTAAAGACATCTTCAAGTCTGGGAAATTTTTTCTTTGAGAAGAGGAACTGCTTCCTCTGAAATCAGTGGCACTAGGTGCAGTGAGCAGTACTGTTAAGTCTGAAGAAGGAATTGCTTCTGGTGACACAGCAGAGTCTCCTTGGGGGTTGGGACTCAGGACAAATATATATCCCATCATTTTTTGTAATTTCTTTTTGTTGGCCTGTGGATTCAGATTTGCTGTCTGAAAACCATTTCAGGGCTTGTCTTTGATTTTTTTTTTCTTTATTTTTGAAACCCAACCCTTGTCTTGTATTTTGAAAGTAACAACTGTCAGTGTACAAAATACTGATTTTTCATATTTTTTTAAACAAGATGTTTAACCAATCTTTCTACGCATTAGTATTAGCCTCTTGGAAAATTCAGTGTTTTTTATTAAACTGTCCCTTCTCAAACTGCTGCTAGCATGAATTGATTCTTTTGCTTAGTTGATTCTTTTGATTAATTCTAAATTACTTCTGTTACGCCATCTGTCTAATAAAAAAGAAAAATATCTTGACCTGGCGTAGCTGTGTTCTGACAAAGCAGACCTTCCTCGTTAGTCAAGTCATCTTCAGTGACTAGTGTTGTACTGGTAGGATCATGTTGGTTTTTTTTTTTTTGTAAGATTGTTTTCACTGAAACGTAAGAACCCCCAGAGTACAGCAGCCTGCCTCTTCCCCCTTGAGTCATATCAGTGTCTGAAAACGGTTGCCTCTGTCAGGAGCTACTATCCCTGCATGTCTACAGGTTGTGATAAAACGGGCTTCTGAGCTGGCTGCTGTCTAGGTGCTGCTGCAAAATAGTTAACGGTTCTGTGTGGTTGTTCTTCGTTGTTCGTATCTGAAGTTAGATGGGCTTCTGGGATTTGCTGGGCAGGAAAGAGAAGAAAAGCTCCCTGCTTTTTTTTTCCTTAATACCTTTAATGCAATGAGGTAGAGGCAAAATAAGAATAGCTGTTAAATCACTTAATTTGTTAGTTATTGTTGCATACCTGACGTCTGTAAACTATCCTCTGTTTTTCTTACACAGGACTGGTGAGTAATGTGATTTTCACAAGTCACGCTACAGAGCAGAAGCATCCGCTCCTTATGCAACTGCAGAGCCTGATCCGAGCGGCAAATCCTGCTGTTTCGTTCATCTTGGCAGAAAATGGAGTTGTGACTAGGTAATGTTCATCACCATCCTGTATTTGTCACTTTTGGTGGATGGGGCACATGTATTTGGAAATCGTTACCAGAGCAAAACGAAAGAATACCATATACACAGGAGGTACTTGTTTTTCTTCATTGCCTCTCAAGTAAAAGGCATCTTACCTTTCAATTTTTGGTCATGTGTAGGGACTAGGATATGCAAGTTTTTGTTTGCAGAATGTGATTACTGTTACTGTCATACTGGGTGGGGAATACTCTAATTTTACTGTAGCTAACACATTCTGTTTTATTTAAGCAGCTTACAGATAGTGGCCATTTTATTGAGGTCATAAATTAAAAATCTTCATTTTTTATCTCTCTGTAGGAATGAGGATATTGAATTAATTCTCTCAGAAGGCAGTTTCTCAAATCCTCAGATGATGAGAGCTCGATATTTAATGTATCCTGGCTGGCAAGTATCTAGACTGAGAAATATTAAAACTATTTTTCTAATTAACTTGAAGATTAAAAAGTCTTACTAACTTAATTTAGATTTTTTTCCAGACTGCTCATTTGGAACAGGCAATAGCTTTGTAAATCATTTTTGAAAGAGAGCTGATGAGTATTCGTAGTAGATACACAACTGCTTTCCTTTTAAGGGGAAAAGGATCCTTTCTGGACACCATTTAAATCAATGGGCAAGATTACTGCTGCTTTTCAGAAGAATAGAAAAGAACCCTCTGGGAATAAGCTGGGAAGGATTGGGATGGGTGAGGTCAATAACGATGAGAGTAATTTCATTCTGACAGCTATTCAGCCTTACTGGAATGAACTTGCTATGTCAGTCTAGCTATTAGCAGAACAATTATTCATTTAAAAAAAAAAAATCAGCAGCCTTATTGACAGTCTTGGCAGAGGCTAAGGCCCTGATAATAAGTGGTACCAAGCTTTTCCTTTAATACTGGGTGATATTTTTCATTGCTCAGGGTGCTTTGCACGTCTTGTTGCAGTTATCTGTGCTGTACCTATTTGGCAGAAAATGTAAACCTGACAGCCATTATAACTCCTGGCTGACTGTTTTCTAGTTAGATTTATAGTGTTGGAAGCATGATTTATCTGCAGTGCCCTGCCAGTCCTGTATGCGTGTGTAGTTTTTGGTTGGAATTTTTACTCTAAATTGGGTTACGAGTAAGGCTCCTAAAATAAATTGGCACAAAGCTTGGAGTGTCAGGGTTGTTGGCAAATTGCATGGTGCTGAAAGAGGAAAAAAAAACAGTATTTAAAACTTTTGGACAGCAGTTACTGCGATTGATAGTATGTAAGTATAGTAAGTAGATAGTATATAGGAAAAAAGCCTAGCAGCAGGAAGAACATCAAAATGAATCCCAAGCTCTTTGAACAACCTCAGACTTTAATATTGCACTTTCATGAATTTCTTCGTAGAGGGAAAAAAAAAAAAAGCTTAGTGTTTTTCTTCCTGTGAGGAAAGCTTTCCTGTAGTGAAATAATGGATGTTCTTTTTAAGAAGTCTGTTAGATGAAAAGCGCAAGTGTGTGTTTTCTTTGTTGAAAGTGTGTGTTTGTTTTTTGCCTTAAGGTATGAAGGCAAATATGGAGCTGGGTCTGTGTTTCCTCCAATGGTTCAGATCTGTGTATGGTTTAATCGTCCTCTAGAAAAAACACGATTTGTGACCAAATGTAAAGGTACAAATGAACTTTGACTGACTTGATTTAAATCCAGGTATAAAAGGCTGAGGAACAGAAGGGAAGGAAGACACTGACGTAGCACAGTTCTTTAATTACCGTTGAAGTAAACATTTAATTGAAAATTCAGCTTTCCTTCCTTAAAGTACAGTAAATGACCTTTAGAATCTCCTCTGGAAAACTGACCTATGACTGTGTTCAGATGAAAATCTAATTTCATTTATAGTTTCTACAAGCTGAGACAGTTATCTTCATAGGTTTGCTTTTTTGTTTAATTTTATTTAGTAGTGTTGAAACACAGTTTGTAAGTGAGCATCAGCTTCTACTGTGCATGCCAAACAATTCCTTTTAATTACGAGAAAATAGGCTCAACTGTGTGTCAGGCTGCTAGAGTAGATATATAATCATGCCTTTCCTTCTTTCCATAGCAAAACAATGTTAAGGAGCACCATTTTACTTTCCACACACAGTGTAAGCGTTCAGTATGCCAAACACGTTATTTCCCACCTAACCCCTAGAGAAGAAATGAGAGCGTATAGGAATGTTTTGTAGTGGGAGCTACGGGGGACACTGCAGCTTTTTCCCCCAAAGCACTAGGATGTGGATTAGAGACCTGTAGCGTAGGTCTGATGAGAAGCTACACCAAGGAAAAGGAAAGTAAGTGAGATAATGTTGTCTGTCTTCCATTTCAAACAGCAATTAAGTCATTGCTCAAGCCAAGTCCTTTTTCTGGAAACATTTATCACATCATGGGCAAAGTTAAGTTTTCAGGTAAGAGGAAAATGCTTCTGCAGTTTCTTGTGCTTGTATTGTGTGTGGTATTGGAAAACTTAATTTTTATGTACTGTAGTCTGTCTACACCGTTGTGTTGCTGTTAAATTAGATTAGCAATTATCAAGACATTCTTTTCTTCTGTCTTCTCCTTGTTAGATTCTGATAAAATGATTGAAGTCTGTCACAACACATCATCTAACTCACTAAGCCTTGTGCCTGTTCAGGAGGGGCCAACTCCTCCTGATGCAAGAAACGATAGCAGAGATTGCAGCAGTCAACAGGAGTGCTTCCTTGTGTTCATTGGCTGCTCTCTTAAGGAAGAGGATATAAAAGATTGGCTCAGAGAAACTGCAAAACAGGTTTGTGGACATGTTTGCTTCTATTTAGTGTAATCTGTTTGGCATTTCCTAACAACAAGAGGAGAAATAGGAGTATCCTGATTAACAAAAAATATTTCATCTCCTTTCTCTTCTACCAAGGTATTAGCGTTCCAGAGTGTAAGTGTATTTCGAAGAGGACTAACAGCTTGCAAATCTGTATTGTTTTAATACCTGCTACAGCATATTCATGCATTGATCTGCTTTTGAACACTGGGGCAAATGGAATGTGTCCAGAATAAACACAGGATGATTAAGCTGAGACATGATTGCCCCGAAGCTAAAATGTAGTATGAAATAAATAATCTTGAAGTACCTGAATGCTGTAACGCTGAAAACTTGTTTTGAATCACTAAATTAAACCTCCTTGAGAGTAACCAACTGAAATGGAGGGTATAGCTTTTTCATTTTTTCATGCTTAATTTGTCAAGCGTACAGCTGTGTAAGACTTCATGTATTCCTGCATGGTTAGCATACATATGCAGCAGAGGTAGGGAACAGAGGATGCCCGTAAGTAGTCTAGAAGGCATGTCCTGCAGCTGTTGTCTTGCTAACTTAACACAAAGACTGGCACAGCCTGACCAGGAGTGTGGGATGAGCTGGTTTTCTTGTACACATCCAAATAATACCAGCAGTTTTGCCAGGTTCTTGGGGTTGTGATTCAGAAATATACTTGGACAGGAACTGTTGAACCATACAAATTGTTTATCTTAGCACTTTAGTTGGATTCTGAGCCTATGGTTCCAACTCTGCCCTTTTATGATGTCCATTTTGGAATATTAGTTAATTAGAGATACTTATAATTACTTTTTTATGGCTTAGGGTTTGCATAGTGTCTCTAGAAATTTGTGTAGGAAGGGAATAATTTTTGTGCAGGTGATTTTTGGAGCTGTTTGTAAGGATCTTCAAGTTCTCACCTCTGTGTTAAGTTGTGCAAGTTGTGTTACTGCAAGGAAGTATACATTTGCCATGATGACATTACTTGCTGTGTATATATCATATGGGTAATATATGGAGACAAATGCTTTTTGCATCTAAGAAAGCACTATATGGAATACTATTTTAATTTTATGAAAACTTGCAACTTGAAAGTAAAGGCATATCTCAAATGTGAAGTGTTTCTTCTTTGACCAGGTCAGGACTACAAGTAGTCTTCCTTAAGTCTCTCTAGTCATGGCTAATTGAGAGTTTCATACTTCATGTAAGAAATGAAGTGTAAAACCTTTCAGACTAAAAACTAGATTATTTTTCTGTCCTAGTGCCAATTTTTTTTGCACTAGAGTTGTATTTAAATTGCATTGTTTAAAATACTTCTAGAATTTGTCATCTCTAGTGGTGCCTTATGGAAGATCACTTGGTTTGTGCTTATGTTTTCATCACATATTTGTGAGTGCCTTAGTGTAATGCAATAAGTCTGTCTAGAAATTAATGTTTAAAATGTATGCTTCTAAAAGATTTACTGCTTTGCTGGGCTTGAGCATGGTAGCATGTGATCGTAATTTCACTGCCTTTTTCCACATTTCCAAGGAAGAACTTTTCTGTGTTTATTTTTTAACACAACTAAACTGTAATGTCACATCGTCACTCAGTAGGTATATAACTGGGGTCTAATTCTTTCTACAGAAACCTCAGAGGAAAGCCCTGAAGACCAGGGGAATGCTAACCCTTCAGGAAATAAAAAACATTCACGTAAGTAGAGACAATTAATAGCAAGTCCTTTTGGCTAATTTTCTTAAATATCCATTTGTATGATAGAGCGCCTCCCATATCTGCCATGACGAGTGTGATGAGAACTAAATTAAAACACTTACTGTCTCTTTATGTACTCAAACCACAGCCAAGGCTGTCCAGGAGGAATTTACAACATAAATCTTGGTATTGTGTAGGCATTTATCTCGGGATGTTAAGTGAGCCTTGAAAAGCGGGGGATGTGTAGGATGTTGGCCATGCATACTCTTGTGGTTGGTTTAATGGTAGGCTTTCCCCATCTTTTCTCCTTGCTCTGTACCGTGCAGGTTGTCAAATACAAACTAGGATCCCAATTGCTTAATCCCGCCCCAATAACTGACTCTGGGTTGTAAGAGTTGGGGTACTGAGTTTGTCATGGCTGTGAGCGTTGCTGTACATAACTTCCTTAGTCTATATAGATCTTTGTCATATGTAGATGAGTCATACTGTCTTTCTGGAGTGCTCCTTTATAGCCACGTGCCATAACTTCCTGCCTGCTGAAGGTGTTTTTTCTTATTTAAGCTTGTTAGGACTGTGTCAAAGCAATTTTGCATTGTAAATGCTTATTGTGTGGTATATATTCTTTCTTAATTTAGGTAAAACGCCATTTGGATCCGCTTCCAGCTGGTTATTTTTACAATGGGACTCAATTCGTGAATTTTTTTGGTGACAAAATGGATTACCATCCGTGTATCCTTTGAAATGCATTTTTTGGTGAAGAATTGGGTAGGCTACAGGCTATGCAGATCTGAAACGTATACTGTCAAAGCAGATGATACGCTGAAGAGACAGTTTGATTGTCAGGTAGTAATGTGAAGTGAAAACTTTTGTTGCTTGAATCTTTGCGTGGTTACTTACCATTTAAAGCTTACTATTAAAACAATTTTTCAGAGGTATGATCTAAGAAGTGGTGTAGAACCAAAAAAAACAACCCTAAAATTGCTGTACATGATCTCATGCGAAGAACGATTTATGGGCCACAGCTTGTCAAAGAAATATTTTTCAAACCCAGTAGTTATATAATGTTGCTTAATTCTTGGTTATGACTGATAAAATTTCCAAATGGATGTAATTTAGTGTGAATGCATGTGCGTGCACACTGAAATAAAAGCAGTCAGGGTTGGTTTATGTTTTACTACAGTATACTTTTTCTGTTGTCTATCTTTGTGGCGCAGCTCAAGTTAAATGATTGCTCCCATTTTGCAACTTAGTATGATAAAAACAACTTATTTGATGCAAAGTAGAAATGTGAACAGTGTCCAGAAGTAGCAGAGGTGCAGTTTTTGTAACTGCTTTTTAAACTTACAGTAAAACCTTATTTTAAAACTCCTTCAGCTGAGCAAGCAGAATGATTTACTTATCTAATTGTGCTATATATTTGTTCATAAATGCTCTGTCCTTACTGGTCTTGTTTAGTATCAATTACAAAAGTGAACTAGGGCCAACACAGCTCTCTGGTTTTCTTTCCAGAACCATGTTGATTTTATACAAATATATATGTTACTTAAACCTGAATGTGTTTTTGTCTCTGGCACAAACTCCAGAGTAATACTAATGGTCCAGTTTACTCCTGTTCTTCTTGTTTCCATACCTTTCTATTGTTTTTGCCTTTATCACTGAAATTTTAAATTTGGTTTGATATTCTCAATTTGCTTTTTACTTAAGCTTAGCAAAAATTGAAGTGTGTTCTGTTCTGGAATAAGAACAGATTTTCACTGCTCTATGGGACAATGTTAATTTTAAACCAGCAGACCTCTGGCTGCTGGGTAAACTCCTCGTTACGGTACACTGGCAGAAAATAGGGTAACAGTGAACTTCATCTGTGCTCTTCACTAGACCACCAGAATCCTGGTGTTTGGAAGTAAAAGATGTCTGTGCAGGCAGTTATGGCTGTTTTGTGTTGGGCAAGTAAATTTTTTCAGACTTGCACTTACCAAAATAGCTATAAATATCTGCAAACCTGCTGTAGTTTTATTGTTCTTATATTCTTCCTTATGGGAAACTCTTTTATTCCCTAGTAATAAAAAGTAGCTGTGGTTAGGTCAGACTGTGGTAATCTCAGAAGGTAATGCATTGAATTTCTGTTGGATTTCTATGAATCTATGAATTTCTGCTTTCAGTAAGTGTTCCTGAACTGGCAGATCCTTCAGACCTGTTTGCTCTTTTGTAACAAATGCTATTTGCACAAATGTGTTTTTCCTTAGTTTTTCAAAATCAGTAATGGACCAATTCATGAATGATTACTTGGAAGAAGCCAACCGGGAAATAGAGAAGTACAACAGAGAATTAGAAGAACAAGAGTATCATGATCTCTTTGAGCAGAAGACATAAGCACATGTATTCTGTGGATTTCTGAACTACCTACTGTCAGTAACCAAAAATGCTGTTGTCCTTGCTGGTTAACTAGAAAATGTAAGTGAAATGTCAGTTTTCAGCACTCCTTTTAAAACTAAGAGATCATTCCTGTAAGGTTGGCATTTTTAATATGGTAACTGCTTAGTTGTTTGTATTGTCAGGTTTGCTTCCACTTCACCTTAATTCCAGACTGTAAAAAGTGTCACCTGGAATCTCTGGCTAGCAGTGGAAACTTATTTAAAAGAAGAAAAGCTGGAAAGGTTTATTTCCTAGCAGGTCAAAACGCAAGCATGGGTTTGGTCCATCATGCAGATGGTCAAACAACTTTAATCTCTTGATGTCCCCTGAAACTTGTTGCACAGGAGCGTAAATGAGCAGTGGTATACTTCAGTTTGTGGGACTGGGGGATGTTCCTAAAGCGAGAAATGGGGGAACGTTCCAAAAGCTCTGAAGAGAACCTAACGCTACTGCTGTTAGGGTGTTCCCAAAGCGAGAAACGGGGGAACGCTTCAAGAACTCTGAAGAGTACCTGATCCTGCTGCTGTAAGGGTGTTCCTAAAGCGAGAAATGGGGGAATACATAAACCTCTGCTCTTTTTCTGAGGGGACAGCATGTCTCAAACCTCTGCACAGTTTGAATCCGCGGTCAAAGTTTTGACTTCTTAAAGAAAAAATGTTTATACATTTCAGGGTGAAATGAGATAGGTGGAGATCTCTCTCTTCCCAGTGGTGTTATAGCAATTCAGGTCATATTTTCTAGAATCTGTAACTTGTGATTCTTTAAAGGATTATCTCTGAGGGATTCTTACTTCAGTAGTAAAAACTAAGCAGAGCAAGAAAAGGGGGAGAGTATGAAAAGCCAGGATTCTTTAGCTAAAGAATTGCTCTTCGTGAAAAAGACTCACTTCCAAAGGTAAAAAATATCTGAAGATGTACTTGAAATAGGAAAGAAGTTGTCTGGGAAACTTCCAGAAAAAATTGCACACAGTAACATCTCACTAGGTTTTAATTACTTGCACCAAAACCTTTACAGTTACTAAATGATACTGTAATAGGAATTTGGGCAACTTGTCCTGTAACGTAATTTAGTGCAATTTTAAGTGAGACTTCATAGATCACTGACTGAAGGCTTACGTGGTAGGTACCCCAGCAGCTACTTAAACATAATTATTGAAAGCTTATTGAATAAGCAGATTATTGTAGCGTGCTGTGTGTTCAGAATTTAGTCAGATGAAAAAAGTCCAAGAGGGATTTTGATTTTCATATTCCTTTGCTTTAGGAATAGTTCCATCTTTTAATACAACTGCTGCCTTTCTTTTTGGTCAGATGTATACAATGCAGTAAGAAATCGAATGATTTGTTACAGTACACTAAGTACATAACGTGTTCAGTCTCTCTTTGTGGGAGGAAAATGAGGTTTAAATCCTGCCGTGAAACCTAAGGCTACATACAGTTTTACGCCTTATTTAAGAAATATATTTTTTACCTTTGGAATCTGAAATGGCTGAAACTTCAATAAGCCTGTCAAAAACTGAAACGCCTTGGAGGTAGAGTTTCAGTTTGTGTTGCTACTAGCTGGCTTGGTGCCCGTGCTGCGATGGTGATGCAGTACAGATGTGGAATTCCAGGTGCTGCAGACTGGGATATAGGTGTTGATAAGGTTTCGTTAATAGCTTTCCTATTAGATTTAAAAAGCTGTCTGAACTTAATTTTTTGTTTTGCACACCACGAGACTTTATAAACTACTTGTATCCTGTTAAATTTCATTAAAAGCCAGCAATTAGTTTGTGTGTCTAGGCTTTTCGGGGTAACCCATATTACAGGTATAGAGCATCATGATAAGGCTCGTGAGTTTATCTATGCATGGCTATACTTTAGTCTTCATATACTGTAGTGCCTGGTAGAGAAATGTAGCTAGCAGTGGATTTGGGGGGCAAGCAGGTGCTTACAAGCTAAGTACAGTTGGCTGCATGAAACTATATATTGATATCAGACCAGGATTATTAGAGTGCAGAATTCTGGAGGTAACACTGCAATAAAAGGGGCGTTAGGAAATTCTTACCAAGTTATAGTTCTTAGCCAATAAACTTAGTGTAAACCCCGCGTGCTCCTTCCCAGTACAAGTTATCTAATCTGCAAAGCCATATTTCTAGGATAGCGGTATGACTACGTGATGTCAGGAGAAACACCATTTGCAGAGCCGACGGGCACTCCCTTGATGCTTTGTCTCAGCTTGCAAGTCAGTAACGGTGTAGTTAAGTGCAATTGATTGAACGATAGATGACGATACTGTAGCTTATTTTGCTCTGCTGAACTCTTTTTAAGAACTCCGATTTGTGCAGCTCTTGAAAATAGCTGTCGATGGGGCTAATTCAGCTGCGGCTGGTGTAGCAGCTTGCAATCCCAAACACAGTGCCTCATGAACAAGAAGGAAATAAGCATATCAAATTGGTGTGCTACTGTGCAAATTGAGGTGTTCTCTAAAAACTGCATCAGAAGAGCTCTGAACAAAGGCCCAGTATACTTATATACTGTACTGCATGCTATATGGTAATAGCTGTGTATTTTGAAGACCTTTCACCATACTGGTACTATTTCAATTAATCTATTTTGGTATTGAAATAATTTGATTACCTCAATTTTTTTTTTAGTTTTTAACTGTGACTTTAAAAGTGAAAAATTACTGAAATAGTGAAACTGTGACAATGGTATCCTTTAAACATAGTAGTGCCTTGCAGACGATGCCATTTATGCACGAAGCATAGCATAAATGGCCATCGTGGGTTGTATTGCTTGCACCCTCTTTTTTTAAAGGAAAAAAACAGTTTTGGTGAAAGGACTTAAAATTAACTTAGCGAAGAATATTAGCACAAATGGTTAAACTGTTAAAAGAAAACTCTTTGAGGACTAAAACGTATAAATGCGTGATGCTGCTGATAGTTTAATAGCAGTTGCTGATTCTTTTGGAGTTACTTCTAACAGTCAGCAGCACTTTTTTTTTCTTTAGAAGAGCATAACTTTTGTACTCTGGTCAGAGAGATTTATACTGTGTCAAACCCCATCTGTAGGGCAAGCTGCTTTCCTCGCTGTTTTGAAGTCGAGGTAAGGATTGAGTTAAAGATCTAGTTTTTGAAAATTTTTTAGCTACTGTAATAATAATAAAAAAGCACCATTTCTAAACCACAAATGTTTGGATACAGAAAAAGTGCCATTACACTGTTCCATTATGTTTTACTGTATTTTGACAATTGGTAACAGTAACTTTGTGTCCAGACATTTCTGAAATTGGGAAGAAATGCTGAGAGTCCTCAAGGGGTTTACGTGCTTTGCTGACCCTCATGTTAGCAGGTTGTGGTGTTTTTTTTTTTTCCCCTCATGGAGAATGAGTGTGATCAGAAGTTACTGAAGTTATAGGGAGAAAAATGTGATAAACTTAAGAGAGGAACACTTGCAACTTGGACTGCGCTGCAATCTCGGAGTATTTTATGGTAAGCTGTGCAATTTGGTCTTAGTCCGATTTTACACTTTGCAATTAATGACTGATTGCAGGGAGCATCTAAGTTGCATGTAGAAGTTCTCTAATAAGTTTCTTTTATTATTATTTTTTAATTGAAACTTTTCTGAATTTGCACAGATTTAAGCTCTGGAATACTTTGGTATTCTTAAAAGGGAAAAAAACGTAACTAGTATAGTGAATTGTGAACTGTGAGTGGTTAGAACTGCATCATTGATCTAATTTTAGATTGTTTAAAAATGTACCTCAGAAAGCTAGTGAGAAACTGCTTCATTTTTACACAAGTTAGATACTAATGTAACACTTCTCACTTTACAATGTGCCAAAATTCACTTTTATACTAGTTCTCAATGCTTTAATATTTGCAATTTTAAGTTAAAAACTTGTATTTACAAACACTACTGTAACTTCAGTTAAACTGAATTGTGTGATTGAAGCTTTTTGCCTATTGTATTTATTACACAACTTGATTCAATAAATATAAAATTACCTTTCCATTTATTTTTGTATTGTTTTACATGTTTATACCTGCAGTTTGTGTGACTTTTACACTTGTAACTCAGATGTGATGGAAAGAACCAATAAACAGTCTCCATCTGCTGTCTGTCTTTGACTTCTTTAATAAGCTCACTAAGCTTGAATTTTTAATCATTGAAGTTTCCTTTCAAAGTATATTAGTTTTCTGAGCTCGCAAAGTGAAGAGAAATACAGAAGACCAGAAAGGTGACTCGTTCATATTTAAACTAAAATCTAAAGATTTAAAGAAATTATATTTTTCCAAGCTGTTATTTTATCTTTAGACCCTCTTACGTGGAATTTTAATGGGGTAAAATTTAAAACCAGTTGTAGGATGAAGGATGTTAATTGGCTTCATTCCTGTCATCTCAGTCCTTCAGCAACTATACGTCACTGTAGTTGTGTATACATGAATGCAAGAGCTAAATCCTGCTCCCTGTACTCATAAATGAGGGAGCTGTTTCAAGATCAGCTGCTGTTGATCTGAAATCAAGCTGCCATTGAGAGGGCAGTCCCACCTTACCCTCCTTTTACTGCTTCAGTCTCTGAGTGGGAGGCTGTGCATTGGTCAGGTCACTTTGCTGATTAAACTGAATCTGCAATGATTTGTCTCAGATTGTCAACACTGCTGCATTTTTATTTTTTAGGATAATGTTTTGTTTTTTTCATAATCAGTTCTTAAAAAAAAAAATGTTAAATTCAGCCTGTTTTGCTTACTGCAGGTGTGCACACAGAAATGGCAGCTTCTCCTGCATGGTCCTTTGACTAAAATCCAGCACTTCTCCCTTGCTTTGCAGCTGGCTTTGGGAAGCATGAACTCTTCCACTTGCAAACGCAGTTGGACTGCATCCACTGCTTTTGAACTGCCGAGTCCATTCCTTTGACTTGTGGTGCACGCTGTCAACACTGCAGTGAACAATTTCCCCATCATATATTGATGGTCTGAGAGAAGCAGCGGTTAACAATTCAGTATCAGACTGCAGACCCCACAAGATCATTCCCATGTTAATTTTAGAGTGTTTGGGCCCTGTTCTTAACTAATGTGGGCATAAGCTTTCATCGCAAACCTTTGGGTTATGTCTTAATGCTGGCCAAGCAACTAGGAGAGTTTCTACCATGCCTTAGAGTGCCGTTCTTCTTAAGACATTCCTCAAATGCAGTGCAGTTGCTGAAGGTCAATGCTTCCTTTATTACTTTTCTCAAGCACCTTAACAGCCCTTTCTCTTGAGCATAAAATGGAACTCTGGGACAAGTGATGAGCTGTTTGTTGACTGGGAATTTCTGGAGATGACTATCCCAATACCGAAGTATTTGGCTTTTTTCCCTCGGAAAAGCACATCCCTTACTAGATCCACTGCAAGTGCTGGTGGTGGAGACCGCTGGCTTAACTGTGGTCCCATCCATGAACATATAGAAATAGAAACATTCGAACGAATGTTCAAATAGAGGAAAATCTTTTTTCTCTATCCCAAGAACCTTCAACTTAAAACTTTCAGAAAATGGTGGTGACAATTGATAGGCTCTGAGTCATGCGATGCCCCAGTGGTGCTTTCATGGGGAGAAAGGCTGGGGTTTCTGTCTGCTCCTTTTGCCATCAATCTCCTAAACATTTACCAACACAGCTCTGCAACCCAGAGCGATTCAGGGTGTCTGCGAAAGTATTAAGTTATATTAAGTTATATCACCAAATCTTATAAGAAAACAGTGTTTGGGGAAATTTCCTGGTAATTTAACTTGGGAATCAAGATAATCTGACTTGGGAATCATCTCTTCTGTTCTCGTGTTGCAGGATCAGAGGAGATATCCTGACATCTGTGCCTTAGCAAAAAATAAAGGGCAATAATAGCTTTGAGAAGGGGAGTACACAAAGCACAATTGTTTTATCTGCTCCAGTTTTTGAAAGCCTTTGCCATCCTCTGGGGAAACTGGCCTTGCAGTTTCCACTCGCTGCCCAACCCCTTTGCCCTTGTCTTAGGACCTAATCTTCAGCTCTCTTCTTCAGGCTGAGATGGTTGAAATGTCTAGTTATTTACAGCCAAAACTTTAGAGGGAGAATGTGCAACACATAAAATGTCCTTTTATAAGCCTGTAACTTCTGCTGTCTCCTTTTTGTAGCAATGAAACATAGTGGTCAAAGCCTGTCCCTTCTCTGACCTAATTCCTGTAAGGGGCCATGCAGGTGCATCCTCTTTTTGCCTAGTATAAGTGACTTACTTTTCTCCCCTGCTTCATTCTCTACTTACCCTGGAACAGAATCAAACTTGCAGGCTGATGTATATTTACTCTTCTCACACTGCCATTTAGCTTCAAGGATGCGGTTCAAATCCCTGTTCCAGTCCCCCTAACCTTAAGGACTGTCTTCTTTCCTTCCCTCCCTGTGAAAGGAGGATCTGTGAGCACTGCTGTGCATCTCCCTGCTCCAACCTCTGCCCCTTCCTTTTCCTCTTCAGGCAGCTCAGTCCATCTCGTGTAATCTGAAGATTAGGGCAGCACAAGCTCCATCTTACCTCCAACAGCCATGGGTGGAAGGGATGCACAGGTGGGTGTCCTAGGAGCTGCCAAATATTGTCTGGCATGGTCCTCACGAGGTTGGCAGCCTTGTCCCCCTTATCTTTGACTGTCCCCCATCAACCTGATGGGTTCTCCTCCAATAATTCCTTTTCAAGGCAAAGGAAATCTGGAAGATCTCATTTACCTGGACTTGGGCAATACATTTGTTGTGTTTTCAAGTTGAGAAGCTGTTAAATTGGAGGCTAGGGGAGGTTGGTGGAAGAGTCACAAGGTCAGGCAGGAACAGGCTGGATGGCAGCGGTCAGGGGTGCAAGGAGAACGGGGCTGAGGGAAGTTTGGTAGAGCACATGGGGAGAAAGTGCTGTGAATCTTTTATGAATGATCCTAATCATGGCGCTTTATACAGCAAAATTTACTAAGGAAGTAGAGAGGAGAGTTATATAGAGAGGATGGTCAAGAAATGCTGGAGAATGAAGTGGAAAACCTAAAGGTAACGCTGAAAACCGAGGTATGGATAGAGGGACTTGAGCTCCAGTCAGATGAGCAAGAAAAGCTGAACGTGAAGCTGGTGCAAAGCACCTCTGACAAATAGTTGTAGCTCACTGGGATAGCCTGGGCTCTTCTGGTTACTTGTGCTCTGAAAAGAAAAACTCCAGAAATGATCCAGGTGGGTGAAGCAGGAACATCGCATTCCCTTCCTAGTAGGCGTAGGCGAAGAGCAAAACCCTCAGCTAATGTAAAGCTTGAAATGCTTTGAAAGGGTATGGTTAATGGGGTGCCTGCTATATGAATTTCATTTCCTAAAAGAGATGAGCTAGGTTTCCTTAGCCAACTCTACTCATATCCCTCCAGTCATGGATTTTGCTGTTGCTCTTGGCTCCCTCTCACATTTTGGGGAGTCTGGTAGCATCTGCAGAGGTTTCCAGTTCTGCTTGGCTTTTCATGAGCTCATCCACCCTCCAAGGTGTATGGATTTGGAATTTCATAGCCTACGTGTCTGCGGACAAATAGCGCCTTGTTAGCTTCACAAATTGCTAGCGTAATTAAAGTAATGAATTCACAACAGGAATTGCATGAAAATGGAGCGCTTGTTAATTGAATAGGCCTGGGTTCGGCTCCTATTGTACACTTTCAACAAGGTGCTTGTGGGATCCCTCCTATTGAATTTGCTTAAAATAAACCTTCATGCTAGTTTGATGTCTTGGTAGGAAAGAAAACACCCAGTGGGCAAGGCCTGGAGGATTTCAATAGCTTTATTGCTCCAGGACAGACAAAAAAAAAAAAAAAGGGCATGGAAAGTAAAATCTGAGTGACCCATTCATGGCTAGGAAATCATTAGGCACACAATGTATTGTATAGATCACTGTAAAACTGCCCGACACGAGTAAAACAGGAAATTTATAATAGTTAAAATTGAGCCTTCAGTTAACCCCACCAAAAATCCTCTATTTTTCTGTGTTATCAAAGTTAGTTCAATATTTGCTTTATATACATCCTGTTCCGGACTTTGATTCCTCTATATAGCACACCTTCCTGCCTTCTAATATCTGATTTATTACATAAACATTTTTCTTCTGAAGCTTTTGCTTCGCCTGCTTTAACTCTTTATCTTGTCAGCTCAGGAGCTGCTTCTGTCCTTGCCCCTCCGCTTGCTTTGTGAAGCCCTGGGGAAGGAATAATTGAGGAGCTGGCAAAGAGGGGCGGCAGGGTCTTCTGGAGAGGGAGACAGAATAGTTGGGGTGCCTTAGGGCTAATTTAAGGGGGCAACAAATCAGGAATTGGGTGGGTTTGTCCTGAAACCAAGGGACAGCAAACATGCAGGGTGTGCTCAGCGTCGTGCTGCCAATGATTGGCACCTCATATTGTAATTATAGGAGAGAAAGCAGGTCCCTCAGCCTCCTCTTTCCTACAACCTGACATAGGGTACCAAGGCTTTGCACCCCCTCCTTACCCTAGCGCTGGGTTTGGCACCGCTGCCCTCCCGATGCTCTGAGGCTATTTGCAGGCTTCACCACACCGCGGGGAAACGGGGAGGAAGCGCTTTGCTCGAGGTCAGAGGGGATGTCACCAGCAGACGGGGAAGGTCCCAGAGGCAGGTTTGATGCCGAAAACTATTGAAAGATGTGTTTCCTGTGCAACAATAGGGAATTTTGTCGTATTTCCCCATGGAACCTCTTGAGATAAGGGCTGAAGTTCATCCTGTACCAGCAGACACATCCCTTCTCCCTTTGTTGGCACGAAGAACAACGCAAAGAATTTACAAATTGCGGTGCCTCCCGTATGCCTCATGCTGTCAGAGGTGACCTGCCCCTACTCAGCCTATTCTGTTCCAAATGTACCACCAGCATGACATGCATCTGCCTGACATGCATCCCCACGTGCACCAGTGGTGATTACCGATGCTATTTGATGTTGCCTTGGTGGGAACAGAAGATTTCTGCTTTGTGGTTTTGGAAGAAAATGAAGAATGCTGTTGCTGGAAGTGGATGGTCCTGAGTAAGCCAGAAAGAGGCGGCAGCAGTAAGGAAGCACCTTCACATCCTCCTGTGCCTCCCCACTGCCGATCGAGCCTGGGGCAGCGATATAAGGGTGGCTGGCTCCACCTTTCTACTGTTTATTGATGTGTCCTCAGTGGCGGACATGGCTCACTTCCCTTCCCTCTGCAGAAACAGGTTAGCTGTGTGAGCCTTGAGCCCGTCCTTCAGCCCCAGCTAAAGTTGGCCAGGAGCTCCCTGTGGTCACTGCAGATTTGCATCTTGAGGAGTTGAGGTTAAATAACTCTTTGAATTATGCCAGTTTTTTTTTTTTTCTTTCCCCCCCCAAAATAAATCTGCCAAAAGACTATGTTGTCCCCCTGATCAAAGATTTGCCCCTGGCAGCAGGATGTGGTGATGACACAGCAGGACTGATAACAGAAATATCTTCTCAAAGCAATGATTTACACCTTTCTTCTCTCTGGCTGCAAGAGTAGAGAAATCATTTTAGAGGAAAAATTCCCTAAAATAGGCAAGGGGAGCAGGAAAGGGACAACTGCACTTGGTTGGTCTGTGCTGCAGACTGACAGCACTGCTCCAAAGCAATTAAAATACAGATGTTTTTGGGTTGGCTTGGTCTGGAAAGGGTGCCCCTTCCAATAGCTGCTGTCTGTTTGGTTAAGTTCAGGGGGTGCAAACCCTAATAATGAGCTTTCCTGGGAATGTGATGGCTCACAGAGAGGTCAAACCAAAGGAACAAGCCAACACCAGTCTGGGGATGGGATGCTGCGGAGAATGTGGGAGAACAAGGTGGGCACAGAAAGAAGCGTGGTCTTCTCTGTCCCATCACCCTGCGTGTTGTCTGTCATCACCTTCCTGCTACAATCCTTGCAGGCAGCGTGGGCATTGCTTTGGCTCTTAAGTTCTCTCAGACTCTTCTCCCAACCTAAACGGTCATTAAAGGGTTTAAAGCAGTATAGAGGGAGAGAAGGAATGCAGAGAAGGATGAAAAAGCATCTTGTTCATCCCCACTGCCCCAATAGGAGGTCTCTGCTGCCCTGTGCATCCTTCAGCCTGTTCCCTGGGGCATCCAGCCGCAGAGATTTCTGCCTGCTAGTTGAGTCTTGCTGGGCCTTTTTGAAACCCAAACAGTCTGATGATTACCAATGTCTCTTATCAATGTCTATAAACCCCCCCAGGGAGATGCGGAGAGGCCGGAGCCAGGCTCTGCTCAGCAGTGCCCAGGGCCAGGCCCAGAGGCCGCGGGCCCAGCCCGGAGCCCCGGCGGCTCCCCCTGCCCCTCAGGCAGCACTGCTGGGCCGGGCGGGTGCCGGAGCCCTGGCACAGGCTGCCCAGAGCTTGGGGGGCTCCTCCTGGGGGAGCTTCAGCACCCGCCGGGACGTGGGGCTGGGCACCCTGCTGGGGGGGGCCTGCTGGGGCAGGGGGGACCCACAGAACCCTGCCCACCTCAGCCAGTCTGTGGCTCTCAGTCCCCACCATACACAACAGCACAGCTCCTGTCCGCTAGTAAAAATCCCTCCATTTCCACTGCTTGGAAATTACTCATAGAACAGCCCTGGAACAACATCACCCATATAGGCTGGGGAAGGGTGGTGTGACCCCTCTGAGCCCCTGGCAATGGGACTCAATTGCCCCTGGCAATGGGATGTCCTTGCTGGGGACCTTGAGGAGCATGGTGGACCCGCTTCCCTCCACCTTCAGCATGAACAAGCAAGCTATTGTTTGGTTCACTAACGCAGTGCAAATGTGCTCCAGATGTGAGAACGTGGTTGGTAGAGATCTGGCAAAAAATGAGAGCAGTATCCCTGGAGCGAGGAGGGGCAGACTGTCCACAACGGGTGAGGTACAACTGATTGCTAGGAGTCATTGGAGTGATGTGAGATATAGGGGACCAATGTTTGAAGGGACTTATCTGAATGTCACGGCCCACACAACCACAGCTACCCAGCTCCTTGCAAAGGTGTTAATGTGAGGCCAAGTCCAGATCAATGCACCCAGGCTGATGTGGAAGGTGAGGAAGGTCACCTTCCTCATCACCTATACATTCATTCCTTTTGTAGGAATTAGGGCCTAAAGCAGAAAACCCAATGGGTTTGCTGCTATTGAGGAAGAAAGGTGATGGGATTCACTGCCAGCAGCACTGCGGTGTGTGGTGTCAGTCTGGTGGGAGCATCCCTTGATGGCGCCTTGTTGGGATGGATGGGATCTCCCGAAGCAGTGCTGAAAGGCAGAGCTCATCTCCAACAGGAGGGAGGGACACCAAAAATGTGGCACGGCAAGGTGTCTGATATCTAGGAAGGGTTTAGGTCATTGGGAAGTAGGATGAACCAATTTCACATGGTCAGAGTTATGGATTTTCTTTATTCCCACTTCAACAAGACTCAAACTGCAACTTTCCTTCCTTAGAGGTCTAGATGGCAGCCCACTACCCAACACCACGGGACACAGTAGCAGAGGAGGGCCACATCAGTGTCGTCCAGAATATGTTAAACTCTGTCCTGAACTTGCCAGTCCCTTTGGGACACACGGAGGAGTTCACATCTCGGAGAGCTTCTGATTCAGCTGGCTTGCAGACATCACTGAGTTCACCCATCTGCCGCTTTCTTGGCAGCCGGTGAGGAGAGGAAAATAACGATCGTTTTCAATCAAAGTTTAATGTGTGCAAAAAGCAGCCTGGAGGATTCCTTTGGCAAAGCCTGCCGTGGGGGAAGACAGCCACCAGAGTGGGCCAGAAAGGCATTCTCCCCCTGCCCTGGGTCAACCTCTTTGCTGTGAGCCAACATTTGTGATTATCTGCAGCAAGTCTGCCGTGGCCGAGTTCTTCTTTCTCAGCACAGAAGAGCTCTCATCCCTTTTCTGCCTTCAGTAGTCCTGCCCAAGCTCCCAGCTGGTATTTCAAGCACAGTTCGTGCACTGCTGCGCACAGCTTCCAAAGGGCTGCCTCAGCTTGGGTCATGAACCTGCTGGTTGTGGGGTGCATGATCTTCTGCGGGCCCAGCAGCTCCCCCATTGCTTTCCAGGCCAACAATCTACACTTCTATCCTTCTTTCAGCATGCTGAGGAGCAAATCTATATTTTCTTTGTGATCCGGATATTTGAGAGGTTTTATATTTATTTACTTCCCTGTTTCTCTGTTCTAGACATGCAGTTCCCCATGAGGTGCTCTCTCTACCCACATTCTCCATCTAATTCTTCTCCCCAGAGTCCTCTTCCACAAAGAATGTGGTTTCTGGAAGTTTCCATGCTTGTAGGTGAAAGGGAAGCTCGTTAACCTGAAGGATGCTCTTAGCTTCATAGGGGGAAGGTATTCTTAGTGCATTGCCTTGAGGCAGCCCTTGAAGAGTTAACTAGTACCCGTGAAAGATTTTAGCCTGCAGAAATCTGATTTCAACCTATCAACCAGAGATTAATATTTTACCTTAATTGAGCTTATTATTATTTTTTTAAGTCTCTGTAAGTTGGAGTCTTTCAATTCATTATATATCGTATGCAACCAGATTTCCTCTTTCATTTCTAATGGAAGACAAGGGACCTGCTTGGAAAGAAAAGCCACTGAGGTTGTGAGAGATGATGGTCAGTGATTCAGCGTACAGCCTGCTGCTGACCTGTTGCCACCTTCACTTCACCACCAGCTTTTGCTGCTGTAGTGTGCCTGGTGTGCCTGACTGGCCTGGTGGCACCAGGGCTGCTAGAGCTTGCCCTGAGCTCCTCCCTGGGCAGCCTGTCCCAGTGCCCGACCACCTCTGGGTGCAGACCTCTCCTTAACACCCAGCCTGACCCTCCCCTGTCCCAGCTCCATGCCGTTCCCTCGGGTCCTGTCGCTGTCCCTAGAGAGCAGAGCTCAGCGCCTGCCCCTCTGCTCCCCTCGTGAGGGAGCTGCAGGCCGCCATGAGGCCTCCCCTCGGCCTGCTCTGCTCTGGGCTGAACAAACCAAGGGACCCTCCATCTTACCTTTCAAGGCAGTCAAAGAGAAAGCAGTGAGATTGCAGAGGATAAATCTGCATTCAAGAGCAGAAAGTGAAGTCTCCAAGGCAGCTTTCCCCCCTCTGCAGCGCATGTGAAGACTCATCCTTCTTTCCATGGATGTGTTCAGACAGCCATGCCACACAGGGACAGCTTTGATCACTTCTGCCGTGTTAGAAGCACGCTCCTAGCCCGAATATTGTTGTAGAGCTGTCTCCCGTAGGAGGAAAGCAAAATCACGGGGAAAAGATATCAAGTGAGATTTCCTCTGTGGCTTGGAAGGGAAAGTTCAGGTGAAGGAGACCCTAACTTGGCTGTATGTCTGCCATGGGGCACAGAGTAGCTTTACATCAATCTGTGAGGATGTCTGGAAGGCACTTTGGATATCAGTCACCTGTAGCCTTCCACACATGGACAGGTCTCGAAGCCTGCTCTGAGCAAGGCCTCTGCTCAGAGAGGGGAACCAAGCTGCCTTCCCCTTGTTTCAGGCTGCCATTTATATTCCAGCCATGTGGTGGCTGTCACAGCAAAGATCTCATAGCTCTCCCTCCTGGATGATGTCCACCAGCTCAAGAGAGGACTGTGACAGGCTGCAGCTGTTCCCCAAATGCAGCAGGACCACCCTCAGGGCAGGATGAACCCCCCTTGTGGTGTGTCCCTCCAGGAACCCTCATTCACCCCCCCCCGAGCTGTGGGTGCTTTCATGGCATGGCTGGGTGGGCAGGGATGCCCTTCAGCACTCAGCAAACCTGAAGCACTGCCTGAAAACACACCAGGTTTTCTGAGGATAATACCCCTTTTATCGGATCCCACACTCGAGCTGACCCAATGGAGGATGAAAAGATGGGGACAGCCTTGATTCAGTGTGATAATCCAGGTCAAATCTCTTGAGAAACCCCAAAATGTGTCTGAAGTCACATGGGGCTGCAGATCCCTGCATGGAGCCCTTCCCCGAATTAGCAGAGCGTAACCAGGCCAGGAGCAGAGGTTACTCTCTGTTCTCCTCCCAAGGGAAGATAAAAGAAGGTAAGAGAAAGAAAACAAAGGGCAAAAGCACAGCTGTTTCCTTGCTTCTGTTTTTCTTCTTTGACAGCAGCTATTTTTGGGATCTGAGCTATGTTTTGTTCCCATTTTGAGCTACCTGAAATGTTCAATTCAGACTGTCTTTGGACAAGGCTTCAGGGAAAAAAAAAACACAACAAACAAACAAAAAAACCTGATTAAGCACATTTCTAGAAAAGAGGGAAATAAAAACTGAACTTATATGTTATACAGGAGCTAGGACTGTGATACTAACATGACAGCCATCCTGGCAATCCCATTTTACCACAGGGGACCAAGTTTTCCAAGGAAAAAACATTGCTGGGGAAGAGAAACCTAACAGCAGCAATACACAATGTCCTTTCTGCTGTGTTCTGCTGCCTTGTTAGCTCAGTTCTTGGTAAGGGGAAAATAAAAATATCCTTGTGTGTGCTTGGAATTTAAGGCTAGGAAGGGTCTATCAGGGTTATCTAGCCTAATGAGGAGGCTTGTTCACTACTGGCCCTTTGTTGCTGCTTGAGGTCTTCCAGCCCCTTCCCATGAGGTTCGTGGGTGCTCACTGAGCAAAGCCAAGAGCTGTTACTGAGTTTGTCCTCGTGCCAAGGAACAAAGATGCACATGTTCTCCTCCAGCCAGCTAGTCAGCTTTGCTCTTAATCCATCAGTGGCTATGAGGAACCTCTTTAGGATCTCCCTTGTGCAATCTGCAGTTCAGATCAGGAACTCCTCATTGTGTTTTCTTGGGGGGAAAGCCATACCTGTAAATATGTCCAGAAAGGCCAGTTTGTAGAGGAAATATTCTATCACGAGCCATTAAGCAGAATAATGAAGAATCAAACTTAGCGCGAGGCATGGCAGAGGCTTCAGATTGCTGGAATCATTGAATCATCTAGTTTAACTGTCCCCCTACCACCCATATTGCCCACCAAACCATGTCCTTAAGTACCACATCTAACCTTTCCTTAAACACCTCCAAGTATGGTGACTCCACCACTTCCCTGGGGAACCTGTTTCAATGCCTAATCACTCTTTCTGAGAATAAATTTTTCCTAATATCCAACCTAAGCCAGAAGAGTAAGACAAGGTGACCATCACTGCAGGGTTGTAGTCTTTCCACCAGCACTGCTTCTGGCTCCTGCCTGATCTTGGTGGACCCTTGGTCTGATCCGAGGGAGCTGTTGCATCAAAAACCCCTTATGACTAAAAGCTAATTAACAATATGGCTGTAACAGCCCAGGTGGCCTGGAAATAGAAGTCCTGGGATGAATCAAGAGGAGTTTCCCAGGGCTGGGTCACCGTTCCCAGAGATGTTGTAGGAGGGCCTGGAGGAAGTCTGGGACAACACAGCTTGTCCTGGGAGATGCTGCCTCCACAGGTACTACACGAAGGCTGCCATCCCCTGCAACACCTCACCCCAAGGTACCTGATTGTTTTTGTTCCCTGTAGAGGCCACAAAGTCTGTCGGGAGGGACCCATCTTCCTGTGCTCAGGGTTGAGCACAATGGAGCCCTGCTTCATCTGAGGAGCCAATGCACCGCCAAAGGGGGAGGGGGAATATTGCTTTCTTTGGGAACAAAAAAAAACCGCAGGAGCAAAACCCAAGTAACCTTGGTTACCAGAGTTTTATTTGTTGCAAGCAGAACGGCTGATAGCAGAAGTCCCTTTCTTATGTCTGTACTGAGTACACACTGTACCCAGGGCTGGAGAACAGCAGGGCCAGGGCAATGAAGACTTTGGTACAGCAAGTAAAAGTGTTGTAAACGTGATGTCATGGTTTTAGCATCACTCCAATGCTCTTGGCAAGTCTCTGCTAAGGGGTTCGGCTCTTTGGTACAATGGGAAGTTCCTTCTCTCCTTTGTTCTTGTCCAACTCATGCCCTGTGACAATTTGTTTTTGCAGCCCTAGAGATGAAACATCTTTGGCTGCAGTCACGAAAATGCTAACAGGGTGTCCATGGTTGGATAGCTTTGTAAAATGGGTTTGTAGCTTAAATCCTTAATAATGTGGGATTTGGGAGATATGTTTGCCTGGTGCTTAGCCTACCCAGGAGCTAATCTCTCGGTCCTGTTGTTATAGAAATGCCCTTTGCAGCTTTCCCACCAGCTTTCAGTTCTGGAAGTCCTCTCTCCTGCTGTGTGCAAAAATGCCTGCTCATCACTTCCTCCCTTTTTCTGCGGGAAGGGGGGCTTCACAACCGGAGTAATTTGTGCAATTTCCTTGGTCTTCAGAGATTTTCCAGATTCGTCTTTTCCACTTAGCTCTGTGTTATCAGTGTTGTATTGGACAGCACCTCTAGCAGGGGGTTGTTTACCTCCAGTCCCTCTTGTACGCCAGCCTGCAGAGACTCAGGACACAGCTGAGCTTTCTCTGCAAAATATTTTTAACCCTTCCTCCCTCCCACTCATCCTCCCAGGCAGGTCTCCAGGGACTTGCTGAACAAGGTTGCTCTCACACGTCTCAGGTGGCTGCATGAAAGAGCTTAGTTCTGCTTTGAGAAGCACCCTTCTTACATATATTTGTCTTGTCTGTACCCATTTTTTTCTTGCATCTTTGCCATGAAATCCCAGTTGTCGGACCAAAGAGGGCAAGTTTGAAATTACCCTTGAAAGTAGATGACGTTTCGCCTTGCTGTGTTTTGAAGACACTTGGGCAATGCAGGGACTGTTTTACCAGCCACATTCTCTGACCTGATGGATCAAAATACAGCAGTTCTTTTGCTGTTATCATACTCATTGTGGGACTTCTCTGATCACATGCAGCCATTTAATCTGGTCTGGTCTTTCAAAGTCAGTGAATCCTACCCCAGTACACATATCCTGAAATCCCCACAGATGATCCTACCCTCAATACAGAATTTGTAAGAGCAGCACAGGACGAAAGGGCATCCATGCTGGAGATGAGCCAGGCTGGTTCACGATGTGCATGAACATGCAGGGCACACGTGGTGTACGTGTACAGCCACGATCTGCTCCAAGGGTGGAAGAAGCTTCGTTATATTGTCATGCTGACTTGTTGTGCCACAGTCTCAGCATGATTTGGTGGTGTGGGAAGCTCATGGATGCTAGCAGAAAGAGCTGTACTCTGAGGATATAGCTCATCCCAACTACAGCATGCACATAGGAAGATTTTAGCTCCTACCCTAGTGTCCTGATGTTCATTTGCTGCAGTCTGGCGGCTAACTACACATCCCCATTCATTTCTGGAAAATCCTACACCCTCACTCCCCACCAGACAAACTCACTGAAGGCCGAACACAGGTTGGAAAGGATGGTCATCTCAGGTTTTAATAACACCAAAGCAAAGAAGCACAAGGAGCCAAAGAAAACACAGCTTGTATAGACACTTCAATGATACAGACTCATTGGATAAACTAAATGAGTATTAACATAATTCACCCTAATGACAATCTAAACATGGATATAGCACAGGGAAATGTGTAAAGCCAAAGAGTTTGGACACCATGTTTGGTTGACACCACATACAGCTCCATAGAGGAAGACAAAAGCTCACTCCAGGCTCACGGGATCCCAGAATGGCTGAGGGCAGAAAGATCTCTGTAGGTGATCAGCTCCATCCCCTGATCACACAGGGACACCGTGAGCAGGTTGCCCAGAAATGCTGCTCTGGTTGCTGACTGCTGCCTTACCTTGCTCAGGAAGACCAGTGGTTTCAGTCTGGGGGGTCCGGGTTCAGCTCTTCTTGCTCTTACCTGCCCTGACTTTGGTTGTAAAGAAGCCTCTCAGCCAAGAAGGTTCGTAGAGCTGGGTGCAGCCTCCTGGTTTTGGCTGTCCACAGCTCCGTGCATGCCTGGAGGCCTCCTGGTGACTTTTTGAACCAAGTTAGCTCAGAACTAGGTGTGTTTTGTAGCTCCAGGTATGTGTTGTAATCTATCTTTACCTAATTTAATCCTGATGGGCAGAGGGAGTGAGAGGAGGAGAGACATACGGGTTTGTTCTTTCGCTTATCATTGTGTTTTCATGAGTGATGCTTGCTCCAGGGCTGTTATTTTTGGAGAGGTGGTGCTCGTGTTTATTGTGAAGGCACTTAGAGCTGGGGGTGCAGGCTTTGAGGTATATAAATCTAAATAAGAATGACATTTAAAATAGGTTGCATGCTATACCCAAGCATGCATAGAGAGGAAATGTTTGTAGATTGACTTCAGATCTTTGAAGTGAAAAATTCCCTGTGGGAGTATCATTAAAGTTCTCAGCACCTCCAGGTAATTATATGCTGACATAAATGGTTTGGATCCCAAATCAAGGTAACTCTAATCTGGACCTCATTATGATGGATAAAGAGGAGTTAATCACTGGGCTGGAAGCTGGATTTTCCCTGGGGGCTCATGGTCGTGACCTGCCTGCTTAAATCGGGCAAAGATGGGACAGTTTCAGCTCGCAATGTTTGCGCACGCACAGATACGTAGAGTGGCTCAACAGGGTTAGAGGGGCACAGCTGAGGAAAGTTAGCAGCAAAGCCGGCTGAAAAGGAAAAAGACATGGAAAAGAAGATGTCAATGGGAACTGAGAGTCGTGTCTCTTGTCAGTCATTTTTGTTTGCCAAGCCAAAATTCTGCCACAAAGTTAAAAAACAAACAAAAACAAAACAAACAAAAACAAAAACAACAACAAAAAGCCAGGCTTAGAGATTGAGCTCTGCAGATTAAAATTTCATGGCCAGTGCTATCCATGGGCAATGCAGCTTGGAGGAGCTCTGGGGAGTTGCCCAGCAGCATCCCCATTGCTCGGGGATCACGACGTGGTCAGAAGACTACTGCTCATGAAATGTGCCTGCAGAGGTACGCAGCTGGTGAGGCAAGTCTGGAGGCCAACTCCGAGTGCCAGTGGCTTTTGGGGCTCTGACCCTCGGGGCTGGGCTCTGGGTTGTCTGCTCAGCCTCACAGGGAACAGGATTTTTTGTTGTGTTTATTCTGAAAGACACAGGGGGGAGCTGAGGCACATTGCACATCTCCTTCCCTTAGCCATCCGAGTGGATGGCCGAATGTGGACTACCAAAATACGGGTCAGAACAGGAGAATCCAGGGATATGTACTTCTTAAATTGTTTTTTTAACTTCACAGGCAAAAGTTTAGCCTGTGTCTGCTGGAGGCGCTTCCCTTAATTTAGAGCACTCATACTTTGTTCTTCAGGGGTCTCTTCCAGCACATCAGCGTGGGTCCAGCAAGTTTTCTGTTAGATGCAGACCCTGACACGATAGCTGCATTGCCTGATTTCCAGGCCCCGAAAAGTTTCAAATCTATTAGAATTTTTGCTACAGGTGAAATTTAAATTGCCAGACCTGAAGAAAGCAAACGGCCCCCTCCTCTACCTCTTGTGCAGCATCTGAAAATAACCCACAGCTCCTCTGTATTGCAACCAGAATCCCCATTTCAAGCATCAGTCCACTGCACAAAAATAAACCACAGCTCTTCTTCAGTGCAACCAGAATCCCCATTTCAAGCATTTCCACTGTGTATCTTCCAGCCAATGGTCTCTAAATTTATCCCAACAGTGGCACCACTTCATGCACCAGATGATGCAATTGCTGTTCTTGCCTTTTACTTCAGATTCTTACAGTGTGTTTTCTTCAAACAAGAAGTGTCATCTGTTCTCCTGGATGCTGCAAGGGCCCTGCCCAGTGTTGCCGTCTCCTGTTTATGGTGCCTTGCAGCATCTGCCAAAGTTTAAGAGCAGTTGTCTGTGCTTTCCACTCTGCGGTTAGAAGCTTTGGCTACAGAGCCACTTCCTTGCCTGTTCCCTCTCTTAATTTCAAGCCCTCAGAGCTCTTAAGTGTGTATCTACTTGTCATCCTTGATAAAGAAGACCTGGAAGATGTTTTAAAGACATGGCTGATAAAAACGCAGCATCTCTTTCCTTCCTTTCCCTTCTCCTCTGCCCAAGCACAGGTTTCCTCTGCGAGGAGGTCTTACTTGCTTTACTATATATTTACATTTTTAAAATCTTTCTACCATCTGATGCTGTTGGCTCCAGCTTGGGCTCTTTTTTGTTGTTGTTGTTGTTATCCTCTCAAGAGAAAGAAACTATGTGGGTTTCCAAGTTCTTGAATAAATGTCAAATGAAACATTCCAAACAATTATTCAAGCTGGTAATAAGCAGTGAGACATCCTTCCTGTAGAGAAGCTGAACAATGGTTTCCTCTGACAGAAGCAAAATATTAGGAGCCTTCCATATGTTGGTACTGATTTAAGCGGCGGCGAGATCTCCGAGTGGGATAGGAGGCCCCAGCAAGTATCTGGATATCCTGCGGGAAGAAAAGCTCTGCGTGTAACACCCAGACTCCCCCTGACGTGCCATAAAGTTCTGGGAGTTTCATCCACGTCTCCTCAACATCCTTCAGTTTTAAGAGCTTTTGCTTCCTTCCCTGGCTTTTCAAACCCTTCCCGGAGCGCCCAGCGCTTCCCGGCGCGTTACCCCGAACACCCCAGGGAGGCAGGTGGGCCACCTCCCACCTCAAACCCCAGGAGGACCTCCAGGGAGGAGCAGTGCTGGCTGAAGCTGGCCGCCAGTCTGATCTTTGTCCCTGCGGCCCCGCTGAACACGTCCCCTTCCCAGACGGCGCTGGGGGCGAGCTGCAACATCGTCTTCTCTTGCCCGAGGACAACAGCTTTGTAGGCTTTTGGCACCTTCACCCTGAACCGGACCCAGCTCTGCTCCTGCAGCACGCCCGTGCGTGGCTCCAGCAGCACGCACCCTCTCCTCCACAGGCTGTAGACCTTAGGGAAAGGAGGCCAGCTGGGCTCGGAGAAGCAGCGTATGATGTAGTCACAAATATGGGCGAACTCCTCGTTGTCCTTGTTTCTCCCAAAAAGCCCCACTTTGTACACGCCCGGCTCGGGGAGCACGATGCACACGCTGATTTTGGACTTGAGGTGGGTGACCAGCACGTACCTCTCCAGGGGGTACTCGCTGCTGGCGGTGACTTTGTCCTTGCTCAAGCTGGCCGTCACCTCGACGTCGGCGCGTGCGTGGAAGGTGATGTTGCACTTCCCCAGCTTGGTGGTGATGATCGGGGCCGAGTGGCTGGGGTTGGAGAGGCCGTGGCTGCTGGAGCTGAGCCCGCTCCCGCAGTGCAGGCTCAGCCCCGAGGGGAAGAGCTCATTCTGGTTGACGGGCCCCGGGCAGTGAAGGAGGAAATTGGCCGCATTCCTGAAGGTGGTGGTGCCTCCCACATCTTTCACGAACACGGAGAGTCGGTAGTAGCCCTGGAAAGGACAGAGCACGTGGCAACTCAGTTTCTCCTCCTCAGCTTGAGCAGCCAGGCATTTCTTGCTCAGAGCAGCATCTAAATCTTTATTGACCAGCTCATACGTGGCAAGCAAGGCTCGGGACGTCTGGAGGGTCAAAAGCAAAGTTCCCCGGGGAGCAACGAGCAGCTCCCCTTTGTAGCTGCTGTCCTCAATGCCAAAGTCTCTCACCTTTTGGTGGAGGCCCCAGAAATGAAAAGGGTTTTCAGGCAGTGTCTCCCCGTTGCGCGGCTCCAGGCACTGAATCTGATAGGAGCACACCCAGTTGTAAGGGCCCTGAGAGTCGGCGTGGCGTGCGAAGATCATGAGGTCGAACAAGCCCTCGGTCGGGGGAGTCACCTTGATGGTCACGCTGTTCTCAGACACCGTCATCATCCCGTGCGTTGCTCCCACGGCCTCTCCGGTCATGGTGCCCTGCACTTTGGAGAGCTGATAGGTGAACTCTGTTGGGTGGGTGCTCCCCAGCGTCACTGCTGCCTCCCCATGGGCTGTAGGAAGGTGAACAAAATGCCTTTTACTATCCTTTCGTCAACAGTGCAACACATTCATTTCTCAGCACAACATCTTCTGCAGTGTGGACCCAGCATAGACCTCATCTGTGCAGGTGATGGAGACCTGATTTTCCCTTTCACTTTCCCTCCCTACCTGTGGAAGGACCTCAGTGAGATCCTTCCTCACTTTCTACCTTTTTTTTTTTTTTTTTCCCATCGCTGAACAAAATGTTGATGCCACTAGATCTAGAAAGGAAAAGGATAGGTACAAATAATTGTTCTTTGGGTCCTGAGACACCCAAAACTAAGTTAACATCCCATATGGAGGTAATTATTCCATGGCTCCTTGAGCTGCAGTCATTCCTCTAAGCTGCAGGTCTTGTACTGTTGTGTCAAACCAGCAAAGCAGCTGGGAGGATCAAAAATTTCCAGCCTGGCTGGTAGGATATCCCACAACGCTGCCACATTTTAGGAATGAGTTTAATTTTTTCCATAATTATTATTATAATATTTTTCTAAAATTTGGCCTCACAGTAAATCACAAATATCCACGAGCTTCTGGTTTGGAGCATGCCCTAACCGGGCAGGAGGGGAAAGGAGAAAGTGCAGAGAAAAGATGCTTTGGCACTGGTAGCTGGTGATGGTACCAGAGTTGGTGGATAAGCTCAGGGGCTCTTTCCCTGGGATTTTTGCTTTCTGGGGAGGACACAAGCAGGTTTCTGCTCAGGGCCACCATGCAGCACTCAATACCTCCCTAGCAGCCAACTTGCTGCTCCAGGCAGGGCACAGGAGATGGCTCTGAGCCACCTTCATACTCAGAAATGAAGCACGGCCACAGGAGGTCACCATGGAGGAGCAGAGTCACTGCAGTCATGGTGTCACCACTCCCTGCATGCCACGTCTTGCTGCTCGTAAACCCCTACCCCAGTCAGGGAGAGCACTTTTTGGTGCAACAAACCCTCCCCAGGGCTCTCCGTATGCTCCTGGGCAGAAGGGGTGGTTGATTGATTCCACAAGGGGGACAGGGCAAAGTTTTGCAAGCCTTGGTCTTGAAGAAGACAAGACCATCTAACCACCAGGCTGCTTTCAGCACGTGGGGAGCTACCTCAGCCCATGTGCAGCCACAGGTCCTGGGGCAGCCTGGCTATAAAACCCAAGTTTAAAAGTATTTTGTACCCTTTTTCTCTAGGTGTAGATTAAATCATGAGAAAAATGGCCATGGAGAATAAGACTTTGAGTCCTTTTGCCCTTGGAGGATCTCAGCGTGCTTCCCAGCCCCTGACACTGGCATGCAGACGTACTGAGATGCATGCTCAAACCCACCACCATCAAGGTCTGTGCAAATCAAGCCTGCTCTTCATTACGCAGGGACCCCGAGTGCCCGAGGGGGACTCATCTCCAGTCCAGAGCGTGGCTGCTCTGCGTCGTCCCGTCCTCACCACAACATTTTTGCTGGAGAGAGGCGAGCCGTACCAAGTGCTGGCACCGCGGGAGCCCATGGCTGGTATCGGCACCCTCGCTGTGCACAATGTTCATTTGTTTGGGGTGCTAACACAAAATGACGAAAGCCTCCAGATTCATGCTGAAAAAAAATTGTCTCTTGCTAATTATTAGATTACGAAACATGTTTCATAATCTAATGAATAATGGGGGGGGGGGGGACTTTTTTTTCTTTTTCGTTCCCTGTTTGAATCTGGACTTTTTCATTGTTTGCCCCAGAGTTCTTTTTTGGTAGGTCGAAACAGAGATGTGAAAAGAATGGGAAGGCTGGGTTTTATTTGTGCCTTGCCTGTTAAAGCTGTGACTTGGCTCACACAGTAAGTGCAAACAATTCTCTCCTGGCAAGTGTTCAGTGGAGACATTACTGATGACAGACTTTATTAACTGCAGGTTTGCTTGTTATTAAATTCTCTGTATGCTAGTTTCCGAAGCTGCTGGCCTGGCCGGCTGCATCGTATTAGGATCTTTAGGAAGAAAGAAAAGAACAGAACATTGTATGCAGTGGAGCCAGCGATGATGAGATAGGGAAGCCAGCAATGCATTTTGCTTTGGGAAGAGGACCCAAGGAGATAATTAATGGCTACATTTAAAACAAACATTTGCTTGTTTCATTGAGTTAATTCAAGCCATGAGATTCCTGGTTTTCAGCAAGGCCAGGTGAAGCTGGGGATAGGTTCCCACGTCAGCGCACTCAATGCTGCAGGAGGTCAATGTATGTTGCATTAATTGTTTGGGGGAAAAAAAAAACATCATTAAAGTACAGGCATGTTTCTAATTTCTCAAAGCCTTGTCTAAAAGTCTTCTCTTCCCGTCTCCCACCCTAGCTATTGTATCTACAGCATGCCACCAATGACTGCCTTTCTATACACAAAAGTCTTACAAAGTCCTAATTCCATAGGACTGAATGCCCTCCATCACTGCGGGCACTAACCCTGATGGCCCAGGACACCTTACAAATTAAAAATGATGAGCTTTCAGAAGACGAATGCCAGGTATTTCCTGAAAATCAGGTCCCCTTGCAAGGTGTCCCACCTTCAGCTCTCATCAGATAGTGATTTGTGGGAGGAATCTTGGCTGAAAGCTTGTAAGCATTTTAAGCAGATGGGAACTGCTCAGACGCAAGAGAGCAGGAATTGATCCACAGTAGCCAAAAAGGAAAAATAGATTTTGCACCAAGGATCTTGAGCATTTTTGCCCTAAGATTGTCTGAGGTGTTTAAGATGCTGGCTTCCTCCCGTTGACCTAGATCAATACAATCATAATTTTGCATCAATGAAAGCATACATCTGGTTTGGTTCACAATCTGGGTTTGCAATTTGGTGTTTTAAGCACACTCCTCTCTCTATATGGCGCGGGCTGTTGAGGCTAATGGCAGTAGTTAAACTGTTCAAGCTAAGCCCAAGAATACAGTTCTTTCCCTCCGCAAGATGAGAAATTCACTGGGGGAAAAAAAAAGTTGGCATTTTCTTTTTTTTTTGTCCTAATGGGAAAATCTTCTTTCATCTCAGTTTTGGAGGAAACAAAAGAAAACTGTGCCTGTAGCCCAGGTCACCCAGCGAGTTTTGTGGCTGAGGGAGAGGAGTTCCTCCAGCCAAAGGGTGCAGAGCAGTGACGTGGCTGGGATGTGCCAGGAATTTTGCTCCCCTAACTTCTCTCCCCAGGTATGTTTAGGCTCACGGCAGCCAGTGGCCCGCAGGGACCCAAAGCCCCAAGCTGCTGTTGGGCTCCATTTCTTTGTCTTTTGGCTATCAAAAACTGGGGAAAGGGAGGAAAGAAAATAACGAAATACTTATTTTTCCTCATTCTTCCCTTTGGGCTTTTGTACTACAGCTAATGATGTTTGGTGGGAGTCCATGTTTTGCAATTTATCACTTTGGCATGCAGATAAAGGGACTGGTGGTGCTATTGATCTCCTGCTTTTCCTTTGAGGCTGCAAACTGTGTGTTATTTGGTTGTGTGCCTTGGGGCCTCCCTGGTGGCTGGGGCCTCAAAGGACTTTCACAGTCTCCACCCTTGTATTTGCTATATAGGTGCTGTATGGCCTGTGCTATGGATAAAATCCCCTCCTCGGCGTGCTCCAAGGTCCTGCAGTGGAGAAGCACCACAAGACCCTTGCATAAAAGGCAGCACCGACCTTTCAGCTGTTCCCAATTTCATTCGATTTGCCCAGGCTGCTTGCTGCTCAAAAGGTGAACGACAGCTCATCTTGGCAATACCCTAGCATCCCGGAAATACTGGAGGATTTTCTTTTCTATGTAAGTAATAAAATCTCTCAGTTGAAAGCTTTCTGGTGGGCCTTGTACATTCATTTTCTGTAAGTCTGACAAGTGCCCTCAATATAATGTTGCTTTATCTTCTATCTTGCTCTCCTGATAAAATAAACTGCAGGAGAAATCTGTACACACTCAGAACCATGCAAAGGAACAGATGTGTAAAGGGAGTCCAAGTTAAAAAATAATAATAAAAGTAAAAAAAATCATTGTATATCTGGCCTGAAAAATTGTCAGAAAACTACAGTCAAGGAAAAACAACTCCACCCGCCTTCATTTTCAGAACCTGAGACGTGACCATTTCAGGCCATGTTTTGTCTGGGAGTCTCCTTCCCCAGCCTGTGAACACAATGAGGATTGTGTCTCAGGTATCTTGAAACTATTTTGCTACTGTTGGTGAATTTAGATGGGAAAAGCCAGGCACAAAAGGGCTTAAGTGATTTGGCTCAATTAACTATAATTTATGAATCCTAATTCCCAGTTGACTAATCACAGTATCACACAATGGCTGTGATTCCAGAAATTGCTTAAATATGTGCCTCCGCTCTACTGGATGTTAAACATGTGCTTAAAAATAGACAGATGGGCCGCTTTTGAATGAGAAATATTATCCTCGATTCAGACTTGTTTCTTAAAAGCAAGCGAGCTTGGACATCACTTGGATTTAGCCCTTGCTTTGTATTTACCTGTTCTGAGGAGGGAAGTGTTTGGAGAAAGGAGGGAGAGCTGAAGTCTGAAAAACTCTGAGGTTTTAAATACCCTCTGCTCAAAGTCTTCCCGCGAGACAGGGGGCTGCAGAAGCTGCCATTTGGGATCCTCCGGCCAGTGGGTCTCAATGAAGTGCTCAGGGTCAGTAAGGAAGAAGAAATCGTCATGCCTGCAAAGCAAGAGGAGAGGACACCGTGGAGGGTACAAGAAAACCTTTAGCATATGGGAAGGGAGCTTCCCCCACCCTATCAGAGCTGCACCAGCTTCAGTAAGGGAGGACGAAGCTCTCACTGAGCATTTCACTCCTATGCTCACATCCCACTCCAGGAATTTGCTACCAAACCTCTGACCGTGTTGGTTTTGCTTCTTCTGAGAGCTGCAGTCCTTGCTGGGGGCCTGAGAAGAGCCCTTCTGCCCTGCTCTTGTTTTCCTTCCCTTTTCTTTTCTTTCATGGATCTTAGGGGTGGGGAGAGGATCCCTCTCTCTGCAGGTGGGCAGGTCAAATGCAAAGTTTGACTGCCCACAAAAATGGTCCAGCACCTTGTCCGGCTTGCCAATGAGAGGGATCCTCTGGCACTTCTTTCCAGCCTAGATGCACCCATTTTTCCTGGAAAACTACTTTATAGACGGCTCTCCACACCCCAAGTCCTGTGACCTCTTCCAATAATTTACTCAGGATTTTTTAGCAAAGTACATCTTGGTTCCAGTTTGAACGTGCCCAGCCTGACTTTCCAAATATTGCCTTTGCTGAGGGGTCAACCTGCAGACTTGCGCTGGTGTCATCCTGGGAAGCCCTGTTACATCTGTCAACGTGAAGGTTTTGAGGACATTGACAGCACCGTGCAGGGTAAAGCTCCCTCAGCCTGCCCAGCCCAGAGCAGATACCCCAGGGGACTCCACAAAGACCAACAAGAAGCTGTTATCTCTGCTTGTTGCCATAGGTGATGGTTCTTCTGCTCTTTTTTTCCCCATGCTCAGCTAAAAACAACTCGTGCTCACTGGTGTTATAAACTGTTTGCAGCAAGATAATTACCTATTAGAAATTCCACAATTATTTCATTACACATTATTAGAGAGAGAGAAAAAAATTAAAAATGTCAATCCCATAATATAGTTAATGGAAATTATTAAATTGTACAAATAACTTCCATGAGAGTCATTATTTGCTTAACATGGGCTGAGAAATCTGAAGTAATTATGTGTGGAGCCACATAAGAGTGAAGTTGCTGTGAAAACAAGGGTTTGTTTTGTCACCACGGATTAAAATAAATTTGGGAGAGGGACAAGGGGGGGAAGTTGTCACCTGAAAAGTTGCCACCCTGGATCAGGGAGTAAGGAACTTGAATGTAGGTGTTTGTCTATAGAGGGTCTCTTTTTGCATGAGATCCCTGAGGACTTACTGTAGCTAAGGGTGAGCAGATTGGTTCTCTGCACCACCTGCAATTAGCATCTGGGGGTGCATTTGAAATGAGGGCTCAAGGTCTGGCAAACCTGGTCTTTAGGGGGTCTACTGGAAGGTTTGGGATGACCATCTCCAAGGCCAGGTTGAACCTTGCTGGTTTGTGCTGAGGAATGTGTTTCCAGTGATGGTGCAGGGTGGTGTGTCTCACCTGGGCACGAACAACCTGCTCTCTGGATCCACGGTCCCTGCACCCCAGCAGGCATCCAGGAGGCACCACTGTCCTTCCAGCTCCACCGCGTTCCACATGTGGCCGGTCTTCTGCTGCTGGCACCACCGGCCTCTGTGGGCACCCGGGCCCCGACCGAACCCCGGGACCTCCACGCAGCTCAAACCTGCCTCCCTGCCCAGGGGAGACAACCACACAACAACCACTGCTTTCTGCCTGCTTCTTGCAAACCAGCCCAACCTGCATGGTAAATTTCATAGAATCATAGAATCATAGAATATCCCAACTTGGAAGGGACTCATAAGGATCATTGAGTCCAACTCCTGGCTCCAATTTGAATTCCTCACATCCAAGGTCCCACATTTGCGCCAGCTGTTGGCCAAATCCAGCTTTCAGCCAGCCCCCTGCTCACCCAGGCTACTCCCAACCATCAGTGCTCGTATCTTGGATCCTGGTTTCTCCATCAAACCCATCCCTACTCCTCCATCCAAGCAGAAAAGGAGGGAGGGATGCTGTGGGTAAGTGATGCCAGTTGCGTGCAATCCCCGTGCCAGCTGTAGGTCTCCCACTCAGACCTTTGAGGGGGCAGGAGGAGAAAGCCCAAAGTGAGTTTTTACCTGCACATTTCCTGGCACAAATGCGCATAACCAGAACACACAGCTTTCCCCGTTTGCAGAACCTGCTCTGGCACGTGGATCTTCTGAGACAGCCCCAGGAAGCCATCCACATCATATTCTAGGAAAGGGAGAATACCACCCAATTTCAGGCCAACGTATGGGCTTATTATTTCCAAACCGATCCCATTCCTTCCCCTGCCCAACCCTGTTTCTCTGCCTACCCACCCTGGAAGCCATGACAGCTCTTCTCTCCGTAGTTATTCAAGAGCTTGACAATTCCCCATATGAGCAAAGAATTGCTAAAGCCTTGGGGGAATTGGATTCTCAGCGCATGTAAACAGCGGTTGCGCCATTCAAGTGAGGTACAGTGACAATCACATTGTCTCGCACACATGGATGTAGTAGGGTAAAGTAGCACGAAGCGGCTGCATTGTGCTGAGATTCCTGTGTCCCCAGATGACTGCTGCCAGGCATAGCTCAGCTTCCTCGGACTTGCACCACGCACGCATTATCAGGGAGATGCCCTCCGGTGCATAGAACTGAGAGCACCAGAGGTGGGTGGGCTCAACCCATGTCTCTGGGGGTCTGGTAGCCAGCAGGTGTCATTTCCAGGATGGTGGGTCCCAGTTTGCCACCAGCTCCCACCCCAGGCTCTTTCCCAAAGTTGGGAGGGGATTATTTCAATTTGCTATTGCCATAGGAACACAGTAGAGTCTGTTCTGCAGGACACGATGAGCCTAAATCCAGGAGGTGGCATCCAAGGAAAGGGCTCTCAGCTCTATCACGCCACCACAAAACAGTGGGACCAGACTTACCGATGTTATGGCAGAGCCAGAACCATATTGCTCGCACTGTCTCCAGCTTGCTCTGGGATTTGGCAGTGATGAGGGGAACGATGGCCTGGATGGACATCCTGCTGTGCCCAGATTTCAGCTGCAATGGAGAGGACAGGTGAGCTACAGGCACTCTTGGTGTCACCACCACATGGGTGACATGACTGCTGACATGGTGGGCTCGCTGGAAAGAAAAGGTACATCACAAAAAACCCAAAGCTGCGTTTCCCACCCCAGAATTTAAAATACAAAAATATGGTTTGTAGTAGAACAGGGTATTTTCTGCATTTTCCTAGCATGGTTTTACAAAAGCCTAAGGACTGGAGTTGCAAGCTGGAGGAAATGAAGGTGGCATTTCCCATTCCTTTGGTGCAAGGTACAGTGCCACCACTCCAGTGTCCTCTGTCTGGTTCAAGGCGTCCTCTGGCCCAGAGGGTCTTCTCCTGGAGGTGAGTTTCTGCCACATTTCTGGGGACAGCGGGTTTCCAGCCCCACACCGATTAATTTCTCAGTGTATTAACACAGCAGAAGAGCATCCTTGTGGCTCAGATACTCTTCCTGAGACTGTGAAACTTCAGCCAAATCTCTATAACAAAATGGGTGGAAAGAAGCTTTTTGCCCCTTCCACTAAAGTTCCTTAATTTCTTAAAAGCCTTTCTGCCCCTTTCCTCCCATTCACTCATTGACATTTCTGTGCTCTTCCCTTCTTTGTGCTAGCACAAGCATTTTTAGCAGCAGGCTTTTCTTTCACTGGGTTAAATTTAGTCCAGCTGATTTCTCCAACCTCCTGCCCCTGCTATTTTACTCCTCAGTGACTTTCCTGCCCTAACCATGTAAGATATCTTCACACAGATGGAAATTTCTTTCTTTCTACATGTGGGACATGTTGCATTTGTAATTGCTAAAGATTTTCCTTGGGATGCTGGGTTTAAAAATGAAGGTGCAGCCAGGAGAGGACCTGTTTCAAAATGATTGTGCTGCTGCTGGTCCTTTGCGTTTCCACCATGAGGTTGTTATGAGTGTGCAGCTGCTGGGCAAAAAAATAATGATAATTATTCCTAAGGGACAAAAAAGTACTCTGCCATTAGATATCTAGCTACCTCCTTCCCTGTTGGCACATCTTGGTGCAAATTCAGCCCAAGTCTATTCTCTGTTTCAGCCAGAGATGGTAGAATTAGGTCCTAGATTGAGAGTTGCAAGGTAATCCTGGCCCTGAATAAGCCCGAGGACCCTGAAGAATTGGGGCAGAGCTTCTTGGCTCACTGGTACCTGCTGGCTCCACAGAGGTATTTGGAGTTGACAGATGGGTCTGTTTTCCCCCAAACCACCCAGGCAGTGACCTGGGTGCATGCAAACAGTCCTCAGGCTGCTTCTAGATGGCCAGAGATGTGATACCCAACTGGTGGGCAGCCAGTGAGCTCTGCTCATGCTGTTGGCTCTCATAATTCCCATCCAAGGAGAAGAGACCAAGGGCATCAGGTTTTAGTGCAGCTAGCACCTTGAATAAACAAGAAACAACCTGTTCCCATGACTCCCCATTGCCTTGGAAGTATTTTTGGTAGTTTATTACCTTCTTTCTCCTCCCTTCCAACTCCCTCCCCATCTCTTCTCTTTTTTAATAGACCAGGTAGACTGTGAAATACTGCCGCATCCGTCTTCCCAAGGGATATTAGCCTCAGGCTAGGAAGAAATTACAGGTTTCAGCTTTAACGGAGAGCACAACTATTCCTTGTGCCTCTTCGCTCTCACTAATGAGTTGATGTGTGAGCTGTGAGTTTGCTGCTTAGACAAATTGTACCAGCCCTGGGGGAGAAATTATTACAGCAACACAGAATTGGGGTAAGAGGAAGGAATTACATAATTTGGTGCTCTCCTTCTGGGCTCCCACACACCCGGAAAGGGGGAGCATCACATAACAGACCCCTTGCACCCTTCTAGAAAGGTCTTCAGGATCCTTCTGTCCGAATACAATCGTGCCTGGGGTCCTGCAAAGCCTGTGCCATGATGAAGCCAGTCCTTCTGCCCAGGTTTGGCCACCACCTTGCCACTGCTCTCACCAACCAGAGCTTGTGATAAAAGCTGAAGGTGAGGACACGGACCTGCTGAGGGGCACCAGGACCTACCTGCTGGCTCACATGTAGGACGTGGGCATCCACGTGACTGAAAACCTTTGAGTCAGAGAAGAGATCTCTCCTGGTTTTTCTCTGGGGATTCTCTGCTGGCTTCTCTTCTTCCGAGCTGCTAGGCCCTTCCTTGGGAAGGAGAGCTGGAGAGCAGCTTCCCGGGGTCACGGACGACTTCTGCAGCGCCTTTTGGAAGGTGGCCCCTTGGCCACTGCCGTTCACTTTGTTTGCCCAAAACAGGAAAATGTCCCTGGAGGGGGAATCCTTGGGCTCATCCCTTACTTTTTGCGTAGCTGCGATGTTCTTTAGCACCCCATCCTTGTTCCTGTTCCTTTTAGTGTCTCGGCGGGGGAGTTTCTCTGGGGTCTCAGGGCTGATCTCTTCAGAAATGTGTCCCAGGGACAAGTTGCCATTACAGACGTCAGATGTCTGAGCCCCCCTCTGACCAGGCACGGTGTCACCTGCCTGTGGTGGCATCGTGTTTTCTTTGTGGCTCCTGGGATGGGCCCACCTCCCTGGGCTTCGGGTGGGCTGTTTTTCGTGGTGGCTGCCGTTCCTGGAGTGAGGGGAAAGAACCGGCTCATTTGCTTTGGCGGTGTGGGATTTGGATGACTTGCCTCTGTCATGGCTGGTCTTCATCCCTGCAGTAGGTAACAGGGTGGAAAAACCACCGAGGTCTGGGGATGGAAAGGGAGATGAGTTTTTTTTACAGAATAAGAATATAGTCTGAAAAGATTCCTTCAGAGCCTGCCTGTCTGCATGCGTAAATAGAGCAAATCGGGATTTGGTCAGCAGAATTTAACCAAAAGTACTGTTTTTTCCCTAATTCCAGCAGAAAGGTAGGATAGAAATGCCACAGAGAAGCCCTTGACCTGTTTCCAAGTGCAAATACATTTGTTTTTTTTTTTTTTTAGGTAGATGCAAATTCACTGGTTGACCATCAACAGTTACATCTCTGCACTGGAAGGAAATGGATAAATCAGGGTTATTCCTTTTGCAGATAAATGGCCAGGAGGCATTTGTGTGTTGGAAGTGTTGGTGTTTGGGTGTGCGCCTCAGTTTCCCTGCATGAAACTTGGACTGATCACATAACATTGCTCCTCGCCTCCAGAGCTAGGAATCAGGGAGAAAAAAGAGTTAATAAAATTAGTGTTTAGGTGCTCCAAAGGGGTCCATTTTTCAGCAAACCTTTCCTTTGGGAGGACCCCCACATTCCACCCCAAATATTTTTGTAAAGCTCAGACTTCTTCTGTTCAGGTTCTGCAGAAAAAAATAATGTCATTTTTTGTTTTCCTGCTTTGCATTTGAAATGTAGCTGAGTCTAGTGAGAAGGCTGTGGGGGAAAATAGGTGAAAAAGCGGAAGGAAAGGTGCAATCCAGGACCGATGGGGTTGTTGGGTTAAAGCTGCAGGCAGAGCCAGCTCTCGCGTGCCCTCGACATCTGCACAGCACCCGCTGGTTTTATCTTGGTTTAGCTTCTATTTGCTGTTGTTGTTTTTAATCACGAAATGACTGTTTGTGCCATGCAAACAGCAGAGCCTGCTGTGAGGCACTCGGCGTCGCCCAGAAATGTCACTCCCCGCGTTCAGCCAGCCTCTCCCAGGCAGGCTGGCTTTCAACAGCTGCGCCGGGGCGCTGGCCCCGCTCTTCCAGGAAAGAGGGATGTCACTTGTCCCTCTTGGTGCTGCCCCGATTGTCCCCACTCTGCCTGGGAAGAGCCTTGCAGAGCTAGGACAGCCTCATCCAGAAGGGATGACAGAGGTTGTGACTCCCAGGCTTGCCAAAATTAACATGTGAATGCACGCACTGACAGCGTGCAAACAGCACCCATGGGTTAATCCAATGCTGGGTGCTCAGATAACCAGAGGACACCCCGCTGGGAGAATGTCCCCTAGGTAGGTTTGTCAGTGGGATGCTCCTCTTTGCAGGGATGCCGCAGAGTTTCTGCACAGCCTGCTGAAGCCGTACGTTCCCTATTTCCTCCTGGACCACATCTGAGCCCAAGGAGACGAATTGTTGGTGCCCAGCTGTTGACGCATTGGAGCCGTCCCCGTGCGTGGGAGCTGCGGTCGCTGCTGGGCTGCTCTCCCGTCCCCAGGCGCAGCCACCCGCTGTCACAGGCAGAGAGGCGTTTTGCCTGCCACTTTCTAAGTGAGCAACAAGAGGCCACTTCTGGGCCCTTCACGGTCGTTACCTGACGTGAACCAGGGCTCGGGGACTCAAAAAAGAGTTATCAAGAGCTTTCCCAGCAGGTCCCGGGAAGCTCAACCTTTCTCTGTTTTCTCCTGCAAAGTGTGTCCTGTCCCAGTGGGACTGGGGGGCTTTGAAGCCCGGTTTTGCCACAGCCCTGCTTTCTCACAACTTCCCACATTGTTTTTGGGAGGAGAATGACACAGATGACTGAAAACTTGGACATCCCCACTTGCTTGGTCTTATTTTGTTAATCCGAACACTTTTGCTCAGGTTGAAACTGAATATTTTGTTTCCATTCCGTGTCACTCATGTATTTATGACTTTAAAAGAAATTTAAGCAAGAGCTGCGCTTTAACATCTCTAAACGGTTTTCTCTCCCCGTGCCTTAAACTCGATCTTTCAGACACAACCCTTAGCTCAGAAGCCCCTAAATCATTGCTTTTAGTCATAGAAGAGGAGAAGGAAGACTGCTGCTTTCTTATTTTTCCCCCCAAATTTCACCCGTGGTTGCAGAGGATGGGTCACCGAGAGCACTGACCCCAGAGTGCACTGTGCAACCTCCCCTTGCACCTGCTGATGTCCCGGAGGTGCCACCACGTAAACCCACAAAATGACAGCTCCAGGGGAGGAATTTCAGCCCCAAGGGGGGCTCTTTCAGCCCTGAGGGGCTGCTGCAGAGAGAGAAGAGGTGGAGAAGGGCAGGCTGCTGGTGGGGTTTGAATGGGATAAGCGCCCCGTGCCTCCCCGGGGACGGTTGGGCTATCAGCGAGCCATTATCGTGTTCCCAGACTGGCATTTCAGTCTGCCCTGTCCCTGTTTTTGATGTCAGGAAGACGGGAATCATATTTGTAAGCTGCAACGGTGACAGCATAAAGGTCAAATGCTCCTCAACAGGAGCAGAGCCATGTTGGACCCTGGCCACCCCAGGTGGGGACACAGCACTTGGTCCTGCTACGGTGAGGAAATGGACGGAGCCAAGAACATCAATGCAGAAAAGTGGCAAAATGATGGAAAATAAACCCAAGTGGGGTTGTTCCTACTCACCCTGCTCACGCCGCCGCCCTTTTCTCCCTGCTGCTGGCAGAAGGCAGGCAGCTCCTGGTGGGTCCCATCCCTTTTATACACGTACCAGCACAGGGCTGGCTCTTTTTTTTGCACCTTGCTGTTATCAGGAGGGCTAAAAATACTATAAAGCGCCGGCGAACATGTTAACATCGCTGCCACCAAGCAAAGCTTCTGTGAGCCTGGCACTCCTGCAGTGTATGTATGGGCTGGGGTGTATTTGCAGGGAGATAGGGGAGAGTGAAAAGGTTTTCTCTTATCAGCAGCCAGGCTTTGGCAGGGCCAAAGTGTCAGTCCCCCTGCCTGGGGAGGGCAGCTGCCTGAAGGTTTGGGCGTTTGTGCAGCCTTGCTCCTGCTCTGAGCACCTTTCACTGCTCTCCTGTAATTTCACCATCCTGCTTCTTGGATTTCACCATCCTGCCTTTGCCCTAAGAGGGAGGGAGGTGGTGGGGAAAGCCAAGAGCAGATTTATCCAGGGCTGCTGGGTTTGTTCTCTGCTTGTTAGCAGTGCTTGGCAAAGCACAAGGTCTTACTACCTTGTGAGATGCTCGCTGAGCAATTCGCAATGCCTTTGCAATCATCTATGTCTGTTCTGAGCTTATTGCATCCCTGATTTTCCCACTCGTGTGCAAAATTCCCTTTGCCATAAGATTGCATCTGCAGGAATGGATTGTGAACTTTTTGTTCCAGCTTTGCACAGCATGGGCTGCTTTGCAGCTTTTTTCCTTAACTTGGCTTCCTGGGAAATCTCGAGTGCACATTATAAATAACATCTCATAGAGGTGACCAAAAACTTGAAGCGTGGAGGTCAGAATATTGTTCTTTGTTATTATCTAGCTATGCTCCACTAAGTGGCATCATATCCCTTGTTTCTGTTCACTCATCTTAACTCTGTCTCCAAATATTGAAAAATTTCTTGATCAAACAGGAAATAATAAGGGAGGAAACACAGTTGCCAGCTGAATGGGAGCACATTCTTGGAAAAGAAATCTCAGTCTTTGGCTGAAATTGGAGAGAATAAAAAAAAAAAAAAAAAAAAAAAGGAGAAAAAAGATTACTTTGGAAAAGAGGAGAGAAACATTTTGTGTAAACTCTCCCCAGATCTGAGTTGTCTTTAAGTGGGGAAGGAGCCCACAGCCTGCTGATGCTGCAGGTTCTCCCCTCTTCCCCTCTTGGCACGGGGTTGGTGCCGTTCTGGAGGTGGCAGAGCCTAATGTGTTGTTTGGGTGCCAGCACCGAGACCTTCCTAATTTGTGGAAAATGGTTTCAAAATGAAATTTTCACAGCGAGCAGGACTTGGCACCAGGAAGCTGGCAAAGGACAGTTGTATGTCTTGGGGGCAAGAGCCTTAAATGACATAACATAAAGATGGCCCCAGTGGCCATTGAAGGCTCTGTTTTGCAATGTGACCCTCTCTGTCCAACCCAGAGATCACCAAAATGCTACAAAAGGATCTATAAGGCAAGGGGTCATGAGAAATGTCTGTCTGGCACCAGCCCCCTCATTAATCTCATACCATGCTCTTCCCTTTCACCCCGTTGGTTTAATGTTCACATGTGAACAGTAATTACACCCTCTGGCTAATGAAGTCCTGGAGTCAGGGCGTGAGCCCAAGCTTCTGGGTGACCGATGAAAGTCTTGGGACTCCTGCTAGGTGAGAAAGGAGGGGGCAAGATAGCAAAAACACATCATTTCTTCCTTATTTCTGACAGTGGAAAAAATGCAAAGAGAATCAAGATTTGGACAGAATTGATCCGAGCAAGACAAGGAGCTAAAAATACTCATCCAGAGAGGTATTTTGCATGTGCGATGAAGGCAACTTTGCATCAGCTGAGCTAGGGCTGCTGCTGATTTGATCTTTGTTATCCAGGTATGACAGGAAGGGCAGATTTGTATGGTGAGGTGTAGCTGCTGGTGGGTGGTTTAGGATGGGGCCAAGGTGGATCTGCTGTCCCCACCTTGGTTGCATGCCATGGTAGAGGGCTGGTAGACCTGCTCCATTGGGTTGGGTGCAGCCCTTGGGCCATACCCATCCCTGGGCCATGGCATGGCTAATAATGTGAGGAGACATTTCAGATAGACATCTGTCTATAAACGGGGTCTCATCCTGTTCAATTCTCCCTGAGCACCCTGGGATGTGCAGGATGAATCCAGCTCCTTGCCTGCTGGAGGGACCGGCCGTGGGCTCCCGATGGAGGCGAGGGATTGTGGCAGCAGCTCTGTAGCCTTCTCATGCAGAGCGTGGTTGAGAAAGTAATTTTCATTGTAATCTTTTATTTTGCTTGTGAAGCCTTCCAGACTGAGGGAGTCTCTTGGCTCTAAAGCCGGGAGCTAGTTTTTGGGTTATTTTTTTGTTTTATTTTTTTTATAAAGCACTCAGCAGGAATCCAGGATTTAAGAGACGAGAGAGAATTGCTCACTCTGCAGATATTGGCAGCGAGCCGCTTTTCCAGTTTATTTCCCTGGAAAGAGGGAATGAATACATGGAAATAAAGCACAGGCAGTATTTTAAAATCCTCCAGACCAGCACCTTCACCTAACGCAGGTCCGGGCTGTTTTTTTGGGCATGCAGCCTTCCTCTCCTGGCAGACCCTAAGCAGGGGGCAGGCAGGGAAAGCCACGGCTGCTTTGGAGACCTGTGCAGTGAGGTGTGTTGGAAGGACAACGTGTCTGTCAGAAGGGCGACCCACCCCAAATCATCCAGGTGGGGCTGAATTCACCCCAGCCACTCCGAAGGTAACACCGAGTTGATCTTGCTGCCAAAAAACACTATTTTCTTGGAGTTTGCAATTTTCCAGTCTACAGGGGATGGCCACTGGACATGGGTTACCCATTGATCCACCTAATTTAAAAGCCACAGACCAAAATCTGCCCTCTTTGTGGGTCAGGACCGTCTTGTGGTTCTGTTTGTACAGCACCTCAAGTGTTGGGGTTAGTGTCTAAGTGATGCTGCTCACGTCTAAGAAGTTTACAGCAGTCCCAGCCTGGGAAGGCTTTGTGTTCTGGGGTGGCCTCTAAGAACACGAGATATAAATAAGCAAGAGAGACAAACGGGTGATGCTTCAGCATGTCTTCTGATGTGGAGATCTCTCTAACACTAAGATTTACGTGAAGGCAAGACATCAGGGTGAAAAAAGGAAGAGAAAACTGGGATTCTGACTTCCCAGCTGGGTCTGAGTTAAATCACAGAGACCTGGCATCTCCTGACCTGATAGGGAGCTGGGGGGATGATGCTTGTGTTTCTTGGATGCTCTCACTGCAGGGACTTGGCCTCACAAGGCTTTACCTGCTCTCAGGTGAACCCTTTCCATGGGGCAGCACCAGGAACAGCCGTGAAGTGTTGTGGGAAGACTTCCCGACAGGCAGGAGCTCCGGTGTGGCAGAGCTCTGGTGGAGTTGCTGTGGTGCAAAGGCACATTTTAAGAGTAATAAAGGAAATAATACATAAGACCTGTCAGTCACTGAGTTGTTTCACTTTATGTACCACTGTATTTGATGACCTTTTCCAAGTGCTTTCTTTTAATGAATTATTATTTTTTGCAGACTGAGAAAGAAACAGGGCTTTCAACAGGTTCATTACGCCATAACGCCCTTCTCCTCTTTTTTTTTTTTTTTTTTTTTTTAGTGTTCCTTTCAGGTGAACACTTGAACCAGAAATGAGTCAAAAGCACAAAATACCCCACAGGGACTGGGCATGTTCTGCTTCACAAGCTCACAGCAGCGACGATGTGTTTGATGAGCTGGGAAGAGCTGTCCCCTCTTGGAGCCCGCCTCCTGGCACCGAGCTGCCACCAAAAACCTTTGAAGCCTGGACAAGTATTTAATTGACATCACTGAGTATTGTCGTGCTGAAGATGCCAGGCTACCACGAAGCGAAGGGACAAACAATGTAAGGGACCTTTTGTCTTTGGGGAGGCTGGAGTAGCACAGCCAAGGATGAGAGCATGCTTGGTCCTGGGTACACTTCCATGCTTTGCCGCCCTGGTGTATGTCTGAGCTCCTCACTCATGGCCCCTGGAATTTCCCAAATGTCTGTTAAAGGTCTTTACATCTTGAAGGTCTTTACCCAGCAATAAAGTCATTTTTGGTGCCTTTTTTTTTTTCTTTTTTTTTTTTTCTTTTTTTTCCTGGTGATATAGAAAGTCACCACAGCATCACAGAATACCTTGATTTTGAAGGTAACCACTAGGATCATCAAGTCCAACTCCTGTCCAGCCAGGGGCTGGCTGATGCACAGGGTGCCACTAAAGTGGCCTGCAGGTCTACTGGGGAGAATGACTGGTTCCCATCTCCAGCTGCAGGTCCCAGTCTGGAACTGGTGCAACGTGAAAGACTTAGCAGTGCTTATCTCGAAAGATATGAGATGGTCTGGGTATCTGGTAAGGCTCTCAGTGTGGGATAAATTTCCAGAAGTGAGTCTTGGGGAAAAGGTGGGGAAAATTTTGGACGAAACCTCTGAGTTCTTGAGATCTGTTTCCCAGAGAAAGGCATATTGTCCATGGGGTCCACGTGGATGCCACGGCAGTTTCCAGACACAGCTCTGGGTGTGAGAATGCAAAACAAATTTGCTTTTGCTGTTGCCTGCAGATCTGTCAGCAGAAGAGGCCAGATAATAACTGCAGGTGTAAAATGGGAAATAAGCATCCTGACCTGCAGGAGCAATGTTCTTCGTGTCATGCCTTCTAGTCTTGCACTTGTTCTTGTCTCCTTTTCACCCACTGTAGGTCACGTCTGAGTCGGAGCGGACAGGGCAGGCTGTTACAGGAGATGTATTCCCAGAAACATGCTGCTCGTGTCTATTTTCACTCGTCCCTGCTTTGTGTGTGGGAAGAACAAATGATCTATCCTTGCAGATTCAAAGGAAGGGAGAAAATAAACAATACTTTAATGTAGGATCTTGCTTGAAAACTAAAACTCCTGGATTTTGAGCTCAGAGGTGGCTTTGCAAGGAAAACACGTGGCTTCCTGACCTGGTACAACCACCAGGCAGGGGATGGCTCTGAGACGAGTTCCCATCCCACCTCCAGGAGTTTCAATGTACGATTCGCCCTCCACAGGAGCTCGCCCATCGACATGACAGGCTTGGGCTGTGCTTGGGCTGTGCTGCTGACTTTGCTTTGTGGCCTGGTGGTCCCAAAATAACAGAGAAGGGACCACGGATGCCATCTATTGGAGAGGTGTAGGAAGGGAGAAGACAGGCTGGCTTCATTTGTGTGGGTGATATGCTACTGCAAACAGACTGGCTGTTTCGGCTCAAAAACTCACTTCCATCTCGAGTGGGTAGATAACCAAGTGTCGTGTCTCCATTGCACAGCAGAGAGGTACGGTCCGTAGTATGGGCTGTTCAACGAAAACATCGTCTCAGTCAAACCCTCTTGGGAAACAGAGCAAAAAAACAGGACAACTTTTTAGCAGTGAGTGGTTGGTGATGCTGTGTCTGGGCAGAGGAGGTGGGCGAAGGCCACGGCTGGCTGGTTCTGCTCATCAGCTCTGGGGCCGTGAAACCAGAGGCTTGCTCCCCTCCTGGTGTGGGGACCCAGACAGCACATATATGCTACTGACACTGTGGGACTGAGACGCAGGACCCAGATGTGTCCAAAGCGCTCTTCTCCTGGTGGCCCCATCAGTGTGGAACAGAACTACCGGCTGTTTAGCTGAGCAGAGAGGTGTTTTTACTGTTCATTTAAAATCCAGTTTTTGTAGTGCCTTGTTCTTTCCCTCTGGCGTTGTTCCGGGTTTCTGGGGACCCATGGGTGCTGCTTAGTTTTTCCAGGGGGTTTGGCCCTTTCAGAAGGGCAATGCACATACTTCATGCTTGAAGGCAATAGTCTGATTCCAGCTGGCATCAGCTGGGGATCCAATACACATACCCCAGAACTATTTTCATTTGGCTAATTTTTGTTGCTGGTGTAACAAGCAACTCTGTGATCATAACTCTTATTCTTCATGGATCTTCACGTACCCATTAAACCCCATTGTAATCTGCAGGATCCCTGGAGAACAAGAAAATTAATAGCAGTGCCTATGTATTGCAGTTACCACTGGGCAAAACCCAGAAATTCCTTTTTGCTGAAAAGCCTGGTTCTCTGGAATACAGTGATTCAGAATTACCAACTCTTAGAAAAATAGGAATCCTGAAAGAAAAGTTCAGAAATTATCCTCCTTGGCTACTTCGAAAACTGTCTGGGTGTTGAGCTTCTCTTAGAGAGATCAGCCTCTCCTTCTCCTTTAATTTACTCTCGGTGTTATTAAAAATACACACACAGACAAACAAACAAAAAACCCAGCTGCTACTCTAATTAGTATTGAGCGAAACAGCTTCTTTTACCATCTAATTCAATGTGTCAAACAATTCCCTTCCAGCAGCAAGACACACCTCAGACAAGCAGATAAGATGTTTCATTAGAACAGTAGCTGCTTTCAATATTGTGGAAAACTGATCTCAGGCTAAAAGAAAAGCAGAAAAATACAGAGCCGGGCTGTCAGACAGGCAGGAGAAACCCTAGATGAAGTCAGCAGCCAGCCATTTTTCCAGACAGACTATTAGGTGTATTTTTTTTTTTTCTGGCAAGTTGATTGATTTCCAGGAGAAATTGCAGTCTCGCCGAAACTTCATTTTCCTGAGCAGCTGCAGCCCTGATAATGCTGCAGCCGAACAGGGAAGCTCAGTTTGCAGTGAAGCAGAGTGGAGCTCCTCTGCAGAAACCCAGAAGCTTTCAACTTTTCAGTTTTTCAAAACAATCAATTTTATGCCCATTTTACAGATCAAGAAACTGAGGTGTGATTGACTGGTGTTTAATCACTGACCCATAGGAAATATATATTTCAAATAACCCAAGACAACTTACTCTAAAATAAAAAAAATAATAATAATAAATCACAGTTTAAGTTTGAACATAACTAAGGATTAAATCGAGAGCAATTTCTGTACAAAACAACATTGTTCCTGTGTGCAAACGAATGGAGACTCCAAGGATACTCCTGAAAATCCTGAGGTAGGTGTGCCAGTGGCTCTCCAAGCCTTGCATGCAGTCCCTAAGGGGACAAGGAGGACCCCATCCTTGCAGGGACACAGATGTAGAAAATGGCTACAATAGGATAATACAGCAAATACTCTGTTGAAACACTAATTTTGGTGTGTGTTCACTACGGTGGACCTGGTTCTCTGCTTGGTTTTGGAGGTAGGGCTTGAACCTTGGTGTTTGGTGATGGCTCCAGCATCAGAGGTGGCCACGGGTCGGGCTGGGAGAGGGACGGTGGCTTCCACTTCTGGCTTGGACCAGAAACACTCCCACAGCCTGACAACCTTTCTGCTCAGCACTGTACTTTCCCAGCTTATTTTTTCCTTTTTTTGACAAGTCAAGGTTTTCTTAAAATAAAAAAAAAAGGCATGGATTCTTGATCTCCTCCAACTTGTGATAGTTCCTACCCACTCGTGCGAAGGATGTGGGCAGTAAGGGTCAGAGGGTTTTGGGGACCAGAATGAGGGGAAAAAACCAAAGGTAGGAGGAAGCAGCACAGACATGTTTTACCTTGCTGGGAGGTATGGGAGAAGCTGGGATGCCATCTGGAGAGCCCTTCCCTATAGGAAGGAAGTGCAGAGTTTTCCAACATCCCTCATGTAGGGCTGTTTTACAGCCCCTGCAGGTCTGACAGACACACACAAGTTTGCTGCTGGCTCCTGAGCCCACAGTGCTGGTGTCTGCAGGATAGCTGGTGGCTCTGGAGTGCTCTGTGTCCCCCTGCTGGGTCAGCAATGGCCACAAATCACCATGCAACCACTATGGTCATCCCCATCCCTGCTCGGTGTTGTCCCCATGGGACGGCTGGGGACCTGAAGACAGCAGGGTGCACACCTCACATAAATAAGGGCAGCTCTGTGTTGCTGCGAGGAGTGAAGAGAAGTGTCTCTATATTGTTTGAGTAACAAACAGAGGAAATATCTGTAATCTCTCTTCCCCACCACTCCTAGGGAACTATCTTGTTGCTTTTCCTGTGGAGTCCTCTGCTGCTGTCCTGCCTGTGAGAATGGCTACCCAGGTGGATTATTTAAGCCTGAACTGCTCTTCCAGGGGTTTTACAGGATTCCCATTTTGGGCATCTATCTTTCCTAGTAGGAGGAAAAAAATTGTAGTGATCTCCAGTTTGTGTCTATTTCGTGAGGTGGGGGTGAACTGGCAGCTCCTCTCCTGCAAGAGCTCAACTCGTAAAAAAAAACAAACAAACAAGAAAAAAAAAAAAAACACAACAAAAACACAAATTAACCACCCCCTTGCCTAGACCCTAAACTGCAAAGTTCATCACTACTTAACCTTAGTTACTAGCACCTTGTTCAAGAAATGAACAAATTCTCGTTCAATAAATTGCACAAATGGGGACAGAGGGAAAAGCCTTGCTGTGGTGGAGATGGGCACAGCAGCTCGAAACGGTGCTGTTTGCATGGGAATGGGGGTAGGCCTCTGCAAAGCACCACTAAAAAGCCTTGTTTTGGGAGCCAGCCCTACAGACCATCTGCAGAGTAGATGAAGCCCTAGAAAGAAGATATTATTGGCCCCGTTACAGCTTCACAACTCAAGGCAGCAGGGAGCAATCCCATACCCGTGCCCTGGCAGAGGAACTATTGGGTTATGTAGGTCTGGGTGAGACCCTGCTGTCATGGCTGTGCCAGACATGCTTAATGCATCACGCCATAGCTGCAGGCAATCTAACCCATGCTTAAGTCATGGAGCCTGCAGGACTGCCAAGCAGCCTCGCTCCTCCTGGGGTAAGACCCCAGTTCACTTCCAGCCCATACTGGAAGTTTCCCTCAAGTAGATTCCCCCCCTGTGAGCACTCTGCCCTCCTGAGCTAAACAAGCCCTCATCCCAGCTGACATAGAGCTGCTTCCCTGTCCGGTTTTGGGAAAGCACGGTCCTTTCTAATTGTCTCCTAGGGAGGTTTGGGATGACCCATGGTCATCCAGGCTGAACCCTTGCAGCCTCTCCCAGCCAAACTGCTTCATTGCTCTTCCAGCAGCACGCACCTGGGTGACAAATACCCTGGGAAGGAGGGGGAACATGTCTGTGTTGTGCTGCAGATTTAGATTTTGCTTTTCCTGCTCATTCTAGTACCACTACAGCATGTCTTTCCTCCACACATGGTGGTTTGGGTTCACTCTTTTAAAATAACTATAATCAGAACTACGTTCACTCTTTTAAAATAACTATAATCAGAACTACTCAGGATGCTTCAGTCATGTTCTCACAAGTGTCCAACACAACAGCATTAAGTTTTCCATACCAGCATTGAAACTACTTACCCAGTATGTCCTAGGATGATGATTTTCCGCAGTTACTCAATTACTTGTGTTATAGATTCCCCATATCTTTCTTCTCTTCCATTATTTCCAAACTGTATTTTCTACTCTTTCAGTGAAACTCTTTTTCCCCTCACTGCATATTCCTGTACCTTGTTTCATTAATTTCCACCCTCTTTAACTCTTAAACTCAGGCATTTTTTCAGTTATTGATAATTATGAATTCTTCCTTCTGCAGTGTCTTTATCTCTTGTATCCACAGCAATCATCAACTCCCTGCTCTTCCTTTAGCCAAAGCTATTACTGAAAACGTATATTTTTAAAAAGAGTCCCAATGGCTCACCTTTGAACTCCATTAGAAACTTTATTCCTATCCATCAGTTCTTCTCCCATCAAAACCTGGTGTGGTCTCCACCCATCCTCAGCTTGCTGTTTACTCACCTTTACAATTTTCAGGCAAATCCTCTTTTTTCAGGACGTTACTGGGTAAATAAGGTGCCTGGCATGATCTCAGCAAATAGATCAGTGAGGTTCTGAAATAAAGGTTTCTCGCATTTCACTTTTCCAGTAAAAAAACTGTTTTCTGGCAGTGGGTGGGGGAAGGAGGTACAGGAAGAAAATAGCCACAGCAGCTCCTGTTGTCAGGTAGCACAGGACAGTTTTGAGTGATGACTGGACCCACAACAGGGTTCATCCTACTTGGTTTTCAACACCCGTGGTGCAGACTGAAGACCCAACAGAGCTGCCTTGAAACCCTGGTGCCTGAGAACCCCTCATCCCCCCATGGAGACCACCTTCCCCCTCTGCAGGCTTTGCCATGGCTCTGCACAGCAGGCCTGACATCGAGCTGCAGGATGGCCATCTAACCAGAGATCTTCCCAGAGCAAGGTCCTCAAGGGCTCAGGTCTGGACCCAGTGTGTCACTTGCTGGTTTTATTGACGTGACGCCAGAGATTAGTCCATTCCCCGCAGTGTGAGCACCAAAGCTGCAGCTGCTAGGAAAAACTGCTCCAGGCTATCTTGGCAAATATCTTGGCCGGTGAACGTTTCAAAGCTGACTTAATAACTCTGAGAAAACAAAAAACAAAAGCCACAACAATCGGCCAGACATTGCTTATTTACAGGACGTGGGATGGGAGATGGCCAGCACAAGGCGTCTGCTGCCTGCCAGGTGTGCACAGCCTGGGCTGGCTGCATGGCAGGTACCCCCAGCTGGGGATTCAGCAAATAAAACAACTGAAACAGCCAACAATCAAAATACTGTGAGGTTACAGGCAGAGAAATTCATAGCCTAGCTCATCCAGTGTCACTGCCCTGATCTGAATTCAGCCTTATCTGTAACCTCGGTGATGTTTCACACGAGCTAATTCCCATTTTATTGGTTAGGAAAATGATCGTATCATCCAATTCTTCAAATTCATCCTCCAATCCCTCCCTCTGAATGAGGGAGTTGAAAACCCTGCGGGTTTTATTGGTGCCCCTTATAAATGAACACAATGCCTATAAAACATGCTTTGTAGTTTCACATTTTCAACATCCCCACAGCACATCAGTGTTATGCAGAAGCATGTTGTCTGTGTCTTTCTACTGCAAATTCAGACTTACTCTGGGCTCCAGATAAACTTTCCCACAAGGCTCTGTAGTCCAAGAAAGAGAAGAAAATACTAATGTGTGTCTGTCAAATGTAAGTAAAATGCTTGCTGGGGAGTGAACTAATTTGTAGTGTCAGAAACCCCTTGCTAAAGGTAAGATGAAATTTAGGAAAGTCTTTCTGGATTTCTCAGGACACCTTTTATTATTATTATTGTTGTTGTTATTATTATTATTATTATTATTAGTCATTTTCTCTGCATTTACATGTTTCTGAGGGCTCCTAGGACAAAATAACCTTTCTAAATCTCTAGTCTTTTGTACTAAAAAGTCTTTCAGACAGAAGCTGAAGTGTGTTTTCTCACCCCAGGTGGAAAGGATGCAGACACCAGGGTAAGAACTTGTATTTTATATTTCCTTGGACGTTTTCCTTCCAGGGCTGGCTTCTAAGCATTGCATTAACGAAGCCCACTCCCAGGCAGAATTGCCTCACCAGCCTCATTTGTGTGCTGCAAGATAAGGGAACAAATTTGGCTGGTTGTCAGTTAATTAACGTGCTGCTGATGAATTCGTGCCACTGGCAGCAGGGTGTTGGCACTCTCCTGGGCACCTGCTGTCAACAGGAGGTGGAGGACAGAGAGTTTCTGCAACATCCGTGCTACAGAGCAAGCAGCCCCTGGGGTCCATGCAAACCTGCTGAGGGCAAGCACTGTTGCTGCTCCCAGATACCACTAGGCAATGGATATTTCTAAAGGAAAAGAAAAAAAAAAAAGGAAAAGGAAAGGAAAAGGAAAGAAAAAGAAAAGAAAAAGAAAAAAGAAAAAAAAGAAAGAGAAAGAGAAAGAGAAAGAAAGAGAAAGAGAAAGAGAAAAAGAAAAGAAAAAGAAAGAAAAAGAAAAAGAAAAAGAAAAAGAAAAAGAAAAAGAAAAAGAAAAAGAAAAAGAAAAAGAAAAAGAAAAAGAAAAAGAAAAAGAAAAAGAAAAAGAAAAAGAAAAAGAAAAAGAAAAAGAAAAAGAAAAAGAAAGCCCAGGGTGTGATGTCCCCATGTTCTCCACCCAGGACAGGACAGCCTGCGTGTACACCAGAGTTGAACACTTGCAAGAGAATAACCTTTTAATGTTTTTTTTTTTTTTCCCTCTTTTTTTTTTTTTTTTTCTGTGAACAGATGACCAAAAAATCCAGCAAGTGGAATTTGGAGTGCTCCCTTTCCTCCATCCCCAGCTGCCACAGGGGGTTTGAACATTTCAGATGGGGAAATAAATGAATGGATTTCTCCAGACCTCACTCCTTGTGCAATCCTTTCACTCTTCTGGGGTACCAAAATGAGCTCAGCCCAAGGGTCAGGGTGGGTTTCATTGAAAATAGGCAGCATCTCCCAGGGCTTGGCAGTATGAGCCCATTGGCAGTGTGAGACACAGGACCTCACTGTGAACAGATGTGGTTTTGGGGAAATCTCTTTCTGGCTGCATGTTTTGGGGATGGAAAATCTTTTGTTTTGTCTTTGTTGAGCAGGAGGTAGATCTGCTTGCAGATGAGCAAAGAGAAAACACATGGAAGGGGAAGGAAATGTGAGCATGTCCAGAGGTTAATCTGAAATCAGGTATAAAAGTAGCAAAAGACTGTTTGTTGTTTTTTTTTTTTTTTTTTTTTTTTATTTAGAAAACGACCCTTAATTCATCAAATACACTCAAAGAACATATTTTTGTTCTGTTTTTTCTCCTTTACTTCTACCCAAGAAAGAAAGAATCAGAAGAAATATATAAGAATCCTGAGTCATTTGGGGCTTCCATAGCATCTGTGTAGTGGTCCTACTCTTCCCAGCAGGTGCTTACACCAGCCCGAGAAGGTGTTTGCTATGAAGGGAGTGAAAAAAGTTCTTCAGCAGAGGGTTTGGTGCCCTGCAAAGCAGAGCAGAGGGGGCTCAAGGCACCTTCTGAATTGGGCACAGGAGTAACCCTCAAAATGAAGTCAATTCTCCTCTGGTGCAGATTCTAATGGCAACCTGCAAGAACAGAGCCTGATGCTTCATACGAGTCCAAGCAAGATCCTCCAGTCGTGTTGTCTTAGCCACTTCCCAAACTGTGACGTCTCTACGCATTAGCAATTCTCAATTTCTCCTCCATTAATTTGTCCAGGCTCCCTAAGAGCCTAAACCAAATGCCAGCATCTGCATGACCCTGTGGCAAGGAGATACATGGCTCAGATGTGAAGAGCCATCTCTACGTGGTCCCTCACCGTCAGCCTTCTCTGCATCTCCTCCAGACATCCCAAGAGCCTCCTGGCAATGCTATGGCTGTTTCTAGCCAGGCCTGTGTCTGCAATAGACCTGGCAATGCAGGCAGAAAGCATCTCCATCACAAAAGTGTCCTTCAAAGCCACTCTTCCCATCCCACGCAGATGCCACCTGTACCTCCCCAGGGTACCAGAGCACAGGTAAGAGATGGGGTCATCATGGCTGTGGGGTCAGATGGATCCCCAGCATCCCTCCTGCAGCCCCTGTTCGTCCCGCAGCACACAAGGCTGGCTGGCACCCAGCCCTTTCAGCTTGCTCAGCACCCTCTCTGTGGGGCTGTTCTCCTTCCTCAGCCTCTCAGCGGCAGGCTCAGCTGGAGCAGATTCACCATGCAAAGCATTATTGAACCCAACAGTTGTGTTAGCTTTATCTGGAGTTACAAATTCCAAGAAAAAGCAGGGCCTATGGTTTCAGTGTTGGTGCAACGTTAGTGCTGTGTTGCTAAACAGGAATTTAGCGGAGCCACAAGAAGGCTGAGAGAACAAAAACCCTGGGATTTCAGCAAAGGGTAAGTGTCTTACTCTTGTGGGAAACAAGTGGCTTTGCTCTCTAATTTGTTTCACCCCCTAAGCTAGGTGAAAGAGTGCATTACATCATGCAAGGCGGGGAATATTTCTGCAGGTCTCCCTCCACTCAGAAGATAATCCTCAGCCCTGTCTGGTCTGTTGTTTACTTTTAATCCCTCTTTAATTGAAGCTCTTCTGTAAAGAATTAAAAGCAATTTTTTTTGAAGAAGAGATACGTAAGTGAACCCACACAAACCTTGCCCACCCCATTTGGGGCTGCTCAGGGCTCTGGGATGAACTGCTGTGTCTTTTCATGTATTGAATTGCTTTATTAGTAATTTGCTCTTTGCTCTCCTGTCTCCTAAATGCATCTGCAGCCCTCGCTTCCATGAGCTCTCTGCCAGGCTTGGAAATGCACCAGCTATGATGAAGAACCCATGGAAGAGAGAGCAGGAGATGGACAGGAGGCTCCCTGCCTCGGTGTGGGACCAGGCACCACGGATGAGCAATGAAATAAGGCAGGACTGACAAGGAGGCAGAGGTGAGGAGGTGGGAGGATGCTGTTACATTTGGGTAGGAAGATCTGGGGTTCAATGGAGGAGGAGAGGCCAAGAGAAGGGGAGCCGTCAGGGATCACAGCTAGTCAGCAACTCCCTTTAGCCCAGGGTTGTCTGTAGTTCCAGCTCGTGGGCTCGGTGTGGAGGCAAACATCTGAAATTGTGAAATCCCCTCCTGTGCTGCCACCCGCATGGACAGACCGATGAGCCTTGGGGAGGCAATCTGTCCTGCACAGTCAAACAAGAGAATAAATCGGGCTGCAGCATGGGCCAGGAGGAAAAGAAATGCTTGGAAAGAGATCTTCAAAAGCTGCCCGGACATGGTCCTGGGCTACCTGCTCTTTGTGACCCTGCTTAAGGAGGGGTCTTGGACAAGATGACCTTCAGAGGTCCCTTTGAGGCCAACCACAAGCATTCTGTGATTCTGTAAAACCTGGAAGGGGTCAGCCCCCACCGCTTCAAAGATGGGACAGCTCTTCCACCGACAGGCATTTGGTGCCTCCGCCGGTTTAGTTTCAGTTTATATCTAATAAAGCCTCTCGCCAAGGTTTTAACTGCATCGGAGAAGCCAACCCCAGGCACCAGAAAGAGACGAAGGGCAATTCCTGCCTATGGCAGGGAGGGAAGAGCAGCCCTTGCAAGAGGAGGATGTGCAAGAACAGCCATAGAGCAGAGCAATTTGGCATCAATCTCTCCTCGGTTCGCATTATCAGGGTATCGATAGCAAGGCTAATAGCCCTATGGTTCCGGATTCGATGTGCAAGACTGTTTATAGCGTCTGCTGAGAGGCGGTTACTTTTACTCTCGTTGGCAAATCGTTGTTTACGTCTCGTGTTTCGAAATGCAGCTGGATTCCAGCTTTTCCTCACCAACTGGCGGAGCCGAGTGAATCCATGCCCATGTGCTGCTCTTTAGCAACACAAACAGCACAGCCAGATTCCACTTAGCGGGCTTTGCTAACTCTCCAAACACACAAGGCTTGGCCACGAGCACGCCAGCTTGTTTCTGACGGCTCCTCAAGCTGAGAGCACAGCCGTGGGAGAGTCACAAGCGGGTTAAAGAGTGGTTGAGTGCTCATGAAGTATCCCAAAATAAGAATGGGCTTGATTCTTGCATAAAAGTTGAGGTGTAATTTATCTTCCTGGCATGATCAACTTCCCTTCCACTTGTGATTCTGAAGGCACCTGTTGACTCTTGTGGAGCTCTTTTCATTCTGGCCTTCTCTCTACCTTTTCTGGGTCTATCAGCAACACCAGGTTGCTTTTGTCCAACCTAGAGATCGATATGTTGCAAAAAAGACCCTGAGAGCCCAAATGGGATATCAATTTATGAAGGCGGAGATAAAAGGGTTATAGCCCTGAGAAGATCTACGCAGGTAATTATGGTCAGCTCAAAGGGATCACAATTCATCCATTTTGAGCTGCACTAAATCATGGAATCACCATAGAATCAGAGAATGTCCCAACCTGAAAGGAACCCACAAGGATTGTGGATTCCAATTCCTGGCTCCACATGGGACCACCCAAAAATAAAACCATAAGTCCGAGAGCCCTATCCAAACACTCTTTGAACTCCAGCAGGCTTGGTGTTGTGATCACTTCTCAGGGGAGCCTAAAAAGCTTGAGTGGTGCACCACAGCTTGAGTGGTGCCCTAAAGCCACCCTTGCTGTGCTGCTTGTCCCAGCTTGGGTGCAGTCTCATTCCCCTTGAAGTTCAGTCCTCAGCGATGGGAAGAAGGGACAAAAGACATCATTCAGAGCTTTGGGAAAAAGGGACAAAACACCAGTAGCTGTTATTGCTGGACATCACATACTCAAGTCCTGCACTGCCTAGATAAGCCCTAGGTGCCTTTTTAGGTTGGGAGATCTTCCTTGCAGAACTCCAGCAGTGACATTTCTGTATGTGCATTGGGACTTATGGTCCAACCAATGCTTCAGACGTTATCTTTAAGGTCTTTTACTCAGTTAAACTCCAAGGCTTAGACACACCTTAGAGGTGAAGACCAAGCTGAGAGCAATGCCCTGTTTATTGGTGTGAGCAGCAAATGAGGTGGGGGTGTGTGGAAACCAGAAGAATTGTAGCAGAGGTGTTACAGTGACAGGTAAATGTTATATTTTAGCCAAATAGGCATGAAGAGATCTGACAAACATGGGGCTATGTTTGAATTTTAAACAGAGAGAAATAAAGGTAAAGGAAGAAAATTAGAGGAAGCAAGGGCAGAGCACTAAGACAGCCCAAATCTTCTTGGGTTATCTTATACAGGTGTGAAATTTGAGGTCTGGTGGCAACTCTTAGATCCGACTCCCAAGAAAGTGCATTTTGAGAGCTGGAGCTGCCTAGGGAAGAGTTTCTCCCTGTGGGGAGGAGAGGAAGGGCCTGGGAGAAGCCTCTTCTTGTTTTGCAGTCTGGTCCCAGGTTCGGGCTGCTGATGGAGCGGCGAGGGGTGGCTGACTCATCAGGCTTTGTGCTGTTTCGCAGAAGCCGTGCAAAGCTCCTGACACCCTCTGATTTCGTGTTACATAAAGTAGATACACCCTAGTGCCAGATGTGCTATATCACATTCCTCTTTAACAGAATCCTTCGGCTCTCCAAACCATGTCATGTTTATGTAGACTCCCAAGCACCAATTATGCAATCTTTTCCCATTCTCTCTCGCCAACAAACATCCAATTAAAATGAGCAGTTGCCATGGTTTCCTCCTCACCAACCTAGGTAGTGATGAGATGAGAAGTTTGGCTTTGTGAAAAAAAAAAAAGTATTTTCTGGTTAGGAAATGTACTCATTAGGCTGATGGTCTTAAAATGTTCTGTTCAGCCCACTTGGTGTTTGGGTGTTTTAATGGCATTCTTGTGTTGTTTTTTTTGTTTGTTTGTTTGTTTGTTTGGGTACTCAAATCCATGGAAAGGGAAGAGCTTGGGAATGGTTTACTATGACAAATACATTGTTTTCAGAGTAAATTTAAGCAGCCAGAGACAAGGACTGGAGCTGGGGAATGTTTGCTGGAGTATATGAACGTGCTGTTGGAAATAGCTCGTTGTTAGTAAAAGCTGGGTTTAATTGTAGTCTCTTAAAATCCCCAAATGCCATATAAAGAAAAGAGTTTTACAACAAAACATGTCTTTTAGAATGGAGCTGAAAATGAATGTGGAGCTTAGAAACAAACGGGAGTTGCCTGAACTGTGTTACAAACCCATTCTCCAGCGCATGCCTTTTGTCATGTCCCACCGTCCTGCCTCTCAGGATCCCTTCACCATGGCAAGAAATTGGACCCAAAGCCCTGGCTCCATGAAATACCATAGGGATCAGGCAACATAGCACAACTAATTTCTCCAATTTTCCCCACAGGGAGAGCAAGAGGATGCTGCAAGCAGGTCACAACATCTGCAGGGATGGGAAGAAGAATGTGTCAGTGATTTGGTGAAGTGGAGCTCAGCTGTGGCTGTTGAGCCAGTGCAAAACTTCCTGAGCTGTGATGGAGACCAACAGCATGGTTCACAGCTCTCCAAGCAGTTGGCTCAGACCTTCCTTTTAAACCTAAGGGAAGGCACAGGGGGAAAGGACCCACAGAAACATTAGTAGGTCTGCAGAGACTAGCAATTGACCATAAATAATTGCCAGCAAATACGTGATAATGATGGCTGACCATGCCAAGCAAAGAAGTTGGCTAGGCCCTGGAGATTTCATCTAGATAGATTAATCAGGTTTGGCTTCGTCTTTTTTCTTTCCCCCTCCATGATTAGGGAAGATGAACCAAAATGATTAGAGGCACAGAAAGGAAGTAATATGATAACATTAAAGGGAGACCATTCCTAAGAAATAGAAGAAAGAAAAAAATAAAAGACAAGAACCTGTCCTGACCAACATAAATCTATGAGAGTCTCCTGGAGAAGTTGGCTCTTCTACAAGGTGTGCTGCACCACTAAGTAGAGGTAATGGTTACTTCTGTTGTAGTAAAAAAAAAAAAAAAAAAAAAAAACAGGATGGAGAATGGGTTCAAAAGCTGTCAAATGGTCATCAGAATGGTTTCATCTCCTCAGGAGGTTTTGGCCTGGTTTGTGCAAATGAATGGTCTCCCTAATGAAGCCAGGGAATGCTGCAAGGGTGCATGCCAGGTTCTCCCCAGTTTTCCAAGCTATTGCCTGGCTTTCCCCTGCTCCCTCCAAAGGAAAAAGCTTTGCAGTGCCATTCCTCATCCAACACTTTTCATCAGGGTTTGACTTTGAGTGGCAAGTCTTTGGCTAACCTGCAAGATGCAGAATGGCTCCCAGTGCAATCAGCCCGTGGCTGCTTCCTGAGTGCATTTATTATATATTATTATTTATTCCCTTCCGTGCTGGATTTTGCAGAAGGGAAACCTGGGCATGGAAACCAGAAAGGAGCTGTACTGGGTTATCACAGGCAAGACCTGGGTGCCCAGCCCAACATGGGCACGGACCTGATGCTTAATGGAGACTGTCTGATGGGACACGGTGCTGTTATGCTCCAGGGCACCACTGCTGTGGGATTGAAGCCAAACCTTGCAATGATGTTGCCAGCAGACTGCACTGATCCTCTGGTTTTATTCCGGTGCAGAGTGGAAGCTGGCTTCCCTGATGTCCCAGGCTAGGGGAAAACCAGGAGGAACAGCTAGAAATCTGCACCCTAGAACATGAATCTGGGACTGAGGAAGCTCCTTCAGAGGGCAAGGCATATCAGGGTCTTCCAGGGGAAAGGAACTGGAGCTATCAGCAATCCCATTTCGATAGGCTCTCTGGTGAGCTTGGCCCCTGCAGTTTCAGCTCATGAGATCATCCGCTCCCCAAAGGTTAGGTTGGAACAACATTTCACCACTGATGGAAACCTCAAAGCAAAGCAAACCCACTGAAGCCATAATTATGTCTTTATTGTCCAGGGCCAAGCTGTGTGCGGCCTGGCAGCGTGCCTTTCATTCTGCAGAGACGATTACATTTATACTACATTACACATTGTGGGTTGGGGTTGGTAGTGCCGTTGTAATTCAGCGAGGGGCATCTCCATTCAGATCACTCGCTTGGCACTGCTCGCCACAGCGCTGTGAAGGCCATGTGTATGCAGATCCCATAAAGAAGGACTTTGTTGCCTTTCTCCCAAGCAAGTCCCTCCTGGCCACCACATGGGGTGATGTGAAAGGGCTTTGTGTTGCCTGTCAGCACCAACGCTCCAGCTGAGACTGAAAAGGGCATGGACGAGGTGGGTGCACACACAGAGACAAGGCAGCAGAGAGGGAGCAGTGCAGAGGTGGTTGATATTTAGGCGAGGAAGCGTGGGGCTGGGTTGTGTCTTGTGAAAAAGAACTTTTGGAAGTGGTAAGGTATACAGAGGAAGGTGGAAGAGCTGGAGGATGGAAGATGGATTTCCTGAGGAGAAAGACAGCCTGATGGAGAGATTAAGGCCATGTGGGTGGTATGATGGCAGCAGAAGTGGAGATAGATATGGGGTGTGAGCCAAGGACAGATGAGTGATTGGGATTGAGGTGAAGGGTTTTGATGCACAGGCCCTCAGAAAAAAAGAGAGAGGCTGAATGAGAGATACCTGTGGAGACTGCAGGGAAAGTGATGAGGAACAGGCAGACCTGGGAGTTATAGGGGCTAAGATAACAGAGTGAGAAGAGGGAGCCAGGGAAGTGTGTGTGTTTGACGTGGTCAGCATGGGATGGGATACCAGGAGAGCAGATGGTTTGCTGCAGAAACCCCATGAACATGGTGCCTCCAGGCTCTCTCCCTTCTGCAGAACTGAGTAGAGTGGTCCTGCCCTTGGGGCAGGGGTTTTCTTTCTGCTCCACTCCAGAACAGTTCCTCTGGCACCTAACAGGGCTTCCTACTATGCCAACCCTACTTCCTTCCTCTCCTGAAGATTCCTCCAAAGCCAGGAGAATGCCAAGGGACTCTTGAATTGTTTGACACTTACCTGCCCAAACCCATCCCTCACATACCCACCAGAAGATGTGTGTTTCAAAACTCCAGAACAAGTAAATCCCAGGCTCTTTTTTTTGGAAACCAGCTCAACATCTCTTAAAAAAATGATTTTTATGTTGGCCAACGAGTGGTGACGAGTGTGACAAGGTACAGTAATTAGCCAAGGGTATTCATGACCACAAGGAACCCCATCTAATTTGTGGAGTGGCAAAGGACCACCTTTCAGCAAGGGATCTGTGGTTTGCCGTGGCTAGAGGGAAAGTCCAAGATTTGGTGAATTTGATGGGATTTGACAGTTCTCCTGTGTCTTGGTTCTGGTCAGGAGGTTGGTGGCAGTGGGTGGATCTCATAACAGCAGATGTTGGGCTGCAGTAGCAAGGGAGGGCTGACAAATTGGAACAGGCTTTGTGAGGGGAATACACAAGGTTTGGTGCCACGAACTGCTGGGCTGTGGACACGTGTCTGTCTCTATGCATTGAATAAATACTGGAATTCCAAAGTAAATGTTGACCTAAGCTAAGAATAGCACGTCAGCCCAATCCTCAGACACCAATGGCGAAGGGAAGGAGAACACCACACAAACCACACCGAATATTTAGAGTGGACAAGACCTCTGCTAATAACCACATATTATCGTGCCATTTCTGCAAAATGTGTTTCCTTCCCACAACACAGGCTGTGCCAACCTCCTGCCTCAGGAGGGGTGAACAGAAGCTGAATCAACTCTATGGGGCAGCGGTAATCCACCAAAGTCCCCAGGCTCCTCGGTGCTTCTTGGCCATATTTTGACTTCATGTCAGGAGACAGTGCCTTGTCAGCTGCGTTTCTAAGGAAGATCTGGATATGCAGGTATGGGAGGAGATAAAGTGCACTGTAATTCATCCTCCAGTGGGGTGTGTTAGGGGAAGGACCTAGGATGTGCTCTAAAGGACACTAGGGACACGGCTGGGACATGCTTCCATCTTCTAACATAGACACAACTGGAATGGTAGGAGTAGGGAAAAGCCCTTCACAGGAAGATGATGGAGACAGAAAGAAAGCTTAGGATGAAGGTGTAATGGGAAGCTTGTTGGGACCAAGACAACATATGGGTCAATGGCAAATTATATTTAGAGAGCACAAGGCTAGCTCACTCACCAGGCTGGGACTCAGAGGCTCTGCCAAAGTTCCTTCATGATTTCCCTTGGAGAAATCATTCTCCCTTGGAGAAACCATTTCACTGCATGTCAGCTCAGTGGAATAGGGACTTTACTGCCTCCTTCAGCAACATTGCCAGTATTTCTACGTGTATATGCATTTCTATGTGGTCCTGTGAACCATAAGGTCCATGTCACGGCAGCAGTGATGGAAAGCAATGGATCGTTTGATGGAGTTGAAAGGTGGCAGACCTAAATCAAATGAAAGGAAATGTAGGCATTGTAGTGTGTTGTTTCAGGATATACCTGAGCTGAGGAGAAAACACCCACTGCAAAATCCTCAGAATAATTCAGTGTGAGGAAAAAGCCAGGGAGAGGTTCCCTGTGGAATTGTCCCATGCTATTCTCCATAAGATATTTGGGTCTTCCTGGAGGCCTCTCCAACCAGTCCTGGAGGAAAGGTAAAGAATGAAGCAGCCTCACTCCTCCAGGCCATTCCACATCACCTAATCCGTGGGCAAGCACCCTTCCCATCCCCAGCTCTGCCTGCCTGCTATGGCAGGGAGGCCTCTTTGGTAAGAAAAATGCTTTATGCAACACAAATTCATTTTGTTACATTAAGGGCAGACTATTTCTGAGTATCTTGGCTCTTCCACATTTAAGGAAAAGATAGATTAGCATCCTGAGTTGCCATGGTAAATAATACAGCAGCACCTTTGCGTAATGCCACTCTGCAAATACTTTAATATTGAAGGACTGTAATTTTGCTATGGAGCCTGGAAAATAGATTCTGAGACCAACTGAACAGTAGCTGATGAAAGTAATTTTGCAGCAGTCTCTTAAGCATCCCCTAACCCAGCCAGTGAGGCACAAAACAAAAAAATAAGAAACCTTATACTTTGATTTTTTAAAAGTATCTTGAAGCAGAAATTGGATTCAAGATGTGCTATCAATGCACTTACTGGGGATGTGGGTTTGCTAGTGATTAATGGCAGCAATGCCTTCAATATACATCTCCGTTATTTATTAAGTATTGACAGTGTGTTTAGAGCAGCACATAGCAGAGGAGTTCCAGTTCTTAGTGCAGTCATTTCAGTAGCTCCTAGGAGTGATGCTGCTTTATTTATTTATTTATTTATTTATAGGTTTGCAAAAACTGCTCCTCCAGGACCCCTCTTTCTTTCCCTGATGCCATCTTCCTGCCTTTTCCTCCATCCTCCTCTCCCAGCAGCCTGAACTCAGCCTGAACCACAGCTCTGTGGTAACAGGAGAGCATAAAGTGTCCTCTCTGTGGCACAGCAGAACACAGTGTTGCAGCTCCATAAATTAGCCCTTGCTTGGTGTGCAATCTGTCTGTGCTTGCCCAGGCTTCTCGCCAGTGAAGATTCTTCATGCCTTGATTGCGATGGAGAAGAAGGATGTCTCTAGTAGACCTTGTTGAACAAGGAGTCAAGGAGCTGGGCTCTGCCCTGTGCTCTGCCACTGATGTCCTGTCTCTCCATGGTCAAGAGAGACCTCTCAGTCATATCTTTGGGCAAGGAAGCTCTGCATGAATCCACTGTCCCACATCCAGAGATGCTGGTCTTTCCTGGCTTCACTACATCTCATGGCAGAACCTTAATAACAGAGCAGCTTCCCCACAGTCGTTCTTCCAGCCTTCTCAGGACAGCACCTTTCATCATTGCTAAATGCACCATGAAGATAAAAGGCTTCAAAGTGTCCCACTAAGACTCAGTTCAGCTGAAACTGTACCTTCTCCACCTGCCTGAACTTAGGCTGTGTGAACGAGAAAGTGCCAGGGACAGCAGAAAACCCTCAAAGACATTCATCCTGAAGAAGAGGCCATCTGCTTTCCTTCATCTAGAATGAGTTTGCACCATCAGAGCTGGAGGTGATGGCAGGGGAGGAGCAGAAGTGGGGACAACCTGCACAAGGCTATAGGACGGTAGGATCAGTTTCGGGTTGCTACCTCTGATCTGGTAGAAGGAGAAAAGCTTTGGGAAGGCAAAAAGGAAAGGAGCATCCGACTCCTCTCAGGACCAAGCAGAATCAGTCACTGCAGAGCTGGACTGAAGTTTCCTAGCACCCTTTACACTGTGGAGGAGAAGACACCAGCCTCAGCTGGCTCCTCAGGCTGTGCTCTGGACTAAGTGGGGACCATAAATGCACTGGAAGGAATGGACCTAGTCTTTGTCAAAGATATTGGTCAGCCAACCAGCAGCCTGAAATGGTGGATTCTGGATTATACTCATATTCACTGGGCAGCATTAACAAAGGGAAATACAGGAATCCTTCGTTAAATCTTCCAGCTCCCCATTGGATTAGACTCCTTGGAAAGTTTATGTTTGGGCACTGAATATCCCAGTCCCAAAGCCCAATGCATTTGGAATATATGGCATCTTGTCCCATTGCTGAAATCAGCATCTCACAACAGGATAAAAGAGAAGCAGGTGCTGGCTTTTTGTCTCCTGCCTTTTCGCTTGCAGTCTTCATGATTTCAGCAGAGCACCCACCCATTTTCCTCATGCTCAGACATGAGCTGGGGTCTGAGAAGGGTGCATAAACACCCTACTGAAACAAGAAAGTTCCTCTCCTGTACCCTGGTGTTGATAAAAGATGACATTTTTTCCCTTGACACAACACCAGTGGTAGATCTCAGAACAGCATGTTGGGACACCAGTTTCTCCATGAGATTTCTCATTCATTCACAGGGCCAAAATACATGGTGTGCTTCAACCACCAGGCAGGCTTGTGTTGTTGAGTTTTCATTCATTCCTGTGGTTTTGGTGGCTTAGGGACCTTGAAATCAGAATTACTAGATATTCTCCTACACAGCTCCAAATCTTCCTCCTCTTTTTCTGCATCAATCACTTCCTTTAAGAAAGCACCACCACCAAGCAGAGACACCAGTCCTCTTACAAACCTCAGAGCTGTCCAGAGACAGACCAGAAACAGGGACTTCAGTGGTGCCTGGAGCACTTGTGTGAAGAAGACCTCTTCTGTGCACCTTGGGTGAAGACTTTAACAGCAGTAAGAGAATGAATTTATTTCTTCCTGAGCCTCTTGTTGAATTTCCATACAACACAGCCTGACTCTTTGAAGGAGTTGCCCTGTCATTAGATTGTACTTTAATGAGTTAATCAGTCTCCAGAAGACTGGGATGGACTCTCCATTTCGTTAGGACCATTTTCTATTATGTGAGTGTCCACAGCCCTTTAAAAGCACCAGAGCTGCTCATCAGCACCTTTCCTTCTGCAGAGGAACACTTTCCAAGAAAAGGGCACAGCCGTAAAGTTGGGTGTTTGGGACAGGAAGGGTCCTGGGGGAAGAAATAGAAAGCTTTCAGCTGCCCCTTCACAAGGGCACCCTCTGAGATGGAGGCTTTGGCAAGCTCAATGTGGGTCCCAGGAGTGTTGTTTCTGACATCTCTGCTCCAAATGCTGGGCTGCCATGACTCCCAAACCTATGCAAATCTCACCGCTTCAGCAGGCTGCAGCGTTACACTCCCCATCCCTGCTCTCCCTCAGCCTCTGCCATCACTTGCAATATATTTCATGGCTTGGCCTTGACGATGTCACTCATGTCCTATGGAAGGGTGTTCCTCTTCTTCTCTCGGAGCAGCAGACTGCTCTCTGGGTTGTGGCTTGCACACAAAATCTCTCTGAGATTTCTTGAGTTGGCAAAACCTTCTCTCCTCCCGCAGCCCTCATCCCCCTTACTTCAAAGCCATCCCTCCAAGGTGAAATATGTCGAGAAGAGAAGGCTGTCACAGCTGCAGATAGCAATCCAGCAGCCCCTGCTTACAGGGGACATTTGCTGCAGGGATGGCTTTTAGGGCAGGTTTTCATTATGTGGAAAGTGTGTATCCGAGCCGTCCTGCAGGGTGGCGTGGTGCCTGTATTTACAGTGCTGGCAGCTTTCAATAGCAATCTATTTTTAATGAAACCAAGCTGGAATGTGGTGCCTAAACCCTTGATTTAAGGCAGATTTCTAAAGGGAAGATTTACGCAAATTTGCTTGATTGGAAATTAATTATTGCAACAGTCAAGTTTAGCTCAAATGATCTTGCAGAGACGGCCGCAGGAGTCAGATAATTCATGTTGGAGAGAAGACATCAATTTACATTCCTTACATTTCCATTTGGAAGGTTTCCTAATGCTGGAGTGAGCGGGAGGCATCGCAATGGGGAGAGCAAAGGGCCAGGGGGACTGGCAGAGGATTGATTCGTTCCCTGAAGCCCTCCTGTGCGAGGCACCGTGTGTGAATTATGGTAATCCCAATTTCACGAGATCCTGCAGAGCCATTCATTGTGCCAGCACTGCCAGATCCTCCCGTGAAGCCAAAGGGATGTCCGGGGGCCCAGGTGCGAGAGGAAAGATGCGTGTCAGCCTTGGTGAGTGAGGGGCTTTCATTTGCAAGGTTTTATTGGTTAGTTCATTTTTGCATTGATTTATTCTGTTTTAATTTTGCTGTGGGGAGCCCTTATCAAGAGCAGGTTGGCTCCAAAGTGGAGGGCAGGTGGGTGGGTGTTGTGGGGATGGGGAGGCTCTGCTGGGCACCAGCACGGTGCCGGACCCGCTGGCGTTTCACAGTTCTTCTCCCATTTCTTGACCCATTAGCCAAATTCAGGGAATGGGACAGGAACTGAGCCAGCTTCAGGAGACAACACATGACGGGGATATGCAATGTTGCCTTATGTCACTGTGTTTCTGGGTTGTCCTTAGCAGCTTAAGCTCATTATTTCCCATTTAATTGCATTCCAGTGCTTAAAGTATAATGGGAAATCAGCAGCCTGTATGCCTTCAGAGACATGAGTCCTCACCCTCCCAGGTAGGGCATGCCAACGTGCTATTACATTTATTTATGGCAGGATGGAGACATGTGTTTCTCTCTCCTCCATCTGCATGTTTCACGATGGGCATGGTGCCTTCCTCTCACCTCCTCACCATGACCAGGAGCCCCCAGCACTCACTGGACTGCGTGCTCATAGCATCACCTCTGGGACAGGTTTAATTAATAGTGAGCATCTTCAGAAAGCTTGGAGGATATATTATCTCACATCCTGATGGGGGAAGACTTTGGTTTAAATTTCTGTGAGGTACAAAATCCGCCCCTATTTGCAATGTCCGGATTTGAGCATCATTGCATCGGGGGCTGAGGCAGGAGGGAGGCAGCAGGGAGCAAAGGGTGGGCAGAATGGCATCAGGTTGGGAAACCCAGTGACGGCCCGGCGGGTTGCCTGCTCTCAGCCCATCTCTCACAGTTGGGAGTGATTAACGAGATGAAGTTCTCCTCCTTCCCCCGCTGCGTCCTGCTGGGCTGTCCCGGTTGGCGGAGACTGTGGTTTGGGTTTCTCTTGTTCCCTCAGCTGAAATGCAGCCCTGGTGACGAAGAGGGAGGCTCTCGGTAGATTACTTATTTTCAGCACTGTCTTTACCTCCACAGCTCCTCCGCTGCCTCGTGGGCTCCCAGTCCAGTTTCTCTGCCTTCAGCACCCTGCTGAGCTTCAGGAAACAGACCGAAGATAGGAAGGATGCTCCAAATCTCTGGAATGTTGAAGGCTACTTTTTCTCTTTGAAGCTGGCTTCTTTTTTCAGCCCTTTCTAGTTTTCTTTTGGTCAACGTTACAGGATTTTCTCTGATCATTTCCTTAGCCCAAGAGGGAAGCAGGACATGTCATCCCTTCTCCTTCTCAAAAATGCAGAGACTTCTAACAGAGCTCTTGCTTGAAAATGACATAAGAAATTGCCATTTTGGCTGGACTTCACCTTGCCCATTCTCTGCCAGTGGACTATGGTGAAAATATGAGAAGAATTTAAGGCTGCAGTGAAAATCTCCCAAATACTCTCCCAACATCTAACAATTTGTCTAGGGATGTCCCATACCACATTTTCTTTACATTTTTTTACATTTAATACCCTGCAATGGATTCTTCTTCCCTGAATTTCTCCCATCATGTTTTGAACACATGTAAAGCACTGCCAGGATCTGGCTTTAGGAAGCTTTGCATCTTAACTGCGTGCTTGAACCTGTCATCAGGCAGTTTCAAAGGACAGTCCCTCATTCTCGTACCGTTATTCCTAGTTGCCCTTCCCCAAGCCCCTCCTGATTTTATAGATACTTTCATCTCTTTTCCGTGTTGAAGAATCCTTGCTAGCAAAAAGACCACCATTTTAGCCGAAAGTTGAATGCTCAAAAGTGAGACTTAAGGTTGTCTGTACAATGTGAACCCAGCACTGCGAGGGTCAAGCTCTCTTAATTTAGGCTGGAGACACAAAGTCTGCCATAGGCTTCCTTAGTGATGCTGGGCAAGTCAGCCCAAACTTTACCAAGAGAGCCACGAATTCTTGCTTTCAGTGAATGTGGCTTGAGCTGCTGAGGTCTCATCCACCATGGTGCTGAGCAGTCAACAGCACCTGGGCTTTTCTGGAAGATAACGTGGAATTTAATCAGAGCTAGCTCTCCCTCTGTTTCTTAGAATTGACAAGTGGCTTCAAAACACATTGGGGGGCAAACAGATGGAGCATACCATCGAGCACAAACTACACCTCCTAAGGAGATCTGGATAAGAATAAAATAAGAATAAATAGTGGTAATATTAACAATGATGAGTAGACAAGCACTTTGTTTTCCTACCATGGGATGCTATGTGTACAATGAATAACACAGAGTATTAAATCTGCTGTGAGAAAGTGGTTGACAGCATCCTTTTAAGCTAATTAAAGTAATTCTGGGTAGCTTTTTCTTGCTTGAAATTAGTCAGGGTAATTTTATAGATATTTAGGTCATTCTTAGTGCACATACTGTATTTAGCAATGCAGGCTTTCTGACTAATTTGGCTGTCTTTGTCTGCATTCATGAACATCTACCAATTTTTCTTTGTAGATAAATTTATCCCTGAACGAAAGATGAAAGATGAAATATTGAAGATTGCTGCTGGTTGTTCTAGTCAATGAATATACACCCTCCTTTGAGCTTGAGGAAGGAAAGGATGGCCTATATTTTTACGGGTGATCATAAATAGTTTTACACAAATGTAAAGATTTTTTTTTTTAAGATTTTTTTGTTTTATTGTTGTTGTTGTTTTTGTTCACCGTGCTCTAATTAGTTCAGCATTAATGGGAATTAAATGTCCTACTTATCTGGAGTAGGTGCCCATGCTAATGTTATTAGTGCAGTCGGCTGTATTTGATATTTCTGAGCATGAGGTCCTGAGGAAAGAGCACTTTGGGGTGATTCCCTCCTTGCTGAGGAGTCCAGAGTTTCATGTCGAACTGGACTTCCATGCAGGCATCAGAGGATTTCACGTGACTTTGCCTTCTCTTTTAAGTGGCAGTGTGAGCCCTGGGAAAACGAAAGGCTATAAAAGAGGACAGGCTTTTCGGCAGGCTCATGACACTTGGCTTTACATCAAAGTTTTGGGGAGAAGTGGAAAGAATGACTCAGTGTGTGGGGAAGGTTGCAGCAAAGAGGGAAAGCAAACAGGCCCTTACGTGATGTGAAAAAAAGCACTACATATGCCTGAGAAATTTCTGACTAGCACAAACAAGGGGACGGGAAAAAAGGGACATCAAAATTTGGTCATCTGAAGGCCTAACCGGTTTGGTATGTTCAGAGTCAAGGAGGGGATGACTTGATAAATGGTGGAAGAAAGATGACTGGTGCAGACTGAGCCATTCCCCTTTGCACAGGTCAGCAGGTTAGAGCTCCTGGGTCAGGGAGGACAGCTGGAACATCGCATTTCACCGTCCTCCAGCAATTTGGAAATCCCCCACATTTATCAATAGGAAGCTATAGATTATTTTGTCCTACTCGAAATTCAAGATGTCGAGTTCCACAGGGCTGCAGCACATTTTCTGTAAAAATAGTGCTTGTTTGTGCCTGTTTGCTCATGGCTGCACCTTTGGCATCTTCGGCTTAAATTAAACCAGCATTTTCCCACTTTGTCATGGGCTTGCACCTTGGATGGATGGATTGTGGTGAAAACTCTTGGTGTTCGACAAGCCTTACTCATTTATTGTAACACTATTAGGTGCCCATAAGCTTGATTTTGTTTTTGTTTTGGTAGAGTATGTAGGATCTTTGTACTTACTGCTTCATTTTTGTCATTATGGTCCCAGAACTGTGTATGCATTTATGTGTTTTCCCCTTCGGTATGAGGTGACACGGGTTCACAGTTAAGGATCCATTGAAGCCCTGGTAGTGGGCCTGCTGTGTTGCTCCAGATCTGTGTTCTCACTTACATTTAAGTAAAAAGAAGATCAATTCCATGAGATGTAGTTTTGTGACAACTGGATTCAATAACACCATGAGGCAGCTTTGGTCCATGGGTGCATCTGTTTAAAACAAACAAACAAACAAACAAACAAAAAAACTGAAGCAAGAGCAGTAGCAACTTGTTCATGACCTACCATGAAACTTTTCCTCTTGGAAAACTTGATTTTTCAATTGAAAAAGTAAAACCTGAATATTTCAGTTAAAAAAAAAAAAAACTAAGTTTGGGCAATATCACTGAAAGCTGTCCCTTTGTGGGCCTTCTGCATCATTCAACTGCAAGAGCTCATGGTAGTTCCCATCCCATCCCAGGTTCTCCCCTCAGGGTGCACAACAAGATCCTGTGGCCAGGGTACATCAGGGAATCTTTTGTTTAGCTGAGAACCTTTACATGAGAAGTGAAGCACTTTTTCCAGGAAACGAGAGGAAAAAAAAATCATAATTTCTTTTGTCTGGTTTTATTATCCATATTAGTGCAGAAACTCAAAGTACCAGTTGTGGACCCAGCTTGAGCTAAGTGCTGTGTATAGGATGGAAAGACAGTCCCTGTCCCAAATTGCTTACAATTGATGGGCAAGACAAGAGACACTAAAATGGTTTCCAGGAAGGTTCCTGACCGCTACCACTGCTAATGGAACTAACACCTTTGTTGGTGGATGTCACCGGCTCTTTTATCCAATTTATAGGGCTGTTACGGCCGGGAAAACACAAGGATCGTCACAGTTCCTTATATTTATGACTAAGAGCAACCTCTCTTTTCTGCTGTCAGATTGCTCCCTTGGGTTAAAATCCTCTCGAGTTGTAATCACGATATCGTTTTGTCACCACGGCAACCACAGCAGTCACTCTGGGAATCCGAGCACACATAGCTCTGGCTCTGCCTTTTGGCGCTGAAATGTTTCCTAAAACTGCCTTCTGTCTACTTCCACACTGTACAAGGGTCCCACATATTTCAGAGGGCCTGTTTTTTTCCGGGGATAAGCCTTTGGAGGATGCAATTTTCCTTTCTGCACCCTGATGGGAAGTCCCTAAATTATACGAGAATGATTTAACTCTGTCCTGGCCTGCCGAAATCCTCTGAGGTTTAATTACTCGGTGACACAAAAACTGCCCAAGCGTGCCAGAACCAGTGGCCAATCTTCCTTCAGATCTTGCTTTTGACATTAATCATTTCCAGCTGTTTCAAAGCAAGATGTAAGAAACGCTACACTTGATAAATTATGCAATTTTCCCACAGGGGAAGTTTCATCCTAATGGGCTGTTGGTAGCTTGTTTGTGCTCTGCAGTATGAGAATTGATATCCTTTTCAGACCAATCTAACATAGCTGAAGATGCTCCATTAGTCAGATAAATGCCAATTTCTTCTTTCCATCTCTTCTTTTCTTTTCTTTTCTTTTCTTTTCTTTTCTTTTCTTTTCTTTTCTTTTCTTTTCTTTTCTTTTCTTTCTCTTTTCTTTTCTTTTCTTTTCTTTTCTTTTCTTTTCTTTCTTTTCTTTTCTTTTCTTTTCTTTTCTTTTCTTTTCTTTTCTTTTCTTTTCTTTCTTTTCTTTTCTTTTCTTTTCTTTTTTAATCTTGCTAACCCCTGAGCTTGCATAATATCTCTTGGTGATGAGTTCCACAGCTTAATTAGGCATTGTAATAACACATTTTAAATTGATGAGGTGTTCTATTTGCCTTTTGACTGAGTTGGGTGTTTTTTTTTTTTCCCTCCCTTTTTCTAGATATGATGAAAACAGGGAAGGAAGGGATTCCCAGCCTGCCCTCCCCGAGACGTCCAGCAATTTATGCACTTCTTTCATGTCACCTCTCCTCCCAGCCAGCTGTGAATCCCCTAAGGCAGGAGGAAGCCTCCCTCTATTTTCTGATCCAAAATCCTTTCAAAACATGGGCAGAAAAAAGCCACCTTTCTCATTAGGGATGTGAAGGCTGGGAAGAGCCAGAGGAAATATCGGAATTGTGCTCCAGCAGAAGGGCTGGTGGCTCCAGGGGGAGTCCTGCAGGAGCAGCGTGGCTTCACGGGGGCATGTAGGCTCCGACTGCATTCGTCACGGAGGAAGATGAAGGCTTTCCTTTCAGCATTTCCATTGGGAAGAGGGAGGAGCGAGGGGGAAGCTGCATTCAGACTTTGTCATCCCATTTTGTTTTGAGTTCTGTGCTAAACCGAGTCAAAACAGGATGAAGCAAGACACTGTGAAGTAAAAATTATTATTTTTTTAAAAATCTCGATATGCTGAAATTAAAACAATAAAATATCTGTGAGAGATTTCAAACTTGTAGCTTGGAATTCCTAGTCTTTGAAAGAAATTTTAATATTTTTTTTTGAGGACCAAAAATGTGTCTTGCCTAGGAAGTCCAAACTAAAGCCTCCAAATGTCCCTATTGGGAGATAGGATGAATTATATTGTGGTTAAGAAAACTTGTTGGGGCTCAGGGAATGTGGATTTATTTCCTGGCATGGTTACAAATCCCCTCTGTAGCTCTGAATGAGACATTTGGAAATAAATCTTACCAAGGATTTAAACATTACAGTCCTGAGCACTTCATTACCCCTTTTTGAGGTGTTTAGTGCCTGGAATGGGACTGAAGTCCCCAAAGAGCCGGAACGGAGGCCAGGGAAAATGTCCATATGGGAACGGCAGATTTGGAGCATGCCAGATTTTCTCATTCAATATTTTTCATCTGTTCTAAGCTGGCAACCCTTTCCTGAAAAATGAACGTGCTCCCAGTTCCCCTGCAACTCACAGGGCAGGGCAAAATGCTAAGAAATACATCATTTCTTCATGCTCAGAGATTTGAGATGCTGGGAGAGGGTTTTTTGTTGTTTTTTTTTTTCTTCCTTTTTTTTATATTATTATTATTATTATTATTATTATTATTATTATTATTATTATTTCCCTGCAGTCCTCATGGGATTTACAATATAGGAAATCCTGAGATCCCCTTGCTTTAGATTATTAGCGTTCTTAGTTTGGGGAGATATTTGACTTCTTTCCACGATGCCTCAAAAAATTACAAACTCTTCTTTGCTCTACAACTGCAAGATATTCCCTGCACTATTTTCTCACTAGTACAGGTCCCACCTTTCCCCAGACTGTTTTCAGACCTGATTCCCAAGGGGAGGTTATGGTTAGTTATAGGATGGCATGCACGAGATCACTCCCACAGCTCACCCCACCGAAATAGCAGATGGGGCTCTAAATACCAACAGAATTTTTTAATGCTGATTTTTTTTCCCACTGAAAAATGTTCTTGGGCAGAAAGACGACCTGCAATGTCAGGTAGAAGAGGACAACCGGTGGCATGCCTGGCTCCTTCGTGCTCTCTGTGGAGGGATGCCACGGCCAAACCTGGGCAAGGCATGCCAGAGAACATCTCGGTCCTGCTCCCATCTGCGACCCAACATGCGACGGGGTCTGTAAGGAGGCAGATCTTGGGCTGGGGATGTGCGACCTGACTTTGCAGTCAAGGCAGGACCTCGGGCAGCTGTTTCTCCTGAAATCTGTAATGTGAACCAGAGGGACAGGTCCACACTCTGCCATGCCTCGGGCTGAGCAATGCATCTTGTTAGCAGCCGAGAGCTGCTGGGGGCTGCCCCTCTTGCTGAAGGGTCATTTAATTCGAAACTTGCTGCTCCATCAGGACCTAGAGCCACCGATCCCCTGGGCATGGTGAGACCCATCTGTTTACCGAGCTCTGCACGTCCAGGGCATGACAAGGAACTTGGCCAGGCCAGGCTGAGGAGGCTGTTTTGAATCTCGCCTCTTTCTTGTGGGATTGCGTCGGGGGAGAAGTGAATCCAGAGACGGGCTTTGATGCTGCCACTTGCTGGCAGCGCGCTGCAAATGTGGACGGGTGGTTCCCGAGCCGCGAATGTGCTGAGGGCATGGGCAGTGGGCACAGCGACACTAAAATAAATTACATATTTCTCAGGAATGGGGTGGGGACATCAACAAAACCTCGGCCTTATGCAATTGCCGCCAACATTACAACAGATTTAAAGCAGCTGCTGCTGGCTTTCCCTCTTTGTTTTCATAAAGGGGCTGTTTGTCTGCTTGATGGATCCTGGTGGACACGGTGGTGGGGGAGGGAAAAGGGGGATGTGTGGGGGTAGTATGGGGATGGTTGGGTGAGGGGATTGTGCCCAAATCTGCCATCTTTGGCCAAAAACTTCTGGACAGCTTGAGGGTCGGCCAACCTTAAAGGGAGAGCAGTCCTCTTGTGGTCCCAGGCAAGGAGCAGGAGCTTAGGAGGTCCATGGGGGGCCATAAAGAGGGAGTAGCAGGGCTGAGCCCAAAGGATGTTCCTGGAAACACCTTCTGGAGGATGGCAAGATGTTGCTGTTGAGGCCAGACAAGAGGCAGTTCCTGTCCTCTGAGGCACAGGAGGAGACAGGGGGCAAACCTTTGACTTTGAATATCTTTGAAGGTCTTTGACTTCCTTCTCAAACAGAAAGGAGAGGCTGATTCTTGAGGTTGCAAGTAGCAGAAGTGGTAAGATCTGGACACAGCCTGAGTGTGGGGTTGGGAGGAGAGGACCAGGTCCAGAGTGATGCTGGGGTGATGGGCTCGGGATGCAGAGAGGTGCCTGACTCCACTGAGCTTGGGTTTGGCCTTGCTGGAGGCTGAGCAGCTCAACAAGCAGTGAGGAAGAGGACGGCGAGGTGTGAGATCTGCTTGTGGCAAGGAGGGAGGACATAGCTCACTTGTATTTGATGCTGAGAGGAGCAAGAGAAGGGACCAGAGAAGGCAGGAAAATAAAAGAGGGGGAGCAGGTGACATGGAGTCATCTATAACTGAGCACTCGAGTCCCTTCTTTTCCCTGTCAGCAGGAAAATTCCCCAATTTCAGATGCAGCAAGGCTTTAGATTCACTGGTTTGAGCAGCCTGCCTGAAACTCTCTGTAGGACAAGAGAAACCCCCATGCACCAACCACAGGCAGTACCTAAACTGGGAGCACCTGCCTGTGGGTATGGCTCTGCTTTCGTGCCCTGCAGGGAAGGCCAGGGTGCACTTTCCATCTCACCTCAGAGACACACAGCACTGTAACAACACCCTGGGTTGTGACTTTAAACCCTTAAAATGAGAAGGAATAGATACCTCCTAGTCGGGCCCTTCCCAACCCAAATCTACTTGCCTTCAGCCATGTATTGTTGCATTTATTCAGCCCTAGTATTCTCCAGTTTCTTTCTATTCAAATAATACTAAAGTATGCTCGTATGAGGATGAGCATGTCTTACTTAGCATATAACTGGTGTTTCAGCAAAACCCCAGGAGTAATCAAATCATCACTCAAATAGAAGCACTCCAGCCAGATATCCACAAAGAAGTCTTTTCCGTCATTCCAGGAAACCATCCCTCAGCTGTCTCCAGCAATCCTATTGTGAATAGATGTCTTTTGCCACTTTCCCAGAACATCCACAAATGCAGGGGGTTCAGATCCAGGGAGGACAGCTCAGGAAAACCAAGATTTAGTGTCTCAATGGAGGGAAAGAAGTTGCCCTGCCAGCCGTTTCTCTCTCCGAACTGAGGTGGAATGAGCTCCAGCCCCACCAACGAGGCAGAGAAAATGTAGACCTGAGTTTCTTCTGGCCTTGACCAGCCTTTAAACGTATAATTGGTGCAGTTTAAGTGCTGCTTGGCTTGACAAAGAGTCTCAGAGTCCTGTCCACGATGAGATTTGGAGACAGAGTGGCTGTCAAACACTGCAAAGGGGTTTGAACATTTATTTTCTTTGCATTTGTTTCAAACACTGCGGTGGGTAAGGGGCTTATCACGGAGTGATTGCAGCAGAGAGCACCTCCCAGCACCTCAGCTCTGCATTTCCAGAAGCTGGGTTTTATCTGCAGGTCTTGTTCGGGAGTCTTTGGGCTGGTAGCCACATGTGTAAGGTCTCCCAGTTTTGCACATTGCTCTAAGCCACCAGCTCATTACGGAGCTGCATGTTTCCAGCCTCACCACCATCATTGCATGCTAACAGAGGAGCAAACACCTGCACAGCCACCGTTTCATTTCACTCTTCAAGCTTCTCTGCTGGGAAGTCGAAAGGAGGAAATGTTTGCTCTGTACACTGGGTTTCTTACCTGCCTGGTATTTGTTTCTGACTTTTCCTCGTTAGAAAAGCTTTGTGCAGGGAGCTTGTGCCTGCCAAGTGCTGAATCCTCCCCCGCCCAGCTGAGCCCCCCTTCCTCCCCACAATCCGGTGACCTTTCCTTTAGGAGCTGCAGGATACAAGCCCAGGAGGATACTGCTCGCCCTCACCACGGTCCTCCCGAACCCACTAGACACTCTTTCCCCAGGTCAGGATGTTAAACCAGGTAGGGATTCCTCCGCAGAGCTCAGTGGAGATGTCCCCTCCATCTCTTTTCCTCCCTGCTGCCTGGTGCGGACGCATTCAGCAGACTCCCCACCAAACACCCTCCGGGATTTGCAGTGATAGCTGTGCCAGAAAACAGGAACCTTCTCCTGGATCTACCTCCTCCCAGGGAGAATCTTTCCTGTCTGTTCCTCCCCATCAGCAAGACATCCCGGCAGGGTGCCCCATCTCCTCAACCTGCCCTATAACTTTTTTTTTTTTTTTTGGTCGGGGTGAACAACTAGGAAAATTAAGATAATAAAAATGCCCTTGAAGACTTAAACCCCAAGACCTCACTTTTGGCTCAGGATGTCTCTGAGCTGCTGTTTTCTCTTTTGTTCTCCTCTGGTTTTGTATCGTGCACCTTCCCCTCTGCTTTTTGTTAGCATTAGAAACAGAAGCAGTGATATTTCTAGCCACGGTCTGGCTTTGATGTGAACGGAAAGTTTTCTTGTCCCTAAGGTGAAAGGAGAGCTATGCTAATTAAAAAAAAAAAAAAAAAAAAAAAAAAAAAAGCTTCCTTCTGCTAAAGGGGACTTCTGAATAAATGAAGATTTAGCTGAAACAGTTATATTATTATTAACAATTATATATTATATTATTACTATTATATAAAAATAATAAAATATTATAATATTATTATTAACAATTATATATATATTATTAACAATTATATATTATTTATAAATACTCTGAATAGAAATTGATTCTTTTTATGGCAGTTTCATTCTTGCTTTAGTTCTAATTTTGCAGATGTCCTAATTGTAAAAAACTATAGCAAAACCCAAGGGTGAGGAGCCCTGTATTTCATGTACTTCACGTTAACAACATCAAGAGCAGCAGCTGCAACAAAACTTAGAAAATCACATAAAAAGTTAAAATATGTTATACACATCCAAATTCTGGTGTGCTGGTCAACTCAAGGGTTGTAGGGAATATTCTGGCAGCCAACTGCTTCTTCAGCAAAGCAACGGTAGAAGAGCTCTTAGTGTGACTTTGTCTTAGGCCATTGTTTTGTTCTCTGTTCATTTATCATCTCTTACCTTCATGTTCACAAAAGCCAGGGTTGAGGGATGCTGCAAGGGGAAGCTCTGGACTGCTTTAATGGGAGCCAGAGAGGGGCCGAGCTGTCTGAAGGGTTGTGCAAGAGGTGAGGCAGCTCTACACACTTCACCTGGGCTTTAAAGGGCTCAGAAAAAGAAAAAAAAATTCAAACAGGAGCCTGCAGTGCCTTTTCCCTTGCAATAATATTGTGAGAGTTTTAAGGAGTTCTAATATAAATGAAGAATAGGGCTTTCCACATATTACCCACAGTAATTCATTACATATATATATGTAATATATAAATACATACAAAAAGAGATGGACTTTATATAAATAGATGGACATATATATAAAAGAGGTGGAGTAAGAAAACCCAGATACCATTTACTCACAGCAGCCATTATTTGAGAACAGTGCCTACATATAAAAAGATTTTTATTTCAAATGTTCCCAGGGCCTTTGAAGCTAATTTGGTTGCTGGCTTGATCAAATATTCCTCGAACAGAAATAAACCCTTCCTTTTAACATCCAAGGTCTTACCTTGTTTACTCATAACACGCCTACGTGAGTGTTGAACACTGAGCGTGAATCAGTTCCATTTTTTCCCAGCACAGCATTTGTATTTCTTTTGGATATATCATTTTCCAAATTGGAGCGTGAAAAATAAATCAGTGGAAGATATTTACCCTGGGCATATACTGCAGGTCTGGGACACACTGGGAGCAAGCAGCCAGAAGGTCAGGGCTCCAGCAGGTAGCACCGGTCCATAGGAGATGTTCAGCAAGGTGCCTCCATCAGAGCAGGGCCACCACGGAGACACACCGCTCTCCTGCCTCCAGCAACTTGCAACAAATTTCTTTACCCATAAAGAATGGGTAAATTTTTTTCTTTGTATTTAATAACACATAATGGAGCTTCTCCCATTAAGCTGCCCAATTGCTGCTGGAGCTCTGGTAGTCTTTTTATGATTTATGGCAAAGAAGTCCCTTCCCAGATGTGCCTTCTCAATTCCTCAGTGAGGATGGTTCTTCTGACCACCTGCTGGATGGCTCTGGGACTGCCTGTAAAGCTTCTTACACCCACCACCCTGTAGGTCCTTGTGCAGGATGGTGTTTGTATGGCCACTGGTGCAGAGGCAGAGCATAAAAGCGACCCCACAAGAGCTCAGAGGTGAAAGGTGCAGTGATGTCCCCGGGGGGAGCATATCAGCATCCCCCCTGCTGCAGATCCATGGAGCACCTTACGTGTCTTGTGGGGGAAATTGAGGAAGCCCCGTGGTCACAGAGAGAAAGGATGTGCGGAGAGATCGACAGCCAGGAGGGCTGAGGACAACGGGGAGTCTTTAAATGACACTGAAAGCCAAAACAAGTTAGCAATTGTATTTAGAATGGAAAAAAAGTGTTAATAATAATGAAGGCAGAAAAGTTCCATAAATATTTCTGCTCTGTACTTGGGAATAGCCAGATAATGTAATCACAGCCGAGATGGTGAAATGCTTTCCATTCCAACAGTAACCCCCTAAGGGGGGCTTGGGCAGCAGCTATTAATTCTTGACACGGCTGCATCTAGATAACTGCACCCAAGAGTTTTATAAGGGCCGCCTGAGGAGGTCTCTGGAACATTAATGATGTGTTTTTTCAGTTGTTTTGGGTGGTTCTGAAAGATGAGAGTCCGGCTAATGTTGTAACTATGTTTTTCAAAACGTAAATGGGATATCCTAGGAAAGAGTAAGTCTGTTAGCCTGGCACTGGTCCCAGGCAAAATAATACAGAATATCACACAGGACGCAATAAATTAAAGGAGGATAATTAATAGAGGAAGGAAATTAAAGGAGGGTAGCAAAACTAAGGCCAAGTAGTAATACCGTCAAGTGAATTTTGTGTCTTTTTTAAAAAATAAGATTGCTGATTTTTTAAAGAACTGTAACAGAGTTGATCTTATAGGTTTTGTCAACATTTTTCAGAAAATTGTGCTTCAAATTAGTCTTGTTTTTAATTTGAATAAGAGTTAGAATATAAAGTGTGCAGAATTTGTTAAATGGTTTGCAAACTAGCTAATTAATAGGATTCAGAGGGTAATTATAAATGCAGTAATAAATACAGTTGCTGTGTTTCCACTGAGGTTGGGCAGAAAGCATTTCCATGCTATTTAACATTTGGATTAACGACCTGAAGAAAACATACATTCACCACCGATAAAACCTTTCAGATGACCCAAAGAGCAAGGAAGTCATAAATGACAAAGGAAGGAATTCTGCAATAGAGAAAAATTATTGCTTCTTTTATTGCCATGCAGTGAGGATGCATCTGAAGGGGCCAAGCGTGCAGGCAGACAGCAGCGACATATGGGCATGGGCTGCCCCCACGGAGAGAGGCACTGGGAAAGGCTTTGGGAACGGAGGGAGGCGGTGGGAAACATGTGAACCCGGGCTCCCGCTGCCTTTTGGTGACCAGAGCGCTGATGTGATCATGGGGGTGAGGGAAATGGAAAGTAGGAAAGGGAAGACTGAGCTGAAAGCAGCACTGGAGGATGGCGGGCAGTTTGGGGAGTCACCAACTGGGGAGTCACTCAATGCTGGTTAAAAGCATTGACGGCTGGAGAGGGCTGGGGGAGTCAGGAGCTGTCACAAACTGAAGGCTTGCCTGGCAGCCAGAGACTGCAGGACTTCATCTACGAGTGAACAAACACGGCAGCTTCATGTTTTTTGGCACTTGAAGCAGTCAGCAAATACGGGCCACTAAGTGGACTCTCCTGTGCACCCTGCATTCTCTGCTGATTGCAGAGCCTGAGCCTCCTAGAGTAGGTATCCCCATCATTCCCAAATTTAGGAAATGGGAACACCCCCTTCACCCCAAGATGCATGTTAAGATGCAATTCCATCCTAATCTCTGAGTGCCCCATGGGGTAGCCAAGGGAGACCTGACAGCAGCAGTCTCCTGGGTACACAACCATTGCAAAATGCAGTGGCTGGAGGGCAGGCAGACTCGGACCAGAAGCCAGGGACATGCAGTAGGCTGCTGAGTCCTAGGTGAAAGATGGCAATACAGATCATTTGACCAGCTCCTGCTGGCCATGGATTTTTTTTTTTTCCATTGATGCCAGGGAGATGTTGACCATCAGGAGCCTGCAGCACTGGCATCTTCTGCTGCTCCGCGGGGCTGAGGGGCTGCATGGCAAGGGCCAGCAAAAGGGAGGACTTGTCACCCTCTTCTTCATCAGGGCTCTGGTCGCTGCTGCCAAGGCTGCACAAGCTTTCCTGAAGGTTGCTGTTTTGCTTCAGAGAGGTAATGGATGAACGAGGGAAGTGTTGTGTTTTCTCTCGGCTGGGCTCTCCCTTACCTGAGCTCACATCTCAGTGCTTTTGCTGTGAAATTCATCTGATTCCATGAATTTCTAAAACTGCTGACATGCTGCCCAGGCCCTCTGGGAGTTGACCATTACACATCTATTTTCAACAAAAAAAACCAAACTGGCAACCTTTTTTTTTTTCCAGATGCAGCTATGATGTGGTTCCTAAATGTACCCCTTTGATATCTGATAATCTGTCTGTCTGCTTCCCTCCTTGCTCTGGACCTCCTGTCCACTCTGCTTGTGCCCAAACACCACCTCTCCTGAGAAGTCCAGAGGGCTTCTTGCCTTTCCAACACTCCCAGCCTTCCCCTAGAGCCCAGCCCCACCAAAGGTAAGTTCTTCCAACCCCCTTTATTTATTTTATTTTATTTTATTTTATTTTATTTTATTTTATTTTATTTTACTTTTTTACTAAGCCTGCAGTGCTAAATGGTTTTTCATGTCACCCTTCCTTTGAGGTAGCTGTGGTGGTGGAAACCCGAAGCAAACTTGTGAGGTAATCCTTTTCAAACCCTCCTTTATGAGTCTGAGGGCAAGGTTTGGCATCCTTTCCCTGTTCTCATCTGATGTTTACCTTGGGAGGAGCTGTAACTCCAATACCCTAGCAGACAGATCCTTTGGGATTGGAAGAGGCCGAGTCCATCTTGGCAGGACTTTGGTGCTTTACCTCATCTTCCAAAGCCTCGTACCTGCGGGCTTGCCCCTGAGCTATGTGGTCTTCATAAAACTTTGTCCAAATCTGCAAGTACAAACAAGATCTGAAAGGCAAGAAGCAGGTCCCCAGAGTCCATTGCAAGCCTGCACAAAAAAGAGTAGTCTTCCCTGTTTTTATCTTGTTCCTGATTTTTTTGTTGGTTTGTTTTATTTCTTTTTAAAGAGGGTATTTTTCATGAACGAAAATTAACCTTCAGACCAATTTGTGGGACAGTGTCAGGAAAAAAGCTGCTTACATGTTCTTTGCTACTTTCCTTAAATCAATAAAATCATAACCTTAAAGCTGGACAAAACTATTAAATTAGGAAGACCTGAACTCCTGTACAGCCCAGACCTTTCCATTTCACCCTGTTAGCCCTACAAGGAGGCTGATAGCTTGCGTTTGTCTGGGGCACCTCTTGCAGAAAGACATTTAGCTTTGATCTCAAGACGTGAACCAAGAGAGGACTCCACTGCCCTAGGAGAATTTCACATCCACTGTGAAAAACTGAGGCTTCGTTTCGCATTCCACTTTGCCTGGCTTTAATTACTGCTGGGAGAATAGCAAAGTGACCCGTGGAGCCCCAGAAAAAATCCCCTTTCCTGCGTTCAACTCCATGCACAAGGCACGGTGTGCCGTGCTGCCATGCCCTGCTGTTCTGGCTCTTGTCATCCTCACTGGAGAAGAACCAAAAAATCATCTTCCAAGCAAGCCCTTGCTCAGGCCATTAGCACAAAACAGCATCATTAGCACGGAAAACTTCTCTGCAAGGAAGCCTGATCCCAGCTTCTTTGTCTGGAGAAGCGTGTCTTCTTCAGCTCTGGGTTAAACAAAGGCAGGAGTGACAGGGAACAGGATTTCAGAGATGGCATTAAATTCACCCTAATGATTGGACTAATTAACCAGCAGTGGAGCCTGCCTCCGCTGGGAGCTTTCCTCAGCCCTGTGGTTATTCATTATGGCATTTGTGATTTTCCATCCGAGATGGCCTCAGAATTAGGGGGTGGAGATACCATTTCCTAGACACAGCGTGGTTCCTGCGGGGCTTCAGAGGCAGCGGGTGGGACCTGCGTCGCACGCTGTGACCTCCAGCCACATGTGAGTCAGGACAGAAATCCCTCTCCTCCTCAAGAGGAGAGCTTTGCCCTGCACAAAACAAGGTCAAGCTCACGAGGGCCATGAACAAAAACCTATGCTTTGCTCTTTTGGAATGCCAGGCAGGAGGAATGCAACTGTTCTGCAAACAGCAGGGAAGCCCCACTTTCAAGGGACAGGATATGCTGCTAAGTAAATTATTTTCCCTTCAGCTTAAATTGTTTTTAGTCATTTTTTGTCCTGTTACTTTGGGATAAGGGAGACAGCTCTTTGCTGCTAGGTGTTTCCTACCAGAGCTAGTATGGAGCAAGAAAAAGAGAAGTCAAAAATTAGGTATTTCAGCCAAGCATCCTCCCACATCAGCACAAATCTACAAAAACCCTGTTTATTGAAAAGGTGTGGCACAGCACATCAAAACTACAAGATAACTACAGGATGAGGTTCGGTCCCATGCTTTCAAGCAGGTAATGGGCATTGAACTCCAGAAAATGACTTAACTCCAGTAAAATCACCGAGAAACCTCAAGATTTACCCAAGATCAGATTGCAGCCATGAGGGCTGGTTGGTGCGTATTAGTTCAGATGGGCATTCAGACGGGGGATTTGTTGCCAGGTTGCTTGATTATGTAAAGCAAAGACAAACTCAGTCGTTTGGCCTAAGACAATGTTTTCACTCCTCTAACTCACCGGGCGATCAGGTGTCACCGAGCAGTTATTCTTCATTTTCCTGAGGCCTCCCTGAAAGCATGCCAAAGTCTATAGAAAGACCTTGTGGGGTGTGGTAGCTTTCAGACCTGGTTGTGCTATCTGCTAGGAGATCACCGGAGCATGTGCTGGAGATGTTCTCTGCGGTCCTCCATCCCCCTGGGACAGCACTTTCTTTTGTTTGCTTATCAGTTTGATATGTGTTATTTCAGAAATAAATTTGAAAGATAAGGCCATCGTAAGAGCCTTAATAGAGACAGAAAAGCAGTGGAGAGAAATGGAATGTGATTATTGTTTGCGAGAAGATTAATAAGCCATCAAACAGAAATGCTGTCCGATTTCTCAACCTTATGTAACATTTTTTGTGGTCACTGCTTTCTGGGACATCACAAAAGAGCTTTTGTCGTTGCCACCTGAAGGGCTTTTAGCTGCCTCCTTGAGCGTTTCTCAAGTAAGGACTGTAATGGCAGGTCCAAATTTGCTTGACAAATTCTTCTTTCTTGTGCTTCATTTTTTTCTATGTGTTTTCTTTTAATAATGCTGAATAAACCCAATGCATGATAACATTCATTCAGCACGAGAGAGGGGGCAGGCACAGACAGCACGCAGCCACAGGGCTAAGGTTGGAAGTTCAGCTCCAGCCCTGTCCCCAGTTCACTCCAGCATGGGGCAAGTGTGGTGGGACGAGATGCATGTGATACTTGCCAAATTTCCATGAAATTTACATTTTTGCCTCCAACAGCTACCCTGTGACACCCTCTGAGATGAGAGCCTTCACCTTTCCAGTGCCTTCTCCAGTACGAACATTTCAGACAGCCCCATTGAATTCAGGGGCAGAATTAGCACAGAGCTATTCACAGCACTTGCTGACTGTTGTCTCCTTGTAAATTATTTTGTCTTCCCTAAAATATATATGGGGAAAAGGGAAGCTCTTAAGATGTAAAAGTTAAATAACGTTATTCATTCAAAAAGAAACATTGCTGAAATTGCTCAGTTAGGATGATGTTGCAAGGACTTTGCAGTTAATAACTTCAGCTATCTCTCTCTTATTTTTTTTTTTTCAGAGACAAATCTCTTGGCCCCTGAGAATACGAAGACTTTTTGGCTGAATTCAGATAAAAAAACACCCCGCACTTTGTGTTTTAACCTTGATTCGCAATCAACTAACAATGCTAGGGCATCCTGAATTTGCACACTGCTGCAGACAGCAGCTCATCCTTCACTTCGTGAACCCCTGCAGGTGACATCAGGAGAAGGTTACACCCTCTTGTGTAGCAGACATCTGCAAATGTTGTCAGGAACATTTTCACTGTGACTTCCTCCCTTTGATTTTTTTTTTCTATTGTATGCAGCTTTGGGATTATATGCTTAAATCTAATCATGGAATTAAGAGAACAGTTATCCTAATTGAAAGTTGATGACAAATCTACATACAGCCTCGTGTGACCTCCTCTCCCACTGCCAGCGGAGGCTGGCATGGGGAGACGTCCACACTGACGCATTCAGTCAGCAGCCTCGCTGTGTGAGCAAACGTCTATTCCGGTTAACATAACAAAAGCAAATTCATTTTACTCTTGGGAGAAGGTACGAGTTTACAAGAAGAGCTGAAAGGCGGGTGTCTTCACTCACGGGCTGGACCAGGCTGCTAAGTGGGACAAATGTTGTTGGAATATAGTCGTACTAAAAGGTGGTGAAAGGAGGAGTTCGGGAGCCGCAGATGTTTCTGACATTCACTGTTTCCCCAAACCACATGGAGAGATGGTTTCTGTACTCTGAAGTGAGGGCACGTGTCTCCTGTGCTCCTTGCCAGTTGTTAGCCTTGTAGCTTTTGTTTTCCTCAGCTGTTTTCTTCAAGTGTGGGTGGTCAGCTGCCTAAAAGTATCTATCTACCACCAGCAGTGCAAATTCACCTGCATGGCCCCGGTCTTTCAGCACAAGTGTTGGCTTGGCCTCTTGATAACATTGGTGAAATTAAGTCTCAGCACTGACCTGGTTGTCTTATCGAGGGCCATGAATTGATCCCACGCCAGGGGGACATGTTGAGCTGCTCTTCTGGACTTTCTGTTCTGCTTCCCAGTTGCTTTTTCTCATCTTTCACCCTGCTGGGCTCATGCTGGTGGAGCAACAGATGCCCAATGTACCTGCTGGTGCAGTCCAGCTCCAGCCAACCAAGATTTCAGGCTCTCACTGGGACCAGCAGGAGGGAAAAGTTATCAGATCTGTTTCAATATGCTTCACTGTCCGTTCTTTGTTATTGTTGTATGCCTCCCTGATTTCGGTTTACATTTCCACACCGCACAGCAAACCTCCCCATGAGATAACTCCCAGCAGGGCGAAGATGTGGACAGATGCCAGCACTGTCACAGTGCAGCATCCCTACAGCTGGAGATTTTCTGTGCATTTTATGTGGTTCGCGGAGAATGCACTCTACAAATCTGAAAATATGCTCTAGGAAAATGCCTCTGTTGACACGAAATGTTTCAGATGATGCAGTGTACTCAGCACATCCCATTTCTGGTGGTCCCGAGCCAGCCTGCTTGTGTACATCGTGCTCCTCTCCCACCTCCAGCCTTGAGCCCACGTTGCCACCACGTCAAACAGGAAGGTATATATATGTCATGCAGGGTGTCCTGAGAGGCACGCAGCCACAAAATGTCCTGGGAGACACAAACTACCTGCGGGCTGGGCAGCAGGTGAATGGGTCAAGGACACAGTGCAGCCATGGAGCAGGACATCAATATCAAACCATGCCACAACAGCACTGCTTCCTCTAAAGCAATAAAGCAAGTGGTCTCTGAGCTTTGACCCAGTCTGAAATCCCTCCATAAACCCTGGCTCAAAACCAAAACTTGCCCAAAATGTCATGCACAGGCCCTGTGTTCCCATTCAAGTCTTGCTCCAGGCAGCCAAGACATCCTGCTTACCGCACAAGCACAATTCAATAGCTGTAGGACTGCAATACAGCATGTAACTAACTTCCAGAGAGGCTGTAGCTTGCAACTCTGTCTTTAAAAACATATTTTGCAGCTCAACATCCTTGATTTCCAGGAACTCATGAATAGAGAAGATATATTGTTCTTGGTAGCTAAATAATATCATTAAAACCATTATGAATCCTGCAAAAATTATTCCTGTCTACCTAATTTAATCATGTAACAATGACTATTATTAACTTGTCTTCTGCTGCTGCCATTTGAGATTATGGCCTTGGATGCATGGGTAGCTATTATATGATTCAGTTATTGTAAATGTGCATTGCTCTTAAGTGCTCGAGTGCTTATCCTTCAGTTATCTACCTGAATTTACTCATTCCAGGGCTGGATGGTGAAACTGAAGATGAAAATGAGGAGCTCAGGGAACAGCAGAAAGATTAACACCTGTCCTCGTCATATGGGTTAGTGTCCCATGGCTGACTTCTCATGTCCAATGATTCAAGGGATCCAGTGGAAACTTTTCCTATAACTCACAATGAGGTTGCTCTGTATGGGTTCTCTATAAAAGGTTTGAGGTCCTCAGCATTTTGTTCAGCCCCATGGGGCTGTAAGGAATGTTACATTGAAGCTATAAATTTATATATATATATATGTTTATATAATATAAGCCCACTTGGGCTCTATATCCTCAGGCTTTATCCTCCAAGTCTTCAATTGCAAGGGGGAGAAAATGAACCCCTGTCTGCTCCCATCCTCAGATCTTGGTTGTATGCTCCCAGCCTTCACTACAAACGTGGCGTATTGCACAGAGGTCATTCCCTAGCAGTGTGACTGTCTGACCTCCCCCTCCACACACGGCTAATGTAATAGGCCCCATTTCCTTAGGAAAATCACTTTTAGGAAAATAATAGTAATAAAAAAAAATAAATCTCTACTTGTTTCTCCCCTTCCTTGGTAATAAAGAAAAAATGTATTGTTTCCCTGATCATGGATTTGAACTGAACTGGCCAAATCCATTGAAAAAAAAAAAAAAGAATAATGAACATAAACTCTGCCTTACTTTTGGATTAAATCTCTGTGAGGACAGTACCAGCCTCAGCAGAACATGCTGCATGAAGGCAAAGTCCCTGCAGAGAGGAGGATCTGAGCTGTGTCTGTAAGGTGACTGCCAAAGGTACCAAACATGTCTCCACCTAACCCATTTCTGGGCTGCCAGCTTATTTCTCCTCCGTGCAACAGAAGCAAATAACAATATTTCCCACAGGCAGTGGGAAACATTGCTGTTTCTGGCCTCGAAAATGGAAAACAGGAAACGTTATTAGCCCGCTTTTCTAATGGGGTGGGATACACAGGAGCATCCTGTGTGTGCGTGTTACTCCTTCCCCCTCCCCTTGGTGTAACTTTTTACACCCTCAGCCAATTCCAACCTGACAGAGCCACAAAACTATTAATTAATTCCCTGCTGGTCTGATGGAAACAGAGAGCTGAGAAGAGGTGAGGGACTTCTCCCTCTCCCATCCATCCTTACTCCTACAGCAGTTCTCATGTCCAGGTGGAGAGGACCCCCTGCAAAAATAGGAAAGCAGACATCTCTGTCCAGTTATTTTTAATTTTAATTTTATTTTTTTTTCACTCTGGTTTATGTAATCAGGTGGGATGAAGGATGCCAGATGCTGCTCATGCACGAGCAGCTCAGGTGCTCAGCTAGCGGGATGCGTGACTCTGCCATCCTGCCATCCTGAGACACCACATTGAGGAGGTTCTTGAAAGAAGGATGCTCCCTCCTTGGTGTTAATAACCTCTCGGGGAAGTTATTGATGTTTCACCAGGAATGGCAAGGCAGACCCCAATCAGTGCTTGTAAATGAGGCCAGCCAGAGGAAATCCCTCTTGATGGGTGAGCTGATCTCTGATCCGAGTCCAATCACACCGCTGTGAAACTCTGGCACCAGTTTTGATGTATAGTACAACCTAGCTGTCAGGGCAGCATGTTTGAGAGCTGAGGTAATTTCCATGCTGGGTGGAAACTATTTTCACAGCAGAATGCTTGCATTTCATTAATTAGGCGTTATTTTGCAAAGCAAATGGGTTGGAGGATATCCCCTCTTCATTCCCAGGTAGCTGGGTAGGGACCTGGTCAGGGCACAGTGCCTGTCAAGGCAGGGGTGCAACGTGCCCCAAAGAGGAGTCACCTGCAGAAATCAGGGGCTCCTTTCAGCTCCCAGGCTCACTGCAGCAGCTGTACGAAGGGGTAATAAAATTAGCCCCTCATTTCATAGCCTCTTGCAAGTCTGGATGCACTTCTGTATAAAAGCCATCATACAGTTTGCTCTACAAAAAAGTCACGTCATCTTCAGAGCAAAACGAGAACGATGAGCTTTGAGTAAGACCACCAACCTCACAGTAGGCATGGAGAAATTAAAAGAAACAGAAAATTACTTCCCATCTCGTGAAAGACCCCAGTGGGAGGAGGAATCCCTGAGAGCTGTAATTGAGCAGATCAAAATGAAAAGACAGAATAAAATACAGTTGTGGCAAAGCCCATAACTTTCCAACTTTAAGAATTTTTTTCCAGCTTTAAGGATGTTTTTTCCAACTTGAAGGATGTTTTTCACTTATTTTTCCAGACCCAATATAAGGAACAGGTGATGAACATTTGCACCTGGTAACACAAGGGTTGTGTGACACAGCCTTAAGTCATATAACACGACAGAACAAGATCAAGTGTCATTTATTGTTAGTAGGTGTTTGGATATATATTTCTTTTTCTTGCCTCAGAAATTGGGATTAAAGCCTCAAATCTATCTGAGATATGGAGTCTGTAATAACACTAACCAGCCAGCAATTTTTTTCCCCAGATGTCGTCTTGCCATTTTCTACCTTAGTTACCAGGAGCCCAGTAATGTGACAAAGTATAAAGCAAAGTGCTCTGACACCAGGACAAGCAATTATTTTGAAGAAGTGTGGGATTGTGTCAGAAACCCTGGTTGCCTCCCACAAAAACACACCTTAGGGATGACGGTGAAAAAGCAGGGGAGCAAATAAAAACCAAACCAAGATGCTTTGGTTTGACCTTATGCTCCAAGCTCTCCCTATCAAACAGTCCCCAGAACTAATCACAGACACAAATTCCGATTTTTTTTTTGGAGACTTTTCTCCTTGCTTGTCCCTCACCCTGACTTCTCTAAGTCTCACCAACCCCTGGGAGATGCTCTTGGGAGGAGCTGTTGGGAAAGAGCCCCTTCCTGCCAGGGAGGCAGCCCCTCTCTGCAGGTGAACCAGGTTCCCATCAGGCTGCCCAACATCACCTGTGCAACCCATCCCCATCCCCAGCTGTGTCTTTAAAATCAGGAAAAATCCAGGAAACAGTAGCTAAAACTTCACCGCTTTCCCTGCCATCAACAGGCCACCAAGTTGTGCATCTTCATTTACACCTTCTTGACCAGTTTTGGAGGAGAAATATCACCTAGTGGGCTGGGCAAATAGTTCTTGGTTTGCCAGGTGGGTCAAGCTGGGTTGTTGGACCCCTGGGCTTTAACCCAGGGAGCTGAGGGGTGCCCCCAAGTGTAAACGAGCCTATAGGAAACAGCTGGGAGCAAAGGCTAGTGTGGGCGGGGAGGTCGTCTTCCTCCCCACCCTCATTAGAGGACCTGATCTCCCCCCTGTGTGCCCTCTTCTGGTCCCGGTGGTGGAGAGAAGCTGTTCCTCCAGGGCTCGTGGTGGGGGTAATGAATGGAGCTAACCCCTGTGAGAGCCGCCAGGACGGGAGGAGAGGGAGAGAGCTATGCCCTCCATCCCCTGCATCCTGGGAAGATGAAAGATGAGCTGAAGAAGACTGAGAACAATGGGAATGTGCTTTCTGTCCAGGAAGGTAAGCTGTGGTTTTCTGCTTTTTCTGTTTATTTATGTTTTTAGTTATGAATGCTTGAAGTGAAAGCAATCAATGTAGGAAAAGCAAAGGGTGGTAAGGGTCTGTATGGGTAGGTAAATTGAATGAAACTGAAAGCTCAGACCTTCAGCAGCTAAGAGGCATCTGGCTTGTGAAGGTCTTGGGTTTAAGGTCTCTATTTTTTTTGAAGGTTTTGGATTTTTTTTAACCTGTTCTTGAGGAGGTCTGGTCCTCTGTTTTCTTTCTTGAGGGAAAATGATGCTTGGTGGTGATGGCTGTAAAGAAGGTAGACAAGCAAAGCTGTGGGGCTATGAGAAACATTGGAAAGGACAAAGGTGAAAAATAAAACCTTCTTTCCCTTTAATATAAAGGCTTCTGTATGGTGGACGCTGGTTGAAAAGTCTTCTAATACCAAGTTGTCTGCTGGTTTATTATTATAAGAATCAACAACAAAAAAAACCACAACCAACAACAACTTTCATGCATGCTGCAAGTTTTACTCTTAGATCTTAGAAGGCATTAGCAGAGAGACTGAATCACAGACTGGGTAGCGGGGAAGCCAAAGTGATGAAAGGAGGCATCTTTTTTCCCTTGAGCAGTGGCATCTTCAGGAGGAAGAGGTGCTAGTGCCAACAGCTGCTAGGAAGAAATTTTTTTCCTGTTGCTCACAGGAAGAGCTAAGAAAACTCTTAGTGCCTCCTGTGGTAGTGTAAGCTCGTGGACAGGGTGATATATGAGTTATTTAAGCTAATGTAGTGAGATCTTCCTCCCCAGGAGAAGTTGTGTGTGGGTAAGAGATTAGGCAGTGATGGTGTCTAGGTGCCTTTATTGAATTCCTGATGAGAGCCTGTGCTGGAAAAAGGTGAAATAAACTGTGTGTGGAAGGAGCTATGAGCCCTTTGCCAGCAGGGGCACGGCCATGAGCTGTGTGATGGTGCATAGGGTCTGTGGAGGGCTGACCCCATACAGTGGTGGCTCTCTCATCCAGTTGTGAGAGCAGCCTTTGGGTCACACATGTTACTTCTGGGTTTGAATGACTGCTGGTGGTGGAGCAGTGGGGAGACTTCTCCAGTTGTCCTAGAAATAATTTATCTTCCTGTTTGCTGTTTCTCCTTGATAGACCTTGATGGACCAGGTTTATCCTAAAGGGAAGGAATGAGGGTAGCAAGTGGGAATTTGTGTGTAAGAGGCATGAAGGGGGTTGAATATTTGGTCCCTTTTTCAACCAAGACATTAAGCATGAGATATAGGTAGCAGAGATAAGCTCAATGGAAAATGTTTCTGGGCGTGAAACTAGATGTCTAGGAAAATCCCCTCCAGTTTCTGAGGCTGTGAGGAAATTGGAACCGCCTTTTGGGTGGTAAATTTCTCTTCTGAGATGTCCTGCTGGACAGGAATAGGTGGAACAGTAACATCTTCCCTTTATCCTCCCACCAAGGGGTGAGGCGCTTCTGTATTGGTGGAAGGGCTGTGCCCTGTGTTTAACCCTTATGTTGAGGCATGATTTTTGTGGGGAGAGAGGGTGACTCAGCTGTGGGGTGTGCTCCTGTATAAAAGGATGCTTTGGGGCTGGTAGGCTGCTGTTTGGGAGAGCCTCAGTGTGGTTATTGGCAGGAGGTAATTCAGTTGTCTGCTGCTTGCTGCTGTATGTCACTCTTGCTCTGATCAGATATATTCTGCAAACTAGCTGTCCCTTACCTGTTTCTGCTGCTTAGGATTTAAGTGTATCAAGGACACCTGCCGTGAAAAGTGGCACTGGATCTGTCCCTGGGTCCCCTGCTCCTGCTGGGGAGAGGCTCCAGAACAGCTATCAGTCTGTCCTCTGTAAATCTTCTCTCTGCATGGCCCTGGGAGGAAAAAGTGGAAAGGAACTTCCCTACAGTTTAATCTTCAAAGCAATAACCTAATTTGCTGAGCAGCTGGGAGATATGGAACTGACCCAGAATATTAAATTGCCTCCCAGTGAATGGGAGCTATGGTTCAAAAGCCAGTGGCCCCTGCCATCCCCTGGGAAGGAAGCTCCCTCCTGATAAATGCCTCCTGTGATGATTTGTGGGGACAGCAGCTGGCAAGTGGTGGGTGGGAACTGCAGGGGAGCCCACAAGAGAATTTGGGGAGCAAAGGAGAGATTTTTTGCTTTCATCAGTCAGTTGGTTGTTACAGGAGAGCCCCCCTTGGGGAAGGAATCTTCTCATTAAGTGTGCCCAGCTGGGCTTCTCTTCGTGCAGAGGCAGGAAGGGTGTTAAAAAGTGGTTTTGTTCTTTTTTTTTTTCCCCCAAGTGGTGTTTCTTATAGAAAAAAAAAAAAAGGGGGGGGGGAATTAAAACTCAGACCTTAAAATAATCCTTGCCTTTTCAAAGGGATAAAACCTGTGCATCATCTGAGTGTTCCAGTCCTGTTTCCTGGTTGCCCTCTGTCCCCTTGTCCCACCAAAATGCACTCCAAATCCTCTGTTTTCTACTCATTGACCAATCTTAAAACTCTATTTGGCAAGAGTACATGTCTCGAAGGCATTCAGGTTCCATCTTATCCAGTGATGACTTAGTAGAAATAATAATTACAGAAGTGTTTGGAATAAGAAATTTTTAATCCCTGAGACTGAGGTTTTCTGCGGAACTTGTCAGTGAAGAGGGGAAATTGGAGCTGGCTTCTTGACTTCTTCCTGGATTGCAAACCCGGCAAAGGATTTCCCTGGCAGAACTGGGGGTTGGGTGCTGTGAATCCTCTAATCTGCCCTGCCCTGCAATCAGGCCTTCAACACTTCATCCCAGCACTGAATCCAAAATACTGCTCCCTAGTTAGTGCCTTAGAGAATTAGGCAGCTGCAGTCACCTGCCGAAAGCTTCTACTTCATGCACATCCATGCATGTATGACTTGGCTAAAGCCTTGCCCAGAGAGCTGGAGCAGGCTGCTTTGCCAAGCCCATCTGCAGTCCCATAACTTGCTGGTATTGGTGTGGAACCAACTGCTCAGGCTTTGCTCTCCCAGCAGAGAACAGGGTCAAAAATAGGTGAAGTAGTGCATAACAATTATTCCAGCTGTGTTCATGGCAAGAATAGAGGTAAGGCACATGCTGATATCCTCAGCCATAAAATATGTGAATATAGGAGTCCAGCAGGGGAAATACGTGAATATAGGAGTCCACAAGGGGACAGGATGGGGAGAAGAGATCAACTTCAGCAAGCCTAGTGGGCAGGGGACAGAACTCTTCTCATACAGAAGACAGGCAGGACTCCCACTGTATGGAAACTGTGCCTAGGACTACTCATTTATGTCCTCCTCGTGTCTCCTTTCAGCCAAGCTGACCTGATGTCTGCTTGACATCTGCAGTTATCCCTTGAGCTGATGTGCAGTAGTTTGGCATCAGCTTGGGAAGAACTGGAACAGGATGGGAGGCACCCGCCTATGGTCTGGGACCTCAGTGGCCTCTCTGGGTAAAGGTGGAGGATGTTGCTCTCATGAGAGCCTGAATAGATGGTTTTGGGGGGAAAAACAAGCCATGCGCTACTCCTCAACACTAAGAGGAGCTCAATTATACTCCACTGTTTTTTCTTTAAAGTGGAGTATTCTAAAGGAGGGAGGTATTTTTTTTTTTGGAAGGAAGGTTGCTGTGTTGTAGGCTGCTGCATCTGGCACCTGCTGAGCTCTGCCAACCTACTGAGTAGCTAGAAGGACTCAGCACTGTGGCTGAGCAGCTCCAGTGTGTGGGTTCTTCCTCAGTGAGGAAGAAATATGGGTGTGGGAGCCTCCAGCCACATGCCTGGTGTGTAGACAAGATGATGTAGTGCTGTTGGGAATTGAGTCTGCTGTGTAAATACTATGGCAGAGCAGCTTGAAAGGTCTGCTGTAGCTTGGAGAGAGCCCTCTGCACTTCTCGCCCTAAGCCCTGGCAAGGGGCTGAATCATTCTCATGTCTGGGGCTTTCTGATCTTTGTGTGGCTCTCTAAAAGTTCTGTGTAGTTGGAACAAATGGGATGTATGTTCCCAGAACAAAAAAAATGACATCAGCTGTTCCCATAAATGGAATTAAGGCCAAAGCCTCCAGATGTCACGCATTGTTTTTATCTCCCTTTGACTATAGGAGTGCTTCCTTAACAATTTGCAGCTAATGAATAGCACCAAAAACAGAAATCTGCACTGGGTTACAGAGAAATGAATGTGTTTTTAAAAACGTAATGCATGTTGACATGGGTGTGTTAAGGCTTGTGGCTGTATCCATCTAGGCAAGGGGTATATTAATAACACATGGTGGCTACAAGTGGTGCCTGCAAGACCAATCTAAAACAGCCTATAGGTATCCAGGCTTAAACATCTCTTCTCAGCATGTGCAGCATACGGTGACCCTCCTCCTTTGTGCAGTACTTGTGCTGCCTTGCTCTTTTTCCTGCAGTGGCAATGCAGTGTGTGCCGGAGCCCCTTAGCTGAAGGGCTGCTCAGGACCCACTGCTCCTGTTGTGAGAACATCTTGATTGCTGACTTCCTCATGCTAATCGAATCAGGCTTGTTGCTTAATTTAATTGAAACAAAGAGGGGATCTGATATGTGGCATCTGTCAGCAACCTCAGAAGGAGGTAGGGATGCAATTCGTGTGGTAGGCAAGAGCATCTGAAGCATTTCCTAGAATCCCATATTTCGTGGGAAATGCCTTCAATTAGATTTGGATATTTCCACACTTCCTTGCCAGACTGGGAGCGGGTAGCTCAGCTCGATGCCAGTAAGGAATATCTTCTTTTCTGAGTTAAGAAAAGCTACCTGGCCAGGCCTTCTGTATTCGCAATTGGTTTCATGGTATCTTCTTTAAAGCACAACACATTCATAACTGGTAATGAAAAAAAGTCCCCGTAGCTTGTAGCAGAGGGCTGCTGCATCCATATAAAGAGGATTTTTGAGTAGGAGAGGATGAGGGGTGATTTTTCCTTCCCATACAGAGTGTTGGCCAAAATGGGAAGCAGTGAAATAAGGAGGCTGAAGGCTGTGGAACCTCGGTATCCCAGTTGATGTCTCTCTGGATCCAACCTCTGCCAGCTGAGTGTGGAGCTGACTCTTGCATTGAACTGTTGGCAACCAGCTCAGATTGCCTTCCTGGTTTTGCTGGCTTTGTCTTCCCCCAGTCTTTCAAAAGCCCCTAATTAATTATCTATTTCACAGCAAGAGGAATGCTGCTTCTGTGTCTATGTAACCTCCTGTTCTTGGACAGATGGATGAGAGACTTGAGAGCTGAGCAACCTGCAGCTCTTGCAGCATGGGCAAATGTGTTAGTGGCTGTGGTGTGTCTGCCCCACGGGCTTGAACTCGTGTGAGCTGTGATGTGCGCTGGCTTCCCTGAGTCATTAAATACCAGCTGAAATTGAACTTGCATGAACCTGCTTTGAACTGGAGCTGGTGCAATGACACATGCCGGTGTTTAACTGGATGTGGGATTCTTCATCAAGTTGGTTCAAGTGTTGCTTTCCTCATGTGCTTCGTGGCTCCTGGTGTGGGGCTGGAGGATGCTGGTGGTTATCTGAAGATGACAGGGCAGATGGATGCCTGAAAAAGAAGTGCTGCTCTCAGCTGCCTGGCACACAGACCAATGTCTTGGGGCATTGTGGCAGCATGGCTTAAAATGGTGCAAGGACCAGAGGCTGGTGTGACTTGGGCTTTGGGAGGCTGTGAAGGAGCCACCAGGGCTGTGTGGAGCTGACTTGCTGCTTCTTGGTCCACCTGCACCAGCAGGTCTTTATCTTCCACATGCTTTGTAATGTCTGTGCTGTCTTCCATGTGTTTTGTACTGTCTGCATACCACTTCAATACCATGGTGATGGCACAGGCTTTTCCATGCTGATTTAAGCTATCAAAAGGAAAGCTTCAAATTTGTACTCTAGTGGCTGAGTAGTAAGAAGAACTGACTGGGAGCAGCTCTGTTTTGTTTTATTCTTTCAGGAGGGTATTGCAGCCTGAAAGCTGAGGCTGCCCAGTGTTTGAGATCAGTTGCATGCTAGAACAATGCATGAACTCACTGTTGTTTGTACTGAGATCCAGGCTGAGTTGTTGGAGCTCCTGTTTCTGCTCTTCCCCGTGTAAATGTTTTATGAAGTGAGCACAGAGTCAATAAACGCTTCCTGTTTAACATCTGCCCTGCTGCCTTGTGAAAGATGCTTTACAAAAACATCAGATCTCTCACCCGGCACATGGCTTATCTCTGGTTCCCTGCTAAGCATGATACCAAAACTCATCTCGTAAGAAAATATATTCTCAGCTCCAAGAGAAAATAAACTCATGTCTTCCTCTTAATGATGCTGCACAGATTATACAGCAGCACAGTGTATTGAAATTGTTCTGAAATTGGATTTTGGAGCCAGCTGTGCATCAAATCCTGCTGGGAAGGCTCATGGGGAAAGCTGGTCTGCACCTAGTGTGGAGAGCAAGCACCCAGCTTGTTTCTTTTCTTGCTGCTTTTCAGCATGACAAATGAAATTTGAATAATTGCTATGTAAACTGAGAGCAGTTGTTGAATCTGAGAGGGCTGAAGAAAATATGTGCTTTACAGCTTTGTTTGCTCTGTTGCTGCTGTCAATTCACTTTAATCATGGCTGAAATTTTAATACTGTGGGATACGGCAAGCATCTCTATTACAAAATTAAAAGGTATGTAGAATTAAGTTTTCCATGGTTTTATGAAGTTACACTTAAAGTCAAACTGGGGAGAGGCTTGTGACTGGTATCAGCAAGAGCTTCGTATTGCTAGCTCCTGTTTTCTGTTGGCCAAGGCAGTCTGTAGGCCAAAAATGAGTGCAAAGACTGGTGGAATGAGTCTCCTAACCTCATCTCTGCTCTTCCTTAACGTGTGGTTGGCAAGTGTGTAGCAGGCAGTGGGCTCTGGGTTTGCTCTGCTTGCTCCTCTTGGCTTCTTAGCTAGCAGGGAGAATATATATTTCTCTTGTTTCCAGACCTCAGCAATGCTTTTCTCTCACTAGTTGAGAGTAATGGACCCTGCTAGATGGTATACCTACCCTTGCTCTGCTCTGTCATCTGATGTGCCCCCTAAAGGCTCTAGTTAAGGCAGAAGTTACGAAGCAGGGAAGATGACTTAGTGAAGAAAAACAGATTTATTATTTTTTTCCTTAATGGTTGTTGAACAGTACGTGTCTGCATCCCATCTTAAGATGGTGATAATCCCCAAGCTTTCTGGTCCTCTGGAAGAAGCTTCCTGCCAATAGCAGTGCAGCTGCTGTCTTGCTGGGAGCCACCTCCTCAGCCTTTGAGGTGGACAGGCCAATGTATCTGTACTCCAGCACAAGGACCACTGTTGATGGGGTCAAAGGAAGTATCAGTAAGCTTCTAGAGACCTTCTGCCTTTGTTCTGCCTTTATAAAAGAAGCTCAGCCACCACTGTGGATGGCAGGATCTGTTGTGTGCTTTGAGGAGGAAGTGCTAAACCTGGAATCTACTTAGAAAAAATGTAATGGGGAAGTTACTTTTTTGTTATCAGATTTCTTGCCGATCCCCTCAGCTCTGGGAGCCACAGTGTAGGTGGCACGCTGAGCTGTGCGTTTGCTGAATGTCTGAAGCAAAAGCCCCTCGGTGAGCTAAATGGTGCCCAGTGGAAGTGAGCTGGGATGTGGACTTGAGTTTTATAAGTTTCTTAGCCCAAATATTACTGACAAATATAGAGATTTTAAAAATCTATTTTATTCTCCCCATGATCATGATCCTTTCTATATCTCAAGACATTCAGTTGTCATTTCCAAGCTTATGCTCCTATTCTAGCATGGGCTGACGAAGCATTTTTTTGCTTGAAAAGCTTTGCTAGGCCAAATCCTGGTCTTCCCATGCTTTTTGATACTCTGCCTGTTCCTCTAGTGGATGACTGCATGGGATGCCCCTTGCAGGGGAGCCCCTGCTTCTCAGCCACGACGGCTGTTCTGATCTTACCTTACAGGTAAGGACCTGGGTGTTTTGCACTGTCAGGGAAAGACAGAGTCAAGCTGAATTTATCAGGTAATGTCTAACATAGATGGTGTTTTATTTCTCTGAGGGTCCTTTGTAGTGTTATAGCTAAAATTAAGGGATGGACTTCAAATAATGCGTTCCCCTCTGAATGCACTTTAAATGCATTTTAAAGAAGGGGATGTTTTGTGAACAGACAGCAGCAAAGCACTCAGATTGAGCTGTCAGGGTATGGTTGAGCATGCATGACTGCCTGCTAGCTTATGCAGATCTGAACTGGAATGGGGCTGGGCTCTCTTGGTTCAGAGGATATCTGTTCAATAGTTTCTCAGATCAATTGGAGACAGCTTCCTATCTCTGAAGGGCACAAGGAGGCTGGAGATAGGAGGTGCTGACAGCATCCTGTCCCTTGCCAGGATAGCTCTGTGCAGCCATGGCAGGTCTGAGGAGATAAAATCTGATCCCCATTTGGATGTGGTGAGGTCACATTGAAATGAGAATAGGCATCTGTTGACAGCAGAGACTGTTTCACAACTCCTGTCTCATCAGCTCCCCATCTGAAGGCTGGGTGATCACACCAGGATGTGTGATAGCTGGAGCCTGGAGAGGTCTTGCTCCTTGCTGCTGTGTCTCTGTGCAGATGCAATCTGCTGTTGCTTCTTGAAATGGCTGTGTGATGGTAGGGAAATGGCTTGGTCCCTTTCCCACCTGGAGGAGGGACCAAGTTGATGTGTTTAATACTTCATCCACCTGGAGCCAGTCTCCCTTGATGCCTCTGGGTGATAAGATCTGATAGGAAGGCTCCAGAAACCCTACAGCATGCCCTAGCTAGCTGCTCTTGCTGGCATTGGGTTAGCAAACTGCAGTGCTCCAAACTAATGCCCAAGAGACCAGTCAAGCATGGCTCCAGGACAGAAAACAAGCCACAGTCTAGCCTTGGTTAACACTTTTCTGTTTCATGTCTGTGTTTATAGCAGCCCTCAATTGGGTGGCTGCTTGTGATCTTTGATCTGAAGTTGTGACACTCCCAGTGTGACCGTGCACATTTTCAGAGGGCAGTTCATCTCTTGTTTCAGAGGGTTGCTGAAATCTCAACTGACTCTCTTTTTTGGCTGGGATGGGGGTTTATCTTGTCAGTGCTACTGAGTTTGGTGGCTATGGCATCTCCTGTTGGTAGGGACTTGGTAAAAAAAGGTTATAAAAAGGGCAGCTCAAAGGAAAAATATTAACTTGTGGGTAGCTCTTTCATTGAAAGACCTATTTCATTTGTGTTTAGGGACTATTACAAATTTCTCTCACTTGTCGTCAGCCTCACCCCTAGGCTTTTAACTCTTGGTGCAAACACATGGTCACAGTGGCAGTAAGAAAGTAAATGGTTCTTGTTAATAAGCCTAGTATGGCAAGGGAAGCTGCTCAAATGCTTCCTGAGCTCTTCTTTGGAAGCCACTGTTGTGCAGCCAGTCTGTTTCAATGGTCTACCTTGACTTGAGTTGCTCAAGTGAGCAGAGGCATTTGCTCCTGATTCATGTTTCCTTGCTTAGCAGTGCTCATCTCTTCCCAAAATTTCTTAGTCTAAGCAGAAACAATGTCTCAGGCTATGGAAGGTGACAAGACAAAGTGAATACGCTTCCCTGCTGTCAGTATTGCTTCTTGGAGACTTACATCTTGTCGTGCAACTTGTGAGTGGAGGATTTGCAGCCTGGAGTGCAAGAAAAAAATAAATCAAATAACCCACCAAAAAAAAACCCACAAAGCCAAGAACCCACAACTTTGTTCTCTAAGTGGACTGTCTCTTCTTCCTCATGTACTCTTGGAGGATTGTGCTTTGTGTCTCTGATCGCTATCTCCTGGTTGGTGAGTCAGGGTTTGCTTTGATTTGGCTGCATTTAGAAATTGTAGTTCTGCAAGGAACGCTTGTGATCTGCAGCTGTCAGGAATGCCTATGCTCCGAGTGCCCGGAGCACAGAAGCTGGCATGGGAAGGCGTGCACAGGCTGCTGTGGCTGTTTGTAGCCCTCTTAAAAGAGGCTGGGAGGACAGGAATGGGACCAAACAGAGGGTGTTTGGCAGGGTTTGGATAGAAGTGATATTCCTTTTCAGACAAACATAGCTATGTTTGTCTATGTGGGACTAGCTATTGCTATGTGACTGGGGGGGGATGTTAAAGTTGGGGGAGAATAAAGGTGAAGCCTCTGAATTACTGAGGCCAGCTCATGCTGACCCAGCCTGACAAAGCCAACATGGTAGAGTGCTGTGGGTCTCTTCTGGGTGTGCTGACCTCCAGAAACATGCTGCTGGAGCCATGGGTTAGACAGGAGTGAATGAGAAGTGGCCCTGCTGGGTTCTGAATCCTCTGAATTGTGCTAGGTCATGTATCTCCACAGCCAAGGCTGTCCAGAGGGACAGCAAGAGTGCACAAAAATGCGGTGTCACTGTGCCAAAAGCTGGCAGGAGGCTTTGCACCCAAGCAGACCTCTGCTTTAGCAATGTTTCACCTGATGACCTCTGGTGCTGAGACTCAGCTGAGGTGCCCAAATGGCCTTAGATGGAGCAAGCATGCACATAAATTTCTTATTCCAGTCTTACCTCAAGGGTTACCCAACCAGGCCAGCTTTCTCACAGTGCCAATGCTAAGGGAGCAAGTATGTGAGATCTTTGTCTTGGCTATCTTGCAACTGAAAGACAAAAACCCAATGATGGCATCCCTGTAGCCATGTTCTGCATAGAAGTACCTGCCTTGAGGTCAGTCTAGGTAAACTTTCAGGGCTGTTTTTAAGCTTCCCTCAGGAAAAGGAACAGTTTGGTCTCATTCTGTGGCATGACTCACAGGTGCTTTCAGCAGCAAGCATGGCAGAAATAGGTAATGCTCCTTTCAATGTCGTCATTCTTGATTTGTTTGGGATTGAGAAGTCTGGAGTGGAATTGTACTTTACCTGTGTGGCTGCTGTCCTGGAGAGAAAGTGCTTTTAATTTCTTCAGTTGCTTGAGCACAAAACTAGAAGTCTTGGATTGGTTTAAAAAAATAGATTGGAATTTCTTCAGTCCACCCCCTCACTTCAAGCTCAGCAACCTTTAGAGCTCATGCAGGTTTATAGCAGCTCTGTCCAGCCAAGCTTTGAGTACTTCCAAGGATGGAAGACTATCCCACCTGATCTAGTGCTAAAAGACTGTCTCTAGGAAGTAAAATACTCAACACTGAGTTGGAATTTCTAATTCTACAGCTAATGGTTGTTGTCCATCATCCTTCTGCTGCATACCTGTGAAGTCTGCCTTCAATATCACCAGGTCAGGATGGATGTCCTGTCCAGCAGGTGATGGTTGAGATGTTGAGTAGCAAATCTGAATTTGGTTCTTGCTGTTGACTTCTAAGGACAGAGCTGCTGCTTTTAAGGTGGGGGTTAAAAGCCTTCTGGCACTGTGCAAGAGCAGTGTAGCTTTATAGGTTGGTTATCTGTTCAAATGTTTCTACTGATTTTTTTGAGTATTGTGTGACCTAAAGAGCCTAAATCTTGCTATGTATATACAAAGGAAAGATAGTGACAACACTGCCTTGACCCAGAGGTAAGCACCTTGGGCTCTTGGTTGTCCAAGGGACAATGTCTATTGCATCTTGGTTCATACATCCATGTCAAATGGAGATGTTCACTGAGAGCTCTCATCCATGATGAGCAAGCCCACAGTTTTAGCTGCTTCCCTGGATCGCGTAGGATGAAGAAAGTAGCTGATGGCATCCTCTTAGATTTCAAGAATAACCAATAACAACCCCACATCTCTGGCATCAGTATGTTCTTTCAATAGTTTCAGATATTGGCATTTCCCCAAATAACTTCCTCCCGTGTTCCTTTAGGAGAGATGATGCACTTGCTTGTGAGGGAGGTGACCTGATGCTCAGGCTTGTTCTTGTCTTGCATTAAGGTGATAAACAAAAGGTTTAAGCCTACAGCAAGCAGGCTGCAGCTTGGTATCAGCTCTCAGCTTAGTCATAATTGTAAAGGCATAAAATGTTATGTACCAGCTGCTGCTTTAGCACTAAAACAATGGGTTTCTGCAGACAATTAGCCTGTTGACTCTTGAGTTGAAGGCTTTCACCTGTGCAGGCACTGAGACCCAAGGATTCCTCAGGTGATTTCCTGGATTCCTTTGTGTGTGGCTGGGCTCCTTAATGTGGCAACTGCTTCACTTGGCCCTGCTTCACTTCCTGATTTGGTGGTAACACTGGCATGACAGACACTTCTTTCAAGCAGCAGTGTCTGTATCTGAGATCTCATCAGGATTGCAGCAATGTTATGCAAATGCTTGTTATTGTCCTAGCATGATGTCTGAACCCATGAACAAGGTCTTTTTTTTTAAGCTTGCTTGTGCTTATTTTTGTCAGGAAGGTAGATTTCTTGCTCCAGGTCCAGCTCAGCTTTGATAGCAGTGGTTCAGGCATTTCTTTTTATTAAAGAAAACAAAAAGCAGGTCTATGTTGTCTTGCTAAATTACCCTAGGCAGCTAAATGTAAAATAGCACTAGGATTGTCCTTTCATCTAGCTTATGGAGTTGAGGTGGTCTTATCCTTGCAGATCACAAAGGACCCTGATGCACAAAGCTGCTTCTGGTTTCTCCTGATGTTTACCTAACACTGCTGCAGGCTCAGACTTTTCCTGTCCCTCATCCATAGGTTTAGCCACAGTTCCCTTCTGTTCCTGGGAACTTAGAGCTGGTCCCTGGGGCAGAAGTGATGGGAGATGCCAGTCCACCTTCCAACACATGAGTCTGCTGTTAATGATATCCCTTTGCAATAAGGTCTTGCACTGGAGCTTGACATCCAAATAACCACAGCCTCCATGTACCTACCCAAATGTACTTGTACACCAATATCCTTGAATGCCCACTTGTGCAAAATGATCCTTGGACTAATGCTAGGGCCTGTTGGTTAATTATTCTCTGGGTCCTTGTGTTCTCAAGGTTATGGCTCCATTCAGACAGCCATCGTCATCTTGAAAAGCAGAAAGATTTCTCTGTAGGAGAGTTGGGTCTGTACCCCCTCAACTTCATTTGAGAAACAAGTCCTGATCCATGCAACTGGTGTGTCATGTTGGCCATCCTTCAGAGATGGCTGTCCTGGGACTGGTCTCCTGACAGTATGATTATGTGACCATGTACGACTGCACGTGGGTAGCTTTGTGCCTTCTGCCATGTGAGGAGAACACAGGGCTGGTAAATAACATGCCTCTTAGGAGGGCCATTCAGGTCCCATCAGCTCACTGGTATTTCCCCCCCTTCCCTGGGATGGGGGAATTAAGGAGTGGGTTTGTAATAACCCAACAGCACAGCGATGCCCTGTGCAGCAGACATGAAATGGCTGCTTTGTGCGCTGGAGGCTTGTAGCTGACAGCTTGCTCAGCCTGGGGATGCCTTTTATTTTTTTGAACCGAAATAAAAAATAAATGTCAATCTCTTCACAAACTGTTGTTGTGACTGAATGAGGTACTTTGTCCTTAGCAATGTTCTCCTGGACTTATGTGCTGAGAGCTGTCACAGTCCTTGAAGAATTAAACTTGATTGAGCCCCCAGCCTTCTCTGCATCCAAATCTTGTCACTCCAAGATCTATCGTAGTTTGTGTTGGGTATTTGCAGGAGGCTAATAATGATGTAGGTGGTGCTCCTAGCTTTTCTTCGCACCCGGAGTAAGCTAGGCTTTATGTAATGGTACTACGTGTGTCTTCCTTCCAGCAGCCAGCTACAGCCAAGCTTGACAGGTATTCTCAAAGATCTTAAGCCTTTTACAAGACTAACGAACAGGGTGTGGGGAGAGAAATACCCAACTAGCATCCATGCTAAAGGAGTTTCCTTGAACTATATTGAGAAATTTATTTTTTAAATCCAGGGATAACTAAGTCACTTGACTTTATTCTGCTCTCAAGGGGATGCATTTTTTCCCACCTGTCATTAGCTGCAAATGCTAGAGTCCTCTCCAACTCATAGCTGCTTTTAGCTAGTCTACCTCTTACTAGTCCTTGGTGCAGGGGAAGGTTGGAGGCCTCCCTCTGAGTGTTCAACATGTTGCAGTCTTGTTACATATAGGTAAATGCTGGAGGGGTGTTGGCTAGATAGAACTTTTTGCTGAACTGCTTAATCTTTTATGGTTGGACCTTTCCTCCTTGGTTGGTGTATTTCCTGTTTTTGGGACCCTGTTTCTGGAATGCATTTACAAAGCAGTTGTGGAGACATGTTAAGGGGGTGCTGGCTGGCAGGAAAGCAAGCTGTTTGGAAGAAGGGTATTTTGGTGGGCACCATGATCTGGTTTCATGAAAACAGGGTACATCCAGGCTTTCTGAGCTCTGAGGGTGGGTGGATAACCCCAAGAGACTTTCCAGGTTTGAGAGGGCTGGCTGAAGCTTCCTGAAGCAAAGCCTTTGTGTGCGCACAAGTACATGTAAAACCAAAGTAATGTGTGGCTGGGCTGAGAGCTGAACCTTTCCCCCAAGACTGGTGTCGACTGTTTGCTCAACTTTGTGTAAGAAAAGCTGGAAGTGGATGTGGGTGAGGTTGTTCTCAACACTGAGACAACTTCCTATGATTAGGACACTGACACGGGTGGCATTGCACTTCTAAGAAACAGGAAGGCAAAGGAAGAGCTCTGCAGCTGTCTACCCTGCAAGACAATGTGCAGTTAGGAGCTTGCACAAGCACAGAGGAAGTCATAGCTGGTTTAGTGAGTCTATTCATAAACCTCTGCAGCTCACACTCAGTTAATGAGGTGATGCTAAACAAAATGCAGCTGGAGGGAAAGGACCTGATGCCTGCTTCTCACTCCCTTATTGTAAAACAAGAAATGCAGTAGCGAGCTGCAGTGATCCTCGTGGTGCTGAGGGGATGGAGGTAGGGTTGTTCTTCATGTTGAATATGAAGCTATGAGTGCTCTGTGTATGTAAACTTGATCTGTACTTGAGGTGGGGGAAGAGGAATGTGACAAATGCAGGGAATCTATGCTAGGCTCCTTGAAGCTTGCTTAGAAGGCTGATTCTGAAGAACTGATATTTTCCTTGAGGATAGATTGGGATTTTTAAGAAACAGAAGCTGATGTAGGGTTTGGGGATCTGCTGAGCAAAAATACTTGTGGAAAATGCCTATGGACTGAAATTGATACCCCAGCTACTGTCAGTGGCTGGAAGGCAAAGAGATCATCTTAACCGGATGCAATGTACTCTCAGCATCAGAAGGGGTTCTTCTAAGCTTTCTGCTGGGCTTACTAATTTCAAACTTACGAAGCTGGTTTTAAAAGCGTTTTGCTGAGGATCTTGCAGAACCAATCTATGTTGTTTGACTTTGGGTCTGAGCTGAGACCTCCTAGCAAGTAGACTGGGAGGATGATTGTTCTAACCTACCCTGCACTAAAAGCACAGCTGTCTAAAACACAGGATTATAGAACTGCTACTGAGGGCTGCCTAGTTTGGGGATCCGAAAGCCTCATTTAGGAAAGTAATCCCATTGGAAACAAGCTTTTTAAGTGTCAGTAAACAGTCACTAAGCTTTCTGAACTTGAAAATGGTGAAACTGAACTGCAAGGGATAAAATTTAGGGGTAGACTCCTATTCTACAGAGGCTTCGTTACCTTTCTGCAGGCTGTTAATTCAATAAAGCACTGTAACCGATCCATTTCTGCCTCATTTTCAGATGGTATCACGTGCTTTTATTGCCCCCTGAATAAGGTATGGAAAACTGTGAATGGAAAGCTGGCAAGGGCTAGAAAACAAGATAAAAGCACAAATTTGGCCTTAAGAGTGTGGGCTGATGGAGGGGGAAGAAAGCTACTGGGGTCAGAACTGAAGTTAAATTTGCATAATATGTGCATCTCCAGTTACACTGAACTTTTAAAAAAAACTTGGTAAAATTCTTCTTGTTTATTCAATCTCATTTTGGAGCTAAACTGAGGAAACCCAGCCTCTACAGAAGGTCGTATGTTACTCCTGGTCAAGGGTAGACTTTCTGCTTTAAAGATCTGATGGCCACTGATTAGAGGTGGGTATGCTCATCTCTCACCAACAAATTGTGAAGCCATCAAATATAGTAAATAAGCCTTTGCAGTCATGTTAGCAGAGCTCCATTTTAAGCATGGGGTATTGCACATGTTAACGCTTTCTTATTTGAAGCTGCTTTGAAGGAAGAGGATGAGATCACATACTGACTTCTCATACAGCCTTGATCATACAAGTGACAGCAGATTACTTGAAATGTGCTTGTATTTTTGATATCTCCTTAGGACTGGAGATGCATCCTTTATCTGAATGCTGTAGACCTCAGCTGGACAGGCATTTAATGGACAGACACTTAACTGTGTAGCTGTACTAATAACCTTTGCATCCTGCATGGTATGTGTACAACCAATTTCAATTTCTTGATACTATGTACATTACTCACTAGAGCTGGAAATCTCTGGCACAGTCTAACTGGTGGTAGAATCTGCTGTGGCTGGCCTAATTCGGGAAGATGCAGCTATAACTCATTTTTCTAAAATACAGGGAAGGACTGAATAACAATCAGATAAGGTTATACAGAAGTTAAATCTGACTCAGCAAGCACTGGTGTTTCAGATAGGTTTCCCTTGAGCATAATGCCCAAGACACAACTTCATACTAAGCTGTTAAAATGCACAGGCCACAAAGAGCAGCACTCTAAAGCACAGAATAATGGACCTAATGCTGACTGTTTTATGGTCAAATAATTAAAGACTGACTTATACTCTTTCACTCATGAAATAGGAAAAACTTGCAGAAGCTAATTCCTGCCTGCTACTGTGAAAGTGTTTCCCCATGTGCCTCTGGTGCCTGTGTTGTCCATCAGCAGGTTTGCATTTCCAGAGCTGCTGGGCAGGCTCTGCACCTTAAAATGATGACCTCCAAGAGAAAGTGACTTCTCCACTTGAGCAGCTGTAGAGATTCAAAATATGCTTTGGCCAGCAGAGCTTTCTTGACAAGGAGAGTGGGTGAAACGAGTCTTCTACTGGTTCCACCGCAGAACAAGACTTTTCATGGTCTGTCTTGACATTCACGGTCTCTCTTGACATCTTGTTACAACTCCTGGGTCTTCCTAAACTGCTAAGCCTACTGGCTCAAATGTGGGTTTTGAATCTTCTTTGTTTACCAGTCCTCTTGGTAGCTCTCTCCTGCTGCTGCCAGTTGTTTGTTGGCTCCTGTTCCTTGTTACCTCCTGCCTGCCCTGTACCTGCTTCTAATTTTGCTTAGTGAAGCCAAAACCCTTGAGTCTTAAATTCTAAAGTCGAAGGGTTGTTGAGCATATGCAATTTAGTTGCTTTTTCTCCTCCCCTCAAAAGGCCTATAATTTGCCTAGATTTTTGGCGATGACAAAAATTAAATTTGACACAAAAAGCTATCCCCTGCTCATTAAAGTCCCAGTTCTTAATCATGGGTCCGAGGCTGTTCAAAAAAAAGTCACCAGAAATTGAACAAAACAATGTGTTTATTCCCATGCTGCTTTCTGAGAAGCAGTTCAACTCACATGTTCCAAAACAACTCTGCCTGAGGCAGAGCCGGCTAGCATGCAAACTCCTATCTTGAACAGCCAGGACTTGGTGAATTTATAAGCAACTGAAAACAGTACTGGGAAGGGTTAGGCAGCCTTAATAATGTTGTCCAAAGATGCAGTCTTGGAAGGAATATTATCTCTTTAAAGTCTCCCAAAAAATCAAGCCCTGCTGAATTCCCCTAAGAACACGATGGATTTAATTCAGACTTGCCACACTCTTGCGCAGACCTCCACAGACCCCACATCATTCCTGTTTAAATAGCCCAGTATTCTTGAATCTACCACAATAGCACAAAAGACAAATGGAAGTGATTGTGTGCTTGCGAGTCTATTTTCTTTAATGGATGCATTTCAGGGGTCATGGGCCATGTGGCCCTCCCTTAGATATACAATCAGACCCTGAAAGAACATTGTCTGCTGGAGAACTTCCTCTGACACACCACCCTGCTGAAACAGCATGACAACAGCCGTGTTTCATTTTTCAAAGAGCTGCATTCAGCCAACTTTGTAATTAGGACAATGAGGAGTACGTATCTCTAAAGCAGTGTGTCTTTTAATAGTTGATTTATTTTTAAGAATGGGTGTGATTCAACAACTTCTTAAAAACTTCATCTCCTACTGTCTGTATCTTAAGGAATAAGCCTGGTGTTGATCTAGTGGTTCCTTAAATGGAAGGCCACAGTTGGCTGACTTCACTGTTTTGAAAGTATTTTTATCAGTGTTATACCAGTGTCTGGGTTCTCAAGACTTGCTCCTTGGCCTCTCTATTACCGGCACTTTTGCAGTGTGTTCGTCTGACCTATTAAAGCAAGCGTCTTGTAATGGAGATGTTTCCTGTGAGAGGTTAGTGACATTTGTCTGGTCTGACAACTGTGCGCGAGCTCTGCGGTTGTCAGCACGAGTGCATGTTTTTGGGCTAGCCCAAGGGGGCTGTTGGCCCTTACCTTAAATTGGGGGGGGTGAGGGAGGAGAGGTGGAGTGCTCTGTGGCTTCTGCTGCCTGCCCACCCCAGGTAGGGGTATGGTGCATCGCCGGGAGCTTCACAATGTGTTTTCCAAGAGAACGCTTATAAAGTGTATTTTTTTGTCCCTTTGGTCATCGCTTGTGTAAGGGATGTAGCATGTTAATAACTTCAGTAGTCCAAACTCCACACAGGCATTGGAGGATCCTTGTTATCCCTTCCCTGGGAAAGAAAAGGGGGAGGGATGAAGAAATAAGTGGCTGTTGTGATGCTCATGTGGTGTCCCCCCATACAAGGGGTTCTGCCCTTGCTGCTTTTTAGTGCCATATCTCTAGTGCTGGAGCAAGAGGGCCTCCTGCACAGATTCTCTCCTACACTAGAGCTTTCTACCCTCCTGTTTCCCTTCTAGGAGGTGCTGACATGAGTAATTCTTTCTAAGCAGCAACTATAGACTACTTTTCCCAGGAGCACGCAGCTGGCTGATGCTGGAAAGCAAGGCATAGTGCTGCCAACGGAGTTGGGCTTTGGGTTTTGCAAGAGGGAAGACTGTTGCCCACTGCAGTGCTGTGTCTACTAAAATGGTCTCCATTTTGTCACTTCTCTCCCCATCAGAAGTGTCCATCAATGCTCCCTGAAATTTTGGTAGTTTGCATATAGTGATCAGGCTATTGTTATAGGCAATTGCTATCTTTAAGAGTGAAGTCCTATATCTTGCAAGTTCACCATGTCATACTCTGCCTTAAGCTCTTTCACTCATAGGTGCCCTGAGCCTTAAGGGCTGTTGAGTGTTTATTATGCAAGGTAGGCTGAATGTGGGTGTCGAATACTGAGATGAACAAAATTTACTTTCCCCTCTCTGCTCCTTGCTACCTGGTCTCTTCGAGTTGAAGCCACACTTACCAATGGAAATTTCAGTTGCTCTTGGCGTCTTGGGTGGGCTGAGTATCTCCCTGATAAGCCCTTGAAGGGTCTTGCTTGTAATAATGTTCCTCAGTGCATGGCGTGGGCGAGCAGCACTGAACTCATGACAGAGCTCCATGGTAACAAGCGATGAGATTAACAAGCAAAATAGCCAGTTCTCCTGCTTGCTAGCTCTTATAAAATAGCCTTGCAGCTGGATGAGCACATGCCTGGACCAGGTGTCAACTGGGTTCAAATTGAAGCTGTTACTGCCATCAGTTCATTGTGGACCTACAACTAAGTCTTGTTCTTCAAACATTCTCTCAGCCTGGGCTGGGTGAGGGATGCTCTCTGTTTTGCAAGGCTGCTGTACAGCCAGAGTAAGCTCAGCAGGTCAGGGAGGGGCCAAGAAAGAGCATGTGTGTGAGAACAATGATGGGCATCCTGAGAACAGTGATGGGTATCTATTTCATGTCTGCTCCAGGCATTGCTGACACCTGTTGGTGCTTTTGCTGATCTCCTTTTCAGCATGACCATCTTGAGGGGCTCACTACTAGTGCGGGATGGGGAGCAAGCAGAAACAAGTGTAAGGAAACCACGTTTTCTCAAAACCATTGTATTCCCACCCATCCCTCATTATGGGGTGGCAATTCCTGACAAATGCTGGACAGTTTCTCCTCCACTTCCAACAGTGTATCTTGCACTTGGAAGCTAGTTGCTTTCACAGTAGTCCAAGTTCATGTTTCTTAGTCCTCTTGGGTTTTCCTCCTAGAAATGCTTAATTTCTGTATGGGAAGAGTTAAAGATTTCCTTTACGCATGGACAGACCCCATTGTCTACTGAAGATGCCTTTCCTTTCCCCAAACGAAAGGGATGTCATCCCTTACATTGTATACAGGGGTTAATGAATAGTGTGGAAACAAGTAGGGTCGCAAAATACATCAAGTAGCAGGCTTAAGTGCTGAAATCTGAGAGTGGATTTGTCCTGGGTTCAGGGTAAGCAACATAGCTCAAGAGGAGTCTGGGCATTGTGGTTTCCATCACTGTCAGGTGTTAAATTTGGGAATCTGCAGTCCCCTGAAAGAGGCAGCTCCTGTAACTCTGCAGTTACTGAGAAACACTAGCTTAAATTTCAGTCAGGACTGAGTGTGGGCAAGGAAAGAACTATTGAAGCTTCCACAACATGAGGAGGGGGAATTATTCTGCACATTGAATTCCTATCAGAAAGATAGAATTCAGTAGCTAGTCACTAATTTGCTGTGCAGAGTAGAGAAACAGCTAACCTGAACAGTGGTAACTGACAAAATATTAAATCTTTGCTTCTGGCAAGCTAAGAGATGTTTTTTTCTAGTAATAAGGCTGACTGAGGAGCTACAATGTGCAATAATAGTGCTCCCCACTGCATTTTGTTTAAATGTACATATGACTATCATCTTGATGTTAGGGATGAAAATTGTACAGATAAGATGGCCCTTCTGGAAAGGCACTTGAAGAGAGAACCTTTCTTTATGGGAAACTTAAATGGTTTTCTCTGCTGAATTATCTGAACTTTTCTTAAAATGGCTTTTTTGTGTGCTTCATGATGGCACTTAAATAACATTTCCTTAGAAGTACTGAGTATGCACTAAATTCTACTGTAACTCTTAGGAAATAAAAGTTCTGGTGGTCAGGAGAAAATGAATGCGATGTTTCTGTATTTGAGTCATTGCATCTAAAATAGTAAAAGATAGGCTACATAATTGCCTGCCAGACCCCTAAGTGTGACACACTTATCTACTAAGGAGACCAGTATAGGCACAGGCAACTTGAAATGATGATCAGTAATTACCTGAGGCAGGTTTCTATTAACATGACTATTTCTTGAGTAATTTTCAGCTGTAGCTCTTGTCTGAGAATCTTTTACATGGATATATTAAATAGCACATAGTGTACCAGAGATAGAGAAATGTACTAGGGGACTGGCCATAACCACACTGAGCTGTGTGTTCTTCCCCCAGCAGACAAGGGTTTATAACCCAACTGCCAAAATGCAGCTGGAGACTAGCTGTGTGAGGATGCTACCTGTCTTGTTCAAGTTGCTTTTAAACAAAAGACCTCTTCCTTTGGCAGAGGGGAGGGATGTATTTCTTTAAATGTTAAGGTTTTAGTTTAATTGGCATCCTTACAGTTCATCAGCACTGTATCTGTGGGTGATAGTGCCCTTCTCCTAAAGGAAGGATAGTGTGGGTAGTGGTTACAAACATGTTTGTTTTTTCTTCATTCCTGTGATTTTAACCTCTTTTGACAGCTGATAGTCGTGTCTTGTTAGCTTGCTTTATCTTTTTGAAAACACTATTTTTCAGCTGCTCTAGCAAACTTAAAAGATTCAGCATTAACTTGTGTATTTTTTTGTTGATGCTTACTGATTCCCACATCCCAAGGGGGATTGATTTTCATTGCTGATTTCTTTGGAGGTACTACAGTGCTACGAGCCCCTTTCCATTTTTTGAGCTACTATTAGTTGAAAATATGAATTCACTCTCATCACGCTGACACATCAGTAAGTTGTCACTTTACCGCAGAACTAAAAACCTGTGCAATGCTAACCAGCAACCTAAGCTCAGCAGAGCTCAGTCTTTCTGTGGCACTCTTTATCACTGCCTATACTCGACTGGGTGCCCTGCTGTTCAACTCTTCCAGAGTTTTCTGTGTGCTGTAAGATCTCCTGTACCTTGTTTGTGGTCTCAAGATGTGGCCTTTGTCTGCTCCCATTTCCTCCTAGAAAATGGATTGTTTACTTATCTAGACGTGTTATTTAATATGCAGATGCCCTATGATGTTTCTCCCTTGCTATATGTGCACCTCGCCTTGGAGGCTGGTTAATTATGAAGTAAGCCAGTTCCTTTAAAATCTGATGGTGTCCCTTGGGAATGAGAACCCATGGGCGCATGGCTCAGAAAACAAAGCAGTTGGAAGCTGAGCCTCTTAAAGCCCAAGTGCTTAGAAATAAAAGTAGCTTTGCTTTCACCTTTGAAAGGCAATAGGTGACAGCTTTGCTGGAAATCGTGTAGAGCATCAGGAAACTGAAGACCACAATGCTGCAATGTCCTGGTGAGATGCTCTAAACTCAGTGCTCTTTCTATTGTCATGCTGATGCTGTGCAGTTGAAGTTCAGCAGAATCTCTTTAGAGGACTGGGGTTTGTGCAACATGACTTTTCCCCTTTGAGGTAGAAGTGGAGTCCCGTAGTAAAAAGGGTTTGCAAGACCTCTACTAGAGGTCCTGTGGCTTGCTCAGGACGACAACTGACTTAGTCCTTGGTCAAATTCCAGCTGAGTGTTGCCTGCTGGCAAGCTGTGAAGGCTCAGTCAGAAAATAGCTGTTCTTCCTACACCACACAAATGGCTAGGTGGGTCTTAATGTGTTGATGTGGGACCAAAAAGAGTGGAAGGCATGATGTAGGTTCTGTGGGCAGCATTTCAAGAACCCTTGGTGGAACAAAGGGTTGTGTTTAACTCTGACCCTGTCTTAAAATTCTTATGCAGATAAAGATTAACTGGAGAATATTAAAATATCATGAATGTGCCACGGTCACTTGGTCTCTCCAGCTTTACAGATGAGCGAACGTGAGAATGACATGTTTTTGGAGGAGTCTTAAAGGATAGACTGCTTTGATATTTAAATATGTATCCAGGGAGGCGGGTGGTTGTGTGTGTTGGAGAGGAATGCAAGCTTGCTTGTTTGGACGATTGTTCAACCCACCACTTGTAGCGTGACATATGAATTTGGAGAGCAACTAATAGAATGGCTCCAGAGACTGCAGGCAGATGTGGGGTGGGGTGTGCGATCTTCAATGTGTATTTAACAAGCTCTGTTTTAAAGACTGGATATAGAAACACAGCTCTGCATGTGTATGCTCTGTAACCCTTATGAGACCTTTGACTGTTGGATCCTTAATTGTGACTTTATACTGAGAAGGTTTGTGTGAAGGAATTGAGGGGAACCTTAAACTGTGCTGGGAGGTCCTGGGGAGCAGTACTGTCAGTCTGGCCCTACTTCTCACTTCTCATCAGCTTTGGAGGCTTTTAAGCCTTAGCTGTTGCTTGAATGGAAGCAAGGAGTATTGCTTTTACCTCCTTGGGGTGAGATAAAACAACCTTTTCCTCAGGGGGACAGCCATCCAGCAGTCCTTCACTCAGATGTTTCTGAGATGGGGTGATAGGATCTGCTCTACTTGACACTGGGCTGGAGGACCTTGTGGAAGTTCACCTTGAAATAGATCTGTAGTACAGTCTCAGATGGAATATACTGTGTACATGCAGTTTTACCTGCCTTTAGAGTCCAGCTAAGAGCCAGTGTGGCAATGACAGCTTAAAAATCTGATGGGTTTTTCTGTGCTATCTTATTGTGAACAAATACAACTTGTTTTCCCTATCCAAGTACTAGAAAAAGCAGAGTAGAAGATTAAAAGAACAAAGCTGTCTCCCACTGTATTTTGTTCAAAAACCTCTTACCAAAATAAATGGTACTGGGTGACAGCCTGAACTATCTGCAAATCTATTTCCACTATGGAGAAGAGTGGATAGGAAGGAACATCTTTAGCCTTTATTTGTTTGACTTCTGCAAAAACTGTGGACAGGGTAGAGACCTCAGCTGTGGATCCATCAGGGCCCTCAAGATGAAAGGCCAATGTCCACCAGTAGTCCCTCTGCCTAAAACCAACTCTCATGGCTTGTAGGTCAGTCCGTAAGGGTAGATTTAGAAGACTGAAAGCAAAAATATTCTGGTTGCTGTGGTCACTTGTATCTGAGGTAACAGCACTTCCAAAATTAGGAGAGGTTGGTTACTGTGATACTGGATGTCAGTGAAGTTTGTATTAAATGACAGATAGTGATGATCTTAATAAGTATGGTTGAAATTGCCAGTGGAAAAGTTTGAGGCAGTTAGCATTTAAAACAATAACACTAATGCCTGCTTATATTACCAGGCATTATCTTAATATAAAAATGTTGGTATTATCTGAGCACTTAAAAATAAATTTTACCTCAGGGTCCCCACAGGGGAAGGCCATGTATCTATTACTGAGCACTTAAAGTAACTTAGGTATGTGAAATTCCCTGTGGGTAGATGAACCTTTGGTTCAACCCATGGAGTAATGGCAGTAAGAACTTGCCAACCAAAACTGGTGCTGATCCACCTTAACCAGCTTTTCTCTCAGTATCATTAGCAATCTGGCCTATAGGGATATCTTGAGCAGATGCTTCCTTCTGGTCCTCCCTCTTCTGGGGAGGCTGAGGGAGAAGGGACCAGTGTTGTGGCTTGTGCACTGTAGGTGTTCTACTGCTGTAGATCAGAGTTGTTCCCTGTTCTCCTCTCCTCTAGCGGTGCTGATGTGCCTTTGGGATGCTCTGTTCTGCCTGTGAACCTTCCTCAGAACCTTCCTCACCTGCAAAATGAGAGGGGCTGACTGCATTAATGAAGACTTTCTGTTACAGGGCATCCCTTTTGCAGAGAAGAGGGATGAGCTGTGGTTGTATAACTTGCAGGATCCCTCAGCTAACTAATGCCTTAGTAGCCTAAAGCATTTCTTCTGTCTTCGCTGGCAATGGCATTTCTTTCAATCAAAATGCACTTTGAGATGAAATGCAAAATAAGTCTTTGAAATAAAATCTTCTTAGGCTTAAAGCACTGCAAAATTCATACTGGATTGTAAGATTGGGGGTTCAGCAAGCACAGAATTGATGTCTTCCATGCAAGTAATTCCTGTTGATTTAAAAAAAAAAAAAAAAAGTAAAATTAACCCTTGGTATAAACATCTCATGAACTGGAAAGCGAATGTGTTCTTTTTCAGAGGTACCAGGTGTTTAATCCCTGAATATTCTCTCCCTCAAAACACAACTTGGCAATTTATAGCAGATCTGAGATTTGTTTGAACTTGGGCTCTGGCAATACTTTTTGGCTAAACATCCAGATTCACATCTGATGGCCTTTCAACTTGGAGTACGTGAAAATAAATTCAGTACTTGCCCATCTGCAATCCAAGAGGGTAAGAGTTCAGGCCTGCTTCAGAGGGCTTTCTGTCAAGCCATCCTGCTCGTGGGTTTGATGGTCAATTCATACTGCAAGCCTGTAGGCTAAGGTGGTGGTGTAGAGGCAGCATGAGAAGTGGCTATGATAATGATGTGTGAGGTTGGCAAGGTTGCTATGGCTAAATTGTGTGTAATGTTGCAGGAGATGTCTCTATGAAACAACAGATGTCATAGCAAGGCCAAGAGGAATGCTGGCCAGAACTGAGCAGAGTAGACTGTGCATACCTATTCTGGACTTCATTTGGTTGGCTTATATAAAAGCATAGTTGTTGCATGGTGGTCGGGGTTCTTTCTTGTGCTGTCCTTGGCTTTGCTGGCTGTGCAAATCTGATGTCCCCAGAAAGGCCTCTGACACTCAAAGGCGCTCGTGCTGGGAGATGTCAGCTCTCTAAAATATTCTTCTAGGGGAAAAAAAGCAGAACCCTGCAATTGAATTCAGTCAAATTCAAGATGTGCAGAACAGGAATCCTACAGTGTGGGACAAAGCAGGACATGCTGTGCTGTATATTCTGCTGGGGTTTCCTTTCTTATTAAATGACTTAACAGAAGGAAGTCATAACCCAAATATTCCCTCTTTTGTCTGGAAGAGTTAACTCTGCTGCACAAAAACAATCCAGCACAGCAGAGTGACCGCACTGAGTGCAACACAAATCCATTTACTAAATGGTGGCTTTCTTGAGGGTTTTGCGGAGTGCCTCTCCGAAGAGAAACTCTTACACTACTATGGCTTTTTTGATGTAGCAGAGTCCATTTTGACAAATGCAAGATGCTTATGATGTGTGGCCTTGCTATAGCCTGCATTACACTGCAGCTACCTACTGAAATGGCCTTAGACACCAGTTTGGCTTCAGCTGCCTTAGGTTGTGTGAGGATGGTGTGGGCAGGGGGAGCTGGGTGTAAAACTGCTCACTAACAAAGTGAGCAAAACAGGCTGCACACTTTCCTCCAAAATCTAGGGAAAAAGCATTCTTGGGCTGTCTAGGCCTGATGGCTTTCCTTAGAGATCTCACCAAGAGGAAAATAACTAGAATAACTGGATCTGGAGCAAAGCTGTAGCAGCAGTGGAGGCTGAGTACCCTAGAGGCAAGGCTAAAACCAGGACCCCAGAAAGGTGTTTGGCCCTGGCTGTGCAGGAGAAGAGAAACCCATGTGGCTTTTCCACAGCCAGCTGCTGTAGTGATGCTGAGCTGCTTTTTAAAGCCTCAGAAGCTGGGGGAGATCTGGAGAACAACTCTAAAGAGGAATTGGTGGAAGAGGCCTCTCCGCAGACAGGCTGTCTATGACAGGTCAGGTTTCTTTTAGCTCAAAAATGTCTAGAGTCTGCCCAGGCAACTTTTTGGGCACCTAGAGAAAGCCTGTTACAGATGTAGATGCTTAAAAGTGGCAAATGCTTGTACTTTGTATGCCTCTGCCTTCCTCTGGAGAGCTGAAAACCTAGAGAGCAGGCTTCAAAGGTCTAAGGCCTGCTCCCAGGCCTGCCTCGATGTTTCTAAGAACTGAGTGTTGAGACCAGGCTGTGCCTGCACTGGGAATATTGTGACACTCAGAAGCGACGCCCTTAATTGGGTTCTGCCTTATGGACAGACTTGTTCAATAATAAAATACGGTGTTTCTTGCACACAATTCCTGACTTTTTCACCCCCACCCCAGGCCAGGAAGCTTCAAGCGAATGTGCTGTTCTCAGCTGTGGCTTTGCTCCCTGCTGCTGCTGGCAGGGACGGGCTTTTTTGTCCCAGCAGCAGCCCCTCTGTGGGTGACAAAGGACCAGGGACGGGGGTGTCAGGCTTGTCTGAGGGAGGAAGGATCACCCAGACACATGGCTGGGACAGAGGAGACTGAACTGTGCTCTCATTGCTCTATTCACCTCTTGAACTTGGACTAGCAGCTCTCTCTGCCTCCATCCCCAACCCTTTTGCCTTTCAGGCTGGGAGAAGGGGTGGGGGGAACTTAATGCAGGAGCTGGGGCACCTCCCTGGGAGATGCTGAAAGGCCAAGCCGCTCTTTCGAGCATTGTTACCCGCTCTCGTGGCTTTGCTGTGCTGTGTGAGCATAGCCCCTGGGGCCATCCCTGCAATGGGTAATTGTTGCAAGCTGAGCCGAAATGCTGCGGCATCCCTCCTGGCCGGGGCTGCCAGCACAAACAGCTTCCCCGGCTGGCCAGGAAGCTGCTGTGGGAGCGCTTCCCCTCAGAGATGCTTCCGGAGGCAGGGGGTCTTCCTGCACGGGGACACCGGCCCTTTTCCAGCTATAGCTGGAGGAGCTGTGCAGCCCAGTCCTGTGTGATTCCTGCAGCGTGGGCCCATGCTTGGGCTGTGGGGGGGGGGGGAACCCACCTCTGGGTTGGGATGAAGCAACGGGTCTGCTGGGGGTGAGGTGGTTGCAAGGTGGTGGAGTTGGCATGTGGTTTTGGTCTGTCTCCTCCCAAGCAGGGCTGATAAATCACCCTGACCTCAAGTGGTGAGGCTGGAGGCAAGGCCAGCCATGGGGAGTCCGCTTGGTTCGTGTCTTTCTGCATTCCCCTTGGGGTGAGAGGCTCTGAGAGGACAATGAGGCAGATGGTGAAAGCTTGTCCTAGTGCAAGTTTTGCACCTGCTTTGCAACTTGATATTAGTGTGCCATGCTATTGAAGATTAAAAAACAAGATTTATCTGTGCAGTGAGTGGGTTGGGTATAAGGTGCAAGCGATAGTGCATGTGGTCAGGGATCCTCTGGTGTCTCTACTATGGAGAAGTAGAAGGGAAGGGAGGAGGACTTTGGGGATACCCTGGAGAGCTCCTGCACTTGTTGGTCCTGTAGTGGCTCCAAGGAAGTCAACTTCATGCTCGTAGCACAGCTGCATGTGAAGCAGCCTGTGTCAGCAATGCCTGGGACTCCCAGCCCTCATCTCCTCTTAGGAGCTGCTTGTGGAGAGTTCCTGGAACACACTCAAAAGCTTCTGGTCTCAAATTTATCAAGGGCTTCCAGCTCTGAGGAGCTGGCTCCAAAAGACACAGGTATAAGAAAGTTGCTTATTAAAAAGTTTCCTGTGATTGTGTTAACAAACCATATTCTGAGAAAACAATCATTGCTTCTCCTGGTCTGGGTCTACCCACCTGTCCAGTCTGTTCTCAGGAAGGACTGTGTGGAAGTGTCCGTGCATCTCCCTTTAGGGAAGCATTTAGCTGTAGGAGGCCACTTCAAAGTGTCTCAAGTGCTTCCCGCAGGGCTCCCAGTACTATTCTTTTTGGCTGTCGTGCTTTCTGCCTTCCGAACCATGCTACTGAATGACTGCAGTCACTGTGTGAGTGAATCTTGCTTGGGAGCACAGGTGCTATGCTTTAAGAACCAGACTTTCAGAAATCTTTCATGTTATCAACAACTGTTCTGTTAGGATAATCAGTGGACAATTACTTTACCCCTTGAACTTTTGGTTCTGTGTTTTTCCCATTCACACTGTTAATCAAATCAGTCTTCATTAAATCAGTGCTCCAGTGTCATTACTAGATCATAATTTACAAAGGGAAGTGGAATGTAAACATGTTACTGAGTCCAGTTTGCTTAACCTACCTAAAATAACCTATCAAATGTGTGTTCCTCCAGGCCATGGCTAATTCTGTTTCAAAGCTGCTGAAGATCTGAACGACTTCACGTGATATGATCTTTGTGTGACTTAGGGCCTCTTGGTTACTGGAATTGGAGTGAAAAATTTGTGGCTTACCCAGATGATAGGGGAGGGAAAAAGCACTTACCTCTGGGAGCCAAGGAGAGGTGTCCTCATCTCTTTGCTCCCCCTATTCCGTGAACCTGGCTTGTCTGCCTGTAACATGCAGTGCTCCAAAATGGAGATGTCTGTGCTGCTCCTCCAGCAGCCCTAGGCACCTTTGGGGGGGTCAGAAAGGCAACAAAAAGGATCACAACCAGCTAGGAATAATAAGAACTTAGCTTTTTTTCCAAGGTAGAAAAGGTCACAGGGGAAGAGATTAAAGAGTGCAGTCAATGGTGGGAAATTAAAGGGCGTGATGCAGGTCGTTGATTCAAAATCTATCAGAAGAGACAGTCACAAGAACAGTTCTGCAAGCTGTTCCCATGCTGTGGGATTTTGGAGGTGCTGAAATGCAGGTGACATCAGAATTACTCCTGTGGAAGGGATGTCTGCTACAGGCTATGGAGCATGGAGGTCCACCTCTAACACTGGAAGTACTTGGTCTTCAGACCTGCTGGAGGCCTAGGATACCCTGTGGGGCCTCTCTGTAGTATGGGTTGCTGGTGCTAAAGCTCTCTTTAGGTATTTGTTGGTAGCAGTTATCCAGGCAAGTGCCCTCATCTGGGTATGGATTTTGCTGGTCAATGGAAGGAGCTGTTCTTAATCTCTCAAGATGCCTTTGTGTTCTGTACCATACCAATCACCAGCAATTCCCATTATGTTCAAAGCTAGTGTATGAGCAGCAATAGAGCCCTAGGCTTCACCTAGCTTTCTCTGCAGGACCAAAACCTTGATGCTGTGTTTGTGGGGGAAGTGTGGCCAGAAACCCTCTGGAGTGGTAAGGAGGTGGGCTGTGACTTTAACTGTCTGCAAGCTGCTCTCTTCCCAAGTTCTTACTAATCTGTTCCTTATGTTTTTCACAAGACTTGCTAAACTGTTTCCTCATCTCTACTGCTTGTCAGTGATCTTAACCTTTCTTAGGGTGGAAGTGTACCAGGTGACTTCCTTTACCTTATAAAGTCAGATAATAGCCTTGAATCTGGCTAGGATGGTGTTCTCAGCGCTTCAATGCGCTCTTTGGAATTGGGACACTGGTTAGTGACTTCAACCTTTCCATGAGCAAGGTTGAAAGCAATCTGGTGACTCAGCCCACACCAGATCTAGGCAGTGATAAGTCTGATATGGACTGAAATCAACAGCAAATTGTTAAACAGTTCTGAGCTGGAACATATACCTTGGGCAATAGGGATAAGACAACAGGTTTTGAACTTCTCAAGGGCTGTCAGATATCACTTATCTGGCTTGAGGTAGTTTGAAATCTAAATTGTTTTTGCTGTTGAGACAACCAAACTGTTTGAGGTGTGGACAGGCACAAATTTGTCTGGACACAAACTGCCTCTCTAATCTTCTGCTGAGAGACAGAAACCAGATGTGTGGTGTGTAGGCAGGCTGTCTGGTGGAGGATTGCTCACAGTGAAGACATTTGAAGCTGGGTAGCAAGCTCAGGTCAGCCTTTCAGTGAAGATACCTTGCTAAAACTAACAGGAGCTTTTAATTTAGAAGTGTGGACCAAGAGGGATATCTTACTCCTAACCTGTTGGGCACTGAGTCCTATATCCTGAGGAGGTGGCAAAAGGCCTGGGAAGATGGCATTGTTCAACCGAATATGACCACGGCTATCAGTGCTCAGTAATCTATGTAGCATTGCTTAAGAGTACAGTAAAGTGTTTTGACTGATACTTTCTTGATTGTTACTGAAACTAGCCCAACCAAGCTGTAGCACACCTTGACAGAAGATGGCTTGCAGTTACCTGATGTTTTGTTTTCTGGTATGTAGCTGAAAACCGACAAAAACCTTGTAATGGCAGGCAAGCCCTCTATTCAAATGCACTCCAGGTATCTGCTTTTTGCTTCCAGGTTGTAAACAGAGCTGCAAAAGCAGCAGTCTCCCCAGATCTTTCACTCTAAATGCTATTTTGATTTGCTCCCCTGTTTTTGCCAGCTGACAGCAGCACAGAGCCTGTAGCTTGGACAAAGTGGGAGAAATATCTGAAGGAATAAAGCTATTGTTGACTGCCCCCCGGCTGGGGGGCAGATGGACAACCAACAACCACCTTGAAATAATTGTGTGGCCAAGGAGGTGGTATATTTGCAATGTCTCACCTAAATGTGTTTCCCTTCCTTTTAGGGAAGGGCAGAGCTAGTTATCTAACATATAACACAAGTGCTTGGCATGTTGTGTATAAAGGTAAATATAGTTTTAGAATTACTGTAGTGTTTTTGACAAGGTGTTTTGCAGATTAGCATATTGGGTACCTGGAAGGAGGTGGGATGTCACTCTTGTTGCTCTGCAGGAGGGATGCTCTGGAAAAGGCATTACTGGACCTCCCCTTCCCTAAAGCCTTGAGCAAGATGGTGTTACGGTAAACTTCATCACTTAAGGACTTCCTCTGCTCAGCAGCATGTGCATTAGTTGGTTTAATGATATCAGCTCCGTGACCCTGATTCTAGTTACTTATTTGGTTCCCAGCAGGTCTCGAGTTCAAGATCTCAATGTTCAGAGACAAAATGATCCAAGGCTGCTGGCACTGTCTCAGAGAAAGATGGGAAGCGATTAGCAGGTTTTCAGGAGGAATGAAATGCTGTGAACAGAGGAGCTGTTCCTAGCTCTGAACTAAAATGCTTCCAAAATGAAACTGCTGTCTGGCTTATGAGGGTGTAAAAATACGCTCTTGTGGGAATAGCAATTCTGGGATGGTCTAAGCTGAATCCAGCTACCTGCCTTCATATCTGTTGGATTTTCTCAGGTGGTACTGGAGTTGTTCAGGAGGTTTAAGGTGTGTGATTTCTCTCATAAGTATTTTTTATTAAGGGAGCACGCAAAAACCTTTAGACTACCAACAGTATTGGGTGATGCAGTGAGGCCAAATGGTGGTTCTGCATCTCTAGCGAAGATAGTACAAAGGAAAACTCCGTCTGTGAGCAGACCCCTAGATTTGGCTGTCTTGGTGTTGAGATCAGAAAGTCACTGAGCCTTCTACAGACCCATCTTTGTGGTAGTTTGAACTGCTTGAACTCTTGTGAACTTGTTGCATAAGTGTCTGCTCCAGACACTTTACTCAGGCTCTTGGTGTAATTTCTTGTCCTGTGCTAGGTCTTCAGGACCTTCTCACTGGAAGGCTGGTAAAAGGGCAGGGCATGTGGGAGCTCCCCAGAGAAGGAAATTACTGTCAAGTTGCTCTCTGCTTTAATTTCAGTCTTTTCTATCTACTTCCTCAGCGCTCTTAGCCAGGAGCCAGCCTGTCTGCAACAGGAAACCATCTGAATGGGTGACAACGTGCCAGCATTTCTGGGGGTGGCTTTTGAAGTCTTCTCGCTATCTTCAGCCAGGACACCCAAAAACCTGGAAGCAAAGGACAGGGGATAGGTGTTGTAATTGTAGCTGTCTGCAGAACAGGCTCTGCAGCTTGGCATACACAGGTCTGTCGTGTTGAACATCTCTGAATGCACTTCTCAAATAGGCAAGTAAGGGCTGGTGTCTTTCGGTCTGGGTAAAACTCATTTCTGCTCACTGTTGGGGTGAATATTGTTATAGTAAGACATTTAAAGGCACTTCATGTATTTCTGCGACCTTGAGTGAAGAATGAGGCAAGGGCAGGGAGGGAGAATCGTGGAGTATGGCTGGGCATCTCAAAATAAATGAAAACTAAGTGGCAGAGTTGGCATTAGCCAAGTTTGAAAATCACAACCTAGATGTCTTGTGGGTTAAGCCTTGTGCACTGAGGATGAATGTGGCCCATTCAACATGTAAGATGTGAAACGATCCAGGAGGGTTACAAACTCTTGACTAGGTAAGAAAAGCTCTTACCAGTAGAGCTTGTAATTGCCTTGAAGTGTTTGTGCACTTAAATGTGGTTATATAGCACTGTACAGACACAAGGTTTTGGAGATGAATCCTACACTGAATATCTTGCATCCTTTTACATATAACGCCTTTTTTCTGCCATGAGGAAGTAACTTTATATTCCTCTGGCACAGAACTAGAGGTAAGACACTGAATCCAGAGATAAGAACCACTTGTTTTCCTTCCAGCTCTGTTTTTTAACAAAAAAAGCTCTTGTTTGCTGTATGGCAACCTTTGGGTTTTTCCAGTTTGTGCAGGAATAATAGTCTCCTGGGAGAGGATAGCTAGATTGCAGTCTAACTGGATTAACAGTTGAAAACTTTCCTGCTAGTCAGCCAAAATTACCTTGCTTGGTTTTTGTTCTGTTCTTTCCAGTTCCTCAGTCTTGAAGCCTATCCACAATTGCTTTCCTCACAGGTCAGTTTTCCGAGAAACTGTAATCATTTTATTGTTTGCTCTCAGGATTTCGTTAAGCTCTGCCAACAATGTTGGAGCAAGCACTTCCAACTGCAGTCCTTAAACCTACCTGCCCAATGCTTAATGCCAAACCATGGATCTCAATTTCTCAATTATTTAAGATGGTGACTATTAATACTCAGCTGCTTGATTATGAATATGAATGGGACAAATGTAAGCCACGAAGTAGCTGTAAAAGTCTGGTGGTCTGTCTGCAAGTTTTCGTGGAACTGCTTTTCCTTGAGCCCTTTGTAGACTGGCTGGTGACTTCAAGCTTGTTATTTGGGTACTAAATGCTTAGAAGTTTCCCCTTCTGCCTTACAAAGACTTAAAAGAAAGCTAGAAACCCTAGATAGCTCTGAAACAGCTTCTTCCTTTTATGAAAGGAAAAAGCAGGCTTAATCATCTCAAGAATGGCTTGTCTGACTGCGTGTGTCCTCCTTGAGAACAGCCCTCCCATGGAAAACAGAGCTGCATGGCTGGTGTTAGAAGGGAAAAAAAGCAGCTAGTGTGGTGGTGGGGAAGGTGCAGGTAGGTAGGATCCAGCCTCAGTCAGGTAGATCAGTGACCTGTTGCCTGCCAAGCCTCTGAGCTCCTACAAGAAGGGCTTTTATGAAAGTCAGTTTGTCCTTGCTGGCAAGAAGTCTTGCTCAAAGCTTAGGAAAGCCCTGGCTGAAAATTGGTTGGGTCAATGTGAGCCATGGGTAACTTTCTGTAGAACAAACCATGGACTGAAAACCAGGCCAAGGAAGAAGGCCCTGAGCTTTGAGTTGACTCCCACCTACCTTTAAGACAGTTTTGCAGCATGATTATTTGCGTTTTTCTTCTGGTACTTAATAAAAGTGTACATTTAAATGAAGTCTAAAAGTGTTGCAAATAGCCATTTTTCCTGCTCACCCCTGAGCTTTGTTGCTACTCATAGAGGGTAGTAGATAAACCCTTGGTGGTATCAATAACTAATGGATTTTACTGCAAAAATATAATTATACTGGTATTGAGGTGCTTCCTAATTGGCATTAAGGGCTTTATTTATCTAGTTCTCCAGGCAGTGAGACTGCTACTGGTCTAAACAAGTTTTGAAGAACAAGTGCTATCTAATAGCTTGCATATTTGGGTCAGCTGGGCTTTTAACATCAGAAGAGCTTGTTTTTTTTTTAATCTGGCAGTAGGGAGGGTAACTTTGGGAGCTGGGTTCCAAAATCTTGGGTTTGCTGTTGAGAGGTGCTACTAGTGCTTATGCCAGAGTGATGGTGAGGGCTAAGTGTTGTAAACCACAGTTGGTGATGGTCTGCAACCATATCTCCTGCCTGGGCATGGAAATGAGGCAAAGCTGTGACTGTGTCTTCAGGCAGTGGCTTCTGCAGTCTATTATGCCACTGATCTTCCAGTAGCTGATTAAGTCTTTGATTAATGAGTACTATTTTAATGGCCTGTGCTTCAGTGTGTGCATACCCAGCTACTGCTTTCATGCTCTAATTAGCTCTGAAAGGCTCACTTGTAAGTGAATTCCTACCCCACATCCATAGGGCTGGAATGGGGTGGATTTTTAATTAAGCACAAGCAGCTCTTAAGGAGATGAATGCTACCTGACTGCTCTGTGCTAGTGTTCCTTCCTGAGGAAGGTGGTGAAGGTGGCTAAGATGTCCTTAGACCTGCCTTGTAGGTGACGAAAGCATGCCTCCATTTCCTAGTGGGAGTAGAGGGCTGCAAACTGAACAGCTATAGACTTTTCCTTTGTGTCCCAACCAAATTAAGTAGGACTAAACCCTTTTAGCAGCTATCTGTGCCATTGAGGTGCCTTAGTAACCCTGTGGACTTTGCTTAACAGTGGGGAAAACAGATCCCTGTGTTTCCTTATTGCAGCCTGTAGGTCATGTTGGTGCTAATGGTGGGGAGGCAGAGCCCCAAAATGGTCTGTCCAGGGCTGAGACTGAGCTCCCCAGTTAGCTTGGCTTCATCTGGCGCTTATGCATAAACTGTGTTTTAACAGTGCTTTATATCTGCTCACGTTAAACTCCTGTGTATGGCTGGCCAAGAGGCTCTCCAGTCTTTGCAGGGGCCAGGAATTAGCGTCTGTGTTCCCTTCCTAATAATTGAGCTGAGTCCTGGATTGTCACTACTACTTGGATTGTGGTGGTGTGTCAACTTTTACTTTCATTTTACTGGCTTTTGAAGGCGTGTGTCCTGTTTAAGATTGTCCTGTTGAAGTGGAGGGCTCACAAACGTGAGCAGATGCAATAGCTGATGGATATGTGGAAAGCCTCTGCTCTTAATCCCTGGGAATCCCCCCATGGAAGACAGTGATGCCCCTTTGCAGGAAGGACTGCAGCAGGGATGCTGTGTTTCACATGCTTGGCTCAAACTCCCTGGCTTCTTGTACTTGATGTGTTTTGTAAAATGCCTCTACTACAGCATTGCTTTACCCAATATTCAATTCTGAATCCAATCTGTGCACTGTCAAAGCTGGAGGTGCCAAATTGTAGTTGCTTAAGTCAGAAAAGCAGTGCATGCCTGCTACTTGTGCCCTACTGTCACACTGCTGGGGGAGGGTGGCACTTCAAGGAGAAGCGAGAGGCTTTTCATGCAACTCAATTAAACAAGCATAGCAGACTGCAAATCTGTTTTAGCAGTGAGTAAAACACTATGGGGCTTCGAAGCCGGTTGTGGAACTTGAGTTTTTTTCTGTCCTTGTGTGTTTGCTGCCAGCAATTGTATCTGCTCAGGGAAATGAAAGTCTTCATCCCAAAGTGTGAAGAATCTTCAGAACTGCATCCCAGCATATGATCCTTTTTCCATGTCAGAAGTGGGGGTTTTAGCCTGTTTAAAAATGGTCCCAGTTGCTCTTGACTACCAGTTGCTTTGTGCTGCGAGCCCTCGTGAACCTGCTGCTGAGTCTGTTAAAAGTGACTTTGCCTGGGAAATGTTGGGCTTGATCTGTCTTGTTTTCTTCTCTGCTGCTTCCTGTGTGCTTTTGCTTGGTATGAAACTGCACCAGTGCCTGGTACCCTCCTCTTCCTGGCCTTGAAGGTGTCAGGTAAATATTTATGTCCGTAGATGTAGTGTGATCTAAGTGGATGTTAGGCAAGGGGCTTTGCAAGTGTGCATAGCTAAGATTTAAGGCTATTCTTCGTTAAGCCTTTAGATGTTGCTGAGTGTTCCTGTTTTTTATCTGTTGCCTTCAGTTGTGTAATTCTTTATTGCTCTATTACATGACATCATCTGGATCTGCTGCTCTAGTCTGTTCTGTGAGCTTCATAACATGTTCAGTTGAGTCTTGGGTAAGGACCATCATTTATTTCTAAATCCATTAGTGTTCTGAAAATAACTAAATAAACGCCATGCTAAACTCCTTATCGCCAGCACGTTGCCTCCAGCAGTAGTGAAAATATTCACATTGTTTGAGTTGCTGCTCAGTGCAAGAGGGAGGTTGGGTTGCCAGTGGCTGGACTAGTTACTGAGGGTTTCTTCTTTAATTTGTGCTCTTGCACAAAAAAAAAAAAGGCTGGCAAGTATTTTCTCTACTGAAATCAACAATCTCCTAATGCTCTGAGGCTAAACTAAGGCTGAACTCAGCTATTCAGCTGTGGCTCTGTATGAAGCTATTGTGTGTTTATCTCTGCCTGAGACCTACTTAGGCTAGCAGGACTCATCGCATAGCTGTAATGTTTAAGAGGGTATCACTTTCCCACAGTCTTCCCCAGGTAGAAAGCAAAGAACGAAAAAAAATCTGTCACCTCTTATGTGACTTGAGAGGCTGGATCTCAGCAGTCCTGCTGTGCTGGTGTATGCCATGTCCTGTAAGGATGGGATGTCTTCTGCCTGTGCTGGCTGGAGGGAGATGGAGCCTAGGCTGGCCCCTGCTGGTAACTTGCTCTCTGGTCCCTGCTTGCTGCCTGCTTTGGGGTCTGGGGAGCAGTGGTCCAGGCAGAGATGTGGTGTCCTGTTGTTAATGAGCCATGAAACAGAGATGTGCTTCAACAAGCTCCGTGGAGGTGCCCTTTAATTGTCATAGAAAGGTAAAGTGACTCTCAGGTGCTAGTGGCAGGCTAGAGTTGGATTTAACTCCCCACCAGTAGCTTACAGCATCACGCTTCCTTAGGGTGCAGACTTCCTTAGGGTGCAGTGCTGGTTTTGAATAGCAGTCAGCACCATTCCTTCAAATGCTGGCTCCAGTCCTTTGCTCAGGTGCTGGAGGATAGCCTATAGCTGTAGGAGCAACGAGTTTTGCAAGTGCATGTGCTGTTGCTCCTCTCCTGAGTTGCTCTTTTCACATCTTCCTTTGCCCTCTTGAGCCTCCCTACTGACTAAAGGGTTGTGCTCCTGCATAAGAGTTCCTGCAAGAGGTGGAAAGCCTTGAGATGGTGTTAGGCTTTCAGGTTAGGTGTTTTCTTGGCATTTCCCTGGGGAAGCCTCTCCTGCTTTCCATGCGTATTTTGCAGGGAGATTGGGAGTCCAAGTGCTGAGGTCTGTTTTGGAGGATACTTTAACCAGAGATGCTTCTATCAGGTAGCCAAAAGGAGAGTGCTAGAGGCTAAATTGTCCAGCAGAAGCTTTCAGTGGCCAAAAGTCCGTGGCAAACTTGCATTTTACAGGTGGCTCCCTGGGGAGAGATCCAGGTAAATTGTTTGCTTCCTAGAGGGGACCACCAAATGTCCCTCTGGCTCCTTTCATTTCCCTGTGAATTCCCTGTGAAGCCTGACTAATGCGGATATGAATCTGACCAAGTCTTTTCTTAGTGCTGGGACCCCATCCTTCCAGTAAGGAGGGAGCTTGGCCAGTCTCAGACTGCTTGAGCAAGTGTTGCTTGTGAAATGTCTTGGGGAAATAGGTGGCTGGGTGAGGAGCCAGTCTTTGATGTCCTGGCTATGGGGAAGACCTGAGTGCCCCCAGTTCATGGGAAGAGATGTTATTCTTGCGCTGTGCTCTAGGCAGCTTCCAGGTATTGCCAAGTAGTTCCTAGCTAATGTTTTGGCCCTTAAGCCCCAGGCAAGGAGAACAGGGTTTGTTCAGTCCCTGCTGACTGGTGCAATGGGGAGGCAGGATCCTGGCAGTGTTGGTGTCCACCACGTGAATCAAACCTTAGTGTTGCAGGTTTCCAGACCCACCGGCCCTATACTCTGCTAACAAATGGGATCTCCATGCTTACAGGACCTTCCAGTCCTTATTCCTGCTATTCCTGCAGAGGTGAGACATAACTGGAAAATTTGTCCACAGAGGACAAGTTTTGTGTTTTTTTCCCCTGCCCTAAATCTGCCCTCCTTAGAAGGGTTGGGGCAATGGCTTTGCAGCCAGCTCTTCTCCATCCTGCAGTCCCCTCCTGTGACATTCAGCCCACTGCCAAGAAGGCAATGGCTGGGTGACTTGTTCCCATTACGTGCTTGCAAGAGAACCCTAGACTTTCTCCTGGAAGCGAGAGCATCTTTCTCTTAAACTAAGGAACTGCATTTAACCTGAGTTCAGGGTAAGGGCTGTGCAGCAAATAGTTGTTTGAGGGCTCTGTCCTGCTTTCATCTCTCTGCTCTGCTTGGTGGTAACACAAGTTGGCTGCATGGCGCTGGCCTAATAAAACCTGCATGCTGGCGTGACTTTTGCCAGGGAGTCTCTGCATCTGGCTCTGGCAGAGCCTGCTGGGGAGGCTGGCTGCTTTCCATGGCTCCTACCGGTGCCAGGAGGAAATCACCATCTGGGTGCAATCTGCATTACAGGAGCCTGACCTTCCCAGCAGCCGCTGGCCTCAGCGCCAGCCCTGGTCGTTGCTGGCCCTGCATAGCTCTGAGTGCCTGCAGGAGAGAGCTAGCAGTGCTCAAGGAGCTGTGGGGAGCTGTAAGAAAACAGATCTGCAGCAGGGAGACAAAGGAATGAGCATTTATGTGCCTCTTCATCAAAGATAACTAGTTTCTCCTCTTGTTGGGCTCTGCCAGCTCTCCCTTTCTTAGCTGTGAACATGAGCCTGGAGAGGTGCCACCTGTAAGGAGCAGAGTGCTGTCTTTCTTGCCTTTACAGCATCAGTTGCATCAGTTTTCTGGGTCAGCTCCTTGTGCTGCTGCTTTGGGAGCTCCCCTGGACCCCTACTGCTAAAGGGACTGCTGTGCCTTTCCTTGGGCTTGTTTTGTGACTGCTCCTGTGGTCCTGTCTCCTGTTTGGGTGAGCCTCCCTTAGGTGGAGAGGTGCAGAACAACCCTAGGAGTAAAAGATTTGACTCTTAAGGTACACATCAAGCTACTTTTTCAAACTTGGAGGGACTGATTCAGTCCTGCCTAAGGCTTGTTTGCCTTTGCTGTGGGCTGGAGGACAGGCACCAAGCAGTGGTGACAGCCGGGCAGCTTTCCCCAGTGCCTCAACCTGCAGCTGCTCGAAACTGCAAGGCCACTTGGCCTCCAATACTGAATTTCCTTGAGTTCTAAAAACAAATCTGGTGCCCCAAAACCACCCTGGGTTGCTCACACCGGCATGCTAGAGCAACTACAAACGCACGCAGTGAAATGGATCTTTTAGTGCTGTGGCTGAGACTTGTGGCACTCCAGGGGTGAGACTTAAGGGCATTTGAAGCAAATGGTGGTGGGATAAACCCTTAAACACCTTTCCTAAGGACAAGAGCTGAAGTTCCCACCTGGCTGCTGCTCCCCCAGAGGGGGATTCCAGCAGGACCCTGTGCTCCCTCTGCTGTGCTGCAGCATTTATTGCAACTGCCCTGCAAGCAGAGCTGCTCCCCTGCAGCTGCCTGCACAGCCCACTTGTGGAGCAAACTCATTTCCCTTGAGTCACAGTCAAAGCTGCGGGAGGGATTTAAGGAGTTCAGGGCATGATTTAAAAAGGATAAAACAATTCGAGCTGCAGGTTATGGTAGTGCTTAATTTTTTTGATCCTATGAGCAACTCTGTTTGTTTAGTCTTGGCTGGGTCGGGTGCATGGGAATCCCAGCACTATTTTCTGCATGAGTATTGGATAGAAGTTTGTCTGCAATGCTAGGGTCCACCTAGTGTTTCTTTCTGGGCTCCGAGCTCTGTCTCCAGTACTAGCCCACCAGAAAAATCATGGTCTTGGCAAAAGTGTCCAACTAAAAAGCAAATTATGCCTGGTATCTGTCCCTGACTTGGACGAAACCCAGGAATCTTCTGCTCAGCTATGTGGCTGATCCTGCTGCATCAGGGAGTTGGGTCCTATATGATTTGGTCATAAAGACAAGGAAAAATCCCACTTCCAGCTGGATTCAGCCCCAAGCCAGCCTAGGTACAAAGAGCTGCTTCGTGCCAATCAGACACTGAAGAAATAACTTGCTGAGAGGATCACAAACATCCTCCTTCGGGGAGGCTGTCTTTGTTCATCAAGTTATTTTCCTGCTGGAGGCGATTCTCAGATGAGGCTCCTCAGAGGCTGATGGGCTCGGGGTGGGGTGTAATGTGTGCTCCTTGGAGGCAGCTCCCTCTGGGTGACTGTGCTCAGCTGGGCTTGTGGGGACTGCAGAGAGCAGGTCTGGAGCCACTGGGGTAGACCAGATAGCGCCAGACAGAAGATATCTGGTATCTTCTCTGGTGCCTCACATCAAATCAGATAAGCCGATATCTGTGTTCATCTTCTAGAGAGCTATACTGGTGGTGGGGCTAATTTCCAGCAAGGGATACCTGCTGCTGAATAATCCTTCATGGGGGAGTATGGTTTGGCTTGAGGTTTGAATGGAAATGAATATGGGACCCTGTTCTCCATCAGTAGCTTTGTGCCTTTAGGATAGAGGTCTTGAAGGAATTGTACAAACCTCTGCAGGAGACTTCTGTGAAATACAACCCTGTGAAGTTGTCTGTGTGCTTTGTATCGCCCTACCACTCTGGTTAACTCATGTCCAGAGATGGGTCTTGGTGGTGGAGCCATAGGATGGGTGTTACGCAGCACCACTGTCTGTTAGTGTTGATCTTCAAAAACTGTAAGTGCCTCTGTATGTACTGCTTATTCTAGCCATTTTCCTCCATACCTTGAATTTCAGTTGTGTGTAGCACAGGCTATTGCCTGCTCAGCTGCCAAGGAGCTGGAGGAAGAGCTGTTTGCCCTATATAAAACGCTAGGCTCCCACTTCTAGAAATGCATCCCGCTTGCTGGGGAAAAACTAATCATCTCCAGATTGGGATCAAAAGGCAGGAATTTGACTTGAGCATTTTGCCCTCCTGGCAAGGCGACAGCTTGGGAGATTGGGCTCCTGATCACCTGATATAACTGAAAGCAATGCACTCACCTTGTGCGAGGGGTTAATGGTTTAAACTGGCAACCTTTAACATAACATTTAAAATGCCAGATGAATTCTGCAGCATTATCAGAACTTCAGCAGAACCACAAATCACTTAAACTTCAAAATATGCCCTTCCTCCAAAACAAAATAATTGAATGAGAAGTAGATCTACCCCCACTCTTCTTCCCAGGATTTATGGGTGGGAGTGGGCATTTCTTGTGGGCTTAAGGTTGCACTTAGCATTTGAAACAGGAAAGAAGGTGAGCTGCTTTCTACAAATTAATCTAGGTACTAAATAAGCATGAACTTCTTACTCTAGTATTTGCTACCTTGGTCTGTACAGTCTCATAAGCCTTTAAAGGGGGGCCAGGTGGGAATTCTAGGTATTTTTTTGTCTGGGTGTAGTTTGGTATTTAGAGGATGGGGAAGGCTTAGTCTGGATACCACTGCCTTGAGACCAAGATCTGTAGCAATCAAAAGCTAAGATGTTTGAAGATTTCTTTACCATCCACCTGGGAGACCCTTCTAGAGGAAGGAAAGATGGGGGAAACAAAACCAAAACATCCTGAGTCAGCCTTCATGGCAGTATAGCTATTCATCCTAACCATGTCATGGCATACCTCCTGGTGACAACACAAGTGTCCTCTTGCCAGTTTCTAATTGCCACCTCACTTTTATTTCAGCACAAGTGTTAAGTTTCAGTTGCTGCCTTTCTCTGTGAGAAGTTACACCGTGAACATGCAATGGGCTCCTAGTTGAGCCCCTGTTCTCCAGCTCCTTTTTCAGCTCCTGGTGTTGGCACCCCCGTGCTCCTCGAAGAGGGGTTTGAGCAGGGAAGCCAAAACCACCAGGTTGTGAGCAAACAAGATCAGCAACTGGGGAAAAAACTCAATTTTCCTGTTTTTTTCCTTAAAGCAGAGGTTTGTAGGCTGGGGAGCAGTGCTATATGGTGTGTAGCTGCTTGGGTTTTGTGGAGAAACTTGTAAATCACTGCAGTGCTCCAGGGATTTGCTTGGAAACCTGGCTAGCTGCTTTGGACTCTCACTCACCTGTGTCAGGCTATCTCGGGGTGGGGGGCAGAAATAACTGTTCCAAGGGAAGGGGCTTGATGTGCATCATCCCCTGATCTGGGGTCTTTTCTTGGTGTTCTGCCCTGCTTTGGGGTTGCTAACAGCATCGCACCTGGCGATGCTCCGGCAGCATCGCGCCCCTGGAAAAACAAAAACCCATTTTGTAACAAATCTCAGCCTTGGAGTTAAGTGTGGGGAAGGGGGGGGAAAGAAGGAAATGGCATGAGATGGTGGTGTTTTGAAAGCGGCTGGGAGGGCGCTAGGACCCGGCGGGGTGTGCCCGCTCCGTCCCTTCCCCTTGCAGCCGCCCGGGGACTTTCAGTTTTGGCTGCGCTGCCTCTTTTTTTTTGGGGGGGTGCGAGCAAATAATAATAAAAAAAAAAAAAAACACAACAAAACAAGGCCGAAACCGCGAGAAAAGTTTCCCCCCAAGTGTGTCAAGATGGTGAAGACGGGATGAGAGGAAAAAGCGAGGCAGCCATGGCAGCGAGAAGGGTTTTTCACCTCCAGCCCTGCGGTGAGCAGCCAAGGTGGCAGGAGCGGGGCAGGCACCAGGGGGTGGATGAGTTCCTACAGCTGGGGGCTGCGGGGGGGTCCCTGCTTGTGTCCCTGCTTTGCTTTTGACTTTTTTCCCCTCCCTACAGCGGTGGTTGCATTTGCAATGGGATGCGATGGGGAGGGTGGGCTGGGGAGATGCGTGTGTTGCTGTCCTGGGGGCTTGCTGTCCCTTTTTCCTGAGGGTTGGGGGACGGGACAGGGAGGGTTGGTGGTCCCATTGCTGCCTGGGGGGCTTGTATGGGGTCGCCTGTTAGCTGTGAGGTGGGATGAGATGCTGTGGGTTGGGGCTCCTTGGGCAGCTTCAGCCCAGTGGTCATGAGTACGGGGCAAAGGGACTAGAGGAGGAGAAGGGAGCAAAAGGGACTAAAGGAGGAGAAAGGAGCCATCCCAGTTTGGGGCTGTTTTTGCTCTGGGGAGTTCTTCCGACCACTTTTGGTATCGGGTCAGTGGCTGGTTTGGGGAAGGAGGGCACAGTGCAGTGTCGGCTCTGCTTGGGTATGTCGCTTGCGGATGCGGTTGCTTGACTTTGTGCTGGTAATGGGGCAAAGACTGCAACAAAAAGGTGAAATCACACAGCTGAACCAGCAAAAAGGGCTCGGGCAGCCGTGTGTGTTGGCAGGACCCCAGCCATCTGTCTTGGAAATGCAGCTTTGGAAGGCTGGGAGAGGGGGGATTTACGTGAACTTCAAAACGCGCTCGCTTCTTGGCTCTGGCTGAACTTTTAGGTTATCTTGTAAAGTGCCTCCCCCCGCTGCCCTACCAAAGGAAGCACTTCCTTCATCAGCATGGCTGCGGTCGTGCTGGCTTTGCACTGAATTAAGGGACAGGGACTTGAGTTTGTGTGTGGGGAAGTTTGTTCGGGAGTAAAAGCAACTGTAGGTGGCACACCAGCTTTGCCTGCGAAGCAGCTGGTGGGAGAACGGTTCTCGGGATTCGTGCTGGGATCTTGTCTTGGGGAGGATTGTATGTCACCCACCCCGGCTTGAACTGAAGCAAACTCTCCTTTTCCTTATATTCTTCCTCAAAACTCTTCTCTAGTGCTCTTTTTCATGTCCCAGACTATCATTCAGAAGACCTGATGGTGCAGGCTGCCTGACCATCAGCAGTGTGCACATGAACAGTGCCCGTTAGGAGCATACAGATTCCTTTCCAAGCTGCTGCAAGGTCTGATATGTGCAGGATTTCTCTCTAAACCTGTAAGCTTTCTCTAGGTGTAAGCACAGCCTTGTCCTTCCTGTACAGTTACGGCCTGCCAGACTGCAGCTGGAGCATGGGATAAATTATTTGAGTGGGGAAATCCTGTGGTATCTCACCTGGGCTGCTGCTGGAGTTGGTTTTATGACCATTTTCGTGAAAACTAGAAGGAAATGGTGATGCAAGGCTTTTAGTCCTGTCTACGCTGCGACCTCAGTCATTGCCACCACCCCGTGCGCTGCATGCCGCTGCCTCCCTGCCATAACAGAGGCACGTTGGCTAACCCAGCTCAGGCAGAGCCCTCTAGTTCTGAAATATCTGTGGCTTTGATGCAGTTGCCACTCCGTAAGAGTTATGTACCACAGAGGAAGTTCCTCGCCAGCTCTCACGTCGTTTCTTGGCAGTTTGAACACTTCGGCTTGTTTAAATGAGCGTAGCCAGAAATAGGAGTCGGGATTTTAGATGCTGTGCTTGCTTGACTCCCACAGTGGTATAAGATCTATATGGAAATGCAGAGCCTGGACTTACAGTAAAGCTGGACTTCTAGTAAAGCTGCAGGGAATCAGTCGAGGCTGTAAATAGTCCTTAAAGCAAGCTTCATTTTTCTGTTGAGTCAATGGGAAACAAGAGGGCTTTAAAATAAAGGAATCCAAACCAGAAGCATTGTGTTGTTTCCAAAGTAGGCTTTGGTGGAAAAGTTTGATATTTTTGCTAACGGGAGCTTGAGCTTAGCTGTGAAGTTTGATTTTAGTCCTGAGTCAGATTTTTTTTGATGGGTGCCCTGTCACTTGCCTGGTTGACCCTATGTAACACAAACCTCAAACCTTGTCCTTGCAGAAGTGTGGTGATGCTTTGTGTGTGCGCTTCATGCCTCAAGACAGGTGTGAAATCAAAATGAAGGGGAAAGCTGTTTTTCTCTGGTTATTCCAATGTGATTTAGGTGTCTCTAGGAAGCCCCAGTGGTTGCAATCCAAAAGCTTTCTATTTCTGCACCTTGGGTGACACTTCAGCTACCAAGAATCCTCCTTGTGCAAAACCACCTCTTAAAAAAAAAAAAACCACACCTCTTAGAAAAGTCCCATTTCTGTCTGTAGGGCTTCTCTGGAAGTAAACAGCTCTGGGATGCCTTAATGACTTGTCATCGTGAAGCTGTCATCCACCCTCTAAATGCACAAACTGCTGCCAAGTGCTCCAGCAGATATCCAGCATGTGTTAAATCCAAGCTACCTTTGTGGCTGCTGCTAGAAGCAGCTGGGGTGCGGTGTGATGCTGTTGCTGCTGGGGTTAGGGAGTGTGCTGTGAAGGATGAACCACACTAAGGGTGAAAATTAGGAGTGCTGAGCCTGTTCCTCCAAGTTCATCCGAATCTGAGCGGTGTTTTGTGACCCTGAGCTCCGCAAAGCAGCTCCTTCAGGAGTTGGCGCTGGGACCTGGCAAAATGGAATTTTTTAATCTACTTTTCTTAGCGTGATAGAACTTTCTAAATATGATCTAGCATAAGCTCCCTGTAAAGCCTTGTCACCGAACACAGTGCCATGCTGGCCCGGGAGCAGAGCGCTGCAGGCTTCGGCATCTGTCGGTGCTGGCTTTGATATCAAAGCGCTTAGCTGTCACTTGTAACTTCATGGGTTTTTCTGTTCCCCCTTTCTAAATTCATCCTTGGCTCTGACTTGCAATTAAATAAAGGCTGCATAAAGGGCTTCAATCTAATTCTGCCTGCCTGTTAGCGAAGAAGGGTCTGCTGGACGGACCGGTGGGAGCTGTGCCTTGGGTAGGACACCAAGGGAACAGAGGCCACTTTGATTTATTATGGATGCTGTGCAGAGAAACTGCAAGAAGGGTGGGGGGGATAAAAGCATAAAAACATGACATAAGCCACTGGATGGGGTAACACTGATGCTCTTTATACTGGGGCAGGAGCTTTCTTCCCTGCGGGTGTTTTTTTGGCTGCTCAGGTTTGGGGGACCTGATGCAAACTGCAGCAGAAGGGCTCCCAGGGCTGGAGCTGTGCACCTCTGTGGCTGTTCTGTGGGGGGATGGATGGGGACAGGTGATGGTAGGAGCAGAGGGGAAAACAAATTTGAAGCTGGTGGAGGGAAGATCTCAGCTGGGCAGCTTTTGTTTTGAGATGCTGTGAACAGCAAAGGTGATGGGGTGAGTTATTGGGGGTGCTACCCACTGGTGAGGGCAGAGGAGTGGAAAGGAGGGGCTGAAGCTGAGAAGCCCACCAAGATTTGGGGGGGGGCTCTAAAGGACGGGGTGGTGGTGAGGAGGGAGGCAGTGCACATAGGATTTGGTTGGATGTGTGTTGGCGTGCTCTCCTCTCTGGACTTCTTGGTGTCAGGGCAGGTGCTGGCACCCCACAGCAGTGGGGGCTGCTGCTTGGGCTCACCTCTGGGGGTGGGGGGTGGGGGGCGGAAATCACCAAACCCACCCCGTGGGGTGCTGTGTCAGGCTTATTCTTCTTCTCACCCGCTGCCATCTCCTTCTCCAGGAGTTAAATGCCTCCTCTCCCTGCTCCGAGCCTAATTGCGTCCCCAGGGTTTAGCACGCGTGTGTTTGTTTTATTCAACGCGCTGGCTGTTCCCACCGGAACAGGCAGATTTTTTTTTTTAGAGATTGGGATTTTTTTGCTTATTGTGCACAACAAGCTACAGCCCAAGATATTCATTGGGGGTGGAGGGAAGGAATTGTAGTAATGCCAATACTTCTTGAATATTATAAACCTGGCTTATCAGCCCGACACAGGGCTGGAATTTGTCTCTTCCTGTGCTGCATCTCTGCTTTCTGAGAGACGCGTTTAAATAAGGGCTGGAGACGCAGCCTTTCCAGTGCGCTCTGCTAGGCTGTGACAGCAGGAACGGAGCTTCTTGAGAGGCTCTCCTCTTTTTCTTTTCGCATTAGTTCCTCTCCAAAAAGGAACTTCTTGGGGAGAAGGCTCTGAGACTGCATGTCCCAACAGTACCAGCTGCAGGAGGTGAAGGGAGACGCGGTTTGCTTTGTACCTGGCTCTCCTCTCTTCTCCGTCCTCATGGAGCCAGCTTCTTTCTGCTACCCCCGGCTCACCTTCCTCCGCTCGCCCTACGGCCAGTTTGGGGCGAGCGCTGACTCTTCGCAGGATTTGGCCCCGTGGCCGCAGCACCTGGTGACACAGAGATGGACCGGGGCAGTGGATGGTGCGTGAAGGGCTTGGAGACCAGAGGAGGGTGGTTTGGGGAAGCTGAGAAGCCCACCACGATTTAAGGGGGCTCTAAAAGTGAGGGTGGTGAGGAGGGAGGCAGCACATGTAGGATTTGGAGGATGTGTTGATGTGGTTGTGTTGGTGCGCTCTGTTTGCTGGGCTTCTCCGGGTGGTGCTCGCTTGGCTGCTGTCACCTCCACCAGGGAGCAGCTCCGGTCCCTGCTGCACCCTTGTCCCCCCGGCAGGCTGGCCAGGGGTGCTGATAAACAACCTCAGCGCAGAAAAAAAATTAAAAATAGAAAGCAATCATAGCCAGCCTTTTTGTTTCATAAGCTTGTTTGCTCGCCGAAATGAATCGGGCAGCGTTTGAAACCTGAAATACCTGCTGGAGGCTAGGCGGGCTCGTCTCACCTTTAGGACTGTGGTGCTTTCAGCTCTGGCTTCTTAAACTGTTAGTGAAGGTATCAGGTGTGGGGATAGGTGATTAAGCTCCTTTATTGCAAATTTTTCTTCTTACAAGAAAGTGCATTAGGTATATCAGCCTGGTTCAGGACTGTACATGTTGCATTATTGCGAATCTATATGGGGAAACTCAGAAAATCCTGCTGTTAGGAGCTGAGACACCTTAACAGTTGATTCTGATGGTTTATGTTCTGCAAAAATTTTTCTGGGGAAGGCATCACTCAGATATCACCCAGATCACTCTGAGATGAGGTCCTGAGCAGCCTGGTGCAGCTTTGAAGGTAGCATTGCCTGGAGCTAGCAGCTGGGCTGGGGACCTCTTGGGTCTCTTCCACCCTCAAAGCCAACTTCCCTTACATCTTAATAATGAGCTGACCGTGATGCTCCTTACCTGGAGAACCTTGTCAGGTGGCAAGGAAAAAAATAAAATAAAAAATGGAGGAGATGGGATGAGCAGTCTCAGCAGAGAGAATGCGTGGGAGGTGTTTAAAAACATGTACTGCCTGTGGTTTCGTGCAGCGGAAACAAGTCTGTAGCAGGGACTGAGGACGGGCGATGTGGCTCTGAATCCCGCTGCGGAAAGCGATGCCTCTTCCCCAGCTGTGCCCTGTCTCGCCTTGCTTCGCACTGGGAAGTGTTTGCTGCCTCCTGGTAAATATATGATCACTGGGGATTTTTATTTAAATCATGCTAATCAGAGTTGCTGTAAGGGATTCGGAGATGGAAGTGACCCAGGCGTGCCAGTGTTTGGAGAACTTGCTGTTTATTTTTTTTAGGGCTCTGCCTTTTCTAAGGTTGGCTTGATGTTGCTTTAAGGAGTTGATTTATTCCCCCCCCTCTCTTTCCTTTTTTTGGCCAGAATAGACCATTCCCCTGTGGGCTTTAAGTATCCAGCCGGGGGAGACTTGGCTTATTGTTATGAAAATGTTGAATTGTGAGGAAAGTGAAGCAGTAGAATAGACTGGAGAGGGGGGAGAGGTTGTGGCATCTTCTCTCCAAAGCTTTTTAGGCACTGCTTAGCTGAATGCTGGGCTGACAGGCTCGGGTATAAACCTCCTTGGATGAGGTGAGGTCTCTCCAGCTCTATCTTCTGCAACTTGCTGTTCCAGACTTACTGCCCTGGTTCTCATTCCCTAATGAAGGCTCCTCATTTGCTTCTGTATGCCTGCATTAACCCTTGCCTGTGCTGGTGAGCTGTCAAGCTGGATAGCTTGGGGGGGAGGGGGGGGTAAAAAAACCCATTGGAGCCCAGCTGTGCAGTCGGGCATGCAGTGTGGTCAGAGCACAGCAGCTATGTCTTTAAGAGATTTGCTATATCTACCTCTCGGCAGCAGTTTCTCCCCCCCCCCTTCATCCTGCATCTTCGCATCCTCTTGTTTCCCCTGCACTGCTGTCTGTAAGGTGCAGTATCTTCTCTGTCTTCTCCCTTCACTTGAGCCTGGTTGCCACAAAGCCTCATTTAAGGAGGCGCACGGGCTTTCTCCGCACAGCATCCAGCAAAAAGCATCCGGCTCCGGAGCGCAGGCTGGCTTTAATCCTTGGCTTTCCTCCTCGCTCGGAGAGGCAGCAGATCGGGGTGGCTGGAGGAGGAAAACCGAAGCCCAGCGTGGCTGCGGTGGCATGAAGTGAAGGCGTGAAGTTAGCGGCTTGCCGGCATCTCCGCCCTGCTCGGGGAGCAGGACTTGGAGGTGCCCGGCTGGGAGCTAATGGGTTGCCCTCTCACTCCACCCATCCGCCGCTCGCCAATTGGAAGTGAGGGAGAAAGATGCTCCGGATGGATTAATATTGGAGCCGTTGAACAAGCACGAGCCATTGCCGCCTCGGCCACCTGAGCAAGTGGGGTGTGGGATCGAGATTTGGGATCGAGCGTGCGGGCTCGGGGGGGAGCAGCGAGGAGAGGAGCGGGGGCTGTTTGAGTGTGAACAGCATCTCTGCTACAGAAGTAGTGCAGGTAAGTTGTGGTCTGAACGAACGCTGAAGCCCTGCTGCTGCTGGGTGATGCGTTTGGACAGGAAATCCAGAAAAGCAGCCCTGCCAGCTCTTTAATTATTTAATTCGCTAAAGTAAGGCAGTACTTGATGTATTTTCAGTGGGCTTTGCTGCTTGGTGATGCTATCTGTTGCCAGTGCTGGATATCTCTGTATTGCTGTGCTTAAGGATGGAGAATACCTTTTGAATTCAGTTTACATTAACCAGAGCGCTGCCTTCCAGGGTTTGAGTTCAGTTTCAAGATATGCATGGGGAGATGAGTGAAGATATTTTACCTGTTCTTTTTTTCCTCTGAAATTAATGCTAAAATATCCTAACAGCCTGTCAGAAGGGCTTTACATACTGATGGTTCATGTGGGGAAAGTACAGCGCTGAGTGAAAACAACGTGCATGTATGTAATCTGTCTGAAATGCTAGCAAGCATCGTCCCTGTTGTTGTAGCCATGGAAGCCATGTAGACGAACCGTAAACAGTGTCCTACTGAATAACACCCTACGTGCATTGTCAGTCGGCAATGATTTCATCTCTGGACCAGAGTGTTTTTATTTCGGGTTGATGATATAGGGCAAAAACCAAGCTGGTGCTGCTGGATTCCCCCTGCTCATGTTTGCTGTTTTGTGGCTCCTTGATATAGAAGCTGTACGGGGTGATTTGTGCCATCCTACCAAGTCTGTCGTGATTTGAAATCCCTGTCTCTGTGGAGAGGGCTGAGGCTGCAGAGGGCAGCTCTACCACCTTTTCTATATCCCTTAGGCTGCTTCTGCTTTTAATCTTGGAGGTTTTTACTTTCAGTGTCTTGTCTGGCATCACAAATACTGAAGTTTTTGGTGACCAGGTGGCTGATCACTGCTCTGCTTCTGTGTCTTTCCATGTACAAGCACAGACCTTGGTTTTGATCCTGTGGCTTTGAGGTGGAGAGGGTCTCCTGTCCTGTCCAGGTATCCTTTGGGTGCCGGATGTGGGAAGAGGTGCAGGATTAACTTTGGTACAAAGCACTATTTTCTGTCTTGGTGGCAGTGAGATGGAAGATAAAAACTTTGTGGTAATGCACGTTGCGTTCCAAAACATGATCCTGGTCCCCTGGGGGGATACTGCACCTGCTCCTGGAGCAGCACTTCCACCTGAGGAAGGTGGAACCGGAGGTGTCTGTAGGTACTTGTTTACACCTTGTAGCTGCTGAATTGTTGCAGTATTTAATGCAGATGAAATATTGCAGGGAATGTCTCTGTTCCTCTGAATAGCTCTGAGCGGGTGAAATTTTTATGGACTCTTAACCAAGTTTGTGTTTTTATGCGGTACCGCTGTGGGTACGTGGCAGGTGGTGGCCTCTGGAAGGACCTGCCTGTCCAGGAAAAGCATTTCAACAAAAACATCAAAAACACCTTTTTCAACCTGTATCTAGCCCTGAAAAAGACTTGGGGCTGTTGCTGTATCTCCTCCGATTAAGAGTAATGAGATTCTTCTGATAGGGCCCTGTAAGCGAAAGAGCTGTCTGGAAAGCTGTCAGTAAGAGTTAAAGCTTTCTAAATTATTTAAATGCTTCAGGAAAAGTGTACTGAAGCCTCCACTGGTCTGTCCTTGGGTCTTTGCCAACTTGTGGGATCTCCGGAGGTATTTGCTTTCACTCCTTTCTGTGTAGTGCTCCTGCAAGAAATCCTTGCGAGTCTTAAATCATTGTTCTAGAGGGCCCAGCAAAACAAAACCTTGGAGGGGGAAAAAATGATTATAGCCCAAATTCTTCATCTGGCAGCCAAATCCCAAAGTGTCCTTGTTCCCTGGCTCCTCGGCTTGTCCTGCTCACCTGCTAAATGCTGGCCAAGAAACCTGGCTGAGGAGGGGGAAGAGATCCCATCAGCAAAGCAGCTGCAGAGCTCTCAGTTTACAGGGTCGTTTCCTCTTGCAGCTCACCTCTGGGAGGCACCCTTGGATATTGATTGCTTGGGGCGGGTTAAATTGTGATGAGCCAACCTGGGCAGCCTGGTGCTGCTGGTAAATCCAAGCACCACTGACACCAACCTTGTGTTTTTTGGGGGGAGGAGGTCTCATAGCTGTCACTGCTGCAGCCGGCAGGTTTTTTTTTATTAGGTGGCTTTATTGCCATGGGTGCTCTGGAGGAAGCTGGGGAGGGGATGAAGAGGGGAATTTTTCAGTGCAGTGAGGAAAATGCTTTGCTTTGAAAGCAGACATGTCTGATCCCCAAGCTCGTGTGTGGGTGTGTTTGCCTGGGAGTGAGCAGGCAGGAGGGATGCTTCCTGCTCTATCCTTTCAGTATCATGTTTTCTATTTCCACAGCCAGCAACTGTGAAAATGAATCCTGAGGTTTTGTTTACTGGAGCAATCGCGGCATGATTTAAGACCTCCTCACACCACTTTCTGTATCAGAAGAATGTCCAGCTCCTTGCATATAACCTGTGATTAAGTGCTTTAGTGCTCCCTGAGCTGTGAAGCCATAAAGTCCTTTCCTGTCTGGATCAGGACCAGCATCCTGGGATGGCTGTCCTGTGCTGGCGCTGTAGCTAGACCCAAAATATTCCTGCACCATGGGTTAGTCTGGATGTCAGAGGGCTGGTGGTGTCCTCCAAAACCTAATGAAATTGTTTTCAAAGGGGATTTAGAGCTATTAGCTCAGGTAATATAGACCTCATGGACTGTATGGAGTTTGAGGGGTATAGGACTCATGTAGGGAAGCAAAGAGGAGGGTGCAAATCCTTTAGGGATGCTTCTTTTTGGGATGAGTGGTACATCTACATACTTTTGTGACAAGAGGAGTATATTAAACATCTATGCTTTTTTTTTAAAGTGCCCCTGACTGGCTATTTCTATGCATAGGGAAACCAAAGTGGCTGTCCTTGCAGGTCCAAATTTCTTGGCTCGAGAAGCAATTGGCCAGTAGATCAGGCTGCTTAAGAACAGCATCCTCCTTGGTGCCTGCTCTGACCAACGTTGTCTTTTAGAAGCTTACCAAGGTGGAGGGGTTTGGAGTAGATTTAAATAGCTCTGGGTAATGGTTGTCTTCTAGACTGTGTTCAAGAGTTCAAGTTGACTTCTTGTAGGTGTTTGCATGCAGATGCTGCGCTGAACAACCTGGTTAGGTAAAAGTCTCCAAAGAAAATCCCTGCTCTGTTGCCAAGCCATGCCAACTCCTGCCATACCATACCAGCACCTGCTTTTTTAAACCTCTGGGTGTCCTGTGTGGGGGTGAAATCCCCCAGAGTGGGTGTGCTTGGTGTGTTGTGGCCACCCTGCAGCACCCAGTTGTGCTTTGGGGCTCTGCTGATGCCACCAAGACAAGTAGAGGACAAGGAGAGGAGGGATAGGGCACCTGTATGTTGTCTTCTAGAAGGGTTTATCCCTGTCAGTCTCTGCTTGGGATGAGATGCTGATGGGTGCATCTGCAGTGAAGAAGCATGCATGGTGCTTGCAGTGGAAGGGAGGCTGTAAAGAGGTCTTTAGCTGATTTTTGGCTTCCATCCCTTCAAGGTAAAACCTTCAAGGTAAAACACCCTAGAAGGCAGTCAAGTATTGATACTGCCCATTTGATGAATCACAAAATGTCTTTTTACCCCTATTAAGTGTTTTCTATTATGTTGTCCTGTGTTTTTATTGTTGCAAACCAGTGCTTTCCGCAGAGAGGTCTGTGTTTGGGCTTGTCACAGGCAGCGGTGCTCCTATGCTGTACTTACCAGCTGCTTTCCTGCCCAAGTGTTAACAAGCATGCCTTATTCATCTTACAGTTCCTTGAATTATGGTGATTAGCTCTGAAACCCAGACTTGTGTTTTGTTTTTTCTGGCCTTTGTCACACCTCTCAGGTATAGAGAAAACAGGTAAAATTTCAAGCTTTTGTCCTGTATGTTGATCATTATTCTTGGAAAAGCAGCATATTGGCATGTTTCTCGTCTCTCCCTGCCAATGAGATGAGTTCTCACCAGCCTTTCCCAGCTGAAGTATTACGGGCTGTGGGAAGGGATCAGCTATTTAATGTGTAGATAGAAATGAGAAGTGGTAACTTCAGGCAAAACAGCTTTTCACATGCTGCTGTCCGTCCGTTCTTGCTGACTTGAATGGCTTTAAATAACTTGCAGCAGATGTCTCCACCGGGAGACCTCGCTGCTTGGTTCTTCCACAAAAACTGCGAAGATCTTGTTCTGTAAGCATGAGTGATGCTATGCAGGGGAATCCTGCAATGTTGATACCTTGGAGTGTGATCAGAGTCGCAGCCTGTTGAGCTGGTTTTCTATTCCTCTGAAGTGACGCAGTTGGGTTACAAAAGGAGTTTGAAGCTTCCTCTTCCTCTAGCTGTTGTTGAGCTCTAGCTGCATGCAGAGACCTTCAGACTCTCAGTTGCAGGTTCCTTTCACTCGATGCTCCCCATAATTAAAAGAAGTCCCCTGCTGAAGGTTTCTCTTCAGATATTCCTTTTTTTCTGACATCTGTCTAGTTTTCTGTTAATGTTGGGTGGAGAAGGGAAGCAGTGTAACTTGGTTAGTAGGCAGGTGAAGCAAATGCTCTCCCTCTGCCCCAAATCCCATAAATCCCATGAACCTTCATGCAGCTCCCTGGTCACCTGTGAAGCTGCACCTGTCTTGTGGTGTTAAAACATGGTGAGGTGTAGAGAATCAAAGAATAATGTTTGAGCTCACAGTTGATATTAAAATACGAGGTTTGGTTTGCCGGAGCCCTGGTTGGGGTAGCTTTGTATTGTCAGAATTAGGTAACACCATACATGTCTAAATTGAAGCTTAGACTTGTCCTCAGATCTCAGTTTGAGGTAGGGAACCAACTGCAAACTTCCTCATCATGCAGGGGAGCTGGCTCAACTATTTAGTGGTAATGGATGCTTTTAGCCAAACACCTTCATGGAAGGAAGCCTGAAGTGGCCAATGACTTTCTCAAAGCTAAAGTCCTGCATGTCTTCTGGAAAGAGCATTTATTTCCAGGTAAATGTGATGTTTAGGGTAGTGTCATGCTGAGAATTGGTAATTCCTCCTGGGAGAAAACTGGGAAAGTTTGAAGGTTTTTCAACTGACCCTTTAAGCAAGAAGTTAAAACAAACTGATTTGCTTTTCTTTGAAATTCTCAAGGCAAGAGATGCACGTACTAATGAGTTTCAGAAATGTCCCAAGAGCAGCAGCAAAACCGTATTGGAAGAAGGCTTGAAAGTGATGGGAACTGGGGTATTGGAGCACACCCTGGGTTGAAGGGTGATGAAGGGACCTAGGACTTTCTCATCAGTACTTACTGAGTAACTAAACACTCCAGATGAGTTGTGCATGCTACTTGCGTTAACAGACCTAAGAGGTGCCTTCATTAAAAGGATCAAAAGTGATTTTTTTGGTTACTGTTTAAAAATTGTGTTGCTTCAAAATAAGTTCCGGTTAAATACCAAGACACCAGGATGTGGAGAGCTTTACTGGAGGGAAATCATAAATGCTGAAGTCTGTAGTCAAAATTCCCATGCTACCAACTTGTTAGAAAGCTACATTTTGCTTCAATAGAAGGCTTGAGCTGCAGAGCTGTTTACTTGGAAGATACCAGCAGCAGAACATTTTAATCGAGTTATCGAAGTATCCAGAGAATGTGTTTTTATTTATAATCTGCTAGTATTGCAAGGCTCAAGAGAGCTTATTACTAACCTTAAAACAAGAGAGTTAAAACGGGTTATTAGGAGATCTGAGATGCATCCCCTGCAGGAATTTAATAATGGAGGATGGCATGGCAGGGTTTTGTCTGTTCCTTTTGTTGTTAAATGTAAATGTAAAAATGGTAAGAATGTAAGAAATCAGGAAGCGCATCCACTTTTTGTCTGATGCTTCCCCCTGTGGATCCCTTGAGTCCTAAGACTGAGCACCTTAAGCTACAGCAAACTCGAATGTCCTACCAGTTAAAAGTACTCTGAGCTTCATATACCTCCCCCCAGTGGCTCTTTCCATGTGATTACAGTGGCTTCGAGTCAAAGGGCAGTGGCTTCCTTTTGAAATCTAAGCTGTATCCCAGAGTCTAGAAAAATAAGCTTTGCTTTCTGCTTTGCAGCACTTCAGTGAATTTTGCCTTTAAATGCAGTGCTCACAAAGAGATGAGAAAACAAGCTTTTTATGTGAAGGAGAAACTATGGTGACACTCTTAATGCCTGTCCAACTTATTTAACGGACGTCTTTGCAGGGAGTAAGGTAGGGTGGCAGTAGAAATTTATTGGAGTAAATTAACTCTTAAAAATACTTATCAAAAGAGCTATACCCTGAGCTTATGGGCAGATAGGAGGTGGCATCTTTGTTCTACCTTTGGATAAGGAAAGCAATTGAAGAGTGTGGTGGTCCTTGTAGGTGCTGGATGAGAAAGCAGAGCCTGGAGAGTGAAGACGTAGCCCTCTCCATCAGGTATTGAAGGCATGAGAGAGAATTTGCTGTGGTCTATATCTTAGCTCCTCAGGGTGATCTGTTCCGGCTTTGTCTATAGAAGCCTGTCCTTATGTCTTGCTGAAATTGCTTGGTTTGGATTTTAATTGCTGAAATCTAAACAAAAAAACTTGGGGGGAAAAAAACTATCAGTATGGTTTTGGATCTGATGGAAGTAACGTGGGGAGAAAAATCCTGCCCCGCAATAACAAAGTGCTCACCAGCATGTAGGTCTGTTCCTCTAGCCTGCAAAGGTGCAGGGGCTGATTATACTTCATGGAAACAAGTCTGCAACTCCAGGCACACCCTGGAGCATTTTAAAATTGATCTCTAATGTACCTGAAGACTTGTCCTAGGCCAGCTAAGCTAAGCAAATGAATTAATTACTGCAGTGTTTCATAACTATCTCTTGGATGGGCTTTTGAATTTGAAGGACTGGAGGTGAGATGGGGAGAAATGCTGTTTTGTCTCAGGCTTTGAGTACGTACCTTATTGCTAGAGGAAAAGATAACTCTGCTGTGTTGTCTGTTCTGTGCAACTCAAACCCATTACTCCAGTCTTCAGGAAAACATGACTAAGGAGCCAAAACCTCATTAATATCCTATAAGCCTTGTGGAAGGAGAAGCACTGGAGCTTGCTGGTGTGTTTGCCTTGCTGACTGCTGCTGAGCATCTACTGGAGTACAGTCTAGCTGGTGTTGCTCTTAGTATGCTGTAAATATAAACTAGGCTTGCTTGTGCCAAACAGCTTGGAGAAATATGGGGTTGAAAGGGAAAGGCGATGTATGAGGAGAGTCGTCCTCCTCTCCCTGAAATGTCTCCTTTATTCTGTGTGGTTAAATTGGATGGATCTGGGGATGGATCTCGCTTTCTATAGATCTTCTGGGATGCAGATGGTGTAGCCCCCAATTTACCCCTTCCTACCTCCACTTCTGCGAGCACATTGACCTTTAAGCTAGTTCCATAGCTCCATGTGTGTCTGTTTACACTTCTGTAAACACCCCATTGCCTTTTACCTCCTGGGCACACTCCCTACCATTCTTGATGTCAATGTGCGTAGCCCCTTCCGTGGGGGTTGCAGCAACTTGTGAAAAGGCTCCACCACCACTGTTTTGAAGCCCAAATCCTGTTGGCACTCTGGGATGATATTACATAGGGAGAAGGCAAATTACCAGGGCTGAACTTCAGCCAGGACATAGTAGGGTGAACGCCCGACTTTTTTCCCAAATGTGCCATTGCATCTTTAATTATAAGGTTAAGACCTTTATTTTCTGACTCATCTGAAAAAAAAAAACAGCACCTCAAAATAATTGCCTGAGCATGTTGCCTAGGGGACTACTGCTTGTTTGTGACTCAGAGGAGCGAGTGCCACCTAATGAAATGGCACTGATGCTGTAACACTCAAACCTTGCTCTTTTCATGCCTAGTCCAAGCAGTGACCTGGCCAGTCTCCTGTGAAGGCACCAGGTCAACCCAGGCAATGCTGCACTTAGGTGTTTCTGATGAAGAAAGCACTGGGTGCTATGTGACCTGTAGAAATAAGTGTGTTCAGCTAAAGGAAAACTAAATAGCTTTGTTCTGCCTAGTGGAGGATGAGCATGTTGCTTCAGGCTCCCTCAGAAGCCATAGTAGATGTGAGGAATTGATATACCATCCCGGGGGAGCGCTGGCCTCTGTTCCTTGGGTAATCCGTCTGCCTAGGCGGACTTTGTTTGTTTCTCTGAAATACGTAAATGCAATCATTACACAATAAGAGCCTCTTTAAAAACCTTCCTTTGATCATTAGCATGCTAATCAGCCTGGATGGATCTTCTCCTTCCCTTCCAGGTGGAGGGAAACAATTGACTCGTGTAATGGGTGCCCCTTGGCCACGGTGCGTTTGTTCCTCTGGCCCATTGTTCTGGGATGAACTTGGAACATGGTGTTTCTCTCTTGGACCAGACACTTGAATTGTCCTCGGATTTGTGTTTTTTTAAATGGTCATCAGGGTGTCCCTCCAGGAACCTGTGCAGCTAATGCTGTCTGCTCTGAAATGTCTGAGCCATGCTGAGCTGTGACAAGTGTTAGGGCTGTGGAAGATGGTGTTGTCAGGGGTGTGACTCGTATCCGTCTGGTGCACAAAGGCTCCCGGTGGACCAGGATGAATTGTAATGCTTGAAAATGTGACACCCTAAAGTGAGAGGGGAAAACAAGTGCGTATAACCTGTAAGCCAAAAGTTATGGGATAGAGAAAGGGTCTTTGGGAAATAATCTCATACCTCAAACGAAAAGCAGGAAACCTAATCTGTAAAACAATAAAGCAGGCGAGACCTTTTTCCTTGTTGGCCCAAATTCATCCCAGGCTTGCGTAGGTAATGTTTGATTAGCCTAATGAAGTGGGGAAAGACAGAGCAAACCTATTCCTCTTTCTGATTGCGTTTTGGCTGGGAAGCTGTGTATAGAGAGGCAGCATGCAGGAACTGCCTTTGCGAGGGACTGCTCAGGTGACCTGTAAGGCTTGAAATAGACCTCTATCAACTGGCTGTTAAAACAGGGCATGCACCTGTAGAGAGGAGTTGGTGTTCCCAGCCCACACAGTCTGAGATGTCAAATACTGCTAGTGTTATAAACAATCAGGCTGGGTTTGGCTACCAGACTTTGATCACACCTGAAAGCAGGTGCTCCTGTGCTGTATGAACATCTTGGTAGATACCAAACTTCCCAGCAGTAATTGCAGAACTGACTTGCTAACAAATAAAATGTTCCACAATGAATTACATGGACTTGGTTCTGGTGCTGCTGTGTTTGTGGATTCGCTCTTGGTCAGTCCTCTCCCACTTGTGGTTTCCTTGCAAGACTCTCTTGGTGCAAGTGGTGCTTCGTGCAGGACCCCAGCTCAGAAAGCAGGCAAAGGAAGGCTGCTGCAGGGTTTTGGTGCTTATCTTCAAGTGTCAAGAGCTGTTTGGGGGATGTCCTAATGATTAAGAGCAGTAGGATAGGATGTAAAAACCTGTTCTGATCTGAATTGAGTTGTTTTTCCTACACAAAACTAGTTCTTTTTATCCAAATGTAAGATACAACCTGGACTTCATTATTGCTTATATTTTAAAAGGATTCTCTTGGATGCTTAACATCTATTATTTCTGCATGCATTTGTTTAGGTTCAATAGGTCACTGATACAATCAGGCTTGTCCTGATCTTTAGTCTTGCTGTTTTGTGGTCCCAGCCCAGGATGCCTGAGACAGCCTAACTGTTTTCATGCAGTAATTGCAACTGTATGGGATATTCTGGTAAATGCTGAAGTCAATAAACAAAAGGTTAAAGTTGCCACATCGAGGAAAATTTTCCTCGGCCTGTGGTATTTTGGGGCTGTAATCCAGGCTTAAAGTGAACTTAGCAGCGAGGTGAAGATGTTCAGCGTTGTAATGATTCTTACGTTTCCTTTTTCTCTTTCTAGAGTCTCCACCAGCAGCGATGTCAAGAAATGGATACTTCTTTGAAGAGAGTGGCAAGTATTATTTGACTTATGCGTTGTCACCTTATTGGGGCGAGAGCTGTGCTATGGGGTTAGCTGAGAACTCGAAACGGGTGATACAAAATTCATGTAGCTTAAGCAGCATGCGAACGCAGGCTTGCATCATAGTTGTGTAATCTAGTACTGGAAGCAGACTCTGCATTTTTATGTCCTGTAGATGGTCTAGATATTCAAAGCAGTAAATAATCACCTCGTGTTGTCAACGCTGACTATTCTGGGTGGCTCCTTGCTTTTCCAGTTCTTTCAGGATGTTTTCCTGTAATGCAACCTGGCAAGTGCAGTTGTTTCCCACTTTTTGGAATGGAGATCAAATGTAGGTGTCAGATCCCTTTGGAGACAGCCTGCTAAGAGCATCAGGCAAACACTGCATGGTTCCAGTAAATGTATCTTTTAATGCAGAAAGCTCTCAAGGATTTCTTTTGAACTATGGTTAAAGTGAGGCATTTGGAAGCTTGTATCTGCCTTAGCAAAGGTGGCTGAGCTCTTAGAGATGTGGTACTGATAAGGGCAGAAATAGCATACAGCCAAACTTGAAGTGCAGGGAAGTTCCAACTTTTCTGGTTTTGGAGAAATGTGCGCGAGGTTGTTAGGGAGAGATCACTCTGAGATGTAAACCCAAGACCAGTCCCTGTGGGATGTTATCTGAAGGCATGGGGTTTCTTGCCCATGAGGTGTAGTGCTTGGACTGTTCAGGATTTCCAAATAGTGAGAGCACAGGACTGAAACGCTCCAGTTATTTAGGTCTGCAGATGCTCGTAGCTGTCATAACACTCATCTCTCTTGTTCCAGAGGGCCAAGCCTTTAGGTGAACATCTGGGAAGGGGAGGCTGAATATCTGCCAGGTGCAGCTGCAGTGGATCCAGTGTTACTATTGACAGTCCTTCCTCTGGCACTGGCTCACTCATCTTCTCTGAAGGCACAATATAAGCCAATTTCTAGGAGAAAAAGATGAAACTGGGAGTAAGCCCCATCAGCTCTAGCAAGAGGTCTTTTGAAAAGGCTGGGTGAAGTAACAGAAGGGCAGAAACTAGTGCTTGAACTCCAGAAGGCTTTATTTCCTTGGTATTTGTGGGTTTCCTGAAGGCGTATGAGGTTTGGGTAGCTCTGCTCCTACCCTCCTTGGATTGCTTGTGTCCCCTTGGGATGTGGCTGGTGCTTCCTTGTGAAGGGGAATGTAAGAGGGTGATCTTGGGCTGGAGCCTGGGGAGATGACAAAGCCTCCAGTTTCTGGCTAAGCTGTGTAAGGGCTTGCTGAGGGCTAAGGGAAAAATACAGCTGCGTTTGTCCTTCCTGATTATGCAACGATCTCCTAGATCCACCTATTTCATCCCAAGCCTTCCTGCCACAGAACACCAGGGCAGCTATCTGTCCTAGCATCTTATGCTGGGAAGCTGCTGAGTGTCCATTTTCGGGATGTAGCTGCCTCTAGCAGATGAGCTCACTATCACTAATACTTCCTCTTATTAAAGAAAAATATCAAACCCCCAAGCCCCAGCAGACTTCTGTATGTTCTTAGAGCACATGCTTTTGGCATATTCTGTGCAAAGCTCTCCTTTGAGCTCTGCTGTTTTTTTCAACTTGGTGCTATGGCAGTGAGAACTTATTTTTGTCCCAGTTGTATTATCCAGCTTCTGCTTGGTCTTAGAGATGGCACCTTAGAGCTACCAGTAAGGGCTTGATAAAACTGTGCCTGCTTTTTTCATGTTATGCTTCTGCATGGATCGGGGGAAAAAAGGGAATGTTGCTTGCAAGTTCATTTTCAGCCTGTGTGGTATCGAACCATACTGTGATTGAAAATATGGTGTATTTTCCTCACTCTCAAATCTGTCCTCAGAGCCTTCTAGTCATTGCAAACTGACCTTTTTTGAAAGTTCACTTGGTGTTGGGTGAGGAGTCACCTTACACTGCCTGGTTGAGCTGAGGGTTTTTCTGCACAGAACATGTGGGCAGTGCATCTCAGGAGTCGCTAATGCAAATACTCACATCACCCTGCAAGGCAGCACCTTGGCTCTCTTCAGAAATTTAATGTGGATTCTCAAGGAGTTGCCCAGAAACTTAATTAGGCCTAGAGGAAACCGCAGAGGAAGAAGTTACCTTTTCATGTAGTTTCAAAACAGCTTGTTTTGAAATGGGGCTACGTAATCATTGAGCTGTTTATTTGCACCGCTTGTTTGGATCAACCAGTTCAGTACTGAGACCAGTACATGCTTTAAATTTGAAGAAAATCCTAATCCGTTTGCTTAAAGTAACCCTTCCTTTGGTTTCCTTAGCACTTTTTTCCCTCACCTCTCAGCTGAGAAATCTCTCCTGATACTATTGCTCTTTGCACAGCTGGGCTCTTTCCTTATCTCCTCCTGAGATCTCTCATACATATGGTTTTCAGTATCCTTAGTAATTAGGATGTTTTTGTTCCAGGCCATATCTGAGGTTCTGTTTGAAGACTGTCTTGCCAGCTAACTTTTTTTTCTTGTTGTGTTCTCAGTAACAGCTGCAGCAATGTCAGACCTTGAAAGTCGACATTTCAATTTTGAGCTTAAATCATTATATCGGCGTGATTGCTGCACCAACACAATGCTTTGTAAGACTCGCCTGGATATTTGCTGTTCACAAAAACTTACTGTGGTATTTAATAACTTGTAGCTCTGTTTATTAGTCACCGAGGAGCTGGGAAAAGCCCAGGAAGGATTTTCTAGCAAACGGATGCTAATATGTGACTATTCTGAAAGCTCAGAGGGGTTTTCATAGTCTCCTGTCTGATAACTTCTTAAATGGCTAAAAACCTGGAAAGTTGATCAAAGGAGCCCAATGTATTGAGTCACAAGTTGAAAGTTTCTGGTGTACTCTAGTTCTTTGCTACTGCTGTAAGAACTAAGCTGAAAGCCATGGCTGTGTTCTTCAGTGCATTGCAGAAGGCAAATGCGTGTGATACGGCTGGCAGGAAAAAAACCTGCCTAACATCTTTCTGTAGAGGCAATATTAGGATGAAAAATGAGGAAAATAGTTCACATCTGCCCAGTTAGTTTCTGATGTGAAGCGTGGTGACAGCAGGTATGTGTGGCAGTTGTTGGCCACATTTGGTTTTGATTCATGTATTTCATCAGACTTAATAGTTGTCTTCTGACAACAATATCTCACTGGAAATCTGTTTTCTACCCATTCTTTTATGTCTGGACTGAGCTTTTTTCCACAAACAAATGAACAAAATCTGGCATTGTGCAGTAGTACATGTTGGTGTGGACTGTGCATTTAAGTCACTTGAATCATCAGCAAGGTTTTCTCAAATGAGGTTTGTTCTTCGCAAATTTAGGTGACTAATGAGATTTTTGTAGACCCAATCCAAAGGTGAAGAATACTGGGAGTCCAGATGAAATGCGGCTCCACAATCCACATTGAGAATAACTCACCAAACCCTGAACTGGCCTGTCAACCTCCTGCACCTTCATTATGAGGGAATGGGGAGGGTGAGCAGCCAGTGCTCACTACAAGTCTATTAGCTCTAAGGGCATTGCGATTAGCTGCAAATGATTAAATTCTGCCAGTGTGTGATGAGCTGCTTAATTGGTGCAAGAACTTTCTCTGATAAGGCACAAAACCGGAGGCTTTCTAGTTCCTCTTGCAAAATCCCACGGAAGGAGTCGCAGTGTAGCGTTGGGGATATCTGAATTGTTGCATTGTTCTTAAAGCTGGCTCAACAGATATTGCAGCATAAATTTTGTCTTCCAGAGCAAATCCCTTACTGCTTGGTCTCCCCTGACTTATTAATTGGTTTTGCTGGCACAATAAATTGCAGTTGTGCTGAAGGGCCCCAAGGCCCCAGTCTGGCTTGGGATGTTTGGATATATTTTATCTACTTGTTTTTGTTTTTCAAACAATTTTATCTACTTGTTTTTTGTTTTTCATGTGTGGTGTTTTTGTGTATTTTTTTAAACTTGTCTCTATCTGTCTTGGAATTGTTTGCCCAACCAGGAGATTAATCTAAACGTCTTTGTGGAACAAATTCTTTCGCAGTGGGTTTCCCTGATGAGATGCCCAGTTTAACAGCGGATGATATGCTACTGCTACCTATGGACGGGGAGAATGAGAGGGTCTCTGGCAGATGTATTTCTGAGAACTGTCTACTGGGAGGCCTATAATAAAATGAACGCTCCAGATTTCTGCGGGTTCTGGTACAGAACTGAAATTCCACGTGCTGCTGTATTTTTTAAAAACAAAACAAAACAAAGCCCCACTGAATTACTTGGATTATTCACAACATTTCCTAGAAATCTGGCTGCAAAATACAATACTGGAATTAATTCAAAAGTGCCTGGGTGCTTTTTTTGTAGCAGATCAGTTCTTTCAGTTCTGTTATGAATTATTACTGAAGTGGCAGGGGAAAGTTTATATTTCCATCTGGCTCTTCATGACAAAAGACGGACTCAAAATAGGGTTGGAAACATGCAACTGAAGTTATGGCTGACTGGTAGTGGAGGGATCTGTTACCTCAAAGATGTGGATCTTGTCTTGGTGACTCACCTGCTAGATACTTTCTACCTTTTTAACCAGATGAAATTGTGGTTTAATTTGTGGCCTTGAAGCATTCTGAAAGCTTAGGGAATGGGTTGACACTTTCACAGCAGGTGGCCATTACTGCACAAAGCTATATCTGATGGGCTCCCAATAGCTTCTCTAGAGCCAAGAAGCATCACCAACACATCCCCAGCTATTCTGCTTCTCGCAAGCTACCTGTGGAGGGGCTGGACTTGGAAGATGCTTTCTAAATCTCACCTAAATGATCCAGAAAAGCCATTTGTATACCTGTGCCAATGAATAGCATTCAGCTTAATAAAGGAGGTTGTCTAACACAAGCATGGGAGGTAACATTTGGATGCATCTTGCCAATTTGTTGTCAGCAAGCCCTGAGCAGTCCAACAACACAGCCTGTGGACAACCCCTAACCCCCAGTAGCCTTATTCTGAGCTGGCATAAACCATCTGTGTGGCTGCCTGCCATGGGGTAGGTAAATCTCCCTAGGCTGAAAATAGTGTACCTTGTCAGGGAATATCTCAACTGTGAACCAAAGGAAAATGCTTAATATTCTAGCAAGCATCCAGCTATATACAGAACTGCTTTATTTAATCAATGTAGCTTAAATTTTTAATTTTGGAGACGGCCTTGCAAAAAGTGATGTGATAGCAGCTTTTGGAGAATGTTGCTCTGTGGCTGCAGCGCTAATTTGTCTTGTCGATGGCATGGAGTAACTTGTTAGGAAGGAGGATATCTTTCATGGTTTGCTTTTCAGACTCTTATGAGTTACCAAAAAATCTGAAAACAAACTTTGAAGTTTAACCTCAGCGTGAAGATGTAAAATCTAGGTAAATGTTTACCTAAAAGCTGCTCTCCTACCTCTGTAGTTCTTGTCTCAAATGACTTTTTGATAAGTAATTATGCTGAAATCAGCCTGTGATGTGTGACCAGAAGCTTCCATTGGTTAGTGTGTGTATGTACAGGATGCTATATAAATTTTTGTTTCTGGAGTACTGTGTGGACTGGAGAACTGGTAATGCTTGTGCAAAGTGTTTCTAACTTCCCTTGCATCCCTTGATAGCTTTGTCCCTGCCAATATTAACCAACTGTAAGGTGGTCTACCCTTTGGAGGCAATACGAGTCCACACTTTAGTGCATTGTGTAAAGGTCAACGTGGAGTTTAAGGCTCTGTTATTGAGTTTACTTTTGCACTCAACACAGGGAATTTAGGTGTTTTCTGAGAGCTGTAATGAATCCACAAGCCTGCAGTGCTCAGGGAACAAAGCAAGCCCTCTAACTTTCAGCTCAGGCTGATCATTTTAGGCTAATTAAAACCTCATGCTTTTCTTGAAAATTATTCTTGAAAACTAGTGTCTATTGTTAAACAAGTTGAAAATCCAAAGGATTGGAAAAATCAGATGAAGGTCACTTAAATTCAGTCTGAGGCCCTTAACACTGCATTACAGCTGAGCACTGGGATGCTTGAAGAACAAGACCTGATTTTAGGGTAATGTCTGTATTGAAGTTGATGTCCCCTTATTTTTAAAAGCTGTGTAATATATATTACTGCTCCTGATCATCCTTCTATAATTAACGTCCTATAATTAATCTGTGTTTCTTTGGAGAAATTGGGTCCATATAGCGCTTGGGCTTCTTTGAAACAAGAACTTGCGAACTCCTGTGCTTGATCGAATCCAACTGCAGCAGAGCTGGCCATTTGGCTTATGTGAAGCTTATGGTTTGAAACACTAAGGATGAGGCCAACTGTTGGGTTTCAGTTCCTAATGGATTAGGATCAGTGACAAAAACATCTAAAGCAGTGGAGTTAGAAGGCAAGTTTTTGTTTTTCCTGGGTAAAATGAGCGAGGCTGGATCTGACAGGAGCACAGCGCATGCTGCTACTCCCCCACTCTGGTGGGGTGATCAGTGCTGCTTTGCAGAAAGGACTGTCCTGTGACTTGATACCTTCTGTGCCTAGAAATTAAATTCATTTAAGAAAGCTGAGATGATTTAATGTGACTGCCTCATCTTGTTGAACTGCTGATTGTGTGAACCCAAAAGAACCCTTTTAATGCAACTTTCTGGCCTTTTGAAGAGATTTCATGGGCAGGAACAACTACCACTTCAGAAGGAGAGATGCCATCCCAGTTTTCTGGAAGCTGGGGTTTGATTTGGGTGAAGGAATTGACATTGCTGTGCAAACAGGTGCTTGTCTGCTTTTCCAGGCTTGTAGTGTAGACTACCTTGGAAGTTGAGGATAAAAATCAGTTTTTCCAGAAAAGCTGCTTTGGGAGTTTTTTAGTCTTAAGGATCACATATGGCGTATTCAGAAATAAAACCTGCAATTTTTGCAGAGATTTGGCAGAAGTTAGCAACTCTTGATAAGCTTTGATCTTAGCTAGATTAGAGTAAAACAGAAAAACTGTGGATGTGTATCTTAATCTCATCTATGCAACTGCTGTCTAAACAGTAGCAGCAATCTATACTGAAAAAAAATTCCTCCTGTGTAGTACACACGCCTAGACTGTGCAGTGTTTGGGTAACAGTAAAGCAAAAATTCCTGATCTCCCCCTAGAAAACTCTTCCTTAGCACAGGAAGGCAGGTAAAGCATCTAAACCGAGTCTGCAGTGAAGTGTGAACAGATGCATTTGTACTAACCTCCTGGTTAGTGTGCATGCTTGCAGATGTTGATTTAAAATAACATGATTGGCTTTGTGTCTCCTTTGAGGCATACTGGAAGGTTATGCTGGGGCTGTGTCTGGCATGAGTCTCGTAGCCTGGCATGTGGGATGATGTCATTAGGAACATAGCTGTTTTTTTTCCCAGGAGAATTTTTTGATTAAGACTTTCGACTTCCTTGGAGAAGTCTGCAGCCCCTGGGCTGTGAGCGCTGCTCCCACGGAGCAATTAAGCTTTTCTAGGGAATGTGTATGGGATTGGAGTTGTACTTCCTGATAACTATTCTTCCACTGTTTTTTATTGCTGCAGCTGCCAGGTGCTGCTAAGACAGTGGTGGGAGAGGTAATGCCACCTCTGCTTGCTGCAGCTTAATTCATGGCTCTTCCAGTTCAGAGCCCAGGGCTCTTAAAGGTCGGATCAAAATATCTGCAGGGTAAGCGCTTTGTGTTGTGAGAGGGTTGATAGAAGCAGAACTGGGGTGGTGACGGGAGTGAAGGGGAGGCTGGGGATTGGTATTGAGATGGTCCTGGGCCAGGCATGATTTCAGGGAGACTGATGCTTTAGAGGAGAATGTCTAGAAAAAATGCATTTCTTCCTAGCCACCCCATAAAATGTGGGGTGTGGCTTATTTTCCTATCCCAAGTGATGGGCTCGGATGCAGAAGGACTTAAGGTCAAAGCTGCTTCTGGCTGCCCCCTGTGAGGAGCAGATTTTGTTTCGTTAGGATGGTGCCCGCTGTGCTTGGCCATGTGTACTTGTTGTGACTTCCCATTTCTGTCCCCTGTGAGATGGGTCCTGTAGGGCTGAGGGAAATCATCCTGTGACCATAAGGTGCTCTTCAAGGTACAGGAGGGCTGTGCTGATCTTCTCAGCCAGCTTTAACTTGGTTCCTAACTCTAGCCTCAGGCTCAGCAAAATTTCTTTCCTGTAGTGCTTTTAGACCCTATTTCAGGCTGGAGTGGCCTCTCCTGTGCTCGGGGGTCTGACTCACCCTGTCATGTAACTCCTGGCACTTCAGCAAGTGCTGCCTTCCTATAAAGATAGCAATCTGCAGGGATAGAGATAGGGTGTTGAGGTGCTGCTTTGGAGGTCTTTAACTCTTCCCCAGCCAATTTGAGGCACAAAAGGTGTTTAATCACATCCCCCAAGCAACTACTCCTAGCACAAGCTGTAAAGCACTGGAGTTCTTCCATATGGAAACACGATCAATATTTTCACAAATTATGCAATGGACGCATCAGATCTTGCTCCAAACTTCTGCAAAACACTGCTGAAGATTTGAGAGAAACAGAACGGCTTCTGTTATTGCTCATGGAATCTGCAGCCCCTCAAGAAGCAGGGGTGGCACTTGGCAGTCCTCAGGGTGATGGGAAAGCAGCTGCCAGGGCTGGAGGCGGCTCTCAAGCTGTGTCCATGGGGAAGGTGCACCTGCCATGCACACTGCTCATCTCCTTACCTCGAGGTGATGCTGTGCTTGACAGGTACCAGTTGCTTGCATTTTAAAATACCTGGCAGGCTTAAGCAGATGGATTCAAAACAGCCTGGGTTGAAGCCTTGAGGTGGTTTAGTGATAAAGCAGACACCTGCCTGGGAGTGCAGTTCCTGTACAGCCCAGGTTCGGGATTATTTGCAAGCAGTGTGTTTTGTCCGTCCCTTGCCCAAGGGACACGAGACTCGGCTGCCTTTTGTTTTGCTCTTTCCTCCCCTAAGGAGGGAGGAACTGAGGATGCTTCCCTTGCCAGAGTCCTCACTGACCTCTGCCCAGCCCTGTGATCTTACTCCACCCTTGCCCTTCTTCCAGCTTCTGCACAGTTTCTCTCCCATCTCCAGCCCTCTCTGCTTTCAGGATTTACCACTACTGCTCTCCTATCGAGCCAGTTGCACTGGGATTGGGAAACAAATGTAGAAATTTGTATGCTTGGCTCTTACCTATCTGTCTTAATTTGCGTTGAGATAGGGTGGTGGGTAAACTCAATCTCGTGCTCTGCACAGTGTGTTCAAACGACCCTGTGTGCCTGTAATCTGACCCACTCCCCAGGAAAGATGAGGTGCAGACCTGTTGTGACATCTTCTCTGGGGTTGCCATTCTGGATATAGCTGAGATGGAAAAGCCAGAATCATGGATTTTGGCCCACCTGTGGCTGTTTCTTTTTTGCTTTGCAGGGCTGCCTAAGGTTTCTTGGCATCAGGGGTGTGTCAACACTAGTGGGTGCTCAACATGGGTGAGGAGAGGTTATGGTGTCCAACTGTTCTGGAGGAGCTAAACCCCCGGTTTTGCACGTTGCTTGGGGCTGAGATGCTTGCACAGGAGCTTGCAGTGCTGGCAGGCAGCCTGTCTGTCCCTCCAGGGTACAGACTGCCCCTCAGTCCTGGTATGTCTGCCAACCCTATTTCATACCTGGAGTGTTTAAGTGTTTCCTATACTCTCCTTGTCCGTCTTCTTTCTGGCTGTTTTGTGCAAATTTCCATTGTGCAGGGATGGAAATAGCTGCCTGAGCTCCAGCAGCAGCAGAGGACAGCACCCTTGGTGTGTATTGCTGGCTGGTTGACAGGCTGGATGGGGACAGCAGGAGCTTGAATGCTTTTTTGAAGCCTTGAGAGCTGTTCAGATGGGACTGGTTCATGCTTTCTACTGCTGAGCAGGCAGATGGAGGCAGAGGTGGAGAGGGATAATTGATTTTTTTGGTAGGTTTCTAACACCTCAGAAGTGGCTTAGAAGTCATGTGAAAGTTTGAGCCCCTTTTGCTCCTCGAGCCCTCCTTGGGAGATGCAGAGCAGTCGGGACAAGCCTGTGTCGGTGCAGTGTTCGCGGCAGGAAGCGCTGCAGCCCCTGTCCTGCCTCACAGTTCCTGTTTGTGGCTTCCCTGCTCACAGCTTGTTTTTTGCAGTGGTGAGCTGTTGGCTCGAGATCCCTCAGACTGTGTGCACTGCTTTTAGCTGCTTCTCTTGGTGCTGCTGCATCTACATTTGCTCACGTGAAGCTTTAAAAAAGCCATCAGTATTTTAGAGTTTCTATTCAGGCTCCTGCCTTGAAGCTCACCCTTTTCATTCTGCTATAATGCCTAAAGCAAGCTAATGAAATATATCCCTCCTGCTTCAAATTAGGTATAAAAGACTTCTCAGAAGATGGGTAGGAGCTGCTGAATAATCCTGGTAATGTAAAAAATTGATGTTCTATAATGTATAATTAGAAGAATTAGGGACATGATACATGAGCTCACCACAAGGGTTTTCCAGCTGCTTCATAATAAAATGTTGCAGTGAACCAGCTTGCTGTTGAATGTGACTAGGTTAAACTCTAATTAGAAACCTTGCGAAAGGGTAAGGAGTTGTCTGCTGTAATTAAGAAACTTGTCCCTCGGTGCTGCCACCTCCTGTGACCTCTGTGAGACTGCTTGGCTCTGTGGGGAGTGACAAGTCTGTCTGTCCATCTGCATTGGGTGTCTCCTTGGAAACCATTTTTTCCCCTCTCTGTTTTAAATTGCTAAAACGCAAGCACAGCAACCACCCTGCCAGTGGGGCGAACACAGGGTTTGGCTGGGGAGGGCTGTGACACTGCCTTTGCTTCAGGGTCGCTGAAAATTACAAATGTTTTGGACCCCAGTCTGTTTTCACACTGGTTTTTGATCTGAGTGAGGTGGTGTTTAATGGATTTAGAGCTGATTTACTGCATGTGGGGCCTTAATTTCCACAAACAATAAAAATAACTGCTCAGTGGTGCACCTGGAGACTTGTGTGCCAGCCCCACCAGCAGGGTCTTACAGAACCCATCTGAAATTGCTTGCTTCAGGTGCAGGGTGCTGAGGAGGTTTGGTTGGTGGCATTCAGCCCCTGGTGATGCCGCCTGGTGACAGGGCTGCCACTTGCCCTGACCCCACACCCAAAGCAGGCCCATGTTTACATGCCAAGCTGGATTGTGGAGCGGCCATTTTGAACACAGGCCTCAGCATCACTGACAGACCCTTGTGGGAACTGATTCTTGCTTCCCTGTGGCAGTTGCCAGTTGAAGGCTCAAAGAAGGCCCTCGTGAGGCCCTGGTGCCTCCACAGCTGCCTGGCTCTGGCCCTTAGTGGCAATGATCAGTGCGTATGCATGCCCCCATGGCTCTGGCACAGCGCACACCATGGCTAACTGTATGTCCTTCTTGTTGGCAGGGTACCTCAAGTGCGACACGGACGATGGCTGTGAGGCCAAGGAGGAGGCAGGGGGAGAGGAGCTCTTTGATGCTGTGAACTCCTCCATCGTTTCAGGGGACAGCATCAGGTTCTTCGTCAACGTCAACCTGGAGGTGCCGCCTAATGCCACCGGTGAGTGTCACCCTGCTGCTGGAGCTTGGGAGGACAAAAGCAGAGATGAAATGGCTGACCCTGCTCTGCCCTCCTTCCAGGCTGCACCATGAGCATGTTGGATTTCAGCTTAGGGATTTTTTTTGGAGAAATATGTGGAAAACCCAGTAAAAATTGGCCTCTGGGTGCTAGTTTTCAGCCATCTGTATGAAGTGTCCTGATTCCTTTTTCCCCTTTTTTCCCCCCCAAACAAAAAAAAGTACCCCCACAGTGAATGCTTACCCATCTGATGAAGTCACCTGGGCTGTATAGCACAAGGTTGTAAAGTGTTGTGCTGGGTGACTTTGCGCCCACCCTTGCAGAAATAAGATTTTTTTAAAAACAAAACAATGTCTGCGAGCCTAGGACAGGTCCAGTGGAACTCTGTTCTGCATTTAGGGCCCGAGGACTTGCAATTGCTTTTGGTGCTGTAGGCTGATCGCTGGAGGAGAGATCTCCTAATGAGAAATCTTTATTTTGAGAAATCAGTTGGGGTTTTTTTTGGTGCATGTACTGTCTCCAAGTAACTTTAGTGAGACTCTGGGTTTTCCTAAGATGCAGGGGTTTTGAAGCTTTTTTGATGTTTTATGTTGATTCAAAATGCTGGAGGTGAGTCAGAGCCATGGTTTGTACAGGTCAGTTGCTGTTCTACAGCAGTTGCTGGTGGTAAAAAGTGTGCGGAGGGACTTCTGGTGTCACATGTGCCTTTCAGGTTTAACTGTGCTGTCTGGAATCAATCCCCACACCCATTGCACTGAGGTAGACTGGAAATGAAGGGGAAAAACCAGCCTGTTAGTCCTCTTACAGAGGTCAGGTTCCTGCAGGGTAAAACCAGTGATTCACCTGGAGCAAGTGTAGCTTTGCATCAGCAAATGAAATCAATGTTCTTGTTCCCCTTGGTCTGCTGGGCAGGGTAAGCATGTGCATGCAGGACTACAGCCCTGTGTTGTTTTTTGCCTGATAAGCTTGTTGAGGTAGGTTAGTCCCTGTTCCTGGCTCCTGGAGGAGCAGCAAGCCACAGGACAACATGGTGTTGGTGAAACCTGGTTGTTTTTTGGTCCTAGCCAGGAGTATGCTTGTTGAAAAACTGGCCCACTGATTGATGGGGAAGTGCAAACAAAGCATCAGTTGTGCGTGGGCATCCAGTATTGTATTTAAATTATTCCTGATCTACCCACAACATAGGGGAATACTGTTGTGTGCCAAGCTCTGACACTTGGGCCCCGGAGTAGGTAGCTCTATATTTATAAACTCCCCTAAGCCTGCTTCAGCGATATTCATACCTGCTGTGAGGCAGCTTCACGAAGGGGAGGAGGGCCTGTAGGACAGCTGCATTGGTGCAGAGTGAGCAGTGAAATGCACCCATGGGACTTCTACCCTTATTGAGCTGTGGTGGCTTGACTTGTATAGGACAAGTGTTTTGAGAGGGGGAGAGGACAGCTGCTCAAAAAGGAAGTGCACAGAGAGCTCTGGAGTTGAGTGCAGGGATTTCAACTCAACTTGATTCTGCTGGCACCAGTGCTGTGCTGCTCCTCAGGGGGAAAAGGCTGACAATAAAGAGGCGGTTGGGCAGCTGTGTTGCAGGGGGACATGCCTGCCTGAAGCTATGCTCTTTGTACCCCCTGCCAAGCTGACATCCTTTAGAAATTTTGCCTGACATGGAGAGCAATGTAGAGGGGGCTTCCAACCAGCCTAGCTAGCACTGAACAGTGAAGGTATCTAAAATGCTTGCTATCATTAAAATCCTTAGGTTTTTTTTTTCTACAGGTTACTTTTGCCCTAGTACACAACTTCAATACACTCTGCAATGCATATGCTAAATGTAAAGGAGAAGGGCTAGCAAACCTGGCTTTTGTGCTATGTGCTTAGGAAAAGGTGGGCTCTGGAACATGGCAGTGACCTGGCTTTCATCCTGGCAGCTGGAGGAAGCCTGGAGCCTGCCTGTGTTGAGTGCTGACTGTTCTGGAGGTTAAATGCAAGGGCTCTGGATTATGCTGGGCATCACAGTTTCAGTTTGTAAGTTTGCTCAAAGTTATTTTTGGATTACAAGCAAGTCCTGATTGATCTATAGCGTGTGGTTACTGGAAATGGTGATGCAGAATAGACATAGCACAGCACTCTGCTTGACTATATAAAAGCCTGCTCTCTGAATTTGAGTGGTGACTTTAAGAACAATATCTAGCAATTTTCAATCCTGCAATTTTACAAATGCCATCTCAATTGAAAGACTTAAGCGGGACTGTACTCTGCTATGACAAGTCTGGGCTTAATGCCGTGGGGTGCATTGTTCGGGGATGAGGAATGTGAGTGTTGTGGATTCCTCTGTATCTGAGGAAGCTTGACTTTCCCTGTGTGTCCTCCTGGGCTTTTCTGTATTTTCCCTTCCATTTGAAAAAGGACAAAAAAGACTTCCTTATCTGCCTCAAGCAGTGATGTTTGTGACAGTGGTATTAGTTGTGTCCCTTTTCTTCAGCTGAGATGTTTGGAATGCTTAAGGAAAAATGGACTTCTGATGTGCTAGAGTCTCCTTTCCAAACGCAAGGATGGAGGTTTTAAAACGAGGCTTCAGGCAGAACCGGAATTGAGAATTTCAAGAAAGATAGGTGTGAAGTGAGATGTTCATGCTGTCAAGGGAAAAAAAGAGTAAGTGGGACAAGCAGCAAAAATCCAGGTCCTTTGAGTATCAGCAATAGGATTCATCAGACCCCAGGTGTTCATTATCTAGGCTGCCAGCTCTTTCTCAGAGGTGGCTTTGAAGTGTTTTCCAGAGTTGATTTTACACATACCACATTGGTCCCTGGCTGTAGAAGAAGCATAACTGACTTCTCAGGTGGTTGAAAGTAGCCAAGATGAGCCCTGTAAGCTCTTCTGCTGATGGAAGTAGCCTGAACTTGGGGGAGGAGAGATGCTCTCTTCACAATCTAAGTTCTTTCCAGAAATGTTTAACTATGCCAGTGCTCTTTAAACACAGTGGAAAAGTGAATGTGGCAATGATGTCCTGCCGTCCTTACCTCATTTCCGTGCTTTCTTGAAGCTGAGTGAAGCCTTTGAGCCCCAAAACCTCTTTGTGCCAGAGGGTTCAGTATTGCTCTTGTGTTATGAATCCTATTGAGGGACCCCAACCATGGGCCATTTTCTGAAGAAAGTTCTCTAGCACTGTCTGTGTTGACTTGGTCCCTAGCATTTGATGCACTTACCGCTTAAAATACACTTTTTCAGTCTCCTACAGGAAAAACCTAAGGTGACTTGAAAAGAAATACAGCTCTGTAATATCTGTAAGCCTCTGGATGCTTCTTCTGGTCATCAGTTTGGTCTCTTGGCTAAGTGTGGTGTCCAGATCCTCTCTTGTTGGCACCTTTTCTGGCAAGCTGCTGCAAGGTTCCTGCCTACCTTAGCACAGGGCTAACAAAATCCAAAAATCTCCCTTGGGGAGGGGATGAGTTGGTACCCCAGGGGCTGGGTGCTGGCAGGCAACGTAAGTTGAATCACAGACATGGTGACAGCTCTGCCATCATCCTGTCAAGCTGTTAATCTCTGCATGATGGATGTACAGCTTGCTGCAAGCATAATTGGATGCACTTTACTGTAATACTGTTTTTAAAAAGAGCTCTGCGTGGGATTAAACATTGAGCCAACAAAACATAGCACGGCCCATAAAACTCTGACAATTAACCATTGCCATAAAATGCTGGGCGGTGTGCACAGATGTGTATAAACCAGGAAAGCCTGAAGAAATTTAGGGGGTAAGGTACGGGCTGTCTCATTTTTTAATAATACTGGCTGCTGTTGCATTTGAATATTAAGCCCAGACCGGTGCAGATTCACAGGTACTAAAATTCTTCTGTTTCTTGACACTTGGGTCCTTTCTCCCAGGTGTTTTATTGCTTCCTTGGGGAAGCTGATGAAAAGCTTTATTCTCTTCTGCCTCTGAGTCTTCCAGCTTAGGGTTTGGTGATAAGGGGATGTCTGTTTCTAGCAAATGCTGGTAGCTCCACCATGAAGGTGGGTCTCATCTGAAGCTGGTTGGTCTTGGATTTGGGATTGGTGTTTTTTTGGGAAGGTCAAGATGCTTTTTAAAGAGATTAAGATGTGTGCTGAGGTAGCAATAAACACGTACAAATAAAACGTTAGGTCTGTACCCTGTTGTGTGTAATCTTTCAGGAGTCGGTGCTGCAGTCTTGTCCTGACCAAAGTACCTCTTCCCTGACATCCCTGCCCCAGGCCAGAGGGAATCCCCACTGCAGGAGCAGAGGGATATTTCTAGTGCTGCAGGTGGAAAATCAATCAAGCTTGGTGCTTGAGTCCCTGGGAATTCCTACCAGAGGATGGGGGCATCAGCAAGTTAGTGTGCAGGCTGGGGGAACCTCTTTCCTCTCCAGACCTGTGCTACAAGCCCTGCATATTTCATAACTACCAGGCTAGCCGTGTACTGTCTTGCAGGCTCCCTCACCTGGCTTTAAAACTGCTTTCCTGTTCTCACCTACCCAGAGGTGTGTTAAGCCTTCTGTATTAGTGCTATCTGGATGTGAATTTCATTTTTTTTTTCTGGAGCTTGGGCTGCAGCTGTTTCAGCCTGTTGCAGAAACATCAGACCAGGGGGTAGCTTCATCCGCAGCACCCTTGGAAATAAATCCCTGCAAACAAATACAGAGATTTGGTTTAGGTGGAGCCTGAAAGCTGGCGGACAAGCAGTGCGAGCCTGATGTGCTGCAGTGGGTTTGCAACAGGCACAGGGAGGCTGCTTTGCAGGCAGCCGTGGTACACCCTGATCTGCTTGGCAGCTCCCTGAAGTCAGCCAAGTGAATATTTTCATACTTCGGACCTTATTCTGGCAGCTTAGGGTCTTCAAACAGGTTGGAGTTCACCTTCCCTTCCTTCCCCAGATTTCAGTAGTGGCTTGCACGGTTTTTCCAGGGCGTGGTTTACCACAGATTTGCAGAGCTGTCATTGCTGAACTTTTTGCAGTATGCGTTGCTACTTGCAGCCGATGCTCGTCCTGGTGGCTTCAGCTGCAGAGGGGGTGCCTGGAGCAAGATTTTTGGGGTGGAGAGAAGACAAAATCCCACTGGCAGCGCGAAGCCAATCCGCGGCCAGGCTGGGGCTTTGTTGGAGAGGGAGGGGGGAAGTAGCGGAACACGGTTTACGCTTCACGAGGAATTAAAGCCTGTTCCACCCCTCCGGACAATTGATCCTTCCTAGATATGGAGAATCAACAGTTTCCTGTAATCGGCTCCAGCGGCACGCACGTGCACGCCTGCCACTGCTGCAGCAAAACACGGTGCTTCAGCTCCTGGCCCCTGCCGAGATGGCTTTTTTTTTTTTAAGGGGACGAGGAGAAAAGCTGGATGCTGGCGCCAAGGATATTCCAGAGAGAGTAGTGTCCAGAGACAAGTGGTCTGGGCCTGAATGGGTATCATTCTGCACACAATAGTCACATTTCCTCACATTAATACCAAGGTCCTTTTTATGTCTCACGGCACAATGCTGACCCACGCGTTCCATCTGATAACTCCTGTTTTAGCAGTTTGATGTCAGCCTGGGATGTCGGACTCCCGAAGCTTCCTATACCCTAATGGAAAGTGGATGCACAGATTGTGCTGGGGGGGGGGGGGGGCGCGGCCGGTCTCCCTCTGAATTTCCTGACCCGGGGTGGTTTCAAAGCGGTGCTTACGGAGCCGAGGGAGGCGGGGGGGTTGTAGTGCACGAAGGCGGCATTCGTCTTTCTAGGTGCTTCACCTTGTGCTTGCTTCAGGGCAGCTCCCCCAGGATTTTTGGATGCCTTCTCCCTTCAGTTGGCACGAGAAAAGAAAACACCTTTCCCCTGTTCCTTCCCCCTGCTTCTAATCTAATAACAAAACCTGTTGCAGCTCTTTTGAAAAATTCACTTTTGTGGCCAGTGCGTGTCTGAGTTAACGGGTGTGGTGAGTGATGCTGCTCAGCTCCTGTCCTTGGCTCTGTGCAAAAGCTCTGGTCGGTCTGTCTGTCTTTCCAATCCCTCTGCAGGAAAGCGGTGCGAGGGAACAGACCTTCACCTGCCCAGCTTACAATGCCTGTGCTGAGCATTATTCAGGTGAGGTTTTCCTCTGTGCCCTGCTGGCCCCTTTCCAGCCTGCTCCAAACACCAGCAGCTATTGCCTAGTCCCCCTGCTTTTAACCCAGGTGTCAGTTTAAGGATGAACCCAGCTGGTTTTAGGCTCTCTGCTGCACCTCAGCCCACTGCCCTGTTGTGGGAATGTGGGATAGTAGGGGTATAATTACTTAGCTAACAATTATATCTAACCAAAATTACTCAAGCCTGTTGGGAGTGAGTCCAGACTCAGCACAGCCATGGCAGGACAGCAAAGCAAAGGCTTAGAGATCCTGCTTGTGCAATACCTCGGTGCCAGAAAAGAGCTGGTAGTGCCTCTGTAGCTTCTTTGTGAGCTGCTCTTGTACTATGTGTTGATGGGCTTCAATTTTCTTAGGCGAGAAATTCAAAGACCAAAACAGTTTTTGTTGCTCGCGATGTTCTTCAGTGCCAAGTGATTGAGGCTTAGATTTGCTCAGGGCCCTGGAGAAATCACCCCTGCCTAGGCAAAATAGCTGTTTTAGAATAAATACTTCCACTTATGTCAGATCCTTGTTTGTTGAGGAAAAACATGAAAATGCTAATGTCGCATTCTGCTCTGATTTATTAGTCTATTTACCGTGCAGGCGTGCTGGGGAGTGCATGTAGATCTAAAGCAATGTGCGCTGACACCTGCACAGCCAAAAAAATCCTGCTCTCCAATTTGCACTCCTATTTATAGGAGAGACGCTATCAATATCCAGAGCTGCTTTGGTCCAAAGGCTTTTGGCCTTCTTGGGTATTAAGGGCAGCACTGGAGACCTGTGCAAGGAAGAGGCAGTGGAAAGGTGATCTGAAGTGACAGGGGATTTAAGGTAGAAGGTGAAAAGCCTTGAATCTTGCAGTGTGACTTCCGTGGGTTTGTTTTTGTGTTTTCAGGGCTGCTTTTGTGTAGGAAATATAATCCGAAGAGGGAAAGGGGGGCAGGGAGGCAAGTAGGAAGCTTCACTGCTAGCAATGCAGAGAAATGAAGTTACGTAAAGGGAAGCTAGGGTGGAATCCCTTTTAGGTACAGCAAATGCATTTCTTGCCTGCAAGCATTAAGTTGCCTTCTTCAAATCTAGAAGCTGGTCGGGTCCTGTTCTTCCCCAAGTGATGGGAAAGAAAAAATGGAGGCATGCCACGGTGTCCCTCCAGGGCTCTGAGTGTGCTGACACGAGGCCATGAGAGCAAGTCTAATGTTGGCAATTCATCACTGTTGCTAACATAGATGTTAACTCCCAGGGAGCTGCTTGCAGCATATTTGGTAATGCTGTGCGCTCGCGTGCGTGTGCCCTAGAAATCTGGGATGTGTGCGTTCCTTGGTGTGGTTTCCAGGGGATGTCAGAGATGCGTTGCTGACTTTTTGGTTGTCCCTTGGGCAGGACCTGGAGCGCAGCCTAACAGATAAGGCTGGCCAGCCCTGGCAGCTCTGCTTTAACTGTGTGTGGGGACAAAGACAACGAAATGCCCGTAACTAGCCTACGTGCTTAAAATAAACTTCTGCAGCCTTTGTCCAGTGAAGCAGACTCACAAAAATAGAAATGGGAATGTTATGTGACCCTGATCTCTTTCTAGTTAAGTGTACTTCATCCTGACACTCAGGTGTGAAATCTGGCTATTATTCCTGGTAGTAAGGTGTAATTGGTGGTGGTTGGTAAGATCTTTCTCGCTGTTAGAGGCGGAACCTATGACTTTCTATATTCTTTTTCCCTTCCAGTGAAGGGCTGCTCCATGAGATTGCAAAGATCAAATGTATTGCGTCTTTCCAGCTCCTCCAAAATGGGAGGGAAGCAATGACAGTGCCAGGAGGAAGAGAAGTGGCAGGCACATCTCTTGTAGGTTTTAGCTTCATCCCAGCCAGCCTCTAATAGCGGTTCCATAGGCAACCTCCTACATGGCTTTATCCTGGGTTTGCTTAGCAGGTTCCCCTGCAGTAGGTAAATGTAGGTAAAAACACACTTGAGGTGTGTATTTCCATTTTCATGTTCCAGTTAACTTGCTACTCTCCTTTTGTGATGCTGTTGTGCTCCAATGGGCCCTAAAGGTGACAGCCCAGAACTGGTGATATCCATCAGTCTTCTTTCCCTGGGTTGAGCCTAAGCAGCATGTCGCTTGGCTGAAATGATGAATGAGGCTCTGAGTCTTCCAAAGCCATCACCTCTGTACCCAGAATGGCTTTTCTGAGAAGTCTTCAGACTTCTCTTCTTTCAAGACCCCTGTTCAAGGGATGTAATGAGATGGTTTTGCTCGCTTTGATAAAGCAGTGCTCGGTGCTCACCTGAGATGAGAACCCGAGAGCTGTCAGTGGAGAGGATTGATACGCGCTTAAAACCGGTACGAGGAGCCGAGAGATGCTGCGTGATAAAAGGACAACACGAATTTCTGCTGCCTTCGTGCATCCCAAAGGATGGCGTGAAGGACAGATCGCAGATTTGCGGATATGGGCCTCAACGCATGTCCGCTATTGTTCGGGGCTGTGGGTGTTTTTGTCTATCTGGAGCTATTTCACGCGAAAGCTGCAAAAACCAAAACATGTTTTCTCACAATGAATATTTATGGCCTCCAAATCTTCCAGCATACTTTTGCATGTGTAATTAGGCTGTAAATTGGGTAAGCGAGCATTGGAGAACTACAAATGTAAAAGCCTGGGGAAAATGCTTGATGTTTCTGGTTTAGTTGGGTGCTTGCTTTTTAATAATAAATAGCATTTTCAAGATAAAAACAGCTTGTGCTTTCCAAACGATGTGTCAAAAGCAGTAATAATTGGGACTGTTGCGCCAGCAGACTTGTCTTAAGTGATGCTTTTAATCACATGCACAGCATCCAAGTGAACTTTGGAAGAAGTTGGGTGATGTAACCAAAGCCTCTGAACAGTCTTATTTTGTTTAGAGATAAAGGCAACCCTCTCCCTCTCTTCCTCTACTGTAGTCAACTCTGTTCCCAGTTTGAGTCCCAGCATTTTAACCTTTTAAGTGAGAACATGACTCGAGTTCCTGGTTGATCGGGGATGGTTTAGGATAAAGCAGCTTTGTGTGTAATAAATCAGTCGCTTCTTGGGGTTCTGGTGTTTTCACTCTGCATGCAACTTAATTGTGTTCTCAGTCATCTCTTTTTGGAGGGCAGCAGGGCTGAGCTTGTAGGTGCTTTCATGCTGGGGTCAGCCTGTGAAATGGGATCGGAGCAGTTCATGTTGGTTGGGACTTGGAAATCCAGTTATGTGGAGGAAACAATCTCCTCTGAATATCTCTAACACCGTGTTGCATCTCTGTACTTTTCCACAGCTTGGCCTCTGGAAAGGTTTTTGGTTTTCAGTGGGGTTTTTCCATGCTGTCACTACACTCATTTGAATGAAAACTGTTCATATGTTTCCTGTGTAATATTGGTAGCAGCACAATCTTGGGGGGCTTTTTTTCCCCAAGTGTGAAGATGGGGGAGAAGAACAAACAAACAGTACCTGCAGTATTAGGGATGTTGCAGAGAAACTACCTTGGATGCAAGCAGTACAGAGGGGGCTGTAGCAAAAACAGCTGGATTTTATTTATGGCTTTTCAGCTCATACCAAAAAAAAAAAAACCTGCTTTGTAGATGCTCTAAGAAAATGTTAATGTTGCTGCTTGGAAGTCTGCACCGGGAACTTCCGGGGTACCCCTGTCCCTGTAACTCAACCGCGTAGTGACACTTAATAGCCTCTAAACAGCGGTTTTCTTTCTCAAGAGCTCTGTTGCTTTATGCTTAGATTTATGGAGGCAGAGTGGTGAGTTGACAGGACATTAATGTGCTCATCTTCAAGTCACTGTGTGTGATCTGTCACAGCCCGCTCCTTTGGAAGTGCCTGGGTGTTATTGTTGACTTTTTAACGAGGACAAGAATGGTTTCCAAGCGAGCGTGACTCATGCAATCTTAGCCTCAATCTATCAAACAACGATGCATGGGATTAAATGATTACCTAAAGTATTTGGAATTAGATTTTATGGAAGGGGGGGAGTGAAGGATAAAAATACATAGGGAATCTGAAAAACAAAAAAGCTGCAAGGCAAACCCAAGCTGATCAGATAATGATAAAGGATGCTTCTGTACTTGGTTTATATTCCCTAAATGGGAAATGTTGTAAAAATTGAATCTCTGCTTTTCTCTAGAGAGGGTTCTCTGCCAAGAGTGATACTTCACCTTGTTCTGAGCCTCCTGTTGCCTGTCATGTACCTGTAATAGGTAATAGTAACGACCTGTTGCAGTAATGCTGTCTACGTAACTTTTCTTCTTGTTTTCCAGCTGAAAATGAAAGTGCTGGCTGCGTGTTACTACACACATCAAGGAAGGTAAGCAGGAATTGTGATAAACTTATTTTTCATAAACTTATTTTTCATAATCTAGAAACAGAGAAAAGGATCTTGCACTCTGTGGGGATGAGGAGGAGGTTTTTACTGGCCTAAACAGGCCTTATTAATGCCTCTTTCCCCAAATTCCTCTGTCTTCATTTAAACCTAAAGAGCCATGTGCTGCTTGTTCTCCAAACAATTTCTATGTAATTCTGATTGTTTCACTGTTTTTTGTCCCAGACAATTCCTTGACATGTTAATTCATCATTTTCTTTCTGCAGCTGCCTGCAAAGGGATCCAAGTGTACACCATAGAGATTCAGGCTGCTTAGCTGCTCTCTAGCCGAAAGCAGAAACACCCAATAGACATTGCTGTGATTTGGTTTCCTGTTTATTCCAGCTAATCAGATCTGCCTTCACGAGGTTCAGCAGGAGTGAATTCCCTGGAAACATGCGGTCTAGGAGGACGATTGGGAAATGTTTAGTTTACGCTCGCGTTTGAGACGGTAACTCGATAAGGATAAGGTGGAAACACACAACCTCGTATAGGCTGGAGTAGCGCAGACCTCCATCTATGCAAGTACAAAGTTTGCAGGGAGGAAATGAGCTGATATTTAATATTGCTTTCAGTCTTTGGGGCTGTGAGGCATGACTCACGGTGCTTGGAGTTGTTTCAACTCTCATCCTACCTGCAGGTTGGAGGGACTGCTGATGTGTAAACTTTTAGCATCGCTGAAGCTGGCAAATCAACGAAGCCTGCAATATTTGAAGGCTGTAATGTGGGCATTTAAATTTCTGCACTGAAGCCCTAGGGGCCTTTTAGAGAATCCCAAAACTTCTGACTTTTTAGGCCTCTAAGCTCAAATCCTGAAAGGTATTTCAGCAGGCTGAATTATTATGGGGAGGAAAATGTGTAAATACTTGTAGCAGAAAAAATTTTCCTCTACTCCCCAAGTTTAAAAGTACAACATCAAAAAAGACTAAATATTGCTTGATAACAAGGTATGGAAGTTAAAATCAGCTATTCCGTGCTCAAGAACGGAAATGTTTGTTAATAATTTGTCTTGCCTAATACTACTGCCCAAGCTGCTTTGAGTTCTTGACACTTGACTGAAAGTAACCTAAGAACTTGGTCACTTAAAGTGCAAATTCTAAGCCTGAATGCAGGATCTGCTTCTGATAAGAAATAGCTGGAAGCTGCTAACATGTAAGTGGCTTGTCTTCTGCTCTTTTCTTTTTCAGAGCTGTAGGAGTCCTGCTTTTCTGGCCTATAGTTCATGCTTGAGCATTTTAGTGTGTTGTTGAGCAACAAATACCAGAGGGATAACATGCTTTCACAAGGCTTGAGGAAAATATACTAATTGCCAGTTTTTGTGTTTGTGGAGGACAAGTAAAATTGTTGTGCTTCAAATATTAAGGAAATTGGGTCCTGGGTCACAGGAGAAGTGGCTCCAAGTGCCTGGGAAGAGAGAACTGCTAGAATAGAAGTGGTTGGGTCACAAGCTTTATCTATAGGTGCTTCCCATGGTTTGTCCCCACCTCTGGTGGTAGTCCGTGGTTCCTGTGCCACTTCTGGAGTTTCTGAAGGGCAATCCATGTGTTGGGCAAGTTTGTCTGGCATGGTCCTTGGTAGGCATAAGGAGGAGCTGCTGACAGCTCCAACTACTCAGTCACCATCCTAGCGTGTTTCTGAGCAAAATGCTACCTCTGCTGTGGCAGCAGCACAGACAGGGCTGTGCTCAGGGCAACATGTATTTTGGGAGCACCTTCTCCTAAGGTTCTTGCAGTGTATCTAAGTGGGGTTGGTCTCCAGAGCAACAGCCAGGTTGATAACTTCCATTTTGGACCTTCCTGATGAGTGTTGAGGGCTTTGTTTTGCATTAATTGAATGTGCAGCTGTGTCTTAGAGTGGCTGACCAAGAGTCCTGCCTGCCTGATGTTAGGAGAGGCTGCTTCAACATGATTGTTACACAACAGCTTCTCTTCATACCACGATGCACTGTATGGCTTTGCTTTTGAGGATACCTGAAGCTATTAAAATGAGTATTGGGTATCTGTCTCGTTTCTTCCTCAGCAGTTTCCAGCATCCAGTATCCCGGTGTGACTTGACAATCTAGCTAAAAATATTTCTGAAGGAGTAGTCATTAATTTCTGCTGAAAGCAGTGGGTGTCCTGACTGGAGTAGGTTCTGTTTGAGCTGTCTCTGAGGTGTTGCTGTACCAGCAATCCAACTAATTTGCTCTTGGTTTGTCTCAGCTAGGCAGTGATATATTTATTTCCTCTCGCGGTGTTTTACATGTGTGTCTTACCCGATGTTATGGGAGCGATAATAAGGACAGTTATTGCCCCTATTCCTCTAAAGGACCAGGAGAAGGAGGATAAAGAGTATGATTTACAGAAGGCATTGCCAGGAGCTTGTGGCAGAGCTGGAGCTGAACCCTTATGACTTGTATTAAGCAGCTGGCAGAGCTGTCCTGCCGCAGCAAGCAAATGGTGCTGTCTCATGCAGATCGCTGGAGAATGTGTTGATTGAGATGATGTGGGCAGATAACAGCCCTCTGAATGCCTCTGATTCATTTTTCCTCTCTATCAGCCAACTTTTTGCTTCCACAGTTCTCCTTCTGGTGGCTTCTCTCAAGCATTGGGAGCATGATGACACGAAGCCCCTTTTGCTTGCTTGAAAGCTCCTGGATGCTGTGGTACTCCAGTTGCTCTTGATCTTCCCAGTACTTCCTTTTGCTACCTCCTCTGCCATCCACCTTAAGTCCTCTCTAGGTGGTTTAGTCCTTTTGCTGTTTGAACCTACACCCTACATGGGACTCTGCATGCCAGATGAGCTGAAAGAAGTTACCTCTGAGAAACAGTTGCTGGTCACCAGGTGATCCCATGAACATTAACAGGTGGTGATAAGTATTTTAACCTGCTCTCATACAGGGATGATCTAAGGTTGATTGGCCATTTACAGTTATACACCTCTTTTAGGTGGGGTGATAATATAGCTGTGTCACCCTCTCCTCTCCTAAAAGCAGATGGCAATAAAGCCTTGGGATGGTGGTAAAAGCCTTCAGAGAATCCTCAGTCCCAATCCTCCAAGGCTCTGTAAGAAGTGATTGATGCAAAGTAAAACAGTGTTAATTGCAATGGATGTGTACTGACAACTTGATCGTTGCTGTGATAATTACAGTAATTAGTGAGATGTTAGCATTTTTCCCTGTGTCTAGGCTATAAATGGAAAAGGTAGAAAGGGTATGTGTGAGAGGAGGGGATCTGTGACTCAGGCTGTGGGGTGGCACCATACCATGGGGAAACGTGCCAAGGTTCTGCTTGTGGAGGCAACTTGGTGGCAGATTTGTAAAAGCAATCCAGAGCGTGCTTCTCGCTGAGCTTAATAGGAGCTGAAGGCTTAAATGCATCTCCAAAATCTTGTCCTTGACCTCGTGAATTCAAGCTTGGCTGGCCTCCTGTGGGATGGGAGATCTGTGTAACAGTGTGATTCCTGGATTCCCAATTCCTTGCTTGATCTCAAGCTGTTGAAGGACAGGACTGTCAGCTGCTCTTGACTCACTACCATGAGTGTTAACTGCGTGCATGGATTTCTAAGAACTGTGAAATGGGAACGACGCATCTGTAGTTTGATAATTCAATTAACAAATGTCATAGCTGACATACGCAGAAAAGGTTTGAGGTTCTGCAATACAGCGTGGCTGTTCCTTCCATCTCAAGGCCCGTGAGTCTGACTGCGGCAGCAGAGAGTTGAGACAGTACCAGCCTTTGTCTGCCATCTGTTTTTCCTCCTGTCACACATTGATTCAAAGCTAAATGTTATGCAGAGAGGAAGAAAACTTCCTTGGGAGTAGGAACAATAGGAATTTAAGTGTAAAAAGGTGATGGGCTGGATGGGATTCCATCTCCCCTTCAAGCTCCTGAACTAGGAGGACAGAGATGGCTCTTGGAGAAGAGCTGGTTTAGATGCACTGAGATGCATGCTGACAATTCTTCATGCTTCTGAGCTGAGAGTTCATTTCTTCCTAGTAACTTTGCCCATGTTGTTACAAACATCTTGAATTGTTTAGACCAAAAGAGGCTTTTAAATGCTCCTTAGGCGTTTATGCTTTTAGACTTACTTCTGTGCTTTATCCTTGGCAATGAAATTGATTTATTTTTTCAGTACTGCTTTCAACATCAGGGTGTAAAACTGTGCCTAGGCATTCACCCATGGTTACTAAATTAGCATAAGCCTTGAAATTGCAGGCCTTCAATGCATTAATAACATAAAACAAGAACTCTTCTATAGTGAGATTTGGGAAGTGATTCCAAAATCACTGGTTTCATGGCAGTAACATAACAAAAGTGTCTTGTGAACTACACAGTTCCTAGTCCTTTGTTAGGTATTACGTACAACTGTCTAACACTCTGACCTCTTCTTAACACAGTACCTGAAGTTAAAGAATTTTGAGGAGGAAGTCAGAGCCCACAGAGACCTCGATGGGTTCTTGGCCAGAGCCAGCATCATCCTTGATGAAACAGCCACCTCCTTGGACGATGTTCTTAGAGAGATGCTGAAACATTTTGCTGAGGATCCAGAGAACACAGAGCCAAGCTGCAACTTTGAAAAAATCATGAGCACTTTATTCACAGATTCAGGGACCCCACGAGAAGGGAATGGTAATTAATTCTTTGTTTGCAACTACTGTTAGGTCATCCTTTCTACTGGGGGGCGTGTTGAATACTCACTACTGCATGATCCCCAGGTTTGCATGTTGCATGTGACACTAGGGTTTTATTTTTTTGTGACCTAGACTGAAGGGACTTATGTCTCCAAGGTTTTGCGTTGGTGGAGTCTTGTCCCTATTTCATTAAGATGAGATGTACTGGTGTTTTTTGGGGGGAGGAGTCTCCAGCACTGGACTATCTTGTCTGGACCCATCAGGTGTGATTGTCCATAAAGTGTCAGATCTGGTTTTGCAAAGAGATGCTTGCTGGTGTCCCTTCTGAAGTGGCTCCTTTGCCTTGTGATTCTCCATCTGAATTCACACAGGCTGGGAGAGTTTGACTGCTTTGAATGAGTAGTTGGCTGGGGAGGGCTAAAGCCTTCGTGTTGCTCCCAGCCTACTGGAAGGGGCGATAAGCTCCTTGTTTTACTTCATAAATTCAAAACTGGGGTATCCCCAGCCAACTTTAGCTTACGTGTCACTATAAGCTACCACTGAATGTCATAGCATAGTCTAAAACACTGCCTTTTAGCCCAAGATGTGAAGAAGCTTAACTAAGCGTTGTTTCTCTGTAGGCACCCATGACGTTTCAGAGCCAACAGGAATGAATATACAAACATGTACATCGCATCTCAAATGTAACTGTCACAGCCTGAGTGAATTTGTTTAACAGATATGTCAAGTCCTGAGCATGTAGTAAGCATGTTCATGCTTTGGTTACTTCTTGCTGCCTGTCTTGGAGCTTTGCATTTATAATCTCTTTAATTTAGGCTTTCTGCCAATAAAGAAAAATTAAGCAGTGCCATAAAATGATCTGAGAGAACAGTAATTACAAAGAGGGGAGAGAGGGCAGGGGAGTTGGAAGATGAAGTCTCTTCTAGTCCTGTGTTGAATAATGCTAATCTAATGACCTAATATTGCAGTAGGCTTCTGTTAGGGGGGAGAAAACAGCTGTCTTCTCAAACTGAATAGTTTAGGGACAGAATTCAAAAGCATCAGGTCAAATGCTTCCACTTTCTCCTCTTGTCATCCCCAACCCCTGCATCACTCCAGTATGCGGTTAAATAAGTATGCTTGGTATTAGCATTTAGCTTCAATTTGAAAGGAAATGTAATTTGCAGTGGCAAAACAAACCTGTAATGTTCCTATTTTTCTTCTAGTTCACCTCTTATCAGATACAATTCAAGGGGTCACAGCAACAGTCACAGGGGTGCAGTATCAGCAATCCTGGCTCTGTATCATGTAAGTACCTGGGTTATAAACTATAAGAATACACGAGCTTCTTGAAACTTGCAGCCCTTTCTGCTGCAGGAAGGAACAGCAGATCAGAACATACCCTTGTAAATTTGGGTGGTGATGCCTTCTTTGACCATCTGTCCTGGCCTGTGGGTTCTCTGAGCGTTGTGCTGTTCCTCCCTGCAGAAGGGCAAGCAGCAGCCTGGGTGGAGAGGGCCACAGTCTCTACAAGGCATTAAGTTGCTGGATACTGTCTAAATCTGGGGTTAACAAACTAAGAATGCTGAAAAAATCTGAGCCAAGAAATGCTAATTACTGAAAATGTTAATCAGGAACTCCTGGAAAGGACAAGTGAACTTGATCATGGACTACTTTGGCAAAGCCTGAAACCTTATACTGAAAGACTTCTTAGACCCTTTGAAAACATCCAAACTTTGCAACTGAAATTGAAGTCAGAAATTCACGCTATTCAGACAGTGATTGTTGTCTGGCAATTAATTCAGACCCTGTCAACACTGTTAAATGTTGGATCAGTAAGGACTCTGTCACCTGGGATTTATGAGGCATGGTGGCTTCGCCCCAGCTTCCACTTGACTAAAACCGGATTGCTGGGTTTTGAAATCGCTGTCCCGGAGTCAAGCGTGCTGGGTGAGCCAAACTGTCCCTTCACAGAAGAAAGCCAAAGCCTGAGTCACTGAACCAACCAAAACAATGCAATTTGACTTCCTTCTGTCACTGGATGCAGATGTAATCTCTAAGTCAAGTTGTCAAGAGATATCCCAGTAATTTCTCTGGGAATTAATCTCTGTTGGATAGGTGCCTAAAGGCTCTGAGTAAATGCACATATTGTAGCAAAATTCACAACTGGTTTGCTACAACTGTCATAATAGCTTTCCTTCTCGTAGCTGTGCTTTTCCTATCCTCTGCTTATGGCTGGAAAAAAAAAGATTAAAACAATCTATTTCCAAGGCAGAATAAACTTATTTCTAATCTCTTATGAAAGAGAAGGGTGTGCTTTCTATGTAAAATGGTAACTATCTAGTTCACTTCTTTCATAGAACAGGAACCTGACATGCAATAATGTTTAAGTGCTACTGTCAGCCTCTACTCTTATGCCTGGATGTACAGAGCAGCTTGTATGAATGAGAAAATGAGTTCCTACAGCAAAATGGTCTTTCTGTGCTAATCATGAGAAGGGCTTCTGAGTGGTTTTCTCCCCTGTGCATGCCACGGGTATGATAGCGGCAGTAAGGGAATGTGTGTCCTACTCTAAGAAGTACAGAGGGTGGGAGCTTCCACGATGGTATATGACATGGCCCTCTATAGAGGGCTTTAGAGAGCACTGACTTAATAACAAAGCACTTCTAGAGGTCATGATACAAATGCTGTGGTTATATACATGAAGCTGAAAAGGGTAGGTTCAGCCTTTCTACAGAAAGTGAGCCAAAACTTTGAATGTGTCCATGTGAGTAATACTAGCTTCGATGACAAGACATGATTTGAAGAATAAGCTTACAGCCTAAAGGTGTCTTGTGCAAAACTTTTATTGTTTCCTCCCTTTTGTTACTCTGAAGAGGGAGAAGAAAGTGGTGGGAAAGCAGTGATGAGTTATTAACTATAATTATATAATTATTGCACTGTATTTCTGCTGCAGCTATTGTGCAACAGATTGAGAACCATATTTTTAGACCTTACGTTTTTCTTGAAGATTGCAAAACAACTTCCAAAACTTTGAAGTAGAAGGAATTTGTTGATGATTTTTTCCTGTATGAGTGGGAAGAACCTTTAAGATATCTTTGTACTGTTCTTTCTCCTTACACTTAATCTATACTTTGTTAAATTCTAAATCAGCACTGCTGTTTTCTGTGCACCTTAACTCTAACTTGTTATTCCTAGCAAATGAGATAGGCTCAAGTATCATATTATATTAATGAGGCATAGCAGCTCAGGGATGGCTTTTGGTGGTTCTGCTTCTGCATTGATTTTGAGGAGAAATATTAAAGCCTAAATTAGCTTAGAAAGAAAAACATACTTGTGTGTAGGGTCTTCGCTGAGTTTTACAGAGCCTATCTGAGGAGGAGTGTTCCTGAAGGACACACAAACTTGTTTCCATCCCTCTTCTGTGCTGGAAGGAGGGACTGTTTATCACTCAACCCCAGTGAGAAGAGCAGAGGGTAAAACCTAAGGTGAAGCAGCTATTCTACTTCTGCTGGAATTTGCACTCTGACAGTTTCAGGTCTGTTGAACTACTAGCAAGGTCAGAGATACCATGTGCATCTGGGCTACATCCACAGGACAGAATAAGTTTCCTGGGGAAATAGAAGATCTCACGATTTGCATGTTCTGCTGAAGTCCAGGAAAGCTGGTTTCTGACTCACGATAGACTTTAGGGTTAGGTTTTGCTAATTCCTGACAAAAATGATTTTTCTGAAGCCACTACGAGGGTACGTAAGCATAAGAAAGCCTTGAGATTCTTTCATTAAAATGCTGCTTAGCTGAGAGCAGTGCAGTGCTGATGTCCCACTACCAAGTGAGTAGTGGGCACTTGCTACCCTTCAGCTGCAGAGGTGTGAAGATTGCTTTTCTAACCAGAAAGCAGATCTTCAGAGTTACAGCTTAGCTTCATCAGTCAAGGGTGCGATCACATAGCTTAGAAACCATGGGCACAGCTTTCTTTTTTCTTTCCCCTGTTCATAGCATTTGCCAGAAGAGCAAGAGACAAAATGGTATGGACACCTCTTGTCTCTTCAGTATGAAGCTGATTCGTTAGAGAACTTGGGACAAGGGGTAGCCAAGACTTGTTTGAGAGTAGGGAGTGCCAGGAGTGCTGAACTGTCATCCGCAGGTTTAATTGGTCACTTAGTGTGAGGAAGCTCAGATTTTAGTAGGAGTTTATAGATGTACTGTGGTACCCCTCCAGCATGTAATGACTGCAGCAGGTACATGTACTGCTGGGAAGGTGCTCTGAGTTCGCCAAGGAACCAGCCAGATCCACCATGATCCAGAGCCTGGAGGGGGTGGTAAATTGAGTACTTCGGGTATCTGGATTCAGAAAGCTGGGGAAGAAGCTGATATAAGAGTTATTGGTTTTGGTCTTGCCCAGCTCTGTGGCTCAAAAAGCCCAAGGATAGCCCCCCTTGTCCAGTGGAGAGCATGAGGAGGAATGGGTTTCATTACAGCTAAGTCCTATCAAATCCAATTGTTTCTTTCACCATGTGACAAATGGAGATGCAAATGCCAGATATCTTTGTTCCTGGGATGTGGTGAAGAATCCCTAATTCTAAGGGTGCTAAAGTTATTGTCAGTTGACTGCTGGCATATTTCTTTACTTGATGTCCTCTAGGAGAAACACCAGCTGTGTGGGTTATTGAACAAATGTTGCCTGTGCTGAGTGGAAGTCCTCAGGCAGTACCACCTCCAGGCTATATTCTCCTTGCCAGGAGATGGGTATGATTTGTTTTCCAGAGTTGAGCCCTTAAAAGAACACGGAAGCAAGCTGCTTCATAGTCTGCATTCAGTAATTGAAGAGCTGTTTCCTTTGGTTGGATTGATAAGGCACAGAAATTGGTGAAGGACTTACTTTCAGTGCATTCAACTGATTTGCGAAAGCTGTTCTAACAGGTAAAGCAGAGGAAAAAAACCTCTGCAGGTAAAGAGGGTGGTTCAGAGGCTTGTGTCATCCATGTTGCTGTAAAACTGCTTATTTTCATAGTATGTCACTGTAAAAATTCACATGGAGGAGGGTAGTTCAAAAATGCCGGTAGCTTTTCAAAAGTTAGTGGTGTGAGGTGACTCTGAGCAGGAGTCTGGCTTGATATCCAAAAAGAGTAGCATTTAGGAACATTAGTAGCATTTAAGAATATTAACTTCTTGTTTCTAGTGTAAAACCAATGGTTGCGTGAATCTGTTACTTAGGCATCTCTGAACAAAAGGAAAGCCTATTGCGCATTTAAAAATTTGCCCAGTCCCAGAGGCATGTAGGTCTACAGAAGAGCCACACTGCTGCTGGTTAAGGTGTTGAAAAGGCTTCAAAGAATACTTAGATTTCAAAGAATTCTTAGTTACTGTGTATCCTTCAGAACAGTGCCCTTCTTTCAAATGTCTAAATGGGATGCTGTGGGGAATTGAACGGTTCAACTCTTCAAAACAAAACGACAAAAAACATTAAAGGAATGATTCCAAGACTTGAAGTTTGCAAAACAAGCCTATTCTCCACACTTTACAGCAGTCATCTTTCAAGTGTTATTTGGGTTCAAAGAACTTCAAGTACATAAAGGCACCCTCAGTGGACTGTCCCAGGTAATGTCAGTCAAAGCTCTTGCAGATGCTGTGTTACGGAAGGGAGTTTAAAATCCAAATCCTTCATTGGAAGTTTGAGTCCCAAAAGAGAACTGTTGGCAAGAAGGATGAGTCACTCCAGTGCCCGCAATGTGTGCAGGGCTGTCCCCTTGTGCACTGGCCCATAGGAAATACTTTCTCCCTAACTTCCCTAGAGAGGATTTGTCTTCCTAGAGCTCCAAGTGCGTTTACTGCTCCAAGACGATACTCATCCTGGAGCAATTTTTCTCTGTACTGCTGAAACAACCCTGTGCCAAGCTGCTGGTGATCTGGCCTGCTGGTTACAGCTTCATTCCTTGCTTGTAAATTCTGGTTTCTGAAAGCCTGTGCCTGGAGCTGGTTCACGGAAGATTTATTTGCAGTGGATGCGAACAAGCAGTGTCATTGTTGTTCTGTACTGGGACAGGAAAAGGCTGGCTAGCTGATTACCTCTACTGGGCATTTTTTCTTACTGCAGGGGATAATTTGTTTCTGAATTGACTTCCTTTCTTGCCCTGCTTCAAGGTGGCTTCAGTTTTTCTTGGTCTCTGCAGTTTGACCCTTTTTAGGATTTGTATGAGAAATGTGTTGTTGATCTGATAACATCTTGGGTGTGGGGGCAGACCAGCAGCATGTGTGACTTGGGGTACCGGTGATTTTGGGGGAATGTTGCCAGTTCTCACCATCCAAGTGCCATGCTGGATGCTTGCAGGATAAGCAGCCTGGAAGGAGGAGGACAGCGAAGCAGGAATGTGTGCTATAATTCAAACAGCCTATTTTTATGAGGTCCATTATTGGAGAATAATGATAAAATTGCTGAGAATGCAACCTGGCGTCTCGTTAAATCATAACCCAGTGTTTCCTTATGTGGGTAATACTGGGTGAAAATAGATTTTTCAGTTTGCTGCCCAAACCAGACAAGAATCAAATTTAGCTCAGCCCAGACCAAAAGGGAACTTGGAGCCTTTGGCCAAACCAGACTGAGTTTAGTCAGCTGAAAATGTCTTGCTAACCCTCAGGTTTCTGGAGGGGTTTTGGCTATTTACCCTTTGGATATTTTCAAGTGGGAGTTTAAGTGCTGCTTGAAGTTGTTTTGTTTTGAAAGTGCCTCTGTTTTGGTCAGAACTGTGCAGTTTTACTTACAGATCTGCATGGCTTTGGGTTTCTCCATGTGAACCAAACAGATTTGTTGTTGTTGTTTACTTTACAAATATTTGCACAAGTCTAGTAAGGGCTTCAGTATGAGTTCTTTTTATATTTGTATCCAGCTTCTGGAATTAAAAGAAAATGGAGCAGTAAGTGCTAGACCAGGAAATAGCTGGACATAGGTCAGTTAGGTAACATCTGAGATTGTGAGTTGCTGACTGACACATGGGCAGAAGGGACTTGGCCTTGCATTGAAAGCACTGAGAACAGGTTTTTGTCCAAATAAATGGATATAGCAGTAAAACCAGGCTTGGTGTGGACGAGGCTGCACTCAATGGACAGGCACTGCACCTCCACTCCATGTAGTAGTGCTTGGGCACATCTGACCACCTCTGTGGCACCTATTTAAATCTGATGTTGCTCTTTTACCCTCACTAAACCAACTCAGCCTGATATGGACACAGGCAATAATACCTGTCCAATATTTGACCATAAGTTTAGTGGTCTACCCCCAGTTTTACAGGTCTAAGTGGTTTTGGGATTTAGCTGCATGTGTCAGTGCATCAGTGTCAGTTGACCTCTTTACATAAGAGTTGAAAGAAACTGTCTCAGGTGTGAAAGCCTCAAACTCCAAATCTGTTATAAAACTGTTCCAGATAAAGATGTGTAACGATGACAACAGGTTTGTCAGTGTCTTGTGAACATGTTCAGTGTTGTTAAATCTTTAGTACTGCCTAAGCACTGTAAGTTCCTCTTAGTGCATGCTTTCCCAGTCCTTCAAGGTAAGAAAACAGACTCCTGACTTAGAGAAATGCAAAGGTTTGGGGTGGCTGTTAGAAAAACTCAGGACACCTCTAGAGAAGATCAGGCTTTGTGCCTTGTATGTGAAAGTGAGCTGCCTTTGCAGAGTTCAGCTTATCTCTCCATGCTGAAGAAGCTCTCACATTGACATGATATTGTAGTCTTGTGGACTGTCACTGTTAGTAGGACTGTCATCTCAAAAAAGCACAGCCTTAGAGACGAGTTACCGGAGCTCAAGCATGTCCCTGTCACTTCAGGAAGAAAGCTAGCTGCAGCATTTAACCTGAAGAAGAGGTAGCTTGCTTAATTATATCCCTATATAATTTTTTCAAGTAACTTGCTATATTAGGGGAGCAGGGCTCCTGCACCTTGGCTTTCCTGCCTCAGGTAGGAGCTGAAATTATCTGGGGTTTCTTTGAGGTTCTTGGATTCACTCCAACATGGTGGGATCAGGCGAGCAGGTACTGCTGAGCAGTGCTACTGAGAGGTGTCTGAGTTTGTACATGGTGCATAGGTATGAGTTGTATTCACATGAATGCTTTGGTATCCTGCCCCACCTCTGGCACTGGGGCACGTGCTGGTGTGATCATTGCCTGACCTGTAATAAGGCCATGCTTTGTGCTTCAGTCGCTTCTTTCTATGTCAGGAACTGGCTGATAGACGCGGTAGGAAAGGAATGATGTCTGGAAAGCGTTGGTACAGCACTGTGAGCAACAGGTATCTAATATCTGTTTCTGGCCATCTCCAGAGTAGAATTATGTTCAGAATGACCAGATATCCTTCATTTTCAAAGCAAACTTTTAGTGAGCTTGCTGGTATGACAGCTGAGGTATGAACCTCAGGCAAAGCTTGCACTCTATTTCAGTTACTTTAGAGAAGACTTATTCCTAACCTTAGGACCTGCCTTGGTTTTTCTCACTTCCAATGCTAATTCAAATGACCTGAGCAGAAAGAAGCTGAGACCCCATGGTGGAGGGGAGGTAGGAAATATGAAATGCTGTCTTGTTACTCATAACCTATTTTACAGCTTCACTTCATTACAGTGAAGCTGTTTGGTTGCTTTCAGACAAGTGCCTTTGTCAGACTAATTTGTGTAAGTAGCTTGACTTCCTGATGACAGATGGGAAGCAAACTCACTAAGAAAATATTTGGTGGGGTGACTTGGTATGCAAGTTTCTGGAAACTTCATGAAAAATGTCATGTGCTCCTAGCTAGTATGTCTCCAGCCAAGGATCTTCAGCAGCCATTACTGGAAGTGACCTTCAGGTTATGTGAGTGTGAGAATAGATCTTCAAAAGAAAGATGGGTTAGAATAATGGAAGAGATGATCTAAGGACTGTGATAGGATGAATAAAAGGCAGCAAGCAGTCTAAATGACTTTGAACCAGAAAAAAAAAAAAAAAACACTTTGAATTGGGAAAGCAGACTCTTTCAGTGTTGATATGCAAAAACCATGTGTCTCCCTGTACTTTCTAGGAGACTATTAGAAACAGGAGAGCTCCAGTCAAGGCTGGTGATAACCTACTGCAACTATTCCGTGCCAGTTTGTTGCTTTTTCAGAGTTTTCCAGCAGGAAAAGTGATGGTAAACTAGCTCATAGCTCTGTTTAAATATCCCAGTGTGGAGATGGACCTGGTCTTTCATGGCCTCTAAAGATGCTCTGTGTTTATTTCAAACAACTTGTTGCTAGTCTAGGCTGTAGTGGTCAAACAGTCAGTGGGGCTGGCCCCAAGCGGTAATCCTGCCTGCTACAGCCTCTGCAGATCCTGAGCATGGAGTTCAGCTTGGTTTCTGTAACACACCTGTACCAGAAAGGGGAAAACAACAGCTGAGAGCAAATTGGGAAATCTATTCAAACAGACCTGCCCAAGGCAAAAGAAGTGGAAATATGTTGGTTTGGCATCTTGCCTTAATGTTTCCAAAAGCGTTTTAGAAGATCAGATGAAGTGAAGTGTAAACTGCTTTCCCTTAATGTAGGTGATATTTTTAAGAGGTCTATTTTGCGGGAGCTTCTGCAAATACAAAGTATGTTTTTATCTTTTGATTTGTATTGGTTTTAAAAAGCTAAAAAGCAGATGAGGGGGAGGAAAGGGAGAATAAGCCTTGTAATTTTAAAAGTGATTTCCTTTTAAGAAAGTGTATAAAATCTATAAAACTAGCAGAATCGGGCTGAATGTAGCTTAAAGTCACTGTTAAAGACTTCAGAAATGAACCTTTCATAACCAGCAGCACTTTGTTTTTAGAGCCAAAATGTGTTTTATAAACTCCCACACCAAGAGAGCACAGCATGTTTCAAACTTGCACAGCATGTTTCGTAGTGCCGTGTATAACCATGCCATCCTTCTCCACAGTTGCACTATAAAGTCCCTTCAGCGACGTCATGTTTGCATCAGCCGCCTCGAGAGGCCTCAGAATTGGGGTGAAAACTCCTGTGAAGTGAGATTTGTGATATTAGTCTTGGCTCCTCCTAAAATGGTGAGTGCTGCTCTCTTGTTTCCTTTGTTACTTCAGGGGATTCTCCAGAGATACTTTTCTTGTTCTCCTCCTAGAGTTAATGACAACACATTCATTTTGAGACATAATGGGACATGAAAAGGCCTGAGATTTTCCCAGCCCTTGTCAAGATGGCTTATTCTAACTGTGTGAAGGGTAGATTACAATTGTCTGTGTCCTCCCCTTATTCTGGGAAAGGCCTCTCACCTGACATGGGAGAATGCTGCAGGTCAAGTGTCGGCAGTCCCCATACACTTAATTTTTGCTAGAGGTACAGCCATGATGGGTGTAATGCTCCACAGGTTCAGCTTTACCAGTTCAGCTACCTGGTTTTGGAGGGAAAGGCCATTCCTAGTTAAAACCATGCTTGTGAGGGGCTCTTGTGAGTCTGCAAAGGTCTGGGCTGCTTCCCAGCAAACTCTTGATGGGACAGAGTTACGCTGCAGCAGTGGTAGATGGAACTACGTCTCAGTTACATCAGTCTGTGAGTTCTCCTGCAGTATAGGTGAGACTATTCAGAGCCTGGAGTGCTGTGTAAAGTCAGACTGTGCCAAAGTGTTTTTATAGCTTTTGAAATTTGAAACAGTAAGGTTACAGCTTGCTTGGGTGTACTTACTGTTTCTCCAGTGTAGACAAGGCCAAAAAATGACCTTGTAACAGGCTCATTCATTGCAATATCAGGGGAGGCATCAAGGTCAATTAGGGATCAACATCTTCCCTTCCTAGAAAGCAGTGGTTTAATCAACTTGGTGTGTCCTGCTAACTAATGGTTGAAAGGTTCAAGTGAAAGACCTTTTCACACTTGAGTTGGCTGTTAACACCTTGGGGTTACTAGGTCTGTGCTCCTGGGAGGTCCTGGAGAGGTTGGGGACCTTGTCTGGAGCAAGACAGATCCAGATTGAATTTCCTGCCCTTCATTGCTATCTGTGTGACCCTGGGACCTTCTAGGCTGGTCTGTCTCCTCCCCTTTCCACCTTCACTGTTGTTTAAATGGAAATACTGGTGTTTCCTTATTTCTGTCAGATTTTTCCCAGCTGAGCAGTTCAACACTTTTGGCATAGGTCTCAAACCCAGCAGGCTGAAAACAAATTGATGTTCCCTGTGAGAAGCAGCAGGCAAACAACTGAACCTGCTCACAATTGCATTGATCTCTCATTGTGTGGCAGCTCACTTATCTCCAGCCAGCTACGTGCAAAGCGCCCAACAAACAGCTCTGCATCCGCTTATATCCTGAAAGCTTGCAATTCCAATGGACAGCATGAAATTAAGGAAAGGGAGTGGAGGCCAAGCAGAGCTGGAGTTGCCAATATGCTTTATTTTAAATGAGTTTATCTAGCTAGCTCTAAGTACGCATTTCTGGTACAGCAGTTAAAATAATTAACCTGCTGACATTAACAGATCAAATGAGTCTTGGTTGGGGGGGGAGGGAAAAAAAAGTCCAGAAAGTAGGCATCTGTTACACTGAGGAATCTAGTTCCTTATCCTTCTCTAACATGGAAAATGGAAAAACTAGAGTACTCTTGCAAATCTTTCTCCAAACTGTTCCTCTGTCTCTGGGAAAGACAGGTTAGAGTGAGGAAAATAAAAAGAGCAGTGTTGGGTAGCCCGAAGTAACCCACTCTAACACCAAGCCCAAGGAGACTGCTCTTAGGTAAGGAGAAGCCTTTCCTGCAATGGCAAATCTAGGCTGGCTTGGTCTGAACGGACCAAGACTACAAACTCTAAAAGCAAACCCCAGAGCAGACTATTTTCTAGAAACTTAAAATGAGCATGTCCTAGCACGTGTGTCTGAAGGGAACTTCCCTGTGATGGATGGAGGAGAACGGAGGAAAGGGGGAGGCAGGACAATGTGAGTAGTAGAGCAAGCAGAGTGTTAGTGATAACAGTTCTACCTGCGTGTCCATGCCTCTGTGTTAAGCAGCACTGAATTACTCAGCTGTGTTCATGAAGAAATCGTTCATCTGCTTTGTTATGAATCATAAGAACTTAGATCAGTCACATATGCTCACTACTACCTTGTACAGTAATGCAAGGAGTTTGGAGGCTGCCCAAAAGAGGGTGGTGTTTGGGTATCTGTAGCAGTGGCTACATGATGGCTGTTGAGTATAGCTAAGAGAAGGGGAGTTAAAACATTTCATCAAAAGGGGCCTTTTAAGGAGCTCTGATTCTGTAAAACTTGGAAACTGCCTTGGTAAGCATCTTTCCTGCCTTGACCCATGTATGCAAGCAGATGAGCAGGTCTGGGTTTGGTAGGTTTGTGTAGATTTGAAGAGCTCAGTCTCCTTTATTTGTCCCATTTGTATCTAATTTCCAAGGTGCTCAGAGCAACAGGAGGGCAGGCTTTGGATACTGTTGAAGGTGGACCCTGAAAAACTGGCTGTGGCTCACAGAAATGTTAGATTGAATAGGCACCTGTTCTTTTCCCATGGCTGTGGGTCTTCTGTCCCTTGCAGGTGTTTGGTGAAGATGGCCAGTGCTGCTTGTGTGTGCTCGCTGCTTTTTTTCCCCTCTTTTTTCTGTGCCAGTAGTTGCTTTAGCTGAGAGCTCTAAATCTCCACTTGTGCTGCCAGAACTGCCCCAGAGAAGCCAACAGGACTGATTTTTATTTTAATGCCCAGAAAACAGGAAGCTGAAGCAGATATGCACAATTGATCTCTCAGAAAAGATATCTGTACTGCAGGAGCCGTTACTACAGTGTCTCTTCAGCCCAGTAGCAGTAGTGCTGAGATGTTGCAGGGCTAGCGAAGACTTATTTAGTTTTAGCAGCCCTGAAGAGGGGCTAGGGGATAAAATGCATGCTCAGCTTGATTCAGACTTGGTTCAAGTCCTGGGGTCCTGGAAGATGATGCCTAATGGGGCAAATCTTTCATTTTATATTCTGGCGGTGAAAGGAAGTAGTTTGTTTTTCATCTTTCTCTTTTTCTCCATTCAGAAAAGCACCAAAACTGCCACGGAAGTGGGCCGGACCTTTGCCACGATGTTTTCAGACATAACCTTTCGCCAGAAACTCCTAGAAACCAAAACCGAAGAGGAGTTCAAGGAAGCCTTAGTCCACCAGCGCCACTTGTTGACGGTGGTGAATCAGAGACCCTCGGCAATGAATGATGGGCACAAGTCACACGGTCCTAAGCCCCTCAAGGTAAGGCTGGCCAGCCTCTCCCAATGGTTTGGTGTCCAAATGAGTAAATGCAAAGGTTTTGGGGTAAGGATTTGAAGAGCTTGTGGTGCTTGCATCCATTAGGCTTGTCTAGCTAGCTCTCAGAACTGAGGTTTCTAATAAACAGCTCCCATATGTATGTCCACTTTCCTCAGCTCCTGCTGTAAATCTAAAGAAAACACTTCAAAGGTGCAGGTGCTGAAGGGACACAGAACGGTAGGGGGTTGAACTGGTTGCAGGACTTTGAATCCAGATGCATAGTTGAGTGTGGGACTAATGGATCACTGTGTCAGTCTAAGGTACTTAATCCTTACAATCAGGAGAAGTCTCTGAAGAAGCTGCTGCTTGTCTTTCCTACGGCTGAGAGACTTCTTGGCTGTCCCTGCTCAGTAACTTCGCTTAAAGGTTCTCTGTCAGTACTTGGCCTGACTTCTCCCTGTTTGATCTGTAGCTCTGTAAAAATGTTACTTACTTTGTACTCAAGTTTGAGGGAAATGCTGTAACTCTGCTTTCTTTTCTGGAATTTCCTGTGTATTGGTCACTGCTTTGCCTTTCCGTTCAGAAATTCATTCTTTAACCAAGCAGCATACCTGAAAAACAAACTGTTTGTACCATCCCTAGTCATCTGCACCTGCCCCTGAATTGCAAATAACCTTAAAGGACAACTAACCGTAAAGGACAACCTTTGGGTTGTCTATAGTGCAGAAGGTGGCAAATTCACCAATTTTTTTCTTACTGAAGTAGACTTGAGGAATTTTGATCTGCACATCTGGAAACAAGTAATGCTCATGTTTTTCCAGTGTTCTCCCCTTGTTTATAGGTAGTGTTTTGAACTTTGGTAGACCCCATACCTGCTCTTATGTGGTGGTTTCTACCTGCGTTGCTGGGACAGCAGCCTTGGCCAGCCAGAGCTTCAACAGCTCTGAGCCAATGCAGTACATAGTCACAATTTGTGTTTTAAATGCTTCATCTTGACATTGGTTGTTCTTGGTCTGGGTTTAGTAAATCATGGGTTTTGAAGGTGTTTTATCCTTCAGCTCTCAAGGGATGCAGGCTGTGCAGTAGTAAATCTGCTTTATGTCTCTTGAAAGAAGCTGCCCATGCCTTGCCCAAAGTGGGACTTGCCAGGATTGATTTTTAGGAGCTGGGCTGGAGACTTCTTCCCATGTTCCTGGCAAGCAAAACTTTGCCTGGAGAAGGGTTGATTTGAGGTCGTAGCCTGCATTCGTCAGTTCTAATGAAAGCCATCTCCAGAAGCCCTTCTCCTCTGCCTGCCGTGTGACAGTCCTCTGGATCCTCTGGAATGAAACCATTTAGAATGAAACCATTTAATATGAGGAGAAACTGATATGAGACCAGAGGTGTAATTTCAACCTGTGAGCCACCCCTGAGTGAAATAAATACCCTAATCCGGAGCTGCTGTATTATTACAAGCAAGCCTGCAGGAGGGTCAAATCTCTTGGTTGTATCTGCCTCCCACCTCCCTTTTTTCCCTTGATCCTGCAGTAACAGGAGAAAAATGGACCTCAAATGCTGTGTGAGTGGGATTTTAGCAATTGCTCATTTCTATCTGTGCTAAAATACTGAAGGGGGCATGGCAATTGTGTACCATGCTGTGCCCACAGCACAGTCAGTTTGCTTTGCCTCATCTCAGGATTATTTAGACAAAACAGCATCCTCACAGCTATAATCAAGTCAGCCTGAAATCCTTTTGTTTACTGAGGCATCTAATTGTGATTTTGTTCATGGAGGAGGCCCTAATGGTTTTGATGTCTTCTAGCTGTGACCATGTCTGTTTCATACTAGTGTGTGTGATGGAGGGGTTTGTTTTCCAAAAGGCCTGGGCTGTGCCTGCTCAGCAGTGGCAGGATGGAGGATGATCTCTGACACATGAACTTAATTTGAATAGCTCTGGGAAAGAAAGGCCTTCTGAGTAAGGCTACCTGGTATCAGAATGTCAAATCAAAAATATAGCAGGCCCAAGAGAAGTACCACCACAAATGGGAGTAGAGAGAAGAACCAGCCAAACATCCCCTACTGAAGGGGAAAGAAGCAAGGAATGGCAGTCCAAGAGATTGCTGGCTCCTGAAGGTGTGGGGAAGCACAAAAAGGGGTGAGGATGGAGTGCCAGCATTGTCCTTCCCAAGACTTTTTTAAAAGCTTGGGTGGTGCAAAGTCAGAAGATGGCAGGAAGCAAAAGCCAGACTGAAGGCTGTTTGGAGTAGAGCAACATGATGATGATGCACAGTGGACAAAAGTACTGCCCAAAAATGGCTTTAACTTGAGAGATCAGTAAACTTGACCGTGTCTCTCCTCAATGTAACCCAAGCTGAGTACGAGGTTAGAGCAAAGAGGAAGGTAAGAGGAGGATTAGCCATACAGGAGAAACAGCTTTCCCCATATTTAGCCACAGATTTAATATCAGTGGTCCCTATAGAAACACCACTGATCTTGATGGCCCCACCCCAAGCTAAACTTGCCCACTGGCAAGAAATAAAATGCACAAAAGGATGAGGAGTCTCGAAAGTAACCCATTGCCTCCCCTTTTCCCAAATCCGTTTCAATGAGTGTTATGGGGCAAGAAGTTTGGTGCTTTTTCTGCTTGTCCACTGCTGCCTACAATCAGGCAGTGTGCATGAGTGCCCCTTCCATCCCCACCCTGTGTTCAGCCCCAGGCAAGCAGCAGGTGTGTGGATTCTTCCCCCGAAGGTGAGCTGCACTGAGCATCCCTTTCCCATATTCGCTGCAGTGAGACAAGTAAACATATTAGTCATTAAAGCTATTGTGATTCTCTGGCTGACTCGTGCCTTCAGGAATGTCTTTCTGGGGGGCAAAATTAAATTGCTTTTCAAGTGCGCATGGCTTTGATGTCCAAATATGCCTGTTGGGTAAAGTTCATAGTTCTCAGAAGTGCTTAAAATGCAGATATGCTGTTGTCTGTTTTCCTTTCCTCCTTATTTTTTCAGGGTAGAGACTTGAAACTGTCCTGAAATAATACAGGTGCATTGGCAAAATGCAACAGTTAAATAGCTGAAATATAAGATGTGATAATGACCGATAAAGGAGTTGGTCCTTTGAGTGATCTCTTACACTTGGGGGTTTTGGGTGTGTGCTGTGGAGTATTCTCTTTACAGGCGGTGTTTTTATTTTGTTATATCTTGTGATGTAACCCTGAAATTCCAGACAGTGCAAGGCAGATAAGCCCCATGAGAAAAAGCAAAGCTGCATATAGTCTGTTAAATGAGCACTGTAGGGCTGAGTCCCTTCTAAAGCAGTAGTTTTTATCAGTTTCTACAAAAGAAAAGGCAGCCAAAGAACTAGGAAGATGTCCTCCGTGCTGTTTGAGATGGCCTGTTTGGGTAGATTTGATCTGTGATTTTCTTTTCCCCTTATACCCCACAGCAGAGGTCATGCATCTTGTGTGCCTTGTCCTTCAGGGAACATCTGCAGTGCTTATTGTGAGGCAGCTGGGGTAATCAGCACTGTATAAAGGTGATGTTTGGAGTAGTATGTGGTGGTTTTACCCTCCTGGGCAGCTGAGGTCCACTACAACTGCTCTCACTTCCACCCTCCTCAGAAGAAGAGGAGAAGAAGAAGAAAGTATGCTGGAAAAAAAAAGGGGGGGGGTTATGGGTTGAAATAAGGATAATTAAAGGGAAAAAGGGGTCAAGAGAAGAGGAGGGTACAAGCAAAGGCCATGCAGAAGCACAAAGGGAAGGAAAAAAAAACTCTCTTGTAGAGCTTAGTGATATGGTTTAGTGGAGGACTTGTTAGTATTAGGTCAGAGGTTGGACTGGATGATCTTGGAGGTCTCTTCCAACCTGGACGATTTGGTGGTTCTGTGATCAATGAGCAATGTTTGGCCACATCCTGGGAATCAGGGCCTCAATATGCCTGGCAGTTTTTTGGGAGGACTTCATGATGTCTTCATAACAGGGCCCCCCCTTCTCCTTTCCCACCTTTTATTGCTGAATGTGACCCCATATGGTAAGGAATATCCCTTTGGTTGCTTTAGGTCAGCTGCCCTGGTGATGTCCCCTCCTTGCCTGTTGGCTTTTGTGGGGGCTTGGAGGGAGTCTTGGTGCTGTGCCAGCACTGCTCAGCAATAGACACAACACTGGTGTGATACCAATGCTGTTCTAGCTCCAAGTGCAGAGCACAGCACTGTATGGGCTGCTGCAGGGAAAGTTAACTCCAGCCCAGCCAGATCCTGTACTCTGAGTTGAGGATAACAGGAAAAAAAAAATCTGACAGGTGCCTCATTTGCAAGTGTTGCCTGCTTTGATGTTTTCCATGTGCTTTCTGTAAGGATGTAGTTGAGAACTAGGAGGCTGTAAGTCAACAGCAGCTGTCATGTGTTTCTAAAAAGCTCCTCATTGCCTGTGCTGTGTGTCAGCTCATATAAGCAAACATATTGCATGTTGCAGGCCCCCAGACCAGAAGTAAAAGGAACACATCAGAGTTTTGGAACCCTTTCACAATGATCTTATTGACTTTTCATGGGCAGAAGTTAGTTTGGCTGTGAAGCTACTCCAACTTGTTCCCTTGGCGTAGAGTCTGGGGTGTAGATGGCCTTAGTTCCCTTACTATACCAATTTGAGGTATCTTCTGTAGTGATGCCAAGGAAAAGAGCACTTTCCAGGGATCCCCTTTTGGAGGCTTCACATGAATTTGCGGAAGAGTTCCTGATACAATACATAAGTTGGCTGAAGCAGTGGGAGGGCATCCCTGACCTCATGTTAATCCAGTGGGTACCCAGGTATTACCCAGTGCCCTAAGGTCCAATCCTGCTGTCAGCCAGGGTGTCTTCAGCAAGTCACTTTGCTTGTACATCAGCTCCCCCACCTGCAAATCAGGGATGTGGATATGAATGGGAGGGGAAAGAGGGAAGGAAGGGAGGAAAACAGGGTGGTCTGGGGGATTTTTCTCTTTTACAATGCTTTTGAGGATACAATTTGAAGCGTGAAGGGTTTATTTTTATTATCATTACAAAATCCAATTTGAATGCCCTATTCAAAATGACCAGTTTTGCTCCTATCAGTATTGAATAAGGAGGTTAATCTCTTTAACAATACATGAGCCTTTAAACTGACACAGCATTTCCTTCCTTTCTTTAGTTGCACGAGTTTCTCAATGTTGGCAAGGGGATTTCTGATGACATTGCACGAAGATTTCCAGTGTACGCTTTGGACTTCACTGACGGTATGTTGGCCAATGTTTATGGAAGCATTGGCCTGATTTTAAATTTGTGATACAATGTCCTGTTTACAGTGTGCACCGAATGTTCTTTGATATGCGTAATGGCTCTCTTATTTCTTATTCAAAAGAATATGTTGATAAAAGCCGGTGAATAGGTGGTGTGGCACATCGTAGATGAGAAGCTTGCGGTGTTCCCTTAATGAAGGTGCTAGCTTTATGTAGATTTTTTTCTTATTAAACAATGAGGCAGTTAAATAGATTGATTATGGGTGTGTGCAAGCATAGATCAACTCATAGAGCCCTAATTAGTCAGTGGTGGCCTAATAGATCCTTTCTGCTGTCCTGGTAAGCCAGAATCGGTAGCAATTATGATGATGCTGTTGGAGTTGAGAATGCTTAAAGAAAACCCAAGCAGTACTAACTTCGGCTCTGTACTCCTTAAAAACAGGATATAGCTTGTGTGCTGTAGTCAGATCACTGGAACAGCAATACGATGTTTATACTGAGCCTCATGTTTTGGGCTTTATACAGCTCCTGTGATGGCCTTGTTGGTTTTCAGAGTCACTTTCTCCCTTTCTACTTGGGGCTTTCAGAGGTTCTTAAAGGCCGTGAAAAATCTTTACAACAGGGTTACACAGCTTCAGCCTGATATGGAAGCACGTTCAGTTTCTTACAGCTTTTTGGGAGATTTATTTAATATCTTCAAATATGTGGAATCAAACCCAAAAGGTTTGCATGAAATACAGATTCAGAGCGTAGACAAGGAGAATCCAGGGGCTCTATTAAACACCTTTCTGCTGTTAAACTCCATGTCTCAAGGCCCAACTGTCCCAACACGCACCTCTGCTGAAGGCTGTCACCCTCGGAGCTGGTATAAGAAGGCAAGATGCCCACCCCAGCCCCATTTTACAGAGAAGTATTTTAGTGCAAAGCCACTAAAGTCTAGCTAACACTACGTTTTTCTGGGGGTCAAGGGCATGTTGAGGAGGAAGAGGGACAAATTATTTTCAGGGTAACAGCAAGGAGCCTGATGCAAAACAAAGTAGTTTCTTGGCAAGTGTATCATTAGTACCAGGTCTGTCAGAGGACATAAGCTCCTGATTTGGACACCTCTGGAGTATTTTCAGGATATTTCATCTCCATGGCTGTTGCTTTCTAGGGCTGTCAAAGTCTAGCAGTTCATTGTAAAGGGGAAACAAAGCACTTCACAAGGGATCTGCTGCAAGACTGCTGTTCAAGGAGAAGCATCCTGTGGGGAACACTGAAACATGGCTGGCTGCTTGCTCCTACCTGTGGCTGTCTGCATCCTGAGTGCAGCAAACAGTTCACAAAGTGCACTATTTGATGGTCCTGCAGCCAACATTGGCTCTCAGCAGATCTTGGAGTTCTTTTCAGGGTCCGTGTTCTGGCTTTGCATGCATACAGAATAACCCCTATGTGCTGCTTCTTGGCCCTGGGTCTGTCAGCTATAGCAGCATGAAACTTAAACTATTGCAGCTCAAATGTGAAGTTCACCTTAAGAGCTGTTGTGCTTTCATGTATGAGATGGGGGGAGAGGAGGATTTTCAAAAACCTATATATATTAGTATGTGCCACTTCTTCCCAGAAACCAGAAATTAAGATAAATTCTTTAAGGATCTGCATGGAATGAAAACCAGATGGAGCTTAAAGCATCTGCCATAAACCACCAAGACCGAAGGTGATCAGGAATGCGAAATTCCTGGACCATCTCAAAGCGGCAGTGTACCAAAACTTTAGGGATTTGAGCTATCCAAATATCTGTGCTCCAGACAATCACATGTACATCATCAAAAAGCTTTGAATTGCAAAGATGCTTCTCTTTTTGAATGGTTGGAGTGTCTAAATCCTTAATCTGAGAAGCATCCTGGAATTTTGGTTTAGACAGATAAACCGATTAAGAGCAGGGTGATAAATAAGGCTTTTGTAGGGCCATCAAGTGTTGTGTCAGTTAGACTTTTTGTGTGATTGATCTCATTCGCATGCTGTGAAAAGCTGGCCTTTAAATTATCCTTAACCATTGTGATTTGAAAGAGGGCGGAAAGGAGTCATCTTCCTCTTCTTTTTTTCTCCAGATTAGGAATTTGTTAAATTTAAGTCCGTTTTGGATTGCAGAAGTCTTGCCTGTTTAGTGCAGCTTGACTTCAGCAACTGAACACTCAAGGATCAATGAAGAGGGAAGAGTTTTCTCAACTTTTCCTCCAGAATTGGTGGTATGGGGGACTTCTAATAGGTCATCTGTTAGCAGGAGCATCTGGAGATGAGCAATTGGATTATACTGAGTCTAGGAACACCTGTAATTTTTCTTTAAAGTTAGGATTAAGATGATTTGGTGTGCAGTCCCCTCCTTGTGACTACAACCCTTGTTTATGGGATTCTGCTTTCCTTTAAAAGCAGCTTGTACAGATCTGACCTTGTCAATAGGTTCAAAGCACTTGTGCTATCAATATTACACTCAAATTCAGTAGAACCATAGGAGCTTGATTTTTTTTCATTGAGACAGGTTTGAAAGAGGGAATTGTCCCTGGGCTCAGCTATAAGTTTCCTGCAACCCCTTAAAGTTGCAACCCTTATTCTTTGGTGTGTATTTTCTGGTACAACAGAGGAAAAAAGACTTGCGGTGTGTGGTGTGCTCGTGGGGGAATTTGAGGTGTCTGAGGCTTTTATAGTGAGCTTTGCTGTTTTCTGCTGTATCCCTTCACCTCTCATGGAAGGAAGGCGAATGGAAGCGATATTATTCTGAACCTTGTTCTCCCTGACCTGTATCCTCAGCCTACAGCCATGGGTGGGGGAATAGTTTGGAGATGTGGATTTCTCCCTGTCCTTGGTCCTGCAGGGGTAGGGGTGTCCCCAACCAGCTCCCACAAGGAACACGAGCTCATCTGCCAGCAGTGTCCTCAGGACCTGGTGGTGACACTTTGCAGGAGGGAGAGTTCCCAAAGCTCCCTGTAATGTGGATATGCTTAGAAGGAAGGCTTGAGGGCCCTGGCTAAATGTGATTTGAGAGGGAAGTTGTGTTGCTGGCTGCCTAAGATAGCACAGAGCTCAAACCTAGTAAAATCTTGACTGTGGCATGTGCCAAACCTTCACTGACTATCCCACCTGGCTGCTGTGGCCAGCCTGCTTGGCAGGATTGTGTTCTTTACAGAGGAGGAAAAATAGCAATTGCAGATAGGCCTTTTCCCTTAGTGCTTCTCCTACCCTAGGTTAGATGTTGGGGTAGCTCCTGCATCACTCTGCAGCCCTTCATTCAGGGCTGGGTGCAAGAGTTCAAAGCCCAGTTGAGGTCTGGCTTTCTGACATCGTGACCTGGGTTCGCAGCTCTGATTTGTTGCAGGTCTTTTCCAGTGGTTGGATGGGGATCTATAAAAGTATCTTGTTTTCTGTGTGAATGTTTCTCCAATAGGCTGGAAGAAATTAGAAGTTTAAGCTTTGAATCTTTGATTTGTTTCTTTGAGCTTCCCTAGTCTGAGCATATGCTTGGCTTCTCTGCCACAAGATCAGCTGGATTTCCTTTTCCAGCAAAGTTCTTGGTCTCACTTGTAATGTGATTTACTCTTCCTGGGACTTTAGGGAAGATTTGTCTTCTGTCCATCTTTAGAAAACTGAGCAGAGTCCAGCACTTACTAACATAAGTGAAAATCCAGCTTGAGGGCTTTAGCAGAAGTTTGTTTTGCATTTTATGACTAAACTTACAAAAACCTACAGATATCTTCAATGTTTTTACCATTGAAAGGTGACTTTTTTTAATCCAGGTTTAATAGGCACATCATTGCTGATGCAAATCTGTATAATTAAACCTGCTTTGCATTAGAGATTTCAGAGAATTGGGAAGGAACGTTAGATGGACATTGTGAAGTGTTTGACTGCTGTCTCAGGCTTGGTTCAGTCAATCTACAATTAGTAGACTTCAGGAGCTCAAGTCCCAGCCTTTGGGGCTGTTGCTCTTCATTTATTGGTGCATAATACCAGGCAAAGTGAGGCCAGTAATGCTGCAGAACTCCCTGAAACTCTAACCTTGTAATTTAAAAAGAGACATTTCAGAAATTCAAGCAAGTAAAATAGAACTGTCACGTTGATGAACATAATTGCTTCCTCTTTCAGTGTGTAGATGTACCTTAATTTCAAGGGATTGCTTCTGTAATAGTCAGCTACTCAAATCGCACAGCTGGACTGAGCTGATTTTCAGCTATAAATTTACATGGTGCAGTTGGAGTGACACACTCCTTGATGGCTTTATGAGCCTGTCGCAGATGAAATGGCACCATAATGCAGCCCACCTTCTTTTAAATGAAGTAATGTCAGTCCCTGGGTTGCAAATAAACCCTGAAAATATTTAGCCAGATGTTGATTTTAAAAGGTAAGTTGTGATTAATGCTGGAATTTGGTGCTTGTCTCATCTGAATCTGTACAAGGAGACAGTACTTGATCATGATTTTAACTGCAATTGAAGAGTCGTTATTTGTGTGAAAGGGTATGTTAAATTTGTTGTTATTGTCTCCATTATGAAGTGAGTTTTGCTGCCCACCAGAAAGGATTCTTTGCTCTTTAGATCTCTTGTGGCTGAAAACAGACTTCCCTTCTACTGGAAATCTTGAACCCAACCATGGTGTGGCATAAGGTCCTCCGTGGTCAGCATGGACTCCTGCTTTAACTCCTGCTTTGCAAGCATTGAAGCTGAAGCCAGAAGCCACACATAAGCTTTTATGATGCCCTTCAAGGCTTCTCCTTTCCTTCCCCATGCTTTATGCTGTGGTTTATTTAACTGAAAGCTTTTTAAAAGGAGCCTCACCTCTTACAAAGCTTTCTCTGCTCAGAAAATGAGCACTTCTTGATTTATTTCTCTTCTCCTGGTTGTCTGTTCCGTTATGAATGCCTTCAAATGGTGCTGCTTCTCTCCTTTCATGTTGAAGAGACTCCTTTGTCCAAAACTGCTTGCTGAAGCCACGCAGAGTCCCCAGAACAAGGAGTGACAATCTCTACTTGTAAAACTACCACTTGGTCACTACTTGCCCTGCCGAGCCTTTCATTTTCTCTAAAGGTCTCAGGCACTTGCAACCGTGAGGTATGAGCCTGTAGCTGTTTGGCTTGATCACATGAGAAGACTTCATCTGCAAAAAAGACATTTTAGGCCCTGTGGTTGCCAAGAGTGGTCAGGAATGTGGTTTGTGGTTTCTGAATCTTCACAATAAGCTGAAAAGAATCTGCCTCAAAGTGGCTGGTCCCATGACTCCTGGAAGGTCAGGCTTATGTTTGCACGTTTGAGATGTCTCCCGTTAAGTTTCAGCACTGCCTGTTTTCTCTGCTTTTTTCAAGGATGCGGAGCATCAGAAGTCCTGTTTGTGTCTGTCTTGTCTGCAAGCAGGAGCCATCACAAGGTGTCCTTTACTCAGGTGTCTGCCTGATCATTACACACCATCTGTTTTTTGGCTCTTGCATCCTCCTTCTGTCCTTATCTCTGCACTGCAAGTGGTGCAGAAAAGATGTTTGATAAGATCTCAAAGTCATTGAGTGATTGCTTTTCACTCCAGTGATAGTTAGTCTGTTGTGGCAATGCTCAAACTTTCTCTGTTTGGCACCAGCAGCCTAAGATGCAAAGTCCTCAAGTCCTCCCTTCTGATTCAACTCATTGGCTTGTAGCTCCCTCAGCAGGAGACTGATGCTAGTGTGGGATTTTGGGAGCTTAGGGGCAGATGCTTGTGTGGGAGTTCACTGTTTGGGTGGCTTCCACAAAAGGTGATTTGGGTGACTCCAAGCCTGTACAGGTGTCTGTAGGGGCATCATCAAGGATGGTGGCACAGGCAGGTCGAAGGTTGTTGCAAGAGTGGGTTTTCTTTGGAAGAGGCTCTCTCTGAGGCTGCTCAATGGAAAAAAAAAATGTTCTCCTTGAACAATATCAGATGTTGTCATCTTGTGTCCTTTCTCTTATGGGGTGATATGAGCACACTGAGGATGGACATCAGCCTGAAAACTGGAAAGGGAAGATAAACTGCTTTAGAGGTCCTTAAATTCGTAATATGACACTTGAATTCTCTTTCTGGCTGCTTTTGTTGTGGCCTGGTGTATGTTTTCTGATGGAGATGAGAGGGGGTGAGTGGATGGAAAGAAAAGAAAAGCCATTCTTTCAGAAGGCTTTTTTTAAAGCAAAACTCTCTTAATGTACGCATTCCTGACCTCTTGTGCTATTTGTTTTTGTAAGTCTGCTAGCACTAATTGGCTCAGCATAGCACATTATTGATTCAAGCCTGTAACTCAGATTTCTACCTAGGGGAAAATGAAGTGCTTCATGTTTTCTTGCCCAAAGCATTGTGAGTTGGGAAGATCATCGTGAAACTTGTTAGGGCCATAGCAGAGAATGCCTACAAAAAAAAAGTTGGTATTAAAAAGGCAGGGGATAGGGATTTGAATCCTACATTTCTGGCTTCTGCTTTGATCCTCTTCAGAACTTCTTGGACTGGCAAAACCGAACAAACTGCTTCTGGTGTTCCCTGTTTTTGATGATGCCAGAAGTGTCTGTTGAAGCAGTCGGTCTGGTGGCACGCTGGTGCTTCTAGTTCAGGTCTCAGATGAATAAAACTATGGTTGTGCAAAAGCAAGTGTCAAAGACCACCTATGTTTAAGAGCAAACTGTGGAAAATTTCTACTTCTGCCTTTCAATATTAAAAGGGTTAATGGTACATGTGGCTGTTGTGAAGAGGGTTTGAATGCTTTCCAAGTGGGCACCACTAACATGACTTTTTGGGTTTACACTAGGTATTATTGGAAACAACAAGGCTATAGGAAAATACATCACAACTATGATCTTTCTGTATTTTGCCTGCCTCCTTCCATCTATTGCATTTGGGTCCCTCAATGATGAAAACACCCGAGGAGCTATTGGTAAGTTTATCCTTTTTGTGCATCTCTTTTTAGGATCCCGTGTATTCCAGTTGGATGGCTCCGGTCACTCAAAGTTTTGATTGCTTTTCTTTGCAGACTAAAACACCACTGGAGGTTTTTTTTTCTAACTTAGACTCAGGAGTTTGTCTCACAAGACAAGCAGTTGAACACTTTGGGCAGCATCTTCAGACTCTGATGGATAGATATATTCTACCATATTTTTAAATAATGCTTGCTTTATAACTGTGCCATTACCTGCACATTCTTCCCCTAGGACAAGCTCCCATGCTTTTGATCTGAATTTGATTGCCAGTATCCAAACCACTGGTATAGTGGATGATGATTTGCTTTGTTCCAGCTGGGGCCATGAAGCAGTTCCTGCTGCTATTGCAGTTCATTAAATTCGTAGCTGAAATCTTGTCCTGAAGGTCTCCTGAATGAAACTTGATGGCATTCTAAATTATTGTGCAGTTGGACTCAATCTTTGTACGGCCCCTTCTTGAACTATTTTATTAATACAAGTTTGCCAGCAAAGGGTCTTTTCATATTTTCACAAAGTCTTACCTCTATATGTTCTAAATATTCGCTGTGAATTCAGTGTTCATTGGTTAGAAAAAAGTGTTTTTCCATCCTTCCCAATTTTTCATAGATGTGCAGAAGACAATCGTTGGCCAGTGTATCGGAGGGCTGCTTTATGCACTCTTTTCGGGGCAACCTCTAGTTGTACTCCTAACTACGGCTCCTTTAGCACTCTACATTAATGGTAAGCCTGTTAAATGTGTATGTTGGGGCCTGATGTGATTGCAGTTGGTGGAAAGGGACTTTGTATGAGAACCTTGCAAACCCTGTTAGTGCTCTTGTTGTGTTTTTCTTAAACCAATTTTAAAGGGATGCTGTTGGTGCTGAGAGAAAAGGAATTTGATTCATGTTTAGTTAAAGAAACTTGGTTTCTAATGGAATCATCTTGCACAGAAAACATTTTGAGAATAAGCATTTCTGCTCCAAGGAGGAAATCTTTTAGTCAGATGGTTTTCTCAGGGAGCCATGTTTAATTGTGTTGAAGCTAAGAGGCCAGTAGCAAGGGTTCTTTGGTCTGAAAGTGTGATAAGTAGCTTTCCAGTTACAGCTGTGAGATACTGAGCTAGAAGTGTAAAGGAGCAAACTCAATCTGCATCTTTAGAAGTGATCAGATGGGCTAGCTCCAACTAGCTTGAAAGGTTTAAGACATTTAAAGGTTTGAGGTTTTAGTTCATTGAGGTGACTGATTAAGCATGGCACAAAAACATGAGTTCCCTTGCTCAACAGTACCTGAAATGTCAGTGAGAGCAAATTCCAAGGGCTGATTCTGTGGCCTTGATTCTTAGGGGAAAGATGCTTTGAGGAGTGTGGGAGAATGTTTTTCATGTGCTTCTCCCTGTTTACAGTGGAGGGGGAGATGGGAAGAAATTTAGTTTGCCCAAAGTTTGTATGGGGAGTGTAAGAACAGGGTTTTAATGGTGTCCACTATAGGTGTGGTTAGGCTGTCTTGAAAGGGGTTCTCTTTCTCATCAAGCAGATGAGAATCTTGGGGTGGTGATGACAGGAGCTTAATCTGACATGTAAATGCTTCAATTCTGCAGTCATCCGAGGAATCTGTGATGACTACAACTTGGATTTCAGTGCTTTCTATGCCTGGATTGGACTGTGGAACAGCTTTTTCCTCGTGATGTACTCCCTCTTTAATTTCAGTCTTCTGATGAAGCTCTTTAAAAGGTAGCTGTTTTCAAGAAGTCATGTTTTGATCAGATTATTCAGCAAATGGAAAAATTATACATTCTACAAGCTCCTTAATTACAGACTTGCTGCAAAATGTATTTTGTGAGATGAGGCTAGTATCATTTTGGCTTATTGTTCCAGCTTGAAAGAAGCTTTTAAAGATTCACAGTTTTTTTCCTGAGTTGGAGTCTAAAATTGGTATATTTTCATGTAAATGCATGAATATGCTTATTTCTTTTGAATGAAGTTGAATGCAGGCTCTGGTAATGTCTATATTAATTCATGGGATTTTTTCCACAGGTCAACAGAAGAAATAATTGCACTTTTTATATCAATCACGTTTGTGCTTGATGCCTTCAAAGGCATTATTAAAGGTAAGTCTTGCAATGATACTCTTCAGTCCAGATCTCTGCTTTGCTCCATTGTCAAAGGGAAATATGAGGCTGCAAATATGCATGACGCTTGTTCCATGTTCTTTCAGGGTCTTCAGGAAAAGATCCAAGTGTTTGAGACATAAGCAGCTCTGTGTCAGCAGTTTACATGGATATGCAGAATTTCTATTGTCTCTAATTTCAGTTAGCTGAGATAGGATTAGGTTTTTAACTTACCAAAAGGAGAAACTATTAATGTTGCTGTCAGTCTTCCTCTGATATCACTCTTTTTGAATGATCCTAGCAAAAAGCGTGATTTACATGCAGTGCATCTAGACCTTTCCTGTCCACATTATTAAACTACATGGATGGAAGTAGTTAGTGTCCATTCTTATGAGCTGACACCCTTCTCCCTTAATGGCAACTTAAAAACTGCAGTGCATTCTAAAGTGCTGCTGAAGCTATTCTGCCTTTTCCACACATGTGCTCCCCGTTTCTGGGTTAACTCCTGGATGTGGACCCATGAGTAGCCTTCAGGTTTAACGCATTTCTCTAGCACCTTTCTTTCCGATCAGGATTGGCAGGAGGTTTTTGTGAAGGTAAAAGTCATTAACAGAAATTACACATGGATGACAGTCTTTCTGTTCATCCCAACAAGGAACTGGACAAGTCCACATTCAATGTGTTTTGATTGATTGTCCAGTGGCCCCAAATTTGGGCCTATCCCCTTGAAATCCTTCAAGATGAACCTAACCACGCTACGCACATGATGTGATTTCAAGGTCCTTATGCTTGGCTCCTCATAGTATCTTGTGTGTGAGGAGAACGCCTTCAAAGAAGAGTCTTGATACTGCAAAGGAATTTGGAGCAAGACATTTCCTGGCTTTATTGGGAATCCTTAACTTGGCTCCATGGGCATATGCTTTGATTGTGCAATCAGTGTTTTCTCTGCAGAACACCTGCCTCTTTCAAATATCTTGCACAAGCAAAGCCTGGTGAAAGAGAAGCTGCTCTGGGGTGCTTTGCTTTCTCCTTGCTCAATATGCAGCTGTGTTTTACTTGAAGTGTCTTGTTAGTGCCCTGTTCTAGAGACATGGAACAGCCTCCCTGTGGCACTGAGCAGTTGAATACTGTTGAATAACTAGCAAATGTTTGCAGTGTTTCTGTAGCAGAGCGCTGATTCCCTGTAACAAGGGCATGGGATGCAAGTTAAAGGTGCAGAAAGCATCCTTTCATCTTTGTTGCCAAACTTTCAGGAATATATAAGTAGTACTTCAGTGGGGACAGCAGAGGAGGCTGGAAGCTAATCAGTGTAATTGGTAAGCTAGAGTAATTCTCCCTTGAACTTGGGAAGGGCTGAGTTTATAGGAAAATGGCAATAAAATCAAGCCAGTGCTCTGCTCATTTGCCAGCTCCTATTGGCTTGAGTTGCATCTGAGGGTGTTTAGTGCACCAACAAAAGAGATCTCATGTCCAGCCAGGTTCCCAGGTGTAGAGGGGCAGTGATGCTGGCAGTCAGACTTTATCTTTAAACCCTCTCAGTACTCATATTTAAACAGATGACACCAGCACAGCTCAGCCACAGGCTTGTCTTTTCCTCTTCTGCTCCCATTTTGTAGCAGGCAGTGATGCTGCTGCCATCCACCATTCACACTCAAAACTTGGGTTGAACAGTTAAGTAGGAGGAAGAAGCTGGTCCTGGTAATGGCTAGTTAGCTGACAGGGACTTTTGGGCATGCTTAGAGTTGAAGGATATGTTTCTTTTGCTCACATATGTTTTCCTCGATCTGTTCATAGCCTCATTTTTTGCAAGGTACCCATACATATGCAGGAAAGAAGGGGGGAGGGATGTGATACTGTACAGAGAGGAATTGGGCTGCGTGTCAGAGCCATCCCGGTGACACTTTGTTTTCGGCGTGTGGCCCAGCCACCGAAGCTGTATTTGTTTGATCTTGACATCTGCACTCTGCAGGAAACAGCGACAAACTGGCTGAAGCAAATAACACAAGTTAATGTTGTTGGAAGGAACTTGAGCGTGTGCTAGGCTTCAGGATGGCTCTGTTTCAGTAAGAGCACCACCTGCTTTGCTCTGAGCAGGGGCAGCAAGATTCACTTAGCTTTTTGTTATCTAAACAAACCAATGCCAAAATCTGCAGCAGTTTAGTATTTTATAGCAAATCATGGTACAGGACAAAGGCCTCCCGCTACTGTATTAACACATTCTGAGCGTAGTAAACAAAATAAGTCAAAAGTTTTTCCTATGTATCAGGGTTGAGATGTCGTCAGCCCTTAAAATATTACTGTGGTTGTAGCTATGTGTGGTAAACTGAGAAAATCCCCAAGACCCAACACAAAATAACTTGGATCTTGACTCCAAACCTGATTAGAGGTGTTCAAATGCATCCTGTGTATTTGCAGAGCTGTATGTGCTTTTTATGCTTAGTAATTGTGCATGTTTCTGGGACTTAGTAATGGTTAGGATCAGCTGAGACAGACAACAGGCTTGTAGCCCTGGCCAGCTGCTGATCCCCAGGAAATACCCCCATAATTGTTTTTATGACAAGAGTGTCCTTTAATGTTCAGAGCCGGAAACAGCGAGTCCTCCAGCAACCTGTTTGATGCTGGCGTGTGGGTTGTGACAGTGTCCTGTGCCTCAGTTTACCTATTTGCAAAGCAGGTGTGGGTGTCCTGCCTGGGCTGGACACAGCTGTGAGGATGGAGAGAGGAAATGACAGCAGAGCCTCTTCCGCAGCATGCGATGCACAAGTACAGGGTGCTGATGGAGGTCCTAACGGGATCACTCCTTGGGGGAAGCTTTCTCATGCTTAAAAGTGCAATGATCTCCTCATTTCTGGCTGCTGCTGGGAGCCGTTTGAAAGGTTAAAGCTTGAACTGCAAGCTTTTTTCTGTGATGTTTACACTTACAAATGTTTTGAATGTGAAGTAACTGGTCTTTTCTCCTGTGGCCTTCGTGTCCTGTTGGACCGTGCTGTTGAATGCCTGCCTCAGTTCTTTTTTAAAAATAAAAGTGGTACGAAGAAAGCTGTAACTGCTGTTCAAATGGCAGCACGGCTTAACATGAGGCATCTTAGATTGAGATGAGCTCTAAACCAGCAGTAACCCAAACTGCTTCAGCCAAATCCAAGGTGGTTGCAAATACCAGTTGTGCTTTGCAAGAATGCTTAAGGGTTGTTTTGGTCTCCTTTCAAATGCTTAGAATTTGTTTTGCCTGTTTTCCCTGTAGCTGCTGCAGATGGAAAAGCTGAGCTGCTTGGGGTTTTCAGAAATTGGATTTTTATTATTTGAGGGGGTGCAGGGTGGAGAATGTTATGAAGAACATTATAGCCTGAGTTTCATTGATGTATTTCTGTTTAAAGGGGGTGGTCTTGCCTGAATCTTTTGAGTTTTCTTCTGCAAAGCCTGAAGGAATATTTTTGTTTAAAGTAAAGAAAGGCAGAGGGTGTAAATTTCTGACATGGTGGTTTCCATCCTCCTGTATCTCCCTGTTGGTGTGGGGAAGAGTGGGTGTTGACTTGCAGTCACACAACATGGGAGTAGCAAGGCTGCAAAACCTAACTTCTAGTAACTCCTACTTCATGGTTTTACACGTTCCTTGTGACACCTCAGGTTCTTGCTCCAAAAAGAGGTGAAACCACCCCACCACCACGTTTATGTGCTTGGAGCCAGCCAGTGCCATAGGAATGGCAACATGACTTGTCTAAATGCTCAAAAGCAAGAGTGCATTTACAACGGTTAATTACTTGTATAAATGACTCTTAACTGAGCTAATCTAATACATCTATGGACAATTCCAGAGGCATTACCGTTTCACTTGTACAGGTTTACTTCAGATGCTCTATAACTCTATTTCAATTTGCAGTGTGAATTTAAATGTTCTGCCAGATTTTGCATATTGTCAACACTTATCTTTAAATCTGGACCAGCCCTGGAGGAAAAGTAATTACTGTGCATTGTGCAGTCCTTTTAAGGATCCAGGCAGTCTGTCTGCTCTTAATTTTTTCAGAGATCCTGATGTAATTTTCTAGCAGTCTGCTGAAAGTAGGTGTCTGTTTTATGCTTAAGAGCAGTAATTCCAATGCTAGGAATAAAATATAATTAGCACTGTAAGCACTTACATACTTCCATACCTGTTGATTTAGATCAGTGTAATTTTTATCTGGCAAAAGAAGTGAAAATTTTGTGAAGTGCTGGCTTCATGAGAGAAGCAGCTCTCCTGATTTCTTCTCACTGGTTTGAGGGGTGGAGCTATAAACCTGGTGAAGCGTAATGTTAATGCTGCATGATCAAGCAAGAACGAACCACATTATTTTACTTGCTTTGATTGTCACAAACCTATCCTAATGCTTGCCTGTTGGTTGTTTGTACAGTTTTTAAGAAATATTACTACCATGGGCGCACAGGAGACAGTTACTTGGAAAAAGCACGAACTGATGCTATTCCAAGCCTCGGCATCAATACCACCTTCTTGATGAATTCATCAGTGAGCAGATCCATGTCCCTAGAGAATCAAACAGGCACGCATGATGTGCATTATGGACGTGAAACTGCCGTCCTTAGTCTCATGTTGATGTTGGGTACCCTTTGGCTTGGTCATACGCTCTATCAGTTTAAGAAAAGGTGAGTTACTTTAGTCTTAGAGCTCAGACTATTGATTATTTCATATTATCTATGAGGAATTGCTAATGATTTTGTGACCCAGGGAAATCAGGTGGAACTCTTCCATTAGCAGCTGTGGAAGCCAAAGCCAGAGATGAGCTTGGCTGGCCACCTGGAAAATGTTAGAGCAGAACAAAATGTTCGGTCACTGGATGATGCCCTTCCGTATTTGGTTTGGCGTCGCAAGTGATTTTTTGGAAAGCTTTGGGTGAATCATGTATTTTGTGTTTGGAACTCTTGTAACTCATCAAATAAGCATTGAACCATTTTGGGGGGGGCAAAATCCCTGATGGTGTAGGACAGCCTACTGGGAAGGTACCTTCAGTGTAGTCTTGGAAGTCAAATGGCTACCTCTAACATGGGTTTTAATCCCGTTGCCTTTAAAGACTCTTGGAAATGCTTGAGTAAGCAGTTAAACTGATGTGGAAATTAGATGCCAATTGGTGCTGCAGGACTGCCTTGTATCTTAGTTTCTTGTTTCCTTCTGGGTTTTGCTCGTATATTCATCAACCATCAAAGGCGATAGATTCCAGAGGATTTAGGCTGAATTGAAGACTAATTCTTTGCTCCAAACATCTCTGTAGAATGGCAAGATTGGACTGAATTTCCGTTTGTTAGTGTTAATGCTGTCTGGATCGAGCAATTGTCCCTTCAGTGTGGTGTTGATAGAAGTCTTTTTTTGTCTTTAAATTGCAGCCCATATTTGCATGCAAGAGTCCGTGAAATTCTGTCCGACTGTGCCTTACCGATTTCAGTTCTGACTTTTTCTGTTGTGGGTTCCTATATCTTCAAGGAAATTGAAAGTAAGTTATATTTTTTATTCTCTGAAATACTGGGGGAAGCTTTTTAGGGTGTGTAAGAGGAATTAAATCCCAGGAAGGCTTTGCTATTTAAAAAAGGCAGTTTTCCCATGTAATATTACGAATCCTGTGTGCTGCTAACCCAGCAGCTCTGATTTCATCAATATCAATTTAATTCATTCAAAACAGGGCTGAGTAAAGTTTTTTCTCTAGATAAATCACTTCAGCCTGTCTTTTCATCTCAATGTAATTTAAAGTGTGTATCCCTTACAATAAAGGGAATCAACAATTTCTGGCAAAGAACAAAGGACAGTAATTAGCAGGCAGGAACTGTTGTTGCCAGTTGTGCAGACGTAGAGTTGATGATCCCAGTCTGTCCTCTTTGTCTCCACTTTACGTTTTCCTAATTTAGGTGAAATGGTGCAGAGCATCTGGGCAGTTTTAAGTTACATGAGGAAATCTAAAAATGATACACCATTCATTGGCCAAAGAGATCAGCTTTTCCATATCAGGAAGTGATAATGGGGACAGGAATTGCATTGTCCTGTGGTGACGTGAATGGGTGATGTGAGGAAATGTATGGAAACAAATAAGAAATGACTTTTCTGTGATGACCATTCCATCCAGTTGTGGCCATGTGTAATTTATCCCTACTGATGGATTACTTCTACTGGCAGAAAGTAGAGGCACAGATTGTTGCATGTGGGAAAGTTTTTTAAAATGCTTGCTCAATTGATTAACTGAGCAGGAGGAATCTACAGTTAGAAATGAGGATTTCTGATCTAAAAATGCTTCGCATCTTTGGAAAATAAGCCTCCCTTTTTTGTTTCAAACATAATGTCTCCCTAGAACTAGCCTAGCCATAACCCATCAAGTAGGATGGTGGCCAAGCTTTGAGGAGGGAAGAAAAACTGAACTAAAGTAGCTAGATGGACCTTCTGGCTCCAACATGCCGGTGTGTCACAACCAGTTCTTTGTTGGTTCCCTGTAGTGTGGGTAAAAAAAAAAAAATAATAAAACTTGAGTCCTTGTAGATGGTTGGTCAAGAAAGTGCATCCTAACATCACTCCCCTCCTCTTTCCAGTGTCTAAATTTAACTACAACCCATCTGAGAGCTTGTTTGTGCTGGCCCCAGTCCAGTCCCTCTCCATTGGGTCGGTGATGAGTGCAATGGGGCTGGGGTTCCTCCTCTCAATGCTCTTCTTCATAGAGCAGAACATCGTGGCATCGCTCACAAATGCCCCGGAGAACAGGTAATGCTTTCGGCGTGCCTCTCCTGTTACGGAGGTGCGTTCTCAAGCCTCTTCCTAGCACTGCTGTAGGTCAATGGGATCTCAGCTAATGAGCTGTTATTTGTTGTTGTAGCACTATGTTCTCCACCTTGCTGTTCAATTAAACTCCTCTCCGTTCAGGCTATCTTTGGGAAAGCTACTAGAATATTGGAAAACATATTCAGGGAACGTTCTGACAGAACTTGTCATCACCATCCCCAAAACCCAATATTAGAGTGGTGAATCAAAAATTCAAAGCATCAGTGACCTTACCACCCCAGCCCATTTCTTCTTTGCTCTGTGAACATTATACAGATATTTGGTATGTTTTGAGATTTATGGATGTACCAACAGATGTTTAGGGAGCGTCTGACCCTCGGGGAAATGTACACTGCTCTTGCAGTAGAGGGAACTCCTTGAAAAGGAAGAGTGACCTGGACAAATGTCATAGTACCATACACTGCAGTTGAAATTAAGAGAAGAAGAGTTTGAAGCTATTAAACTCTATTAGAGAATGTAGAAGTGAGGTAAAACATATCTATTGTGGTTTCATTTTTATCTGGTAGGTCTGATTTATGCATAAACTTGAGTAGAGATGTTACATTATTAGAATATTCCCTTTGTTTTTTCTGCAAACTGCAATCAGATGATCTCAAGAGTGAATGTGTATGACTTCTTTTTCAGGGAAACTACCATGGATTTTTCTGCTAATGTAGCGTGTGGGAGGGTTTTCTCCTTGCATGGCACATTAGCATTCTCCATGTTACAGCTGGAGTGGCACTGAATTGGGGCAGGCAGAAAAGACAAGCTCAAATTCAGTTATGCTAATCTGATTTTGTTTGACTATTTCTTTTTCCTCATCTTGATTATATCCCCTTTTAGTTAGATATCCCCTTCTAGTTAATGTTGGATACATCTGTAATGTAAATGTAATGTAAATCTTTTTCCTAGAATGGGGTTTTCTCAAACTTTGGTGTTTTCCTCTACAGTCTCTTTAAGGAGTGTAAAACATTCTTTGTAGTTCTAGAGTGTTTTTCATAGCATTGTATATAAGGCAGAGCTTATGCTGATCAGGTATCAGGGCATGGGTTTGTAGAGGGAGAAAAAATAGAACTTGACAGCTTGTGTTTGTGGTGCCATCACAGAATAAAAATTCCATCGCCTATCCCAGCCAAACAGAGAACATGTTTTTGGTGTCTTACCAAATGTAGTGATTTTTCCATGTAGAATAAGCAGGGAAAATATGCTTGCCTGAAAGTACACTGATGTGCTTTGCCAAAGAATAATCAAAGCAAGCGTATGGGACAGTCTAAGGAATAATGGGCTGTTTGAGCAGTGTGAAGATAACCCAGGATAAGGCACCTAGAGCTGTTGTGTGCATCTTGACCTAGACAGACGCTCAGTGGAGCCCATCCATTGTTCAAAGCGTACATATACCTTGTAGTGCTGCAAGACTGAGACAAGTATTCCAAGGGGACTAAAATGATGCTGGTATTAGACATTTGGCCTTTGTACATAGAAAAACCTCTGAAAACAGCAGCCAGGACAATCAAATGATAGCCCTGGGGAAGCTGGGAGATGCCTTTTCTCTGAGAAATTTGCACATGGGCAGGGGCCATGCTTTCCAAGTGTAAGCTGAAGCAGGAAGCATGTACGACCCTACTGAATCCCACCCTTCCTGCCAGCACCTTCCAGCTTCAGAGGCAGTGTAGACATCCATCTGACCTAGTCACCCTGTGGCCTTAGTCTGTGGAGGGGAGCACTTTCACTGAGACAAGTCTTTGTTCCAAAACTGATCCCCACCCAAGATTTCTGCTGCTCAAACGTTGGCATCTGCTGCTGTTTTGAGACAAGGCATGACCCAACAAGGCAAGAATCTTCTTGATGTGCTGGGTGGTTTGCTGGCTCCAGGCACCTACTCTTCTAGAGCATCTCAGGTGGTTCCAAGTCTGTTAGGTACTGAACTGAGCCTTACTGGGCTGCATTAAGACACTTAAAAAGTGTTTGAGCTCATTCTTCCAGTTTCTGGTGTCTGGAGATTGATTCAGCTGATCCTTTGTGTTGTGTAATGGTGAGCTCAATTGCTGTCTGTGTCCTGGTTCAGCCCAGGGACAGAAACATGGCTATGGACCTTTAACTTGGGTGTCAAAATTCGAGACCTTTCCCCAGCCTTCATCTAAAATTACTAAAAGCATCTGAGAAATTTGTACCAGATGTGTGTTCATGAAGGGAACAAACCTTGCAAAAATTGTGAGGTTAAATGAGGTGCACATTCGCTGTTAGCAGCTGCTCTTTTTGAAGTCCTTGCAAAGTGAATGATGTGGCTGACTCCTTGGTGGAGGCTGCAAATTTCACCCTCACCTAACAAAATTGGTGAACACAAGGTGGCATCCCCAAGTTAGGAGCATGTCTACTTGGCTGACTACTGAGGAAGAGCTGATGTTTAATACATTTCTCCTATTTTCTTATGCAGTAGTGATAATTGTGGGGGATTACTGTAGTGTACCAAGCATGCGTTCAGCTCCTGGGTCTGCTTGTGGGGAAGGAAGGAGATCAGGGTTAGAAGCAAGGCAGGTGGGAAACTTCAGCATTGCTAGTTTGGCAGCCTGTGCCCAGGTTTCAAACCACTGCCCCTGAGGACTCTGCTAGCAGGTATACTTTATATCTTGAGTGGACTCAGTAATAAATGTAATGGCAAAATGCTGATGTAATTTTTGTGGGCTGTTACTTTTGTGGGTTGCCTTTCTGCTCATCGTTTTTCCAGAAGATGATCGCTTTGAGAGAAAGCTAGCAAGTTTCATTACCATTCGTGTTCAAGTAATGCCTGCTGTAAAGCAGGAGGCGTGTGAAATCACTCTGTGCATGGAAGTGCACTTCGATGTTCAGTGTTCCAGCTCAGATTCAGCCAGAGCAGCCCTGTTACTGTTAGCACCAGGTGTAACATGTCAACACAAACCCATTTCAGGTTGGTGAAGGGAACAGCCTACCACTGGGACCTCCTGCTTGTTGCACTGATCAACACGGGGCTGTCTGTCTTTGGCCTCCCATGGATCCACGCCGCCTTCCCTCACTCCCCGATGCACGTCCGTGCTCTGGCCTACGTAGAGGAGAGGGTTGAAAATGGACACATCTATGAGACGTAAGTAGGAACCACAGAATTATCTTGGATCACTTCACTTTGATCTGTGGTTTCCTTATCCTTTGGGTACAGCAAGATGCATGGTTGGGGAGCTAGCTCTTGTCTTGAGTGTCTTCCAAGATGAGGGTGGAAAGAAAAGCAAACCAAACGAAGCCACTTCAGGCACCATGGCTTTGTACTGTTTTATTCCCCTTCACCAAAGCACTTGTTTTAGGTGAGCCGCAAATATGTGCTCCTATCAGTGGCTGGAAGTAGCCTGAAAGGATTCAGCCTACTCTGGTGTAGATTGTCCTGTGAAAGAGTCAGCCAAGGCCTCTTTTGGTTTTATCCCTGTAGAAAGCTGAGGAGATGCTCTGGCCAGACTTTTCCAGATGTCTTCACCAGAAAAAATCCAGTCTGATTCATTGCGTTAGACCTGTCTGGTGGTTATTACAAGGGGTGGGAAAAATGCAGTGTTATTTGAGAGCTCCCATAGAGTCTTCCACCATCTTTTGGAAAGGCTTATTAAATTCTATTGTTTCTTAAGCGAAAACAGCAACGAAACCATGCCTGGGTCATGCCTTTTTCTTTAAGGCAAGTTTTTTTGTCTGAAGTTGTCAAATGCTTTCTTATCAGACACCTATTTAAAAAAAAATCCAACTTCTTATGAAACCTCCTCCAAAACAGAGATTATCTGGTCTGCTTGATCTCAGTACATTACACTTGAGTGCTTTTACCTCAGAAGTGGTAATTTCTACTCACATGCCATTAGTTTTAATTATCTCATCTTGGTTTCCATTTTTGGAGTTACTGCTTACCAAAAGTGAGGCTAAGTGGTCATTTACTTCAAGAGATGGAGTGGGTCTGCCTTTTAATTTCCATTTTGCCTTTATATGCTGTTCTTGGTGTCTTCTGGCCCAGCCCCACCTGGCATGGCTGCCTTTCAGATTGCTGATTTCACATGCCACATCCAGAAACTGCTGAGTCCAGCTGCTCCTTGCAGTGCTTTTGCAGTCCTTTCATGGTATATTAGTTCCTGGGATCCTATTTCCATTAGTATTAGCTGCTCCCACAACTATATCTTTGTCTTGAATCAATGCTAAGCCCTACCTCAGGGGGAAAAAATATAAAATTTGAGTTGCTTAAAACAGCTCTGTAGGGTTTTAATCCATGCTGGTGCTCTTGGTGTTCATGTTCTGTTCTGTAATACCTCTGCTCTATGTTTCTGAGATGCAGAAATTATCCTTGGAAACCTATGAGCCAAGCTTCCCTTTTGTCTTCTATTGTTGACTTTTAATACCTGGTGGCTTTTTCTTTTGCCACCCACTGTCTTTATTCTGCACTCCGGCTTCTTCCTGACGAAGCCCAGTTACCTGTCTGAATTAAGGACTACCTTCTGCGCTTGTCCCATGCTTTGTCACCCAGTTTCCCCAAAAGACCATGCGAGAACCCTCTCTGGCCATGTTAATGTGAATGTGGCTCCAGCGATTACCCTAAAAAGGGCTGAGGGATGAACTAGTCTCAGAGTGCTGTTGCTCTGCTGGAGGCAAATTGGTACATAAATGAGTGCAATGAACTGGATATAGGGAGTGAAGACAGGAACAAGAGTTTCCTAATCATCTGAACTGCCTTTGAGACCAAAGCTGCTGCTCCTCTGAAAAGCAGTGAGCTATGAACAGGAGGATCTGTGCAATGTTGTCGTATTTTTCGTAGTCAGCTCTGCTGGAAAAGCAAATGTACTGAAGCTCAACTAGAAATCAGGAGTTCTTTGTGCTGGCTCTCCTAGCAGGTTCCTCTCCTCACTGGAATCAAAGCTCTCAGTGAGGACGATGATATAAACAAGAATAAAGATTTATCAAAATGAAAGCAAACTTTTCTTGTCCCCTGTAGAGTAACCACTTGAGCCTGTGAGCTGATCTGGCAATCTGCAAATAGGCTCTCATCCGGCACATGGAGGAGACTGGGAATGGTTAATCCCATGCTAGCCTTATTAAAGGATTCTAGGGAAATGAGCTTGGATTATGCTCTTTAATCTCCATTAATGGCTTCATTTCCATTGCAGTTCAGGCTTTCTGGAACTCTTTCCTCAAGAGCTAAACCAGATTCTGAGCACACAGGAGCTGCAGGGTTGCTTCTGTTACTTTAACATGATTGTGTAGATGTCCTTATGCTGGAAATAAGAAAGGTGCCAAAGTTAGCAAAAGACCAGCTTGAGGCTCTGAAGTTGAGCTTTAAAGATTTCAAATTTGATAAATTATGAGCAACTTAATCTTCTGATAAGGAGTTCCAGACTACTTTAGCAAGAGGTGACAGAAGTAGTTGCAGAACTTGTATGTGATCAAACACTCCAGTGCTGATTGCTCCATCCTCAAGAGAAGACAGAGGTTCATGGCCTTCAAAAATCCATTACCAAAGGGCTGCTACTCTGGGCTGTTCTGTTCCTGTCCTTTCAGGCTTGCATCTGATTGCAATGTTATGGTTTTGCATTTAACGTTGATCCCAAGCACTTCAGTTTCCATTGCTTCACTCACAAGGAACCCAGCAGATGTATGAGTGCTCTATTTTCAGGTCACAAGCATCCCCAGAAGTGGGGTTAATTCTTTTCTGAAATGAATAATTCCTCTGTAGTTTGCCTGAAGACAAAGTCAGGGGAACTCTTGCTGTACCTGGACGGCTAAATCAGTTAGTGTATCCCTTCCATTCTGCTTTACGGTGGCACTTGAGAGGTTCATAGTGGTTTTGATAGTGCTAAAGTGGTCTGCCTGCTCCTTATTGTGTTATCAGATTAGTCTGAATTAGCCCCTGCAGTTGCACTTAAAGCTTGCTTTTCTCTCATATCTCAAGACTTCTGTTCTGTGGTGATACAGGCCTGGAGGCTGTGAAAATGATGCCAAATTATATCCACCGAGCTGATGTCCCGGTTCTTCCAGAGCTGGCAAGAGCAGTTTGCAGATAACAGAGGAAAGAAGTGCTCTGCAGTCCTCTGGCTTCTCTAGGCATGGGCAAGGATGTCTAGACAGAAGAGACTTGTAAGAGCATCTGAACAAGTGTGTTTGGAAGGAGGAAACCTGTGGTTTCTGCTGTATAAATATAGCTGGGGAGGAGGAAGAGGGGTTACTTAGAGGTTAATACCTTCTGTGTATCTTTTGTGCATCTTTTGACAATCCTGGATACTGTGTACAATCTGCCCCATTACTCACTAAGGAATTCAAGCGTTGTCCTCGTGACTTTGCTCTGTTAACAATATCTGTTATTCCTTAGGTCTCATGTTAATTCTCCTATGTTATCCAAATGCTAAGAGCAAACCTTAGGCTGTTATTTCCCTCTGTCTCTAAATACAGGTGTGGAAGACTCCTCCTTCCATCCCCTCACAACTTCATTGCATTCTTAAATATATAAACAGTTTGACCTGACCTTACTTAAACGGAAGACTCAAACTTAATATTGAAAGAATTCACTGTGAAGCAATCTTCTTTAGGACAGGAGGGATTATGAAGCGCCAGCAAGTACATATTTAAAAAGGGAAATGTGTTTTCATAGATCTTGAGGCTGGCTCTTATGTTAATCCTCAGAGTACTTTGTGTAGGGGGTTAATTCAGGAGGAGGTCTTGCATGCAGGGAATGAGGCCAGTAGATGACACCAAAACAGCCTGTGACAAGAATTTCACCTGATAATAGGGGATTTACTCACTAGCTTATCCACTGAATTGGTGGATTTATCTTCTCAAAAAAAATTACTTTAAGAATCTCCCTTTTCTCTATTTAAGCACTCTTTAGATGAGAACTTTATTTCCTCCTATTGTTTCTAGTAATTTTTTTCAAACTAAACTGAAATGCTCCTAGGTTTAGTTGGAGTGCAAACAAAACAACCTTCCCTCACTCCTAAGTAGGCTCTGAAAGTTGCTGCATGCTTTCCTGTCAGTCTTTTATTCCCATAGAAAAAATCAATCTGTGGTCTGTCAACTCCAGAAAATTTGCATTAATTAATTACACGTTTTGCATGGTAATAGGCAATTTGCAGCACAACTGCTATAATTCACAGCAGAATTAAACTTCTAGCTCCCTGCATAGTGCTCTCAATATTCCCCTCCATATAAACAAGGAGATCCTCATGTACATCAAAAGTGCTGACTCTCAGGCAGAGTGCAGACCCACTTTTTCTTTCTTACAGGAGGTTCGTTAGTTCCTGTAGAAGTCAATGAGTTTTCTTTTTGGATGGAAGCCAATTGCATATCCATTGGGTAAATCAAGGGAAGGATTAGTGCCCAGAAAGAGGATTCTTGCCTGTTTTCTCACAATGTGCTAAACAGAATTAGCTTAGAGGGCAATTTAGTTCAGGATAGGATCTGTTGGAGCTTTGGAGAAGGGGAATTTGGCGTTTTTCCAGGTGCTCTGTTTGAGTTATGGATTAAGTGCCTGGCCCGGATCCAGCAGAGCTCTGCCTTCTCAGTGTCAGCACGGGGCCAGAGGCGCTGATCTCAGTGCGCTGGAGATGAGTTTCCCTTTCCCAAGTGGTATGTGTCCCGTGCTTACGCTGGCTGTGAGCCCAAGTAATAAGCTTATGTGGGTATCAGGGTATTATCCTTCTCCCCTAATTCCTGTTTTCATGCTTCTAGGATTGTGAGTGTGAAGGAGACCCGGCTGACAAGTCTAGTGGCCAACTTCTTGGTTGGCCTTTCGCTCCTGCTCCTCCCTTTTCCTCTCCAATGGATCCCGAAACCAGTCCTCTACGGCCTCTTCCTCTACATCGCGTTGACTTCCATTGATGGGAACCAGCTCTTTGAGAGGGTGGCCCTCCTGCTCAAAGAACAGGTACACGAAGTGGTGCACCAGCCCTATGGGGAGGAGAAATCATGTTTACAATCCTGGGACCAAGCAGTGTCAGGAGCTAACATGGCATGGGAAGCTGATGGTGTTGGGAATGGGGTTACCTCCAAAGCTCAGGAGGCTGGCTTCCATCTTCAGCCTGCACCTTGCATATTCATTTCATCTTTCTCTGCAAAAAGGAAGTGAAAATTGATGGGTCTGGCTGCCACTGAGATGTGAGCAAAAGGAATCTTTTGCATTGAAGCAGATAAACAAGCAAGAGAATAACAGTGTCAAACAACAAAAGCGGCAAGGTTTTTGTTGGGTAGAAAAAGGTGGTAGCTTAATTGTTCATAGAATTGTACTGCATCTCATGTCTCTCAAATTCTGCATAATTTTTTCTGCATTTTCCCTGCTGTAAAGGCATTTAAGCTTTCCTGTTCAGAGCACTGTCCCAGGTAATCCTGCTCTTCTTAGCCTGCTCCAGAATTGCACTGGAGCACCTTTCTTCAGGAGGCAAAAATGAGTGCATGGATGCAGCTGGGAGAGCTGCTACCTGGGAAGACACCCCCCTAAACTCTCTGTATAGAGCACAAACAAAATTACATTCAAATGTTACCTTCAAAATAAAGCTGCATGAATTATTGCCCACTGCATGCATGGTGTTTAAGTCTTAAAAACCTCCTGTGGTGTCTGTCAGCTACAGAGTATGTGCAGCTTAAAAAAAAAATGAAAAGATGCATAATGATGACTCTTGATTTCTACAACAAAGCTTCAGGAAAGGTCATTTTTGCCTCATTTTACACTTTTGTTTTGACCTGTGTGAAGCGCCACGAGGTAGGATTTTAGACTCGAAATGAAATGACTTGCATTATTGAAATGCTTCTGATGCGGGATGAAAACAAATCTGGGAGATCTGCTTTCAAGCCATCTGTATTACAAGTGCAAAGAAGGCACCCGTTTGCAGTGTGGGCGGTACCTGGAGCAATAATGAGTTTCCAGCTCACCTTCTTATGTAACAAGGGTCAAGGGCTTAATAAGCCCAACATTTGGCTCTGTACTTCTGCTAATCTTTCTTGATCTGATATTACATCTCAGGTTAAAACTGTGAAATCTGGGTAAAGATTACGATTGTCATGTTGATTTGAGTGGAGATTGAATAGTTACTGATGTATGTGGATTACTACTTCTGGTTTTAATACAAATTATGCGTGGAATTTTCCAAGCTTCAGTTTGGAAAATTAAATATTCTCAAATATGGATCTCCCCCCTCTTCTGGAAACCTTTTAATGAGTCATGGCATAATCTGAAATCCATTGAGCCTGTATCAGTGCCAGCAGACAGTCGCTCATATTCTTCATTGATGTATAGACAGTGAGTCAAAGCTTGTGCTCAGACATGAGCAAGTAACTGTCAGAGGAAACCACGAGTGATATTTAGCCTATTAATGTCACTTTTCCTCTTTCTCAAAAATGAATAGTTGACATCAGTTGAGAAAATCAGTACAGTCTGAGTACAGCCTCTTCCAGCACCTCCACAATCTCATCTCATCTGCTGTTCCCCTTCCAGGGTTCAGCTGGAAAATGGGACCACCAGGGCAAGCGTAGTCTGGTCAAGAGAGAGGTTATAAAATGATGAGGAGCTGGATTTCAGGTGGAGAAACCATCCAGCAGTACCAACACTTGAACGTATCTGTTTACCATCACCCTCTGCACACCCCCACAGGCACTTCACATGTTGCTGTAAAGCCCTGATAATCCTACTCGGGGGAATCTCATTACTGGACTTATCGAGATATTTTTCTTGCACTCCAGATGCTCCCCAAGGCAATCTTAGTTGTGTGGTGTGTTTTCTCCTCCAGGTTTCTAGTGCCCAGTCATCTGCATGTTGTTGCCAATGCTGTAGTTTATGTGCTTTAACCCTACAAACCCTGTGTTCAGCTGTTGAACATATTAAGGACTGTTGGTGCAGTGTATGTAAACTGACCTCCTTAAAAGCTTGTGCTGTGTGCTATATTCTTGAGTCCAGGTTGCTTTGTGTCTAAGGTGCTATTCTTCTATTTGCAGACTGCTTATCCTCCGACACATTACATCCGCAGAGTGCCCCAGAGGAAGATTCACTATTTCACAGGCTTGCAGGTCCTGCAGCTCCTTATTCTCTGTGGTTTTGGCATGTCACCATTGCCCTACATGAAGATGATCTTCCCACTCATCATGATAGGAATGATCCCAATCAGGTATGAAACTTTTCCAAGCAAAGTTTGGCTGTATTTTCGTCTCCCATGCACTTTGCTTTCTGCCTTGGACTGCTGGAAATCTGAATGGTCTAGAAGGACATCCAGTGTTCTCCTGAGCAGCCAGACCTTGGAAGTTGATAATGGTGACCTCTCCTCCACCTGCAAGAGGAGGAATAGTCCAGAATGACTTGAGGAGGAATAGCACAGAGCCTGTGATTTTACCTGGCTGTTGTGCAGAGGGGAGGTGGGCTGACAGGTACATATCTAGCTGGTGAAGAGGCAAATGGCTCTCCTTTTGTAGTGTCTGTGAGATGTCTTTGTGAGAAGCTGTGGTCTGAGCCTTTCATCTATTGGTATTGGTAATGTTCCTTCTTTCTTTGTAGTCTGATTTCCTAAGACCTGTGCTCAGAGAGGGCAGAGCTGGGAACTTTCCCTTGCACTATATGAATGCAAATATCATTTGTTTAGTGCTGTGATGCTGTGCAGGTCATCTATAAGATCACTGCTGAATGCCATTGTAAATAATCAGGTCAAATAGACCAGGTATAATCTTAATGTGTCTAATGTAAAACTGGGAGGACGGCACACTATCTTGCAATTTTGAGAGAGAATTACTGAGGAGTTGAACTTGTTCCCTAATGTTCGTTAAACAGTGACTGCCCATCATTCTTCAGTCAAATCATTCATGCTGTCTTCTCCATTATTTGGATGTAATTAGAAGCCCTAATAAGATCTTGGAGAGAACAGATGTGTTTCCAGTCCACTTGATTATTTTTAGACCTGTGTGGCATCCAGTGCTATCTGATTCTTTGAGCTTGCAGTGTTGGAGGTTTTCCATTTGATCTGAAAGTTCAGGGCTACCAACGTGATAATCTGCAAAGGCAGCTGCTGTGGCATTTTCCTTGGGTGGTGAAGATGGATCCAGTTTTTCTAAAACAAAAGCAAATGTCAGAGCTCCCCTGGCTTTTGACAGGCTCCTGTTGGAGCTATTTGGGCATGGTTTTATAAATGGACAAAAGTGTAGAGAACACTGAAATGATTGTTCTTATGGTAGGAGTGTCTCACCCACCCTTCACATAGGTGGTACTTTAGATGCCTAGTTAAATGGCGGGCAGATACTTTATGATGCTGGATGATTTGAGCCTTGTGGGAATTACAAGTCTGCATGGAGCAGCTCAGTATAGCAAATAAAACCTGAGATGCTTTTTGCCAAATGTTTGGGTAACAGATTTATTGTAATGTTACTGTGGAGAGCGCTGTGTCAGAGAACTGGATTTTGTGATGACAGATAATTTAGTCATGCAAATGTATCTTTTTTCAGTAAATAAGATACTGTCATCCTATCCTATCTCTGTTGCTGACTTGTTTCTCTTTCCAGAGCAGCTTTTCCTAATAGCCTTTTTAATTAGCCTTGCTGCTAAGGGGAACATGGTACTGCTACCTGGTACAATACAGAAATTTGTCCTCTGCTTCCCTTCTCTGAATTCTGCTGCCTTCATGGGCAGCATGAAGCTGGAGTCTGGGCTCCAGCTGAGAAGGCAGCACTATGATGCATAGCTCTGTAGCTAATGATGACTTTTTCATGAAGACTTGGCACTCTAAATAGATGAGGCAGAGTAGGAAAAGTGAAATCTTTTTTAAGGTGGAGGGAGGAGGAGGTGATGGGAGGATAGCCAGGGGTCAAAGTAAAGAAACAAACCCAGATGAATGAGTTATGGCTCAGTGTCCCATCCAGAAAACCAGCCATATTTGTCTGCCTCAAGGACACATTTCTATGTCCTACTGCATTAAATACATGATTTGCATCATCATCAGCTAGGGGACCAATCTTTTTCCACTGGGATAGTCACTAAAATCTGTTACCTTTCATACTGACTTACTGCAGTGGAACAGCCAGTTGGGAGAAAATGATTTGTTTGGTATCCCAAATTTCTGGGTTTGATTCAAAGCTTTGGGGTTGACTAGTTTTTGGCTACACTCTAATCCCTGCTCTGGGGCGTACTTAAGGTTTCTCAGGAATCTTTTTTTTTCCAAGTTCTCTGTGAGGTTTATCTGTGCTTCCACAGCTCTCAAGCATTTCATTTCATGGCAGGATGATCTAAGCAGATACTGGTATTTCTCAGTAGTAAGTGCTCTTTGGGATCTCTGTCTAGCTATTGAAAATGCCCTCCCAGCTCTTAAATGGGCTTTCTAGCACTTTGTGCCCTATTTTAACAGCTGAAGAATAGCTTCCTTAAGTAAGAGGTGTCAAACTACAACTGTGCAGTAGGATTTAACAAGAGCAACTTCATACTATATTGTTACAGTGGCTTTCCTTTCTCACCCAAATACATTAATTCATGAGGATGTTCATGCAAACAAACCATTACAAAAACAAAGGAACCAGTACCTCCATGACCCAGTGGAGAACAGATACCAGGTAGGGATGGAGCTGGAGGAGTGAATGTCACGGCCCTGCTCAGCCTCTCACCTTGGTCTCAAGTCTTGCTGATATATTTAGTGCTTTTCAAAAGACTTCTGAGTTGCCAGGAAAGCTGCATTGTGAGAAGAGCTGGAAAGAGTGACCTGGGGTACTTGGAGGACTGGGGAAGTGCAAGACAAATAAGCTTTGTACCCTGGTCTTTGAGCCAGCCCTATACGTTTTCAGGGGTTTTTCCTGTGAGCTCTCAATGAATGGCGTTTGCACTGTTGTAATGGATTTAAGGCTGCATCAGGTGGGGTTTTATGTTGGGAAACTGTAGGAAGAGTGCTGAAGGAAGTGTAAATCAAATATAAATGGTGATTCTTGGCAAGTAAGCATCCACTAGCAAACTGGGGAAGCAGGAAGCTACTGCCTGCCACCCCAGCACAAACCAAGAGCACAGCCATGGGAAAATCAAACAGACTTGGGACAGACAAAATGTTATGCGGTGGTTTAAAAAAACCACAAACTAATTCTCTCTCTATTGTTCAATCTTAGGTATAACCTGCTCCCTAGAATCATCGAAGCCAAGTACTTGGATGCTATGGATGCAGAGCATTAAATGGGGTCTGCCACACACGGAGCAGTGAGGATGGCTCTTTCAGAGTTGGAAGGATGGGGCGGCTTTGCCGAGGCGTAGAACAATCTATCTGCAGTTCTTTCTTTCACCACTTTCTTTCTGCTCTAATATGGTGTTGGTAATGCACATATCAAAGACCAATTGAGCATTGAAGTGTCAGACCAAAACAGCCTTGGACTTGAGAGGCTAACGCTCTTTGGAGCTGTGAGGCAAGCAAGCTCTATGGAAATGCTACTTTCCACATTCCAAAACTGGATTCCCCAAAGATCAGCATGCCCATACAGTTGGAGTATGCATTCAGAGCTGTCATGTGTTCCCTTGTCTGAGGGGTGGGGGAAGAAATCCCTTTTTTATGCACCACGTCCCTTTTTTCCAAAACACTCTAAGGACAGCAACTGACCTTTCTCTTACAGAATGACAGTCCTGTTCTGGCCTTTGAATTCTATTTCCCATGAATCCAGTATTCCCGAATTAGTATTCCAGGTAGGATGGCCTCATGGTAAACCACTGTCAGGAGAGATGTCTGGCTGTCTCTTCAGACTGACTAGCAGAAGGGTTAGAAGCAGATTTAATTCGTACTGATACAGTCCACAGCTTTGGATGAATATTTCATTCCTACAGATGAGCTGGAAATGTTCAGAGGTTGCGCTCGCACGGTGATATTGGTGAAACTGCATCTGGGTCTAAGCTATTTGGGAATTATTTTGGTTCTTTCTGCCATTGCCACTCGGTAATCAAATACAGATGTGTAGTTTTGCACAACTGCAATGTTCTTGCTTGCACCTGGAGTCAAATGTTGAAACTTGTCAAAGGGCAGTTGTGTTAATGATTGCATATACATATGTACAGTAGTGCCTATGTGTACATATATACATATGGATTTGTGTATATATTTTGCATAGATATACAAATAGGCCTGATTCTTTCAAAATATCAAGTGTTTCGTGCAATCAGTGTTACCTGTGATGTCTTGACCATATACTTGTTCTCTGCTTCAGTGCTGCTTTTTCTTGTTGGAGATATGGTCACTTATTTTTTTTCCTTCTAAAGCTGCTCATTTACTGTTTTTGTTCATGTGTTGCTTTATTCAAGGTGTTCCTTTGCTTTCTTTTTCCCATGGCTTGAGACCTTCATTCTGTCTTGATGCTCTGATGTGTGAATTTTGCATTTAATTTTAATGTACAGCATGCAATGAAAATTTTCCTCTTTTGCCTAATCAATATTTGTTGGTCATTTCATTATTTCTGTTCTGTAGCTAATCTTCATTTTTCCCCCACTCCTAGTCATTATATTTCTGGATGAATTTAACTTCTGTCTTTTACAGTTCAGTTTATTTAATTTTGCTTGTATTGTGGTCAGTTTTCTTATTTGAAGTACTGTGAAACCAGCTGCCCTTTAGTTCAGTGCTCGCCCATTGCTGCACGTTACAGATCACAGGTAAAGTGTTAAGGAAAATGTGGAGCTCTGAAGATAATGAACTTTCAAAACAGCAAAAATGAGGGAAGGCCAGCTTTGTGATGAGGGGAGAAAGGCTTTGGGGAAAATGTTTGTATGCTGAAACAGACTCAAGCCTCTGAAGATTTGGTGTATTTGCACTAAACATCAGATGGTATTGCATCATAATGTAGTTGCCTACAGTTTTAAAACATGTTTGAAAAAGTTTTCACTTTCTTATGGAAACTCTTCATCCTTGTATTAATACTTAATGGAAGAGAGCAGAAAGCGCTCCTGAGAATGTGTCCTTGTGGGCATGGCCAGTAAGTCCTACAGCTATCCCAGGGGAAAGCCCCCAGCTTTCTTAGCAAGCAAAGCAGCAGCACGAACGACCTTCAGGTCACACCAGCCAATTGTTGTGGGAATGCTGAGAAGGCTCTGAGTCGGGGTGACTGCCCTGGTACACCAAAGCAGGTAAACACTTCGGGTTTTCAATTGGCCTTGAAGGCAGCAGAGGTAATTCATGCTGTGTCTGGCCATGGTATGGCAGCAGGTGCAAATCTGTGCCTGGTTTCTGACTGCCTTGGTCAATATTTTCTAGCTTTGAGTCATTCTATGGTGAGATCACGAATGGCTCTTACCAAGGTCTGCATGTAGAAACAGGACGAGCAGGCAGCAAACAGGATTTTGGGGCAGCGTGAAGGCGGAGGTGGTAAAAGCATGTCTGATCTCCAGTCAACAGAAAAAGAGCAGGTGACAGCAAACAGCTCAGTGCATGTTGTAAGACAGCGATTGTACAGGCCTGATGGTGCTTAAATAATGTGCTTTTCCCATGGATGTCAGATTGACCAAAACTACAATGAGAAGTGTCATCTTATGGTTAAGCTATTAAATGCAGGTGTCCAGAGGGTGCATTTGTGGTGCCTCAGCTCTTGGCTGGGAGAAGTCACCCTTTGGGGTGGCTTGAACCACGTTGTGGATGCTGTAGCTGGAGGACAGAGGATGTGCCTGATGGAGAGTAGCTCTGGTCCTCTTTGAAGAAGAGTGGAGGCCCTGGGTGAAATTCCCTCCAGAACAGAGCATGTTGAGATGAACTGCACGTGGGTCTTGTCAGAGAAAAAGAAATAGTTGTCAGAAATAGTTCTCAGATGTGCCCTCCGTCTCCCCAGCTCACGAGGACCAAAAAATGTCCCCTATTTAAAACCACTTGAAAACATCAAAAACCACTTGAAAATGTCAGTTTCAGATAGTGTCAAATGTTGTTAAATGAGATCATTCAAAACCTAGCTAACTGGGGGGTGTTTAGATAGCAATCACAATTCTTGGGGTGGGTGTTCTTGTTCATTGCTGTTGATTTACCAGTATGACTTCGGTGTTTGTATTTTTCTTAGTGTCAATAGAATCTGTTTTGCAGAGTTTTCTTTCTACCGAAGTCATGGGCCAAAGAACCAAATGATGGGAGAGCGGCACGACTCCTGAAGTGAAGCTGTGCTGGCTTAAACTGCTTTTGCATATTTTGGACCCGTGTCTAGATGTATGGGTAGGAGGGATTGTGAGATTCAAGGCCTCTTGGCTGTTAAGGGGTCGTGATGATCCCACGGAGGATTTTTTCGTACCTTTTCTCTTGTTTGCTTCTGGTTTTGCTGACAAGTGCAGGCGCTTCCAGGAGGTAGGCTAACTAGGGAAGGAGAGGTGGTTCAGAGTTGATCGAGCACTTTAATACTTCTGTGAAGGTTAAGACAATTAGAATGTACAAAGTTTTATTATAAGCTCTTTATATACGCACAATGCTATGTATAACTGTTGCCAAAGAAATGGGCTTGAAGGATGTCGATAGCTTTTCGACAGTCCACGATGTTCACCTGGAGCCACGAGGTGGTGGAGCACTTCTGAAATGGGTGGGTTTGGGAAGCTACCTTTTGACAGTCGCCAAAACGATCAGAAACGGGGAATAGAATAAATTTCTGCTCTCAAACCTGTAGGTTTTGATCCTTGCACTGAATGTAGGAGCTAGAAATTAGCTTGACAATTAAAATTGGATTTATACCTGAATAGTTTTGTTGGTCTGAGACTTATTTTGTTGCCTTCAAAGATGTTGACATGCTAATGTATGGAAATAGATGTTTCTTCATGTAAATTAAGGGAAGTTGGTGAAACCTGGACTGCTGAACAGGCGATATACTGCTTTCTGGATTGCTTAGAAAGCAGATCTGACAAATTCACTAGCAACAGCCTCCCAGATTCTCTGGCATCAACATTTGAAGCTATTAATAAATGTCAAACTCGAGTTGGATGATGTGTGTCAGTGCATCACTGCCAAAGGATATAGGGATGGGGTAAAATTCAACTGGTTTGCTTCAGAGCTGCTGTCCGGTGAAATGTTTCAAGAGGAATCCAACGACTGTGGGATGTGGCATATGCTTCCTGATGACCTGCATGAAGCGGGATGCTCTGAAAAATAATTGGTAGATGGTCACGTACCTGTATGCTGTAGATCAAACAATTCATCCTGAAAGGTCCCCCTGTTCCCAGCTGTACCAAAAGAAACTTTGTAAAAATTTTGCATATTGTATTTCTCTGCTTTAGAAGATGCTGCTGGACTGTGTTCTCTGGGCGCTTTTTGGAGGAAAAACAAAAGGAAACATGAAGTTGGTTGAAGTTGGATATACCTGGAGAACACTTGGGGGGGGGTTGTGGGGTTCTCAGAAACAAACAAACAAAAAAAAAACAAACATGAAAGGGACCTGAAATGTGCCATGTCACAAAATGCTTCTGTTTTCCAGCCTGTGTCCCACTAAACATGCATCTTTATCCGTTGGCACATGTTCATGTTATTCCTTGATCAAGCTTTTTTCTTGTTCACTGTTCTGTATCTGTCCTTTGTGCTTCTACCTGCCTCGAAGGTTAACAGGCAAAACTGGGATTAGCTGAAACTCATCGCTTGCGTCCATTCCCCCAAAACTTCAGTGCAAGCCCCTTCCTCTGTAATTCCTTGACTTAACTCTCATCCTCCCCAGCCCTTCTCTGAAGGTTGTCTCTGGTGTCCCCACTGTGAAAATGCTGCCAAAATGCTGAGTGGGTATTTTTATCTGGAGAGCTCGAGCCTGTGTCTGAGCAGCAGCGTGGCAGCAGCCGCTCTCTTGGGGCTCGCTTTGCCATAATAGGCAATTATGAAGGATTCATAATTGTCCTACAGTTGCACTGTCTTCTGCATCTTGTTAGATGATTACTTTATGGCACAGTGTTCCAGTTGGGCTGTCCTCTTTTCATCTGTCAGGCTTCCAAAACAACTTAAATAGACATTATGGGATGGGCTTGCCCCATTTTCTATCTGTGCTGAGGCCTGTGGATGTTAGAAGAGAATAGTCTTCTCTAATTGTTTTCATATCTAATTAAGGCATTTAAGGACCAAACCCTGTCCATTACACTGGTGGCTCCAGATCTGGTTGCAAAGAGGGAGCCATCAATATTTTGTAAAGAGCAGACAGACAAGGGAGTTGCCTGAGTACATACTTCAGAAATACAAATTAGCACTTTCCTCTTCAGCTTGTGTGTGTTTTCCTTTCAAACTAAGACAATCCTTGGCTGTGTCTCCTTTTCTTGTAGAAAACTCTGCATGAGCTTGGATCACTTGGCATGATCCTGATGCCACATGAAATATTAAGAGCGTGTCCTGGGGGACGTGCTGCCTTCTGCTCCCCATCTGCATCTCTGCTGTGAAGATCTGCTTGCTTGGAGAGCTGAAGTCCCCTGAGTGGAAGAGGGGGACGCGTGTGGCATCTCAGTCATCCATGTGGCCAATTCTTGCTGCTGCTCCAAAGGCCATCAGCGTCCCTTGCTTGGCTGCAGGTGGGAGACCCAAATGTGAACAAAATGGCTGAGTTTGGGGGGGGAAAAAAGTTTACTGTTTTCTCCCTTTTTACTTGAGCTATGCTGCATTTAAAAAAAAAAAAAAAGCTCTGGCAGTAATGTATTTGTTATGTGATCAGGGTTTTGCAGAAAATCCGCATATCAAATTCAGCAGCTGGAGCATCAGTTGCAGCACCCGGGAGGCTTGCCAAAGGGCTGAGCTCTGTCGCTGGGTCTATCAGCAGCAGTCAGTGTCTCAGCGTGCTTTTTCCAGGCATCACATTAAGATAAGTTTCACGTGACTGGATGACTTGGGCAGTTTCTGCAAGGGTCTGTATTAGCAATAGCAGCACAAGGGGGCTTGTCCTGCCATGTGGGGCTGGAGCAGAGGATGTAGCCCGTGGTGCAGGTGTGTGGGGACCTGTTTGGCAGGTAATCAATGGATCCAATTTCAGAAGGACATGGGAAGGATTGATGGATATCTGGGTGACACAGCTGAGCTCAGGCTGTGTATCCTTCTCTCTATGAACTGCTTACCTTAGGAGCAGTGTTAGCCACTTGTTTTTCAAAGCATATATCCATAGCATCAAGTAGGTCTGAGTTTCTCAAATTTGGGACCAGCACCATCAATTTCTAAGGCACAGAGCCCCAGCCTGCACAAATAGGCTTTGAAGAGACTCACATCACTGTTGAACTTCCTTTGCCTGCCCTTCTCTAATGCTTGTGATGCTGAAGTGTGATTAGCAGCTCAGGTTTAAGTGGCCCCCATCTGGAAGCTGTGGCTGCGGGGATGTGTGCAGGATATGGCCATCCTCAGCAGGTGCCTGGCTGTGATCTCTGAAGGGCCTGGCAGGTTTAAGTGGATCACTTCACATGGGAGAAAGCGTGATTCAGCTGTCAAGCATGGCAGCCTCTGGGAAGTGAGAAGCCTGTTGTGCTGTTGAACCTTTTGAGGGTTTCAGCCTCTTGCATTTATTTGGTGGAGCTGCTCTGATGCAGTGAGGGGGGCTTGGTGCTCTGCTATTTTCAGAAGTGGTTCTCTTCTGCTTCTCCCCCATCCTCTTCGCTGATGTGAAGCTCTACCTTGTTCCCGGGTATTACGCCCCCCCAAAAGTGGGAATTATCAGAGTTTAGCCCTTGAAAACCCTCCCTTCCCCTGAAATATGTGCTCCTGTATCAGTGTAAATCAACCCCCTTCCTCTTGGTCCAACCTAAGAAACAGGCTGCAACTCAAATACTCTCATTTTCCCCTTAGGCTTTCTATAGGGGGAGCAAAAATGCAGAATGAGCTCCGAGGGGGGGGTGATCAAGAGGAAAAACCTTCACGGGATGGATCTGGCTTGGCTCAAATCCTGCTTCTGCACAGGCAAATGCTAGCGGAGCCACTTGGCTCGGGCAGCCTGTGGTGTGCTGGGTTTATCCTGCTGCATGTTGCATGGTGTGGAACTGGTTAAACATTTCTGCATTTGGTGACCAGGAGCTTTCGGTCACAGGCTGCTCAGGAACTATTTAAAGCGAAGGGAAAGCACGTGTTCCTATTTATGGAGATGGCCTATAGATATTGCACTTGCTAAATACGCTCCCAAAGCGCATGCCCCTACCTAGTGTTGGTTTTGCAGTGGGTGATTTCTTTTGATAAGAGTTGCTCAGGGGGAGGAGGGAGAGGGAATTCCTTTATTGTATAAGGAAGCTCTGTATTTAAAAAGAAAATAAAAAAGAAATGTACTGTTTATATATTTCTACTTTGTGCCTAACCGGTGTCCTTTATTTCACCTTTAGCTTCCTACACAGCTTGGACTTGTCCCAGTGCAGGTGTATGAGTTTCTTTGGTGGCTTGGGGGCTCCCTGTAGCTGAGATATTTCTGTAATCCCCAGCACTGGTGGCATGTGAGCATCTCAACTGTGTGTGCAAGGAGATGTGCTAGCTTAGGAGTTGGACTCGATGACCCTCGTGGGTCCCTTCCACCTTGGGGTATTCTGTGATTCTTACAGGTGGGAGCCTGGATAGCCAAAAATGGGATTGCTTCATGCTTTAATGGGGAAGAATGAGAAATAACTGTACCTTAACAGTGCACTGAGTGGGTCTAGGCTGGGCTAGCACTGCCCCATGTCTCTGGCTTCCTTGGAAGATGAGCCAAATCTGCAAATGCTCCTTACTTCCAGCCACTGCCTCTCTGCAGGTCTCAGGATTCCTCCTCCAGGCAGAGGACCAGGGCTGGCCACCTTTGGTATGAATGGCCCTACAAGCCAGGTGGCTGACCACTTTCAAATATATTGATGTATACATGTAGACAAGCTATTGGGGAGGGATGTGTGGGGAAAGGGGGTGTAAGAAGTGACTTCAAATGAACTGTACTCAGTAAGAGGCTCAGGCTTTACCCGTGGGAGCCCTTACTTCTGAGAGCAGCATGTGGCATATGCAGGAGCCACTCAGCCCCTGCCTTGCATGTAGCTGAAAGCTCTTCCCAAGGACTCTGGCTTTCTATGACCCTTTCAGCTGAGAACTCAGGACTAAATATCTTTGGAGGAAGCTTGAGGTGCGGGTGCCCTGCTGCCTGGGTCCTAGAACCACTTCTCATGCCTCTTACTGGCTGAGGGCTGTTGAGTGTGAGAGCAGCCTGAAGTCTGGGGGCCTTGATGTGTTTGGGGATCAGTGGGGGGCTGCCTGGAGCCCTTTGAGGTTGTGGGGAAGGAACACCCTGGAGAGGTGGGGGGGGCTGGGTCCCGTGTGAACAAAGGCAGTGTGATGCTGCAGGAAGCTTCTCCTGGGCTGCCAAAGCCAAAAGCCCTGGGGCGCTCCGATGGTCTGGCATGATGAGGAGGAGGCTTTGCCACATGCGAGGCTTTGGTGGAGGCTGGGAGGGAGGTCAGGCCCTACGAACTCTGAACAGTTGGGTTCCATGGGGGAGGCAAAGCCAGCTGCCACCCAGCCTCGCAGAGTTTTGGGGCACTTTGCTAATTCAGCAGCCCCCAAGGGAAAGCCGCAATGTCCTTTTGCTCTCCCAGCTGTCTTCCTACAGTGGTGGTGCCCAGGACAGCCCCAGGTCCCTGCGGGGGGCACAGGAGCAGCCTGCAGAAGCTGGGGAGGGGACACAGGGTGGGCAGGATGCCTCTGTCACCTCTGGCTGTCACTGCGGGGACCTTCAGCTGCTGGGCACCTGCTTGCGACCTCAGGCAGCCTGGCAGGGCTGTACCCTGTGAGGTGCAAGGTGTCCTGGTAAAGCAAAGCCTAATAATAGTCTGCTGGCATGTCAGCACCGTTTGGTGCAGGTCCCAGCTCAGGAAGGAAGGGGTGAGATGGGGACGTGTTCCCCCCTCCCACCTCATCTATCTTTCACCACCAGGACACACATACACTGTGCTGCCAGCAGCTTTTCAGGAGGGGATTAAACACCCTTTGGCCGAAAATGCCATGGATAAAGGGCTCAGAGAGGCGCCAGGTCCTGCGGATGCAATCATTGGGACCTTCAGCACTGGTTTTTCCCTATAGCAGGTCTTGGCATGGGGGGCACAGAGACAGGGAGCTTTTAGGGTGGCTGCATCTGGGCTTTCCTCACTGACCCAAGGAGCGTGTCAGCACGATTCCCCTCCTGATGTCCTGACTTGATTTTAAATGAAAACATAGTTGGCACATTCCTCCCTTTCTGCGCTTCCCATCCCTATAAAGGATAAAAATATTTCCCTGGGGTGAGCCAGGTCTGCAGGGGGGTCCATTGCTGCCCCCAGATGGAGCAAAGCTGCTGAGAAAGGGCTCATCTCCTGTCGGTGGCATTTGAGCACCCAGAGGGAAAAGCAGATGAAAATAATGCAGGGGTCAGGTAGCTCAAGTTCCAGCTGTAAGAGACAAAAGAGCTTCCAATTCTAGATTTTTATTATTATTATTTTGTGTTTGGGGTGTTTCTTGTTAGTTTGTTTCTCCTGTTTTTTTGTTGTTTGCATTTTTTTCCCTCCCAGGCACCCACCAGGCACCCAAACCCGCTGTTTTTCATCAGGGATTTAATCTGCTGCGAGCAGGTGCCATCTAGGGGACAGACAGAAGAAGACAAAGGAGTGGTTTTGCTGTCAAAGCTGCCAGGTTTGCTCCAGCACCCGAGGCTCACAACGCCTCCAGCCCACCCCCGGGGGGCTCTCCTGGGCACATGGGCACCGAGCTCAAGGGGGGGGGAGCATCCGCGGGAGCCTTCCTGCTGCTGCCCCCCGGGCCTCATCCTGCTGATGCTTGGAAGAGAGTGGGCCAGGAGCACTTTTTCTGCACCACCTGCTTCTCTCCAGCTCAAATTTAGGTAGGATGGAGGCATAATGTCAGCACTCTCACTGAGGAGGGCTGTATGTTGTCTTTATCTCGGCCCCAAAAAATGAAATCAGCACCCACCTCGCTGCAGATACCTGAAATCAGGCTCTACCCAAGCCCTTGGAGATGAGAGAGCAGCAGGTGGAGACGGAGCTTGTCCCCCACTTGGCCATCACTTGGAGTAAGAAATGAGCTCTAATGACAGCAGCCTGCTAATGAGAAGTTGGCAAATGGGTGCCTGGGGCTGCGAGCCAGAGCTGTGGGGCTGAAGGGTTTGTGCTGGAAACCCCATCTAAATGCTCATTTCTCACCCTTTCCTCTTTAATTTTAGATTTAGATTTTTAGATTTTTAGATTTTTTTAATTTTAGATTTAGATTTTTAATTTTAGATTTTTTTTAATTTAATTTTTAATTTAAATTAAATTTAAATTAATCTTCTTTTTGCTTTCTCTCTGCTTGCTTCATCAGCCCCACCAGGATTTAGCGCCCCCCCTCCCAGGCACCTTCTGCCCCCCATAACTCCCCAGAGTGGCTTTCAGAGCCCTGGGGGCTCTTCCAAGGGTGCAGACAGCTTCAGGCTGTGCAGGCTCCAGCAGAGGGAGCATGGCCATGTCCGATGCCAGCCCCTCTCCTGCTCAGCAAAAAATGTGCTTTTCTGAGATGAGTTATGTGCACATCTCTTCTGGACGGTGTTTTCCTGCGAGTTTCCCAACTGCACCCCAGCTGCTCAGACAGCACCATGCATGGGGTGCCTTTAGCATAGCCAAAAGCACTTTTTTTTCCAAAAGCTTTTTTTTTTTTTTTCTGACTATTTTGGGGAAGGTCCAGTGGGAAAAAAATAAAATAAATCAGAGACCCAACTCTGAGTGTTTTAAGTCACTATTAGGCCATTAGCTTCCCAAATCTACTTTGTCTTTTCCTTTGATGGAAAAAGGATTTTATGCAGAAAGCATAAAATGGTCTGCATAAAATGGTCAGGTTGCTGGCCACCCCACTGTGACAGTGGGTTCAGCCCCTCTGGTTCCAAATCTGAGAGGGTTTGGATGCTCCCTGGGGTCTCTGGAGGCAAGAGCTGGCTGTATTGGTGCTCCTTGAAGGCATCGAGTGATTAATTTCATCCATCTGGGCAGGCTCTGCGTGCTCAGAGGGAGAAATGTCAACACCTGCAATGCCTGCCTTGGGATGCCAATCCCACAGACTTTGAGAGCTCGAGGACCTGGGAGTTAATGAGATTTCTCAACATTTGCCTATTAATAACCGTGCCTATTACCTTGTCATTAGAGTTAATAGGAATTAACGTGAACAATTAATAGTTAAAATTGCCGCTCGTACGTGAAGATGGAGGAAGACATCTGGGCAAAGATTTGGGCACTGCCTTCGCGTGACACGAAGAAGCTGAACCCGGACTTGCTTCTCCAAACCCTTGCCTTGCTCTCCGAGAAGGGTTTTGGACCCTGGCTACTTGGCATCTTCAGCTTTATTTTCTGCTGGGTTCATCCATCGCTCTCTAGCAGCAGCCCAGCTCCCCCAGCCCTCTGCTCCCTGCCCAGCCAAAGCTGCAGTTAGAAGCTAAGGTGCCCTGCCCACTTCCTCCCCTAATTGCCATTAAATGCAATTAGTGCTTCCCAGAGTGCCCCAGAAGCAAGTGTCTTAGCAAGGTCATCACGGCCTGCAGTTAGAGAAATGTTGCGCTAAGGCTTTCAGCGAGGAGAAAGTTTAATTATTACTATTATTATTTTTAATCCTTCCTTCACACAACAATTGGCTTTTTCCCCCCTGTTTTCCCCAAAATCAGCTGTCAGTCCCCATGCAGGGAAGATGCCCCCAGATGCTCGCTGTGTGTCCTTTTCCAGGGCTTTTGCCACTTACTGAATTGTCAGAGCAGCTCGTTCCCCCTGGAAAAGGGGTAAAATCCCTTCTTTTGGAGTTCCCCCGAGCTGCACGAATGTTGGAAGGGATAAAACGTAGGCTGGATCCTACGAAAATGGGACTGAGAGGGGAGAGGGGGATGTTAATCCTGCTCCCTGAAGCTGTTGCAGGCTCCCTACCATAGGCAGCATATAGGGGGGTGAGCCAGAGCAGAGGGGCCACGATGTTCATCTGCTTTAAAAGCACTTCCAGGGAAGCTGGAAAAACCCCTCCCAGCTGGATGGGCTTATTTTGGGGGTGAATTTTTTGTGTTTTTCAAGGCAGCAAAACCCTTCCGTCCCGCGGCAGGGAGCTCTGCGGCCCTGCCTTTCTCTCTGGAAACGCAGGGCGAGTTTTTCCACCAGGTGTCAGGATGGGGACGGCAGGTTGTTTGGGCATCAGACACATCCCGCCCGTCCTATCCCCTACCCAAACAGCAAGAGGGAAATCCACCCCTAACGCAAAACCATCCCCAACTGGGAGAGCGAGGAAGAGGAAGGCGCAGCTTCAGCGCAGCCTGCCCTGGAGGCAGCTGCTTCAGGCGACGCTCGTCGTGTTCCCCAAGTGCTCAGCACACGGCAGGGCTCCGGGAAACACGTCCCAAGTGTGCAAGCAGCTCGTGTGCTCCTCGCCGGAGGGGTGCAGGATGGGACCCGCGCTGTCGTCCCCCCCAGAGGAGACTCCTTTCCCCTGCTTTTGCCCCTGGTTTAAAAACCGGAGCAATCCGAGCACCAAAGCACCCACGAAGCGTTTAGCGAGGGGAGCTGGTGGAGTAATCTGCCCGCTCCTGCCTGGTTTGGTTTTCCTCTCTGCTTCCATTTCACTGGGGTAAGGAAAAGGCTCATCCCCCAGCCAAGTGAACACAGGACCTCCTACCAGCAGGGTGGGGGAAAAAAGCCGTGGAGCGGGGAAAGAACCCCCCCCTCCTGCAAAATAATCCCCTTGGCAATCCTGGAAAAAAAAGCAGGGAAGGCTGCTCCCGGTCCTGCACGCCCCCAGAGCCTGATTTCACTCGCACAGGCTTCTCCTCGCCACAGGATCGCATCCAGGGGCAGCTGCCCAAATTCCAGCCCTCCCCTCCGGGTCCTCAGGCTCCTGCAGGGTGCAAGGACCCGGCTTTTGCTCTCGGCCCCCCCACCCCTCTGTGGTCCTTGCTCTCCCCTGGGGCTCGGGCAGAGCCTGGAGCATCGGGGTCCCTGCCTGGGAGGGGCGGTGGGAGGGAACGGGGAGGGAAGGAGGATGCTCCGGGGGTGGCTCTTCGCTTTCTCTCCTGCCCGGAGCTCGCAGGGGCTCGCTTGGAGGATGTCTCACCCCCTCGGCACAGGTAACGGGATCCCCATTGCCCTGGGAGGGGAGAACGTGAAGGGGAGGAGGGGGGCTGCGATATGGTTTAGGTTTATTAAAGCTCCCTTCGAGGGGAAAAGGGGCTCTGAAGAAGCAAGATGCGGGTTGTGCGTGATGCTCGGAGCCCTGCACAGGGTGAGCCCTGCACCGGGCGAGCCCTACCCCAAAGTTTCCCCACCGATGGCTGGGAAATACTCATAGGGGGTGAGTAAAAGAGTGGGAGTGTGGCTGTGCTCGTGGGGGCTCTCGTATGCTTGGGGGGATGCCCAGGGCTCTGGGAAGCCCTGACCTGCGTGGTACCCAAGGCAGTGATGCTACGCGTGCCCTGTGTACGGCATCGTGTGCTGCTGTGATACCCTTGTGCACGGGTCTGCAGCCTTGGGGCTGAAGTTTGTGTGCTGGCACCCGCAGGAGATGTGTGGGCACAGGTTTTGCAGCTGTGGCTGTGCTGTCACCCCCTCTCCTGTGTTCACACGGGGGAACACGCCTGTAGGTGCAGGGCGTTTGCCGGGATTTACGCCTTAAAGAGGAGCAGCAGCACGGCTCGGCAGCAAGGCAAGGCAACATAAGCAATCACAATTATCTGCTGGTGTCCGTCCTTCTGGAAAAGCAGGCAATTAGGCAGCCATTGCAGATGGAGGGGGCAGCCTGTGCTGCTTGAAAAGTGGGGGCGAGCTCTCCCCGAGCATCCTCCCGCAAACCGCGCGCCTTCACGCAGACTTGGGAAGCGGCTCCTTGCTGAGCACGTGAGACCCAGCCGCAGCTCTGGGGGAAAAGAGAGCGGGCTGGGGAGGGGAGGAAGAGGGGAGGGTGTTTTATTTTCGTTGCCTGTTTGCGATAAAATGTTCTGGTTTGTCGCTGGAGGTGTCACTGCTGGGAGAAAGCCGCTGCCCGCCGCGGTGAGCTCAGAGCATGCTGCTGAGGGCTGGCCCCAGGAGGTTTCTGGAGCAGCACCTTCTCTTCGTGGGGAACGCAGAGCAGCAGCACCCGGCTCGGAAAGCTCTCCCGAATCCCTTCATGCCTGAGGAACCCTCCTCAGCCGAGCCAGAGCTGCCCTCCTCCAACCTCACCAACGCCACGGACTGCGGCGAGGAGATCCTGCTCTATGGGGACACCGAGAAGATCGTCATCGGAGCCGTGCTCTCCATCATCATCCTCACCACCATCGCGGGCAACGGGCTGGTCATCATCTCCGTCTGCATCGTCAAGAAGCTCCGGCAGCCCTCCAACTACCTGGTGGTGTCCCTGGCGGCCGCCGACCTGTCGGTGGCCTTCGCTGTCATGCCTTTCGTGACCATCACGGACCTGCTGGGGGGAGAGTGGCTCTTTGGGAAGGTGTTTTGCAACGTCTTTATCGCCATGGACGTGATGTGCTGCACCGCCTCCATCATGACCTTGTGCATCATCAGCGTGGACAGGTAAGGGGGGAGGCGGATGCCACGCAGGCTTTAATATTTGGTTGGGGGCCACCAAGATTTTGTTCGTCCACCAGAATCGTGTTCGTCTTGGGTCGGTGCTGCTGCATGTGTTTTCTGGGTGTGCAAGGTGGATGAGGGCTTTCTGTATGGATTAGGTGCCCTTTGGAGGAGCTGAGCTTAAGGTGCTTTCTTGGGTAACTTCTCTAAGTCCTTGCTTAGTCCTCCCCCTCTGTGCAGCTGCTTCGTGTTCTTCCCTGGCTGGTGGAACAGAGCCTAGGGGATAGACTTTTCCCATTCACAGCTCCATGGAAGGAGGCTGGGCCATAAAAGCATTCAACAAAACAAAAAAAAGTGCATATGCTGTGAAAATCCAGGTATGGAGCATCAGGAGCCCAGTCCTGTGCGATGCTCTGCTGCTCCCCGGGCTCGTGCCTTGGCCAAGGGTGCCGGCAGCTCCCCCAGCCCACCCTAAATCCAGAAACCCCTGGTACCCCAAATCCAGAAACCCCTGGTGTAGCCCAATGTGTGCATTTGTGGGGTGTTGCTGGCTTCAGCTCCCACACCTGGAGTGGAGAGGGAAAGGCCGAGCCCGTCTGGCAAACTGGCGAGACTCGGGCAAGCCAGCACCCCCGTGGGGCTAATTATAGCAGCTGCGTCATTAGGGACATTGTGCTGATGAGCCGGTGGGACGGATCCAGATCTGACGTGCACGCTGGCTTTCTCGGGGGGGGGTTGGTTTGGTTTATGCTGGCACCGCGAGCCAGGCTGGTTGGTGATAAGCAGCTCGGGGAGGGACAGAGCCTGCGTGCCTCCAGCCGTGAGCTGGTGTTTGTAGCCACCCGTGCCCGTGTCCTGGCCACGGTGGCCATGTCACCACCCTGGTAGCTTGCCATTCCAGTGTGGCACCGGCTGACAAAGCGGAAAGGCCAGAGAAAACCCGGCTGCTGCAGCAGCGAGCAGCATCTCACGCTCCCAAGCCCTCTCCCCTGCCAGCCGCTGCTCCCACAGAAGGTTTTCTGACCAGGTGCTGCTGGTCGGAGAGCAAAATCCCCGGCCGACCGCTCGGAGAGGTCCTGCTCTGCTGCTGAACTTGCTGTGTTTCCATAAACAGCCTGTTCCTAAAAAGCAGGTGTAGCCAGAGCTGTCAGGAGAAAAGTCTGCCTTGGTGAGAGGGAAGAGAGCAAATGCAGCAATGGGATATGTGAACATCTCCTCTGGATGAGTGAGGAGTAAAGCAGCAGCTATGTATGAATCAGATTGGCTTTGCCTTCCAAATTTTCCTTTCCAAATTTCCCTTCCCTTCCCTTCCCTTCCTCCTTCAGAGACCCCCATCCCAAACACACCACCCAGGACAGACCCTTCAGGACAACCATTGCAACCCATTCGTGCAGACCGCGGCACAAACTCCTTCCACAGGAAAATGATGGAGGTGCTTGTGGGCATCTGACTTTTTGGAGGCACATCGCTTCCCAGCACATCCAGACAAGCTTTGGAGGGCTCCGAGGAGCCCCGAAGAAGGGCAGCATCCTACAGCATCCCAAAAATGCTTCCAGCACCCCTGCACCCATCTCTGATCCCTGCTGCAGCATCGCCGGTGCTGGCTGTGCAAGACCCGCTGTCCTTTTTGGGTGAGGAAAAGGGAGCTGCAGCAAAGGAACCAGCACAGGTTTTGGTGTTTTTAGACAAATCTTGACCCTTCTGGGCTTCAGACCTCAACGGGGTGATGGAGGAAGGAGCTGGGAGGGCAGGAGGCTGCTGCAGAGCCCGGCTCTCCTAGCACGGGCTCGCTCCCTGTGTGCATCCATGCAGGGACTGTTCCATGACGCGAGGCATTTGCTCCCAGACCTTCATCCCCCCCCCCAAAAAATGTTGAAGTTGAGCAGTGTGAGAGGAATTTTCAGAGATGCAGGGGACAAGAGAAAAAGAGTAAAAGGCTGTAATTTCAGCCAAGGGAGGGCCAGCGGGGCTACGGCACGGGGTGGATGTCCCCATGGCTGCACCCACCTCAGGTTTGGACAGCTGGATGGGCTCAGTCTATCCCATGCTCAAGGAGAGAAGGGGAATATGTGGGATGTCCTCTGATGCCCTTGAGGAGGAGCAGGTGGCTGGGGCACCATCCCGCTGCTTTCTGTCCCAAGGGTCCCCAGGAACAGGCTGCGGGCTGCAGGGATTGCCCTGAGCACCCCAAAGTCATCATTGCTCCTCGTCAACCCGTCAGCCTCGCTCCCCCAGGCAGTTGATGGAGGTGGGTGGAGGGATCCAGGACCATGCCTGTGTTGTCACCTCCTGCTGGCCTTGGGATGGGCAGGATCTGGGGCTTAACCCCTGCTGGAAACATCTCCAAAATCAGACACATCAGCTTCTGTGCTGAGACAAAGCAGAGCTAAAACAAAAGGGTTGCTGAGCTTGCACAGAACCTGCAATTCTTGCTCCAAAAGGGATGAAAAGGCTGTTCAGTGGGGGGCTTACTGAAATTTCCACCAGTTTCCAATTTCTCCTGCCCTGCAAGAAAGAAGAGGGACAGCACCGGTACTTCCTTCCCTCGGCATATCCTGGGATGCACAGAATCATCGAACCGCAGATGGTTTGGGTTGGAAGGGATCTTAAAGATCATTTAATGACCTTAAAGATCATCTGATAGCATCAATGCTTCCTCTAGTCCTGTCCTGATAGTGATGTGGTCCACACTGTCAGGCAGCTGCCTGCTCCTGCCAGAGAGGAGGTCGTAATTTTTATCGATGGCCGAAGTGTCCTCACACTTTGGTTAGCTTAGGTATAAAAGATGCGCAGTTTGCCCAAGATGACAGGTACTATTAAAACGTAGGCTGCTACTATTGATTATTAATGCAGAGCGCTTTCTAAAAGCCTCTTGATTGAAGCTGGTAGAACGAGTCTTGTCTGAAGGGGAGTTTGATTGATTTTCTTTTAAATCAGAAAAAAATATATGCTGGAAACGTCTATCTTTCTCTTACATTTTTCTTATATAAAAGCCTGCCAAAGTTATAGATTCTTTATTGCCGAAAAAAAAAAAAAGGAAAAAAAAAAACAAACAAATGTTCAGATGTTCAGCTTTTATGAAGCTCTGTGAAAACGCCAAGGCTCTGATCAAAAAGAAGCCCCTCAAAGTGTTTAAAATTGTCTTGGTGGAAGAAAAAGTCTCCGTCCCTTTCCCAGGAAGAGACTGGAGCTCTCCCTTCTCCCTGGTGGGTGTTTCCTACCTAAAATCAGACAGCAGGCTCCAAACTCATGTTGTCCCCAGTAGAAGGGATGGTTCCTAAAAGAATCAGGGGGATGAAACGTGCACACCACTTTGCTGGATAGCCTCCCTGTGACCTTCATCTGAGCGTGTCCCGGGCCAGGTGGGTTCCTGTGCTGTATCTCCAGCTGGCTGAGTAGCTCCCGTGGGTGCTCCCACCACCCCTGGCTTTGGGCATGGGCACTTGACCCCCAGCTGCCCACCATCCTCCACCTGGAGGTCTCTTCTCCTTCAGCAGGATGAAGCCTGGAAGCAGATACGGAGCTTAAACTTGGCCAAAAAAAGGCCAAATGGGGTGTAGCGAAAGAGTGGGGTTCAGGAAACCTCAGCTCTGGGTTCGTTTGGTCTCAGCTGACCTGCATGGGTGCGAGTTGGTCCTCTCCCAGCTCACCGGCTGCAGCACGGAGATGGGAGCACCTTGGAGAGGTTTTGCTTCCCTTTATTATTTAATCCCTGATGTAAGGATTCAGTGGTTGCTGTTCAGCTTGGAATAAATGTCCTGAATCTGTTGGTCCAGGGGGCTGGGGCAGGGCTCGGGCTGCACCAGTGGAGCAGGGATGTGGAACATCCCTTTTTTTTTTTTTTTTTTTTCCTGATGGAACTGCAAAAATTGGTCACCATCAGCTTGGCATGGCACGGTCCCGCAAAGTTGCATAAATCTCCAGCAAATCACTGTTCCAGGAACTGGCTTTTGTTACCTGATTACCGCTACACTTGATTAACAACACCACACACACACAAATGAATCAGAGCGAGGGAATTCGATTTGCATCCCAGTGCCTGCCCATGCAAGCGCACCTCCCGCGCTGCTGTGGATGCTGGTCTCTCATCACAACTATAGTCCGAGACCCCAAAATGGCCCCGTGTCCTCCAGCAGTGATGGCACAGGGCACCCGCGGATGAATTGTGTCAGCTTTGCCTGCCTTTATATCTCGTCACTGTGCATTTTGCTGGGCTAGCCTGTAAATTCCTTGAAGTTTCAGCAAATCCCGAGTGGATCGGCTTCTAAAGAAACCTCGGTGATGGCATAACGAAGGGCATCACACGGCGCAGCAGATATTAGTGTGCAAAGTTCTTGGCCTGGAGCTGTGATTTTTGGTGCTGAATTTGGAGATGCACCAGCAGGGCATGGCTCCCTCCCAGCTCAAAGGCCACCGAGCCTGCAGCAGGAGGGATTTGGGGCAGCATCTCTCCACCCCAGTCCTTCAGCCCCATTCTCACCAAGCTCAGACCAAGCAAGAAGGAGGAGGTGGTATTTTTTGGAAGTACAGCACTAAAACCATCCCTGTTGCCCATCTCCATCCCACCAGGTCTCATCCTTCCCAATGCAGACAGGTTTTCCAAGGGGTTATGGGGTTAAAAGCCTTTTCTTGAGAGGTTGCATTGCCTTCACACCCACGAACATCCTCCTGCAGCCTGTGCCACCTCTGGGTGTTCAAACAACATCGGTGGGTGTGTAGAGTTGTGCTTGGTTTGTATTTTTTGTTTGTTTGTTTGTTTGTTTTGTGACTTAGACCAGCTGAAGAAAATACAGACAAAATTAGAAAAAGAATAATTAATCGAATGAAGTAAAATTCATTTTATTTGGGATTCAGGTGTGAATAGTTTGGGCTTTGAATTTATTTGGCACTGGGGAGGGAACAGAGACTTGGATAATTTTTTTTATTTCTGTCTTTTTCCACTCTTGGGGGAGGATTTGGAGAAGGGAAAAAAAAATCAGGGAAGAAAAATCTGCTAACACCTACAGTGAGATGGTTTGAGTGTTGGAAAAAAAAATAATAATGATACATCAGGGGTACAATTCTCCGCAGAGATTTTCCTTTTGGCAGAAAAGTCTGTTCTTCCCCAGAAATGCTTTTAGCAAAAAAACTGTCCATACAGCTGCTGTTCTCACTTCCCCTCCGGCCTGACCCAGTTTATTTCAGGCAATTCAGAGGTGACTTGATCCTGCCTAAAAATGCCTACAAATTCCTGACAGCAGCCAGGGTTTGAGGCAAAGAGGCTGTAACCTAAAACCACGCAACAGCTGGAGGGTTTTGTTGCACTCGTTGAGGTGGAATAGGAGGTTTTCTAGTGGGAACTCGGGCTGGCAGTGGCCAAATCCCTGCTGATTTATTAGTGTACAATTGCAACTTATCAACTAACAGTTGACACAATGTCTAAGTCATACAAATCCTCCCAAGCCTGGGGATGTTTCAAAATCACATCCTGTAGTCTAACCATGAGCTGATGGTTGATGTAGTCTCCATCCCCTTTCAATCAGACTAACAAGATTAATAACTCCAGGCATCAAAATTTATGAATCCATGGGTCACCACATGCTTTTGGCATCTCCCACTCAGACCTCCATCCATTTAACTCCCCAGGGACACCACCTCTTCAGGAGCAAACAGCCATCCATGGGAGCAGCCTGCTCCAGAAGTTTGCAATAGGCACTTGATCTGGTCTTGGTTTCCAAAGATCATTTCCAGCAGATGTTGTAGGAACATTTGGGTTTGCCCTAATATTGCAGGCTGCATAGAGAGGGGGATGATGTGTTGTACTGAATGTGGCGTGCAAGCATTAGTCTGCGGATCACCCCTCTCCTTCCTGGGGGTTTTCCTGGGTGGGCAATAGGCTGGAGTGAGCTACGTGCCATCACTGGAATTTGTTGTGAGTTCTCTGTACAAACTAGTTCTGGTAGAAAACTAAGTTTTTCTTAAGATTTTTTAATCCCAAGGAAGACACGTGAAGCCCAGACTGACCTCAGCAATTCAGTGGCATCTTGTGTCATGCACGGGGTGGCTGCAAGAAAGCAGAGGAGAAAAACTGAAATGAGATTTTAGGCTAGAGAGCTGAAGTGTGTGAAGTTGGGGAATTCACTTCATGTGAATTTCATGTGGGGAGTTCACTTCTTTTTCCCACTCCAAGGCTGAAATTCTCCTGTGATGGAGCATGAAAAGCTGATGAGGAATGAAAATCACCCAACGCCAACCAAATGCACTCATATCTTGCAACCCTCCTAAGCTCTGCAACTCTTCTCCTAAGCTTTGCAACTCTTCTATTTCCAGGTATCTGGGGATCACCCGGCCGCTGACATACCCTGTGAGACAAAACGGGAAGCTGATGGCCAAGATGGTCTTCATCGTTTGGCTCCTGTCTGCCTCCATCACGCTTCCTCCTCTCTTCGGCTGGGCCAAGAACGTCACAGTGGAGAGGGTCTGTCTCATCAGCCAGGACTTCGGGTACACGGTCTACTCCACGGGGGTTGCCTTCTACATCCCCATGGCGGTCATGCTCGTCATGTACAGCCGGATCTACAAGGCCGCCAAGGTGAGCGCCGAGAAGCACCGCTTCATGAACTTCCCCAAGCACTATGAAGAGGAGGGCGTCTACTGCCTGGAGGCCTCCAGCCGCGGCCACCACAGCTCGAAGCGCACCAAGGCGGTGGAGGAATGTGCCACCCTCTCCAAACTGCTCCGGCAAGACCGAAAGAACATTTCCATCTTCAAACGGGAGCAGAAAGCGGCCAGGACCCTCGGTATCATCGTTGGGGCCTTCACATTTTGCTGGCTCCCGTTCTTCCTGATGTCGACGGCTCGGCCTTTTATCTGCGGCATCCACTGCAGCTGCATGCCGCTGCGGTTGGAGAGGACTCTGCTCTGGCTGGGGTACACCAACTCCCTCATCAACCCCTTGATTTACGCTTTCTTTAACCGAGACTTGAGGACTACTTTCTGGAACCTCCTGAGGTGTAGGTACAGGAACATCAACAGGAGACTCTCCGCCGCCAGCATGCACGAGGCCCTGAAAGCCACAGAGAGGCACGAATGCATCCTGTAGAGCCGTGTCCTCTAGCTCAGTGCCTGACCGACGAACTCCTGCCGCTCCATTTCAGGTTCCTTGCTTCCCCTGCCCCTCGGGGCTGGAAGAAACCACGCGTGCCATTGCCCCCGTCAGATGTTGCTGCTGAGAGCGGCACCCTTCCCTCACCCCAGGAGGAGATGCCGCTCTCCTTGCCCTGTGGGGGAACGAGCAGGCAGCCTTCCCTTCTCACCATGCCCAAGGTGGGAGCTGAGACCGGGAGGGATCCAAGGTCTACCACCAACTGTGGGCAAGTCGCACCACCTCTCTGTGCCTCAGTTTTCCCATCTGTTAAAAAAAAATAAAATAAAATAAAAAATTTAAAAAAAAGGAAAAGCAACTCCTCCCCTCCCCCAACCAACCAAAACAAAACAAAACAAACAAAACAACAACAAAAAACCTTGATAAACTATGGCTCTCCACCTTCAAAAAGGGCTTTAAGGTCAGTGGAGAGCACAGGATGTACTATGTAAAGATGATGCTGGCTGCACTTCTCTTATCAGCTACAACAGCAGCTACAGGCTCCATCGTAGATCCAGGCACTCATGACATCCCAGCTTATAGGAACTCTTCCCACCGATGTAATTGCATTCTACACACTGAGCTCATGTCCAGGTTTGCACGTCAGAGCAGTTATACCAATGACCCTCCTTCCCCTCACACTGTAGCACTGCAGCACTTGAAAGAGGCGCGCTCGCGGGATGCAACACGACTGAACACCAAGTTCCCTCTGTGGTTGGATAGGACAATCTGATGGCGTCCTCATCGGGGAGATGGCCAGTGAGCAAAGGATGGATGTGTTCATTGGGGTGTACTCTAATTCATTCTCAGACAAGTGATGTGTGTTCATAATTTGTGGCTAATTGATGCTATAAAAGCACGCTTTGGTTGACAACAGAAAAAAGTATATAATTTCTCTGACAGCTTTACAGTGCTTCAGTATGATGTCCAGCAAGCTTGAAAAAATACACTAAAAGTGATGTATCTTTTTTTAAAAAATACAGACTGGTTTCTTTATTTCTGTGTATTTTCTTTGGGCATTTGCGGTTATGTTCATGTGATAATAGGGCTTGTCTTCCTGCAGCCCCCTTTGCTTTTGACCTTGTTTTTCTTCAACAGGGTGTCCAGTTTAGACTGGTGATTCACAAGTTTCCAAATGAGCAGGGCAACTGGCTCAAGCCCACTGGGAGTGTCCCAAGGGGCCAAGAGGTTGGGCACAGCAAGATGTCCAGTTGTTCTCCTGCTTCACATTCAGAGCCTAGCCCCTTCTGCTCAGAGGCTGCTGTGCAACTCCACCATCACATAGTCCTGTCCAGAACCAGCACGAAACCCAGCCTCACTGAACTGCCTAGTTATATGCCAGTATTTAGGATGTGTCCTGCAATGTTCTGCCAAGGAGGGATGTCATTGCCCAGGAAAACCTGAGTGATGACCTGTGGCCTTACATCCTGCAAAACAGAGATCCCAGGGACACAACAAGGCAGGACAAGGCGTGTGCATACCCTCACTGTCCTTCTTCCACATTGCTCCCACATGAATGTGCGCTAAACCTCTTTCCCATGTCAGTGCCTGGCCACCTTGGTGCACTTTGCTACTCATCACCTGTCCCCCGCTTGACTGCAATTTCTCCTGATGTCTCTGCTTCCAGGTCCTACAACAGGTCCCCCCCATACCATGTCTCTAGGGCACACTTTGCCCATCTCAGAACCAGCTTATCAAAGACAAACCCTCTCCTTCCAGAAAACACCGTGGGCAGCATCAGCTCTATCACAATATTTTAGCAGCAGCTGGTCACTGGATCTGGCCAGCCACAGGGACATGAATTTGCTTCAGGGTCTGGTTTCCTCCCTGGACTCCCCACCTCCTTCCCTGCCACAGAGCTAGCAGAGCCCTTTTGACTGCTCTGTCTGGCTTAAAACTAACCAGCTGCTAATTCAGAACGTCTCATCTGGATGTGAAGGTCCCAAGACAGCCCACTTCACATTCAGCACATAGCAAGAGTCTGGTTGTTCTGCTGTTGTGTATATATACATATGCATAAGGTCATAGTGACATGGTTTTACTCATTTTCCGCATTATGGGTTCTTAAACTGCCTTCAAAATTCATAATCTTATTTAATTCCACTGAACATCCTTGTTCTGGTGGCATGACTAGCGCTGCTTAAAAATAGACTGTAGAAGAGCCTTGAAAAAGTGTTTGATTCTTTTAAATGAAGTCATATGGATAGTGGAGGTTTTTTGTTTGATGGTTCTTCTGGAGGAAAAAGAGAAGAGGAAAGAATATGATTCTGGATGGTCCAAAGCAAAACTTCTTGTAAGTTAGGGATCAAGAAAAATGTTTTTTTTAATCTTAAAAATCAAGACTTATTCTGGAATTGAACGTTTTCTTTTGGTCTACAGTTATCTGTCTGATCATATTATTATTATTATTATTATTATTATTATTACTACTACTATTATTTCATTTTTAGCTATAGTTCTGCTTGAATGAATAGCTTTGTTCCCAGAAACTATTCGAAAAGCTTACATCCAAAACCATTTAAATGTGACTAGATAGATCCATCGAAACAAAACATTTTGCGCAAAAAATAATGAAGTGACTTGCATGATCTTTCCAGCACTTACTGTCCCAAACTGTATTGACTTCAGCTTAAACTCTTGCCTTTTAACTCTCCAAGATGAGATTGTGCTTAGATTAAACAAAATAGGGTGCATCCAAAGACAGCAAGGCCTTTTCTGTGCACGAGTGAGCACCAAATATTTAGATAAGCCAGTCAAAATCCTTGTAGATGCGCTGTTAAATCATGCTGAAAATACTTCATGTTTTGTTGTGTATTATTTTAATCAGACAGGAATCAATGCATTTAGCATCTGTAAAAAAAAAAAAAAAAAAGCTTTAAAAAAAAACAGAGCCATTTTGAAACCAAGGTAAGCGTGCATGCAAGTGTCCAACCAAACCGTGTAAGATTTAAGAGGCAAAAATCGGAGTTCCTTGAGAAAAGTATCAATTTAGGAGGGCAAGAGAAACTTTCACAGGCCATGAGAGATTCCCAGCAGACCAGTTGCAATGCAGTCAGAAAGAATGAGGAGCCTCGGGCAGAGAAAATTGGAGTAATTCAGGCATAAAACGAGTAGGTCTCAAGTCAGCTCTTTATTTCACTCTGTGTGCAGAGGAAATATGTACAGAAATATACGCAAAAGTGATCTGGAGAGCAAAGACAATTCTGACAAACCACTACAGCTGCCCCAGCTGGGGTTCAGAAAATGTTGATAACGACATTGAGCAAAGGCAGCGGAGATCAGCTTGAGATGTAACAACAAGCCCAAGGTGGTGAAAGCCTGCGTGTCTCTGCCCAAAGAGCACCAGACCTCCCAGATCCTCTGAAGTCAGCACTTTTGTGGATGGGAAACGTGTGCTGGAGAGCCGCGAGGACAGCTCAGCAAAATCCCCACGTTTCTCAACTCCGCTCGAGTCCTGCCACTGCTACCATCTCCTGACGGTCACACATTATTAGGAGAGCTTCTCCATGTCAGACTGGAGCTAATCTATCCCTGGACCCCATCCCTGTAAGTGGTGGATGCTTACAGAGAGAGACTGAAGCCCAGTAAAGCTGCTGTGGTACCTCTAGTGCATCCTCCTCTGCCCCAGCAATCAAAGGTTCAGTAACTTCCTGAGCCAGAAGCGCCCTTGTTTAATAACCTCCCATGGATGCTTCTCTTCTAACCTATTTATGTTTTTCCTACTCTGACATCCTGAGACAATGAGCTCCACAATCTAATTATTTTTGCAGGTGAAGAACTGTCTCCTTTCCCTCATTTTGAACCTGCTGTCTGCTGAGCTCATTAGGCTGGCTAACCTTTGCATTAGAAAGGAGAATGAGTGATCATTCTCCCCATTCACCCTCCCCAGGCCAGTTATGGATTGTAGACCTCTGCCTTATTCCTTCCCCAGCAGCTGGGGTTCCCAGCTGTAGTAGTGCCCACAGGAGAGGGACAGGACACCTCACCTCTCCCATGGGCTGCACAGTGTAAAGGTAGGGCCAGTACCACTATCAGGGAGATGTTACACGTCATTCTTCAGAGGCATTGAAGCCTCATCTGGACCAGGCCTTGAGCAGCCTGATCTACCTTTGAAGCTGTCTTTCCTTTGAGCGGGACCAGAGATATCAAACTTTCCCTTCCGACCTAGTTATTCTACAGATTGGATGATTTCTCTAGTCTCCCACTCAAGCTCGTGTAAATATTTAGTACCACGTTCTTTGGCAAGACAATTTACAGCTCTCCTACCTGCCATGTGCAACAGCTCCTTCTGTTTTGAATGTTATATTCAAGTTGCATGTCCAATATAACCATCAGCTATGTGACACTTTTCACTTGTCTTCTTACATAAGAAATGGTTTTCCTTTTGTTTGTTTGCCATTTTTATCCGCAAACATTTCATATTCAGCACATAAGACCTTCAGTTCCCTGACTCTGTTCCTCCTCTCCATCTTGTGCATTATTCTGAGATAGAGCTTGAACAACACCCCAGGCAACGGGTGGCTATTTCCAGCCCTTCTCCACGCTGGCATGCAGCAAAGGAAACAGACTGTGTTATGTGGTCCCACTTTCTTTCAATGACCACAGCATCTTTCACACAGAACATACAATTCTGCGAGAAATCAAGAACAAAGCTCAGATTGAAAGATGATGTTACACAAATGCCTTATTCTGGGAGGAGCAGAATATATCTTCCAGACAGTTGTCTTCGGCTGTCTTTGGTAGCATCACCACTTCTCCCTGGGTGAACCTTGGGCTTGGCCCCTTGGTCACCCAGGTGGGCACCTGTTTGCACCATAGGAAAACTCTTGTTTGGGTTGTTTCCATGTGTTTCCTATCTGAGATATCTGCTTCTCCATGATAAGAGCATCACAGCTCTCCTAAAAAGGAGGAAAAGGCAGCATCTCCTGTGAAAACGTGGCCCAGGGAAGGTGGAGGTGCAGCACAGCATGGTGTCCCACTCCAGGTGGCTCTCCCTGCACGCCAAACTAGAAAAAGGTCTGACATCCAACCTGAAGGAGGACAATGCTCATAAACTGGTTGGGCTCCATGTCCTTCAACTGCTGGAGATCAAGAAGCATTTGGATAATGCTCTCAGACACGTGGTCTGGTTTTTTGGTGGTTCTGTGCGGAGCCAGACGTTGGACTCCTGTGGGTCCCTTCCAGCTGGGGTTGTCCTATGATTCTGTATTCATGCCATTACACCTAGCTCAGCCCCTGGGATTTACGTGCTAACTCTGCCATGTCTCCCCCACCAAATCCATGAGTTCAAGCACTGAACCTGCCCCTCTCCAAGGCAGCCACATCCCAGCTATTTCAGAAACACCCAGGCTCAGATCCGGGCAGCCTGCATGCGCTGTTCCTTTTCCTGCTCCCGCTGCCAAGCTCACGGACCTTGGACAGCAGCAGGACTCATCTGCTGCTGCACCACTTGCCAAAGAGCTGCTCTAGCAGTGAAAAAAAAAAAAAAAAAGGGAAAATCTTTATAGGCTGCAGTGTGTGTGTGTGATGTGTGTGTGTCATGTTGGCAGCTAGCTGGAAACTTGCAGTACTCCAGCCCATGCAAAAGACAAGGAAAATTAACTCTTTCCAGGTGATAAGAAAGGTTGCCTAAAAACTGCATTATTATCCACTTCTGCAGCCTCTCTGCAATTTCTAGCTTCATATCTCTGAACCTTTGAACACAGTCAATGGTCTGTTAACACAGCAATTAGGAGAAGAGGGAGGAAGAGGGTGGCCAAGAGCCAGACGTTTGGTGACATTACGTGACAACACAGCCATGTGCTTGTGAATGATTAGCACAGCTCACAGGGACTCTGCTCTAAGCCCGTGATTTTTCTATTTGAATGCAGACAATCTGAATGCCAAATGGACATTTTTAGATTCTGAAATGCCTCGGCCATTTGACTCGCAGACCAAAGCTTTGGGCAGCAGTTTGCGTCATGTGCCTGCTACGAACCGACCCAGATGAACTGTGGCCACGTGCCTAGCAGATGCTCTCCTGAAATGAGAAGCAATAAAAGGTTGTGGGCATGGTCCTGCAATGCCCTAGAAAGGCCACGTGTGGGTTACCTGTGGTTTCCACCAGTCTTTAACTTCATATTGCCATGTTCCTTCTCTTCCATTTTGTGACTGAGTGCAGCTCTCCAAGCTGAGGATTTTGGTAGTTCTCAGGTGTGATTGGATGGGACAGTTACCTCTTAATTACTTTGGAAAGGATATTCTGGGATTTTTAAAAAGGGCTTTGGAGTTTTTTCATCTTTTCTTAAAGGCCGAAGGAGAGTCTTCATAACAAGCCGCGCTCTTTCCAAACACCACATTTCTACAGCATTGTCAGAAAATCTGAGCTACATATGGAAATCGATGCAGTTTAAAGAAAATGGTTCTGGTTGACTATCTAGGTCCTTGGAGGCATTACTCAGAGCTTACTGCTGTCATTTCTCAGGATTCTCTTCTCTGTTATATCTTCAAAAGACATCAGAATGCCAACAGCCTTTAGCAAGAACAAATCCAACATGCAAACAGGCTGATATGTGTAATGGTGCCTGCAGACACCTTGTCCCTGGGGTGCAATCCAAATACCCAGCACCATGGAGATCCCTGATGGCTCACCCAGCGCTCCTGCCCCACCTGGGCATGGCGTCCATGGACCTGCCAACACAACAGTCCGTGGGGAAATAGCTCAACCAGATCAGGTGTGGGGCTGTCCCAGCTCTCAGAGCCATAATCTCCTCTGGGTATTGTGGAAGACTGCTGGGAGAAGAAGGGTGCAGAGAATCTCTGAGTCTTCAAGGTTGCCAAACCTTGGCAACACAAACCCAGGGCTGTAGGGTCTGCACAACAGCAGTATAAATAAATAACTACACCATCCAAATTAAGAGTAATTAGCATGGGGCTCGGGACTGCAAGATCAAACCAGGGGATGATATTGCCTTCCAAATAGCTGGGCAGCAGATGGTTTCAGGCAATGCCTTTCTCTGTAAGGAGCTGCTCACGGCACACTGGGAGAAAGAAGAGTGTTTCTGGCATAGTCACCAAAGAGGCATCTGTCTCCAGTAGCTACAGACTTCATTGCCCACCACCCATATATGTGCCTTGATGCCAAAATAACAATTTACTTACAAATCCCATTGGGAAGCAGATCTCCGAAAGTTCAGCTCACTGTTTTTCCTCATTTACTTCTTTATGTTTTTCCACTAGCAATTAAATGAAAACTGATGAGAAATGTCTAATGATGATGAGTCCTTTGTTTAACAACAGAAACATTAAAAAACATTAAAGAGTGATGGAAATAAGAAGCTCTCTCTGGGGCACCCAATAAAGTTTTGAAAACTGGCGCTAACTATAATAATAATCACATTTTAGCCCAAAGACCCTCCAAGAATGAATTCAGACTTTTTCTGCCTCACCATTTTATAAGGTAAGGTTGTTTTCTAATAGGCAATTGCCTATAATACCCCTTTTAGAACGAATCTAAGGTTGCATCTGTGGTTGGAAAAATGTTAGCAGGAGTAACAGAAACATCACAGAGAAAGCAAAAACATTGTTGTGAGAAAATGCTGCAAGAACCAAAGATCAGGGAAAGAAAATGAAGTAAATAGCAATCCAGGATGTGTTGCTTTTGGAAATCAGCATGATGTAGCACCTTTCCACCTCTGTATTTTTTTTGTAGCATGTACATTTTATGAAGCTCACTAATACATTTTTTAGAAAAGCTTCAAGGAGAGACATATCATTGAAGATGAACTACAAGTAATACTACTGAGATCAGAGAGGAATAAAGCAGCGCAACCACCAGATGTAGAGTAAATCAATACATCAACTCAATCCCATTATTAGGTTTGAATTCTATCACCTGGTCTCCTAAATCACCAAACAGAGTTGCAAGAGGAGGCAGAAAAAGGGATGGAGAGGGGGACCGTGCCTTCCCCTACTCCAGAGAGACTTGGCAACAAGTGACCAAAAAGGGCTCAGCTCAAACCTAAAGGCTAGTGACTCTTGGGCATGGCCACTTCCATACACTGGTTACTATCCAAAACAGCCTGGGCTCTAAAGGATAATTTTGTAAGACAATATTGAGGGCACCTCTAGCCTGGGGAAATACTCCTCTGGCAACCTCTCCACATGAGAATTGGCACACACGTGTTGTCCATCCAAGTAGGTTACTCTCATACCATGACTTGCCCGGAGAGCAGCCACAATTGCTCTTCAGCTCACAGCTCCTGTGGCTGAGTCCGCTCCCACATTGCAGAATTTAGGTACTCAGTTCAGGCGATCCAAATGGGCTTTGTTAGCATAGCAGTAATAATTCAGCAGAGTAAAATGGAGCTAAAGGGCATGAGCTGCAGTTCTTTGAAGAGGGTGTACTCTTTTTCTTCCTCTGGGTCATGGCACAGCCATCTCTTCCCACAGCCTATTCCCAGGAGAGCATTTTAGGATCTAATCTTTATAGGGGACTGTCTCTAGACTTAAAAGGCTAGATGTTTCCTTGAATTTCTTTCAGGAAATACTTCAAAAGGATATGAACAAGACTGGCTAGAAAACACATTTCTTTTACCTTTCACAGGCTGTACCAATGATGGATTCCCAAAGCCTTGCAGTGTCAAGACACACTGGCCTCTCTGGTACCCAGAATCACCAAAACACTTCTCTTCATCTGGGTTTAATTTAGAACTCTCCACAGCCCAGGGAAACGTGGACACATGTCACTTGCCCATGTGTAAGGTAGTGACACAATGCTCCCATTGCCATTCATGCGAAGAAATAAACACTTTAAAGGAACTGATTCTTTTGACCAAATTTAGGCTGTCTGCTGCGGATGAGATGAATTCTGTCCTACACTGAGTGTTTGTTTCCAGGTGCTGTAAAGAGCTCCCACAGGGATTTGTTCAGAGCAGGTGTCTCTACCGGAGGTATCTGAATTTGAATGGATAAATCCTGTCCTGCCTGCGTATCTCTCTGCCACAGCTAGTGCTGTAGCTGTGTCTTGGAAAGCTGGGTCAAAACACTTGGCATGAGTGGCTGGTGATGATTCAGAAATCCCACATATCCAAGGACAACTACAGTCTGTGTCAGTGATGTCATTAAAATCGGACAGCAAAATGGGTTAGAAAACTTCCAGCTAGTAAATAACACAGAAAAGCATAGAGAAATAACTAAGATGGGTCTTTAACTTAATGGGAAAATTGCAAGTACATCAGTGCTAGCTGGAAACTCTCAGTCAGACCTGGGATGAAGCCAATGCACCAGATTATAGTGTCCATCCTGCAACAGCTGGGTCTCCTGTGGGTGCATCTCCACCTAAATGTGAGACGTACATGGGGGGTCCTGGCCCAGCACGAGGGCTTTCCCCTTCCTCTTTGCCCAGCTCAAGATTTTGGGCTGAAGTGGCCCTTTAGAGCAGTCTCGTGGTTCAAGTTGAATGTGACTGATGTGCAAATGCTTAGCTGGCCATGTAAATGTACCCAGAGGGGCTGTGGGATGCCAGCCTTCCCTTCAATGATGCATTGACCCAAAAGATGTGGCTGCTGGATTTTTAAGTCTCATTGCTTGCAAATTCAGCTTACTCAGCCTTGCTAACCTGACAAATCAAGGTCAAAGCTGGCCCAGGAGGGTCCAACCAGATTCAAACAAGGTCATCCTAACTCGGGGACGAATCTTACCTTAAGTCATTGATTAAAAATACACGCACACAACATTTTGCATGCCACAAAGAATATAACGCTGTGACACTTTAAAAATATCACAGCTTTTAGAAAGCTGACAAGACATTATTTGGGATTTAACAAAAAAAATATAAATCTGACTGACAAAATGACACCAGCTGATGGAAAGTTCAATTCTCTCCCCCCACCAATGTCCTATAAAAATAAGTGATAGAAAAAAAGAGAAGATAGTGACAAGTCTCTCAACTGTCAAACCATCCATCAAAAAAATGAAAAACAATGTGGACATCTTATGCTTAGTACTTTTGTTCTTACTGCCAAAGCGAAGACAGAAATGTTCTAGTTTAGGACCTGGACAATAAATCAAACAGCCAGCCTTGGAAGAAATCGTCTTAGTACAAAAAAAACTGTTACCTTGATACCCATGGAGATGAGACCCACTTAAATTTCTCCCAAGTTTTTATTAAGGCTCTCTTTGCACATGTGCTATTTTTTTCCTCACAATATCTCACGGCAGGTGGGAACAAGAAAAAAACAGTCTGCAGCCTAGTAATTAAATAGGCTTGTTTTTAATACTGCAAATTACAGCTAGATGCAACTGTCTCAGGTATATATAATGCTCCAATCACTGTCACACCTCGGTACTCTTCCGTCTGTTATGTGCTCAGTTTCTCATCCCCCTGCAAGGCTTGAAGTGCTATTAGCTTCATTATGGAGGCAGGGGTGGAGGACTGGAGGGACCTCCTGGGTCCTCTCAGACACCTTGCTGTACGAACTTTTTCAGGGGTTTATCCAGACTGATCTGAAGAACAAGATCCCCCACGCTTTCCCCCACTGTTTTGCCATTCCAAGAGCTTTTCAGATACTCACATCTGCAATGCCAAGGTCTCCACTCTCCTTCCCAGCCTTGATGTCTTCACAGCTGAGGTCTGGGCAGTTTCCAGCTTGACAGTGAGACCTTTTTTGGAACGGCTCTTTGTTTCCAGCGCTTACCTATCACACTTCCTGCTCAGGATATTTATACAGAGCCATCTTATGATGTCAGCTTTTGCTGTCTGGGTGGGATGGGCCAAGGGCTTTTTGTTTCTTTTTATAATCACAGAATCATGGAATGGTTTGGGTTGGAAGGGACCTCAGAGCCCCCTCAGCCCCCTGCCATGGGCAGGGCCCCCTGCCCCCAACCCAGGCTGCCCCCAGCCCCATCCAACCTGGCCTTGGGCACTGCCAGGGATGGGGCAGCCACAGCTCCTTAGGGCTGCCTGGGTAGGGCCTCACTGCCCTCATAGCAAAGAATTTCTGCCTTATATCTAACCTAAATCCGCCCTTTTTTAGTTTAAAACCATTCCCCTTATCCTATCACTACATGCCCTTACAAAGAGTCTCTCTCCAGCTTTCCTGCAGACCCCTGCAGGCCCTGGCAGGCCTCTGCCAGCTCTTCCCAGGGCCTTCTCTTCCCCAGGCCGAACACCCCCAGGTCTCAGCCTGGCTCCACATCAGAGCTGTCCAGCCTCTGAGCACCCTCGCAGCCTCCTCTGGACTTGTTCCAATACATCCATGTCCTCCTCGTGCTGGGGGGCCCAGAGCTTAGCACAGGGTCCCATGAGAGCAGAGCAGAGGGGGAGAATCACTTCCTTCAACCCCCTAGCTACAATTCTTTTGATGTAGCCCTGGGTATGGTTGCTTTTTTGGGCTGCAAATGCACCGTGCTGGCTCATGTCAAGCTTCTCAGCCAACACCCCCAGGTCCTTATCCTCAGGGTTGCTCTCAACCATTCGCCTTCCAGCCTGTATTTGTGCTTAGGGTTGCCCCAGCCCAGGTGCAGGACCTTGTGCTTGTTAAACCTCATGAAGTTAATGTAAAGCCTTTGTTCCTCTCCCAGTTCCAGTTTGGACCATTTGCTGGACATAGGTGACAAGATGAGCATGGAAACCAGCATTTGTGGCCTTCTCAAGATCCTGAGCAAGGTACCAGGAGGGAAAAGAGTAGTGTGGTCTTGCACCTATGCTTCCATGTGAGTTTCCAGCCAACTCACGCACAAACCCTCATAGTCCAGGTTCCCCCTGACGGTTCGCTGTGGCTGGACAAGCCAAGGGGACTGGGAAACCTCAGGCTACATCTATATGGTCAAAACTTGCTCCTGGAAGACATCTTGAGCCACCTGGCCAAGTGGTGCAGAGCTCTGAAAAGCTGCTCTCCCTTCCAACAGACCTCCAGCTCAAGGTAAATACCTGATGCTGGTTACTGATGGGAATGAGACGTACAAATGTGTTGGAAGGACAGATGGGTTCTCTACCAAGCTCCAGGTACAACTTCCAGCTTGGCCAAGTCATTAGACTCCCTGAGCTATTGACTCTCCAACTCTAAGCCTGTTTAGTCTCTGTTTCATCCACATTGGTGTAAGAACAAGGAATAGAAGATCATATTCAGCACCTGGGCTCACATTCATCTGCAGGTAAATCACCCCACGAGACATTTCTTCTGACCATAAATTTGTTATGATCAGGCATGTGAGATGGTCCCCGTCATTCACAACACAACTCGAGCAATGACTCGCTCTCTGTAGCTGTGTTTCACCTAGGGCCAAAGGACAGTCATAATTTGTCAAAAATATATCACAAACGCAGTCAGCATTCTGGGATTACAGCCCAGAGCGGCTGTAAAAAAGGAAAGAAAATAAAAAAATAAAAATAAAAAATCCTTAAGAGCAAATAAACATGTTGCATGAAATGACAGGAAGAATAATCTAATTGCTGAGTTTTAAAAACAAAAGAAAAATCTGTTACATGCTTAAAAAAAAAAGACATCCCTCAGATCTGATATTAGCCAGTTTAAGTGTCTCTTTGGTCAGTTTTCTTGTCTGACTGTTTGTTTGCTGTGTAGCCCACTAGAGCTACCCCATCTCCAGCTCAAATTGCATTTGTTTCTCTACATGAGCATGGCACATGTCACTTGGGAAGAAGCACAGCAGAAAAATTTAAAATAAATAAATAAATAAATAAATAAATCTTTGAACAGTAACTGAGGAACTAAACCCAACTTCAAGTCAATGTGCTCACTCCGTAGGCCAAAAAAATGTTCCTTTTTGGGGATTAAAGCCGCTCTCCTAAATGAGGCTGGCTATGATTGACGCTTTAATTGACTGGCACAATTTCATGCCTTAATAACTCTGGGCTCCTCAGTTTAGCCATGAATAAATTTAACAGTTAAGTCCTTGCGTATAAATCCTCTTGCCTGGAAGTTCCTATTCTCCGTTTAAAACGTAAACTTGGATTAAGGAGACTCACAGACATGTCAGGAGCTGGATGCAGTAACCTGCAACATCCCCTGGCTCATCAGTTCCCCCAGTTCGGATGTCTCTGGCCCTCAGCTAGAGATGTCCTCCTGCATCTTAGCAGCTCAGCATCACACTGACACCTGGCCAGAAATTAGTGGGATAATCAACTTGTGCAGAGGCTCATGACTGACAGAAGAGCAGGAAAACATTTCCTTTCCAAGCAGCATTATGTGTGACTTTGGTACATGCCCTCCAGCAAGGATAACATTTTTTGGGGTGCCTCAAGAAATCCATTTTAATTTGGTAAGTGCAAGGGCTGGTCCTGTGAGACAGCAGGAGCTAGTGGCTTTGTGCAGACCCTCTTACATCTACCCATTATCCAAGATATGATATGCTCATGATTGTAATTGTTGCAAAAGCTTGGGTGCGATACCTACGGGGAGAACTTTGCTCTCGCTTCCTTGCTTCTTTCTTGTATCTTTTGGGTAGGTATTAACATTGTAGATCTGGTCTGTGGTCACAGTGTCCTTCTTCCATGGGTAAGGTGGGCCCACAGTAATGAAGCTCAAATACAGCTCTTGGGCAGACCCTGTGTTTGGAACTGTATTTTTAGTTTTTCAGTCAGCCTCTTTTCTTCTTTTTTTCTTTTTTCTTTTTTTTTCTTTTTTCTTTCTTTTTTTTTTTCTTTTTCTCCCTATGTGTCTTAAGTCTTCTAATTTAGTATCACAGCTGGTTCCTGGACCAAGCAATTCTTTTCCAGAAATGTCCTCCTCCTCCAACACCCAAAGTTAGGGATATTTACATTCATTTCAGGTTGCAGAGAAAAGAAAGCTGCAGCTGACAATTCAAGCGAGGTTCAGCATTGACTCAATATGCTGTGAATCTGTCAGTCCTGAGAGGTTTTTGGTTTCCTATCCCCACATCACCCCATGCACTCTGGCATCTGAGAGTGTGTTGGAGTGCTGGTGGCTTAGAAGAGCCCATTTCCTCCAAAAATATCTATGATTAAGAAAGAAACCTTCATTTCCAAGACCTGCTTTCCAGATGCCCACCTGACTCCTTTGGGTTGTCCCTTCCCCTCCAGGGAAACACTGCTCAGAAATTGGGATGCCTGCAAATACCATGAGTTCAGTGTGTCCAGAACATGGCAGATGCATCGAAGATGCTCATGGGTGTTTATCTGGGGATAGTCCCACCAGAGTGACTGATCCAGCTGGACTCCTGTTTGCTCCCAGATGATCTGGAGGAAAGTAGAGGAGGTGACTAGGTAAAATCCATTAATGGGCCAATTCTGCACTGCTAACCTGGGTCTTTGAAGTCCTTCCTGGGAGGAGACAGCCTCACATTCACCCAACAGCCATGGCATGACCAAAAGCCCTGCCAGATACAAAACTCCCCAATCAACATGCTTGCCTAATTAGTGGATCTTGCTGGATCACATTTTCTTGCTCCTCTTGTCAGAGCCTTGCAGCCAAAATCTGGCTGCAATGCTCAGCTCGATGGTGTTGATTTGCTAACATAAGCCTTCAGCAAGCTTTCTCCCCAGTGTGTGTTGGAGCACCAGTGGATGTTGGTAAAACAGATGGTTGGTTCCTGTAAAATAATATACATATATCATGAGTGCTTGCCAATATATACATATATATATATATTTCATGTTCTTCAGGACTTTCTTTGTGTTATAGGAATGGGCTCCCTGAGGAAAACTCGAGACCCATTGGCTAGCTTAGACTGGGTTCAAGGAAAGGGGCTCTGGTTTTCTCAGGCAGTATGTCTGCTGCCCATTAAATCACCCCGACAAAAAGCAAGACCCCCATCTGTTGGCTATTTGTTTTTCTGGCAGGAATTTGGCCTTGCAGTGGTGTGGTGTAGGAGGCAGGCAGAAAGCACTCCAGTTTTGCTGTTTTGTTATCACCAGCTGGACTGCATTGCTTTGTTTCTTTTGGGAGCAGGTCCTGGGGGTGTGGGGAAGCTGCAGCTCAAACCTGATCTTTGACCATGCCAGTATTTAGTCCTTGTCCCTTTTGTTAATAAAACAAGAAGCTGGACATGGAATAAATAGGAAAAAATCTTGGTATTTATGTAGTGTCTTTTGCCTAGTATCTTGCAACAATTTTTATAACCTTCAGTTTCACGTCAGCCTCTGGCAAATATAGAAATCACCAGGATAAAGACTGAGCCAGAGGAGACTGAGCTCCATATGGACCAATTTCATGGTCACAGTGAGGGGCCCCTGTGACAGAGAGGGAACTGGCGGGGCCAGATAAATGGTTCAGATAGGCTGGCTGCAGCCCAGAGAGCATTGGTCACCCAGCCGATACGGGCACAAGCCTGTAAATCTCCTTTAGTTTATGTCTGTGGCTGGCAGCTATATTCAACATGAATTCCCCTGTGTGTACAGAGGAGTTCTGCTCTTTTCTGATAAGGATAGGTTTGCTCTAAACTGGACCTAGGACCACTCATTGTTCCTTGGAAGCCCCATCCATGGGTTGGGACATGCCAAGGGGGGCTTGGTGGCTCCACAACTCAGATCCAGCAGGATCCTGAGCAGCCACTGCTGGCATGTCTGGGTGTCTGCACCAACCCTCACCTTTCTTCCAAAGGAAAAGGCTGTTTCAGCTTCAGCCTGCTACAAATACTGAAAATCCTGACCTTTGCCTTCACCTGTCCTGAGGCTCCCGTTAGTAAACAACAATCTGTTGGTGGCATTGGGAAGATTTCAGCCAAGCAGGTGGAAGTGTCTACTTCAAGAGTAAGCAAACATGGGCTGAATTGCCCCTGGCTGCTCAAAGGAAAAATATTGGGAGGTGGCACAACGGCATTGCAACTTGGTGAGGTGCTTCGGCAGCATTTCGTGATAAAAAGGTTTTTTAAATCACTTGTTTTCAAGCGAAACTGGCAACAGAAACAGACTCTTTTTGTTGGGAATGGTGGGAGGAAGCTAAAAAATAACAGTGGTGGAAAGCTGCACCATCTCTTTTTCTATGCCTCATCTGCTGCTTTATTAGTGCTCCTAAATCTGTTTTGCTAAATATAAACATACCCAAATTTACATAAACTTCATTAAAAGCTTATGTCTCAACTCTGCTGCTCCTGTAGCACACCCAGGAAATGGAGAACTTCAAAACCCTCTGCAGTGAAACAAGGAACTGCAAGAGATCTAACCAACATGTTAAGGGTGTTTTTGTCTATTTTCCCTTGCTTTGCTTCTGCACATATCTGCCTGTGCCTCCAAGGTTTGTGGGTGACTTGTCCTTGGCATTCACATCCATAGGGTCCTTTCTGCCCAATCCTGGAACCGTGTCTCTCATCTCCCAGTACTGGATTAAAGAAATATTAGTGGAAACCTGATAAAATACTGAATGTAATGTACATTTCTCTTCCAACTGCTTTTATTTTCCTGCTGGTCCTGCCCCTCCTTTCATCCCCAGCGGGGCTGACCAGAGAAGCCCAGGGGACTGCTGGTAACACTAGTGCAGGAGGGCTCCTCTGAGAGATGCTGTGGGACTCAGGCGTATGCCAGGGAGGAAGAAGAGGACCATATCTCTGGTTGGTTAGGACTTAACTAAAACCTAAAGGAGGGTGCCTGGCTGGCTGTGCTCGCTGAAGCCACAATGGCTGGTTTCTGTTTGGGACCTCCTAAAGGTTTACTGGGATTTGGGGCCACCCATTGCCTCAGTTTCCCTTGGGAGTCTGGTTTTTGTGACGTGTCGGATTTGTGCAGTTATATTGCACACCTTCTGCAGGTACTTACACCTGAGCATTTCCTGTCTGTATCATGGATAATCTAATGGTGAGGAGTGGAGGCAAGAAGGGGATCTGGAGGTGGGAGCAAGGCAAGCCCAGCTGCACCAGGCCACCAGGCTCACCCAGCACCCCGCATGCCCTCCTTTGGGGCTCTCCTGGCCATCATCCAAAACCTGCCACCTCCATCCTGAAGCACAGCCAGTGCTTTGAAAGGAGGTGACCAGGAGGCTGGCAGTTCAGTTTGGCTTTTAATTTCTGCCCAGTATCCCTCTACCAGACAGCCCCAGGACGGCTGCTTTCCCACCCACCCCCCCTGCATCAGTGCCAGAGCAAAACTGGGGAGGGGACCTGGGGAAATGTGGTGGGAAGAAAGCTGAGTGCACCTACATTTCCTGCAAGATTGTCTAGAAAACAGACAGATTAGACGATTTTTTCATTCTGTAGTGAGGCACAAGGAAAGAGGTGAGGATAGGTGGTTTGGTTGTGCACTATTCTATCATCAAAACACGTCCACCTTGCTCTTACCCTTCCCAGATATCTCAAACGCTTTTAGGAACAAAGCTGCCCCCTCCAACGTGCTCATCAGCAATAGCTGCTCACGGTGGACCTTCCACAGCTATTCCAGCTCGTGCCCACGCTTCTCCCACCTATTTCAAACACTCGTGACAGCTTGAAGAAGAAGGTGGGTTGCTGTTGCTGCAGCTCCACCGTATGTCCTCCGCCACGCTCCTTCCCCAGCTGCCTCTCCGTATCTGGGCCCTCGTCCAAGGCAACCTCCTGGTAAGAAACTGCTGATCCGTGCAAGCTTGAGCCTCTTGTGTAAACCTCAGACCTGGTTTCTGGCCAGAAACCCCCTCCTGGACAATGGCAGAGAGACTTTCACACATGCAAATGTTCCTAGAATAATTCTGAGTCCTGTTCTTGGGACACTTCCAAGAGCTACATCTACAGCAAGGAAGGCTCTTAATTCTCATTGTCGCCACCTTCAGCTCTCAGGCCATCAGGTGTTTTAATGAGATGGATTTATTTAACGAGATGGACTTAATAGATGGGTTCAATGAGGTGATCTTGTCCCTACAATGCAGATAATATTTCCTGCAATGTTGAGGCAGGAAACGAACAAGATGCAGCTCCTTGTATTGGGAGCTTGAGAAGGGGTCACACTGCAAGCGTGTGGCCTTTGGGAGAATAAATTCTCCATTAGAATATTAGCATTGGGATTATTCAGCTCCTTAGAGAGCCAAATTTGGAGGAAACGCCAGTCCTGTGAAGGGTCTCCACCAGGGACTGAGCCAGGTCCCACAGGAGAGAGCTTGGTGCTTCCCCCAAAAAAACCCAAGCAATGCAGGCTGTTATTTACTATGGGTGCACTTTTCTTCCCCCAGGGCTGCATTAATGCTATTTGGGGAAAAAGCATCTGCAAAACTTCCTCACTGGATCACCCATGCAGCGGGAGTAGCCTGGACACGGTGCTCAGTGATTTGTAATCCCACAGCCAGAAAATTCGCTCTCTAGCATCACGCCCTGTGTGACAAAGGGGGAAAACAAAACCCGATGCAGGAACCGGCTTCTGCAGCAAAGAGCCCTCCGGATTCAAGTATTTCCTTTCGCTGAAGTAAATTATGTTTTATGACTATAATTAACTGGGAGCCAGTACACACTGCGCTGGTTTTAAGCTGACTCAATGCTGTCTGAGAAGCACAGTGTGATAAAACAATATTCAAATCAGCTTCTTAACTAAGCCGGCGAGTGACACAATCCGGAGACGGGTGCCAAAAGGAAGCGGAGGTTTGCAAAGCCCTGGGCACGAGGAGGGATTTCAAGAATTGGGAGTGTTTTCTTTTAAAGAGCTGTTTTCCGATCCACGCTCTGTGGATGGGTCACGGATTTGGAAAAATAAGGGATGTTCCTCAGCTAGTCACCAGAGCCTCACTGCTGTTTTTCTGTAGGAAAAAAAAAAAAAAGTGTCCAAAAGCACAGGAGAAATGTGCTGGTCCAAAGAGGCTGGAAGCCACAGCTGCAGGGCAGGAGGACCGATGAAGGCAGGTCAAATAATTAGCAGCTGTGCCTAAAAATATTGAGTCTTCCCCTGTACCACTTGCTGTGCATGGAAAATTTTCACATATTTGGCAAGCACACCAAGTGAGACCCACAGGTGTGAATTACATCTACGGTCTTGGCTTTCCGGCACTCCTTTCTGCAGGGTTTTGACATGCTGCAAAGCAAATCTGTGGGCTCAGCACCTCATCGCCTTGCAGCAAGGGCTCAAAAGACAGAGCATTTTGGTAGAAAAACACAAGGATAGGTATCTCTGGATGGAAACCAGATTCATTCTTCTATCTGTGTTTTACACTGGACTGTAAAACAGGAAAGGGAGGAAGGAGCTGCTGCAGTACTTGACATTTTCACTGGTGTCATTAGGTATGTTGGGAAACAGCTACATTGGGTATATTGGGTACAGGATTAACAGCTACTTAGGTCTGGTCTTTATTATTGCTGTGCCTCCAAGCCAGACAAAATCAGTTCTTTCCTTACTCTATTTAGATTTTCAGAGATGTTCAGCAGTTTTTAGGCCATTAGATCCACTTCTAAATGTTTTACCCAGCACCCTAAATAAAAGCATCAGAAAGGTCAGAGCCCCCTCTTCCAAACCAGTGTATGGGTGAGGGTTCACCTCACTTAATTTTGTCAGTGTACTAAGCACAGGGGAAGGCAAGGAGAGGTGTGAAAAGGTCTAAAGAGGGAAATGAAATGGTTTGCTGCCCTCAGAAAGCAGGTTTTGGAGAAATCAAGGCTTTTCTTCATTAGATGGCGCCTAGCACATGAGCAGTCCCACGAGCTGACCCAAAGTCCGTCTCCGTCTCCATGTGCTGCAAAGCTCCAAACACACAGCCAAATGGCAATGGTGCTGATAGGAAAAAGTAATGCACTTCTTTTTTCCCTTTTTTGTTTGACAGACAGGACTAGAATCCTTCCCAGGGATGCTGGTGATGAACAAGAGGGCAGCTGGGCTACCTTGGGTAAAATCACATTGCTGCACTGCGGTCTCTTCCCTCTCCGGCAGTCCCATACGTAGCACTCTGGCTTTGGTTGGTTGGTTTGGTTTGTTGGAGGTGGGATTTTCTTTGTTTATTTTTTAATAAACTGTTCAGAAGAGGGTAAAGGCTGCATAGCATTACCGTCCCTGCCCTCTGGCTGGGATCTGACACATTTCTGGCAGAGCACAGGGGACTTCAGCCTGTTTCCTACCCTGATGAGCCCACCTGGGGGCCCCAAGGGAAGCCTGGGCACTGTGAACATCAATCCCAATCCCTTCTTTCCCTGCCATGGAGACTCTGCAGCTTCCACTGGCCCATCACTGTTTGGTTTCTCTTAGTCCAGATGGGCATTAGCAGTGGCAGAAGCTGTCTGGATGAGAAGCAGAGAAGAGATTTAGCTGGAGGGCAGCTATTACATCTAAAAAGATGAAGAGAAGAAAAAAAAGAAAAAAAAAGAGAAAAAAAAAGCTGATAAAGCTGTAGCAAACTTCCTGGGGGAATGGAAAGAAGGGAAATAGACTTTCAAAGAGCAGATGTGACTTGCAAGGCAAGCACTTGCGAAGATACACTTCCATCTAGCAAGTTGGAGTCATTATGATGTTCCTGTCCTCCAGCTCTCTGTAACCACGGCATGGCTGGACCAGGATCCGACAGGGCAGATCATGCTGGCCATTCCTCATCATCCTCAGCATGAAGTCTGACTGCTCAGCTTTAGCTGCCTCCTGCAGCAGTTCAAACCTAACTCTGGGACTTTGCCCATCTCAGGACGGCCGGTTTGTTCCTCTGAAGCAGTCCTGAGAGGTGTGACATCTCCTAGAGTGGACCAGCTGGTGCTAACCTCTTCCATCATTTTCCAAGGATGTTCAAGGTGAGCCGTAGCATCCCAGTCTCTGCCCGTAGGACCTGTGCCTACAACACAGAGGTGCTACCCCTGCGGGCAGCTGCTGAGCTTTGACCTAGGGTCTGACATCCCACCTACTGTACGGCCTCTGGGACGCCACCAGGCACTGCACTCGTAACTCCAGAGCTGTCCAGATGGTGAGAGATAATGTACAAGCAATAGTGGATAGCTTTGTGTCTCCAATCAGTATTTATTTCCTTTTCTTCCTCCCTAAATTGCAAGTTCTTGAAAGTGTTGTCATGACTACTGAAGAGTGAACTTGACTCACTTCTGCAGCCTTTGTTCCCTCCAAGTGAGCTGATCTAAAATTTGTCAAAACTCTCTTGTCACCGGCTGCAAAAATATTGTATCTATTTCTCGAGAGGAGCTTCTTTTGCAAGTCTCTCTTCGCTGTATATAAAGGGCAGGGCGACAGTCCAAGCCTGCCATAATGCAGTGATTTTAATGCCCCTGGGTGATCTCAGCTAGTAACTCTTGAGTTGTTTCCTTGTTTCCAGCAATGTTTCTGCCACATATCAAAAGGTCAATCTTCCATGAGGTCTTCTGTAATCTCTCTGCTCAGATGTATTCTGATCAATGTTTAAAACTGGTGTATTTTTCTTTTAGTGGAACCTCCACCGGAGAATAAATTCCAAGAGGGTTTTCAGGAGCACTGCAATATGTATTGTGGTTTTGGCTCAAATTAATGCATGACATAATTCCACTGAAATCAATGAAATAGTATTCTGGGACGCTTCTCAACTTCTGATGTCAAAGCTGTATGGATATGGTTTATTGCTACTTATTGCTTACCCTAAATCTGTTTTAATATGATCTGAGTCCTAGATCGATCGTGAGAAATTCCGAAGGGCTTCCATGGGGGTTCGTGGGGTTTTTCAACTCTTGTTGAAATCAATGGACCAAAATGAAGAGAGCAGAGTGAGCCCAAACCTGGGTGAGTGTGTAAATTCCTGATCCCACTGTGGTATTGGTGCATGTGGATAACAAGCAGGCACCCTCGAAGGAGTGTGCAGTCAAAACAGACAGCATATGGCAGATATTGATTTCAATGGCTATCGCTATTAACAAAAATAAACTGCTTTGTTAGTGGGAAAGCTGCTTAGACTGCAGATTTCTCATGACTCAATAGTCCTTTCACGATTCTTGAAAGAATAGTTATTAAATTCAGGCTGAAACAAACACACAGGAAAACAAAAACAAAAACAAAATGAGGAAGGAAAATGTGCAAATACAGATTTGAGGGGGGAAAAAAGTAAGACAGGGATCAAAACGATTTGCAAGAATGAATGTCTGTCGCAATGATGCTTAGATCCCTGCTCCCCAAGAAGGTGCATTGTTCCTCCTGCACAAATGCTTTGGGAAACATCGTACCTTGAAATGGTAGTTCAGATCTCTGCAGAACAGATGAAAACCCCTGGGCAAATTCTCTTGAATTTAATGGTGATAATATAAGTTAAATCTCATTCTATAAAAAGGATGAGTAGAAAGAAGATGAGCGTGCCGTCACTTCAATGCTTTCTTGCAGTGTCTTAGCTGTCTAGTTGTATATATCATATATATCACTTCTGTTTATTGCACTCAAAGAGTTGTTTTTCTTTGGACTTCACAACTTTCCAAAGCAGGTTAATATTAGTACCTCTCAGAAAGATATTGACTTAAGCATTTTTACAGATGAAAAATTTTCTTCATAGCTTACTTTGTACTGTTGCTTATTCATTATGCTACTTTTCCTGTTTTTCTTCACTAAACATCTTTTCTTTTAAGGATTCCTGATTCTTCCGAAACTGGCCACACATGGGCTCAATAAAGTCGACGTGTTAAAATAGCATCCTGCCACACTGAAGGTCCCAAGTTATTTTACAGTGCATTAATCCTGTCAGGATCTGGGTTTCATGATATATATCACAAAAGCAAGCATCACTCACTATTAACTGCATGGGGATTGGAAATGGCAGCTTTGTAGCGCTCCGGATGGCCTTGGAGGCTGATGGTGCAGCACCTAATGTACAAATGAAAACTTCACTTGGATGTCCCATTGAAAGATAGTTCAGAAACACTCCCCAGCATCAACAACTTACAGAGAAGCTGCAAACTTTCCCAACTTCTCACAGACCCTTTGTGCAAGGTGGGGTGATCAACTGCTCATCGTCACCCCTGGCATCTGCCCGCACTTGTGTTGGGACAGGTCGTGGTATCAAGGGAGAAGAAAATGCTCTCCTATCCCAGGAGAAGCTATGATTTCAAAAATATTCCCCATTTTTGAAGGCAAAATAGATTTCTGAAGTTTGGTGCCCCTCTCCCAGATAATACGTGGAATGGGGGGATGGTGAGGGACATGGTGGTGGAAACTAAGCATGTGGCCTCCAAGCTTTGCTCCTCTTCCTTGCCTCACGTTTGGAGGAACCCATAGGAACATTTTGGAGCCACAGGACTTGTAAATGATTTAGCCCTATTTGGTGCTGAGACACCAAAATAACCAGTGGTTCTTCCCCAGATTGGGACTTCAGTGGGGATTTGCACATGGGGTAAATGTTCTTCTGAACCCCCTGCTGTAGGTCTGATCCTCCCCCTCTCCTTCCCTCTGTGGGGAAATGCAGTAATTCACCTGCCCCCGTTTCGGGATATGTTCTCAGGTGCTGAAGATCCCGACCACTCACTGTTAATCAATAGAGCTGGAGTGTAGCCATCAGCCTATTACTGTTTCAAGCTTCTTCAGAGCAAAAACTGTCTGGAAAAATGAAAGGCAGAGATGAAATACATACATTTCTCTGGTAATATTTCAGAGGCAAGGGCACAGCGGTAGCTTTCTTTTTTAAGCCTGTACCCTATGTATAAAATATATTTGAGGGATTTGGAGAAAGAAGAAAAAAATTAAAATAATTAAGGAGCTGACAGAATTGATTTAGAGTCCGAGGCAAGAGGCAAAGCACTCGGTGTGTTCGGTGTGGTGGCGCACGTCTGGCCGGGACGTGAGCTGTCTGGAAGTGACCTGAGCACACCCACATCGGTCCCCATCCATCGCCAAGCCCTGGCTCTGCTCCATGGACCCACTGGCCCAGCACACTGAAATCTGCATCCAGCAATGCTCTGAGCTGCTGGGAAACCAGGCTGGGCTGCTCGGGTCTCCTGAGGCTCTCAAGGTCCATTGCAAGGAGTAATGTGGACCAGGGGCTAGAGGTTTCCAAAATTAAAGGCAAGGCAGGGTTCAAGGTTGGGTTCTGACCCCCGAAGGAGGCTTTCAGGTGTTGTCTGCAGACACTGCCCACATAGGCAAGAAGGTTTCTTGGAGCACTCAAAGCAAAGGATGCAAAATTGCTAATAATTGGCTGAAAGCGGGGATAGTTTTCACTGTCGTGATGGCCTCCTGGCCTGCCTGGTCTATGCCTGAGGCTGCCAAGCCCATACACCTCTCCTCCAAAATGAGCAGGAGACAGCAAATCTTCACCAGCAGGGACATCAGCAAGAGAGGGACGTGGAGAGCTCTTGGACCAGCTGAGCCAGGGACATGCAAATCCTCTCCATAAGTAGCCATTGCAGCAGGACAGCTATTTTAAGAAGCGCAGCAGTGCTGTAAGCATGTCTGTGCTCTAGTCAGCAGATGGAGGATGCATAATTTAAAACGGGAGTGACCAGACTAAGGTTTTTCCATCTGCCTTTCAAGTGCAGCAGTAGGAGGAATCTGCTCGCATCAACTAAAACTCATCCGGTGGCTCCGCTTCCAACTGGCAAGCCGTGAAAGCCCAGATCCTCAGAAGCTCTTCCCTCTTTTCTGAAAAAAAAAAAAAAAAAAAAAAAAAAAAAGGACAATCTTGTCTTTTCCATTTCATGCACCTCTTCATTCATGGTGCACTGCCAGATTCGGAAGCAAGAGCCCCAGCTCGCCATCAGGAGCCTGGTCCTCGCTTGGATTAGGAGCCCTGCCAGCACAGAAGCATTTGATGTTTCCCAGGGAGCGACTTTACCCTGTGCCTGCACTCCGATAGGCAAGAGTCCTTCACAGAAGCTAACTTAATTTCAGTGCAGTTAACCAGCCCTTTCTCCTCTGCAAAAGCTAATTCAGTTACATGCATTTCCCTGCAGATGAGCACACACTTTATTGCACGTGAAACGTTCAGATGAGATTTGACACGGGAGCTGGCTGGATATCTTTCACTGAATATTTTTTTATCTTTTTCCCATAGAAAATGCTGGTTTACATCAAAGAGAGTTCACATTCAAAAGCTTCCAGAGAAAGTAACTTGAAATGATTTTTTTAATAAGGAATATTTTATTATGTGGAAGACATTTAAACCCACAACTTAGGAGATCCCAAAGCTCTGTTTATGTGCTTTTTCTAAATGCTTTTCATATTATACCGTGACCCAACACGCCACTGAACCAAAACCTCCAAGCCCACTGATAATGTCCAGACTGTGCTGTGCTGTGTGTGAGCACCAGACCCCAAACCAGCCAGCCAAGACCAGAGCACCTCACCAAGTTTCCCCTTGCCATTTTGCCATTTCTGCCTTTCACATGCTGGAAGTGCTGCAGATGTGACCATCACGTCTGTAGCTCCTCAAGTCCAGATGTTTGGGTCCATAACACAAGGGAAAGCACCACACAGCCTTTGTAGCAGAACTCGCAGCCTGGACCAGAAAAGCATTAGCAACCAGGTAGTTGGAAACCTGCTTAATTATAGCTGCCTTGTTACATCTGTTTAACAAACAGGCCCAAGGTTTCAGGTGGCAGGGGTCAAGGTACCCTTGAGGATTTAACACCTGCTTTTAAATTCTGGTGTTGGAGTGACTCCTTTTCTCGACGATATAAAAAAGCCCCAAGGAAAGACAGTCGAAAGCAAAATAAAAATCCTACGACCATTGTGGACATGACACCAGCATGTCCCATACTTCAGGTCACCAAAAAGACAGTGGGATCTCCATCCTTGGTTTTTTTTTAAGACTGGGGCAGACAAATCCCTATCAGCCTGACCCAGCGTTGGGGACAGTCCTGCTTCCAGCAGGAGGTTGGGTTCAGGACCTCCAGAGGTCCCATTTATCCATTGTTTTTATCAACATCTCCAGGACCTCTTCTTACTGTATCTGATAAGCATTTGGAGACAACAATGCCATTTCTGCGGTGATAAGTTTCACACCACACTTCGGGTGGTAATTTTGTTCATTTCCCTTAGCAAGAACAGCCCACGTTCTCCTTTACTTGCAAAGGCTGCCTCCATCCCAAGGAAGTGCATTTCCTCTAATGTGATTAGGAGCAGTGCCCTACAAGCTGGCTGCCAGGTACCCATTGGCAACCTGCCTAGAAAGCAAAAAAAATATGGTGTGGAAAAGTGGATTTTCCAGTGGGAAGAGCTAACAGCACATTGGATTTCATTTTAAAACGTTTGCATGGCTGAAGTGTCTGTGGCATAAGAGAGACAGAGAAAGAGATTCCCCCTCCTCCTCGCCCTGCTGCAAGGAGGTATTTTTCATTAAGTGGGTTTATGAAGGTCGTTGCTCACTTTAGATTGGTTTGGTCACTTGAAAGCTGCCGTAGGCTGCGATCCTTCTTTATGCCTTTTGCAGCTACCCAGCCATCTGGACGGCCCAAAAGAGGCATCTGTCCACCCCGGTTTCTTGCTGGGATGGAGATGTTCTTCCGTGAGCTGAGAGCCAGAGGAGTTTGTCCTGTAATTTTGGCTCCAAGGCATGCTCACTCGAAACTAGCATTGAGTGAAAGGCCTGGTCACTAATAGGATGCATCTGGTCAAAGTGCCCTGGAAATGTTCGAAATATCCTCCAAAAGTAAGAACGTGGGATGGGGCAGAGATATCAGCAAGTGCCCTGCCAGCAGGTGGAGGACAGGGGAGAGCAGTGCTGTCCTGCGTCTGGCTGGGATTGAGATGGGGCAGGAGGGGCAAAAACACCAACTTTACTAAAGGCAGGTAAGAGAAATTCATAACATAGCAGTGTTCACCACAAGAGATATGTAGAGCTGCATGAAAGGTCTGCTCAGAAGCAGGACCAATCCTTAGACCCCAGAAAGGGCCTTAAATATTCACAGCCAGTTCCAAGCACTTTCTAAGCCCTTAGTGCTTCCAAACTACTAGACTAAATCTTTTTCTTTTTCTTTTCTTTCTTTCTTTCTTTCTTTCTTTCTTTCTTTCTTTCTTTCTTTTTCTTTCTTTCTTTCTTTCTTTCTTTCTTCCTTTCTCTTTCTTTCCCTCCCTCCCTCCCTCCCTTCCTTCCTTCCTTCCTTCCTTCCTTCCTTCTTATTTTTCATTTTTTTAATGTTCTGTCCTGCCCTTCCTTAGTGGATGTCAAGAGCACTCAGTCAGACCTACATTTAGCTCCCAGGAAGCTGATCTTTCCCTGAACTCCTAGTCCTGTCCTTTCTAAATAAGTCAGCCCAGTTCATTGTAACCATCCTCGTGTTTGTGCTCTCTAGATGTATTAGTCTTCCACCCGTTTGGACACACCGTCCCATTTCTACAGGTCCCTTTTGACGGGAGGGACCCAAGCCTGGACACCAAACTCCATCCAAGCCCAGCTGAGTGTGAAGCCCTCCAGGACTGCTAGCAGGATCAGCTGGCACACACCTGCTCGAATCTCTCTGCCATTTGACCTGGAGAGGAGGATTTTGCCTTTGCTTGCCTCTTGTGATGGCTTGAGACAACCTCCTCCTGCTGCAGTGGCTGAGCTGCTGGCAGGGTTTATTTCCACGGTTATCACTAGCCACCTCTCTTCTCTACCCGGCCTGCAGAACAAGCACGTGCATCTTCACACTTCCAGCAGCAGCTCCTCTTCCTTTCCCTGTTTGAAACAACTCTGACAGCCTAAGCCTGCCTCCAGGCCACCACGCTGGGGAGCAGAACTGTGGAATAAGGTCCAAGAGGTGAGAAAAGGTGGCTTTATATTTATAAGTAATAATTATTCAATAATAATAATAATTATTATTATTATTATTATTATTATTATTATTATTGTATAACTATTATTGAAATTATTATTATAAATAATGATTATATAATAATTATATATAATTTATATAAATATATATAATATATATATATATAATAATAATTATAAATAATGATAATTTTTTATATTTAGGCCCATATTTGCCTTAATTCCAGTGTATGTACTCCTCAGCACCCAGCACTGGGTATTACGGTTTGTCGGTGCTGTTACAGGGGAGTGCATCCGCCAGTGGTTGTCAGAATCCACCAGAACGAAATAATTCAAATGCATTGCCTCTCCCCAGGATGTTGGTTCCACAGAGAAATTTTTACTTTTCATCCTTCAGCACAGCAGAGCCTTGCTCTGAGCTGCCAGAGGAAGAGCGCGGTCTCCTCACCGAGCTGCTGCCAGCCCTCAGAAGAGCAGAAAAGGGGAAGGGGTGCTGTGCATCCCCCAAACCCGGCCCTCCAACAGCTTCCCTGCTCTGCTACCTTCTGAGGGATGGGTTTGTCCTAAGGAAGGACACTCTTTCTGTCCCTGGGGTTATTTACAGCAGAAAAAATGAGCTGCATGCAGGAGAGGCCTGCAGAGAGCTGCGTAATGGTGCTGAGACTTCTCCTTCCCTTCCTTCCTTGGGGAGTCATCCCTGGGGAGTCCCACAACTCCAGGAACCCAGGACTGTGGTGGCAACGCCTTTCAGGTCATCCTCTCTTGTATCTCGTAGCACACAGGCCCTCAGCAATACCAGAGCACACCTGAGAGTGTTTCAGTCCAGCAAGTGCAGCCTTTGAGGGGTTTGTGTCCCAAAGCAGCTGGCTATCAAGGGACAAGCATCCTTTCTCCTCCCTCCTCCTGCCTCCTTCCCGAACAGCAGCAACTCAAAGGCAGCCCTTGGCCGCCAGATCTTGCTCAATTCATTGGAGGAACTGAATCATTTCCCTTTTCTCAGTAGCTTTGCCTCACAGAGGACCTGAACTGTCCTGCACTGTGCCCTTACCATCCCCGCATGGACCCAAATCTCCTCCAAGGCTGCACTCCTGCTCACTTATCATTGGTCCAAGGCCAGCAGACCAGCTCAGCACCAGATTGTCACATCCAGGTTCCTGGAAGCTCTCACAGAGGCTTCACAACCTCCTCCCCCTCCAGGATGTCCACTCCAGACAGCTCTGGCCATTTTGCAAGGTGACCCCTGCCCTGCACGAGCATTCCCAGAGCAGTGGAGAAAGAGGCTGCAGTGCTCGAGGGCAGGCGTGGGGGCTTCTTCCCATCATGGGAGCTGATGCATCACATCCCCCATCACACTACAATGCCCACCGGTGGCTGTAGCTCCCTCCTGAAGCCCTTTTGCACATGCATACACCTTGCTCATCTCTGAAACCCCGCACCCCTTTCTCTTGCACTCAAAAACCCTTAAAAAAATCCTGTTTTCCCCTCAATTTCTTTTCCATCCTACAACGCACTAAAACAGCTGTGCACGACGCATTCCCGGTGCTGTAACGACTGCAGATACTCTAGTCTTGGCGGGTTTAGTGGAGCTGTTTGATTGTAACATCTGCTTTTCACAGCACACTAAAACACGGGAGTGCCGGCAATGAATCATGGGGCACAAATTGCCAGGCAGCTCCTGATGGGTGCCACCAGCCCTTAAATCTGGACGAGGTTTGGCCTGGGGATGCTTTCCCAGCTCCTTTCCTCTATTTTGGTAGGCTTATGTCAAGTAGGTCATCATCCTGGAAAGGCAGCTTAAAAAAACAATCAAGTCTTCCTCACTTTCTCCCCATGTTTCTGTGCCTCCAGAAAAAAAGGGCTTTGCGATTTGTGATGAACATAAAAGCTCTTAAACAGGATCCTGGCTTTCCCATTTTGCTCCTGGTCCCCACAGCAGCCCTGCTAACTCCCTGCTTTCTCCAGATCTCCCCCAGGATCACGTTCACCAGTGGTTTGATCCCAGGGTCTCTGTATTTGCCCTGCACAGGGTGTGCAAAAAGCTGGACTGCAAGAGATCTCGAATATGACTGTTGCATTCGTGAGATTTCACTCAAAACACACATTTTTTAAGAGCTGGCATGAACTCCAAATGTGGTATAGAGCGTCAAATCACAGTTGAGCTCTTGGTGAGAGAGAGCCTCTCTAAGCCAAAACTATTTCTGGGGAATAATGAACCCAAAGCAAGGCCAACTGTGCTGTAGGCACAGGCAACGCTCCAGATGTGTGCACACAGGCCAGCTCAAACTAGCACAAACATGGATCCTTTCTTGTTTTGTCCTTTAAAATGAAATGAAGAAATGAAGTTTGGATGAGATCTCCGTCCCTCTGTCTGTCCTGTCCCTCTGCTAATAACTTTTGAACCTGTTGGCCAGAAAAAAATGCTCAACCAGATGTCACGGACAAGGAAAAGGTCTGAGAGAGAACTGGCCTGGGATTTGGCCGACTGGTGGAGGTGAGAAACCCACTTTATCCCCCAGCTCGTGTCTGCTCTAACAGGATCAACCACTGACAATATTTGGTTCTTGCTGCTCTGAGTTGGTTCTAAGCAGCAGTTGCTGCAGGGAGCTAAGTAACCCTGGAGAGGTGGCATCTTGTGAGATGTGCAGGGGCTTTACATTTCTCTTTACCCTCCAAGTGGCAAAGGATGAATCAGTTTGCGTGTGTGTGTGTGTGTCTGATTTTTGCTTTTAAAGGGTAAGGAGCGTGTGATTCTCCCACAGCAACAGGGGCCTTGGAAGAGGGAGCGGGTTCAAATCCCTGAGCAGAATTTAACTTCCTCAGCAAAAATTCTGAATTTCGCCTGAGTCCAGGCAGGACCGAGAGAGATAATTCAGACCGCTACAAATTCCCCTCTGAAGCCCTTTCTGCAAAGCTGCTTTCATTTCCAAGCTACTTTGGAGATACGAAAATACCAGGAGGATATTTGCAGCCTAACATGAAAGCACCATTTTTTTCAAGCAGAGAAAAATTATTTGGTTGAGATTTTTTTTTCCTTTTCTGTGCGCTGCCCAAGGAATGTGCTGTCATTTTGTCCCCATGCCAAACCTCTCTTATTTACATGTATTCCCCGGAGGGGGTTGACTAAGCCTTCCATTACTCAACAGCATCTTGGCTCTGGCACAAAACCACTACAAAGTTGGGAGAACTAAAAATATGTGAGGTTCTACTGAGTCGGGGCAGAGAAGGTGCTGTCAACTGGAAGTGTCTGTGGTTTCTACCCTAATCTTGCTAAACAGATTAGTGAAATCCCATATCTTGGGCAGGATCTTGGCTAGATCTTGGAAGTTATGATCTGACCCATCTGATACAGCACCCTTGCAAATAAATGACCTATCCTTAAACATGTTTTGATTTTGTCACTTGAGCCCTTTTCTGCCGGGAAAGCATCCCACCAGGTCCTGAACTCTGCTACCTCTTGGCAGAAAAACTTCAATATGAGTTTTAATAAACACAATTATTTTGGGCTTTATTGTATTTTTTAAGGGAGCCGCAGACAACATAAACTCAGGTATAAAACCCCGGGATATCTGAGACAGACAAAATAGAAAAGCGCCGCATGTGGCAAATACAATGTGACAGCTGCAAAATAAATAATTCCTGGCTATCAAGGAATCAGAGCAGAAATCAAGCTGCAGCCATAATCTCTGGGTTGTAAAGAAAAGGATTTAAGAAGCTCGGGAAAGGGGAGTTTATCACCACGTTGCACATTTTCCATCTTTGCAGCCAGTCAGATGAAGCAAACTACTTAGTTTGCAACTACTTAGACCGCTTAGTCCCCATTCCCGGGGTGTCTGGGGCTGGGAATTTTATGCAATTTCCCTGCCACGGCAATAGCAGCTGCCTTGCAAGTCCTCCTCTTAATCTGGCTGACACCACAAGAGACCGAGTGCCTTTAATTAACGAGGAGGGAACAGGATGAATTAAGCCTTAAGGTCTGAGTCATTAACAATTGAAAGCATTTAGACAAGTCTCTTCCCCTGCAGCATGGTGTTATTATTAATTATCGCAATCAAGCGGGCAGATATGTCTCAGGATCCATAGCAAGGTATTAAATATTGCAGGGGAAGGAGTGTGCGCTTTCAATCCACGAAACCAACTCGGGATATTCTATGATTCTATGCGTTACTGGTCCCTTTAGGTCCTGGCACAACGCTCGATGTGCACACACCCAGCCTTTGCCAGTCCTGCTCCCACCCATCCCATGGCTGGCTTTGATGTTCAGCTCCCACCAGGCAAGTTTTGAAGGGAACCTGACTGTTCTATGTGGGTTGTGTTTGTTGCGTTGGCTCTGCATTAAATCTTTGCGTTGGGACTTGGCTGCAGGGACAGGTGAACTGTTGGCTGCTAATTTGGCTGTGATGAAGAGGAGGTGCTGGGAAGAGCACGCCTAGCAGTTGTGGAAAACCTCCTTTATGCTTTGAATATAAAAAATATAAAAAATATATTAAAATACATTTTAAAATATTAAAAATATAAATATATATGTGTATAATATATATAATATTAATATATTAATATATAAAAATATAAAATATATGCAAATATATATAAGAATTATATAAATATATATGAATATATGTAAATATTATATATCTATATAAAATATAGATAAAACCTCCTGTTTTGTTTCTAGCTCAAGAGCTCCAGGTTAATCAGCCACCACTTTATGATCGGGAATGAGCTTTGCATAGGGATCAGGAGAGCCCTTTGTGGTTCCAGGTGCAGCCCAGGAGTGATGCATTTCATGGATGTTGGCTCTAAAGGGAGTCTCTTGGCCTTTGGCAATGGCACTGATTTCTTCTCTTTTCCTGCAGCACACCGTGTGCCGTGGTTGCTTTTCCTCTTGCATGCAGAACAATGTTTTTTTTCCGAGGACCGTTTGCAGTACCAGGTTTCTGGAACCACAGATTGACAGTTCTGCGGATTATGCACCCAGTCGCTGCTTGCTTCAAACCACATTGGTGACAGCACTGCCAGCAATGTGGGATGGAAACCTTCCTGTTCACTTTCAACCCAGCTTGTGCCAGACCAAGGCTGCAGATGACAGGCTTCTTCTCTTGAGGTCTCTCCTCCACCCCTCTTCCCAACTCCAGCACCTCTTGAGCCTGAACACTGCTCCTCCCAGAGCAACCAAGGTCAGACTAGATGCATGGATCACTTTCTCCATCCTTTTAGACAAAGAGGCCACTTGCTATCCTCCAGTCACACTCCATCCCTGTGTTTAATTAAATTCCATGTGCCACTTTGGATGCTCCTGTTTTCAGTACTCTAGGACAGGGTCAGCCATCCCAAGCAGAGCTGGCTTTTACCTCAGATCAGCTATTCCCATTTCATTACTCACATTTTCATTTCAATAAAAGAAACAATACTGAGTGTCTATTGGGGTCATACACCCATTTTACACCCCTGCTCAAGCTCTACCACTTATTTTCCCTATTCCCATATTCCTTTATATTACCAATTACCTTTCCAAAGCTCAGATTTGTCCAGTGAAGTCTGAAGTTGTCACCCAGATACCAATTTACAGAGATTTTCCAACATGCAGTAACGCATTTGAAAATGTGAATTGAAAAATTGAAAATATGAAAATTTGAAAATTTGAAAATGTGTTTATGGTCTCGCTGACTTGAATTTATCAGTGCTGCTTCTTAAGGAGCCTCATTTTGGGGTCCTGCTTTGCCTTGATCATCTACCTTGATCTGAACTGACACAGATTTCTTCCAAGCTCTTTTGACTTCTTCCAAGCTCATTTGATTGTGGTCCCTAAAACATCTTAATTCCTTTCCAAAACAAAGGCTGAAATACCTCCTTCCACCTACGTGACTCATTGCGACATTATGTGTCCTGCTTCATTACGCATTACACCAGTAATCTTTTTCACAGCAGAAAACATCACTTTCGTTTTATATCGTCATCTGGGTTACTTGCAAAAATGCCATGGCCAGGAAGAGCCCTCCAGGAGGATGTACAACGTCCATGTGGCATTTTGGCATCATCTCTGCAGCGATTTCTGCTGCCACCAGAAAGCCAAGGAAAAATTCCACGGCCCAGCTCATCCCACATCGTGTTGGGGTCAGAGGATGACCTGTGGTTTTTGGATGGGCAGCACCACACAAGGTCCCTGTACCAACGGGAGGCGATTTATTGCGTCAAAGTGACACACTTGGCTTGGCTTCCCAGCGTTGCCTCTTCCTCTCGCCCACCCACCCACTCACACTCTATTTATTTAAGCCCCCAGAGAACAGAACTAGGGAGAAAAATAAAAAATAAATTATCTAGCGTAGAAAAAGCAAAGCAATCGGGGCCAGAAAGTCTGCAGAGCTCGGAAGGCCTGTGGTTCCTACCACGCACGCTGCCTCTCTGCCGCTTATCTCATCGAGGCAGAGTTATCGCGCCTCTCCCACACACCAGCCCTCCTGCAGCCCGGCAGAGTCTGAAGCACAAAATGGCCTCAGACTTAAAAGGGAATTATTTATTTATCCTGCTGTGAGATGTTTTTAATTAAGGTTGCAGCCAGAATTCAGCCCGGTATTCACAACCGGCGTTAAGATGCCTAATTATCGATTCAAAAAGCCTATGAAATTTGGATGGGCTGTTCTACAAAGTGCTGCAGTTATTGTAATTAAATTGGGCTATAATAAAATTCCTGGAGTGACATCCTCGCTCAGAAGGAGTCAGTGATAGGGGTCCCATTGACTCGCTCTCCAGCTGGCTTTTGTGTTGCCAACAGAGACCAGGAAGGTCTTGAAGGTCTTGTCTCTTGTTCCTGGAGCCTTGGCACCTCCACCACCATGAAAATACCAATGTCTGAATGCTCTTGATTGCCAGGAATGGTGAAACACTGTCTCCAGGTTGCATAAAGACAAGTAATAATAATAATAATAATAATAATAATAATAAATTAATGTTGTGTCTGGGAAGGACTGCATATCTTTGGAGCCACTCTCAAATGTTGGCGTACCCAACTCGCAGCTTGCACCTCCACAACTGACACCAGCGAACATCTCAAGAGGAGTATGCAGGAACAATCTGACTCCACAAAAGCCACAAAACCTATTCATGACGTGGAAATGGAGGGAAAGATATAATCCCAGCCCACTCCAAAGCACTTTTCATCAGGAGAGGTTATCTTTCTCTCTCAAGCCTCTTTTTTTGTTTTGATGTGATTAAAAAATATATATATATGTACTCAAAACTGTTATAGAAATTTTTCATCTGTTTGAAAACCACAATGAGCAAATATTTTAGGAACAGTTGCTGTAAGAAAAAAAAAATCAGTGAAAAAAAAAAAAAAGAAAGAAAAAAGCAAGGATTATCTTCAGGGGAAAAAACACTTCTGCACCCAGAGCCCATGTATTTTGGCCTTTTTCTTAAGAAGTGGAAAAAGGCACAGTTCAGAAAAAGCCAAACGCTCAAAAGGGTGTGAAATGAGATGGCATGAGCATTAGCCTTGTGCTCACTCTTTTAAAGTCTCAACTTACCTAATAGCTCTGTGTCTGTTCAGATATGAGACAGAGGAAACAATTTGTATGAAAGATTACTTGGAGAAAGGCCACGGCAATTTGTACATGCTAATCAGGTTGTACCTGTCAATCATGCCTTATTTTCAGTAGTATCTGAGGTTTGCAAATGCAGGCAGTCAGAGCAGGGTGCCTATTCATAGACACAAGCCAAAATAGATGTATTTTCTTTGGTCAGAGCCATCACAAAAACATCCTCATTACAATTATGCAACCTTTTGCTATTAGCAGTGATTCACGGACACCAGCCGGAATAAATATATAAATAGACAAAGCTGATCTCAGGGACATTCCTGAGTCATCTGGAAGCCAACCTTTCTTTTTGGGGGATGCTATGACCCAGCTTTTCCCTTTGTCTGTTGTACTACTGTGAAAATATGATGCATGTGTGTCTCTGCCTGCCGCAATCTGTAAAGTAGCATTTGTAACGTTGCAAGGATATGCGTGGCCAGAATTAACATCAAGGCAGAACAGCTCGAATCTTCCAACTCAGCCCTACCTTCCTGGCTAATTTGGTATTTCAGCTGAGTCACGTTAAACGGGCCCAATTTTCGGCAGGGCTAAGTGCCAGCAGCCCCCACTGACGCTAACGGGCTCGGCAGATGCTCAGCACTTTGGTAACCCAGGCCCTGAGGTGTGATGCTGGGCGGAAAGGGAAAATGATTGCCTCCTTCTGAGATAGAGGTGGCACGGGATCTGCCACTGCATAATTCGGCTGGGATAAAGGCCCTGCAACAAGGCTGGGGAGGGATGGTCCTCTGCGTGGTGGGACAAGGCTGCCATGGGCACCTCCATCATGCTGGACATGAACATCCAGACAAGATATCCCACAAGAGACACCCCCCAGGCACTGCCAGGTTGGGCAGCTGAAGAGCAGGACTGATGTCTATGCTTTGGCAGATGGAAAGCAGTGTATGTAGGAGCGTTGATCCAGCAGGAGTAAGGGTCCAGCTCCTCGGGGATGCAGAATGGAGGCTCCTCAATGCTCTGAGCATGGTGCAGAGCCCTGGGAACCCAGATCCAGCTGGCTTGGTGCTCCCAGAGCTGCTAGCCTTCTGCATTTCCTTACTTTCCCCCTTCGTAAAGAGGGGACTGCTGCCAAGGGTGAAGAGATGAGGCTCAGAGAGATCTGTAGGATCTGTCTGGGATAACAATGCCTTGGGCTTCACGAGCTTTCAAAGAGCAGCAGACACAGAGCCAGCATAAGGATCTGTGAAAGCCTTCATCCACGGCCATAGGTGTCTTTGATCCTTTCTGTTACTGAGATAAGAAGTCGTGGTGACTCCAGGGCCCAGCGATGGATCAGCACCCAGAAGAAGGTGACCCGAGGATCACCCAACTGCTGCGTCCCCAAACCCAAGAGCAGGGCATCGCACGTGGCAGTGATGGGCAACAGCATGAAGCTGTCACAGTGGGATTGGTTTGGGAAAGCTGCCAGCAAATCCTTTCCCTGGAGCAGCTAAACTCCAGCAGAAACACCAAGGAAAGCATCGACAGTACGGGAAGCCTGGCCAAAAGCCTGGGGAGACATCCCCCCCCTTTATCCTGCTAGTGATACCACTTTCATATGCATAATCATCCATCACAGCGGCTTTGCAAATGGTAAAAATTTAATTTGCTCATGCATACAAGTTGTTGATTTTCTCTTGAACTGAAGGAGCAAGAAGCCATGTATTTTTGGAGCTTCTTGAGCAAGATTTCAGCTGCTTATCTGTGTCTGCAAGCAGCTATTTATGAAATCGTTAAGCCCAAAGTTTTATTTTAAATTTCTGCTGTTTAACAAAGGGTGGCTGCAAGTTGTGGATGAAAGTGAACTTTTCATTGGACTGGGGGTTGGAATCTCATCAGAAGCAAGAGGTGAGTTCACACTTTATGTCAGGAGTCACTCCCAGCATCTCTCTCACCCCAGCCTTTTCCATCGAGGGATCCCAAAGCATATTGCAAAGAAGTCTTGCAAGCTCCCTGGCAATCTGGACCATGGCTGGTAACCCTTCTTAACCAGTTAGCCAATATTCAGGATCTTGTCTCTTCTGGAGTCGGAAAAAATGTTATTAGAACAGAACTTTCAAAAAGTTGCACACAAGATAAATAGGGGTGAGAGTGTTTCCCTGGTTGTGATCGGAGCTGGGACAAAGTCTTTCTATGAATGGTCCAAAGCCTCCTTTTTTCCCCTTTGCCTATGCCATGCACAGATCCTGTCTCTCCTCAGGGCCATCTGAATCTGACTCTTCTCCTGTTCCCAGCCTGGAACCACCCTGAATGTACTCTGCCCTTTCCCGTTGCCTCTCTCCACTTGGTGGTGATTTTTCTTCCAGCTGTCCTACCCCAAGCAGCACCTCCTTTGCCTGGTGGAAGATGAGCTTTCACAGCACATCCATCACAGCCTTATTTCTGCCCCAGACCTGTTTTTCTTTGCACGGATGATGCTTACAATTGCTCATCCAATTTGACCTATGCCCAAGAAACATTCCCATGGGCAATAGGTTGCTTGCAGCTATCAAAGACATGAGATGCATGCTTTGCATTGAAATAACTGCATGCATTAAAGCTACTGGATGAAATTCTGTGAACTTGGAGGGTTTGTGAAAGTAGATGAAGGCTAGGAAAAAGTGTTGTGATGTTGTATTAAATGATTCTCTGGTGCTTGGGTGATTGCATTTATTTAGTGGCTAGCAACCTTCATCAGGGGCCACACCTAAATGATTGTTCCTTTGCCCATCGTCTGACCTGGACATTCATATTTCAGCCACAGCTGGCACCTAGGGGCCAAAATGTTTGAAATTGTCTGGTGACCTGGAGTGAGACAAGAACTGGTGAATGAAAACAGGTACCCAGTTTAAAGTTTAGCTGGGAAAACCTTTGGAAATTGGGGTCCCTCAGACCCAGACATACAGGAATCTCTGCACCCACTTGAAATGTGGACACAAATGGCCATCCTGATAACCATGGGCACTCTTTGGCCATGCCACAGCCTGGCGCCTCTCTGAATTTAGAGCCACATCGTTTTATTGTGGATACCTCAGCTCTCCTCCCTGCTCAGCTATAATCACCCAGACAAATCTCTGAAGGTAGACATTTCCCGCTACTTCAAATGTCTCCTGGCACTTTGTGGCGCTGCCTGTGGAGCCGTGTCCTTTTAGAGCATCTCTGCCGAGACAGGCTCGGACCCCCAATGGGAAATGCATCTGTTATTACCATGAGTGGCTCTGACAAGAGACTTCTTGGGACTATTTTGATGTCGTGGAGTGTGTTTTGTTGCAAGGATGAGATGGCAAAGGAGTGGGGGAGGAAGCTTTTGCCTCTCAAAATGTGAGTCATATGAGCTGTATGACCCAGCTCGCCTCTCTAGGCCTGTCTTTACCTGTCAGCTGGATTTTGCTTGTTACAGTGCAAAGCTGGCCTCTGAGGGCTTGGGTCTGCAAACAAAAATAAAAAATAAGCAACAATAACAGCACAGCAGCCCATGTCTCAGACAACTAATGCTAGAGGGAGGGAGACAAAAATAAGGGAGGAAACCTTACTTTGCCTGTCCAGATTGATTTATTTATGGCTCAGCCATGGGTGTGCAAGGACAGGGCTGTGTCTGCAGCCCAGGTGAGGAAGCTGAAATCAGCTAGGAAGTTGTGTCTTCATGTTTTGGGACTCTGGTAAACACACCAGCTTCCAGATACACAAAGTCTCTACCCGAGGGCTCATGAACGGTGGCTTTTTCCACAGCTCGGGTACACATCCCTATGATTAAAAACATCCTGGGACACTGGAAACCAGCCTCCAGCCTGACAAGGAGGGATGTTTTCACAACTTATGGAACAAATCTCTTGAGAGCCCCCTGTTGCTGCATTTTGGTAGTTCTATTTGTCTGGTATTGGTCTTCCACATGCCAGGGATAGGATGAGGATGGAGAGGGGCAGGTGGGAATAATACACAGACAAACATGTTTTTCCTTCCCCAACCTTTGCTCCTATTTTCCTTGTTCATCTTTAGGACACCGTTAACTTAATCAGCCAAAGACTGAAGTATTTCTAAGGAGGGACCTTGCTATTCACACCACATGATTAAGTTCCTCCTCAGTCATCTGCTCTTGGTCACTGCCAGATTCTGGGCAGTTCTGGCCATCAGCATGGCCCAGTTTGGCATTAGCATGTTTTTACCTTGCAGTTTCATACATCTTCAGAGCATCTGTCACATGAGATTTTGAGGTTTCATAAACCTGCAGGTTCTGTAGTGTTTCCCAAAGAGGGATGGAGCCCAGGCATGCCTGCTCTTCCCCAGGTATGTGGTGCAGAGGTGGAGCTCCCTGACAAGAAGCAATTTAATAATCATCAAGTCATAGAATTGTAGAATAGCCCAAGTTGGAAGGGACCCACCAGGATCACTGAGTCCAGCTCCTGGCTCCACACAGGACTACCCAAAAATCAAACCATGTGTCTGAGAGCACTGTCCAAATGCTTCTTGAACTCCGTCAGGCTCAGTGCTGTGACCACTGCCCTGGGCAGCCTGTCCTAGTGCCCGACCACCTCTGGGTGCAGAACCTTTCCCTAACACCCAGCCTGACCCTCCCCTGTCCCAGCTCCATGCCGTTCCCTCGGGTCCTGTCGCTGTCCCCAGAGAGCAGAGCTCAGCACCTGCTCCTCCGCTCCCCTTGTGAGGGAGCCGCAGGCCGCCATGAGGCCTCCCCTCGGCCTGCTCTGCTCTGGGCTGAACAAACCAAGGGCCCTCAGCCGCTCCTCACACATCTTCCCCTCTAGACTATTCCTTATCTGTGCAGGCCTCCTTTGGACACTAACAGTTTTATGTCCTTCTTATATTGTGGCACCCAAAAGCACACAAAGTACTTGAGGAAAGACCTGGAGAGTGAGGTGCCACGTTAAGAGGACTTTGACCCAAGCAGATATTGGCATGTCATGGCTGAGGCCATGAGCTGGTCCAAGGGACCGGGGCAGGCTGCAAGGATGGATTTGGGAGGGAGAAGCCCGTCGTCTCCAGCACAGTGGGAGCAGGCACCTCCAGGGGATATCCCCAGCATCTGAAGATAAACCCTGAGAAGAAAAGGGAAGAGTCACCCTCCAGAGGCGCTTGTCTCCTTTGATCTGGGGAGTGCTTCACCCCAAACACCTACATTTTGACTTCCTTTAAAAGACACAGCCCAGTGTGGCTCCTTCTGCTGCAGAGCCTTGTTTCTGTCCCCCAGCTAGGAAGTTCTATTTCCAGCACGAGTCTTGGCCTCCGTGTGTTGTTTTCCCACAGCACGGAGCAAATGATTTTCTCAAGTCCTCAAGGGGCCCACCCAGAAATGCTGTGATATATGTTCCTTGGGCTGGAGCTAAGAAAAAAAACTCTCTCGAGCAATTATGCCTTGGCACAGATTTATGGATTCACGTCTCCCACGCCCTGCCAATCACATCGTGCTATCTCAAGTTCCTACAAAGCCTTACACACCCTAATCTCAAAAATAAGCATGAAAGATAACTCCAGAAACAAGATAAGTAGTCACCAAGGCTGAGTTCAGCTCTCTAAACACAGAGCCATGGGGAATGCTCTGAGTTACCTCAACTGACCTCCAGTGACATCTCACTAAGGGTGAGAGCATCCCACAACTCCTCTGTTGTAGCTGCCAGCCCCATACGGTTGTCTCAGGTGCCTCAGATCATCTCAGATGGCATTACAGTACCAATATTTGGAAAACTAAATACCACTGTGTCAACGTTTTCACTCCTCTACTGTTTTATTGTTGTTTTTCTGTTTAACAGAGATGGGCCAAAACCACAGTACTTACTCAGTCTGGAGCCAGGGTTCCCACTTCTTCAGCCTTTTGTTCTCGTGCACAAGACCACACCAGCTGGGATCTTTAGCCATAATGCAACTAAAATAGCATATGCATTGCTGGGTCTTAGGTTGAAAATAGATTCGTCTGTGAGCATCATGCAACAAAAACTGTTTTTCTCTAGATTTCTGTTCGTGGATGATTGGGTTTGCTTATTGAAATAGATGAGCAATCTGGGTGAAGTGTTTCCTGGTTCCCACTGGGAATTTCTGGGCATCTGGGATGGCTGAGCTAAATGTGCATTCTTTCCTCAGCAGAAGCACAACTAAGTTTTACCATTTTTTTTTTCTTTTTCTGGTCATTTTTTTCATGAAGCACATACAAAACAAATATGTTTGAGATAACTTCCCTTCCATCAAATCTGGGGCTCAAGAGCTGTTTGGGAACACAGGATCTGCTGCTGCAGGGCAGGATCCCTTAGCCCATTGCAAGCATCTTTTGTATGGGCCTCTCCATTCCATCTGGCTGATTCTGTTTCACTTTATGGCCAAAAAAAGAATCATTGCCAACAAAGACAAAGCAGCATTTCCCAGGCACAGTAAAACACACCACTAGAACAGGTCATATAAATTGTCCTTTCAGTGACATTTTCACTCCACCAGGAGTGGGAGCTCAGGATCTGAAGCCCAAGCAGGTGCATCTACCTGCTAGGTGCTCAGTGCTAAGTGAGGTGAGTCCTATGCACACACAGACACACAACGTGCCCATAGGAACCTCATTCAGACACGGGGCTAATATTAATGCATGTGGCTGAGTGCTATTTTGTGGCTAAACTACCTTAATGTTTTACTCCTGATCTTTTACACTTATGACAGACTCAAGACAAAATTTGGATCAAATTCTCAATTACCACCGTTTGCTTCAAGGATCTGAATTGCCCTCTTTTTCCTAACATTTTCAGAAACCAAATACTAGAGGAGTCTACCTCAATGACTCCCACTATACAATCTTAAAAACTAATGCCACAGAACTACAGAGACACAGACTTCAGATTGCCCTATTTTGTGCAATTTTAAACCGTGAATCTAGCCAGAAAGCCAGAGAAAAGGTGAAACAAGACCAACCATAACAATGAAAAGCACTCAGCAGCCCATTCCTGGGCATGATGGAAGCTTTATTTGCACAGATCAATGATCCATTGCACTATATAACATCTTCATTACGAACGATGCATAATTTACAATGTAAACCCTGTTCCCTTCGGGTCTTCGTAATTCATGAAAATTCTTGTCATAATATCAAAGCGTATCTTCCGGGTTCCCCCTTGGCTTGTACATACTTATCACACCAGGTCTGTGAGAGCAACTTACCAGCTCGTTTCTGAGCTGGACATAAAACAGCACAGTCCTAGGGATGGTATTTCATAACGAGCATTAATCATCTTAACTACCACTGCCTTCCTGAATAAAAGATTGTGCGTGTTTCTGCTTTCATCTCAGGACAACTGGTAAGGGAGAACCCTTCAGCTTTTCATGTGAATATAACACACACTCCCGGTGAGAATCTGGTTATTCCTTTTTACATTTCAAAAAGCAGTCATTGTGCAAAACGCGTCTTAAGGCCCTGGAGCACTGTTTTTACTTTATTTTTCTTTCCTAGCACCTCGGTGGATTTCATCTAACAAGCTGTCATTTTCTGCTGGGTTTTTGGCATAATGAGTTTTGCTGCTTGCTTGTTTTAGCAGCCCAAAACTTTGCTTCCATTTCAGCTTGTGCTGAGGCTAGGACACCTCTCCTGGGCTCTTCCTAAGAAGTGTCAATGGCACAGGGGTTTAACCCTGTACGGATGGAGACCTGACATGCAGAAACCCTGGCCCAGATCTGCTGGTGCTTTTTGACTGCCCAAGCCCCTGTCTGGACTTTTTGCAGGGCAAGCAGGCGATCAGGCCCAGTCAGCATGGGTTTATGAAAGGCAGGTCCTGCTTGACGAACCTGATCTCCTTCTATGACAAAGTGACGCGCTTGGTGGATGAGGGAAGGGCTGTGGATGTGGTTTACCTTGACCTCAGTAAGGCTTTTGACACCGTTCCCCACAACATTCTCCTCAAGAAACTGGCTGCTCGGGGCTTGGACTGGCGTACGCTTCGCTGGGTTAGAAACTGGCTGGATAGCCGGGCCCAGAGAGTTGTGGTGAATGGAGTCAAATCTGGTTGGAGGCTGGTCACAAGTGGTGTCCCCCAGGGCTCGGTACTGGGGCCAGTCCTCTTTAATATCTTTATCGATGATCTGGATGAGGGCGTCCAGTGCACCCTCAGTAAGTTTGCAGATGACACCAAGCTAAGTGCGTGTGTCGATCTGCTCGAGGGCAGGAAGGCTCTGCAGGAGGATCTGGATAGGCTGGAGCGATGGGCTGAGGTCAACTGTATGAAGTTCAACAAGGCCAAGTGCCGGGTCCTGCACCTGGGGCGCAACAACCCCAAGCAGAGCTACAGGCTGGGAGATGAATGGCTGGAAAGGTGCCTGGCCGAGAAGGACCTGGGAGTATTGGTTGATAGTCGGCTGAATATGAGCCAGCAGTGTGCTCAGGTGGCCAAGAAGGCCAACAGCATCCTGGCCTGTATAAGAAGCAGTGTGGCCAGCAGGTCTAGGGAAGTGATTGTCCCCCTGTACTCGGCTCTGGTGAGGCCGCACCTCGAGTACTGTGTTCAGTTTTGGGCCCCTCGCTACAGGAAGGACATGGAGGTGCTCGGGCGAGTCCGGAGAAGGGCAACGAAGCTGGTGAGGGGTCTGGAGAACAAGTCTTATGAGGAGCGGCTGAGGGAGCTGGGCTTGTTCAGCCTGGAGAAGAGGAGGCTCAGGGGCGACCTTATCGCTCTCTACAGTTACCTTAAAGGAGGCTGTAGAGAGGTGGGGGTTGGTCTGTTCTCCCACGTGCCTGGTGACAGGACGAGGGGGAATGGGCGAAAGTTGCGACGGGAGTTTTAGGTTGGATGTTAGGAAGTACTTCTTTACCGAAAGGGTTATTAAGCATTGGAATGGGCTGCCCAGGGAGGTGGTGGAGTCACCATCCCTGGAGGTCTTTAAAAGACGTTTAGATGTAGAGCTTAGCGATATGGTTTAGTGGAGTAGTTAGTGTTAGGTCGGAGGTTGGACTCGATGATCTTGAGGTCTCTTCCAACCTAGAAATCTGTGTCGGTGTCTGACTTGGTGACATGCTGTGTGGGGGCTCAGAGGATGGGACCCACATCTCCACCACCTTAACCATGAACCTCGTTGTCAGGTCTCTGGGCTTCCAATGCCACCTTATGAGCCTTGCTATCTCTGCATTTGCATCATATCAGCTTCTGCCTTTGAGCTCCAGCCTGGCCAAATGCAGCCTTCTCCCAGTCCTTCATCCTGACTACAGCCTCTGAGCCCTTTTTCCTTGCCCTCTACCAGCATCTTAGAGTCCCTGCCTTATTTAAGCTCCTTTTTGTGAATCCCCACCTTCAAGTGCACTTTTCAAGCTTTGTCTCCCTCCAAACTGGTCTCAGAAATGGCTATTAGAAAAGAATAAAAGCAGAAAGTTGAAGCTGCAGAAATGATTTGTCCTTGGTGGGGATTTCTGCTGTCACAGGAGGCAGAACTCAGCTGGGGTCCCATGAGACACCCATCCTCCCAGGCAAGGCAGTCAGAGCTTGTCTCTGCAGCCATCAAACTCCTCGGTGCTCAGCTTCACCGCCACACACCATGCTGCCGTCGGTCCCAGGTGGCCAGCACACTCCCAGAAAATTAAGACAAAGGGTCACAGGGAGATCTAAGTGGCTCTAAGAGCCGCAAGCTCTGCACAGCATGCTGAATTTTTAATATCCAGCGTGCACCAGTCTCCGGGCTGCCCACGTCTGTGTTCGCTGTGTGGTTTTTTTAGTGGAGCAGCAGCAAATATCTTCCCAGCCACGTGTGCTTTCCATGCCCCCAAGACAGAGTGGTGTGTTGTCTTATTTTGGGGGAAAAAGAGCAAGAGTTGCTTGGATTTCACTTGTCAGCGGGCTGGATAAGTGGAAAATACGAGGACTGTAGTTTCACTGCTATAATTTAGCTTTTAACTGGACACTGACACCTTTTTCCAGCCCTGTCTGGCAAGGGTATGAATGTGTAACAACCAGCTGCCTGTATGGGAGCACATGGGGAAAAAGGGTCAGGGATCATGTCCCGAATCATGTCATGGACACCCTCCTAATGACTTACAGACACTGTGAACCACCCGAGCAAGGTGGGCAACGCTCTGCTTCAGGATCTGGTGCTGCTTTCTGCCGGAATTTTTTATCAAGGCTGTACCTGTAACCACACCTGGGAAACGGTGTTTATTTGCGATATGAAAAACAGGCTCTTAAAAGGTACCTGGGAACTAAAGGACTGTGTTTCATTTTGTTTCTCCTCAAAAGTGTATTTTTGGGATTTTTTAAAATAAAATTGAAGCAAGTTTGAAAAATTAAATGTAGCTGTTAAATGAGAAAATTGAAGCATTTTCATGCAAGAGCACTAAAATGTTTCAGCTGTCAAAACGTTTCAGCGTTCACAGGGCTCCTTCCAACTGAGGTAATGAGTGAATTAGCAGGAACTCATGAACTGTTTCTGACAACGCAGATCAGCTTTTCTTGATAGTATCTCCTATTGAGGGAAGGGGTTGGATCCTGCACCACCACACATCTCAGCTGCTGCTCTGCCAGCTGCAGCCCAACTTTTGGGTGAGATGAGCCGAGACCTGACTCACTTCGTGCCTGGGTCTGACTTCTGCCCTCTTGCCCGTTTGCCAGCCACACTGGAGAGCAAGCCTGCAAGCAAGAAAGCTCTGTATGAATAACATTGCATCCTGAAGGGGCTGGGTTTGTGCACGTATCAGAAGAAAATGCTGGAAATAACAAAAACAGCACAGAGGATGCCGAAAGCAAGTGGAGCCTGAGCTCTGGCTGGCCATGCTGATGGTGACACCCCGTAACTCCAGCATTTAGGACGAGGGCTGAGTTTCAGTGCATTGCCTGAATTTCCCTTGCAGTCTATAGGGAGAGGTGGCTTTGATGGAGGCAGTTCACCCCATCCTATGGTAGGCAGGTGAAATGCAAGTGCTCAGAGGTGCTGAGCTCTCTCCACCACTCACAGAGGGAGCATGGAAAGCTGGCCAAGATGATGCATCTAACTATGGGATGGCTAAAATTACAGGAGATGTGTCCCATTGCAATAATTTACCGGCTCTGGTGCTGGCCCCAGCACTACGATTAGGCACATGAATTAATAAGAGACCTTCGTGGCCCAGACCCACCACCAGATGGACAGCCTTAATCTGGTGTAGGGGATGGTGTGCCCCCCTAGGCTCATTTTGGCCATTTAAGTTCAGCATCGCTGGAAACAAAGCTGTTTTCCCTGGGAGGCTGGATGCACATATGCCTTCATACCGATGTGTGTTAGAAATGATGCTCTCCTCCCCATTGACACGTAATGTCAACAAAGTCGTGGCAGATGTTAAACTGAGACAATCCACAGCAGTTATCGTTATCGTGCATTTCAAAGCAGGCACTGAACTGCCTTAAAGCACCTTGGGATCATCGGCAGATCTGTAAAATCAGCTGAACTAAGAGTGCTGTTGTGCACAGTGCTGCCCACCCACGGCCCATGAGACGAACAGAAAAATAAGCGTTCTCAGACCAGGCAGCCAACAATTAAAATGGAGAAGGGTGAAAGACCCACAGAAAGGCTGCTGTACTTACACCAGGGAGTGGAAATGGCTGATACAGCACTGAATGGCTTAGCCAGCGGGTTTTGATGTGAGAAGGCTGGTGGGATCCTCGGATGAAAAACCCTGGAGGAACAGCAGCCCAGGAGGCTCTGTCTCCATTACTAGAATCTGAATTCGCCACTCATGTCTGGGCAGGCTGTGTCCATCCACCTGCAGGAGACGAACTGTGCTCCCTGCAGCATCTCCAGTGGGTTTTTCACCCTGCCAGACCCCAGCCACGCACCCAGCCTTCAGAGAGACCCACAAACAAATCACTGTGTGTACAGCCAGGCATCAACCCGTGCTATGTCCCATGGTGTCCCATCCCTCAGCTGGACACACGGGGAGGAACATGAACTTGGCCCCCTGCTCCACCCCTGCAAACCAGCAGGGACGTGTCTTCCCCATGAGATTTTAAAGGAAACATTTGTCCCTGCCACTGCTTGGACCAAAGAGCCAAAACACCTCCAAAGCTCAGGAGCTTAAGAGCTCACATTTGTAACTTCTGGATACTACAAGCCCCAGGCTCATCCTTCATTATTATCTCCCTCCCATCTATTAGCCCTCGATCTCCCCAGCCTACAACACTTTTTCATTTCCCTTTTTCTCCCTGCCCTCTGCCTTTGGTACCAGCTACCTGTTCCCACAGAGGTGCTGCCAAACCCCACGCCAACCTCCAAACAAATAATCTCATTTCAGTCTGTTGTTTTTATTTCAAACCTGAACACGGACCTTTAAGCCTGTCTAATTTATTCCACAGTTGGTTTAACAAAAGATAATGCTCCTACTTACAAACCTTGACCGGAGATTTGATGATGGGAGAAATGTGCAATTCCCCACCTGCGCTCTCCGAGCCGAGCAATTCAAGCTGGAGCACTGAAATCCCCATCCTCCTCCACCCCCAAATGGCATCGTAAAGCATAAAAGGGACATTTTGGGCCCAAAACTGCCTCCATGTGACCAGACAGCAGCTGGGCACATCAGGGAAAGTGCCAGGAGCTTCTGTTCCTGGTGCCTTTATTTGCACCATTTTCCCCAGCTGCAGTCTCGCACCCATCCAGGGCTGAACGAGCCCAGAGCCAGACTTGTGTTTGCCCAGGCCAGGGAATCATTTTCACGCTTCAAAAAGGACTTGATTGCATTAAAAGCCCTTTGAGGATGGAGACTCCCTAGGCACAGGGGAGCCAAAACTACCGAGTTTCTCTCTGATCAATGCGCGGTGCTAAATCGGGGCTTTCGAGCCTCTTGGAGGAATTTGTAGGCGAGGCACCGGAAAGGCTCCGGAGGCTGCCGTTGAATTTTGATGATGTTCATCCATTATGGATGAAGGGGTTTATGTAAGAGTCTTTCCCTGGCGTTCATCTGAGGCCAGGCTGTCCTGGGCTGCAGACGGAGATCCGCAGAGTGCCGGGAGGGAGAGCGGGGACAGGAGGAGGGAGAAGGACGAGGGGGAACGCTCTGCTGCCTCTCTGCTCCCAAACAAAGCTCCTGAATCTATGCAACCTTGCCCTGTGTGAAATAATCAAAAAGCCTCTGTTTGGACATAAATTATGCTCTGGTCTTACAGAAGCAGCCACCTTGCCTGCTACCTTTACCCCATGTGGAAAGGGGGAGTTTCCATGGGGGGATTTCCCTCCCGTCCTCTCCAGGGGTGCTCTGACCATGTTTGCCCTGGAGACAGCCAAGATTTGGTCGCTTCCCTCTTGTTAAAAAGGGAGGAGGTGAGTTAAGTCAATGAGTTTTCTAACACACCATGAGATCTGGCCACAGACAAGGAAAATGAGCTGCAGTTAATCAGAAAAGGTGTTATTAAGACAACGAGATCAGAACTGCCTGGATAGATTACTGCTGACTGTCCCCGACACCAGACCTGGGGAGCTTATTAGAGTCTTTGGACATCTTGTTTTTTTGCTTTTGTTTTTGTTTTGTGTTTTCTTTTTTTTCTTTTCCTTACTCTGCTCTCCTTCTTGGTGGATTTTCCACACATTTACTCATTCTCCTGAACCATCACTGCCTCCTGTTGACACCTTGCCTGTGATTGCAGAGCCCACACTGCTTGGATGCTGAAGAGGTCCGTGTTTCCCCATGCTTGTGGTCAGGATGTGGAAAGCATCCTAAAGCCCAGCAGGACCGGCAGTGAGAGGAGATGTTTTAGCAGAGGCCACCACGTCTTGCAGAACTGCCCGGGGATGTGAACCAGCAAAGCTCTTTGCCTCATCCTCATTCAATTGATTTCCAAAAGACACTGGGAGAGCTCTTTGTCCTTAAAAAAAAAACACAAGGCTCGGTATGAACGCACACACCGGGGTGCTGCTGTGAGGTGTCCCTTGCAGGAATCAAGCCTTACCATCAGTCCTACCTGAAAATCTGGAGCAGTGCATGTCATACGCCGTCTCCAGCACCCCTTTCTTACCAGATCTCCCACCCAGGAGCAAGCCTTTCTCTCTGTAGACCCTGCAAAACCCATTTTCGTGGGCAGAGGCACCACTCAATACAAAGGTGTCCCTCGGAGGGTAGAGGACACTGAGCTCTCCATCCAGGCCCTCTCTCGTGCCACCCAGCACCCCCATCACCTTGCAGGTTGAAGTGACATCTTCACCGAGCTCGTCTGCACAGACGGCTGCAACCTGGCCTTCATTTTCTTTCCTCACACTGGTTCCAGAAGAGCTCCGTGGGCACGAAGTGTGTTGATCCATTTTGCATCGCCTTCCACTCGTCTTAAGGCTCCTGCCCACACTGTTGTGGGACTTGCTGGATCAGCAAAGAAGAAACACAGAACTTTTCCTGCACTTTCCAGGATTTTTTTATTTTTTTTTTACCTTCCTCACAAATCGCGCTGGGTGACCTTGTCTCACCAGGAAATATTACGTTGCTCTCACGAGGCTGCAAATGAAAAAATTTGAGAGTAAACCTGCTGCCTGGGCAGACGGTGGCTGCTCGCTTCTCTTCCTTGCTCCTTCATGATTTTATTGTCTTCGCTCTGGGATTTCCTGTATTTTCCTGTATGCAGGAATTTCCTGCACAAACCTATAGGTTTATTTATGCCCTCTTCAGATTGCAGGACAGACTGTTTATATACACTCCCCTTTGGGTCACCCAGCTCTGGTTTTACCCCCCAGCTAAGCCAAGCTGAACTCCCTTCCACCACCACCAAACAGGCAAAGCCCGCGTTTTGCCGGACTTTTGCTGTCCTCCCATGATGAACGTCCTGCAAGCACGATGCTTAATTCATCCAGGGGAATCATCTTCTGAAAGTCCCTGCTCTTGGCTTTTGCTCCAGTCAAGCACCAGCTCTTCCTTCCTCCCGTACTGGTGTGAGGACCAGCCTGAGATGGGAGGGGAGCTTCCTGAAGACCCCCTCCAGGGAGGTCTAACAAGAGATGGGAGGTTTCTGAAACCTTCTGAAGGTTTTCTTCTGAAACTGAGCTTGGGATGAGCTGCAAGACATGAGATGGATGGAGGCAGGGCTGAGTTTTTGATAGAAATATCAGAAAAAGAGAAGCTCACAGAGATGCCCTCCTTCTCCACTGGACATGGGAAGGGAGAGAAGAGCTTGTGTATGACCCAATCCAGCCAGGGTGTTGAAAAGTCCTTAAAATAGGAGCTCTGGTGCTTGACAGCAAGTTATAATGCCCCGAAGCAGGGGCGTTAAAATGAAATGAAATACATAAAATAAAATAAATAAAATAAAATAAAATAAATAAAATAAAATAAAATAAAATAAAATACATAAAATAAATAAAATAAAATAAAATAAAATAAAATAAAATAGTATTAAAGTTTTAAAGTCTATGATTTGAAAAAGTTAAAACTTGCTTTATGCCCAGCATAAGGCAGGACATTGCTAGGAGGCAGCAGGAGAAAGAAGCAGGTAGGTTTTGTTCCCCTTTGTGAAGCTGAGAAGTGTCCTCTCCCACAGGAGCTGTTTTCCTCAGGTGCCTCCAAATAAAATGCCATGGGATGTGGAAAACTTATTTTTTAAAGCATTTTCTCCATGAGTCCCCATTCCTACAGATGCTGTCAGAAGTATCTTTGGCCTGTGGTCGGGCTCTCTTCTGAGGGGTGCTAGCAGCAGGGCTGGGAGCACAGATGTGATCACAAATCCTTTATTTTTATTTTATTATTTTATTTTATTTTGTGTTCTGTTCTGTTCTGTTTTATTATGCTCTCTTGGACATCAGAGCCCTTCCAGAAGCCTCACAGGAGATGGCCATCACGAGACAGCTGCTGGCTCGGAAAGGGCACTCACATTTCTCCTGTGATTTAATTTTTTCCCCTTCACAAGCCTCCCGAGCATCACCCTCACCCTTCCCCTGCATTAACTGGAACCACACAGCCCAGTCCACGTGGCACCAAGGAGGGGAGGTGGGTGGCAGCTTGGTTTTCTGGTGCTATTTCCAAAGGGTTTGGAGATCCCAAAGCTTCGGATGTGCCTCTCCTAGTGTGCGGCCAGCCCGTGTCGTTTTATAAGCCCTTCCTCGTGTGTCTTTCCGGCTGCTTGGCTTTCAGCTACCAAAACAAGGCTCCCAGGCATGTGCCTTGCAATCTGCGGGAGGAAATGCTTTCTCGAGTCCTCCCGGGTCTGTCCTGGACTCTTCGTGGAGCCGGGGAAGGGATAAAGCAGAGCATTTCCTGCCGGCGGAGGAGAGCAGGCGAAGTGGATTTGACCTGGCACGAAACCCGCTGCCCGCAAAGCAGTTGCTGGAGAGAAGAGAAAGGATGGAGAGGAAATGCACAAGTCCTTTTCTCTTCCGTGCGCCCAGGCTCGCGGTGATGAAACCCAGTGCCAATGAATTATACAAATGCTCATGCAATTAGAAAGGAGCCACAGCCCTCCCGCAGCCAGAAATAGCCAGCGCGGGACCTGCCTGCCTTCACATCGCGTTAGGAGAGAAAGCTCCCAGGGCTGCCGATGACAAAATATCCCTGTCTGCTAACACTGGAGGGCAACGTGGCACAAGGGTGGAACCTCCGTCCAGCCCTACGCCTTTCTGCTGGTGAAAATTCTGTGCCCAAATCTTGTGTCCCCCCCCCCACTCTGGGGACACAGGAGGGACATCTGGGCTCGGAGCTGAGTGCTGTACCCCGGGGGATGGCTGAACCCAAAAGGGTGGATTGGAACCATGCCACTCAGGGTGTGCATGGTCCCAGGAGCTGTAGGATGGAGATCTCTCTGTGTTAGCTTAAGGAATTTGTCCCCCCACCGAAAAAAAAACCAACCCCAAGTGTCCCCGTGCTCCTCCAGCTCCCACGGGCTGTCCCCAAACTATCCTAAGCTTTAATTACATGGCCCTCATCCTGCTCCCCAGCTTCTCCTCCGCTGTCGGTGCAGGAGGGGATGGCCCCCTGGGGGTGCTGCACCTGATATGGGCCCCTTCCAGCTCCAGTCCCATTGAAGAGGAGCAGGAGGGGGAGAAAGGGGTTTCTTTTGGCTTTCAACCCAGATCTTGGGGTCTTGCACAGAAGGCCATGGTGGTGCTGCTGAGTCCTAGTAGATATTTCTCAAGTCTTTCCTTGCATCCATGACATTTAGTGATTTTTATATGAAAACTGAGAACCCAGGACTGAGGGAGCAGCTCGGAAGAGGTGTATTTGAGCAATATCTTCACCCAGCCATCCCCGCCTGACCCTTGCAGACCATCCAATAAAGGCTCTTAGACCATGGCATAAACAGCATATATTTCCTGCAGCATACACCTAATCTCTCTTGGGCCTTGAGGAGTTACATTGATTGATGATTTGAATAAGAAGCATCCAGGAAGATAGGTGTGCTGGGAGAGGCTAGCATTTAATAGTTGATAACTTTTTTTTTTTTTTCCATTTGCTCCTTGCCCCGTTGACCCAGCATCTCTCTGCAGAGCTGATAGCCAGTTTGTAGTCATGTTTTTAAAATGAAACACAAATCTACCCTCCATTATTAAGCAGTAAAGATGGGACCAGCGGCTGTTTTAAGCACAGTGCCCCGAGCAGATTTGGGTTCAAATAGCTTTGTGATTTCACCATTAAAATTCCAACTGGTTACAGCACTCGCAGGTGTCAGGCTGGGAGTAGGGAGATTCTGCAAAGTGATTTATGGCTGGCATCAGCCCATATAGTGTGCGCGTAGCTCCGTGCGACAAGAAATGTCATAGGAGCAGGAGCCAGTGACCTTCCTTGAGTCAGAGCCATGCTGATCCTCTGGCACGGCATATACAAATACCAAGGAGACTTATGATCAGGGGAAGCAAAGTGAGGCTCAAGGTAGCTGCAAACTGCACCAGGCTGCGATTGCACCACAGCCGTATCCTGCTTCCTGCCACCTCTTGGCATTTTCCCTACAGCAGCAAGTGAAGGGATGATCCTTTCCTGCATGGTCTGAAAATCTGTGTTCCTTCAATGACGTCTCCTTTCAAAATGTAATATTCTCTCCAAATGCGTTGTTCAGCAGCTGGGATGTAGGACGGGAGCCTGGTGCTCGGATTAATTAGCTGGGGAGCAGCAAACGATGACCCTGAAATCCTCCCCTACATGTCTAGACCTCCACATGGGACAGGGTCCCTTTTCCAAGGGACGTTCGCAGCCATCAGACTGTAGGGATGTATATCTACCAGACTCCTTCTCAAGCCACCAGGATGATAAGAGAGAGTCCAGTTCAATGGGAAGGTTGGTGGTGGAGGTCAACTGAGCATGGTGCCAACACCCTGCTGGTCTTTGTGCAGAAAGGGTGTGATGGCAAGCTGTGAAAGCTATGAAAGTATGATGTACAAGTCTTCAGGATGTCCTCGGTCATGAGTCAATAGTGATCTACAGAGTAGGTCTGTTATACTTAATAAAGAAGAGCAAATGTTTCTGGGGTGCAAATTATCTCCCTCTAAAGTCGATGTCCCAGTCTGGTGAGACACCTCCCAGAGCTGGCTGTTCCCAGACCTGGATGACCAGCTAAAACATTGGTATCTCCAGTTTAGATGTTTAAAGCCAGGGGAGGCAGGTCTCGCATTGCGACTAACCTGGATCAGTGCTCTCCAGCCCAAGCAGGGTGAGAGATCTGGGTGGCCCAGGTGTTTCTTTTCAGAGGGGAATTTTGATATTTACTTTGAGATACCAGGGAGGTTAGTCTGCATTTACTGTAGTCTTCCAGAAGGGATTTGTAGAGCCTCACCCTCTGTCCTGGCCAGGGCACGAGTAGGAGCTTGAAGGGGAAAGGAAGCAGAAGCTCCATCTGGGCTTGGCAGAGATGCTCCTGAGATCCGTGTTCTTGGCAAGTCCCAGCACGGCTGAGGCCTTCCAGGATAAAGTGGCAGCAGACCAAGCGTACCGACTCAGCTGCACTTGGCCCAGAAGCGGTGGACGGGGGCCAGAAATGCTCTGAGAGCCCATGGACGTCGCCAGAGATCTCGAATCCTTCCTGGCAGTGGTGCTGCTGCCAGAGGGCGGCTCCAAGGTGATGGAGGAACCTGGGGATGGGAATGTGGCTAGGAGGTGCACACCATCCTTGAACAAGTTGGTAAACCAAGGCTGGATGATGGGGAAGGGAAATACCCCATGGACACCTCATCATCGACAGGGCACAGGTTGAAAGCTGATGAAAGCAACAGCCACAGAAAGGCTCGCAGGTGGCAGCAGGTCCTAGAGGTGCAATCCTAGCTGGGAAGCCTCCCCTGACCACCTGCATCCCACCTCCCAGATGGATGAAGGCATCTTGGATAGCTCCTGGCACCACGGTCAGGCAACCAAATCAGTAGGAACACCGTGGTGTGGGTGTCCCCATGTCAGCCAGAACCCCACGCTTCCAAAGGTGGTGGTGGCACCAGGATAAATCCCCCCTGTCCTGAGATAATACACATAACACAGGAAAATAAAATTCCTGGGGTTTTTTGGTGGTCACCTATTGCAATGCTTCACGTCTCAGTTTTCCCAGGAATAAAACAGAATCTCCAAGCCCTGCGCCTGAGAACGTGTTTGCTGTTTGGAAGCGGTAGGTGTTGCATCCAGCAGCACCCAGCCAGCCTGCCAGTGAATTTATGTCGAAGTTTTGCTCGTGGAAAAAACATATTGTGGTAGATAATGTTCTCACTGACAAGCCAGATGTCAAAACATGGCAGGATAATGTTACAGAAAGCCTCGGCTGCTATAAAAGCGAAGCGAAGAGACGATTGTTCCTTCGTTAGACATCAAAATTTGATGGCATAGCGCTGTCACCGAAAGGCTCATGAATGCTCAAAATAAAGCAGGGCTAAAAGTTCCCCAGGAGGTCATGCGGGGAGCTTCCTGGAGGTGCCAGTGCCCTTTGGTGACACCCTAGGGTGCATGCTCACAGCCAGGAGGTACGTGGGGCTGTTGTGGTTCTTTTTGTTTGCTTTTGTTTTTGTTTTTTCTGAACAATTGTCTTATTATTTAACCTCATTTCTATATACAGACTTTTTAGTGAGGGCTTCATGGGAGAAGGTCTCCCAGCTCCTTCAGTCATTGGATATTTTATCACAAGCACCTCTTTGTAGACCAACTCATAGACGGTGCTGCCACTCAGATGGGAAGTTATTGGCAATGGGAGAAATTGCCTGCCTGGTCTGGCAGAAAGCCCTTTGCTCTGTGAAAATGCAAAGGCTTAAAAAGCCCACATCTCTTCCCAAATTTTTTGCGCCAGTCCTGTTTCCCTGCTGAGCCCCGCTGCTCATAGATTGATATCTGGGCGCACCGCATGGATGGTGCTGGAAGGATTATGCTGGACAGATGGACATAAAGCACAGCTGAATCCTGCCCCAAACAACAGGCTGAAACATCTCCTGTGATTTACAGGCAGAGAACCACAGAGGGGCTCGGGTTTGTTCACCACCAAGGACCAGGGGTGGCACCTCGTGGTGCCATTGATTTTTGATGTCCAATTCCCCATCATTTTCTGCTCAGATCGATGTGCCAAACACCACCGTTAGCTCTGCCGTGAAAAACACAGCTCGAGGGAACCATCCAGAGTTATCATCATCCTCTTTACGACTCACAAGGACAAGCAGCGACTGTTCAGACTGCTTCTGAACATTGCTGGTATCATTTATCTAGGCTCAACACTCCGAGCCCCATCTGTCTCGTGGAGATTTTCTCTTGACATCAACCTTGCGTGGCCGTTCTTTATCAACTTCGTTGTGTCTTTTAACACAAAGGCATCCCGCCACGACTCTTCCAGGAGGCTTTGTAGCAAAAGAAAATGAAAACGCTCCTCTTCTTAACACTCCACCTGCTTCAAGAGTGATTTATGGGTGTTGCTGGATGCACGCGTCGCTCACAGATGTAAAAGGCTCATCTCCTGCACGCCTTTTAAATAGAGGAGGAAAAATCCAAACACAAAACTGGAAGAGATAACATCACAAAATAAGAGGGTTTCTTTGGGTAGCTCACCCTCTGCAGGATCCCAGGACCTGTTCAATTACTGTCACCTCCCCATTTCACAGGTGAGAAAACACAAGGAAGGAGAGGTGAAATGCTGCTCCCGTTTGCATTTTTTAACTTTTTAAAAAAGCATGGAATACCTCAGATTTTCACAGTTTTGGGGATCCCTTCATTGCGTAAAACAAAAAGCAATGAACTGTACTCTGGGCCCAAGTTTCATTGCTACCTCCCACATCTTTCCAAGCCCACCTGGACCATCTCCTTTGTACATCAGGTCGCACATTGTAGAGCAAAACAACACTGGCTGCTCTCTCTCACTTTATCCAGCACTGGCTTCTCTGTGCACACCAGGAAGCCTCCCACCAGGACAAACAGCTCTTTGGGCAATACCAGCTCCTGTTGGTGCTCTCAGGGGAGAGCAGAGCAGGAGCACAACAAAGCATTTAGTGCTTTTATTCCTAAAATGATCTGCTGGGTTTGAACAACTCGCAAAGACACAACCCCTGTAACCTTCTCCGAACACTTTTATTGTACGAGCCCTAAAACAGTAGGCAGATCATTTTCTCTGTTTTGCAATGATGAAGAGCAGTTTATTCTTCAGCTGTCACTTTTTATCACTTCCTTTTAGCAGGTTTTAGACACCTTTTTCAGGAAAATAAATCTGGGAATGCTCTTAATAACCTGCATGCTTGATTAGTGGTTATTAGGCGAAGCTGGGAAGGTGACACCGTGCCACATCCTCGCTCTGCACCTGGGGACCAAGAGAAGTGATGGGTATGGGGTCATCCAGGCTGGCTCTGGAGGGAGCAGGACACGAGGCCAGGTCTTTGGGGGCCATGGAGATGGCTGAATTACAGGCTCTGCTCTTCTCCCTGCCTCTGAGGACACGTCCCCGCTCCATCACTTCCCTGTGCCAGACACAGAAATTGTCCTTAGCGGACGGAGGTCCAAGAAGGGCCGAGACTGAAAACACCGAAGCCTTCCCCATCCAGCTCTGATTTTTAGAGTCTCCTTGGCGTGGCCTTCAGCACACCTCTCCCACACAGCCCAGAAGATAAAAGCAAACTGGCCAGATCATGCTGAAAAGCAATCCTCTACGTTCAGCGCTGATAAATTAAAAGCTCCTCGGCCTCGGAGTGAAAGGAAGTTTTCCCACACAATAGTTCAGAGCCCATTAGAGCAATGACAAGCAACCACTTTGTGCTTCACTTCAAATTTAGCCGGGAGGGAAAATATTATTTCAGATAGCAAGAAGAGATTGCTTTTAATTGAAACTCTTTCTGTGCTGAGCCGCTGTTGACACTTAGTTTGCAATTAGCATTTCCCCGGGTTTTCAGCTTGCAGAAGCAAGGCAAGGCTGCAAAGTGAGAAAAAAAAAATCAAATCAGATATTCTGGCTCATCTCAGAGAAATTCAAAGGGATTTAAATGCAAGTCTGTGTGTTTGTTTCCCTTAGTAGCCTTGGCTCGGTGATTGGGGTGGGCATGGCCACCTGGCAGACACCAAGACGGTTTGGGGCAGGGAGGGAATAATGTGTCAGTAATGTGTCTCTGACACTGCAGAAAGGTGTAAATCAGGTAAAATCATTAGGGATGTAGATTTACAGGTATTGCACTCAAAGGATTGTCTTATGGGCAAAGAGGAACTACTCGTTAGGTGTGTGCATGAAGTCTCTTGTTGATATAGCTGACACCAGAACAGTCCCAGCACCATTAATCCATATTTAATTCTTACCATACAAGTGCACACACTGAGTTCCTGCTCCTTTTCCTCATCCTTCTCTGCCCTCCTGGGTCCCATGGTTGGTGGTCTCGCTGGTGCTGGTGGTGGGATCATGGTTCAGCCTTCTTGGAGCCCTTTGCCGGGAGGAACACGACGTTCGTGTCATTGGTTTCTTCTTCCCTGGGCTGGGATCCACTTGGGGTCACTTGTGCACGTTTGCTAACACACTTTTATACCTGTGCACCTTCTTCATTGGTCTGCAAGTCCGTGTTACACCTGAGTTTACAACATATGATGTCTTTTACGCAAGTTGGATTATCCTAGAATCACAGAATGGTTTGGCTTGGAAGGGACCTTAAAGCTCAGCTATTTCCAACTCCCCTGCCATGGGCACGGACCCATCCCACTAAATTACGTTGCTCAAAAGCCTCATCCAACCTGGCCTTGTATTATATGTTTAATTATATATGTCATTCTCTATATATTTATACATTACATATATTTGTTCTTTTTGTTAACACTAAAACCACTTTTGGCCATTTTATTTTATTTTTTTGACCACTTTTTCTGCACCCATTTACTGACGACAGGTTTGTCTATAGCCTCGGGATCTTCAGTGCCTCATCTGTTACCATCCCCTGCTTGCCCTCCCATACCCCGTATCTCCACTTCTCAGGTGCTTCACACACGTTTAATTCAAGAAATTGCTGTCAGGGCTAAGGTGTCGATGAGACACCCCAGGGAGTGCTGGTGGCCCTGGAAATTTGTCCTTGATGTTCCTGAGCTATTGTCTTCCAATTCTCTGCTTTTTTTCCTTAGCATTTATATATTTTGCACAATTTTCACCCTTGACTCCTCAAGCTGCTCTCACCAACTCAGTGATCGTGCCTGGTTTTACTCTTCTTCTCTTGCGGGGCTTTAGCTCATGCATATTTTTCACACCTTAAAAATGTCTCCAGCAATCTGAGCCAAGACCCACTGCTTTGCCATGGCAAACTAGGTCTTGGGTTGGAATAACTCCAAGGCTACTGGAGCAAACACTGGGTGCCCTGGCTGAGGGTGAGGCAGATCTCCCACCTCTCAGGTTTTGGGGTGTTCTGCCTCACTCACACATCAGGGAGCCAGCACACACCTCACTCATGGGACAGGAGGGGCTGAACCCTGCTAGGAGATACCAAACCTGCACACCTGGGAGCTTGGAGCAATGTGTTTCTTATGGGGGTTTGCACAAAGTGTCCACAAAGTGCTTTTGAGCAGGGATCGATAGGTGTGGGACAGAGAAGCCAGATTTCGGCAAGGTGAACCTTGCAGTGAACCTTATCCAAGCCATCCTCCTGGAAACGGGCTTAGGGTTATATTTCCCTTCCTTCAAAGGTTTATTCCTCCATAATGAACACTACAGTTTGAACCATAAGGTGCTGATTTTGTCCTAAAATGTAGTTTGGGGCTTTCCTCTGAAGCACCGACACCACTGTGGAGCTGATGTAGGAAGAGATGTAGGGACTGAGACTCAGAAATAGCCATGTAATGAATTTTCTCCATGATGATCCTATGAAGATCCACCAACATGCCAATGCACTCGTACCCATGGCATTCCTGGGGTCATGCCCAGCCCTGGGCAGCCCAGCAATGGTAAAATTGGTGGTTCCCACTCCTTGGCTCAACATCAGGACCCCATCCTTCCCCTGCCAGCTGTGATGAGCTTGGTCGTTTGGTGCCAGAGCGATGCCAGGAGCAGAACTGCTCTCTTCTTGAAGCCTCCAAGCACCCAGCAAGCATCGCTTGTCTTTCTTGTGATTTCCCCATCTTTACTCTCAAAATCAACCAAAGAAAAAGGTCAACCAAAGCCACATCCTGGGAGCTTCTTGCACCATTCTCTCACATGAAAAAAACCTTCACCATCCAGCACGGCCAAGGGAGGTCACTTCCAACGGGCTGCTGGAGAAGAAGGAGAAGGAGAAGGAGAAGGAGAAGGAGAAGGAGAAGGAGAAGGAGAAGGAGAAGGAGAAGGAGAAGGAGAAGGAGAAGGAGAAGGAGGAGAAGGAGAAGGAGAAGGAGGAGAAGGAGAAGGAGAAGGAGAAGGAGAAGGAGAAGGAGAAGGAGAAGGAGAAGGAGAAGGAGAAGGAGAAGGAGAAGGAGAAGGAGAAGGAGAAGGAGAAGGAGAAGGAGAAGGAGAAGGAGAAGGAGAAGGAGAAGGAGAAGGAGAAGGAGGGAAAGGCAGATGGAGATGAGCAGCCCCTGCAAAGCCAGGCTGCTAGACAGAGCTCGTGGCACAGAGTGGTCCAAGCTGCAGTCAGCGAGTCTTCCCAAAGACATTAATCTTCTCATTACGGCCTGACTGAAGCACTCGAGCTTTTATTGTGTTCAGTCCCTAGAGGTCAATAGAAGGAACGGCCTGATTGTTGGGCAATTTATTTGACTTGATGTAATAACATTTAAATGGGCCGTGAAGACAAAACAAGATGCTCCACGCTTAAATCTGTCTGGGGGCTGCCTGCGTCCTTCTATTTTTTTCCATCCCTGGTGATAAAAGTGTAACTCTCACAGGTCTTTCAAGCTGTTTGTTCTAATATATTACCAGTCACACTGGAGATAAGTGCAGCTCCACCTCTCAAATTTTGTGGGGGCTGATCTTTATTGTTTTGGTGCGGATTTCGTGGAGGGAAGAGAAAGGGAGAAGTTGATTTTTGGGGTGTTTTTAATTCCCTTTATTGAAAAAGGATGATTTAGAGACTGTGCTGGTGAGGATTACATACCACATGCAGCCAGGGATGTTAATACAGACTTAGAACTGGCCTTGCTTTTGATCTAGATAAATTGCACGTCCTACTGAACTGAAGGCTGGCATTTCAGCCCTCTGGAAACCAGGACAACCTGGGTTCTGTTCCCAGCCCTGCCAGCGACTCTTCCAATGCCCCTGAGAAGGTCACCAGACTTAGATTTGGTTGGGTAAACTCTCAATTGACCAATGTCTTGCTTTGTGAGTGGTGACAAAGGGGACTGACCCAACTGAGAAGCCAGATAACCTCCTGATCAAAGCCGGGCCATCTTCTGACTTAGCAGATTGCCCACGGGCATGTCCAGCCCTTTGGAGTATCTCCAAGGACAGGGAGCCCACAGCCTCTGAGCTCCTTGTCTATGTTTGAGAGCTCTCATGATGATGAATTTTGTTCCTTGCATCTCATTGGGGTTGTTTGCTGCCTCCCATCCTTTCCAGTGCACCTCCGAGAAGAACCTGGCTCCATCCTATTACCTTCCTCTAGGTGCTTGGAACCCCAAGGAGATCCAGATCCTGACTTTTTCTCTACCAATTTTATGAGCCACACGAATGCAGGGCATCTCTTTTGGCTCTTCTGGGTTTAAGCTTTCTTGGCATCCTTCACAATTAGCTCTGCAACATACGGTGAGGTTATGAAGAGCTGGTATTTGGCGTGTGTCTGGGTATTGGTGGCCTTCCAAGTAATGAAGTCCAGTCCACCTGATTTATTCTCTGGATGCAAAGCAAGCAGAGGGAAGAAAAAAAAAGAAGGGGAAAAAAAGCAAAGCAAGGGAGATGGGAATAGCAGCAGGGAAAGTTTTAACAGGTTGTGACGAATGTGTTGGCTCAGCTCTTATCTGGACTTCATCTTCCTTTTGAGTTTGAACGGGGAAGGATATCACTCGCTGTAGGATTCTGGTTTTGGTGTCCGGCGTGGGTGGGAGAAGATGTGCGAGATTAGAGAGCTCTGAAGCTAAGAGCAAATTTTGGAAAGAGTTTGCAAGCTGCGATTAGAAACGGAGGTGGATTTGCCCTGGAGATGGGGGAGAAGGGAGGTGAGATGTGTGGCATGGGGAGAAGCATCCCCGTGCCTCCTGCACACTTGTGCTAGGGCTGCTCGGCTGCTCTCCAAGGCTTTGTCTGCATTTTCCCCTTCCCAAAAGGTGAAAAAAGAAGTTTTGTTTTGGCTGTTTATTTTTTTAACATGGCCTAACAAAGCTCCAGATAATGACAAACAAGTGAGCAAGACTTCTGGCACAAGTGAAGGAGATTTAATCTGTCAGCCCGTGGGCGGATGGAGCAGGATGGTGCTGGCTGTATTCTCTTAAGGTGGCTCCTTCGATCCCTGGAGCTGCTTAAAATAGAGCAGCTGGGAATACAGAATTATCCTTAGTGCTGACACACGGTGCTTCATCCAGAGGGCGTTGCTTTTAGTGGGGCTTCAGATCCCACACATCATATCCATGGTGGTGTAGGAGCTCCTAGCATGTCCTGGGGCTCACCGAGGTGCATTGGGAGGACAAGCTCAGGGCAAAACCCCAGGGGGAGGACAGAAAGCAGGGGCAGTGGTGACATGGGTAGGGCCACCCAGCTGCCCGAGAGAGCAAGAGGAAGGTGGAGGCCATGATCAGAGAGGGTAAAAATTTGTATAGGTGTCGGCAGGCTCCTTGGGGGACTTTGGAGGAAAACGGGTGCGGGGTCCCTGCAGTGGTCAAGGCAGAGAGGGGCTGGGTCCCCCCTAACCTTGTCTCCTCCATGGGCAGAAGCCAGGAGGCTGCTGAGAATGACACTGACATGGCCAGAGAGTGGCTGCACCCAGGGGCTCCCGCAGCCCAAGGGGACATCGAGGCTGGGAAGGTGGCTGAGGGTGTGGATGCCCGGGGAGCTCTGCAGGCACCTGAAGCCCCTGGATCTGAGCAAATGCTGCCCTGGCCAGTTTGGCCCCAGCTGGAACCAGCTGGGAGCGCAGGAGCTCTTGCAGCATCCTTCCAGGCAGATTTTATCATCCCCATTTTGCACCTGGGGAAACAGAGGCATGGAGAGCAGAGAATGATTTCAGGCACGCATCAGAATGAGACGAGCAGCTTTTCTTCTGCATCCCTGCTTGCATCCTTTCAATCTCCTGGGGGAAGATTTTTAAAGGTTTTTAGGTGCCTACACATGAAAACGGGGTTCTGTGGGGATTTTTGTAAGCAGCCCCTCAGCACCCAGCCCAGCACATCCCCGTGCTGCAGAGGAGCAGCCCCTAGCCCTTTCCCTTTGCCTCGGTGGCTTCAAAAGGCAATGACCACAGGATGGCAGCAAAATCCATCACCGGGATGTCTCCAAAACCGATTTTCCCAATTCTCAGTTGGGCATTGCTGATGGCACCAGGAGACACTACATGTGGGTGCTGAACCCAGCGACGGCTGCAAAGGGACAGGGCTGAAGGGAGGTAAAAAAAAAAAAAAAAAAGGCATTTGGGGATTTTCCTGCCTGGGAACAGGAGTCTGCTTTCAGCTCCACTTCTCAGGGTTATTTTTGCTCTTCTGTTGAAATGCAAATCCTAAAAAAAAAAAAAAAAAACACTACAATATAACTGAAAAAACACACCAGGATATTTCCATTTCTTTTTTGGCTGAATCCCCCCAGCTCGGATGTTTCCTGAGGACGGGGAAGATGGATGGGAAGGCTGAAAAATAAAAGTGTTTGCAAAAGCAGGTTTTTCCTTTCTTTTTTCTTTTTTCTTTTTTTTTTCCCCCCAAACATTAATCTATATAAATGTGGCAAGGCGTGAGACCAAGCTGTAAGCACTGCCTGCTACGGTGCTGGGAGGGCAGGAGAGGACCTCGGCACACGCGGGGCAGGGAGAACGGGCTGTTCTGATGGGGATGCGGAGAGCTGCGGGGCTAACGAGCTGGCCTCCTTTCCAGGAGGGCTGCCAGGATGAAACGGGGTCTCTCCTCCACTTATTCATCCGAATTGGCTGGTTAAAACCTCTCCATCTGTGCCATCTCTGTGGTGAAAAAGAAAAAGAAAAAAGAAATGGGAAGAAAAGGAATGCAATTCCATTTTTCTCTTGGTAGGAATTTTGCCTGAACCCCATTAAAACCAAGGTAAATCAGGCTTTTTATCAGGGCTTTTTATCAGGGCTTTCTAAACCAATATCTACCTGTCATTCTTCCTCTTGCTTCACTTTTTTATAGAGCAGATCAAACAGAGAAGGAGGAAGAAAAAGAAAATTAGAGATGCCTTTTTCTTTTTCCTTTTTAAACAGGACATTTTGGGGATGAAATATATACAGTTTTAAATGCACAAAATAAACATTTCCTCCTATTTCCTGCTAGACTACCCTTCCCTTTTATCCACCCTAAACCTCTTGAATCCACAGAGCTGCAGGTGCTGAGCTCTTCCTTTGACCCAGGGCATCTCTCCAAGCCGAGGCAAGGCAGGGAGCCCAATCCGCTCTCGGTGACCATGGTGGGGATGTGGATGTCCAAAAGTGCAATGGGGGTGAAAAGGAGGCAGATGCAGGGAATAAACCCTGCAGGGAATAAACCGTGCAGAGAGGCAAGAAGCCTTTGCATGCACCCCATGAGACTCAGCTTGATTTGGGGCAAAAGCAGAGCAAGCCACAAGCACCAGCGTAGATGTTCTCCACCCAAGATTTGGAATGGAAGGGCATCAAAGCTGCACTGTGTTTTAGGAGGAAAGGAGGGAAGGAGAAAGCTGTTTGAAATTCCCCTTGCACCAAAACATCCTTGGGTCCAACAAAACCGCCTTCCCCAGCAGGAGCTGTTCGGCCACCTCTGGTCAATTGTCCTCTCTGTGTGCCATTTTCTGACACCGGGCTCTGCAGTAGGTGACACTTCAGCCTCATGGCTGTTTATTTATTTTATGTTTTTTACACATATCTTCACCGTGGGGTGAAAGGAAAGCTATTATAGGGGAGGTTGGTAACCACCAGTGGGGTCTTAAAGGCTGCCCCCAGCCCAAAGCCCGACAGATCCAGCTCAGAACTGGAGCAAAATTCCCTCCTTCTCCTGCCGTCCAAACAATTACTTCACACCTCATCCTGAGCTGTGCTCAGAGACAGGGCACTTTCTCCCTGCCCTTTGCAATTTCCAGAAAGGGACGGTTTTGGTTTCAGTGAAATCTCCTTTACCAGAAGGTGCAGCCCGAGAGCAGCCCTGCTGCGAGGGGAGGGCTTCGCCGCATCGCCTTGCGGGGTCAGCGCGCATACAAATCAAACGCCCGCGCCTCCGGTGCTGAGAGATCTCTTAGGACTGTAGGGTTAGGATTGAAGAGTCTAATAAGGGGAAAGAATTAAGCCTGCAATCACTTGGACTGATTTAAATTAGGGTTTTTTTTTCCTCTTGCTTTGATTAAAGTAAGCCGATTTTCCTTTCCACCTGCGTTTCTCACGCAGGCAGAATTTCCATTAACTTCACTCAATGGTTTTTCAACTTTCTGAAGCTAAAACTTCACGGCTTCCCTTCATCTCGATGCCAGAGCTTCCTTAGCACATTGTGACTCCTGTGATATTAATTATAACAGCTCACCGCCTCATACACCAGCCACCTCCGTAACCGAACACACCTCCTGTGTGCCTTTCTTCTATCCTATTAAGGAACACTGACCTTCGTTACAGAATTATAATGAATATTCATTACCGAACAGCCATCTTATTGAGCTCGCATTGTCCCCTAGGAATATTTAGATCAGGTATTAAGGAGATCCTTACTGCGACAGGGACTGTGATGGGCTGCAAGGGTTTGGGGTGGGACTGGGCAGGCTCCTGGCAGCCCCATCCACACTTCCCTTGAACACAGGGCGTTGGAAATCCTCCAGTAGCTTCCCCCACTGGCAATCCAATAAAAGGAACAGCACAATGTTTAACAGCCTCGTTCTCAAGCTCTGGAATGATCATCCAGTAATTAAATCAAAGCGAAGACCGCGTAAGCTGGGCTGTCACCAGCAGCCATCGATCCGCTCCTCCAGCCCCACGTGAATGGCCCGAGGACACCACCTCTCCTCATCTCCATCACCTTGGTGTCCTCGTTCATCTCCGTGCAAGGCACTTTGCTGGGCTGTATCCAGAATAACGTCCAGAGATGGGATCGGATGTGCCCGAGGACCAGGCTGGGACCTCAGGTGTGGATTTGCAGGAGGGGATTTTGGGAGCCCTTCACCCTCTGGCTGTGCTGACCGCTCTCCTGCCTCCTCTTACAGCAGGTTTTCCTGTAAATGGGTTCAAAAGCGAAGATGCAAACACAGGGAGGAAAGGTCCATCGAAGGCAATCATGGAAAACCTCAGGTCTTCTCCCGATTCCTAAAAGCAGGGGAAAAAATCTGCTTCTGGCCACCGTTAGAGCATGGAGGTGCAAGCAAGAGACAGCACAGGCTGGATATCCATGGGTCTGAGCTCAACAAGGGGAGCCCTCATTCCTGCACCAGGGTTATTGCCTCGTCCCCACGCTGACCCTCGCACGGCCGACAGCAGCCCACAAAAAAGCTGCAAAAGCAGCTGGCCTCCACGGGGACACAGCAGAGCCTCAGCCACGCAACAGGGGGCTGGCCTCCAACATGGGAGGCTGCCCGCCCCATCTGATCCAGCCCCCGAGAGTCAGCACCCTTTGGGAACAAAGCTGGGATGGGAGAAAATCAGATTCTTTTTTTCTTGTGTTTCCACTAGGAAAAAGAAAAAAAAAAGAGTTTAGCATGGTTCCTCTTCATATCAGTGAAATAAATGGTGGCTGGGTTTTCAAAAGTCTGGCAAAATGAAACCGATTCCCAGGGCTGATATTTTGCATGGGAAAACAAATAATAATAATCCTGCCACGGAGATTGAAGTATTACCTTCAAATGAATAAATACTGCAAGAGTCTGAAAGCGTAACTGAGCCCCGGGCTCTGGTTGTTGTTCTCAGAGAGCTTCTTGTAGACACCAGCACGCCCTGCAGCATGCCTACACCAGCTACACCACATCTTTCCCGAGCAGGGTTTTATTTTAGATGAGAGCTTTTATTTTAGAGGAAAGCAGGAAACTCCGAAGCTGCGATCTCTTCTGTGGGAGCCAGGAGCCCTCTGCCACCCTGGGCCAACAGCTCCTCCCGAAGAGGACTTGGGTGGTGGTGAGCCAGGGAGCTTCTTCATGTGACTGGTGTGAACCCAGACTTTTCCTCTTGTTTTTAATGTTTTAATTGTGGTGTGGTGTTTTTTTGTTTTTGTTTGTTTGTTTTTTGTATTGTTTGTTTGTTTGATTGATTGATTTTTAGCAGAGACCCTTAATTTTTACACCTGTCTCTTGCTGAGGGTCTGATGATGCTGATAGCAGCCACACCGACAGTGTCCGACGTGCCCTGACAGCACTGCTCAGAGCAGGGGCCCTAAACCCAAACTGCTCAGCTGCTGGATCCTGAAGGACGAAGGGGTCCGGCGTCTCTGAGCAGGGCATTTCTGTGCATGCCCATCTGACAGCCCCAAGGGAGGAGAAAATCAGGTCTGAGGGGTCTGATGAGGTTCAGCACGAGGGAGGGCTGGAGGAAGCATCACTTCACCTGCACTCCCCCAGCCCCACCGCTTCTTGCAGGGCTTTCCACCTGCCGACCTCTCCAATTCTGCAGGCGACGTCTGCAGCCTCAGCACACTTCCCTGCCTAATCTCCACCCTCCCTGGCCCTTCCGAGTGAGATAAGAGCAGCTGCACAGCAGCAAAGCAATCAGAGCTGGCAGAGCTGGAGCCTGCAAGCCATGGTGGGGAGCAGGACACACCGAGACGGGGCACACAGCAAGAGGCAGAGCGCCAGGTTCGAGCAGCCAGGGCTCCCAAGGAGGAAGAAGTTAGGAAAGCAGCTGGGAAAGGCTCGGGGATCCCTCTGCAGGTGCCTGTGATGGTGTGTAAGCCTTTATCCATCTTCATTTATCTCCTGGTGCTTACTGACACGATAGCCAACCTCACCGCGCTCTTTGCCTTTACCAGTAACGCCATCCGGCACAAAGCCCTTCAGCCCCTGGACAGGATCGTTGTCAACACGGCCCTGGTGAACCTCTTACTCTGCTGCTACAAAGAGGCCCCAGCTTTCCTCTCCTTGGTCAACACCAGCATTTTTGGTGAGAGGGGGTGCCGCGTCCTCCTCTACACATACCACATGCTGTGGCTGATCAGCATCTGGTCAGTGGAGAACCTCAGCGTCCTCCACCTGGTAAAGATCCACAGGACAGACCATTACTGGTCCGAGTTCATCTACAGGCACCTGGGGCACTACGTGAGCAGCATCCTGGCCGGCTGCTGGATCTTCAGCATCGTTTTCCAACTCCCCCTACCTTCGGCACAACGCACCAGCGAAGAGGAGCGCTAACGAAACCGCTGTGTGCCTGACCACCAGCACTTGCTCAAGCTCTCTGGGGAGTGTAATCATGAAGCTCACCACCTACGCGTCTGTTGGCTTGGATCTCCTCTTCATCACCCTCATAATAATCCTGAATGGATTCATCACTGACCTCCTCTGGAGGCAAAGGAGAAAGATAAGGGCTGCTCCGCCACAGGGAGCACCTGTAACAAGCACACGGCTCGGGCAACAAAGATCTTGCTCTCGCTGCTCTCCATTTATGTTGTCTGTTGGCTCTGCAATGACATCGCCTGGATCGCTCTCATTTCAGGGCTCCTCAAGCACAACTTTGAGAGCAGCATCCTCAGAGGGCTCTCTGGGGTGCTGTCCTGCATCTGTTATTCAGCCAGTTCCTACGCCGTCGTGTTTGGCTACAAGAAAGTCCGACAGTACCTCGCTGAAGCCTGCTGGTGCCTGAGATGTGAGAAACCTACCCTTGTCCAGAGTGGAGCTGTAACCTCCCAGCCCCTTTGTGGGTTCTCCAGAGCTGCAGGCAGAAAGCACGCCTGCCGTGATGGATTTCTTCAGGCATGTCAAATAATTTCCTGCCAGCTTTCTGGAAACGTCGCTCGGATCATGCTTAAAATTCAGGAGGTTCCCGTCCGTCTTCGTCTTGCACCTTGTGCTAATTGTGAGCCATCATCAGCCAGACGAATTAACTAATCAGGAAACAGATCCAGCAGACATCGAGCTATGGATTTGCCCCAGAGATATGTCACGGAAAATATCCCTCGGAAAGCTTATTTCAAAAGGCAAAGCTGCAGGTAAACATTTATCTTCAGTCAGATGAGAGCAAGCAGAAATATTCCCATCACCACCAGTCGGTGACAGGCCATAATAAACAACAGATCAAGTACATATTTGCCCCCAAGGACTTGTTACCTTTGAAAATTATAACAGGGAAAGTGGGTATTTTTCAGCATTGTCGCTGGCAGGCGAGTGTTCCCATTTCCACAGCAGTTCACCGAGAAAGAAAACAAGCAACAAAAGCCCTCGGAAAGCCCAAACATCACAGGAATATGGGCAGCAGAGCTGTCACCCCATCTGGGAAGAAACCCTGCAAGATTATGTTTTCAAAATTCATGGTTTTGTGAAGGTGAGACTAGGGGCAGGTGCTATGCTGGAGAAGTTCATGGCTTCCAGCACCAAGCATTTATTTCTCAACAAACACAAATTGTGCATTCACAATGCCAGGGTGCGTTTTCTTGTTTCAGATCATTCCGTGTGTAAGAAAGATGAGAAAATAAGGGAAAAACATAACTTCAAACCCTCATGTAATTTTCATTCCTAACCCCGAGCACAGATCCCAGGAATAAAAGAAATAAAACTTCCCATGTGCCATTCCTTAAAAAAAAATAAATCGTTTCCATTATCATTTTGATTTGAGTGATGTAATTGTGCATGGTTAAACTTCAGCTGACATGCTGAAAAGAGGCATTTCCCTTCCTTTCTAGTGGTGCCCCAAAATCTCCTGCTACTGTGCTTCCCTTCTAAGCCAACAACAGCTACCGGGGCTTTGGGGTCTCTTCTTGCCTGTCTTGCCCATATAAGCCTACCAAATATTAATATATTGGTATCTTTTTCCACCTTGGAGTATATTTCTTGGGGGTAACAACCTGCCTGCAGCCCAGGGAGGATGCTCAGTGCCTGGGGCACTTGAACAGATGCTCAGCAAGGGAAGGGCTATGCAGAAATCCAGCTTCATTCACTGTTTTTTCCCTAATTATTCGACTCCAACTGGCAGATGAAACCCAGTGCATCTCTCTTGTGGGGTTACTGGTTTTCTGTCTCTCTCCAGGGGATCTGGTTCAACTTCTTCTCCTTTAGGCTCTGCTGCCTGGAGCAAGGATCATTTCTGAGCAGCTTGAGTCCTGCTGAAGATAGGTCTCTGCAGAAACAGATCCTGGCAGAAGCACTGTTGTGACTGCTTTGGGGGACAAATGGTGCCAGGGATTCCCTGTCCTTCTTCTTGTGTTTGTTTGTTTGTTTTAGAGGCTCCAGGCTTTCATGATTCAATGCACACCACACATGTAAAACACGCACAGAGGCAGCAAAAGGCTCCTGGTAGCCCCTGGCAAAGAGGCCACGGATCAGTCCTGACATCTTCCCACCTAAGTGCTAGAGACCCTTTGGTCCCCGATCACTGCAAGGAAGGCAGACAGGCAATATTTCAGGGAAAGGGGATGAAATAATCGAGTCTTCCTCCAAATCCTTCCACACAGCTCCTGAAATGACCGCTGGAAACCTGCCGTGCTGGCCATCAAATAAAGCCAGGCACCAGCTAACGTGTGCCCTGAGCCTAATCCGGCCCGACAGTCCTTACGGTCCCACATCCCCCCGTTTACCCACGGATCGGGCACAGCACAGAGCTCTGCTCATTTGGCCACACTGCCAAATTAATGCTAGCCAGGAGCACCGCTTGTTGGAGAGAGAAGGGAGCTCCGCCGAGACGCACGACACGGGATGAACACAGTACCAGCCAGCTCCTGTAGCTCCCAGTCCTGCTGGGTGCTTTGATTTTAAGGATTGTTTTCCTAAATAAAGCCACTCTGCCTCCCCCAGCTCCCTCCTGTAATCTGTTCGGATTAGCTCCAGGGAGAGGAAGGCAGCCTGCCGGCTCTCCGAGCTATGTGGACTCCACGCAGCTCAGGTAGAAAAAGCAAATTTTCCACCCTGGTGATGCAGCGTGCTTAGCAAGGAGCTGCCGAGGTGGAACAGTGGCATTTCAAAGCACATCCTGCGTTCGTCTCTCCTTGTAAATGCAATTCCTTCTGTTTTATTCCAGGGTCATTTGCAGAAAATAAAAATGCCCAAGCATTTAGGACAGAAGGCACCTGCCGAAGTTTGCAGCCCAACCCCTCCCTCAAGAAAGGGTCGACTTCAAAGTTAGCCCAGGGAAAATTAACTCAGAGCCTCGTCCAGCTGAGTTCTGGATACCTCCAGGGGAAGCAATGCCCCCTCCCCTGTGGGCCAGTGCTCCAGCATTTCACCACCCTCACGCTGAAAGCATTTTTCCTTCTATCTCAGTGGAATTTCCCTCGCTGCAGCTCGTGCCCTTTGCCTCTTGGCCTTGGGCTGTGCACCTCTGTTTAATTCTTTTGGTGATAAAAAAAGTTGTCAGAAGCCTGGGTCAGTTCCTTGGCCTGTGTCATCACTTGGTCCTGTGTGCAGAGGGAAGGCATGGGCACGGTGAGAAAGGCAAGAAGTCTTGGAGGGAGGCTTTGCCCTGGAGGTGACATTTGGGAGAGGCACAATTTAGCCTCGAGCCAAGGCAATGTAAAAATGTCTTCTTGTGCGTTGCATCCAGAAGAGAAATGCAGGCTGTGACTCAAGCTGCTAATGCTGAAACCGAGATGCTAAACGGCGAGCAACACTCACATTCAGTGGAGTCTGCAATCCAGCTAAGTGCACTCGGTGTGAGTAACTTGGCTAGGAGAACATATTTTTGCAGCGAGAGCCTTACCTCGAGCAGCAATCACATTAGATTTGCAAATTCCCATCCGCCCCTGGGGACACCCCAAGAGACACTGCTGCGTGACAGCAGCCGCCCTCCTTCAGGGCAGGGCAGGTTGTGGCAGATTTCTCCGCCTGCCCATGCTCAGCAAAGGAACCGAGCTGCATTTTGACATCTCTGCTTTTCTTTTCCCTTGCGGATGCGCTGAGGGAGGAGAAGAGCTTTCCACAATTTCCATCCCCTCGTGCTGGTCACTGTCTGGGCGGCCACTCACGTGGCTTCGTCGCTCGCTCCTTCCAAATGGAGGTGGCTGCCCCGAGAACAAGATAGCTTTTTTAATTAAATGGGTTTTAATGGAAACAAGTGAACCGACCGAAGAAATTAAACCGGGGCTGCAGTGACAGCCTTCTGAACTAATGCCTTCTAAAGTGGCTACGATTTACATTCTGAAAAGATACAGGGAGCTCATTAAGGCTCTAGACAAACAGCCTGGCAGGCCGGGCTGCCGAGAAGAGGGCTGTGCAAGCGGAGCCACGCTATAAGGAAAAGATGCCCAGAGTGCTAGCAACCACTGAAGGTTAATAACACTGCTTGTCCTCCCCAGGACTGGCTTCGTGAAGAAGATCAATAATTTTCTCTCTGATTTCCAGCCTCAAAAGGCCAGGCACAGGAAAGGAACCGGCTTGGTGCTGGGACCGAGCTCAGCTACACAGAGTCACGTAAGGGTGATTTCCGGCAGAAAGCTTTCCAGAAGTACAACCTCTTTTCTGGGAACACCTCTACTCCCGTTAAACTTCAGTTAGGAGCCATCCTATATAATTTACAGCCAAAAGAGATGAAGAAAACAACATGGATGAATTGTTAGAAGGATGCTCACGCACAACCATGTGCTCTGAACCACCAGCTTTGGTGCATTAAGCAGGGACAGCCCCAGTGTGGAATCAGGCAGGGCTACGGAGGAGGACACACAAACCCACACACCCTGTGTGGTTTCGCTGTGCACCAAGGAACATTTGAAAGCCCTTGGTTTTGCTTCAGCACTCACCAGGAAATTTTGGAGAATCATTTCTCACCCACGCTGCCCTTGCAGCTTGACCCAGCGCCCTGCCTGCTGGGCTCCACCGCACAGGGCTGAGTCACGGCGCAGAGGTAAATCCCCAGCTCGGTGCCTATGTGGGAGGAAAGCCTCTGAATTTCAGCCTCAGGGATTTTGCTTCTCCAGTGTTTTTTCCTCTAATCCTCTATTAACACAGCAGTCTCCATCCCCAAGTACTTCTGAGGACCCGCTCGAGGAAATCCTTAGCCTCACCGGATGGCTTTTACATTTATATTTTTATTGGCGTCATTTGTCTCAAATCTTCGCCCAGCTTTTCAAGGCAAAAGAGGCCTTTTTCTGATCTCCAAATCTCACTTCTTGCATCTCTCAGCCAGTAATACCTGCCCCAGAAGCTGTGGCTGGACCAGGCCAGGCACTCAGACCTGCAGAGCAGAAACGAGCTGCTGTGAAACACAACACAGCAGGACAAACCCCAGGGTGGCTTCTTACTTTTATTTAAATTTCTCTTTTTAAGGTAAATGTAAAAGTTATCTCGAGCAACTCCAAGCCATTTTATTTCTCTTTAAACAAGAAATCCAAGTGGAGCAGGGAGAACAAAGCGCCAGCAGACCAAGACTGGTCCCACAAGCCCAGAGGGTGGGAGCGGGTTCGGCTCGCAGTGGAGCTGTGGCTCTTCAAAGGCTTTGGGGAGGTGCTGAGCTATCAGGCGCTGCACCCTGGTCCTGAGTGTTCAACCCCACGTGTACAGTTATCCGTTCATTGCCTCGCAGCTGTGAAATATGTCCAGAGATCTCCCCATGTACACAGCAACTCTGGCACGCCGACTCACAGACCTCCCAGAACCCGATCCTGCAGTCTGCTGAGTGCTTCCTGGAAGGTGCTGGAGACCTTCTGTGCCCACTGGCACAAAGCAGCGGATCCAGAAACGTTTCCGTTCACTAACACACTTATGGGCGAGTACCTGGAAGAATACCAGACATACCCATCCAAGTGGCAGGGAGCAGGCGGGCAGAAAAGCCTTATTTTTGCTCCGTAAATATATTTTACACAAAGGTTACAGGCATACTGTAAATCCGGGCATGCCCAAGCCCTGGAAAGCAATCATCCATGTGGGAAAATTGTTAGAAAGTTCCCCGGCATAAATTTGGGTGTTAATTTGCTTTTTCCTGGATAATTCCCAGGCATGGTTCAATGCACAGAACAGTCCAGGAACCACTCCCGGCGCTCCATTTGCATCCAGCCGCCCTCTTCTGGAAGGCAAGAAGGTTTACTAGCGAGGAGGAGGGCATTTTGTGCCAGTTGGCCACGGGGCTCAGGATACATTTCGTTCCTGGCTGCACTTCGTTTATTAGCACAGACGAAGCTGAATTGCCTCTGCTTAGAGTCTCATTACCGGACATCAATGCACGATGCCACCACAAACTTACTGAATCCAACCCTCGGGGACTGCGCTGCCCGCTGGGTTAATGGATGGTGATATTGCAAAGCGTTGATCACTCACAAAAGTGTATATAATGCTTGTATAAAATGAGACATTTTTTGGAGGGGGAGGGAATGTGCTGCTTGACCTTTTGTCAAAATAAGGAATAACTTGAGAAGTCCCAGATTTACCCACAAAACTGCCTGTTTCGGGATCAAGCACCACCCACAAGTTGATCGAGGAAATCGCTTGGGTTTGCAGGTTTGGGATTACTACAGTCCCACCGTAGTGCAGCATTTGCAAGAGTGAGTGGGACGAGTCGTACTCCAACTGGTGGTCCTTTAACTCGCTAACACCCACGGCCCATCGCAGCCCTCATGCGGCCCTGGCACCTCACATATATTTCCCTGGTGTCTCGGTAGGGAGCCAGCCCCCAAATCCTTCAAGAAGTCCACGGTTATAAAAAGAACCGGAGGGAGTTTTCCAGATGTAAACTAGGGAAAATATAAAAAGGCATCTGAGAAATACAGCCCCGGGGATGTAAAATGTTTCTGAACAAACCCAGGCAGCACAAACTGAGCTGAGCAACCAAGCGATTCTCTTTCATCTCCCGTAGAATTTAAACCGTTTCTACACGGCATAATGGTGACACCTACAGGAAAAAACTCATCTTCTAGCTCTGCAGCCCAAAGAGGATCAGATGACATCACATCTTTAATATCACCGCATTATTGAAGGCTGTAGGGACCATGTAAGCAAATAAAACACGTACCACTCGCACAAACTACGGCTGGCTGCAGACCAAGGTCATTAGCTGGATGATGACAATATCTGGCAGCCACCAGCTCCCTCCACGTGTGCCACAGCCACTGCTAACAAGAAAAGCAGAAATGAGAGCCTGTTAAGCAAGCAGACAAGAATAAAAGTAAAATGACTGTAATAACACTTCTTTCTGGACATGTTATTTAAGCTTTCCTTGGTGTCTGACAGTGTGTGGCTCCAGGACAAGGCTTCTTGCACACCCAGACCACTTGGGGCTGAGCTACCCTGTGCGTATATCTGAACTCGGGCAGGTTGTGAGAACACAGCTCCCCATCGCTTCCCACCCTCCAGCAATGATCTTGGTGCAAAGTACACGCCACTGCCCGCTTGCTGTTTTCTCAGCAGTGTCACTGTACTTGATACAGGACTGCAGGACAGCAAAGATTACCCAGATGTCTAATTTAAGACTCGGACATATTTCTTAGGACGTTTAGGATGATCTCTAATCAAAATTAATTTTGATTAAGTGATTCAGTTATAGCTTTAGTTCTGTCAAAAAGTTATTTAACACTTGAGAGAGGAGGAAATAATCAAACCCTATTTTAGCCCCAAGTATTACTTTCATATATTCTTGGATTATCTCAAATTCAAAAATTATCTGATGTTAGGAGCTTGAGGCAAATGACTCGTCTTAGAAAGCAGGGTCACTCCCCTCATCACATTTTGCTTCATCTGTGTCAGGATTTACACATTATTCAGCATTTGGCTACTGAAAAGTGAAATATTCTGCAGATAAAATAACTAATACCAGTGTTTTTAACTTCCATTAAATAGTCTCCACTTTTCAATTTTGCAGGCAAAGTGTGGAAGAAAAATAGACATTTTTCATTCATTCATTCAGTTTTTATTTTTAAAACCAATCCTGACCCTTATACAAGATATAAAATAACCGTCCACTGAAGCATACACTGAAGATAACCACCAGGAAAGCTGTAGCTCATAATTTATCTGATCATGTATAGGTGCAATTTTCCCAGTGCTTCAAAAGTTACCAGAAGAAGCATCCTCTCTGACCAAACAGTGAGTTGCAGAATAACCTGGTAAGAAAGAAACAGACCACAGAGAATTCAGTTTGAGCAGAGCATTAACAAAGGAGTACTGTCATTGTTTTTCAAAATGAGATTTGAAAGACTATTATTAAAATAAAGCTTTGCAATAAAACATTCAGCCTAAAGTTCAGTTTCTTTTGGAGACCTTCCTGCTCTGTCACTGGTTCTATATTGTTACCAAATTTCTTAGTAATATCTGGTTGTTCTGTGACAGACAGATCTGCATTTATCTCAAGCACATGATGGGAAGTGCAGTCAGTTCTGTAGACCACAGTAATGACTAATTAGCAAACAGATCTTTTGATTATGTCCAGACATCCAATAGTTTTTAATATCCGTTTTCAATTCATTAAAACATTTCCCCCAAAAAAACATAATCCCTCCAACAACAAATAATTTTAATAGGCTACACTAAAGTGATCTAAGGCAAGAAGGGGCTGGATCAGTCAGAATGCTATAACCACAATGCAAGTCAAAACCAGTAAAACCTAAAATACTTTTCTCCTTGCTCACGCAAGGACTGGGGCTGAGCCCAACAAAGTTTCAGGTCTAAGAGTGGCTGACTTCCTAAAGCAGGGGGGGAAGTTTGCTCTCCACTCCCCAGCTCCAAGTTCCTGCAGTATCTTTCATGTCGATGCTCGTTCTGATCTGGCTAAAAAACAAATGCAGGAAAAAAAAATAACAAAACAAAACAAAAAAACAATAAGATAAGAAATAAATAAATAATATATTCCGTGCTCTGGAGCATTGCATAGTCACAGAGCAAAGGGAACTGACAGGAGGCAGATCCTCCATTTGGCTGCACATCGGCGTTGGATGAGCTTAGAGCAGTTATTGGGCTACAGCCAAAGGCCGCCCAGCTAGCACTAGCTCCGCAGGGATCAATGCAAACCTGACCTTAAAAAAAAAAAAAAAAAAAAAAAAGTTTCCTCTGGGCAGCCCACTTTTCTGCAGTTTTACTGAATTAAGCCAGTTTACTATGTGAGACAAGTAGCTATCGGCAGGTTCAGGGTCAGCATCTCTTTTTGCAAACTTGACTCAGTTCAGGCCATATCACCATGGCATCTCTCCAGCTACCTCAGCGCTGCAGAGCCAGGCAGCTCCAGCCTGAGCACATTTCATCTCCCTTACATCCCCCACACCGAAAGGAGGACAGAAGCTCCTCAGGGGTACAAGGCAAGTTTACACCCCGGCGTAACAACAAGGGAGACACCTCAGTAGTGACCCCAGTGTTGGCGGGGAGTCGTACCCTACAGCCAGGCCTCCATTTATAAGTGATTTTCCCTCATAACTTTGAGTTTTTTCCCCTCATCTTCCTCTCTGTGACCAGCAGCAGCCTGGACACAGCTCGCAACATGCCAGTTTCGTGTTAAATAGGGTGGTTGGACCAACAACCTCCCTTCACAAACCTCCCACCCTGAGGGCAGACACCACCAGGTTGTATCGACGGGCAGAGGCCAACAGGATGAGGTTCAACATAGCTAAGTGCCGGGTACTGCACTTTGACCACAGCAACCCCATGCAGCACTACAGGCTTGGGGCAGAGTGGCTGGAAAGCTGTACAGAGGAAAAGGATCTGGGGATGTTGGTCAATGCTCGCCTGAACATGAGCTGTTCAGTTTTGGGCCCCTAGGTACAAGAAGGACATCGAGGTGCTGGAGGGTGTCCAGAGAAGGGCTACGAAGGTGGTGAAGGGCCTGGGACACAAGTCCTGGGAGAAGCGGCTGAGGGAACTGGGGGTGTTTGGTCTGCAGGAGGCTCAGGGCAGACCTCATTGCTCTCTGCAACTGCCTGAAAGGGAGGTGCGGGGAGCTGGGGGTCGGCCTCTTCTCATAGATAACCAGTGATAGGACCAGAGGGAATGGCCTCAAGTTGTGCCAGGGGAGGTTCAGGTGGGAAATGAGGAGACATTTCTTCTCAGGAAGAGCGGTCAGGTGTAGGGATGGGGTGCCCAGGGAGGTGGTGGTGTCACCGTCCCTGGGGGTGTTCAAGGAGAGGTTGGACGTGGTGCCTGGGGACGTGGTTCAGTGGGTGACAGTGGCGGTAGGAGGATGGCTGGACCAGACGATCTTGGAGGGCTCTTCCAGCCTTTATTATTATTTAATTTATTTATTATTCCGTGACTCTACCTCAGGCCCTCCCTGACGAGGCACCGCCTCCCCCCGCCCCGCCCCACGCTAGCTCCGGCCCGTACCAAGTCCCGTCCCCCCCCCCCCTCGTTCCCCCCCGCCCCACGGGCGCAATGGTCGGGGCGGGGCGGGCCGGGCCGGCGCTGGGCATGGACGTCTTGCTGCTGGCGGCGGCCGCCGCTCTCCTCGCCGCCCTCCTCTTCCTCGCCGCCCGCTTCCGCCGCCGGCCCGGGGCAGGTGGGTCTCGGCTCCGGGGCTTCCCCCGCTCCCCGCCCCGGGGCCTCTCCGGTTCCCCCCCCCCCCCCCCGCCGCCTTCCCCGCCCCGTTGCGGGGGGCCCGGTCCCGTTCGGGCCCTGCTCCCGCCGGGAGGGGAGGGGGGCGTCTCCATGGCGACCGCGGGGAAGGGAGGGGAGGGGAGGGGAGGGGGGCGTCTCCATGGCGACCGTGAGGGGGGGAAGCGCCTCACCTCAGGCCTTCCCCTGAGGGAAGGGGGTGGGGGGGGATCTATTGGGGATCCCTGGGGATCCCCTGGGATCCCGCAGCCCCCCGAGGCTCTACCCCCGCATGGAGCCCCCCTGTAGGGAGCCTCTGCTGGCGGCTCGGCCCCGCTGCTCCCTGTAGGACCATTGGGGGCGGCGTTGAAGTGTGTTGGGGTTTCCCTCTCAGAGCCTGGCGAGCTCCTTCTGAGACCTCTGAGGGGAAAAGGATTCAATAGGATCCCACCCCAGCTCGTCCTGTGGGTTGTTTTATCCCCTGGTATCTCCTGGAGCACCCTGCCAAGCGTCCAGCCAAGCGTGGAGTCAATATTCCTCTCACACACCCGCAGGGCCTCCCGTCCTGCCTCACACCCAGCCAGCGTTACCCAAATTTTGCAGAATTTGCCCCATTCCCCAGCCAGCCCCGTGCTGTGGGGACGGGATGATGCAGCACTTCCAGGCTCCCAAACACCGCTGATTTATTGCTGGGCAGCCTGGGGCTGTGGTGGAAGCAGCCTCTGTGCTTTGAGGGTTAGGGAAGAAGTCAGATATTTCTTCAGTAAGCTCACCGGCACGGCTGTATTTCCAGAGGGAACGAAGGGAAACTGTTTGGCTGTGAGGACTCGTGCTCAGATGTTTAGCCAGGACAGCCACTGAAGCCTTTGGTTATATACTAAAGCTAGTTCCAGAATTTGGGGTGTTTTTTGTTTGTTTCAGGTTGGTTTTGGTGTTTGGGTTCTGTCTTGGGGGTTGAGGTAGCATGGATAGTTGTTTTTTCTTTTTTTAAAGGTAAAAAAGAAACCAACAGTATAAACGTAGTCATACTACTGCAAGAGTGTGTGCTGGTAAGGACTTTGTGTTAAAACCAGTTCTTACGGATTAAAAACTAAAGTTTCCAGCATATTTCTTTCACGCTGTTTCTTGTACAGACCTGCTCTAAATTTTTCGTTCTCAGCAGCATGGAAACTGATGAAATTTCGTCTGGTTTCTAGTTACTTGGGGCTGAGCTTCTGGTAAAAGCAAGTGATGAATGTCCCAGAGAAATGAGACTGCTGGCGATGTTTTATTTCCTCAGCTTCGCTCGTATCGTGCCTTAAGCAAATCAGCAGATTTGAAGTTGGGGAGGATTTCTTCTTCTCTTCTTTTCAAGCGTATAAAATTCTAACTGAAATGAAGGCCAAACAGTCATTTTAAATTATCTGAATTCTCAAGAAGCCTCAATGCTATTTTTGAGCAGCCTGGTTAAAATTAGCTTAGATTCAGAATAATTGTTTTGAAGTTGCTTTTTCAATGGCATCTTTTTGGTACTTTCAAATCGGTCTTGCCTATTTTTATTGTATGGTTTACGAAAATTTGCTACCTGAATGTGTTGATTTCTATCTTTTTGAAGTTCTCCACAGAATTTCAGTTTGTGGGGGTGACTTTATTCTCCTTGCACAACAGAAATTATTTCTCAAAACCACTGGAGCCGTGGGGTATTTAAATTTTTGCAAAAATCAGTCTTAAACAAGAATTTGTTTTCCTTTTCCCATCTCGTATGTAGAAAATGGAAGCTGCTACAGTTCTGCTGGTAAACCTGTCGTATTGCATGGAAAGGACGTGAAACCAGGGAAGTTTGAGCTAGAGATCGGGTGGCAGCTCGCTCTTTCCTTGTAAAGTCTGGGGCTGCACGGCGATGATGACCCTTTATGCTCTCTCTTACAGATTTGCTCTTACAAAGTGTTGTAGATCAGACTGCTTTAGCTAAAGCGGGAGGCTAATGATGGCAAGAGGTATATCCTGTAACTTTGTATGTCCTGCGAGAGGTCCTTTCAAGTAGCACAGTGGTTCCAGCGCTGTCACGCCTGGGCTTGTCTGCTGAGAACAGAAAAAACGCAGCCTTGCTGCCCTTAACACATGGGTGGCATATCTTGTTGTGACCATGCCCTGGTACGATAAGCAGCGCCAGGCGAAAATACCTCTTCAGGGACACCGAGCAGGCTTCCTTCCACCTGTTGCGTGTTGAATCACTTTCTCGTCAAATTTCACAGGTCAGGTTTAGCACGGAGGTAAAAGGCACCGACGCGGCGGCGGGAAGTCCGGCCGGCGGGTGAGGGTGCGGCAGGTGGAGCTCTCCCTGCTCGGCGCTGCGGGACGAGGGAGATCACCAGCCAGGAGCTGTGTCTTGACGGACTGCCTCGAAACTTGCCAGCCCAGGTGTTAACGCTGGTGGACCTGCTTATCTGATGTACCTAAAGATAACGTGCTGCAAGCTTATCAAGGGAAAATGTATTTGCTCTGAGCAAGTGGAAATTTGCAAAGCTTCAGAAAGGAGCAGGTTTCTAGCTGGGGGGATGTAAAGTGAGGTCCGAAGAAGTCTGGGCTCTGAAAGGTTTCTCGGTATTCTTTGTAATGAACGTGCTTCACATCCAGTTTAGGAAAGAGTGCTGCTTTCAGAGCAGGGTTCTGCTCTGTTTCTCTTTGAGAAAGAGCTCCGATAGCGTGACCACGGTCTCACAGCTGCTGCTGTGCACTGGCTGACAAGTGGCATGAAATAATCAGCTACAGCCTCTGCTCTGTGCTGATGTTTCTCAAAAGGCAGAGCTCCTCTCAGCACGGCAGCAAACCTCTGTCCCCTGGAAGGAGGTGTTCCCTGCTTTTGGAAAGGCTGAGTCACAGAGTGGAGAACCTAAAGCTTAGAACAAAAGCTGAACCGAGCTTTGAAGCCACGTCCATTTTTCCAGGCGTCTGTTGAATTTTCTCGTTTGTTTGTAACGCCCGTTAATTGAGGGCTTTATCTAATTAATTTCTACTGGCCTGCCATTCTGCAAACCGTCAAGCAGCTCCTGGATCGGCTTGCCTGACCTATATAGCGCCGGTCATTGAGTTTCACTGGGGTGGCTCTGTATCAAGTCTGCTCAGCTCTTGGGTGACTAATGGATGCGTGAACCGGCTAGCCTGGGGTGCCGCTCGGTCTGCGACCTCTGCAGCTACAGGAAAACGAAGAGTGAGGTGTCTCCAGATAATCGCAGCGGCCCAACCGCTCCCTGCGCTGCGGGAGTAGGGGGAAAAACATCAGGGTCCGACCTGCCAGGAGGTTATTCTCGACCTCGAATGTGACAGTCAGTCCGGTTCTGAGAATATGAACAGGAGGGTTTTTGAGAGTATTCTCTGTGCTGTTTGAAACCACCAGGCACACCCTCTGTGTGCAGCCCTAGTCATCTATGATGCTTCCAGAGCAGAGGCAGGGGGGGAGAGAGCACGTCCAGCCTTCTAGGTACTGGGAGGACCGGAGCCACGTGGACACGTTGGCCCCTGGAGAACCAGACGGGTACGTGCATGTTACACGTAGATGATGCTTTTTTCTTCCTCCTCGTGAAGGGCGGGAAGAAATGCCAGGACTAACCTTCGTGTTTTTCAGGTGATTGGGCGGGTGAATGCTTTGCAAACAGAAGCTGTAGGCAGGGGGTAAAAAGAAGATGTAGTAAAGCACACCTTTTTTTCTACTAAATGACAGTTTGTAGCGTGTAGGTGTCTTCTGCTGTTTGTCTGAGTGCTCTGGAGGGCTAAAAAGATAAGTCTTGTCCAACAACTGCCTTGTAGATTTCTCCACTCTATGGGTCAGCTTTGGTGGTTGGTTTTTGGTTTGGTTTTTAACTATCTTCTGGGCCCTGTTAACACTGGTCAGCTTTGAGAAATTGCCAGGTCACCTGGAGAGAATTAAACTGAGGAAACAGATAGCTTTGTTCACATGCTCTTCTCTGTGAGGGGTAAACACCTCAGCTTGAAATGACTACGTGGCTTATAAATAGGTTCCTCTCTTACAAAATGCTCAATGGTCTCTGTTTCACAGGATGATGGGAACACAAACCAAGCCCCAGAATGAGTTAGCGCTAAACCTTCGCAGCTGGTGCGCTGTGCAGGACCACCTTCGGCAGTTACTAGGATAGAGACTGAAGCTTTCAGGTGAAAGGATGCTGAGGTTTGAATGGCAGGGCATCTCAAGGATGCATTAAGAGAAATATTGCGTGTATAAGAGGTCTTTTTGCAGACTAAGAGTATTGCTGGCACTTCAGTAATGTCCCAAGTAAGCAGGCCGCTGTTCTGCAGCGTAATGCTTCCCTCCCTGCTGAACAGCGTTCAGAATAATCATTAGCATGCCACAAATAAGCCTGGGCAAGTCTTGAAGCAAAACGATCTGATCCCTGGAGCCTACGCGCTGTAACTTCTTACAGACCCGGTTTGGTCCACAGACAGGAGGAGGGGATGGGAACGGGAGGGTGACAGCAGTGTGACAGTGCAGTGACTCAATTCCAAATGTCACGGTGCTGCAGTTAGTGCTGAGCGTTTGCTGGGGGACTGCTCGCAGCATGGTTGCAGCAATCCTGAACTCTGATGGCTTTGCTGGCCAAGCGCTTCCCCCGAGTGCTCTGCTTTGCAGCCCGTGCTGAGCTCGGTGCTGCTGCAGCTGTGTTGTTATCAGCACCGCCGTCTGCTGCTTTGAAGCTGGTTGAGATACCCTGAGACGAGCTGCAAGCACACCTTTGATCGTCATGCAGATGCAGTCATAATGAATCTTATTTTCTGATCGCAGATATGCTAATAGCAGGTTTTTTTTTTTAAGGAAGGCATTGTTTGGATCAGCGGATGCTGGAGACTTGGCTGAGCGTGGAGAGCATTTTGTGCTCCTGCTGGGACATCACAGAATCCAGCCAAGCACAAAAATGTGTCCCGGGTTTAAGTAAAAGTTCTGCAGCTTTCTGAGACTGTTTGAATGCCGAGCTGAATGAGGGCCCTAGTGGTTAATTCTTTGCAGGACCAAGCAAATAACAGCATACACAAATATCAGTTACTCTTACCAACGGGATATGCAAAGTGGGTGTCGAGGATGGTGATGTTTTATCATCAGATCGTTTTGGCATCAATACCATAGTGGATAGCAGTGGGATCGTGGAGGTCTCAAAAAGAACCTGTGGGGTTCTGCAGTGAGCCCACGGGTCAGTCACTTGCTCTCTTGCTGTCCCCCAGCTGTTCCTCGCTTGTCAGATCTCAATTAACAACAAGAATATGCAGAGGGGGTGGCAGCAGGAGCTGCAGTGACCTTTGGAGCTCTGGACCGACTTCTGCTCGCGCTCACTTTCCACACGTGGATTTGTTGGAGACGTTATTAAATCGGTGTGGTAGGATGAAGATTCCCCGTGTCTTCGGCTATGTGCGCCTCTAATTTGTGGTTCTTGCTTGCTGTTCAGGTTTAGTTTCGGGTATGCTGATTTACATATTCCATAGTGAAACATGTATGCAGCCAGGCTTGAATTCAGATGAATCTACTGCTAAGTGGCACAAATGCAAAATAAAAAATAAAAAGCTGAATACTGTAGAAGGGAAGAGAAGTACTTCTGGGTCCTGCCTTTTGTAAGTCAGAAATGACTGCCAGGCTCACCTTGTAAAGGGAAATATTTTCAGGTGGAAGGGAAAAACAGATTATTTGGATCAAATATAGGAATTTATTGAACAATTTGGGGTAAGGATTTTTTTTTTTTGACGATGTAGTCTGACAAACATTAGCAGCACATAGCTATAGCATTTTCTTCTGTGGTCAGTACAGTGGTGCAAAACTGACTGGTATCGGTGCGTGATTCTTCTTAGTCACAGGAAAGCAACTTGCAGGTATCTCCTGCCTCTCAGGAACAAAACCACGGGAGTGGGGAGGCTTTCTGTCATTTAGAAAACAGCACTTAGTAAATAGTATTAAAAAATAAATAAAAACAGTACCTAATAGTACAATTAGAAAATAGTACTTCTGATTGCCAGAGTTGACTGGCGAAAGGGCAGCTGTAGCAAGCCGAGGTGACAGCGCTCTCACCGGTTTGGTTTCCCTCTTGCAGCTGATGAGGAACCCCAGCAAAATGCGGCGGCGACGGCAGTGGCCAGACCTCGGCCCCACGTCGAGGAGCGGGGAGACGGGATGCCGAGGCGCCGGAGGAACATGGGGAACCGGCTGCTGGCCCAGAGGAGAGCACAGCAGGCAGAAGAGTGGGCGGAAGGTAAAGTTTGGTTCAGTTCGTCTTCCAGCCATCGACACGGACCTGAGCAGCAGATGTTGGGCTGCAGTTGGCTCCTGAAGAAAAATCTTCGTTTTAGCAGCTCGGGAATCATTTGCAGCTTGACTGTGATCCGTTTGGCTTTCTAATTTCGTTACTTGCTTACTAGAAACTGCCTTCGTATCTCCTCAGAGCCATGCAGGTTAAATTTGGGTAACTAAAGTCATCACCTTGCACTAAAATATAAAGCAGTAGCAAAGTATTGCTATCTTGCAAATTGGTGGGGAGCATTAATTCCCCACTGATCTCTGCAAAATCTGGAGTTTGCTTTCTGAGAAGCCATCCGGTTGGTGACAAGAATCGAGCCTGCTTAGCTGGGATCACCCCAGACTGCAGCGTTTTGTCTTGCTGCCAGCAGATTGTTGACAGCGAGTCCTCCGTTCCTGTGCAGGACCTACAGTTAATAGCTGTATTTTTAGCATGGTCGTAGAGAAGAAAATGGTAATAAATAACACCTTTCTGTACCCCACAAGTCCCACTCACTCTTCCCGTGAAAATTCACCCATTATCTCTGTTACTCTTTGGAGACATTATCACCATGATTCTTCTCGCTCTCAGGTCGTGGGTGAAGCGTTCAGGGTTTCCACTCAGGTGTAGATAAGAGTGGACCTTGCGCTTGCAGTGGAGATCAGGGTGATGGTTTTGGCCCTTGCTAGGTGGGAAATGCTGAACACACATTCGTGTGAGGCCATGATTAGGAGATAATTGCGCTTCCCCCCCCCCACTTTTCTTGTCTTGCAGTTGAGAGGAGCTCATTTTCCGCTCACGTTGGCAGGTAACCGTGCTCTCTGAGCCGGTCGTGTCCAACGGTTGCACAAATGGAAAATTGACAGGCCTGAACTTTTCAACTTTGCTTCTCTCTTTTCATGTGATAACGTCCTGCGAGGAAAATGAAATCAAAAAAAGCTTTCCCCTTAAACTCCAGGCATCAAAAGTTTCAATGCCGAAGGCCGACAGCGAAGCTGTGAAAGGAAAAGGCTTATCTTACTTTGTCACTTTAGCTGTAAAAGAGTCTGTGTCATTGGGCTTTATAAATAATTCTTTCGCAGCTTTACTGTACATCAGATGCAAGTGCTACAGTTCTTGTGTGAAGTTTTGAGACGACATTTCTGTTTATTTTTATTTTTTTATATTAAAACAACTTCTTGTTCTTCTGGTCTAACTTCTGCATGGTTTTTGTGCTGCTTTTTTTTTTTTTTTCCATTCATATGCTGGGATGGTTTCTCCCAGTGCCATAGCACCGGTGCACAGTAACACCAAAGCCTTTGGGGAATGAGCACAGACATCAGCGGGAGAGCTGTGGAGAGAAACTCCTGTCCCTCGTCCTGCCCTGAGGTGCAGAATGGCCCCTAGCAGCATTATTTGGGATTATCTCCCTCCGATACAGATCGACTGGGTCTGCTACACAGCCATTAGCCTGGGCATGAGCTGCCTGTATTAGTGTAGAGTTTTTCTTTGTAGAGTTTTTGTGTTTTGTCTTTTTTTCACCTAAGGAAGGGTGAATTACATGTTTTGAAGCCCACTCTGGGGGTGTGTGGCAGGGGCCTGGAATAACTTCTAGATTTGTTTCCTCCAGGCAGGGGCCACGTGTGTTTTCACTGTGTCACTGCCACATGGAGCAGTTTTGTCTACTGCCTCCACTTACCCTGTTGAAGCAGCGAGTTGTCCCAACAACTTGCAGAGTGTTCTGTGTGCAACAAAAATTAGTTGGCTCACATGAGAAGAGAGCTCGGAGTGCCTGCAGTGGTTTTCAGTCTCAGACAGCATGGGCCCAGCTGGGGCACTCGAAGTTATTTGGCAGCGCTGAGAATGAGCCCGCCTGGTTTCATCAGCCCTGCCTTCTAAATGTGCTTCAGAAGGCTTCCAGACCTTCCAGACATCTGCAGCTGGAGAGGATTTTTTTTTTTTCACTGTCAAATTATTTCTTAATTTGTTAAAACAATTTATTAATACATTTCTGATCCCTGTGTGGGATTTCCAACCTGAGCCTGTGTTTAGCGTTGGGCAAAGCTGCATGATCCTGCTCTGTGCCATCCTGATGCGTGCCCTAGGTCAGCGCAGGCGTAACGCCGCCGCTTCCCTGCAAGATTCCTGGCACAGACTTCGGGAAGGGCGCGAGGATCCCCAGGCCATATCCTTGTTGCTGCCACAGCCATAAAGCGCTGTCAGGTGGGAACTGCTGCTACCACCAGAGCACTCTCCTGGCCAGGAGCCCGTTCTGCTGACTCTAGGAAACATCTCAAAGCAACTCTTGCAGCCTTTGGAGTTGTGGTTAGGGTGAGGGTTCTCTATTTTCCAGCTAACAATCAGATTTCAATTCCAGAACAAGCGTAAGCTTTGGGGGTACAAAAACTAGCAGTTTCTGCTGCCTCTGCTAAGTTGTGGCAGAACTGGAATCTCTCCTGGAGTAATGAGGCAGGGGGAACAAAAACTGGCACTGGGAGCAGAACTTCAGAAACTTTTAATTGTCCCTTCTGTAGTCGAAATCTTATTTACTTGCAAGTCTGGGTAAGAAGGAGTCATTTAAAACGAACAAGGATAGTAAATGATGGTTTTGAATATTCAAATCTCTACCCATTGCGAGCGGAGCTAAATCAGGTCGTAATTTCTTCCTGTAGCTTGGGTGGGGTAAGGCACCTAAATGACTTGCAGGTTGGTAGAGACAGAAAAAGCAGAGGGGGAAGCACTAAAAGCCTTGACTTTCCTACCAGACCCGCAGCCCACGCCTCGTGTGGGCTCCTTATTCACGGCTTCCACGTGGGCTGCGCTGCACCGTGGGGGCAGCCCGCTCGCCGGGTGCCCACGCTGGCTCGGTTTGGCTGAGTAATGTTTTTCAGTGGTTAGCAGAGGACTCGATAAGGTCACCTCTTGTGAGAATACCAGCGTCTATTAATACCGGCCGATGACCACAGATTGGCGGGGAGATGTTTGTAACTGGTGACAAAGTAATTCTCAAAATGACTTGAGACCCCCTGAGCTGGGTTCCGCCGACGCGACTTCCAGGCTGGCTTAGAAAGGTGGGTTTGGCTGGCTTAGAAAGATGATTTGGGCTGGTTTGTGGCGCCCAGCTTCGTTCTGGTCATCACCCTGCTGTCTTTCCTGCACCCTGGGGCAGTCTTGGAGACTGCCGTACAGCTCTGCGTGCCTCAGAGGACGTCTGCCCTGCTACAGCGTGCCTCTCTGCCTTTCCCTTTGCAGCCTGAGTCTGGAAGGAGAGCGGTTGGTGCTGGAGTTGCGTGTTCCTGTGGTTAGCTCGCCTCCGATATCCCAGCTAGCAGGCTTGGTTAGCTCTGGTGCGGCTTAATTTAAATTGAACCCAGACAGAAGTGGCTTTGTGGGGCTAACTACAGCAAAGACAAAAATAAACTTACTGCGAGGCATAAAAGGGGGTGGATTTCAGGCGTTAATCATTTAGGGCAGGAGAGGCCGAGCTAGGGAGGGAACGGGGATAAATTGGAGTCAGGTTGGGGATTGTTTGTGGCACACAGCAGTGAAAATAAATAGCAGGAGCCATTTATCCCATTTATTTGTTGCCTGACCCTTGTCTCTGGCTCTTGGTTTTGCATGGCTGATGTTCTGCGTGCATCCCCTCGGACTCTAATCGCCTTTGGTGCACACAGGGGCGCTTTGTCAACAGCTTTTATTTGGTTGCTGTTTATGTGCAGCAAAAGCAGTCGTCTGCTTCTGGAGCTGAGCTGGCACTTCCAAAGCTGCTCGTGGTGCCTTGAAGGCTGCAAGGAGCTCGGTGGTAACGTAGATACCGGCCTTGACGCTGCTTTTTCACTTCTTGGAGCAGAAAGTTCCCCAGAGTAAAGGCTTTAGGGCTGCAGTTTCCTATCAGGCCGTAAGAAACTTGCAGGGATGAACTTCTAACAGCAGCTGTGGTTGGATCGCCTTGATCCTTCCGTGGTAAAAATAACGAGGAGGATGATCTGAGGCAAATGCCTTTGCTTGAGGGGCTGTTAAACATTATTTCTGACAGCGACTTTGTACAGACACGTAGTGAGAAAACCTGCTTGTCTCAGCGCATGGTACAAAGAGTTTGTGGAGAGACAGAGGCGTGCCCGGGCAAATTGCTTCTTCCAAGGGCTGTTAGTCAGCCAGCGAGGGGGGCACGGGTTTTCCAGTCCTGGTTTTCTGTCACTTGGAGTGGTGTCGTGGGTGAAAACCGGCTGCTGACGCCCGTGGAGGGGCCGGTTGAGGTGGGAGGAGAGGAACGTGGGCTGGAAAGTGTCACTGCTCCATGATTTAGGGCAGTTATAAAGAAAGGCTGCTTTAAGAAGTGATAGCGATCTTCAAACCACCAAGCGGAGCAAAGACCACTGGGCATCCTCTGGGTGGAAGGCTTCGGTGGCTGGCAGCAGCGAGGCTGAGCTTGGTGGAGAGAGAAACGAGAAGAAAGAAACAAAAAGAGAAGGATGTGCCCGAGCTGTCTGCCACGATTCCAAGGACAAGGGTTTGGTTTTTGAAAGGCGCTCACCTTCACATCCCACAAACTTAGCTGATTTGGCTGATTTTAGCTGATTTTAGCTGATTTGGTCAGTTCTTTCCTGTGTTGCAAAATTAAAATAAAATAAATGGGATTTTGTGTGCATTATTATGTTTCAAATATGTATCTTAAAACAAAGTAGGGACTGCACCAAAGGAATAATCTGGTTTAATCAACAACTTTTATTCCTAACTGAAATAAACTACAGACTGTCTGCTTTTGGCAGCCCTGTGACTCGTAAATGTTAAATTTCCCTACATCTGCATGCCTTTTCAGCCCTGTACATCAGAGCACAGGTATAGGAACACCCAGCACAGTGAATGTTGGGTTAAATTTAAATGACCTTACTTGCACAGAACTGATAATGTTAAAGCCAACAGCTTTCGATAGCCCCATCATAGCCTCTGGCTTGTAAAATAAGAAAAAATAAATAAGGAAAAGCCATTTGTTCCAACATAAATTAACTTGTAAGGTCGTCTTGTCTTCTGCTTGGCAAAAGTTGGGCATCAGTACCACGTGTTTTACTTTCAAAGTATTAATTGCTATTGAGAAATAAATCACAAAATTGGAAAGAAAACGTCTTTAGAAGCTTAAAATACATAGGAATTGGTCCTGTTACAATGCCTATTAATGCTTTTCTTAGCATCTAAATCCAGCATTCAAATCTTACGTCTGAAAAGATCTTACATGAATGTTTTGTGCTGGTTTGGGGGGGAAAATAATATTAAAACTAAATTATCATCTTTATATCCACTTAGTAGTGGATGGTGTACATAAGAATGTGTCTGTGCTGGAATCTGCCAGAATAAGCAGCGTTTTTTTTTCTGAGCAGACCGTCTAATTTCATGTCATATTGCATCTCCCCATATTCTGGCGTGCTAAAAGATCGGGAAGTTTTATAAAATTGTAAACGTTGCTATGGTCCCGTGGTGTTCCCGTGAAACAGCTGGTACTAGAACTACATTAATAGACATAACTGAAATAATTTTAGTGCTTAATCAGTAGAAAAACCTTTCTAGTACAGTTAAACTTTGACTACTAATACCCTCACTGGTAAATCAGAAGTTAATTTTGACTTGCTCCTACTCATATAGAAAGACTCGGTGCTATCAAAGTATCCACAGCGTGTTTCTGCCCTTGAGACATCTCGAGTGCAGATGGCGTGTAGAAGCTGTAGGTGTGTGGTTTCTCAGTTATGCCATATGGCTTGATTTAAGAAAGAACTTGAAGTCACTTGTTCTGCTCGGAGGGGCTAACGTCCTTTGTTTACTCTCCTTTTTCTGGCCTAAGCACAGGCTGATTTTTGTGGCTCCAGATTAATAAGCGGATGTTTCGTTTGGTTCCTGAGCTGGATAGCCACTAGAATTAAAAAATGAAGTTATCATTGTCCCACTGCAGCGCTGCGTTGCTCGTGAATGCCCACACCTTTCCATATGGTTGCCTGATTCCCTTCTAGTAGCTGGTGTTGTACATCTATTCGATCTTTACAGCACGCATATGTCTTCTGTCCTCAGGATGAACCATTTGTTTTCCCTGGCATCTCCCCCCCCCTTTTTCCTATTCTGTTTTTTTTAGGTGTTGTGTAAATAGTAAATCAAGCAGCTAGCTGTGCACAAAATGCTTTGTGTGAGTAGCAACATCCTTTCTGGTGGAAAACTTCCAAAACTAAAGAGGAGGCAAGATGAGCTCTTTGACATCGATGTTAAGGGCAACCAAAATATATGATGGGGGTTATTTCATTTGGAGTTTTTGCATATCCTGTACACGGTAGCTGGTAAATTCCTGTCCTGATAGAGAACATCAGCACTCCAGTACACTTTCTTTTCTAATGGTATTTGGAAGTATTTTTAAAAAGGACTCTAAATTTCAAGAGTTTCAGACATCTGTTATGACTATTAACTCTGTTTCTTGTTGTCCTGCCTCTTATGTCCAAAGCATTCAGGAGAAACTAAGGAAAAACTCGTGGGTTTTGCTCAGCTAGCCACCAGTTTGTGTAAATCAGGATGCGGTGGTGGTGTGAAAGCGGCACCGTAAGTCAGACCTTTGCTGCTTTGTCTCAGAGCTGGGAGCTGCTGGGAATGCTCCGCAAGCTCTGGAAATGTAGAAATAGTTGCGCTGAACTCTCCAGAGATGGTCCAGAGCATCTTGAGACCCTGATTGCAGGTGTCTCCTCGTGTCACACCCGAGCAGTTCAGGTGAAGAGGGTTCTGTGCGCCTTGAGGTCTGGTGTTCTTTACCTGACTGATAAAGAATTGGGAACAGGTCCCTGCTGAAAAACTGCGTGTGTCAAATGTGGAGCGCTAAACTTCTGTCCCTTTCCTGCCACAGCCCTACGTACATCCCAGAGCTGCCACATCTTAAGCAATGAGATGAGCTGCCCAGAGCACCACAGAAAATCACCCTTCAAACAAAATGATTTTTAACTTCGACAGTACAGAGATGTCTGATGTTACGCTTCCTGAGCGAGTACAGCGGCAGGCTGGTCAGCCCCACTGCTGTGGGTGACAAACTGCTCTCATAACAAGTGAGGACAATTAATGCAACAGGCCTCGCATCACAGCTGAAGCACACGAAGTACCGCGGACTGACCCCTCTCAGGTCTGCTGTTGTTAGCAGCTAAGAGTGTAAAAAGTGACTGTAGCCGAATCGATAACTTCTTTCTGGTTTTGGATGCTTTGTGCAGCAGCCACCCTGCTCTTTTTTGGTGCAGCCATTCTGCCGTAATAACTAATTGATTCAGCAAACCCTTTTGCCAAGAGCTTATATCCTTGTCAGCGTGTTTGGGTTTATTTAGCACGTGTTAATTGCACCCAGGTTTAGCACGTTGTTGACCTTTCATGCTGGACTGAATCACGGGCTGCGTCTGCATCGTCTGCATCGCTGCGTCTTGGCATTGGGTCGATGCGATCCCATCCGCTAGAAAAAAAATTAGGAGGAAGAGGAAAGCAAATGTTACTGAACAAAGGCATACTTGATCCAGGACTGGAAAAGTGCCTCGCTACGCTTCTGCCTGACCTCTGGCTCAGGTATTTTTAATGTAGATGAAATCTGAGAAGCACTCAGAGCTTTGGGTTGAATAGTATCACAGATAGCATTTTATATTTGTGATGTTTTCCAGAAGTAATGCTGTAAAGAAGAATACCTGCATTAAACTGTGAATTAGGATTACTGCCTGCTAATGCTGGGTTGTGCTCTCGTTGTGTTTGGAACTCCCCTTGGCCTAGTATTTTAAAAAAATGAAGTTATTTTAAGGTTCAGCAAAATCATAGAAGCAACTGTGTCGACCCTGAGTGTCCCTGTTGCACTCGGTTGTGGTGGAGGAAGGGGGAACCCTTTTGATCATCTCAGAAATCAGATACCAGTGTTCCTCTGAAGCCCAAGCTAGAGAGCCTGCTTCGTATTAACTTCCATATCCTGAAAACAGCTAAATTACTTGAGAGCCACCTACACAGCTCTCAGTTACACTTGTTTCTGTTGATGTGTCTTGGTGGCTTAACCATAGCGCCATGCTGTGTATTGGAATTAGTAAAACAAAAGTGTTTCAAACCTAATTCTACATATAAAACGAAGGGTGAGTATTGTTCGTGTGCTTCTTTAATAGCAATTTCTCTTGATTCCTTAAAAAGGAGGGAGGAAAAAAAGGAACTGTGGTCTGTGGAGAGAGAATCTCAGTCGTGTGGGGTTTGATAAAGAGTGGGTGATCTCTCTTTGAATGCTGCGATCAGTCTGCATTACTCCTGTGGAAGAATCAAGGACTCATTTACACTAGTGAATAATGTGGCCAAATGCTCGCTAAATATTTGAGGTGGGGGGGCGGTGAGGGAAGGAAATGACTTTTTAAAAGCTCTTTAGCCTCGGTTAGCCCCTAGGTGAGCAGGAACATAACGCATTTGCTCACCGTTTGAGCACGACGCTTTCATATCCCACAGCTGCAGAAATCCTCTTTATGAACAACCACTCGTCATACAACGGTGAGCTACTTACGTATAATTTTGTTGCAGTCAAGCCCCAAATTTGCGCTGCAGGCTTGTTTTCCCTCCTCCTATAAATGTTAGTTATGCCAAGCTACAACCAGTGGATGAGTGGCATGTCCTGAAATCCCCTTTTTGGATGGATGTCTGTTGTGCTGAGCTGAGGGAAGATCTCTGCAGCTGGGTGAGGAGCAGTAAAGATGCGCTAACAGTTGTCGGTATGTAAGGGAAAGTTTATCTTTTAATTGTGGAAAGCAGGAAACGTTTGTAGAAGTCTTCCTTCAAAATATCAAGTACGTTTTTACCTCTGGCTTGAGTATGTGTAGCCTTGTTATTTCTGACTTTGTGGCTTTGGCAGTTCTTCGTGAATTTCTTTTGCCTTTTTCCATCTAATAGGTCTTGTCTGAAATACGTGTGTGTCTCCTTTCCATCTGCTGCTGCTTTCCTAGGAAGCAGTGAAGTTTCTTGAACAGGCTTTTCACAGACGATCTAAATGTTGTTGTTTGCTCTTTAACACCATCTTGCAGAGGAAGACGATGCTGAGGAGGTGCCAGAACTTCAGGTATCTGGGAAAATTGGAGCCAAAAAGCAGAGGAAATTAGAAGAGAAACAAGCCAGGAAAGCACAGAGAGAGGTAAGCATTTCCTGCCACGTATAAAGCCCAGAGCAGAGCCTGAATCGTGATGCTTGGTTAAGAACTGGTACTAACAGACACCCAGGAGAGACAAAGGCGGCATGATCACTACAACTGTTACGGTTTTGTTTTAAAAACATAAATGGAGCTTTTTATGTCACATCTCAAGGCTGTCACTCGCTGGCTTGCCACTAGGTTCTCTGGAATTCTCATGGGGAGGAGAAAGGAGTTAGGAGTTACTCCTGGATGCTCTTTACTGGCTGTTTGCACTGGCTTGCAGCTTAATGTCAGTGCTGTCTGCCCTTAAGGGGAAAAAAAAAACAGCTCTCAAGCCTGGATAGCATTGTTGTAAGACTGGGTCTGTGATCAAAGCCGTGGGCAGTTGTGAGTAGTGGTTCATGTGCTGTCTTAGTGGGAGGACTCCCTACAAGTTTATCCACATTTGCTGTTCTGTTGGAGGGTGGGGAGATGAAAAGCAGACCCTGTAATGTGCTGAAATCTATGATGCTGTCAGTTTTTGCTTGAAATTTGGCCGTTAAACAGAGGCAAAGTGTACGTAGCAAGCACACAAACTTTTCAGTTGCTTGTTCTTAAATGTAAAGTGTGTAAAGCTACTCATTTAAATATTTTTGCATTTCTTTTTTCAATTTTGCCCACCACGTTGCTGTTAATTCCAGGGAGGCAACAGGTTTTCTGAAACTTACTTTCTGCAGTGTGCGTGTGGATGGCTGCAAGTTCGCATTAATTTCTTCCAGTTTTTCTACTTGTTCTTTTACAAACTCGGTATTGTTCTGTAAGGTGGAACGTGGGGTTGCAAGAAGGGGGAACAGCCCTGAAACCCCCTTTGCATAACAGAAGATGAAGTGCACAATGGACTTAAACACTTTTTTTTTTTTTAAAAAAAAGATGCATTATGACTACATTTCTAATATGTAGAGGGTCCAAACAAAGCCAGTGAGATCCACGCTGAGAATTCTAGAGTAACCTGGAGTTTAAATGCCATTTCTCCTTTACACCGGTGTGTTCTATAGATAGGGTGGTTGGTAATAAACAAACTAGATTGTTATATAAGCTTCCATTACGATCCTTTTCTCACTCATTCTGTGCTAACCATTTTGTCATTACTTTCCGTATTCATTCTATTTAATTACCCTCTTTTTTTGTGGAAAATTTGAGCAAAGTTGAATGAAGCTAGTTAAGCATCAGTTGGTAGAGTGAGGAATTTTTTTTTTTCGTTTTAGAATGTGCTGATTTTTATTTTCCCATGTAGACAAATAAATTCCTTGGTTAGGTCTTTTTTGCTGAAACATTCAAAGCCACAAATCCTCCATTTCAATGTCTTCTGCTTGTTCTCTTAACGTATTTTCAAATTTAAGTATACTGAATAGGCTAAAAACAACTTAAAAAAATAAATCTCTAAAAAAAGACCCTAAGCACTTTAAAAAAAAAAAAAAAACACCTGTCTTTGCTAGGTTTGGTTTAAAATAATAGTAAAATGATTACAAGACATTTTCTTTTAGGGATTCTCCCAGGTTAATGATAAAAGTGTGAATGTATTTGGTTTTACAGATTATCCCCCTCTCCTTTTTTTCTTCACCTTAGAGTCCATTCTAACTAAATTTTAAGGGAAAAATCATGTCATTCCATCATATCTCTATACAAATAATTTCATATGCATGTACCCAGCTTGAAAATGCTTATTGAGAAGCAGATAATGTAAGAGTAATTTTAAAACTTATACAATATTAAGTATTTTGAAGGTCTAGGGGGAAAAGAAGTTAAATCATAATTACTTGTTTTATTAGTTTTTTTAATTCTGAACAGGCATACAGGAAGATAGTGAGAAAACTCCCCATGGTCTCACAATATGAAATTACAAAATCTATATTCAGGAGGATTAAAGCTTCTCTTGCATAACGCTACTTTTTTTTTTTTTTTTTTAAGGCTGAAGAAGCAGAGCGAGAGGAACGGAAAAAACTTGAGTCAAAGAGAGAGGAGGAAAGGCGGAAAGAAGAGGAGAGAATACGTCTCGAGGAAGAGCGACAGGTGGGATTGGTTGTATTTATAGATGGAAATTCTAACCAAGTTGGTCTTTGAGATTGCTTCTCTGTAAATTCTCTAATCAGAATTCCCTTTGGTTTTCAATACTGTTGCACACATCTTTTATTAGTTTTGTTTTTTATTGCTCCATTTTATATGAATTGCAGTAATGCTCGGTGATTTCAGCTGTTAGGTCCTAGCGTTGCTCCGCCAGGTGCTTGGCAGAAGTGAAAGCCCCTGCTCCAAACACCAGTACATATGCGTAGCAGCGAGGACTCACCCTCAGTCGAGGCTAGGGCAAAACAAAACCCATTTTCCTGGCAGCGGATCCAGCAGCCTGCCTGCTGCAGCTGTATGCCATAGTGACAGATTTGGTGGTCAACTTGTTATGTTGACAAACATAGCTGTTAAAATTGGCTGTTGGTCTGTCTGGGATCTGTCTCAGGGCGAATATATGAAGAAAGGAGTTACATCAAACTGCAGGAGAAGTTCCGGGGGTTCCAGCTTGGTGACTGATAGAAGCGTGGGTATCAGAATCGTAGAACAGCACAGGTAGGAGGGGACCTCCGGAGGTGCTGTGGTCTGTCCTCCTGCTCCAGTGATGTCCAGTCACAGCAGGTCGCTCAGAACCTTGTCCAGCCAAGCTTTGAATGCCTCCACGGATGGAGGTTTCTCAACCATGCAGGGCCCCGCTTGCAGTATTTGATTACACCCGTGATAAAATTTCTCATGTTGCAACTTGTGCCGGTTGCTGATGCTCATTAGCTCTGCCTGCCTGACAGCTGTAACCAGCAGGGCAGAAAGCGAAAGAGGCTAGCAACCGATTTTGCAACTGTCATGTAAAATTATACAATTTTATTCTAATTAAGCGCATTTGCATGCACTTCACAATTAAAGATTTCTAAGCTGTGCGTATATGAAGGTGTGTGTTAGCAGGAGTGACCCAGAAAAACAGATCCTGTGCGACTGAAATGCCTTTGTTAAATATCTTCATCAGTGGGGGTGGCAAACTTATTTCAAAGCTGCTTTGTGTATTCTAGGCATCAGTGCTACTGGCTGAGAACTAGGAAGGAGCTTTGTGCTCCTTGCTGCTTGAGCAAGTTGTGTCGTAGCTCTGCAGAGTGCTTCTGGAGGTGAGGACCAAGGTGTTCTGTGCTGAATAATTGCTGTCCCAGGGGAGTGGGGCCGCCAGCTTTCAGTGTGAATTCTCCATGATACTTACATGTGAATGGAGATCTGTCTGTGCTTTGTTGTGAGCAGATTTATTTTAATTTGTTCTAAGCAGCAATTGTATAAGTGGGGTGGGTTGTTGATAACATTTTAAAAGAAGAAGAGACATTTTTCCCTTCTGTTGAGGGATAAAGACATTTTTTAACGATCTTTTTTCCATACGTTATGCACATATGAAAGATCTCATAGATACGATATATTTTTTCAAGGGACATTTTACTCTGGTTATTCTCCAAAAAATCTTTTATTTCTTGAACTCTGTCTTGTTCCCTTTTCATCAGTAGAAGACTCCCAAATTTCAGAAATTGATTTGTATGAGGAGAATGTCAGTTCTACAACACCAGGGTATGTAACAGGGTCCAAGACTTTGGCTTAAAAAACTTAAAGAAAATTCCAGAGGACCAAATATTCCAAAACTGCAGTTCTGAGGAAAGATGTTCCAGTTCAGAAGTATCTGGCAGTGGCCAAGGCGTAACCCTGAGGTTGGATAACTCATCTTGGCTAGTCTGAGCCACTGCTGTGCGTAGCTGAGCTGTTTTGTGACACAGAACCATCAGACCTGGCTTCCTGTGGGTCTCTGTCTCCTGCTTTTCCCCTGCTCATGCAATTTAATAGCTCCAGCTTCTGCCTTGTGGTCCATGTGACTACTCTCCTTTTCTCTTAAACCTTCCCATTTTCCCCCCTTATACTTCCAGCACAGAAAGAGACAAGACGAGCTCTGGCTGCCTATAAAGCACCCATCCGTTGCACATCCTGCTTGCTGTGGGACTTGTCCATCCTGCAGGCCAAAGCATAAGAGAGAACTCAGATGGCAAGTCTTCCTCTAGCAGTGTATCCTTAAGTGCTTTGTCCCCACCCAGCTCCCTGACTTTTTAAATTATTTTTCGTAAGATTTTAGGAATTTACTATCCCTGAAACCCTGAGGAGTTGGTTGAAATAAACTAGAAGAGCCCAATGCTCCAGAGGGAATCAGGAGGGCACCCTGGCTGGGTGCTAGCATTGCTTCAGTGTCACTTCATTTAGAGGAGGCCAACAAGAGGTCAGTTCCTTTCAGTGGCAGCCAGCGAGGCAGGGGAATTACTAATCAAATAGCAGTTGAGCTTGGACAGCCTGTTCCAAGTGGGCTGTAGCCCAGGACAAAGATGCCGTCCTGGTGATTCCCTCCAAGTTTGGCCTAGGGTTTAGCAGTGCAGCTGGCTGATCAGGATCAGTCAGCCATGATTGAGGAGTTGAGTTGCAAATAAGGGCGCGATTCTAACTAGGTAGAGATCTTTTCACACAGAAAGTGCTTATTAACATATCTAACTTTTTTTTTTAGTTGCCTTCTGTTCAGTTTAGGGCTGAGTAATTTATTTTGGTTGAATGAGAAAAATGTCATTTGTTTTGATTTTGATTTTCAATATTCCTGATAAAAACTGTACTAAAACGCTTTAGGTGATAGCTTCCTTGGCTACTTAAATTCTGTAATTTTAACTTTTTTTTTTTTTTCTAGGGGGTGTCTTTCTCCCCAGTAATTTTTATCAGAGCAGCAAGCCAACCCACCAGGCTACATCACAAATGTTATTCTGCTACTCTGTAAAAGTGTATGCAATTGTAATTATTTTTTGCCTGGGTCTAAGGTTGATAATCCATTTCCAGTGTGGATCAAAGTAAATGTCTCTGACGATATTTAATACTCTTCCTCAACTATTTTCTATTATTTTTAAGTCTGTCTTCATCTGAGTCTTTAACAGGAAGCAGAACAATTCAAGACGTGTGCATGTTGAGGCTGTGTTGCTTGAGTTCCTGCTTCAGTCAGCCCAGAAAACAATCTTACAGGGTGCGTGGTAATAACAAGACTTCAGTGCCAGAGACTTCACTTAGTGATAGGAGGGAAAATGAACTAATAGATACTTGATTTCTGCATGTGTAAGCACAGCCTGTCTTTATGATCATAACATTTTATCTTTAAAATCTTGTTGCAAACTGATTGTATGGTGTAAAAGATGCTGCCTTTCTATTCCAGGCCCATATAAGAGGACGAGGGATCATTGGGGTTTTTGTTTGTTTTTGTGGAATATGTAGAATGAACTGTCATTCGTACATTCCGCTAGAGAAAAGATTCATCATTTCCACAGCTAACATTTTGTCCCCAGTAATCTCTTGTGGACTGTGCTTGTGATGCAACTATTCCTCTAGATAAGTTTTAAGATGGAAAGGCAAAGTGATGAAAGGTAGCTCGAGTGGTGATTGATAGTCATGAAATTACAAAACAGACGGTAGCTGACTACGATCTCGGAGGCAGCTTGGTTCCTGACATTTCTGTAGTTCACGTAATCCCACAGAGCACCAGAAATTTAGAGTTTATTACTGAAGTTTGTCTGAGAAATGTTACGGTTGTCAGATGGCTTCATTATTTTTCCCCTTCCTTTTCCAGTACATCAGGTTATTTCTGCAGGTATAGTGACAGCAGGAAATCTGTTCTTAGTTTTTATTTCTTTATTCTCCTGCACTTCAGGAAATGTATTAGGACCAAGGATGAAGGCTTAAGACTTCCAGAATAAATGTCTTAACTGCATGAATTGGCCATGTTCTGCTGCTGCACATTCGAAGGTTTGAATTCAAGCTTTCACATAAATTTGGTGGCTAGGCTTTATTTAATTTAAATACAAATAAATTTAGTTACTGTATTTACAAGAGAACTGAAGTCATGAGCATCCAGTCTCCAAACAGCTTTGTTAGCTAAACTTCAGTTAAATGTTGTGTTTTTTTTTTTTTCCCAACCTCTCTCCCAGGAGCTGTTACCCAAATTTTGCTAACTTCTGTGAACGCTGAGATTGGCTTTGTGTCAAGGAGAGCTTCCTTTCAGCTGCACCCTTAAACGAACAGCTGAAACCTATCCAGCAGCACTGGATTATTCCTGCCCCGGTAAACGCTGCCTAAAAGTTTGTCAGATAATGAGGGAAGCCAAACAGAGGAGGATACAAAATCATGGTGTAGATCTTGTAGAAATCCCCCAGTGTTGATCTTTGATAAAGTCACTGGGGCTGTTAACCCTTTCACATGCATCCCACGCAATGGTTTGAGACATGGAGTCTAGTGGAAACAATGAATTCTCAGGTCAGATGAAAACCCACTTTCCTCTATATGCAAACAGACACCTCTCTCCAATTATTTTGGGGCAGTTCCACGCAATGATGTGCAAGTGGGAACTGTAGCTTCGGGGGGGCTACGGGGGCTAAAACCTTACATATTCTTGTGAAAAATAACTCCCTGGTTCTATTCAAATATAGCTGTGTGCACATATAAATAAAATGTGGTTGCCCCTTGGCTCCAGTGTTGCGGACCAGATAATATATTTTTAAATTCAAGTTTCCTTTCCAGTGTTCTGCTGACCTGATTGGCTATGCATGCGAGGAAGCTCCTTTATAATTGGCATTTGCTTCAGCTCTGCTTTACCCTGGGGATTTCCCTTTCACTCTTGGAGTTTTTTAGTGGTGAGATGGTTTACCAACCGACACCTTATCAATGAGAGCGAACTTCCTCTGATGTTGCAAAACAGTGTCTCTATACAAAGGCTCGCATATTGCTCGCCTAAGAGCTTTTTTTTTCTTCCTGTGCACAGGGATTTTTGTAGATTTTACTCCCTCAGCCTACCTTTGCTCTGCTAAGGAAACTGCTTATGCAGATGCAGGGCTCGTGGTGCTCTCTTCTATATTAAAATGCAGCATTGCACAGGGTGTGCTGTCTGCAAATCCGTTGCAGTGTGAACTGCTCTTGAAACACAGCTTGATTCAGTAGAGAAACTGCCAATCTTCCACTGAGCAAGCTATCCGTGGTTGTGAAATAAAAGGCCACAGTGGGAGTGGGGTCTGGTGTTTGCTCACTGTTTTATTAAAACAAGGTCTGTGTTGCTCAAGCACAGCTGTGCCCAAAGTTTCCAGAGTCAGGAAACCTCATTTAGGCTTTCTGCTTTGCATTTAAGTACCTAAATAAAAATGGGCTGGATCTTCAAAGCTGCAGGAATGGAGGATCGCCTAATGATCCCAAGGGTGCTGCTGGAGCTTTTGGAGACTAAGACCCCGACGTTTCAACTCTTTGATTTGACATTTAATCATGTAAGAATGGGTACCAAGTTTCAAAATGTTGGATTTTTTTATTCTGTGTAGTATTATGTGAACATCAAGGTGTGTGTGCTTCTCAGCAGAGGCTTTCACTAACTGGTTGGTGTTTCAGTCCCCTCCTCAACCACAACCAGTGAGGTTCTGGAGGCTGGTGGAGACGACTGAGTTTCAGTTGAAGCATCAGTTCACACGCTTTCCCGAAAATTAACTTCTTTATTAGTACAAAATGAAAAGCTTGCAGCAGACTCTCTCTGCTCTGATTTTGGTGGGATGAGGACTGGTAGGAAACGCTTATTCTGCCTTTCTAAAGGTTTTATTTTCTGTCTGAAAAGTGGCAAGGGGGAGGAATCTCAGAAATCAATCTGCTGTGTCATATCGTTTACTTGTAAAGTCCCTGTTTGCTTCCTGCAGGACCTGCACTAACAGCACAAGAACTGGATGTTAAATGAGGAGGGTTTCTTTGGTCCGTGAACCTCAGAGCATTTGGCATAGGAACCGATGTGCTTTCCCTCATTCTGCCTGTAAGAAAACAGCTACAGAGAAGGAACAGTTGATAGCAGTTGGTGACTGAGGAGAGTCCAGTGTCTGCTCTACCTTCCTAACTCGCAGTGAGATCTCTTCCACCTAGCAGTAGAATAAGCTGCCTATAAACGATGTGTTTGTCAGCAGCTTGGCCCTTTATCTGATTTGGAGGAGCCGTGGTGCAGCACACAACCAGCAGTTTGCTCTCAGGGAAAGCTGTTTAGGCGAAGCTCTCAGAAAAGCTACTTACCATACAGGCCGATATTGCTTAGTGTCGGTGTCACCTTAAATGGGTTTCTGCCTTGAAAGCTAGAAGCTGGTTCAATATCTTCCTGCTGGACAGTACTGTAAGGGTCCTCACCCTTTGTTAAAAACAGTAATGCGTGATAAACCTTCAAAGGCTGTAATCCCTCAGCCAGCCCAAACAGGACGGTTGCTCAGGAAGCATTCCCAGGATCCAGCAGGCTTTGTGGTCCCAAGAGCCAGGTGCTTCCAGCTGAAAGTCTGAAAAAGTTTTCAAGTTCCTCTGGGTTTCAGCTGATAGAAGGCTGGGATCTCGTGCAGTTGGCACAAGTGATGTTTTCGATGTCAGTGAGATGATCACTGAGCTCAAGGTAAGAGGTGGAAAGAAGGCAACGATCTGAAAGGAGCCTCACAGCAAACCCAGGTCCTCCGTGGGCAGGTGGAACAGAGGGAGCCTGCAGAGCAGTGGAAGGACAGGGTGCAGTGGGAAGTCAGAGCTGACCACATCTGGTGTAAGAAGGATGTTGAAAAGTGTCTCCCAAAGTGCCAGAGATCCACAGGCTGTGTGGGACTTGGGAAGCTGGGTCTGTGCCGTGCAAGGTGTCAGGTGAGACTCACAGCAAGCAGGCAGAGTTGGTCCAGTAGTGATTGATGATGTGGCTGTTTGGTCAGAGAAAGCAGAGGAGGAGAAAATATTTGAGTGATTTCCTTTTCTTTTTTTTTTTTTCCCCTCCTTCTAATAAAGACGTGATCGGAGTGGAAGAGTTTGTCCTTCAGGTGCGTTACAGTAAAACCGATCGAAAACAAATCCACACTGTGGCAGGCCCACAGTTTGGGTAAGGTTTAGGTGGGTGAGGACAGAAACGAACGTGCTTCAAAAAAAAAAAAAAAAAAAGCGGGCAGCTGAAGGTGAGCATCAGCAGTTACCAAATTTCCGTGCTGCTGGGATTTCCCCAGCACCCCACCCATCACCGAAGGGAGGTGGCCCAGCTATTCTCTCTCCCCTAAGCACACATGCATTACCACTTAACTCCACCACAGTTAATATGAAATTAGAGTGGGGAGGGGCAAAGAAACCTGACAAGTAAAGATGTGGGGTTTTTTAAATTCATATCGGAGCTGAGAGCCCCCTGTATGACTTGCATGAAGCCATACATGGGATCTGTTCAATCAGTAGGCTCAGAGTGTTTCTCGGGGTTTATGCATAACCCACAGGTTGTTTTTCATGGGAATGCAACCTGTATGAATTTGACCCTACACCTTCCATGTAGCTGCTGTATGCCTAGCAGTCTTTCACATGCCCAAGTGTGATGGTGAAAAACTAGCTAAATGTCCTGCTAACAGACAGTGGGGTTTCAGCAGGGTTCCCCCTGCCCAGCTCCCACTGCTGCTGCTGGTTGCTTTTCCCAGTGCAGTTGTACAAAGTCATCTCTCCTTTTGCTTTGAACCAGTTTACAGATTGGCTAAAGCCTTTGCTTTCTGTAGCTCGAATCGTGGTTCACTTTAGGCAGTAAGGTACGTGAGGCAGCGCAGGGAGTGGCCGGGTTTTGAGTTGGTTGATGAAAAAGTTTCTGGAAGTACTTAGCGTTATGGAGGCCTCTACCACCAGCAGGAAACACGAGGCTCGGAGGGCTGACATGCTGTAGCTATTGAAGCAGTGTTGCAGACCACCTGGAGACACACTGCTGATCATAGTATGAAAATTTAGGATCTGGAAAACAGACTGATTTGGGCTTTTAAGGAAACCACAAATGCAGGACTGGTAGCTGAGTGCTTTGCCGGTCTCACAGCAGGCACACCTACAAGTGTGTGTTGAAAATGGGATTACTGATATGAGTGTGCAGGTATGCTTTGAAAAAAAATTAAGGTTCTGTTCTTCAAGCAGGTAAGGAAGGTGGGAATGGGTCTTGTTTGTTTGTTGTTAGACCTTCCAAACAGGAAAATAGTGCTCAGTTGTTGCTCTGTTGTAAATCAGACATTGTCTTTTTAAATTTTTTTTCATAGACCTATCTAGAAGTTATTTGGCCGAGCACTTTTCAATTTTTGCCATTTTTTTCTCATTTCAAATCACGTTAAATCACAACTAGACCGGGGGAAGAACCTTATTCTCGTATTTCCAGGATCAAGATTCAATTTGATGTACTTACAAGAAAGAACAATTGCTGTCGCTTCCAAATGAAATGCAGTTATGTTGTTCTTGGCACCTGTAATGCAAGGAAAAAATTACTGCTGGGCTTTTGCTAATAATCATTATGGTGATGAATGACCCAGAAAATGGTCTCGTTTTGTCTCAAGAGCTTCCTCAGATCTGTAATTTATTTTTTTTTTCCGATGAGATGGAGGTTAAAAATGGCTTTGACTTTTCAGATACAGTAAGATCCTCTTAGTCCTGCTTTTCTTATCCTTGAAAGTTGTTGACATTCCTTTTTGTAACTTCTTAGGAGTTTGGTTAAATGTGATTGGGACTTAATATACTTTCTCTGCAGTTTTAATTGAAGAGCCACACTCCCGTGCCTATTTCTGATATCCTGCTGCATTTTGGCTTTACACAGTCTTTTTGAATACAGACATTTTTCAGTATACTTCATGACCTGTTCCTGTCTCTTCCTGTTTTAATGGAACAAGTGTTTGCTTTCGAGCCATTTAGGGAAGCAATTACCATATTAGTGTCAAAGATGCAGCGTGACAAGTGTTTAGGAATCAATACGGTTGTTCTTTAGCAGATTGATTCCTGTGCTGATAGTAAAGGAAAGCACAGAGGCTGTCGCTGAAACTCGAAGAATTCACGTTTCTAGGTATTAATCAATCCTTTGCGATGTGATAGCAAGCAGAGGCTGGTGGAGCTGGGATCTCATTGTCCTGTGTGCTGCACAAACATAAATTGCTCTGCAGAAGAAACTCATGTAAGGAAACCTTTTCCTTCTGGGTGAAGATAAATGTGTAAGTTTTTGAGACTAGCTAAAGAAATTTTGAAAGAAAATCATAGAACGCTGCAAACTGATGAGCCCCAAATCAAATCCTGTTCTTATCTGACATACTTTTTAAGTAACATATCACATAAAAAACTTTACATTGCAGTTTGGCTGTGGATGGGTGACTCTTCTACATTGCCTAGTATGCATCACCATTTCACTGGTTTGGGGCTTAGAGTTTTCTGGGTCAGCAATTTCTTTTTTTTTTTTTCTTTTTTTTTGCACATGATTATGAAGACTTTGACATTTTTCTCAGTTTAGGTAACCGAAAGTATTTTTATTGCACATAACTAAAAGTGGAGCCTGTAGGCTTTGATTAACAGTCAAACTTGTAAAATAACCTCTTTATTTTTTAATGCAATCATATCTTTCTCCCTAGGTACAAAACAATCGCTACAGTTCTTTACATCCCATGCAGACATACCTTGCTTGTATGTCTTAGGGATTACCCTAAAACTCTTACTTCACACACACAAGTGGGCACCAGTGTAACTCCGCTGCTCTTTGTGATCCCTCCCGTGGGACACCAGTCATCTCAGAGCAGAATTGGGGCTAGTTACTGAAAACGTGGATGTTGCATCAAAGTACATTTAGGGGCAGGAACTTCCTGTCACGGGAGCTGCAAAGAAACGTGTTCATGCAAATTAAGACAACAGTTTGCTATATAAGAGTGGTTTTTTCCCCATGTTAAACCTGTTAAGAGCCAGCCTAGGTGTATTCTGTGCAAGCTTACACCACCATGTCAGATGGTTTCTGTCTTAAGAGTGGCAGAGCACCTTGTGAATTTAATGATGCCATCGAGGGAGAACTTGGATGCATTCTAGAAGCTTTTTTTCTGCCTGTCATAGTGCAACCAGGCTGCAGATAAAGGAGATGCTCCTGTACTTAGAGCTAAACCTCCTTTGGGGAGGAGCAAACTGACCACTTGTCATCTTTTCTGTCCAGGAAGAGGAGAAAAGGAAGGCGAAAGAAGAAGAGGAGAAGAGAGAGTATGAAGAGTACCTGAAGCTGAAGGAGAGTTTTGTAGTTGAAGAGGAAGGGGTGGAAGAAAAAATGACAGAGGAAGAGGTATGTACGTTAGTCCGTTACTGCAGTTTCCTTTGTCTTTCTTAGACTTGGATTGTCCTTACTACATTCTGCCTCTCGTAAAATGGGATCAAACCAAATGTTTTTGCTTTTAAAAGTTAAGCCGTGTAGATGGTACATGTTAACCTGGAGTATTTCCTGGGGAATGCTACAGTTCCTCGTTCCAGACTGCCAGTTAGAGTGCTAAGGCAAGTGCATGTCGCTGGAAATGAGTCCTCTCCTCCATTTGTGTAAGGACTGAAATAAAACTTATCCCAGGAGTCAGACATCCTTACGCTGTCGTCAGCTCTGCCCTACCCATGTACCATGTGTTGGTGAGCCAGGTGAAAGCAGGGCTAAATTTGTCCACATATCTTCAGGGAAATTGTTAGGGTTTTGGTGTTATTTTCTGGAGGAGCAGAGCTGCTGCACAATCGAATGAAAAAAATCAAACTGAGACAAAATTTGTCTTGTAACACTCCTGGTAAGAGAAATTGCAGGACACAGACTAAGTGCCTGTGGGTTTTCCACTGGAAAGCCACACGTTTGGTGTTGCAAGTGATTGTTGTTTTTGATAGTGTTTCGAAGTCTGCATAATGTTCTAGCCTGCTCCTTCTGTGGCTGCCTGCAGGCGAGCTGCTGGGGATGGTGGTTGAAATGTGATACTTGACATAATAGCACTGCAAACTTGAAAAGGTTCTGTTGTGGGAGGCAGTGTTCTTAGTCTGCTGAGAAAAAAACACGTTAGACTAATTTTAATTGCTGTCAAATGCTGAAATGGCTCTTGGGTGGCAGCTGTCAGATTGGAACCATTCTGTAGATTTCATGATGGGTAACTTTTTTTTTCCGGGGTCTTGTGGGTTTGTTCCCCTTGCTCCTCTGCTCAAGTGACCCTTTTGAATTGATTTGCACTTAGCATGACTGGGAGTGGCTTTGGGCCGAGGTGCTTGTAATTCATCAGAACACCTTGACCTTAGATGTGTGTTCTCCCTGAGGAACCCTTCCTTTTAGCAGAAATTCCTCCATCGTGCTGGGATTAACACCGAGAAGTTGTATCTTGCTATTGAAAATCCCTTCGAAACCAGGCTAGGAAGCTAGAAAGTGTTTATTGACAGGCAACTGTGTGAGCACAGACAAGGAGAAATTAATTTTTCTATATATGGGAGCAGAGAAGGGTGTTCCTGGCTCAGAAGAGCCTGGGAGGCAGTTGATGCACGGATCTCAACATAAGATATCTTTGGTAAGGGTGGGGAGGTAGAACTTTAATAGCAGGCAATTTGAAAGTCATCTTCAGAACAATCACAGGTACATAGTTATTTGGAGACATCCGCCTTTAAAAGATGCCGAGCTGTCCTTCTGTCTTGTGGCTGATGATGCACGGAGGCATTTTGGTGTCCTGTTACAAACCCTGCCATGTGGGGTTGAGGGCAGCCTGCCGAAACCCCTGCTTGAAGTTAAGGGCCTGAGCCTGGAGTTAGGCAGTTAATTAAGGCTGATTGATTTCCAGGGTTGCAGAGTAACCTGATCTCCTGTTAGCTGAAATGCACATTGTTTGCACTGCCTTTGAAAGTTGAGCCACTTCTATTAAAATACCGGATTTCAGGTGCATGGCTTTGAAAAGGGCTCGAGCTTCCACATGTGCTGTGCAGCTGTGTGCTACACTTGACCATCTGCCTGAGCCATCTCCTGAATCACTCTGTACTTTACAAAACTGTACAAAATGTCCTCGGTGTATATATGTAACTTAATACACGATGCGCAGACTCACCCAGATGTGGTTATTTCAGGGTATGTATGATGTAAAGAATAAAAGATTCCAGGATTTCCTTCCTTTCAGAAAAGCCTTAAACACAAATTGTGCTTGAGCCATGTTCTGGCTTCGAAAATACCTATCACATATTCCTAGTTAAGATTAAATCTGTTTTTTCCCCATTTCAGAATCTCCTTCTCTGTGTGTTTTTGTAAAAACTTTAGAAGTATGCATGCTAAACACTTTTATAATATTTGTGCTAAGCAAGTTTGTGATGCATTTAACGTTTATGAATTTAAAATAACAATTGTTTTTCCTTGCTGTATCCAGTCTCGCAGCTTTCTAATGGAATTTCTCGAGTATGTTAAGGTAAGTTGGTCTTTCTCCACCTTCCATATGTGAAATAGCTGTGTCAAAGAGCTGACTTGCAGAAAGAAGGGAAATCTTTACTTCCTCTTCGATATACTTAAATATTCAACAAGTAACAAAAGTGATGCCTTATATAAAACCTTCATTATTTACTTAATCATGCATGAATGTGTCCATCATTGTTAACACGACATACAATTATAGCTTTGTCTTGGCTTTTGGGGGCAAGATTGTAGCTCTTACCCTAATTCATAAGGTAGGTGTGCATGAACTCTGCACCTGGCGGGTCACCCTCAGAGTGTATGAACAGAAACGTTTGCTGTTGAGTGGGATTTGGGACGTTTGAGCTTCTTGTTTGTGAATATCAGCTACTGATTTAGAAAGCAATCTCCACGTCTCTGCTCAGCATGAATGAGAATTGCTGTGCCAGCATGTGGCCTTCCAGGCAGGATGTGTTTGTTTGAAACACTGGCATTGTAAAGGTCACTCAAACCTTCTGCATGGTTTCTTTTCTTGCTTTTATTTGTGCAAATTACAACACTGTCTTGATGGTTTTTTAGGGGTATTTAAGGAAAAGATCACTTGTTTTTAACAGGGTGTGGTTTAGTCTGCCTCTCCTGATATTACATGGTTGGTTATTTAAAACCTGTGATGTGTTCATGAGGTTTTCCACTTTTGATCTGTAACAAATTCTTCCTTCTCCACTATTGGTATATCAAAATTCAAATGTGCATTTCTACTCTTAGTCTAACAAAAGTCATGCAAATCTTTTGTCCTAATTAGTCCCTTTTGGCCTTTATTGGAAACTGGACCCTTGTCTGAGAACATATTGCAAGTGTGTGAAAAGTTTCAGAGTAAGCAAATCTCCCACATACTCAGCGACCTCCTAATCATTCTGTTAACCCAGAATCCCACGTTCTGGGCTGGTTTTGCATCTCCACCACCCCAGCAAGGACTCGGAGTTGCAGACATACTTGTCTCTCCTGTTAGTTTTACACCAGGAGTCATTTTGAGTGATTGCTCTCCAAGTTTGGAAAATGCCTTGATGGTTCCAGGGTTACCACAAAGCTATACTGCTAGCATCTTTTGCTGTGCTGCTCTCTGCCTTGTCTGTCATTGGGACTTTTGGTATATCCCATCACCACAGGGCCACAGTGGGAGGCTGTGTTCATTTCACAGAATCTATAGAATGGTTTGGGTTGGAAGGGACCTTAAAGATTATCTGATTCCAACCCCCCTGCCACAGGCAGGGACACCTCCCACCAGACCAGGTAGGTGTCAAAATGATTTCTGTCAAATTCTTTCTGATCATATGTGATCTTTGGTGGAAATTTGGAAATGTATAAGCTAGTAGCACTCAGAGTTAGGAAACATCTTCACTTCATTGCTGCAGCCCAACAGAAATAGCCCCTGATAACTAACTGCATCCCCAGCAGAAGCCAGTCAACTCAGACCAGAAACACCACAAAGTGCAAGTGAGATGGCTGAGAATAGCCTGAAAAAGCTCTTTAAAGAGCCTAATCAAAACCATAAAGTGAAAGTGAGCCATCAGTACACTTCATTTTGGAGCCATGCAGTGGTTCCAGTACTCCAGAGAGATTTCTTGAAAGAGAGGGGAACCTGGAAGTGGCCGTGTTTGCTAAGACATCCTCTGTTTCAGTCCCTTACTGTGGAAATGGCCTACATGGTATGGGGTGATCCCAGTCGCACGTTCCCTTCTATGGCTTTTGAGACACTACCAAACCCTGGATTAACGAAATCGTGCTGCTCCTTGACTCACAAACAAGCTGCCCTGAGATAACAGCAGGTGGAACAATAGGTTATTTCGGTGTCCCTTGGGATCTCCCACTAAAACTGGAAGGGCTTCCAAGGGATCACACAATAGGCTCTCGTTCTGCACGTTGCCCCGGTGGCTATAATGGCTGGAACAGATTAGTCACAAAGTCTCAGTTCAGCGTTTAAGCACATGTATAGTTTTATATTAGTCACTTTTACTTGACGTCAGAGAAATTAAGCCTGTGCCGAAGAACCAAATTCAGAAGCGCTTCAACACCTGGCTTCCTATGTAGAAATCAGTTGTAGAACTGGGGCATCACTTTCTTTTACAAGTTTTATTACTTTTTTTTAATCTTGAAAGTATGCTTAATGCATAGGCTCTGCATTGCCCCCATCTTCTGTTCTATTCCCAGAAACTATTGACCTGTTATCAAGAAGCAGAGCTAAGCTGCTAGTAGCAGTCTGTGAAACTTAGAGAATTGAAAGAGCAATTGGCATTTTAAAAAATAAAATTGGATTTAGCCCTTTCTGTAGAATAATCTGTTTCACTGATATTACCGGCTGGAGGTAGCTCACCTCATGCTTCATTCTTAAGGGTGTTCGGAGTGAGATGCAGTCTCTTTTCTCCAGCTCTGCCTTGTGGGATTGCTTTAAAAGGGATTTTTCTCAGAGGCACCGAAAGGATTGAAGCCCCCCGTTCTGCCCTTCTGAAAGCTGAACATCTCCCTTCCATTGGGGCCGTCTTAGTCAGCGGTGCACATGACACACCTGTGAGCTCTCTCAGCATCCCAAAAAAGAAAAATAAGTGGGCAGAGGTTAAAGACATGACAGGGTATCATTGAATGCTTCTGAATTATAGACAGCAGATTAAAACACCAAGCTCTGTTTTTGCTGTGTTTGAAAGGGATGGAGAAGGACTCAGAGGCTTTACTCCTTCCTTTTCTTTTTTTTCCTCCAACAAAAACTATGCTTACAAAATAAGGGAAAAAGTTCTCTTTATCTCAATGCTGGGAACTCTTGTTTTGTTTCCAACCTTGTTGGAGACAGCAGTGGAAGCACACCTACAGTTAAAAGAATTTGGTGAAGCATGGACATTTTATATATTGCTCTCTGAAAGTTAAGCCTGTCTCTGAAACGTGGAGTGTGTGAAGTGTTTTGCTGGCTTGGGACCTGATAATGTCATTATATTTCAGAGTGGCTGGGGAGTGGATCCTGATTCCATCCCATCCTCTGGTCTCTTATTCACAGCAGGATCTGTAGTAGAAAGCTTCCAGTGAACTTGGTCACTGAGGGTGAATATCTTGAAGCGAAGGTTTAAATCCTGTTTTTCTCGTTTTGATGTGGCTTTGCACCCCCTGCCCTTTTAAAAGAAGATGTGACGAACCTTGGCAGTTCCCAGCTCTGAGAACTGAATTCCATGGACTGGTTCCAAGTCCATGTGTTCAGTCCATGGTATTCAGTTCTCTAGCTTGGCTGCATCAAACTTCACAACTGCTAAGTCTGTGTGTGGCTTTTTTTTTTTGTCTGGTTTCATTAACAAAAAAGGTTAATCTGTTTCAGGCTCTTTAGTCCTTCAGTGTCCTCCCAGTGTACTCTCAAGATCAGAAATAAACACGTTTGTCATTTGTAGCATTACATCCAATAATGTAAATGTGGCTTTATGTGTACAGCTCTTAGGAATGCACTCCAGAATGCTAACTGAACGGTTTTCAGAAGTTTTATATTTCCCAAATTCCTTACAGACAACAGTGCATCCTTTGTCCGTACAAACAGCGGTGCTGCACAAAACAGATGAGTTTCTAAACCTTTTTGCAGACCAGAAAACAGGAACCAAGTAGCTCCAGATGAGTGCACCAGGTGTTTTCTCTGTAATTCTCTGGAGCTACAGAGAAGCGTAAAACCAGATGTGAGCCCTGGTGACTGGCTCCTGCCTGAGAAAGGCTGCAGGAAGCCCCTTTCAAAAGCAAAATGAGTATTTGCAGTTTCTGCATCTGCCTTCGTTCTCAGACACCATCACGCTGCTCATGTGGGCTAGCAGCACTCTCGCAGCACCGACTAGTTTAACAATATCTTCACCAGCTTAGGAAGGTGATTATGGCGTTAATACACATGGCATTAGTAAAACAGACTAAAGCATTTAACATTGCCAGTCCTCTCTGAAGTTCTGTGTGCGCTCTGGTACAGACCAGTGATCGTTTTAAAAGGGGTTTTGAAACATCTCTCAAGCAAAAAGGGATCTTGCCAAAGCACACTGGGGGTTAGAGGTAGCAGTTGAGAAATTTAGGGGCAGGGAGAACAGAGCCACAGCTGCTTAATGCGCCTGTGCTTCCGTGTCCTGTAACGGAAGAAAAGGTTCAGGACGAGCCCTGGCAAATGTATTTGAGCCTTCACTGAAGTGGGTCAGAGCATCCAGTCTTGCCACGGAGCAGACTGGTTTCGGTGATATATCTTAAAGGTTTTTGCCACAGAAAAGTGCTCACTAGGAAAAGTTAGAACAGCACGTTCTACTTTGTCCATTAAATGCATTTTTTTTTATTTGCAAGGAAAAAGGTATGCTAACCCTCTAATTCATCAGCTGCATGTAACTCTTGTTTGTTTCCCTAGAAAACAAAGGTAATTCAGCTGGAGGACTTAGCTTCGCATCTGGGTTTAAGGACACAGGTAGGTACTGCCTTTTGGGGTGCAATTATAAGCAATGACTTTAAAAGCACAAGAGAGAAAGTGGGTAATTAAGGATAACATCTCTGCAATGTTCTGGCATTGCTGAAAATGCTTGGATTTTTGTGCAGGTCAGCAAAGCCAGCCCAGGAAATGTGGCCATTTGTCAGAGAACCATCAAGCCAGTAAGAGATTGCTGGCGTACCGGGATGTTAGTGAAAAGTGCTCAGTCTGCCTCTGGCACAGCTGCTTGTTGGCTAATGGAGCTTACAGATTTTTGCAAATCTAAAAAAAGAGCAATTCAGGGTATTGGGAGTCAAGAGCAGAGGTAAAGCAAACTGAGATTCTGCCTGCATAACTGGACGTGTTATGTTTGCATGCAATCAATAGGTAGGAGCTGTTTTGCTCCACTTGCTTGTGTATTCTTGGAACGCTTAAGAATTTGTAACTTGTGGTGCATTACTTAAGAACGTTGACCCTCTCTGCACCATGTAGAACCTGTCCAAGTGAGCTCATGGTGTGAGATCTGTATCCTTTTTTTATTTTTCTTTTCCCTCTGGTTCCTTTCTGTTTTCTCCCCACGTTGTGTTTTGACTCTGAAGAATAGTTGTGGCTTAGTCTAATTTGATTTGAGCTCATTTAACATATTTCTAAGTGTGTTTTTTATTGTTCTGTACCAAATGTGGTCTTGGGGTGCACCTTCACAGCCCCTGGCACTGCTGTAAGCCCAGGCTGAAGCACACCCTGCCTCTCTTCTATACCAGAACTTCATTTGCTCAGTCAGACAGTGACAGGGCACGGGAGAATGGTTTTAAACTAAAAGAGGGGAGACTTAGATTAAAGGTTAGAAGGAAATTCTTCACTCAGAGGGTGGTGAGGCACTGGAACAGGCTGTGGATGCCCCATCCCTGGAGGTGTTCAAGGCCAGGTTAGATGAGGCCCTGAGCCACCTGATCTAGCGGGTGGCATCCCTGCCTACGGCAGTGGGTTTGGAACTGGGTGATCTTTGAGGTCCCTCCCAACCTGAGCCATTCTAAGACGTAGTGAGCCAGCTGAAGTTGAAATCCGGATTATAACTTGCTTCTGCAGTCCCATAAATGCAAGTGGGTGGGAGAAGCAGAACTGCAGAAACCGAGTTTATCCAAACTTAGATAGCAGTTTAACGTGTAGTGGTACTGCGGGCTTGGAGTAACCAGAGAGTTAACCCAGCGATAAATTAAACAAACTGCCCTTTGGCTTGGTAGAAGAGTTTTCCTCTGAAATGGAGCAGAAAAAAAAAAAAACAAACATAAAAAGCTCTGGAATGTAATGAGGGTAGCCAGGTTCTGGGAAGACATCACAGTATTCCGTGGAACTGGCACGTTGCATTGGCATATACAGCCTTTCCCTGGGAAGATGTGCATAGCCCCGTTCTATGATACAGCCAGGTAATTTAGAGATAAAAGCCTCTTTTGAGGGTAAAGAAGTTACTTGAACAGCCCAAGTAGCAGAGGTTCACATCATCCTTCTAAGAGCAAACCATTTCTGACAAAGGGCTTACTATATCCATCTGTGTGGAAACGCTGATGTGTATCCTTCACTGGAGCGTTTAATGCTGAGGAATTAAGTGTAAGCAGCCCTCTCTGGTCTGTCTGAACGTGTGAAATGTTTTCTGCCTTCCTCTTGACCAGTTTATTCCTTTTTCTCTCCTGAACAGGAAGCAATTAACAGAATCCAGGACCTGATGGCAGATGGCACTCTAACAGGTGACAGCCAAAACACAAGTGGGAGTGTATTTTAGCTGGGGAATAGGTGGTGCAGAAAATGCCTTAACTGTGACTCGCTGTGTAATTTCTGTTTTAAACTTTGCAGGATACTTGTAGGACTTGATCAATAGCTATAGTTATTATTCCTGTTCCAGCAGATGTGAAACTCTGTTTAAAATGAGATGTAATCGCTTCTGTGATGCGATTCACAGAGGTTGGGGGTGAATGCTCCCAACAGCTCTGGGGCCAGCACAAGGCTTCCACATACTGTTTAAGCCCTGCTGAAGGCCTTAGGGGGGTTACTGAGCAGCCAGCTGCAAATTTTGTCCTCCAAAGTCTGAATTTGAAAGGATCATTTGGATGTTTTGGACTTAATTTGCAAGTCTGTTTTAAAGATGCAGTGGCCAAAGCCAGTGCTGGGGTACGGCATGCTGTGGGATAAGCAAACACCGCAGAGCTCTCCAAAGCTGAGAGCTGTAGGAAGTGAAGTGCTTGTTCCTAGCCACGGACCTACGCAATCAAAGTTGGAATGTAAGCAGGGACTGAGCACGTGGGTAGCTCCCCGTCTGAAGAAGACTTTTATTGCTGGTCGGTCTTTTTCTTTCTAAGGATAAAGTAGTGGAGGTGCCAATGCAGACATTTACTGACCTGATAGTTGTTTCCCAGCCTTGACCACAATATCTTGGTGGGTGCCTGTGGAAACCCATTTGAATGACCTAAAAGTGATGTGAATCAAAACATAAGGATGTATTCTGTGCTGGGTAGGACTGTGGCCTAAAAGGCATGCCAATAAGTCTCCCTGCCTTACATTTGACCCCATAAAGTGTTAAGAACAGAGAGGTCTCTTCTCACTCCTGATGGAGCAACCAAAATACAGAAACTGAGCTTTCAGAGGGTACGGTGGAATGGCCGAGCTGGGCTCTGGATGGGCTCTGAATCTCCTCCTGGGCTCTCCTGCTTTGCTTTTTTCCTTAAGCTGCCTGTGCCTGGAATGTCAGCACCAGTGCAACGTACCTGAAGTAGCTGCTGCGATACTCCCAGCTAGCTACGCACAGTGGAAAAAAAAATGCATCACTTGCTGAACCGAATTACTCTTACCCAGGCACTCAGGTATTGTCAAAGCCCCATTCAGAAGCCCAACAATAGAGAAGGAAATAAAAGCCTGACTGCTAGCATGCTGTTCTGCCTGCCCTGGATATGAAATGCAGCCTCAGCACTTCAAACGTCCCTTCCAAAAAGAAGTAACTGATGTCTGTCGGGAAGTGAGAGGAGCCAAAGTGCTGACTTCAAGGTCCTTTCTTTCCCCTGTAGGTGTGATTGATGACAGAGGAAAGTTCATCTACATCACGCCAGAGGAGATGGCTGCTGTGGCTCAGTATATCAAACAGAGGGGACGAGTCTCCATCGCTGAGCTGGTCCAAGCAAGCAATTCCCTGATCAATCTCCAGCCTGACAGCCAAGCTGTTGCTCCAACTGTGGCATGAAATCGTGACATGAGAAAATACAGAGGGAGTTTAACCTTTTAACGAATAAGCCACATAAATAAAAGCAAGCAAGAACCCCTCTAGTCCATCTGCAGTGTTTGGAGGCAGGACGCTTTGTTTAAAGATTAGCTGCAAGACTTGATTGGAAATTTTGCTTTTGATTCTTTAGATCTCATATAAAATTTGTACAGCAGAAGCTAGCAAAGAACTTGGGGCTTAAACACTCGTGTACCTCAGGGATATCAGTAATTGGTACCTGCCTTCTTTATATTGGCAGTCACTGTGATGTGACTGTACCCATACTTCTTGTTGTTTCCAAATTCTGACGTCTCAGATATATTTTAAATATATTTGATGATATATTTGGCTCCAGTTGCATTCTGGATTCTGCAGGCTTGCTTTGCTCTCACAGAGCTGTATAATTGCAGCGATGACAAACGCAGCCTGGAACGGTAGGTCTGTGGGGATGAGGCTTGTGGATTTTGTCTTGTGGATTTTGTCTTCTGCATCAACGTTGGAAGGATATAGTAAAAAGAAAATACCACACGTGTCTCTGTTCTTACTGAAATACGAAAACCTTCTGCAGTGCTTTGTTTTTAAAACTTCTGGAGGTTATTTCAGAAAGCCTTTGCTATGTAAATGTTTTGTTTGGTTTACATGATGTCAAAAGTTTACTTGCAGCCAAGCTGTGTTATTTTTCCGTAGCCAAGAGACAGGGACACCTCCAGGGAAAGGCTAACTCGCCTCATTTATTGTGCAGGACAATTCTACTGATATCAACCAGGTTCTGATGATTCATCCTTCAAAGTAAGAGCCAGCTCAGTGTGTCTGAAGGCCTCAGACACCCCCGCTCCGTGGCCTTTGTGTTTTGGATGTATAAAAATTCAGGCAGGATGAGTCACGCAATTAATGTTACAAGTAAACGATTATTAATATCTTAATTGTAGATGTCAGTATATTTCCTGCATAAGAATATTTATTTTTTAATAGCCTAATTGATGCTTTGCTAATTCTCTTTTCTGTATTCAACAGAATCTGTGTGGATATGCGGTAATTGGGGAGGACAGGGAGTTGGCTTTGTCACTGCCAAACTTAGAGGTGAATTAAGTAGACTAAAAGCTATGTTATCAGTGAGATGAGATAGCAATAAAACAATGGAAGGAAGCACATTTCCTGTTTAATCTCTGCACTGCTGCTCGATGTGATGCTGTGCAGGAGAGCTCGGTCACGGCGCAGCACCACGCGTTGATGCAAGAGATCGGTGTCATTACCGTGTTGTGCAACAGTCACCAGCAGAGAGATTACTTGATTGCAGGCTTGTAAAGCCTCTTAATTAACCAAAAATTTGATTTTGCCATGATTTTTTTGTTCTGTCCTAAACTTTTCTTGTAGTAAAATAAATGCTATTGAAAGAGTTGCAGAGGTGAGAAGTTGTCTTGTTTTTAATGTGATAAAGAAGCCAGCCAACAGACTTGTGTGTGCCAGCGGAGGGCTAGAGGTATTCCATTAAATCCCTGGGATTTCCAGAGGGCACTCAGTCTGTGCGAGTGTAACAAGTAACACCATGTTCACCGGGCACTGCAAACTTGTTCTGCTGTGCTAGGACAGCTGCCTGCCGAGAGCAGCGCGCAGGCTCCGTTTACACACCTCTGTGTCTTAGCTGGGACAAGAGCTGCAGCTTCCAACGCAAAAATAATCCAAACTATTTCAGTACTGGGGTTTTACAGAGCTCTGCCACAGCCAAAAGGGTCGCTTGTGATTCATTGACGGGTCTGAAGGACTGATTAAAAGCAGGTAAATGAACAACGTGATAGCAAAGTGCTGTGAGCCAAACTCGTGGTCTGATAGCAGGCACCTCAGAAGTGCCCACTGCCTAAGCTGTTTGGAGCTCTGAAGGATTGCTTCCATACTAAGTGAAGCATTTGAGGCAAGCAAGGTAGCAAAACCAAGCCCGTTCTTTTGGTTATGCATCACTGGACGCATTTTGTACATCTTCCTGCACAGGCTTTCTGGAGTGCTGCAGAGCCTGGGTCTGCGGGAGGTGTTGGCAGGTAGAGGGGTTTCTGCTCTGACCCAGTGGTCATGGTCTGCCTTGGGAAGCAGAGCCACTATCCTTCAATTGTAACTGGTTTTGGTTTTGTTTTGTTTTTTTTTTTCCTATTAAAGGGAGTTGTATTGTTTTCTGGGAATCCACCTATAGAGTCCAAGGAAACAGTTGAAAACCTTGAACAGAATTACTTGGGGCCCTCCGTGCCGAAAATTATTTAATTGGCACACAACTAATAAGCCGTATGATAACGGGCCTTTCATATCTCCCATGATGAGAAGTGCCACCTGAAAGGGAAGGCGCTTATCCCTGCAGGCACCAGCTTGGAGGAGACCCCAGGGGTTGTGTCCATGGCAGGAGGTGGCCTTGGTGCTCAGAACCAGCCCCGACCCCCTCTTGCAGGGAGCTGCCGCTGCAGGAGAACCCAAGAGGGACTCATCCTGACCGCTGCCTGATCCTGGCAGGACGCTGATCCTGCCCACGTGCTTGTGGAAAATTTTACGGGGTCAAGCACAGAAGCCAGCCACCAAACTCATCTGTATCAGCATGATCCCTTCTGTCATGTCTGGCACAGCAGCAAAATACTGTAATTGAGGGAAATCACAGCAAAAATAAAACGTGTGCTACCGACTCCTTTAGATTTGGGGTCTTCTGTTTGTAAAACTTCAAATGCTCTGGTTTCTGCCCTCTCGAAGTGTCCACCCTTTGAAAAATGGGAGCAGGTACTGAAGGGTCTCAGATCCCTATTTTCTCCTAATTTTTGCCCATGCATTATGCAGCATTCATCTCCGTGTTCTTCCTCCTTGAACTAGCACAAGGGCTCCAGGGTACTCTGCTTGTACATGGAAAGAATAATAATGATTAGTGGCTCGTTTGAGCGAGCTTGTCCTAATTTTGCCGTTCCACCTGCAGGCAAAGGCCAAAAAAATTAAATTCTTGTCTTCGTTTCACACGAGGCGAGCTCTAACCGAGGAAAACTCCGGCTTCTTTTTCATGCATCTCGGTGAAATAACAGAGCGGCTGCCCAGAACGCAGCAAAACGTGAAGCATTTTCCTATCATAAACATTTAAAAGCACCAAATGCCACAACTTCCAGGTTATTTATTCATAGGACGAGTTTGAGAGCCCGTCAGCCTCGTGGCTCCTAGCTGTTCCCTGTGACTACGGATACCGGGGACAGGTTCTGGGAGGCTTTTTGTGTATTTCCCTAAATTGCTGTTTTGTGTTGATCCTTTTAGGAAAGCACTAAATATCACAAGATGGTAATGAATCACAGAGCTGCAATTTTCCCTTCTGCACAGAAACAGCCACGTTCTGGGCACTCAGATTTATGTTTTCTAACCCCAGAAGCGAGTTCGGAGCATCAGTGCCACCCGGGGGCTTGATTACAGGGATCCCCCCAGGCAGACCAAAGAGCTGATACCCAGGGAAGTTTGGTGCCTGAAGCACTGTAAGGTTTGCGACTTCATTCTTTTCATCTTCTCTGATTAAAATGGGGGGGGGGGGGAAATCCTTTTCCTGCCCTAAAGAGAAAGGAGCATTTACTGATCTCCACGGGTGCATCACAGCCCGTGCCCAGCCCAGATTCAGACGCGTTTTTGCCTCCTCCATCCTTCAGAAGGCTCCTTGCTCCCAGGCAGGTTTGGTGGTGAGACAGAGGAGCAGCTCCAGATTTATTTGTCCGCCGGTAACCCAGTTAATTCCCCTTTCGAGTCAGAGATCTGCTCTTCCCCTGTCTGATGCTAGATAAGCCTCCCCCTGCAGCTTATCTCCTTCCAAAAGCGCCTCGCCGTCGTTTGATGTTCTCGGTGCCGATCTTGCACACGCCACCAGGAAGAGCACGCTTCTGCTGACGGCTCCAAATCCACCCAAATCCACTGCCAGCAAGAGGGGAGGCTGCGAGGAAAGCAGCCCCTGGGAAGAGGAGCTCCACGGAGGAGTGTTTTGGGGTCGGATCAGTGCTGGGAAGCCAGCTGGCGAGGTCTGAGAGTCAAATTGTGATGCGCGCATTGGTCCCGTGAGCGGCCAGAGCACTGACACAGCAGGAGAAAGATCTCAGGAGGGCTGAGATTCTCTGGGGGGCACGAGCTGAGCCTGTCCCTGAAGAAAGACATGGATCAGGGCTCATCATGGGGCACCTGGGGCTCAAAACTCCGAGACATTTGGAGCGTGGTGCTCGCTGAGGGCGCTGGAGGCAGGACAGTGCCACAGCACCTGCGAATCCCGAACCGGGGCAGCTCCTTGCGAAGCTCTGGGCAGCATTTGGGGTGGGACAGAAGCCCCAGGAGCGAACAGCAGCTCTCCTGGGACCTTTTGGTGCCGTCCTGGTTTGCAGTGCCTGCTGGTTGCTCCACTGCCTGTTTCTCTTTCTTTTCTCCTCTGCCAGTGCAAGTCCTTCCCTTGGATTCGAAGGATTTCAGCCTTCAGAGACGGCTGAAATCAGGGTTTCAGGATTCAAAAAATCCCAAAATCAGCCATTTCAGGGTTCAGAGATGGACAGTCTAGGATGGTGGAGCTCATCCCCTTCTCCTGGGCTGCAGACACCCCACACATTGTGCTCCCAGACAGCTGGCATTTGGGGAAATTCGGGGGACAACCCGTCCGTGATGCTGGTGCCAGGGCTCATGCGGGACTGGGTGAATTTGGGGACATTCTGGGACAAAGGGGCGATGCGGTGGTGGCAGCCAGAGGCACGGCCACCGCCTGTGGGAGCAGAGGACGGACACAGCAGGACTCAGACAGCCGCAACCCAACCTTGGGGCACCTGCAGCGTAGCAACCTGCCCGGCTGAGCTGCTTTCTCCCTAAAAATCTGCAGACCCGGGGTGTGCAGCCCGGCAATTCCCCGTGGATTTCCCTCAGCCTGGGGTGGAGGTGGGAGGAAGGCTGCGGGCATGGGGTGAGCGCTGCAGAAGCGACTGCAGGAGGAGCTGCTGCCTTTGCTGACGCCGAGCCGGCAGCGAGGATGATCCAAGCCTTTCTCATCTGCTTCGGTGCAAAATCAGCCCAGAAAGGGGGCAGAGGACACCCCGAGGGGACACCCCACCTCCTGGGGACCTTTTTTGGCAGTGGTGGTGACCCAGCACAGCCAGGTGCATCACGTCCCCCTGCTTAAAGCCATTTAATGCTGCCCTGACCTTGGCCGTTGGCAGCCCCGTGTGTCCCCAGAGGGGTCGGGACGGGCACTGGGGGGGCTCGTGGCTCACCTCATCTTCCTCCCAAACGTGAGAGCAAATAGCGGTCTCCAGAGAAGACACAGCAGTCTGTGGCCCTGTAAGGGCCCCTGTCTGTGCCCAAAAGTCCTTTTCAATTTTTTTTTTTCAAAAAATATGTGGTTTTTTTTTCAAAAAAAAAAAAAACTCATCTGGCTGGTAAGCCCACATCTATAAACTGCTCTCTTTGGTGGTGTTTGCAGCTGGTGCATCCTTCTCCTGGTGGAGAGCGGGGGCAAAGCTGGGCATGCCCCAGGTCTCTCCAGCTGCTGGATCTTTCCCTTTGGGACCGCAGCTCCAGCAGGAGGTGCTGAGCATGCTGGTGTCACCCCCCAGGGCCTGATGCAGCACAGGCAGGCGTTTCTCTCGCGCTGAGCTAGCCCTGGCCCTGGCCAACAAATTTCTGTGGTTTCCAGTCCCAGCTAGGGACTGACACAGCAGGTACGGCTCTGCAGAAAAAGAAAAACCACACCGTGGGCCATGAGGACCTTCAGACGTCTGTCAGATGGCTCCTGTGACAGCTTCAGGTTCCTTCATTGGAGGGATTACAACTGCCTTTTTTTTTTTTTTTTGGAAGCCTCCTGCTCAAGCATGGGGCAGATCCCCCCCTTATTTCACTCAGTAATTATAACCTGAGGGGCTGCAGGTTTTAGCAGCAGCCAGGGTGGCGGGACGTGTCCCTAAGGGATGGAGAGCCAGGAGCTGAGTGTGATGGCACAGCTGGTGGGGCAGGGACCTGGTGGGACAGGGACGTCACCAGCTGGGGCCCAGCTCCACAGGACCCAGGCGAGGCGAGCAGGGAAGAACCATGGATGAGAGCCACATTCAACCAAGACCCATGGGGCAGACCATGGCCCCACTGCCCCTGTGCAAAACACCAAGCCAGCCTCTGCCTTTGGGATGGAGGAGCCAGGATCTGAAGCCTGGAGTCTTCACGGCTCTGTACTGCCCCTGGGGAATGTCTCATCTCCGAGTCCTCGTGGCGCAGCGGGCACTTGGCCTCCCCCCAAATCTCCTGGCCTGTTCATCCCTTCCCCAGAGGTGCTGCATGGCTTTGTTTTTTTCCCCTCCCTCATTTTCCCCAATTTTATTATTTGTGTGACTGGCAGAAAGGACTCACGCTGAGCTCATTCACACATGCAGCCACCCCAGGGAACCGCTACTCTCCAGCAAACCAAGACATTTGGGGTAAGTACAAAGCTGGGATGCAAAGTGAACAGAAAGCACCAGCAATATTTGATGTCCTGGGCTAGAAGGTTGCTTATGCAAGGAAAAGTAATATTCCACGCTGCTGTCCAAAGCAGCGTAAGGAATGACTTGGGGGCTGAGCTTAGTTTGTAAACTACCATGAACTGCGTGAGCAAGCCGCCGGTCAGCCCAGCTGCTTCCCACAACAAGGGCCTGTTCCTGAAAGCCCAGAGCCAGGGATCATCTTCCAGCAAGGACCATGGGCTCCATCCCTGGCACACCCCGTGAAGAGGGCTTCACCACCTCCCTGTGCTCCTCAAACCTTCTTCCCAAACCCAGGCACCAATCTCAGACACGGCAGAAAGAAGAGATCATGAGGGAGGCTGAATGGGTTGGAGGGAGAGGTTAGAAGAAAGCAGGCCCTTTTGGAGCAAAGGCTGTGCCTTCAGATAATAGATAATAACAAAATAAAAAAATGGATGGATAATAAAAAGATTATCCATCCTTTTGCCCCCAAAGTATCTTTTTTGGTGTTTTTTTTTTTTTTTTTCATTTTAAACTTTAGGTTTAAAAACTTTAAAACTTCATTTAAACTTCAAAGCTTCATTTTGAACTTTACGTCTTGAACTGGGTGATGCTGTCGGGCAAAGCCTCATAGCCTCACGTTTCTTTTAGGACAACAACTGTGGCTTTCAATCTAAATTGCTTTTCTGGGAAAGCTCGTTCTGAAATGCCCACAGCAGGGGAGGCGAGGCCAAGAGGCCTGCTGGAGGAGAGCGAGGGGCCACCTCCATGAGACCCCCGTGGTGTGGCCATGCCGGGATGTGGTGCTGCAGAGGGCTCATGTCCCACGGTGCCACCCTGGCCCTGGGCCTGCTGACTTCCCCGTGCTGAAATCACAAAATCACAGAGGGGTTTGGGATGGAAAGGACCCTAAACCCACCTAATTCCACCCCCTGCCCCCAGCCCAGGCTGCCCCCAGCCCAGGCTGCCCCCAGCCCCATCCAGCCTGGCCTTGGGCACTGCCAGGAATGGGGCAGCCACAGCTCCTCGGGGCGGCCTGGGCAGGGCCTCACCGCCCTCACAGTGACAAATTTCTCCCTAATGTCTAACCTAAATCTGCTCTTTTTCAGTTTAAAAGCATTCCCCTTGTCCTATCACTACAGAGTCCCTCCCCAGCTCTCCTGCAGCCCCCATCAGACCCTGTCAGGCCACTGTGAGGCCTCCCCGGGGCCTTCTCTTCCCCAGGCCCAATGCCCCCAGGAGACAACACCCAGCCCTGCTCAGCCCCCTGCTGATGGCTGCACCCAGCGCTGTCATTCTGGGGGCTTTTCCTCAGCTTTTATAGGACCTGATGAGGACCTGCTTTTTCCCTTGAGGGATGGCCTCAAGGGCCTCTTCCTGGCCCCCTGGACATGGCCGGGGGGTGCCAGCTGAGCCCCCACAGCAGGTACTGGGGTGCGAGATGTGTCCTCACCTCCAGCAGCAGCAGGAGGAGAAGCTGGGGAAGTGGAAAGCTTTCTTCATAACCTCATCTAAAAGAATATATATATATATATATATATTTTGGTTCTGCTTTAATGAAAAGCAGAAACTTCAGGCAACAAGCAAGCACTTCCTCACAAAGAGTTATTTTTTTTCTTGTGGAGAACCCCCCTCGCTTGCCACCAAAGCCGTTCTTGCAGATTTTCCAGCACACACCAAAGGGGGAATTAAGGGATAAATTGTCATATCAGGGGTTCAACAAACGCACCGCATTGGTTTTCTACCCCCAGGGCTCTGCAGTGACCAGGCGTGGCCATGAATCCCCCCCCTACTATGTGCCAGCCCTCCTGCAGACGTGGGATCTGCGGCTCCCTTGTAGGAAGCAAGACCCTCAGACCTAGAAGGCAATAAAACCCCTGTCTCTCAACCCTTACTCATCGCCTCTCTTTATTAACCGCTTTAACGAAAGGGAGGGCTCGCAGCCCAGGGGTATGCCCAGCATGAGGGGGTCAGAGGTGCTTCGGGCTCCAGCTGCCCTGGATTTCCACGCCGATCTCCCCACCCCTCTCCTGTTTATGGGTGTCGCCGCCAGGGAAGCGATCCCGATTAAATCCGGATGCTTGTTGCTCCTGGGCTTGCTGGCCAAACCAAACAGCGCTGTGATGCAACAGCCGCGGCTGACGCTTGCACAAACTTTCCAGATGGGGAAATTAATCTTTTCAATAGAAGCAGGAAAAAAAAAAAGAAAAGAAAAAAAAAAAAAAGCAGTAAGCACAGAGGGCAGGCCCGGGGTGTCTTGGAGTGGATCTCGGCGAGACGGGCGGCAGCACACGCTGTTCTGGCTGCTGCCGGTGAACTTTGCTGACGGCTTGCTCAGGCTGTCCTGCTGCCTGGCTCCAGGCTCCAGCCCTGCAGAAACCGGTGCTGGTGCTGCCCCGAGCCCTGTGGATGGTCTCTGGGATGTTCCTGAGCCTGTCCCTGTCCTGGACAGGACTGAATGCCCCTTCCTGCTGCAGATCCAGGGGCTCTCGCCTGGGAGGAGCAGGTGGGGAGCCACCAGGGGGTCCTCACTTCTGGGCACCAGAGTGGGGAATATCCTGGGGGAACTTCATCCAAAAAGGCTTCACATCAAAATACAGCAGCTAGGTAGGTGAGGCGGTGTGTCCTACAGCACCAGAGTGGACAAATTAGGGCAGTCTGGTGGCCTGTTCATCCTACAAGACCACCCATCCTAGGGACCACCAGCTAACGGTCCGTCCAGCACAGCACCTCTGAGAGCAGCTGTGTCCTCCTGAAGTGCTGGGATCCATGTAAACTATTTGCAATGCCCTGCAGCAACGATTCCCTGGTTTAACTGTGGATGTGATGAGGAGCAGCTTCCTTTTCTCCCTGCCCCTGCCCTGCTCAGTGGCTCTGGGTATATGGATGGAGGGGCCACCGAAGAGCTCTCCCTTACTCACTCCTAATTTTGCAGCCCCATTCAGACCCCGCTCCGTCCTCCTCCATCAGGACCCGTCACATATCTTTGAACCTTCCTTACCCTCCCCTTCATCTTCCTCCAGCTCCTTAACGAGACCTGATGAGGGCGAGCCAAAAGCCGCCCGTGCATTACCCCGGGGCAGCGCACCCGGCGGCCGCCTGAAACGCCACCGACTTGCTGATCCCTTACGTAACCGGTGACACTGTTTGGTTTCCCTTGCTGACTTTTCTGAGTGTGATTCCCCCGTTCGCTGCTCCTAAAGCCGCTTATCCCCGCGCTAAACCCCCAGCTTAGCCCAGCAGTCCTGAGTGCCTCGCCGAGCCGTCTCCTTCGCTCCCTTGCAAGAAGCCTCCTCCTCCCCACGGCAGCCTGGGAGGACATGGATGGTCCGGCACCCTGTTTCCACACCCAGCACCCCATTTCCACACCCAGCACCCCATTTCCACACCCAGCACCCCATCTCCATGCCCATAACCCCGTCTCTATGCCCATAAACCCCATTTCCAGACCGAGCATCCCATCTCCATGCCCATAACCCCATCCCCGCTCCCATCACCCCATCCCCACACCCATCACCCCATCCCCACGCCCACCATCCCACCCCACAAGCCCTCCCACCAGTTCCAACGCACAAAGGATTTTTTTTTTCCCTCTTGCTAGTCCCAGGTTCAGCGTTTTTATGGCTTCCCCCCCCCCCCCCATGCAGCAGTTCTGATTTGGGATCTGCTGCACATCAGCTGGCCAGGTGCCTTCTTCAGAGGGTTGGCCAAGGTCTTGCTCATCCTCACAGACACCAGCACGCAAAACCCCAAAGGCCAGCAGTCTGTTTCGCTCCTCATACAGGCACAGCCAGGAGCTGGGGACCCAGCGATGTGCTGACACGGGATATTTTGGTGCTGCAAACCACGCTGCAGCCTCCCCAGCCCAGTTTCCGACCCTTTTTCCCCCAGACCGGTCTCACAGCGGTGGCTCAGCTCGGAGGCAGTGTTTCCCTTTGTGATGCTAAACACCTAGGAAGGGATAATCAAATTATATCCACACGATTACGCCAACAAGGACATGAAGCATCCCATAGAGAGCTGTCCCCTGTTACTTTGTGGGGGCTGACGGATCACTCGGGCTGGCAGATCTCCTCTCTGGGCCTCAAACACAGCGATGCGAGGATTTTCCCCTTACTGCGCCCCTCTGCGGTCCCATTTGGCGAGCTGGGGGCTTGGGGAGCTGCACCACTGGGGAAATACCACGGGGAAGGGGCTGGGGGAGATGCAGGGGCAGGTTCGGCCCCTCCATGCTCACGTCTCCTGTGCAGGAGCGCTCCTGTTCGGGGTTCCCCCAGAGCACGGGGGATGCAGGGGGACCCCAGCACGGTCTCGAGGTGACCCCATGGGGTTTGTCGGTGATGTGACCACCCAAATGCCCTGGGGGAAAACCCAGACGGAGCCCTCAGAAGCCCCAAGGAGAGGCTCATGTAGGTGCCACGAATTGCTGCAGCCAGCCTCAACCCAGCCGAGCTGACCCCCGCATCTCCCCTACCCTAGAGCACACATTTACGTCCTCTCTAACCCTATTTACACCCTCTCTAACCCTATTTACATCCCCTCTAACCCTATTTACATCCTCCCTAACCCTATTTACACCCTCTCTAACCCTGCTCATGCCTCTTTTTCCATCCAGCCCTGGCCTGGACGATCCCCTGACACCTTTGGCACTTGCAGTCAGCAGCACCTTGCGACGAGGAGCTCCAGGACTTTCAGGACAGGGGACGGGGTGCTCCTTCCCCACATTTATCCCAAATAGCATCCCTCCATCCCACTGCAGCCAACTGGGACAGCGAGTAGGAAACAGATGCTTCCCCGGATGAATCAGCAGCACATCTGGGCACTGACAGGGCTGGCCGTAACATTTTCCCCTCCATCCCATAACATTTTCCCTTCTGTCCCATAACATTTTCCCCTCCATCCCATGCCCACGAGCCCCGGGAAGGCAGCGGGCCAGCCTCGGCTGCTTGGCTGAGGAGCGGGAGGGAGAGGAAGCAGGGCTGGCTCGCCTTGCAGGGGAAATGTGAAGTGCTGCCGTTGGAAACTAGGTCATGTCCCTTGCCCTGTGTCTTCTCGATAAAGGGGTGAGAAATCAGGTCTGTTTTCTGCAGCCGGTGCTTTCAGACCATGCCCCGAATTTGGGTGTAGAGGGGAAATATGGAGGCTGCCCTCTTTCTCCTCCTGGCTCCAGGTTTTGAAGCGGAGGGTTCAGAGCCCCACAGCACAGAGCTTGGGGTCCTGTAGGGCCGGGTTGTAGGGCCATCGAGCTCCCGGCAGCTGAGCAGAATGGGATGGGTAGCGGGGAGCCTTTCCCAGGCACCGGGTGAGCAGGAGGAGCTGGAGGCTGGGGATGGAGAAATTGAGGATGGGGATGAAGAAATGGAGGATGGGGATGAAGAAATGGAGGATGGGGATGGAGAGATGGAGGATGGGGATGGAGAAGGAGAGGCTGAGGATGGAGAAAGGGAGGCTGAGGATGGAGGAGGGGCTGGAGATGGAGAAATGGAGGCTTGTAATGGAGAAGGAGAGGCTGGGGGTGGAGAACTGGAGGCTGGGGATGACAAAGGGGAGGCTGGGAATGGAGAAGGGGTGGCTGAGGATGGAGAAATAGAGGCTGGGGATGGAGAAATGGGGGCTGGGGGTGGAGAAATGGGGGCTGGGGGTGGAGAAAGGGAGGCTGGGGATGGAGAAGGGGAGGCTGAGGATGGAGAAAAGGAGGCTGGGAATGGAGAAATGGAGGCTGAGGACGGAGAAGAAGAGGCTGGGGATGCCAGCTGGGTCACCTTTCCCCCTCAGCTGCTGGCTACGTCTCTCCCAGCCCACCACCCAAACCTGCAAGCCCCATCCAAGGGTCGATCTTCACCAGCAGGCACCCGGGGCCACCTTCCTCACCCCGCCACCCACCTCCTCCATCACTCCCCACACCTCGGGGACCCCTCCGGGGCAGCCTCACCCCACGCCAGGAGGGCTGGGTACGGACACCGGGGTGCCCACCACGGTCCCACTGTGGGAGCAGCCCCCGGGGGCGATGCCGGCCGCAGGAGTGGGAGCGTTGGTGGGGGGCTGCCCTCTCCCCGCGCAGCACGGTCAAGTGTCTCTCCACATCAGCATCATCCCTGCTCGGCGAAGGGATCGGCCACAAGCAGACAGGACCGGAGGCAGGAGAGGCGGCGCGGAGAGCATCCCTTCCCCCACCGCCCCCGAAATCCAGACCTTTCCCAGCGAGCAAAGGGAAAGGCGTGGAGGGGGGTGGGTGGAAGGAAAGATTTCGGCAGCCGAAACAAAGCCTGGGGGTTAGCAGGTGCCGTCCTGGGGGATGTCATTTCCTCGTTTCCCCTCTAAAAGGATCGGGGAGATCAGCCGTGAAGTCATGGGATCTCGCCCAAAAGGGAAAAGGGGTGCACCCATCCCGTGCACGACCAGCCCCTCCTGCTAAAAAAAAAGAGGGAGCTGGGTCATTTTGGGGAGGTGTCTGCAAACGGAGAGGTTTGGGTGCCCAGCTCCAGGCTGTGCCACTCTGAGGTGGGCACTGCATCTTCCCCTCTGCCAAGAGGCTTCAGCAAGCCCGAATGGAGCCCCCCCTGACCTCCCCAGCAGGATGTGGCCCCTGCAAAGCACTTCACAAGTGTCCCTCATCTTCGGTTTTGTCCCAGGGCCACCGTGCCCATGGGCAGCACTGGGGAAGGGGACAGCAGCAGGACACCCCCTGCCCATCTTGTTATGGGGCAAACCCAGGTCCTGGAGAGGGCAGGGGGCAGAGCAGGAGCGGGGCAGCAGGCAGAGGGGCAGATCCCACGCACGGAGCTCGGTGTTAGCCTCATTAGCAGTCACATCGAGATAAAACAAGTAATTTTTGCTAGGCCTCGTCGCAACGAGGCTAGCATGTAGCATTCAAATTATCCAATTACGGCAAATTCCCATTAATAATGCAATTAGGATCGTTACAAGCAGACTTCCGACCACCTACCCCTTCCTCCACCGCTCTCCTTTCCCCTCGGCAGCCACGGCAAGCCCCCAGCACCCCGTATTTCTAGGGGGTGGCACCGTCACCCTGTCTGGTGCTGGGACCTGGGGTGTCATTGTCACACCTCGCCGTGCCAACACTTCTTTTGGGCCGGTGTATTGGGTTATACAGCGACCGCTCATTTCTGCTAGACCTTTGCCATCTGGAGGAACGTTTTTAGGGTGAAACCACATGGTGGCTTCTTCCTTCCTCCTTTTCAGCTCCCTTTAATTATTACTAGTAGCATTCCTTTAATTATTGGCACCGAATCTGTTGCGTATCGGTGTAAGTGCCCACCTGTTTTCTTGTTAGCAGAGCCCAGATGTGATGTGTCCCCTCACCATCCCTGCCCAGGAGCCCCAGGCCAGGCTGGGAGGAAGAGCAGGAAGGTTTGGAGGAGGATAAAACACCGCGTGCGGCGTCAGCTAGTGGCAAGGAGAGAGTTTTTTGAGCTTGTCACTAGGAAGCATATGGCTACCACTGAGCTCCGGGGCTTATTTAGGATTTAGTGCCTATTTGATCTATTTTAATCCAGACGTTCAGCTCATCACATAATGAGATCCCACCAGAAGAACCACATTATGATGCCTCCCGGACAACCAAAACGTGCTGAGCACCTTCCTCAAGGCCCTGAGAGGCTGAGCACCCGGGGGGGGTGAAGATGAGCACCACGTCGGGGTGAGCTGGGCGAGCTCGTGGCTTTCCCCAGGGCTGGCATCGACACGCTGGGGTCAGGCTCCCCGTGAGCTGCCCAGGTCCTTGTGGCACCTACCCGAGCAGCTGCTAAAATCTGAGCAATCCATCCTTCTTGGATGGGCATCACTCGTGTCACCAGCATCAAAACCAGGAGGGTAACGTGAATGCAGAGCTACGGGAGGGAGAAAGGAAAGGTCCAGCAGCTGTGGTGCCACGGGGAACGTCCCCACTGCTGCCCATGAGAAATAGGCTCTCGGTTTCCCCATCCTCGGGTTGATATTGGGATCACTGAGACACGATTCGAGCGCTGAGGTGGATGGGGAAGATGGCTGTGATCTCACGGAGAGCAACCTCACCTCGGTGTTGGTCTACATACAGAGCGTGTCACCTCCAATTGCAGCCTCAGGAGCGGAGGGGCTGCAGAAAATTGCCTCTTCGTAGGGCTCAAGTGCCACCTGAGAAGCCCCGCTAAGTGTTTTCCAGGAGAAATGATGGTTTGGAACATTAAATTTCTCCATCGTCCAACTTGGCTCGTGTTTCGGGCTCCCCAGTAGCTGGCAAAAATGTGTCAGGGCACCTCCACCGTCCCAGTGTCATCCCTGCAAGATTTGTGATACCACCCGAAGCAGGCTGGCCGTAAGCATTTATCACTTTTAATTGTGCTGCTCGTCACGCTCAGGTGAGGACCTCAGGGGGTTCATCCCACGAAAGATCCCAGACATGGATTTTTCACCTGCTTTCAGGAAACATCCCGGCATTTGTTGGTTTTCGTGCCCTGACGAGGTGGGAAGCGCTGCACGGGGCCGGGCACAGCGAATTTCCCTGCCATAGCTTCCCCTCTCCCCACCACGCACCGTAACGGAGCTCTCCCTGAATCCTTCTGATCGCAGGGCTCTTAAACCTCCTGACATTTAATTAAAGGGATGTGAGTGGTTCGCGGGGGCTGCAGAGCGCACAGCGCAGGGCCAGGAGGGCAGTTAGCGGCGTGACCTTGACAAGGAACAAGCTGGCAGGCGCGGGGGGAGGACGGAAAACCCATTTCCACCACGGTAACGACGTGGGGAACCCCTCTGGCCCCGGTGTGTCCCTCCTGGTGTCCCTCCCTCCACCCCAGCTGGTTAATCCCACTGCAGAAGAGCCCGTAGCAAGTCAGGGAATACATTTTCCAGGGTGCGTTGTCTCCTTTGGCCAAGGTCGGCCGAGGTGATGCTACGAGCGGGGACCTGCTGGATCAGAGCCCCCTCCCCTGGAGCCCTGGAGGAGATGCTGCATGGCTGCTAACAGTGGACCCCTTCCCCCAGCCGCCCCCAGCCATGGCACGTGCAGCTCATCAGCTAAAAGCCTGGTGTGGGCAGGCAGCCCACGGTTGTTTCTCTAAATAAACCTTCCCCTCCCTGGCTGACTCTCCATCTCCCTCTGCAGCGGGATGGATTTCTTTCTCGAGTTCATGTCAGGGCCTGGGTGTCTCCTGGAGCTTGCTCGGCACCAGCGTGACCTGTAGCACATCTGCAGAGCCTTTGGCAGCAGAAATAATTCATATTTCCAGCACGCATATTGCCCCAGCCCCTTATAACATGGGATCACCCACCGCAGAGCATCCCTCACCCTGGCATTTCTGCACTCCGGTGCTTTTGGGACCCACAGGATCCATGGAAATGCCCCCAGACCATGACTTCCAGGCATGGTGCTGCTCCCAAAGCTTGTGGCCAGCCCCCCCAGCCTCCCCAAAACCCGAGGCATTGCCCCTGCAGGTCTGAGCAGCCAGGCAATGCCAGGGGACCTCATTTGCAAGAAGCTCTCCGCACGGCGATCTCCGTGCCAGCAGCATTAAAGCAATTTACCGCCTGACCCCAGCTCGAAACTGAAATCTATCATGCTTGACTTGACCTGCTGGCCGAATCATCATTATGTGGGGAACGCTTTTTTTCTGTCCGCCGTGTAAAAACAAGAACGAGGGGGAGGGAGGGAGGGAGCACGAGGCAGGGGGAGGCACGGTGCCTGGCCGTCTCCTCCTCTCACGTGTTTTCTGCTGCTGGAGCACCAGAAAATGCTCTGAGGAGGGGGCTGCTGGCCGCCCATCCTGCCCTGGCCGTGGCCCGCAGCAGCCGGGCTGGGTGGGAGGCTGGCCCACGGGATCCTGATGTCCATCCGTCTGTCCCTTGCCTGTTGTCCGCACGCTCTGAACGCACTGCTGAGCCCCACAGCATCTCCTGCAGCCCCTTCCCATTGCTGCATCCCGGCGGAGATCTGGATGTAGTTCGGGTGCTGTACACAGACCATGCTTTGCTTCTCCACCGAGGCCCCATCCAGGGCTAAGCTTCCTCAAGAAAACCCAACCCCAAAACCATCCCCTTAGCCTTCTTGGAATGCCTTTATTACAGTTCTTTTTGCCAAAATCACGTAGTTTCATGAATTCAAGGGTCAGACTCAGACCCGCTGCGGCATTAGCGAGAGCAGGCACAGGACCAGCGCCGGGAACATCAGCAGCACTGCCCCGAGCCCGTGCAGCTGGAGGTGCTCTGCCAGGACAGGAGGGATCGAGGACTGAGAGAGAACCCGACCCTGCAAGAAAACATCTGCAAGAGCTTTCCGTGAGCCCCCGTCACCCGGCTTGAGCCAAAGCTATCCCAAGCATTTTCCAAAGGAGACGGGACGGAGAAATCCCGACAGATTTCCCGAGAGCCCTTTGTTCACCCAGGGTTTCTGGCGCAGCTGGGGATGTCAGCAGTTATTTATGGGCTGTTTCTTTTTTAGCCTGCTGTGATCAATAGGTGTGACCCCTCGCACAATCCAATACCCTATCAGCAGGCATGGCAGGAGGGTAAAGATTTTCCTCCCCGCGGCTATAACGCTGTCCTTCGGGGAGGGGAAGAAGCAGTCGCTGCCTCTGTGCTGCCTCCTCCCTCTCGTGGGTTTCCGCCAGGCCACCTCTCCAGTGCTTTAGTGTTTCATGGGATTTAATGACCCCATCCAGATCACCTGCTAAAAATAAGGAAGCCTGGAATGAAGTGGGAGAAGCAAGATCCACCTGGAGCACATCTAGCGCTGCCCGTGCTGCTGAAGCTCCTGATTGCCCGGCCTTGGGGCTAGGGCATCTCTCACCTCCAGCTCTTCCCCAGAAATCACCAAATTCCTTCCAGACCAGACAGCAGTCACTTGGGGAAATACCCACCTTTTTCTCCCCAAAGAGGGGCAGGCAAGCTGGAGCAGCGAACGGGTTGCGTGCATGGGCAGGGTGCTGCTCCTTTCACCGAGCGGTGAAAGGGGAGGTCTCATCTCCCCGAGATGAGACACTTTTTATGGGTGAAACCCTTCCATTTTGGGTGATTTAATCCCCGTCGGAGGCCATTTTGCATACCGAAGGTGGCCATCCCATCCGATCCTTCTCGAGAACTGGTGAAATTGGGAACCAACTGGGAGCACTCCACTCCCTTGCACACACAGCATGGCCTTACGCTCCCTGCAGTGTCCAGGATTTCTTTTTCCTTCTCGCAGAGGGGGCGCAGAGGATCCCCTGCCCCTGCCCCAGATGGCACAACCGAGAGCAATGGCTCCGGATGGACATGTCACAAGAAAACCTCCTTTCTATTTATACAGCGCCTCTGACCTTCAGCTGTTGCTACATCGCGCTCGGCGCAGCACAAACAGATCCTAAAACATCCTGGGGTTTGTTGCTGAAAGGTGCCCGGGTTCGTTATTTTTTCGGGGGGCTCGTTACGTGCGTCTGGGCTGAGCCTTGTCGGAATGGGGCTCACAGATTACATTTTTTTTTTTTTCTGCCCAGATCACAACTTCTGGGGTTAAGGCTAGTGCTTAAAAACACAGATGGGCTCGGTTTAAAGACTGGGAGAGAATCCAATCGCAAGTTGTCCAGCTGGTGAAACACCCTCGCTGCTGAAAACTGGGGGAACTTGGGAATTCAGGCAGCGACATCTTCCCATCAGAGCCTTTCCCCGTGCCTTTTCCCAGCTGTGCTGACCGGCTCTGAACCCCCAGAAAAATCTTCACGGCACAGTCGGCCTGTGACCCGCTCCCCTCTCACCCTCCTCTCGCACACACCAGACCCAGCTCCATCCATCTCTGGCCACGAACCAGGTTTCTCAGGCATTTTCCTGAACTTCCTCGCATTTTTCTCCGCTTCCTTCAAACCGTGGGCACCCGGGCAGGATGCGGGATTGACCCTTGGTGGGATTGGGGCTATTTTGTTGATTTATCCCTCACCTTCCCCACTACCTTCCACCACAAAGCAAATTACAATGAATTTTGTGCAGACACATGTCGGAGGAGCTGCTTGCCACTACATAGGCATGACCTGCCTGTGCTGTGTGCTGCTTTGCCCCAGATATATTAAAATTTGCCAATAACCTGGGAGCATCACCTGGTCGCAGCAGAATTCAAGCGGGGATTAAACTAAACCTGGCCCAAAACCAGGGATGGATGCTCCCTGCTTCAGCCGAGCCTTGGGGTAGTGTTTCCACTGAAAAAGCAGTGTTTCCAGTCCCTGGAGGACTGGAAGGAGCCCAAGGCGGTTGCCTGGGCTGCCTGTAAACTCTGGCCCTGAGAAAAGCCCTGCTGACGAGGTCCTTTCTTAATGCAATTTGTGTCTAAGGTCACCCCCCTGAGCAAGCAGGCAGCGAGGGGCTGGAGGGCCCGCGTGTTTCAAAGGGGGCATAGGCTAAAAAAAAGTGGTGATTTCCCCCCAAAACCTTTCTGTGTCAAAGAGCCAGAGGTTCCCACCTTTGCTTGGGGTTCCCAAGACCTTGCTCTGGTGAGTCTGGGGTGAGGTTAAGCCAGTGCAGAGCTGCCCTTTTTCCAGCTTGTCCGTGTCCAGTTCACGTGGGCTGATGCTGTAATTGCAGGAGAAAACAGAGAGTGTCTGCTCGCCACCAAGGATCTCCACCAAGCTATCCCACAGTGATGACAACAGAGACCCTGTGTGGTACCTACCTGCTCTGTGGAGGTGCCTGAATCATCCTGGGCCACTTTTAGTTCCATTATGGGCAACTGAGGGGAGCTCCGATCCACGCAGCCAGCGCAGCTTAGAGAGATGCTCACGGTGCAGACACCAGGACATGGCCAGCAGAATGACGCCCAGACGCCACCGATGAGGAGTACCATCAGTCCTCTGAAGCTGGGTGTCTCCACGCAGCTGAATCCCATGCCAGAGAAGCCTGCTGTTATTTACTTTGATGTATATCGAGGTCTACAGGCTACTTTGGCTGCAGAAACCCACTATCTCAGTGATACCTCCTCGGGGAGTGACCCAGCCCCGAGGAGCAGCCACTCTGCATCCATCCTTGCCCCCTTGAATACTGAAAACTGTAGTAGGCAGCCTGAAAACAGCCCTCGTTACCCAGGTCTTCGTTATGTTTAACGAGGGAAGCCTCCCACCGATTTCAGCAGGAGCCATTTCCAGGATGCACTGGACTCCCAGACTGTGCACCCTTTGCACGCATTCACAAAAAAGGTCCCCGCTCCTTCCCCGCTGGATGTGAACCAAAAGGTGGAGAAAGCTGCCAAAAAAACCCAGCTCTGCCTGCGGGTTGGCGTGATGGATGGCAGAGCTCAGCCGAGAGCTGCTTCATTTGGGTGAAAGACGCTGTGTGGGAAGCAGCCCTGCCTGAGCTCCCAAGGTGTGTAGGAGCCAGCCTCGCTTCGTGCCCGTGTGTCGCTTCGGAGAAAAACGAAATGCTGGGAGCCGTGAAGGGGGATGGAGGGCAGGGGAAATCTGGTTTCCTGTGGGGATGAGGGCAGCAAGGATGCTTTTGGGGGAGTCTGGGACTTTCTCCGCCAGGGAAGCCAAAGGGTTGTGGCAGATCTTGTACCCGAAGATGTCCAGGTGCACGGAGCGCGCCTGCCGTGGTTGGGTGTCTGGGTTTGTGCCCTTGGGTTCTCGCTTGGAGAAAGCCCTCGGACTTTTTCCTAGCAGAACTGCTCGGCATCAGTGGGTCTTGAACCCCCTTGGACTCGAGGAGGGAGGATTTGACACAGAACCCCATGCTTTCCATGATCCTCCAAAGATCTCCACTTCTGCTCCTTCCCAAACTCCAACCAAGAGCTGAAACCAGCAGTACGGCCACGAGCTCGCAGCCCCCTGGGTCGCCCCTTCCTCGGAGAGACCTCTTTGGTCTTGAGCATGTTCAGCACGCCACGAAGCTCTAGCTGGTGATGAGACAGCCCTTGGCATTGGTATTTCTGAGCACCCCCAAACCATCTGCTCCAGTTTCATCCTTCTCCTGGGTCCCTGTGAGGAGGAGGAGACTCCAGCTGAGAGAAAGGGACAGGCCGCCCACGTGTGCTGAGTAACCATTGCCAAATTGGATGCCAGCGCGCGCACACACACGCACACACAAATATTTCCACTGAGGTTGCTGTGAACAATGGTCTCTTGATTATTTGCCGTCCTAAAGGATGGCAATGAGAGAACACCTCTTCGTTGCCCACTTGGCAAGCTCGGAGAGGAGCACGCTCATGTTCTCTCTCCTGTGCCACCCCACCTTGTGTCCCCACAACCCCACCTTGGCCCCAGCCCTTCTGTAGATATTTCCATGGTTTCTGCAAAGCCGTGGGAAGGAGTGAGGTGTCTCCAGCCACCAGCTGAGGTTCGTCAGTGCCTTTTCCAAGGACACGCAGGAGCACAGGCACCCAGCCAGCTCTCAGCAGGTCTGGGTGCATGAGAGTCACGTCTGTGCAGCGTCGTACTTGGACGGTGGGATCTGCTGGTGAGGATGTTTGACCCTAGGAGGTGTGAGGAGCTGGGCAAAGTCCTGCTTACACGAGGAGAGGATGGGTTCCTGGTTCATCTGGTGGAGAAACCGGAGTGACTGTCCAGTGCTGGCCACTTCCTACGGCACAGAGGGGCAAAGAGAAGGGATCAAGGTTCCTGGAGGCAAATTTCATTACCTGAACACTATTTGTAAATGCATGGGGGTCTTCACTCAGCCCTACGTTGTCCTCAGTTTCTCCATGCCTGCAGAGACTTCCAGAGAGCCCATCAGACCCCAGCCACCCAAGATTTTGCACCGTCTACAAATAGTTGGTACTTGCTGAAAAGAGCAGATCTGAAACCACAGTTGGCAAATTGCATCAACAAGCATATTCTCAGCGAGGCATTGTTCCAGTTTGTATATGTCTGAAAAGAACTGTTCAGGCATATGTTAAAGTTGGCACCTTCTCCCCGGGACTCGCTACAAGCTGACGGCTGGAGCATGATAACCACATCGCGATGCACAAAACATTCGGCAAATAAGGGAAAACAAAGTCCACTCGAGATGCTAGCAGGGCCGTGACGGTGACAAGCAGCAGAGGAAGAGCAACATCCCCTGGACGGAGCCCTCATCCTGGCCTGCCGTGTGAGCCAGATGTATTAGCAAGCACTTTTGGAAAGGGTTCAAGAGCAGCGCAGAAAAGCTGAGCAGAAAACCTGCTGTCCCGGTGCTAGCCCGGGATAATCCTTACACAAAGGCTCGGCAGTTGGAAGGGGAGAGGAGGGCAGCACCACCTGCACCCGGACCACGCGGCGTCCTCCAGGTTCTGTGCTTTGCACCAGGCTGAAGGAGGCGATGCCTTGCGGTCTGCTGGGGACTCAGAGAGGATGCACTGGGCTCGTGAAGGGCTCTCAGCCCCCGCTGAGGTCTGCGCCCTGCAAAACCCATCCTTTGTAGCAGTGAGGAAGAGGAGTTGGGAGCTGCTGCTGCTCCAGCTGTCAAGGCTACATCGGGCCTTTGCTCTGCTGGGGTAGCCTTGGTAGAGTGCTCGCCCCCAGGGTGTCTCCTGAACTGAAAATGGCTGGAAAAAGGGGGAAATATTGTCCTGGTTTTGCTTGTCCTTGGGTGTCCACGTAGAGCCGCTTCTGGAGATAGGGTGCTGGGCTGAGCTGGTGGAGCTAGCACCTTCATCAGAGCATCCCCTGAGCCACACAAGGGGCTCTGCCCCAGCCTGAGGGATGTCTCAGTGGCTGGGTGGGGTGACACGTGTGGGCTCCCCCTCATCCCTTCTACCAGAGAAGGGGGTGACTATCAGAGAGGGGTTCACCGAAGGCTGGCAGAAGCATGGGAAGCTCAGTGTGAGACACCCCACACCCCCTCATGGCCCCTGGAAGAGGCAGCACCATCCTGCTCAGATGGTGATGACCTATGCAGCTCAGGGGTAGGACCAAAGGACCTCCAGAGGTCCTTCCAACCTCAGCCGGTCTGAGGTACAGCCTGTAATTCTGTGGGGGCAGCTGAGTGCCTGTCCGGCCTCATTAGCGGGAATAATTAATTACTTGCCCTGCTGTCTCGCTAGAAAGCAGCATAAAATGAGTGGCAGCAGCTCCGGCTTCTCCTCCCCATCCCAAGGCCTGTGTCAGGAGCGGTGTGACGCCCATGGAAGGGGACGAGGGGAGAAGCAGAGCCCGAAGGCAGGTGCTGTAGGACCCGGTCCCAGCTCGAGGAGGACCGTGTGCCACCAACCCCTGCGTGTGTGGGAGCAGGGACATCATGGACAGCAGCTCCGTGGACCACGGTGTGGCTGTTTTCCTCCTGGCACCTCGGCTTTCACCATGGAGAAGGCAACTCCACGCCACACCACCGTCAGCAGTCTGGGTCCTTGGGCAAATCCCAGGATCCCAGCGTGGCTGAGGCGGGCAGGGCCCCCCGTGTCCCCCCCCAGCCCCACATCCCGGCGGCTGCTGAAGCTCCCCCAGGAGGAGCCCCCCAAGCTCTGGGCAGCCTGTGCCAGGGCTCCAGCACCCGCCCGGCCCAGCAGTGCTGCCTGAGGGGCAGGGGGAGCCGCCGGGGCTCGGGGCTGGGCCCGCGGCCTCTGGGCCTGGCCCTGGGCACCGCTGAGCAGAGCCTGGCTCCGGCCTCTCCGCACCTCCCTGCGGGGCTTGGCGGACACGGACGGGATCCCCCTGCCCTCCTCGTCCCCAGGCCGAGCGGCCCCGGCTCTCTCGGCCTCTCCTCGCAGGACAGGATCACAGAATCATTGGGGTTGGAAGAGCCCTTTGAGATCATCTGGTCCAACCCTACCACCGCTGTCACCCACCGAGCCACGTCCCCAGGCACCACGTCCAACCTCTCCTTGAACACCCCCGGGGACGGTGACGCCACCACCTCCCTGTCACCCCATCCCTGCACCTGACCGCTCTTTCTGAGAAGAAATGTCTCCTCATTGCCCACCTGAACCTCCCCTGGCACAACTTGAGGCCATTCCCTCTGGTCCTATCACTGGTTATCTGTGGGATGGGGCTGACCCCCAGCTCCCCACACCTCTCTTTCAGAGAGCAATGAGGTCTCCCCTGAGCCTCCTTTCCCCCAAACAACCCCCCCAGGCCCTGCAGCACCTCAGATGGGTGATTTTGGGCTCACCCCACTGTTCCCAGTGCTCTCTGGCACTGGGGGGGGGGGAGCTGACACTGGGCCCAGCACCCCATGCACAGCCTCACCACCCTCCCTTCTCTACCAAGGGAGGCTTGGGGGGGGATCACCCCCACAGTACTGGGGTGCCTTGGGGGGGGATGCAGGTGCTTGGGGGTGTGTTGAAGATGCCTTGGGGGGGGATGCAGGTGCCTTGGGGGGGGGATGAAAGTGCCTTAGGGGGGTGCTGGTGCCTTGGGGGGGATGCAGGTACCTTGGGGGGGGAATGAAGGTGCCTTGGGGGGGATGAAGGTCCCTTGGGGGAGATGCAGATGCCTTGGGGGGGGATGAAGGTGCCTTAGGGGGGTCCTGGTGCCTTGGGGGGGATGCAGGTGCCTTGGTGGGGGGATGAAGGTGCCTTGGGGGGGATGCTGGTGCCTTGGGGGGGGATGCAGGTACCTTGGGGGGGGATGAAGGTGCTTTGGGGGGGGTGCTGGTGCCTTGGGGGGGATGAAGGTGCCCTGAGGGGGGGATGAAGGTGCCTTGGGGGGGATGCTGGTGCCTTGGGGGGGGATGCAGGTACCTTGGGGGGGGATGAAGGTGCTTTGGGGGGGGTGCTGGTGCCTTGGGGGGGATGCTGGTGCCTCGGTGGGGGGCCACGCTACCAGGGGCCGATCTGGGGGCGGCGAGGGAAGAGTTAAAGGGAAGGCGAGCGGCTCCGGCCTCCCTCCCTCGCTGCCTTCCCCCCCCTCGCTGTTAGGCTGCCGCTTTGACAGGGGGTGGGGTCGGGGCCGGCCGCCGTTTTTGCCGCAAGAAGGGGGGGGGAAACGTGGCAGGCGTGCTTGGGGGTGGGCGACGGGCGACAAAATGAGGTGAGAGCCCCCCCGACGGCCAGGCTGGGGGCCACCAGGCAGCCCTCCCGGCGCCGCCCGGCTCCATGCCCGCCGCTGCCTCGCACCCCGCCGCTTCCCAGCGAGCATCCCCGCCACCAGTAAGGTTCTGGGGGGGGGGGGGGGGGGGGGGGAACTGGGAGATACTGGGGTGGAGGATGGGGAAGGGAGGGGGGCACCCTATTCTTCCCCACCCCCCCACCCCCAAGTGGTTCTTTGGGGGTAAAAATGGGGGGGGTGGGGGGGGGAGGGAAGGGGGGGGGGTCGCCCCAAATGGCCGCCCGGGTGTGATTTGGGGATGGGGATGGGGTTTGGGGGTTTGGGGGTGGGGGGGGGGCTGTGAGAGGGATTGCTGGGGGGGTGAAAGAGGCTGGGAGGGGGGACGGGGGGGGGGGGGGGAATGGCTGCTTGTTTGTGCCTGAAGTCACAGCTGCCTGGATCCGGCCCCCGCGGGGCCCGCTTGGGGATGACAGCACCCAAAAATAGAGCGTGAGATGGGGAAATTTTTTTTTTTGTTTTTGTTTTTTTTTTTTGGGGGGTGGGGGGGTGGAGGATTTGGGCACGAACCCGCTTGCCAGTGGCCGGCAGCATCGGGTCGGGCGTGTGTTGGGTGGGTGTGTGCCCCCCCCCACCCCCCCCCCGCTTGCTCCGAGACCCCCCCGGATCCTTTATTTAGGGCTTCGTTTTGGGGTGATGGAGGGGAACGGTGGCTGGGGAGGGGGGGCTTGATGTCGTGGGGGGGTGGGGGGTGGGGGCTCGGATGGAGCCAGCAGCGGTGCTGGCGGCCGAGCGGGCGCTCAGCGTGCAGTTGCTGGGAATTATGTCATCAGCCTCGGAGCTGGGTGGCCCTCGCCCAGCAGCGGCGAGGGGGGGGGGGGGGGGACACGAACGAAGCGGGGGGCACCCGCGTGGGACCTCACCCGGGGAGGCACCGAGGGCGACGTGAGGATGGGAGCATCGCTCCGGTTCTCCCGCTGGCAGGGCTGGGGGTGGTTGCTGACCCCCCCCCCCCCCCAGCCACCGTGGGCTGCCTCCCTGCCCCACAGCCCCGCTGCGGCCCCATGGGCATCGCCGTGAAGCCGGGGGCTCTGCTGCACTGCAGCGCCGACCCCCATCTAGGTGTGCGTGTGGAAATGGGGGGGCAGAGACCCCCTCTGCCACCCCCCCGTCACTCCCTCCGCTGCTGGGTGCAAATATGGGGACCTGTGGCTGCCAGCGGCCCCCCCCAGGATGGCTGGTCCAGAGGGAGCATCCTGGGATGCTCGGGAGCCCGCTGAGCAACCCTTGCCTGCAAGGGGAGGGAGGGCAAGGCCGGCAGCCCCCTCCTGCCTCCCCGCTGCCCCCCGTGACCGTGAGGCTGAGGACGGGCAGGGAAAGGAGCAGGGTGCTGCGGGGCGGTGCTGGAGCTGCCACTTTCTGCCCCACACGCAGGTACGTGGGAGAGATGCTGGCGACAGCCTCTTGAATCCACGCTGGGAGCGAGCGCGCCCAGCCTGGGGGTGCCGCTGCCCCCGTGAGATAACCTCTGGCGCCTCCCTTAGCTCCTCCAGCCTCTGCTTTCAGCATCCTTCGTGGACAAAACCCGGATCGTGCCAGCAGCGGGGTCCTCCGGGCTGACACCGGCGTTAAAATAGGGCGCAGGATCCCCCGGCAGGGTTTGGGGGCCCCTCTGTCACCAGCTCGCCCGTGCCCTCCCCGGGGAGGCGATCGCCCCGCGTGGTTTGTTTATGTGCAGGCTGGAGCGGCGATGTGCCGCCGCTATATATAGCACGCCATGCTGTCATCCGAGTTCAGCCCGGCTGGGGAATTTATTTCCTCGCCGAGCTCGGGAGGCGACCGGGCTGGGAGCAGGCGTGGGGACGCCGTGCTGCCATCCCCCCCCCCCCCCCGTGCCCCACGTGCTGGCTCTGCGGGGACGGAGGGACCGAGGGGGAATTCGTGGAGGGGATCGAAATTCCCCCGCTGGCCCCACGGGGCTTGGGTGGGTGTTTAAAAAGTGGCACAAGGGCACGCAGGGCCACACGTGCTCTGTGTGCCGGGATCGCCCGTCCTCGAGCTAGTATTTGCTGGGTCACCGGGCTGATATCTTAAGGAGCGACCCCACGACCCCAGATCCAAAAAGGGGAGGTAGAAAAGTGTTGGAGAGCCCGATGTCCCCGATGTCCCCGACCTCCACGGGGGCTGCAGCGTCACCGCAGCGGCAAGGGCATGGAGCATGGTGCGGGCATCTCCTGCCGGCCTCCTGCCTTGCCAAAGGGCAGGCGGGGTGGGTGGTTTCCAAAAATGCATGCAGGAATCCGGATAAACTGGGTTGCAAAAAGTTTCTGTAGGGAGCCCTGTCCCGACGGGGAAGCTTCGGTGTGAAGGGGGTGTCGCTGGAGCTGCCGTAAGGCTCGAAACCTGTGGGATCGCACCAGGGAAATCCCAGCCGTGCCCAGGGCTCTCGGAGAGATCCAGCAAACAAAGGGTGGAAAGAGGAGATTTCTTTTTTTTCCCTTCTCGGCAGATCTTTCCCCATTAGTCATTCTTGTCACAGGAGCTGGCAAACACGGTTATTATTTGAGGGATCTGAAAGTGAAATGGAGGCACGCGCCCAGGAACCGAGGTGTCCCGGCCCCGGGGGCTGCTCCGGCCCCTCCGGGTCCCCCCCCCCCCCCGGGGCTGGGGAGGTGGGAGAGGGTCTGGGCACGGACCGAGAGCTCGGTTTTGGAGCCAGGTGGGTGCAGGAAAAGCACCCAGCCGTGGTGCTCTGCCATTAAGGTGGTGGTCCCAGCTCTTGGAGACCCTGCCCCAGCCCCTGCCCTTCTAAATAAAGGGGGCAAAGCGCCCCCCAGGCTCATTTCTCCATCACCCAGGCGCTGTCCTGTGCCTTATGACCGAGGGCTGGCTGAATCCAGGCACAGTCCTGGCTGAGAGAGTGGAAATTCCCCCCAGGTCTCGTGCAGGAGCTGCAGAAGCCACCAAGCTGCTGCAAGGCTCGCCACCAGGCCCTCTGCTACACAAGTTTCTCCCTCCCAAAAGTGCCTTTGCAATGACTACACCGATCCTGTGGATTTTAGTTTTGCTGCCCAGGTCTGGCTCCTGAGGCAGAAGGACGCAGAAACCAGGTGGGACCGTGGCGATTCCAGCTCCAAGTCACAAACGTGGGCCCCAAACCTCGCTGCTTTTATTGCAAAATGCCTCTTTTTAGCCGCCGCTCTTTCCGTCCTTCTCAAACTCATGCGCCGAGCTTCGCAGCAGCCATGAGGGCTGGAAAGGTTTTGGGGTCTCCTTTGGAAGAAATGGTTTTTTTTAGCATTATGGGACAGCAGCTGGAGCCTCGCTGGGGCACTTTGTGCCCAAGGATCCGGGAAGGCTTTGCGTGGAAATCACACCTCCAACCTGGGCTGAGAGAGAACCTCTCCCATTCTCCATCATTTGGTAGCCGGGAGATTTATTTAATGAGCCGAGCTGGACTTTTCCTCTCCACGAATCTCCCTGATAGCTTTCTGATCTGTGTTTTCCGATGCCCTTTAGCGTCCCGGCCGGTCCTTGCACCTCTCCAGGCCCACGCGGGTGTAAGGGAGCCCGTTCGCTTGGCAGGCAGCTCGGAAGCAAGCCGATCGTATTATTACCACGCGCTGCTCTTCGCACACGCACACAGCCTCACAAATATTTATCAGCTGGAGAAATACACGGGCTCGGGAGTTGCCAAGTAACATAACAAGAGGCGCTTTTAAATAAATATACAGTGCGTCTGCGGGTGACGAATTAACCAAATCCGCTGGTATGTGGCCCAAAGACGTGTTTTCCCCTGGAAGCACGGCACCGGCAGCAGTAAGGACGAGCTGAGCCAGGAAAAATGTGCGATAAGCACTTTGTGCGTGTGTCCACCAGCGAGGGAAACGTGGGGGGAGTCGGGGCCGTGCCCGTGTCTGCAGGGAGGGAGAGGCAAGCCCGGTGCCGTGGGCTGGATCTCCTCCTGCAGGCCCCAAGGGCTGCCCCCTATATAGGATAGGCTCAAATTCTCAATATACCCCGTCGTGGATCCTGTATTGCTCACTGGTTCTCCGTTCCCTTTGCCCCTGAGCATCCACAAAGCAGCCCAGGGCTCCTCTGTTCAAATAAATCCAGCAGCAGCTGCGCTTACCCCAGCCTGCCCCACGCTTGGGTTGTATTCCCCACCTAACCAGGGTTTTCCAGGGCTCTGTCCCTCTTCTCCTGTCGCTAAATCCTGCTAAATCCTTGCTGTGCAGCCAGTTTGCAAGTCTCTCCTCCTTCCAGGGAGAAGCCCTGTCTTGTGGGGTGGCGATTCGGTGGAGATGCTCAAGTCCATCCACCAGCTCCTCCCCGCCGTCCCCGGAGAGCTGGAGGCGCTTGTGTGGCCTTAAGGCTGTCACTTTGGGGGTCACTTTGGGGTCCTTGCCTGAAGTGAAGCACGAAGAGGGGTCCCTGGGCAAGAAACTGGGCAGAGCCAGCGGGGTGAGCATCCCCAGATGTGTCTTTTCAGGGAGAACCAACGCTGCCTGTCCTTGGTGTGCCCAGGGCAAGGCCGAATGGGTGGGATGGGGTTGTCCCCAGCTGCCGGGGACACCCTGTGCTCGCCCGGCTTGGGAACAGCTTCGTCCTGTGTGCCTGCGCCCTCCTCTCCGGGCTCACAGCACCCCGCAAAGGAGCCGACGTGCACGGGGAGCTCGGAGCTTTTATTAGCCCCGACGCTGCAGCTGTGGGCACGGGAGCTCGTCCCCTTGTCCCTGCTTTCTAATTATATCCGGTGATCTAGTACAAGCTCCTTCTGCTCCCCGTGGGCCGTGCCGTAATTATATCCCCAGCCCTGCCCTTCACAAGTGCTTGGAGGAATAACCCAGCCATCCCACCCGAGGTTTGGGGACCGGCCGTCCCACCAGATGCTTCCCTGTCCCTCCTGCTCGGGGCACCGGGGACATTTGCTCCTCGTGGTGCAAGGAATTGCAAGGGGACGGGGACAGGGACGTGTCTGGGGCTGCCCAGGGAAGTGGCCGGGGCCCAGCTCCTCCTGTCTGCCAGCAGCTGAACGGGGATCGAGCTGCATCCTGATGAGATTTGCCATCAGCAGGGCCTGGAGGAGCAGGAATACCCCGAAAAGGTGAGGGTGCAGGGCGCCGTGGGATGGGAACGGCCCCAAAAGTAGGCACAGAGGCAGCCTCTGCCCCCCGTTCCAGCAGCTGGGATGGCTCCTGGCTCCTTGGGGTGGCTCAGAGGGGACAGGATGGAAGGGAGAGGACAAAACCATCCCTAAAACTACCAGGGATGCTGACGGAGATCAGCGCCCTGCCCTCCCTGCACCGTGGTCCTGCTTCCCCTGCCCAGGAGGGCTGGGAAGGAACCATGGACCTGCTCCTGGCTCCAATCCCTCCCTCCTTAGGCAAACACATTTCTCAAAATGCCTCTAGGAGCAGCCACAGCCCCACCCCGTGTCAGCCAGGACATAAATACCACCTCACATGATAGGATGAGATATCTTAACGCCTTATCTCGTGGATAAGGCTGTGAATTTGTGAGCTGCACGTGTTTGGGGCCGGCAATGTCCCGCGGCCAAGGACCTCTTCTGTCTTCCAGCAGAGCCAGGGCAAACTCATCTCATCCCGTGGCCAACGCCTGCTGACGCTCCCCAGGGACAGCCAGGGCTTTGTCTCCCCCCCCACGCTCTCAGGAGCCTGAAGTAGCTCTTAAATAACCATTTAAATAAAAATTTAAAAAAAATAAAACGCAAACAAGGGAGCCCAGGCACCCGGCGGGAAGGCAAACACTCCCGGAGGAGCACCAGGCACGGTGTTTGCTTTACAAACGAGTCCTGCAGCTCACACGAGCAGCCCCGAGCAGCATCCCCACGCCCTGCCTACCCTCCAGCATCGCATCCTCCAGCCGGAGGTGATCCCTCCGAGCTGGGACTTAATTGCTCCTTCTTTAATGAACTCTTCCGTCTGTCCGTTGATGGCTTTTCCTCCCCGCTTCAGCCCTCGAGGAGGCAGGAGCCTGAAGCGGAGGTCGTGGAGGGCACTGGCCCCAACGCCAGGCAGGACGGGGGAAAATCCTTTCGCTGCAAATTTTCCCCCCGTGGCATGGGGGTGAAAGGATTTTTGCAGCCCTGCAGGGCTCGCACGGCTTCGGCCTCATGGGGACAGGCAGGGGTTTGGGCCAGCACCCTGCTGCTCAAAGGGGGAGCAGACGAAAGACAACCCCAGCACCCCGCGCATCCCCTGGTACCGTGTCTCTGCTTCCACCGCCCTCTGACTCTTCCCCTTTCACTTCCAGGACGCCTTTTCCCCAGCTTTCACAGCTTTCTTCCGCCACGGCAAGCTTTCCTAACACCTCTTGACACCTGACTTCATTCCAATCGATCTCGCGGGGCTAATTAACTGATCAGCAGCAATTGGCATAAATTCCCCAGGTGGTTGCCCCTCCCGGGAGGGCCGCGCGGTGGCCGCTGGCCTTGGGCTTCTGCTTCGGGGCCACCCCGGGCAGGGACCCTGCAGGGGTGCAGGAGTTAGGAAGGGGCAGCCCCGGCACGATTCCCTTGCAAAATTTACTGCCAGGGGCCGTCACGGAGGCCAAAACCTCGGTAGGTCGAGCGGGGAGGATCCAGGAGGTGCCATGGGTTGAGTGCCCTCTGATGGTCTTGGATATTTTGGGGGGTCTGAGGGTAACTTTCTTCATCCCTCCAGTCCTGCATCAGCTTTGCTGGGCTAAGCCGCATCCCTCCATCTCTTCTTTCTCCTTTTCTCAAATATTGCCCTGCAATTAGCATCCTTCCAACCTTCTGGGACCAGAAGGAAATCCCAGGACTTCTCAGATACAGGATTAGCAGCAGGCCGCAGCGCTCCTCGCCCTGCTTCTGCGGGACCCTCGGGAGCAAATTACGAGAGGCCGCTGTTTAAAAATGTTTGTCCCCAGGCCGTGGCATTTAGTGTTTTCCTGGGTTACTAATGGACTGGAAAGCACTTTGCCGCCCCTGCGCAGAATGAAACATCAGCCTGCTTTTTGCAAAGCCAGGAGAGAAACCCCTGAGCGTTTCTGCCTTTGCTCCCCTGTCACCAGCGATTTTCTGATCTCCGGCCGAGTCCTGGGAACGCTGCTGCGGGTCACTTGGTTTGCTGCTCTTCATTTTGGGGAAATAAAAGCGAAGGAGGCTTCCTCCCCGTTGTCTGTGAACCTCGGAGCGAGATCTGATACGGGCGGCCTTTGGGAAGGGGATTTGCTGTAAACTGAATTTGCTGCGCCCCAAAACGTTGAGGGGTAAATGCCCTAATTTACTTCGTCCAGCATGCCACCGCGTCCTTGTCCCGGCAGCCGATGTTGGGTTTTGGGTGGGGAAAAGACATCCTGAGTGAATGTGGGGTCTCCGAGACCCTTTGACCCTGCCCATGCTGCCAAAAACCCAGATTGTTGGCCATAATTGTAACACAATTCCTCTCCGAAGGCTTGCAGGGTAGGGCAGAATGAATTTCCCTCCTTTCTCCACAAGAACCTCATCCCAAGAGACATTCAATGGCACCGTTTGAATCCATTCAAACCCTATTAAGCCTTTCTAATGCAAGAAGGGGAATAGAGGCAGAGACAGAAGGCTGTTCTGGAGGAGGGGAGGGGAAGGAAGTGGCTCCCAAAATGGGAGCTGGACCGGACGGGATCAGCTCCGCCAGTGAGAGGTGGCACCGATGCCCACGGGGCTGTTTGCCTCTTAAATGTGGTGAAACACAACGTGGGGCCCTTCCTTTACCTCTTCTCCCAAGGCCACCACCTCTGGCCAGTGGGACAGAGGCTGTTTGGGCCAGCCCTTCCGACTCAGCAAGTCGTGGAGAGCTCCTCCAGGGCTTTCAGTCCCCTAGGACGAGGGGTCAGGTGGCACCTGTGGTGCTGTGCAGGGTGTCAGCGCCAGGTTTTTGTGCTGGTGAGCCGCCAGGTCCTGCACTTCTTGGCAGTGCCTCCCCAGGAATCAACACATCCTGCTGCCACCTCAGCATACCTACCTGCTGGCGTGGCACCGCGGCACGTGTCCAGCCAAGTCACCCTGAACCAGGACACCGCAAAGCTTTGTCCCGGCCAGAATCTTCCCTGGAGACACCCCCAGGAGCCACCAAGTTCTCCGGAGGATGGTGACTGCATGGCATCTCCTTACCAGGTGATTTGGGTCCTTACCTTTCCCCAGGGGTGCTCTTCCTTCCCGCACCGTGCCCCAAAGGGCAGCTACCGTCCTCCCTTCCCCACCACCCTCCCGTCCTGCTAGGGACAAGCTTCTGGTTGCCCTGGACTGAAACCGAAAACCAAGATTTTCCCAACAGAGAGATGTGTTTTCGGGGAGGCCTTGTGTGGGGTGGGCCTACTGAAAAACCCACACTGGGTTTTCAGTTTGTAAGCAAGGGTAGCTCTCTACCCTCTTGTCATATAGCCTGGCCTCTGTCTGGAAAATTTGGTGGTTTATTTTACTTTAGCAAAATATTAGAGGTTATTATTATTATTATTGTTATTGTTGTTGTTGTTGTTGTTATATTATGCACAGGTGAACCTCTGGATCATGATCGTTTGGGTTTTCCCAGATCCTCCTCCACCCTTTTTACCTTCCTGAGACATGTCACGGGCACTTACTGTTTTAGGGGTGAACAGCACGGAAAATCAGTACAAGGAATAAGTGGGGAGGATATAAGAACAGGGCCTGTTGGACAGCCTGTGAGATATTCCCCGAATACTCTCCCAAATGTGACCTCTATGCATTTTGCACCAGCTCTCGACAGATTTCTGTCCCATGAACTTGTCAAGCATCCCCTCGACCCTGGTACCCGCTGAGCATCAGCTGCATCCCACGGCAGGGGAGTTCCCCAGGCCAGCTACCACAGCATGAGAAGGGTTTTCTTCCTTTTTTTCCCCCCCAATTTCTGCCTTTACCTGGCTCCTGATGGTTTTTGGCTGCGTGCTTCTCCCTCCCACCCCAAAAAGGAGTCAGGGATTGACTTCTGTCTGTCCTCCTCCCAACTGCGAGCCGCATGAAGCACTGCCCCAAAGCCACCAGCGCTCTTGTAAAGCCTCCCTGAGTGATTTGTCAGCGCGGATTCAGTTAAAAACCTACAGAGGAAAGCTGCTGAAAGTACAGCTGGTGTTTGTGCCGGCAGCTCCCGCGGCAGCCGCTGTCAGCAGCACAGGTGAGACGAGCGGCGTGGGATTGCTGTCGTCTGCTCGCAGCCCAGACAAATTAATAGGGATGTTGCGCCGAGATGAATTCCGCCCCGGATATAGGATGTGCGAGCTCGCGACACGTGCCAGACTCCTCTAGAGCATGTTTCGCAGGAGCTTCCCATCTTATATTCACGTCCGAGGCATTGTAATAAAATCTGAGGCATAAATGCCGTGGGAGGAGGGCAATATATGACCATTGCTTGGGGCCTGGGGCATCATTCCCCACTTTCTCCCTTGTTCGATGATCCCCCGGGGGCAGGGATTGGAGGCAGCGCCCCAGCAGCCCAGTGCCACGTTGCCTTCGGTAGCCCCAGCAGTGCCAGCAGCCCGTGGCGGAGCGTCCCAAGGACTGTTTGTTTAAAGGGTTATCTGCCCGGTTAATTTACCCCGGCTCTCGTAAAGCCATCCGAAGCATTTTCTCACGGCTGTAACTAAATGCTGCGCTGGCAGCGAGCAAAGCGAAAAACAAACGTAAGCAGGGATAGGGCACGAGGGCGAGGCGGGCTGGTTTTTCTCCCTCTGGGTGCAGGAACAAAAGCTCCATACAGCAGCACTGCGTGAGGTGCCCCAAACACCACCAAGCTGGATCGCAAAGCTCGGGTGAGGACAATAAAAGAGGGGAAAACCTTTAAGGAGAAGGAGGAAAAACATCCAGGAGCAGTAGGGCCATTTTCCATCAGTCTTTGACAGGTGATGGTCATCTTCCTATTGACAGGGGAGTGACTGCGAACAGGAGCAAAACGCTCTGCCTTCTGGGCACGTCTCCTTGCACACCGGGTTGTTCGTTTAGGGATCACAGGGCAGCTTGCAGGGCTTCATGTCCCCGTTAGATCTGGCCGAAATTACAGCTCTGTTGAGCCTTGTAGCCCTCCTCATCCTCCGTCGCCCAGGTCTCTGCGTCTTCCAGGTGGAAAAAATTGCAGAATTGGAAACAGGGAGCAGCCCCAGCCTAGGAGCCCAGGGTGGATTTTTCTCCATCTGACGATGGAGTCGGGAACAACCCTGGGTTAGAGGAATGTACCATGATGCTGGAGGAGCCTCCCCGGGGTGATTTGGGTAAATCTGTTGCGTTTGCAGCCGACCTGCTGGTACTTTCCGGTACTCTCAGTCCATTTCTGAGCAAATGAAAAACGGGGAGGAAACTAGAGTCGCAGCTGGTCTGTGCCTCACTTGTTCCTCCTTCTCTGCCCCAAAACTTGCTGCCGTGTCCTTCATGCTGCCGGACCCAGCAAAGGGTAGCCCTGTCCTGTGCCGTCTCTGGCTGCTTCGCACCCAATTGTTGCACGAGCAAGAGAAAGCAAATCAAAAGGCCTCCATCAAACCAAGTCATTTGCAACCTCTGTAGCTATTTCAAAGGCCCATTTTCCTTTTGCAGAGGATGTGGAGGGAAGGGAGAAGTGTTCAAAGCCCAAAGCCGGTTCTGAAGTCCAAAGCTGGGCAAGCAAAAGGGTTTGTTTAATGAGACAGAGAGCTCAGAAACCCACGAGAGCAACACCTCCCTGCAAATCAGGTCATTTACTTAGTGAGCGAAAAATGGCTTCCCGAGGTCTGCAGCACAGAGGTGGAAATCAAAGAGCATTTGAAGGATTGAAAACCAGGCCCTGGCTTTGCCTCCCATCCCACCAGGTCCCCACCAGCCTGGCAGGCACTGAGGGAGGTGGCTAAAACATTTCACCGTCCCGTTCACAAGGATGACACTCTCCACGCAGCGCTTCAAAGCCTCAGAGCCTCCCGTTTCATGGGGACTCGGGTCAGGTGCCAGACAACTCCAAATTCTTTCCCAGATGGTTAAAATAAAAAAGAACCCATATAGCTGTGTCTAGCTCTATACCCAATGTATATGAAGTGATAAAACCCCTGGCACATATCTTGTGCGAGCTAATTATAGGATTTGGAAGCTAATGTGATAATATTTTCTTTAGACGTGTGGTGCAGATGTAATTACTTCTCCGGAGATGCCAACCACAGATGACGCAAGATGCCCTTATGTAATCTGCTGTTATTATGCAGTTATGGAAATCTTCCCTCTCTGTCCCATCCCCTGCTTTCTCTTCAACACCTTCTTCCTGTTTTTTTTTTCACCTTAAAGTCCCTATGGATTACTCAGAAGGCAAGGGGTGAGGTCAATAGGGCAAGCAGTAAGCGAGCAGCAGGGCAGTTGGGTAGAAAGCTGGCTTGTGGTGTCCCCATGCGCCTCGTCAGTGGAGGAGCAGAAGGAGCTGATGGCTCTGTGCCGGCCATGCTGGCTTCACTGGGGCTGGGAAAAGCTCCCCGACCACCTGCCCGCCTGGAAGGGCTCACGTCAAAGCCAGGTCTCCCCCGGCCCTGGCATCTCCCGTGGCTTGGACGTCAGCAGACAGAGGGCTGCCATCTGCTCCGCCAGCATGCTGTGGAGGAGCACCAGTGTGGGGAGCCTGCCAGAGCCTCCACAGGATGGCACCAGCCTCAGGAGCCCCAGGAGGGGACGGGGATGCCAAGGTTGCGATTGAAGGTTGCTTGAAGGTCTCCCAGGTGGCCCACAAAGCCACTTCGGACAGGGTAAAAGCGCTGCATGACCACAGGTCTCCAACCAATAATGCTTTCAGACCAGAGTGATTTTTGCCTGTGCTTTCGTGCTTTTTTTCATGCTTTATTTCTTCAAAATGCCCCCGTCCCACCGCCTTCCTCCTACGGCCGGACAGGCAGCAGGGACACGGGTGCCTCCAGGACACAGCCTTCCTCCACCGCCAATGCACCTCAAAGGGGAAGCAGTCTCCTGAACCACCAGCAAACCCCACCTCGACTGCAAATATTCTGCAGGAAAGGTTGCTAAACATCCTGAAGGCAGGACACCAAGCACCCCGGCCCCTTTGGGGCCAAGAAATCGAGCCAGGGCAGGGCACAGGGAGCCCAGAGGGGGAAACAAGCCACGCATGGGCATGAGGAAAAGAAGTGAGAGCTAGCAGCTGGAGCAGGGAGGGGAGACAAAACCACTGGGTCCCCACTGGGGAAACTTGTTTCCAGTCACGGTCCAGTGCCAGCCACTGCAGGGGAATTTTTCTGTAGGGCAGGGAATACCCACATTGCTCTGAGGACAAAGAAGCCAGCCACGGGGAAGCCAATAGCGGGGGGGTGTTTTTTTGTCATTCATTAACCACAAACCGACTCCTGCCGGAGCCCAGGGCCATCAGTCATGGGTTTAGATGGCACTGCAGCTCCCACTCGTCCTCCCTCAGCCAAATTCCTCTCTGTGGGCCCTGGCTGGGTCCCCAGGGGCTGGGAGGGAGCGCAGGCCTCGGGGTGTACACGGAGAGGCTCGGTGCGGTGACATGGCGTCCAGGCCCGGCCCCATGGCCCTGACAGGAGCTCCTTTCACCAGGGCACCAGGACCTCTTGCTTCTGTTTCTGCTGAAGCCGATCAGCCCCCAGCTTGTGTCCAGAGAGGTTGACCAGGATGGGGACGGAGTGGGTGGGCCAGGCACCATGCATACACACAATTTGTACCTGATGATGGTTTTGCCCTAACCTCCTCCTTAGTGAGGCAAATAAAAGCCTTCCACCCTGAGCCAGGCAGGCTGAACCTAATCCCCGAATCCCAGTGTGGACAGAAATGGCACATTAGTGATGTTAGATAGTGGAGATCTACTCCTGCTGGTGGCAATTTATTTTGCTCCCATTAATTTTTACCAGGCCTGACCTGCTGCTTTGGGACTGAGAATGGGCCTGGGCAGTCTCTAGGCGGTTTGCTTCCTTTGTGCTGGATAACCACTCGAGGCTGGGTGCTTAGATAAGCTTCTCAGGTCTCCAAATTAGCTGGGAAACCTGACAAACGCCCATTTTCTCAAGGCATATTGGCTACTGTCTGGCGGAGACCTTGCCACCATTGCCACTGGGGTGTCGTGGTTGCTCAGCTGAAGCGTGAAGGCAGAGCAAGGAGAAAGGACAGCATTACTTACCTACACATTTCTTTTCAGCTCCTAAGTTTAAGATGGGTGAGGATCTTGGCCAGCTTTTATGTGGTTCGAGCTCCTGTGAGAGGATCAGGCTCTCTCTTCCCTGCCAGAGGATGTGTGTTTTGAAGGGCTGGTGAACAAAACCCCCTCCGGTCTTTCCTGCCATGAGCTGCAGGAAGGAAGGTGGCCATTTGATGTGTGTTTCTTCTTGCCTGTGAGCAGTTACGATGAGCAGGCATGGGATGGGGGTGCCATATGGCCAGGACAAGCTTTTGTGGAGCATCACATGTTCCCCCCATGCGGCTCAGGCCTGACCTACATAGCGTGGCCAAGCCACCATGCCGGAGCATCATGGCTTTCATCTCCCACAGCTGGAGATGCAGGAGCCTCCCCTGATTTACGGGAAAACCTGAGCTATGCACCAAGCTGGGGCTTGCCAGCACTGCAGACGGTTTTTCTGCTCTGTCTTGATCCAGCACAGCCCTCTCAGGAAGAGGCAGCTTATACCAGCAGGGCTGCTTTGGGCAGGATAGGAAACCGTCTCTCTGGATGACAGGAACCAGAGTCTTTTGGCTTGTTCACGTTGCCTCAAGCTGAGCGGGCAGATGTTGTCGTGGGTTGGAGATAGAAAGCGTCCCCCTTGTAACAAATGGCATCCACGCAGCTTTGCAGTGACCCCCCATCAGTCCTCGGCAGTGGCTTGGAGAAGGCCCTCTCCTATCCACACCTCTGTGTGGGTATGGGGGAGCCTCACACGGCCTCAATTTATTCACCTGAATGAGCAGGAACAAGCTCTCGCAGCGTTTCAGCTTTCCGAGCAGCGCAGTGGTGGCATCTCATTGTGTACGTACCGGGGCAGGTGAATTTGCAGGTGCAGACGGGGCTTTTACATCATTTAAACAGCCTACGGTCTCTTCGAGTGCAAATAAATACTGGGCGTTCACAGGACATTGTTTTCCTGGGAATTCAGCCCAAGGGCTTGCCCCAGGTTGAGCAGATTGCAGTAGTGGTGACTGTATCATTTTTCTACCATTAAGGCTGCACTTTCTGGCATGGCACAGCCATGTTCCCATGCCAGTAACACACTGCCTGCTTGGCTGCAATTCCTATGGTCCCTGCAAGACACCCACAAAAATCAGATGAAGCAGCATCTCTCCAGAAACGAAGGGATGTCCCTGGATGCTCAACACCCATGAAATGAATAGGGGAAGAGCTGCAAACAAAGGCCACAAATTCAAGGAAGGCTTTCACCAAGGCACATCGAGGTGTCCACCTCAAGGAAGCTGCAGACCCCTGAGAAAACCCCTACACAAGCTGCAGCCCTGCTGTAACTCACCCTAAGGACTGGAGTTACTGCACGAGATCTTTCAGAGTGCAACCTGTCGGACGTCAGCCTCTTACAAGTGCAGTCGGTTGCCAGCTGAGGTGGGAAGCTGGATTTAAGCTGCAGTGATGCTGGTTGGAAAGCTCGGGAGGTCTCCAGCCCCGCTCCGCAGTCGCAGCAGGGCTGTTGTCATCACGATACCCACTTGACCTTGGCGTTGCCCACCAAGGCTTGAAGACACGAGTTGAAAGCATGTGCCAGAGCCTGGAGACCTTCATTTAGGAGATGTGGTTTTTTCCTGCTCCTCAGGGCTTTGAAAATTTGGGAATGAGTCTGAGGGAGGAGATTCATTTTCCCATTTCTGCCTTGCCACGTGCCCGAGCACATCGATGCTCTCTGCTGAGCCCAAGGGAAAATCCTGAGTCAGGGACGTTCCTCCAGACCTCACTGATGATGATGTTTTGCTCCCACTCCGATCAGTGCAGAAAACCCTTAACCACTCCTACAGCTGCAATCCAAGGACCTCAAAGTGCTTGGAGATCTTGAAACGAAACGGCTCCAGCGGGAGTGAGATCACCCCGCCGGGGGAGCTGCTCCGAGCGCACCACTTGTGCGAGAAAAAGGAAAGAGAAAACAAAGGATCCGGGGAACAAAGCCTTGGGGTTGTAGTAGAGTTTATTTTTCTTTGCCTCAAGAGGAAGAAGGCATTGAAAAGAAAGGGGGGGAGCAGTATTTTTCTTTCTGGAAAGTGATTTTTATTTTATTCAAGGGAAGGAGGGCATTGAAAAAGAGAATTATAAAGAAAAAAGAAAAGAAAGGAAAAGAAAGGGAAAGAAAAAAAGAAAAGAAAAGAAAAAAGAAAAAAGAAAAGAAAAGAAAAGAAAAGAAAAGAAAAGAAAAGAAAAGAAAAGAAAAGAAAAGAAAAGAAAAGAAAAGGACAGAATTTCCACAGAAATAATTCTCAAACAGGAGAATTTTTCCACAGAAGAGAAAAAAATGACTGGGGATCCCCAAGAATGTCTGTACTTTGTCCCTATTTCTCTTTCCGAGGTGCACGCCGTGCATCCTGCCGCTGGGAATCTCTTCTAGCGCTGCCCGAAGTAGCCTACGTTTGTTGGGAATCCTTGCTCCTGGAGTCAAAGGGCAAAATCAAGAGCTCGAGTCTCTGCGGGGATCCGTTTCAGTGTGATTTGCACCTTCCCCATGCACACTGCCGTAGTTCAGAAGTATGCGTGACCCGTACTTGGTTTTTGTTAGCGTTGTTGTTATTTTCCTGCTCTTGCTGCTGGCGGACGGTGCCGTGCGTGCGCCCGGCGGCTCCTCCGACACGCGGCCATCCCGCCGGTAGAAAACTTCACTCAAAAAGCCCAAATTAGCGGCGGCTTCGTGGGGCTTTATTTCCCTCCCTGTGAAGCCTGATTGCTCTCCGGCTGCAGCCTGAGAGCTTTTTGTGCCTGGGCTCGAGGCCACTTCGAGGCAGCGAAACCAAGGAGCTGGGCTTGCTCCGAGCACGTTTTCCCTGCTGTCTCCTAAGGGCAGGGCTTCTCCAGCAGCTCCCACCCCCGCAGAGATGCTTGCAGCATCCCGCTCCCCCATCGGCCTGCAGGGAGCTTGTGGAAACCCCTCGGACCCGCGTGCCCCAAATGGGCTGAAAGCAGGCAGAATCCGCCAAAGTCAGGGACAGGTGGGCAGCAGGAGCGCTTAATGCTCCCTGCCACGGGAGACAGCGGCTGCCCCTTCCATTGCCTCTGCGCTGAGATGTGAGATGAGCCGATCTGCAGGGATCACATCCCACCATAAAGCTTTTATTATCATTTTTAATTTGTGCGTGATTTTATCAGAGAGTTTGGGGTGGCACAGAGAAAACGCAGCCTCCCTGCGTGCCAGACTCTGCCTCCCTCACGCGTTTCGGTGAGATTTAAAATATGAACTAACCCAAATCTCGAAAAGCTGAGGCTGTTTCAAAGCTGCCAGGCTGGAACCTGTCCCCGCAGTGGTCTCATTTCATCCACGCAGCAGGGAAGCATCTGCCCCAGGACGAGAAACCTCCGAAATCAGTCGGCAGAGCCGTCGGGTACCCCTCCAGAGCCGCCAGCAGCCAGCAGCACTGGGACCAGCGCCCTAAATGGTGCAGCCCGTCCCTGCTTGCACCCCAGGCACCTTTCCGTGGGAGATGCTGAGATGCTGGAAGGGCTGCGGGTCCCTCCCTCTGTGCCGGCCTCTCGGCGCCATCGCCTCGTTGCAAAGACGCGAAGAAAGAGTTAAGGCACGGCACGGGCTGCCGGAGGCCAATCAGGCAGAGCAAAGTGCGGCAGGTTGTTTACACCAGGTAGGATTTGGGAGCTTTGCCCGGGGCCCCGAGCAGGTGGACGATGGGCAGAGAGCCCGCAGCAGGACGGGGAGCGCAGGAGGACGGAGCCCCAGGCTGTCCAGGTAACCCCCCCCGAGGGTTGGGGGGTTTTTTGGGGGGGGGCTTCCTTCCCTCTCCGTCCCCCTCTCGCAGCAGCTCGGGTGTCTTTGTTGTTGCTCGGGGCCCCAGTTCCCACCGGGACTGGCTGCGGGTGCTTTGCCCCCAGGTTGTGCTGGGGTGGGGTGGGAAGTACCCGCCGTGCATGGAGCTGGGCTGCTTGCGGGGGAAAATGCTATTTTCTCCCCCTATAAACTCCTCCCGGATCCAGCCGGCATCCACCAGCACCGGCACCTCGCTCCCCATAATTTAGGGGATACCAGCGGCCCCAAATCCCAAGGATTTGGGGTACCAGTGAGAAGCACGGTGGGGAGACACAGGGGCCAGCTCCTGGCTCTCCACGTGGGCACGTCCTGCGGGCGGCGCAGGGGAATTGCTCCACGCCCTTGAAATTCCTGCGGGTGAGTTAATTATAAATCACGGACGGGCCCACGGCGTGGGCAGCGGGATCCGGCCGGCACGGGGCTGGTTCGCAGCCTTTCGCCGTGGTCCTTTCCCCCCAGCAAAATCGTGCTCGGGGGGCCCGGTGCCGAGGGGATCCCTCCCTGTGCCACCGCAAGGGCCGAGGAGTGGTGATGGCACGGGGATGCTCGGGGAGATGCAGCGGGTGAAGGAGGGTGTCCCGGCGGCACGTGGGTCCCTGCTGGGGACTTCCAGGGGACAGCAGCGCCGCAGGGACACGCCGTAATGGGGTGGGGGCTCCTTGTGTCCCCCCAGTGCAATACGCCATGTGGGGCAGCGGTGTGTGTCACGCAGGAGCGGCTCATCTCCAGCCACGTTGCATAGGAAATGGATCTTTTAACACGGGGAAACTGAGGCACAGAGGGCTGGGGTGGCTTCAAGCTGCCCAGCCTGTGGTGTGGAGCATCCCAAACCTCCATCCACCAAGCGGCGGCCCCGTCCCCGCTGTCAGATCTCTTTCCCCGTAGATTTGGCTGTGCCCTAGGGGCAGAGCAAAGCCCCTGGGTGCAAATGGGGCCAGCATCCCGCTCGAGCAGCCCCAAGCCAGCTCTGCCATCACTCAGGGCAGCTTGGGGAAATGGGGAAAACGCGGGCGCAGCCCCAAACCCAGCCCCAGAGCACCCCGAGGAGCCGGGGAGGAAGGAGGACGGGCAGGAGGAGGGCACCGGGCCAGGACTGGGTGCCACGGGGCCGGTTTCGGCTCGCAGCGCCGTGGTTCCTCCTCCTGCTGCTTCCCCGTGGCCATGCAGCGTGTAGCTTCAGCGCGGCCGCGAGCGGGGAGGAAAACTGATAGCGAGGCGGGAGGATTAGCCGGGGAAGGTGGAGCAGGCTGCGCTGCTCAGGCTTTGTCGGGGCAGGACAATGGGGCCTTTATTGAGGAAGGGAGGCGGTGGGGTTGGCATGCGGTGGCGACCGGTTGGTATACGGTGTGCCTTGGGCAGCTGGGGGACAGGGAAGTGGGACACGGGGTGGGACATTTTGGCACCCAACGTGTCCCTTGGGCAGCTGGGGGGACAGGGAACTGGGATGTGGGACATGGGGTGGGACATTTTGGCACCCAACGTGTCCCTTGGGCAGATGGGGGAACAGGGAACTGGGATGTGGGACACGAGGTGGGACATTTTGGCACCCAACGTGTCTCTTGGGCAGCTGGGGGAAAGGGAACTGGGATGTGGGACATGGGATGGGACATTTTGGCACCCAACGTGTCTCTTGGGCAGCTGGGGGAAAGGGAACTGGGATGTGGGACACGGGGTGGGACATTTTGGCACCCAACGTGTCTCTTGGGCAGCTGGGGGAAAGGGAACTGGGATGTGGGACACGGGGTGGGACATTTTGTACCCAACGTGTCCCTTGGGCAGATGGGGGAACAGGGAACTGGGATGTGGGACACGGGGTGGGACATTTTGTACCCAACGTGTCCCTTGGGCAGGGAACAGGGACATGGGGTGGGACATTTTGGCACCCAACGTGTTCCTTGGGCAGATGGGGGAACAGGGAACTGGGATGTGGGACATGGGGTGGGACATTTTGTACCCAACGTGTCTCTTGGGCAGCTGGGGGAAAGGGAACTGGGATGTGGGACATGGGGTGGGACATTTTGGCACCCAACGTGTTCCTTGGGCAGCTGGGGGAACAGGGAACTGGGATGTGGGCCATTCTGGTACCCAACGTGTCCCTTGGGCAGGGAACAGGGACGTGGGGTGGGACATTTTGGTACCCAACGTGTCCCTTGGGCAGCTGGGGGACAAGAGAACAGGGACATGGGGTGGGACAGGGGACAGGACGTTTGGTACCCAACGTGTCCTCGCTGGTGGGACCTGTGGGGGACCCAGGGCCCCTTCCAGCAGAGCGAGGAGCATCCCGTGCCGGGGACATCGCGGAGGAGCGCTGCCACCCGCTCTGTCCCTCGGGTCCAGATGGGGACGGAGGAAGCCGCCGCCCCGCAGCCCTCCCGACTCCCCGCCTGGGTCTTTTCATCTCGGCTCCTTTGTTATCAGGCTTATTATGTAAATAGCTGATGAGGCCCCCGTAATGAGAAAGTAGTTTCCCAGAATACAAAAGGCTGTAATTATCTCATTAGCAGGCGGAAAGGAAAAGGAAATGCTTCTAAGCCGCTTGCTTTTATTTCCACAGAGGCCCAAGAAAGTGCAGCCCCCGAACACGGTGACCTGCCTGCCCCGTCTCCTGCCACCCCGACCCCGCGTCTGGGCAGGGTGGGAAGGCAAACCAGGTCCTCACAGCTCCTGAATTGCCAGTCCTGGGGGGGGCTGAGGGCTTTAAATTGGGGCCAGGAGCTCAGGGGATGCTGCGGGTCCCTGTGCAGACCCCTGGTGCTCCCAGCTGCCCAAGGGACACGTTGGGTGCCAAAATGTCCCACCCCATGTCCCACATCCCAGGGGGGGATGGAAGGAAGGGGAGAAAACGGGGCAGGGAGACAGAGCCACGCCTCGAGCGGGGGGAAAGGGAGCTCGGCGTGCTTGGGAAGCTGTTCGCCTGGTGTTCTCTGGCCTCTGGGCAGGGAGAAAGCTCGTGGCTGAAAAGCCAGCGCTCTGCGGGCTTCCGCAGGCAGGTCCGTGTCCAGCAGGGCCGTGCTCTCCTGCGGCGCTGGAAGAAAAGCTGGCAGCCACCAAGCCGGGATGCCGGCGAGGGGAAAGGAGGCGGAGGAGGCGCAGCAACGAGCCACGAGAATTACTGGAAAAAATGCCTGGGAGTGAGCGGCCGGGAAAGTTCATCCCGTCCCCTTCTCCAACGAGAGGCAACGTGAGAAGGGCGAGGGAGAAAAGGAGATGCCGAGGTCGGAGGGGAGCAGAGGTGTCCCTGCCTCTTGCATCCACGCTTCCGGAGGTGCCCTCGGCCGGTTTGGGGTCTGGTAGGGGCCCTGCCCGTGGCATGGGGGGGAATTAGGTGGGTTTTAAGGTCCCTTCCAACCCAAAGCACCTTGGGATTCTGTGGTTCCCTTCTCCAGCCACACCACCTCCCTGGCACTGGTGCCAACCACCGGGAGAGCCGACAGAGCCCCGAGCACCGCGCAGGTGTAGGTCCTACCAAAAAAAAAAAACCAAACACGTGTTTTCATCCTGCCGGTAATTGCACGCTCATTAAAACCCGAGCAAACCGCCGGGACGGTGAAGGTCACGGCCGCACCTGTTACAGCAAGCGGCTGGGGGGCAGATTTTTGCCCTCTGGGTGCCTTTGCGTGCTCCTGGGGACCGCATGCCAGCACAGCGCCGCGCTTCGGGGCTGCCTGCAAGAGCTCGCCCTGCCTGCGCCCGGCGATTGATTTCCCTCCCGCGTGGCATGGTGCCTAGGTATGTCTCCCAAGGGCCTTTGTTACCAGAGCGTTAACAATTAACCCGCTCGGGCAGAAACGGAGCCAGGCCTTCATAATCGAGGCTTGGTTAACTATTCAGCTGCTTATCGGAAGGCAATTTTTCTTCAGGCTAACTGGAAGGCGTTCGCTAACTCCTTTGGATAAAGCAAAGCGTGACGAGGCGGGAGCCGTTTTGTGGATTGCTGTATTTACAGAAAAAGTCCTCAGAAAGCCACAAAAAACTTGGTAAGAGGCAGCCGCGGAGGGCTCACCCACCGCAGCCAGGGAAAGGGAGATCTCCCCCCAGATTTTCTGCGTTAGAGGCAAAAATATCGCAGGGTCCAAAGCAGGGCTGTGGGAGGAAAGGTGATCGTAGCATCATGCTTTAGGTGGCACGAGCAGGTGGTGCAAGGTGGAGAAGGTTTGGGGAGCTGTGTCCCCAGCAGCGAGGAGGCTGCTTGCCCCCACGAGGAGGCTGGTTGCCCCCACGGGGCACGTGCTTTTCACAAAGATGCCTACCAGGAAGGCTGCTCTGCCTCGAGCCAGGCAGACACAAAAAAAAACCCACAACCTTTTCAGCTTTTGTGCGCACACAAATGCTCGGAAATGGGAAATTAGATCAGCATTTGTTCTGGAAAGGTTCCCTTCACCTCCTTTGTGCCTGCAGAAAGTCCCTTTCTTCGGTTCTGCTGCAACCGAGAGGCTTTGGGGAGCAAGGGGAAGGGCAGAGCTGGGCGAGGGCTGAGTGCTGCCCCTGCGAGGTGGCTGCTGCTGCGAGGGGCGCCGCTTGGGAGCGACTCGGGTAGAGCTGGTCCTCCTCGGGGGGTGGGATGGACACGAGTCTTCTCCTGGGCCCGGCGAGGCCGAAGAGCAAGGTGGCCCTGGTGCCTCCAACGGCTGCTGCAGACGGGATGTGACGCCTGGAAGGATAAAACGTCTGCAAAGGGCAGTGGATGGCAGAGCGCTTCGAAATCCAGAGCTCCCTCTGGCTTTCTGTCCATCTGGGGCCTCTCCCCACCTCTCCACTTCTCGCCTCGGGGGTCTCTTCCATGCCCAACCACGCTCAGAGGTGATTTCTCTTTCCTTCTTCATCTAAAGAAGGGGCTCGGGAGTGAAATGCCGGTAAAGCCAAGCCACTTTGCCTTCCTGCTTGCTCCGTGCCATGGAGATCTGGGGCGTGCGGAGCTAACCGGGTTAAGGCAACTCCGGTTTCTGTTGCTCCCCGGGGGGCAGGTGAAAGTCAAACCTCTTTGCAAAGAAAAAAAAAAAATAGCTCAGGAGGCCACAGGAGACGGGCTCCGGCCCTGCCAAAAAGCAGACCCCGATGCTCCGTCTTTAATTTGCTAATGCAGCCTCAGAAGAGCTGCGTCCCCGGCCCGAATTGCGCGGCGGCGGCGTTACAGGTGCAGGAGGGCAGCGCGGGGGTTTTCCAGCCCCGAGGTCCCGATGCGTGGTTTGAGCAGCAGGACAGATGTCTGCGTTGTTTACTGCCTCATCTTCGGCCGCCCCGTGCTTTAATTAGGCTGGTTGGGTTTAATGAGGCTTCCCGGGGAGCACGGCACCGTAAAGCTAATGAAATCTGGCCGGGGGGGGGGGGGGGGATTGCGGCGACTCATAAATCTCGCGGCTGTTGTTGCACGGTGCGCCGAGGTCCTCAAACATAAGAACGCCCCTGAGTGCCCAAGGAAGGAGAAATTGGGCTTGGAGGCACCAGGAGACATGGATGGGGCTCAGGTTCCCCACCCAGCATCCTTGTTTCTCTCTGGGAACCGCACGTAAACCCCATTTTTGTTAGTGCTCCCACGGGAGGGACGCGGTTGGGAGATTTAAGGAGGAGAAAGGTCCCCAGGAGGTTTTTTAATCACAAGTTCCTGAAGACACGGAAGGAGAAGAAACTGCCCCCACGCCCTGCGCTGGCACCTGGAAGCATTATTTCTCACCTCAGCCTCGCTCAAAACCTGATTTCACAGCTCACCTAAGGGACGAGGGGCGTGAAACCTGGCTAAGAACTGGGGCTGGCCAAAAGAAACAAAAGTGAGAGTTGCTGTTCCCCCCCCCCAAAAAAAAAAAAAAACACATCCCTTTTTGGCGAACAAAGCTGAACTGCCAGGGTTCTGTTGGCACTTCTGGAATCTCCTTGAAAACATATTTGAAATGCTTGCCCGTATGCTCAGCTTATCAGATCCTGGGTTTACAGTAAACATAAGCTAATAACCAACGTTTTCAGAATATTTTCTTGGATGATTTCCAGCTAAAAGGGGAAAGAAAAAAAAAAACAAAAAACATGCCAAAAAAAAAAGGTCCGTTTTCAGAGTTTGCCCCCGTGGCGCAGCTTTGATCCCGCACCGTGAGACCAGCCCCAGGATGCTCGGGCCAGATTTGGGACAGGGCAGAGCTCTGCAAGATCAGGGCACCGGAAAAAGGGAGGTGGCTGCGGGCAGTATCCCTGGAAGAAGTCTCTAGAAATGCATTTTAATAAACTGAAGATGAGCCGAACAGACCCTGTTTTAACCTTTCTTTTTTTTTTTTTTTTCCGAGTACAAATAGCAAAACCTCATGAGCTAACACATCACAGCCGAGCTCTAGACCTAAGCAAACTCTCCAGCTTTAATTAGGGGAGGCCTGAATTAACATCCGAACCCCAAGAAGAAGGAAACCCCCAATGAAACGCCCTCCCCAGCCCCCTTCCTGCTGGCCCTGCCTGAGCAGGTGCCCTCCCCGGCCCCAAACCTCTCACCGCTTTTGTGATCCCTCTTTTATCCGGGGGAAACCTGCACCTCACACCACCCCTAAATAGCTGAGTGTCCACAGCTGCCCAGGTACCACTGATTCTGCTCCTCCAGCCTTGGTTCAGCTGTGTCCAGCATGAACTGAAACACCCGGAGGCATCAGAGACATCTGCACAGGCTGGAGGAAATAAAATGGGCCTCCACGGAGACCTAAGACCTTCTGGAGCAGCCCTGGCAAAGCACAAAGACCCCACAATGGCAACGAAGAAATGGAAAGCATGTTGGCTTTCCCCAGACAGGGAGAGTCTGGGATTCATTACATTCATCCAGATTTAGCAATGCACTTTCTCCCTTCTCTTGCAATAGCTCACGTAATGGGATCCTTAGCAGCATCAAATTCTCCATTATTCAATGAGGCAACAAAAAAAAAAGCTTGTTGCGGGTTTGTTTCTTTAAATAGGATTGGTTTCACAGCTTGGTGGTGCTGATTGCATTAAATAGGGCCAAGTTAGCAGTTAAAGGGAAGGGAAATCCCAGGGACACCTTCACCTTCTGTATGATCTCCACGCTCTGCCCCGGCTCAGCTCAACGCAGAGCAGCTTCCCCACTTTTTATCTTATGGGATCATCCCACCTGTGCTGTTTGGGAAAACCTATCAGTTTCTGTTGCTTTTCTGTAACTTTCAGAATGGACTTTCAAGAAGAGGCCTGATTTTTGTAGAAAGTGATGAACTGTACCCCTGTGAGACTTGCCTCAGCACCAGTAGCTCTGGACCTTGACCACGTCCGTTGTTAATGGGTTCAGCCCCAGTGCAACCACCAGTATTTGGGGAATTTCCCCAAAACACAGATGTTTCAGAGGTTCACAGGGCTTGGTTCCCTATAAAGCCAGGACTGAAGTCACAGGACTGGAGTTTGAGATGGTGATGGAGCTGGGGAGAGCATCCAGTCAAGTGAGGACTGGTCCCAGTGGAAGAGGAAAGGAAATACGTGTCATGTGGCTGGGATCAGGTCAAAGACAACCATTATAACCATTATCTGCATGTTACCCACTTCCCATGTTCTAGTTTTGGCGAGTGCAAGGCACAGACTAGTTAAGAATAAAATGCAGTAGGGCAATAAATGTTTAAAAGAAAGCTTAGAATGACACCTGGACAAAAACATTAGTTTAAAAGTGAGCTGTACAGGTCCACGGGACAGGGAGAAATGGAAAGTGTGTTGGTTAAGCCCTGCTGAACCATCCCTAAGGGAAGCAGTGGAGGGAGCAATGGTGTATGGGCCTACGGATGGACCCTGGCTGGACACCTGCCATCCCCTGGCCTTACCAAGTCGTTCAAATCTTGGAAAAGTGTCAGAAATAAGTTGCAAACGGTCAGGTGCAGCCAGTGCTCCAGAGCTGTGCTCACTAAAAACCCCACAACCCCTCTCCTAGAAGCACCAACCCTTGGGTAAGAGGCGTAAGAGCAGCTCTTTTGCACAGCCACGAGTGGGATTTGGGGGACCACGGCACGCTGCTCCTCCAAATAGGGTTGTGGGTCACGGAGAGGAGGACAACCCAACATCTGCTCCTGCCCTTGCCCAGAGATTTGCTGCAAAGGGCTGCAGTGGATAAAAGGCATCTTTAACATCTTTAACAGCCCTTTACTTCTCCTCCTTCTCGCAGTGCCACTGACCTGTGCCTCCACCTCGCCGCTGCGCTGCCATGGCCACGCTAGAGGCGCTGCCCGTTCTCAGTGACCCGACGTACCCCAGCCCGGAGAACTTGCACGGTTTCTCTCCCCGGCCGTCCCACCCCACCTCGCAGAGCGCCATGGGGAGCGTGGGCAGCGGAGTCGCCAACGACCAGGAGTTCGCCATGAAGAGCGTGGGGACCCGCACGCAGAGCAGCGGCCGGCAGACGGAGGGGTCCCGCAACGGGTACTCCACGCGGGAGATCTCCAACCGCTACTCCGGCGAGGAGAAGACGTACAAGTCGGAGAAGGTCTCCAATTCCCTCTACATCAACGGCGACCTGCGCAAGAGCGAGAAGGTGAAGGTGGACATCTGTGGGAACGTGACCACCAACAACGAGAAGAACATGCCGCCTCCTCCCCAGTACCGAGAGCCTGGTAACCCACCAAAGATATTGCCAATCTCCGGCAAACTAGACCAGGTGAGAACCCCCGCTCCCTGGAGCAGGGGGATGGATCTGGCACGTCTCTAAAAGCATTTTGAGGAAACCTTGGGCAATGGTGTCATCCTGACAAACAGCCTAAGTCTTACTATGCAGATAACATAATTCTTATTGCTTTCATGGGGCTGAGCACAGGGGAACGTTAGCTCTTGAGGAAGCCAAGAGCATGGTAACAAGTCTTTCATGCTTCCAGCTCATCTAAGTCTTTCAAAGCTACGCTTCCAGTTCATCTAAGGCTGCATTAAAGTCATCCAGCCTCCCCAAAATGCTGTGCCTACCTCCACTCTTGACAGGAAGAGGGCTGGAGTTGGCTCTGTTTTCGGTAGCCCCAGCATCTGAGTCTCACTGTTACGTTTTGGGCCATTTACGGACAATCTCCTACAGCCCACCGCCACAAAAACGTGTCACTTGAAAGAAGTTTCAAAATCCCAGTGCCCCCTGGTGAGGGACAATATGACAAGGTTGTAAACTACCCCTGTAAATGTTGTCACCCACCCAAGCACAGTCCTCACAGCTCGTATCGTCCCGGGGGAGCAAACACCTCCCAGGCCTGGAGGAGCCCCAGAGCCCAAGATGGTTTATGGACCCTGCTGCTCTGCTCCAGCAAACCCCATAATTCGTGCCCCGGGGAGGCTGCCAGCGGCAGCATTATTTCTGCAGTGTTTGGTGGCCTTGTCTCCTGGGCCATTAACCTGGTGGCCCCTGTAGTCCATCTCGATCCCGCGTGCCACATGCCAGATTTTTGGCCTCCAACCTTGCGCGTTCACCAGCATTCATTCCCGCTGTTTCTCCTGGAAGGCGTTTTCAAAAGATCTTTGCTAATACAAGGCTGGTTCCTCTGGGTTAATTTTCACCCGAAGCCCAATCCACAATCGGGGAGACTCAGTCCTATTTTGAGGTAAAATTTGTTTCTGTAGGTGCATTCATGGGGAGAGGAATGTGCAAGACTTCAGAGGTTTTAAAATCCTTTCTAAATCCATGGCTGTGGCCATGGCTCCCACCTATCCCTGTCCACAAAGTATTCTAAGAAAAATCATGCAGATTTGGGGCACATCAAGATTTATTCATTTTTTTCCAACTGGGGCAAGGGAAGATAAAGTGTTAACCTACGAGTTAACTCATGGGTCCCCTGTGTTAAACCCCAAATAGCCCCGGGTGTATTAAGGCTGAGGAACACGGAGCTAGCTAGAGATGGCCCAGCTCCGCCAGCCCAGCCTGTGCTGATGTGTCTCTTTTGTGTGTCGTTACCAAACTTCCTGCTGTCTTTGATGCGTGGTCCTCTTTCCTTTTGCAGAGCAATGAGCCCTTAGTTAGACCCTCAGCCTTTAAACCAGTAGTTCCTAAAAACTTCCATTCCATGCAGAACCTCTGCCCGCCGCAGAGCAACGGGGTGACAGAGAACAGAAAGAGCTTGAACCATGCCAACAGCAATAGCCCGTCCGCCCCCAAAAGTGGACTCGACAAGACCAGCCTTAACAGGACTACAAACCAAGTGGGAGGCCTTTCGGATTCGGGCCGTAACTCGTTAACGAGCCTGCCCACGTACGGGACAGGCTACAGCCAGCACGTGGGCCCGATGAGCGCCTCGACGAGCCACATCAACCGCATCGGCACCACCTACGTGGACAAGAACATCGTGGGATACAACGGGATATCTACCTCAGACAGCGGGCGGTCTTCGAGCAAGAGCACCTCTTCGTTCAACAGACTGAACCATCTCAACGAAACGATGCCTTTCCACTCGCCTTCGACGGACGACATCATCCAAGACCTGGAAGACCGGCTCTGGGAGAAGGAGCAGGAGGTCCTCCAGATGCGAAGGAACTTGGACAAAAGCGAGGCAGCCATCTTCCAAGTGTTTGAGGAGAAGCAGAAGATCTGGGAGAGGGAAATGGAGGACCTGAGGCAAAACTACGCCAACAAACTGCAGCAGGTCTCCAAAAAGGCGCAGCGGGCTCAGCAGGCCTTGCAGCTCCAGATCTTCAAGTTACAGCAGGAGAAAAAAAAACTCCAGGATGACATGGGACAACTCCTCCAACAGCGAGAGGAGCTGGAGAAGAAATTTGTGGCTTTCAAGAAGGAGCAGGCTGAGTTCCTCCCGAAGATTGAGGAGACCAAGTGGGAGGTAAGTGGTCCTGGGCGAGGTTTTCTTGGAGGGTTCTGAAAACCCAAAACACCTCCATTTGCCCAAAGTGCACCCCACAAAGGCTGTGGGTCGGTGGCCTACAGGTAACAGACGACACTTCGGTCACCTCTGCATTCTGTCTAAGCTCCAAACCTGTGGTTTTCAATTAAACTGAGTACAACTTTATGTGTGTGCACATCCTGTGCTGGTTAATAATTAGGCTTCACAGCCAGGTCACTTCCACGTGGGACATTTCAACACAATTTCAGTGAATACAGGTCTCTCCGTACAGGTCTTTGTGCCTCTCCAAATTGGGTCTAAGTCTATTTTAATTAAATTCTTCTAACGTCTGCGTTTGGGCAAACCTTGAAACCGCTTTTCAAATATTTGACTTTTTTTTTTTTTTACTTAAGATATAAAGCAAGTGAGCTAAGAATGATACCGATAGCCAAGTTTACCTCATGCTTTCCATTGTAATGCTCTGTTTTCAGTTGCTAATAAGTTTATCTCCCTCAAAAGGCTGAAAGGCAAATTCCTCTTTCTAGGTCTCACATATTTTTTTTCTTCTGTTTCTATTTTTAGAATGTTTTTATCAAACTCTGTTTGTATAGCCAGTGCTAACGTGTTTTTTTTCAGCTTGATCATGTGAAGAATTTTAATCCTTCCACAGACTGGCTAGAAACTTCACATTTATTAAGACTGCACAGGCGAAAGTAGCTCTAGAATCAAGAAGACCCTATTCTGCTAATCCTGATGGAAAATCGATGAAACTGGGATTAATTAGGCTCTGAAATGTGCTGTTTGCAGATGTTCAGCAGGGCTTATTAGAGGCTTGCTGTAAAATCTCCGCGAGTTACATCCCAGAGAAAGCGGGCTGCGTTGCCCCTCCGTTGGCCAGCTGCTCTGCCCAGGTCTCTTTGTGCCTTCCCACAAGTTCAGTCTGGAAAATTCTCTGATTTTGCACCGATAAAACCACAAATGGGCTTTTGATTATTTATTATAAAGAGGCAGGATTCGGCTGGTGGATCAAGACACCTAAAATCTGTAGACAGCTATACTTGGCTGAGCTGCTCTCCATGCTCTGCAGACTGTGTTGCCTAAATCTGCACAACACACACGTAAAGACCTAAATTTAAGTGTTTAAATCTGACAATCGATTCTTTTCCAAGCTGTTCTTCGTCATGTATTTCTCTGCCTTTTGGGAGAAGCCAGCCCGTGGAGAGCACTTTCAGTAAATCCACGGTTGGGATTGTGCAGCTTTTCAGCTAGGCATTAACTGTGTCGCTGTAACTACAGCCCAACCAGCGCGACGTCGTTCTGCATCTGCTGCAGACAAGTGCTGGCATTGGTGTGGGTGCTCAGTTAGCTCTGGGAGCTCCAGGAGATATGGTGCTGGTGCTTGTAGGTATGTCTCCTGGCTCTTCAGCTGCTCGTGGTGGGCGCTGGGCCATCCTGATTGCCGAGCTTCAAGGCTTTGCTCAACATTATGCACTATTATGCGTTATTATAGTTCCAACATCTCAATCCACGTTTGCTCAACTAAGCAGAACTGGAGTATCATATTGAATTGTGCCACCTCCATAAGGCATATACACACTGCAGCAAGGGTATTTCCACAGGGCATTTGCCCAGGACTTCTGTACCCAACCACATGGGTGAGTCTCGAGCCAGTTGGGATGAAACCTGAAGCTCCAGTGCCCACCAGTACCCAAGGACAGTGCACGGTAGTCCCAATTCAGCAAGAGTGCATCCCTCACCTTGATCTTTAGCAGAGGGGTTGTCACTCTTCATGTCCCACCCCAAAAGAGTTAAGTAGCTACCCGTCCCCAGACTGCCCTCAGTGAACTAACCCTAAAATTTAGACCAATGTGTTCTGTAGGAGTCTTTGGGAAGGAAAGCATCACATGACAAGTAATATCCACTGTCGCTGCATCCTGTCCTACACTCCCAGTGCTTGAGGAGAGCCCAGCTGGTCTCTAGGTCTGAGATGTTCCCATCTCTGCCTTGCTCAAGGTCCAAATCTTCCCCACAAACACAGGGACAGCCTCTGGGTCTTTGACATGGTTTGGGTCCCGGTGAAGGCTGGAGCTTGGTATTTGAGCAGGGTAGCTGGCCGTCCTCTCTGCTACCTGAGCCTCTTGCCAACACGAGGCCATGCAGGGGACGAGCAGGGGTGGTGGCTCCTCGCTGCCTTCCTCCTGCCTCACGGATTCTCTCCCCGCAGGTGTGCCAGAAGGCGGGGGAGATCTCCCTGCTCAAGCAGCAGCTGAAGGATTCCCAAGCAGACGTCTCCCAGAAGCTGAACGAGATCGTGGGGCTGCGGACGCAGCTCAAGGAAGGTAAGAACTTCCTGCGGGAGAAGGAGGAGCAAATCCTCACCCTGAAGGACTCCTACAGCTCCAAGAGCGTCAACCTGGAGATCTGCGAGAGCGAGCTGCAGCGGAAGATGAGCGAGGTGCAGGTGCTGAGGGAAAAACTGAACCACTGTGAGATGGAGGTCTCCGGACTGAAGCGGACGCTTGCCAGCATGGGACCTCCGGGGCCTTTTGGCGGGGACCTGGCGGAGAAGCTGCGGGACCCCCTGGCCTGCGAAAGCGACGAAGCCAAGATGCAGCGGCAGAGCGAGGACAGCGTCGGCACACTGCGGAAGGAGGTGGAGCGGCTGCAGACGGAGCTGAAGCTGGAGCGGCAGCAGCGGGAGCAGCAGGTGATGGACTTCGAGGAGGAGCGGCGCACGTGGCAGGAAGAGAAGGAGAAAGTCATCAAGTACCAGAAGCAGCTGCAGCTCAACTACGTGGAGATGTACCAGAAGAACCAGCTCCTGGAGCACAAGGTGAACGAGATGAACACAAAGGCCACCAGCCCCCCGCACACCGAGGAGAAAAAACCGTGGACTCCCTCCAGACTTGAGCGAATAGAGTCCACCGAGATCTGAGGTGGGACCAAGACGATGCCCATGTTTTTGTTGTTTTTTTTTTTTTTATTGCTGTGCATGTACTACCTACTCAAGCCAGTGATCTTCCGAAGGATATTACGATACCGTAGGAGCGGTGTGAGTTCGCCCACACCGAGCTCCGTCACCCTTACTCTATTCTTCTGTGCTCTGTAGGTAAAATAACTGTGGATGTGCGTTGTTTTTCTATCGATAATGCGACATCTTTCGTTTGGTTTTGTTTTGTTTTTTTTTTCCTAGTACAGCTGGTGAGGGTCAATTGGCTCTTTTGTAATCTGCCGTGACTGTTACTTCGCTAGAGGCTGCCATCCCCTCTCCTACAATTCACCCCTCTTCGGTTGGTTGTTTTGGAGGGCTGTGTTTGGTTCCTTTGGTTTTCAAAGCATTTATATGCAGCAAAACAGTTCAAAGTGGCAGGTTCGTTTTTTTTCAGGGCATTTTTAGCCACATTGGCTAATGGAGCAGAGCTCTTGGGATCGTGAGCAAACTCACTGTTCTGCGTCAAGTATCTCGTCTAGACAATGGTCTTAGTGAAGTCAGGAGGAGATCGGCCACTGATTTCAGTGAAACCAGACATATCTCTACCAGATGACTCCCACCTGCAGCCCGTGGCTACCATGGCTGTAGGAGGTTAGGACGTCCTTGAGCACCAGGATGAGCCTGTCCTGGTAACAGAAGCCACCAAGGAACGGTCGCCCAGCAGGAGCTTCTGTTGACACATGCTGCGTTTTCATTTCGTTGTGTTTTCCTTCTGCATTTCCACTCGCCTCCTGGGTTGTGACCAGTCCTGGGAGCAGAAATATCCTCCCACCTCTGCCTTGATCCCCCTGTCCTTACATATATCCAAGCTGGCTACAGCAAGAAAAAAAAAAAACCTTGAGATCCAAGGCAGTTCTCCTTCTCAAGAGCCCTCTTACTTCCCACAGTCAATGGAACGAGGTTTGGGGAAGCCTCCGAACCTGTGGGATGTTTATGCAAACAGAAGCTTTAGCAGTTTGCCCAGTAGTGGGCAATTGTGCTAACCCATCCCCAAACGAGAGGCGCTTCGGTGCATTCTCTCTGCCCAGGGTGTACTTACAGAAGGCACCCGAGCCTCGCTCAGGAGTCGCAGTGAGCACATATCAGCGTTACCACTGGGTTGCAATGGGGGAGGTGAGCATCAGCCTTCAGTGCAGCCACGTGGAATAGTGCCCATCGCGATCCCACGTGGTATCACAAACTCCAGGGATGGAGATAACGCAGGGCCAGCTTAAAAAATACTCAGCTACTGACTCTGAGCATGAAAGCAGACACAAGAAATGCTTAAGATTGTGCAAGTGCTTATGCCCCGGCAGAAAAATAACCAAATCCTACGTGCACACTCACTGAAAATGATGCGGGCATCAAACACCAGCATTCAGCTTTAAAAGGGGGGCACAGTGGGCCTGGTTCTCCCTTGCACAGATGCTTTTTTAACCATGATCCACAGCAAAGAGAGAAAAATGCTGTGCAGGGGGATTTGTGCCGACTGGGCAGCAGCCAGAGGATCGGTGCAAGCGGGAATTCGGGCACTTTGCCCTAGAGAGCAGCTAGAACAAAGCCAGAATTAGCATCTCGGGATGCTTGTGTGAGGTGACTTCAGGGAGAGTTTGGCCAGCTCACATTGCACCTGCACACCGAGGAAGAACTTCAGGGTGTTGAGAGGCAGAAGCCCTGAAGCTATTCACCTTCCAAGTTCCCTTCTCTCTCCATTCCCCTCTCCATCGCCAGGTCTGACCTGGTGGGATCAGAAAGCGTTGTGGGGAGCTCCAGGCTGGGCAAAGAGGCCAAGCAGGAGAAAGAAGACTCCAGTTAGTCCCACCAACCTCCAGCCAAGGTCAACAGTGTTACTGGGAGGAACTGCTGGTAGCTGGCAGGGATCGCTGGAGCTGCAGCAAATAGCGATGTGGAAGGAGATCAGGGCATTTTGAGACCCTGGTTGAGGGCACCTGGGTTCCCCCACGGCTTCTGCCTGTGCCTTTGGAGCTGAAGGAGAAAAATTGGTGCCACCCAGCAGCAGACAGTGCCAGACATTGCCATGCCAAGGGCAGGGATGGGAAGGGATGGGTTGGAATGGGATGGGCAAGCAAGGATCTGGCAGAAGGTCGTTGGCACAGTGCTGTTATATCCTGCTGGAGTCAAACGGGGCAGGTCCTCAGTCCCCAGCCCAGCCCCGCTCTTTGCTTCAGTGTTTCAGAGCCTGCAGCCTGAGTCAAGGGGTCTCAGAGGCACAACTCTTGGCAGGCAGATCCCAGGGCTTCCTCCGTTTCACACAGCGGGCTTCTAGATGGGGCTGAACACCCCCCAGGGTCGGGGTTGGAGATGTGGCGTCTCGTGTTGCTTTCTGTGCCTCTCTTCGGAGGAACCTGCACTGTCTTCCAGCCCAGAGCAGCTGAGGGGGACCTGTGCTTGTGAAGGGCTTTGCAGTCCTTGGGAAATTGTGAGATGTTGTTTTGGATGCCTGTTGCATGATGATTTTGAGGCCACCACACAAAAAGCAAACAGTCCATCAACAGCAAGAGCCCAGGCTATGAGATGGGCCCAGTGATCCGTTGGTCTTTTCCACCTCCGCCCCTCCTAGCCCTGCTGACCGTGAGGTTGGTTTCCCATTAACCACCACGAGAGAAAGGGTTTCAATCAGTGGCTCGAGAACACCTACAGCGATTGAAAATTGAGGACCTGCTGCTGAGGGGGTGTAGGCTGCGGTTCCCTGCTGCGTTAACAAGTGGGAAGGGGCACCAGCACCACGCTGTGGGACACCGTCTCACCAGAGCTCCTTGAAAATCCACAGGCAGGAGAAGCAGGGGCCTGCCTGCCCTCCCCACACACCCGGATCCCAGCAGCAGCAGTCAGCCAAGCCCTCCACGGCGTCAGGTTTGCTCTGACATCTTTTTCCCAGATCTTTTTTTTTTTTTTTCAGCGGTGCCAGGAATGAGTGTGTCTTGATAGACCCAGTGATACCTGCAGGCATCAGGTTTGTCTGACTGCTGGAAGGGTGCTGAACTGCCCAGGTGCCAGACTGGCATTTTAACGACATATTCAGAGAATGGCCAAGGAGGGTCACGTCTTGTCCTTCTGTGAGGTTAATAAAATGTTTCTGTCCCGCGAAACTCACCTTGGGCTTGGCCACATCCCAGCTGTCCTCATCCAGCCCTGGAGCTGATGGGACTCTGCGTGGCGTCCTGGCTCAGATGTAATTCTGCAAGTTCTGCTGCTGCCCTCAAAGTCTTGCACGTGGTTAGGGCCAGATGTGCTGGGATCCATGGGGCTTGGGCCAATACGACCCGAGACCTGTGGAAGAGACCGCGGTGGGAAGACCCGGAGCACCTCTAGCAGCACAGCACCCACATACAGCCGCCTGAGTCACGCTCCAGGAGCGTGCGCACAGCCGTTACGTGAGCAAACACAGCACACTGATTAACTCCAGCAACTTCCATCCACAAGCATTTGGGCTAAGCAGGTTATCCGGAGACGAGTGCGCTTGGATGGAAATAAGAGCCCGGCTCTGTACGTACAGCGATTAAACGAGGAGACAAGAAAGCTCTGTGGCTTCTCTACTGCCGCCTGGGTCGGCAGTAGCAGCAGATGCTGTGTTTGAGCACCGAGCGCTACGTGGAGGGTGCTCAGCACCTTTTGCTGGCTGCAGTGGAAATGGGGAGGGCTCCCAGGAAAGCAATCCGCTTGGGATTGGTGCCCACAGAGCAGCCCGGTGTCACTTTGTCCTGCCTCAGTGCTTGCCAGGACTTGTAATCATCCCCTAAGGCTGAAGTCCCCCCCCTGCCATCCTCATGCCCCCACAAAGCCCCCTGAGCACAGAGAGGCTCCCAGTGGCGTCCCCCTGCGCCCTGCCACCCGCGAGCCCTGCCCATGGGAAGGACTAGCCCACCCCACTCCTGCCCTTCGCTGTGGCACTTTACAGCTCACTCCAGCAGGGAGCTCATGAGCAACACGACCAAAGATCTCTGGAAGGCGCCGGACTGCGTGCCTGGAGCTGCCTCCCTGCCTCCCCAGGGAGGGAAGAGGCTGGGAAGGGGGAGCGCTAGGCAGGACCCGCTCCCAGCCTCGGGCAGCCGAAGTAGGGGCCAGCGAGAGAAACTCACTTCTGTCCTGAACGAGAGCAGGTCCAACTTGCCGTTCTTCTAACCCGATCCCTCAGCCTAAGCCTCAAAGGGCAATTTATGGAGTTACTTTTCACCAAGATCCTTTGCTGGAGATCTGCTCCCCATGTTGCCCGCATCCTTCTGCTCCTCTGCGTCAGCTCTCAAGCCTCCTCTGCCTCTTTTCAGTCCCCACTGTCCCAGTGCTCTCCCAGATACTTTATTAACAAGCAGGAGCCCCCCCAAGACGTGGCTTGTCCGGAGCCTGCCCTCAGGGGAACTTGGTACTAGGCTCCTGATCCTCACCTCTCCTCTCTGTCATTCCCATGTCAGCTAGATCAGCCCTGCTTTACCTCCGGGAGCGACCTTGTTGGAGGACATCCCCATGGCCTGCAATCCCTTGAGATCACTGCGTGGGGCTTCACACCATCATAACTACGCCCAGCCAGCTGCAGGGCGTTCCCAGCCCCTCTACCCCTGCAAAGACAGGGGTGCAAGGGGCAGGAGCATCCCTGCTCACACAGCTCCCATGCCTCCTGTTCCCTGGGGGGCACCGAGGCGTTAGGATCACATCCAGCTGTTTTCAGGCTTCCCAATAGGATGTTCTATTAGTGCAAGTGTCAGCAAAACCAGAAATGAGCCTCTGCACTTTCGGGATAAGCTTCCTCCCTGGTTCACCCAATGAAGGGGATCGTGTTGGATCTGGAGCCCGGGGCAACCTCTGGCATGCAGGGTTGTGTGTTCAGGGCTCTTTTCCAGATCTGTTTTCTCAGGCAGAAAGTCTCTGCTTTCTGCCACGAAGCAATAGGTTTTTCTAGAGAGATATAAAAGGGACTTCCCAACTCTGATACCTGCAGGCAAGACAATGTTCCTTTGAATACCTTTGTAACTCTAGCTCTGGGCTCTCCTCTTTCAGAAAGGGATGTGAGGCCAGGTCTGGCTCCAAATAACCACCAATGACTTGAGCTTGGTGGTGCCCATGTGTCCAGGGAGCCTGGAGATGCCCCCGTGCAGCAGGCAGGCAGTCTGGGTCCCTGGGACGTGTGGTCCATCCTCCTTTGGTGCCCACCCCGTGACTGTAACTGGTTGCCTGCAGCGGGTCTTCTCCATCAGCTCTGCCATGGGAGCCACCGGGTCCCGAGGGGCGTCTGAGCTCACAAAGTCGCATTTGGTGATAGCCAGACACCAACGGGAGACCAAGGAGCCCTCCTGGAGGAGAAGGTGCCCATGGTGGCACGTGGGTTCCCTTCCAGTGGCCGAAGGGAACAAATGTGCCCAGGCAGAGCTCCACCACCGGTGCCAAAATGCTGCACAACCCCAGACGTGTCTATGCAGTCTCCTTCCACGCAGTGGAGTCCCTGCAGAGCCCGGCACAGGGCTAGGTCTCCTCCAAGGTGTCTTTGTTTGCACTCATTCGGACCTGGTAAATGCTGTGAGCTGAGAGGCGGCCTGTCCGGACTCTCTCTTGGCCTTCGCCTTGCACTGGGCAGTATGGTTGTGAGGGTTTCCTCATCCAAAATAAATGCACGTTGCTTAGTCACCCGTCTCCGCGTCTCTTCTCCAGCAGATCAATAGGCCCCCAAAACCCAGCTCCCCGACGGAGGGACGTCAGGTTGGGCCGGCTGGCGCCCCGAGCAAGTCTGTTGTCTGATCTCACCAGCAATAAAAGCCCCACAGGGGAGCGGCCAGAGCTTTCCAGGCTCTGTGTGTATGTAGGATCTCTGCATCAGACCCTTCGTCCAACGTTTTGGACCTGCCCGACTGTAAATTCAATCCCAGCCTTGTGCTTTCTCTCCTCTGTTTGTTTCTTGAAGCCTCGGTCTCTCCCTCTCTGCTCTTACTGTGAATTCAAACCAGAAGTGTTCTGAACTCGACTCTGTTACTGTTCGTTCTGCGCTGACTGTTGCTGGTTCTCTGAACAGCGTTTAATGATACTTTGAAAAAAAAAAAAAAAAGAAAAAAATATATATCTATATAAATATACTTAAAAAAATAAAATAAAATATTTAAAAAAGAACTCCATAAGGTTGGGTATGTCTCCTGTCCACCAGTCACTTTCAAACACTGTTGTCTTGACCTTGCCTCTGGTCAGTGCATTTAACAAAAAGAGGTTGAAAAATAAAGAGATAAAATGCAGCATTCTGGGATTTTTGTACAGCAAAGGTATATCCATTTAGGAAATTCTTGTTAAAACTACACCACATTTCACAATCTACTGCTAGTCTGTTGTATGTTTCCATGGGGTTATAAAGATGTGAAGAGCTACTGCCTTCGCGATTTTCTACGGTGAATATATATATATATATCTGTACAGAGGTATGTATATATATAAATATATATGAAGATCTATATGTATACGTATCTCTCACTCTCCTATCTCTATCTGACTGTGAAGGATTTTTATTGGGCAAAATAAAATGGAGAAAGGCCCCTTTTAAAAACCTGACTGCGTGCTTGCCTGGTTGTGTTGCGTGCGGGTGGGAGAAGCAGAAAAACTACAGGGGATTTCGGGAGGGACCCGAGGAATGGTGCCTGGGGGGCTGCTGGAGATGGCTCCACGAGGGAAACCCACATCTCAGACACAGCAGCACAGCCATACACGTGCTGGTCTACAGCTTCCTCGCAGTCCATTAGAGTGGGGTAAAAGCACTTGTAGCTCCTGGCTCTGAGGATGGAGAGCAGCCTGGCATTGTGGAGCAGGAGGGAAAGGCGGAGGCTTCAGGGAGCAGAGAGGAGCAGCGCACACCTCCACAGTCCATCTCTTCAAGCTGACGGAGGTGATGCTGCTGGGCACAGCCGTCCCCAGCCCTTATTCCCCAGGGTACAACAAGGGCTGTGCAAGCGTTCACTCTACGGTTACCATAAAGGAGGGATGTTTAGATGTAGAGCTCAGTGATATGGTTTAGTGGAGGACTTGTTAGTGTTAGGTCAGAGGTTGGACCCGGTGATCTTGGAGGTCTCTTCCAACCTAGATGATTCTGTGATTCTGAGGCTAAATGTGGGGGTCGGCCTCTTCTCACAGATAACCAGTGGTAAGACAAGAGGGAACTGGCCTCAAGTTGTGCCAGGGGAGGTTCAGGTGGGCAATGAGGAGACATTTCTTCTCAGAAAGAGCGGTCAGGTGCAGGGATGGGGTGACAGGGAGGTGGTGGCGTCACCATCCCTGGGGGTGTTCAAGGAGAGGTTGGACGTGGTGCTTGGGGACGTGGTTCGGTGGGTGACAGCAGTGGCAGGCTCGGACCAGATGAGCTCGGAGGGCTTGGATTTTGTGATTCTTTGAACTCGGGGGTGTTCGGCGCTTCCGCGACCCCGTGATTCTGCGCTTGTGCGACCACCACCTCAGGACGCCCCAAGATGGCGGCGCCCCCCCGAGGCACCACAAGGCGCCCCGCCGAGCCGCCGAGGACCTTGTCACGTGACCCCCCCCCACCTCACCCCACGTGACGCTGCCCGCACGCCCCCTACCGGCCTCGCTTCAACCCTTCCCCCCCCTCCCTTCCCCCCTTCCCCGCTCGGCTCCCGTAGGCCGGAAGTGCGTCACCAGCGGGCACCCGGAAGCGGCGGCGGCGGGCGGCAGGGCCGGAGCCGGCGGCGGCGGCAGCGCCGGGCCCGGTGAGTGGGGGGGGGGAGGGGAGGCCCGGGGGAGGCCTCGCTGCTGACAGGGAGGTGCGGGGAGCTGGGGGGCGGCCTCTTCTCACAGGTAATTAGCGACGGGACGAGAGGGAATGGCCTCGAGCTGCGGCGGGGGAGGTTGAGGTGGGCGATGAGGAGACATTTCTGCTCAGAAGGAGCGGCCAGGTGCAGGGATGGGGTGACAGGGAGCTGGTGGCGCCACCGTCCCCGGGGGTGTCCCAGGAGAGGCAGGACGTGGTGCCTGGGGACGTGGCTCGGTGGGTGACAGCGGCGGTAGGGGGGCGGTTGCCCTCTCTGAGGTCTCTCCCACCCTCAATTACTCCGCGGTAAGGGCTTTTATTTTTTTTTATTATTATTATTATTATTATCATTTTTTTTTTTAGCAAGGCTACGCGCGGAGAGATGGGAAGGAGCCCAGCCACGCCTAACCAAGAAGAGCGCAGCCTTAGGAGAGTGCTGTGAGGATTAGGAGAAAAAAAAAAAAAACCCAAACCGCTGCTCGCTGCAGGTGGCAGGGAGGCAGATCAGAGAGGTAGGCTGGGCCGGAGGAGGAGTGCTGCAGGAGCTCGAAAGATCAAGGTTTAGGTGTGGAGACGGGTGAAAGGCACGGGCAAAAGCCCCTCACGTGTTTTTTTCGAAGGTGCTGGAAGTACGGTGACCCCGCCAGCCCCATCCCGCCGTGCCCTCTGCGTGCTCGTGCTGCTGGGTGCAGGGCAGGGGGGGAGAGAAATATTCTCCTTCCAGAACATCTCCCCGGAGGTGTCGCGGAGCTCAACGCAGAGCCGCGTGGGCGCAGCCCGGGCAGCAGGCGATGCTCGCCCGCGGCGTGCAGGCACCAGGACGTTGATTCCCTGCCGCGGAAGCAGGGCCGTCGGTCCCGGGAAGAGTGTTTTGGGTAGCAGCGGAGCGCTGAGCGCCGCGGGGAGGCTCAGGTCACCTCCCAGCAGCGAACGGGACGTGTCCTAAAGAAGCGGCGTGCCTCTCGGTGCTGCTTGCCTGCCCCTCGGGGACAGCAAAACGAACAGAGGGCGTGCAGCACTGAGGCAGAGCAGAAAGCCTCGGCCAGATAAACCCCCCTCTCGTCCAAGATGAGCTCTGCAGCCCCCCCCCACGAGGGGCTGGGGGAGCCGGTGGTGCTGGAGGGGTCGGGGCCTCCTTCCCCAGGGGTCTCCTTCCCCAGCCAGGGGATCGCAGCCTGCGCAGGGCTGCTGGGCTCCAGGCGTCGTGCTGCCTCCAGGCGGCTCCAGCTGGCCGTCGCAGCCAGCAGGGGGGATGGAAATTAAATATAATCAGACATTTATATGCGCTGAACGGGGAGAGCTTTGAAATCCAGAGCTCTTTTGCAGCCGTAAGGCAGGCTGCTGGGGGGATGGGGGCACGGCCACGGGGCTCGGCAGAGCCCGCCCCGCACCCAGCAGCTGCCTCGCCTTGAGGTGCCCGGCACGAGCAGTGCCCAGCGGGTGTCTCACGAGGCCTGCTGCTTATTTACCAGCCACCCTAAAAACACAGTGGCCCCCCCCGTCCTCCTCCGTGCCCCGTTTGGCTGAGGGAGGGAGGAGGGCGAGGAGGGAAGAAGCCAAGAAGCCCTCACCGGGAGCGCGTGCCCGGTGCCTCTCCTCGCTGCTGCTCTTCGCACGCTTCCAGCCCCTCCTACGCTCTTTTTTTCCCCGATTCCGCGCCGAGATGCTGCCCTCGGACAGAAACGCAGCCGCGTGCGTCGGGGCAGAGGTAAAGCCACCCGGCGAGGGGAGCACCAGCTGCCCCGCCGTGGGCAAGTTTTGGAGCCTCACAGCCTCCGGGTGCCCCCGTGCGAAGAGCAGAGCAGCGCCGCGGGCGTTCCCACAGCCCTGCGGGTGCTGGCCGGAGCTTCACGGCGCCGACTGAAGTAGCGGAGCGCTCCGTTTGAGTACGTGAAGCCTTTTGAAGCTGTCTCTCTGCATCGCAGGAGGACGTTCCCACCGCTTAAAATGAAAGAAGAGCGGTCGGGCTCTCTTACGGGAGCGACAAAGAGGGCACTTCTCCCTGAATTCCCGCAGTCTCCGCCGGGTTCCTCGTAGCTGGCGGTGCCCGCCTGCTGGTTTGGCCTCTCCGGGCGTTTCGGGTCGCCTGGGCGCTGGCGCTGCCCCGCGTGGTGTGTGCCCGGTAGCGGCTGCCCCAGGGCCTCACGGGGGAACGGCTGCTCTCTGGGGGAAGCGCTGGAGTCACCCGACTCGGGGTGGCGTAAAGGAGCAGATAACGAGCGCTGCCTGCCCGGTGGAAGCCACTCATTCTCCGTCTGCCCGTTTTTTTTTTTTTTTCTTTTTTCTTTTTTTAGTAGCCTGGGAGCAGTTCAGAGCCCGGTAAAGCCGCGAGCCATGGCTACGGTGCTCGTACGCCGACGGTTCCCGAGGCTGAGCAGGGCGACCGCCGCGGTTCTGACCTCAGCCCCGTGCGAGGCCGAGGGCGGAGGCGGCGAGAGCCCGCGGAAGGAGGAGGAGAACCCGAAAATCACCAGCGCCGGGAGCAAACCCGCTGCCACCATCCGGCTGCTGATCCCCGCCGGGCTACAGGGTGCTGCGCAACCCCGCTGCCTACGCCAGGAGCAGGGCTGGGAGCTGCGGCCGGGCTCTCGGTGACCCTCCCACCAGCCCTGGCGCTGCTCAGGAGCACCGGGGGCTCCCTGCTGCGTCCTTCCAAGTTCTTCCAGCCGCCAGGAACGCCCTGGCCAAGCCCCCCCGCGGGCGGAACCCCCCGGCGCGGGCCAAGCGGGAGGCAGAGCGGGAGCAAAGGGAGCTGCACGACTCCAAGGAGGACCCGCGCACGTTCCAGCGGGGGCGGCCCGAGTACAAATCCCTCAGCTACGATAGGTTCGAGCCGCTGGAGGCCATCCCCTGGGAGGAAGGCGAGGCGGTTCTGCGCGGTGCGGCCGCCCAGGGGGGCAGCCGGAGCCCGGGAGCCATCGCCGAGGGTTTCCGCAAGCTGAGCCGCCTGCCTGAGGAGCACCACGCGGCGCTGGCGTCCGAGCCCAGGTTCGACGCCCTGTGCTGCCGCGTTGTCGACCAGATCGAGTCGTTCAGCACCGCGGAGCTCGTCGAGGTTTTGAAGGCTTGCGTCCGTCTGGGCGTCCCGCCCGCCCACCCCGTGCTGGACGCCTGCGAGCGCGACTTCTGCCGCCGCGCCTGGGCCATGAGCCTGGAGCAGCTGCTGCTGGTGGCCGACTGCTGGCGCTGCCTGGAGCGCGCCGTGCCCTCCTACCTCGGCATCCTCTTCAGCTACGCCAGCAGGAGCTGCAAGGAGCTCGCCCTGCCCCAGCTCGTCCAGCTCCTTTACATCATCGGCGAAGGGCGGAAATCCCCCCCGGACCTGGTGCAGAAGCTGGAGGGCGTCATTTGGAAGCACCTGGACTCGTGCACCCTGGAGGAGGTGGGAGCCATTTGCCTGGGGCTCTTCAAGTCCCTCAGCGCCGTCTCCGACCGCCTCATGAGGAGGATCGCGGACAGGGTCTCGCTGCGGATGGAGGAGATGAGCACCTACGCTTTGGTCAACGTGCTCAAAATGCTGCGCTACGCTCGCCTGGACCACCTGCCCCTCCTCAGGGAGCTGGGGAGGGTTATTCCCCCCCGAATCCCGGCCACGAACATCCAGGGCGTCATGCACATCACCCTGACCTGCTCCTCCCTGCACTACTACGACGAGGGCGTGCTGGCCGCCGTGGCCGCGGCCCTGCCCTCCAAGGTGGCCTACTGCCGCAGCAAGGACGCCGCCAAGTTCCTGTGGTCCTTCGGGTGCCTGGACTACGAGCCCCCAAACGAGGAGGAGTTCTACTCCAGCCTGATCGAGCACATGCGCAGGAAGCTGCACGAGTTTGAGAAGTTCCCAGAGCACCTCCTCACCGGCTTGCTCGGCCTGGCCTTCGTCAGACGCTTCCCGGAGGAGCTGATAGATCACGCTTTGAGGGACGACTTCGTCCAGAAAACGAGAGCGAGTAAATACGAGCTCCGGAAGGACCTGTTCACCCTCGCCAAGAGCGTGGATATCGAGTGCCCGGGCTACCGGGGCAGCCGCCTCCCCCCTCAGCTTTACCAGGAGATGACCGAGATGGTTTTGGCTTTCGCAGAGCAGGAGATCTACGTCAGGCCCGAGATTGTGGAAGCCGAGTCCCTTCTCCAGAGCGTGCTGGGCGGCCCCGAGTACGTGAGGAGCCACATGATTCTGCCTCACACCCGCTCGAGCGACCTGGAGGTGCACCTGGCCGTGGACGGGCGCCCCGTCCCTTTCAATTCAAAGGCCGCCGCGGGTAAGAAGCTGAGAGACGTCGGAGTTAGTCTGACGGACGACCTGATGGCCCAGCTCATCGGAGGGAAATCGAGCAGCCGGGCTCGCTTGGCAGCGGAAAACGAAGCCGCGGCTCCTGGTTGGGAGCAGACGGGGGAAGAACAAGCTCCCCGCACGTCGTTTGCGGGCAGATCTGTTAGCGCGGGCACCTCGTTGCAAGTTGTACCCGAACTGGGGGGCTGCCTCGAAGCCCCCGCTTCCCCTGTGCCGCACCAGCAGCCTCGGGGGGTGAAGCTGGCGATCCAGGTGTCCAACCGCAACCACTACTGCTACCTGTCCAAGCGGCTCCTGGGGCTGCACCGCTTGAAGAGGCGGCAGCTGCGGCGCCTGGGCTACGTGGTGGTCGAGCTTCCCTTCTGGGAGTGGTTCCCCCTGCTCAAGCGCACGCGCTCGGAGAAGCTGAGCTACCTGCACTACAAAGTGTTCGACCCGGCGCTGCTCAGCAGGGCCACCTAGCACCGCCCGCTGCATCTCTGCTGCTTTAAACGCTCTCTGGGGCTTTGGTCACCGTTTTCGGCAGGTGCTTTGTGAGCCGAGGCTGCCTCGGCGTGTCCGCCCGTCCTGCTCCGCTGACGGGCACCTGTCCCGTGCTCTGCTGCGGTACGTCGAGCCTCAAATGCTTCCGTGCCGAATAAAACCCGCTCTCACACTCATTTTTCCCCTGTGATTGCTTTGTTTTCTCTGCCCTGAACGAATGCGGGTGGCTTTGGTTGCTTGGGACCAGGGCGGTGTCGTGATATTTGGGGAAGAATTGGGGTGGCTTTTAGGCACGGTGCTGGTGCGGGGGTCAGGAAGACGCGCATCTCCTCAGCCTTTCCAGCTCCGCTCAGCTGGGGCTGGTGGGCAAGCTGAGCTTCTCCTCTAAGGAGCTGCGAGTAAGCGGGGCAGAGGGTGGAAGCTGAGCGGCGGGACGAAGGCGGGCGCTGAGGATCGGGGTGCTGTGACCCCAAAGCGTGAGTTTTGTGCAGAGGGGACTCGAGTCCCTCTGCTCGGGGCGGTGTCGCCGCGGGGTGGCACGTCCTGGTGTGCCCCAGCTCTGGAGGCTGCTGGTCTCGCCCTCTGGTCGCTAATTGCCTCGAAGAGCTGATTGCCAGAGCGGATCGAAGGCTTGGTAAAGGGATAAGGACGGAGGCCATAACCTCGGTAACGGCCTCGGGCGTGGAAGGAGCTTTCCTGGGCGGCCACGAAGGCTTGCAGCCCGCAGGGCAGCGCTGCCAAGAGGTGGGATCCACGGGGGGTTCCCTGGAGAGGCTGAGCGGGAGAGGATCTGCAGCCCAAGAAGGTGACGTGATCAGAGATGGGGTTGAGGGGGATCTTGAGTTGTTCCAGGAAAGGGAACAACGAGGGCTGATGTTTCGTTACATCAGAGCTAAAGGACTGAAGGAACCCGCGGGGCAGCGGGTTCAGAACGCACCCGAAAGCAGCGGTGTTGTCCCAGCGCCTGGAACAAAACCTCAGCTCTCACTCCCACCAGCTGCAGGTGCCAGAGGTCGCGGCGGTTCAGAAGCTGAGTGGGAAAAACTCCCCGCAGGCAGCCCTGTTCCTGCGGCGAGCCTCTGGGGGCCAGCACGCCAGGAGGTCGGGGCGCGGGGACGCTGCTCTGCGCCTGCCGTGCGGCTCCTGCCCGCCCCGTAACGCTTCTGCTACGTGCGTTGGTGCCTCGGGTGCCACGTTGCTCGTTTCAGACCGTGCAGACCCCTTCCTCCTGCCCTGGGGCAGGTCCCGCTGTCGCTGCGGAAAGGCACGCTCACTTTCCTCTGGTTCGTGAACGCCGTCGGAAGCTTCAGCAGAGCGCTGGGGGCACGGACACCCTCCCTTGGAGCTGTTTAACACCCGCCGCTCCCGGTGGAGCTGTTAACTGGCGATTATTTGTATTTGTTTTCAATCTCAGCTGCCCCCCGGGGCTGCCGGAGCCCTTGGGAACCGTTTCTCCCCCCAGCAGCTCCGCGGGGCCATCCGCGTCCCGAGGGGCCCCGGCACTGCGCCTCGTCCACGCGGGTCCTGCCTCAAACCTCTGCAGGCAGCAGAAGGACGCAGCAGACGGGGAGAAAACGGGCACAGAGGCGAAGCTTTTGGTCCAAGGCCACGCCGTGCAGGTCCCACGTGCTGTAACGCGAGAGCCTTTCGCTGACGTTCGCTTATTTTGCCTTCTTTTTTTTTTTTTTTCCTTTAAAGCTGAATCTGATGCTCAGAAAGTGAGCCCCCTCCAGCTGCAAAGATGGTAATAAACGTCTGTCTCCCCCAGTTCAAGCCGAGAATTCACTGCAACAAGGTAAAGTGTAAAAAGGTGCTGGTTTAGGGGGGCGGAGGGGCGAGGTGGAAGTGGCTTGCCATGGCTGGGGAGGCTTGTTTGCCGCTCATCCGTGATAATTAGCAGGCTGGCTAATTATCACGGCGTGGCCGGCTGTGCCGGGCCGTCCCGAGAAGGCGCAGCGAGGGCAGCTCGTACGAACTCCCGTCTTTTTGCACGGCCTGGGCAGCTCAGGGAGGGATTTGAACGCGGGAGCCGCTGCCTGCTCGGGATCCGCGTCTCACGCCAAGGCGAAGCGGAGCCGAAGGCTCGGCGCTTTGAGAAATCAGTCCGGGGAGATTTCCCAGTGGGCCGACGCCGCTCTTCCAAACTTGGTTTGCCCTTTCCGTGCTTGGATTAATTAACGCGAGCGCTGCGAGTTAGAGTTAGAACACCGTGTGGCCTTCCGTGAGTGCTCCAACGTGGCACACGCTAATTACCGGAGGGGAAGTGCCCTCATTTTGCAGGATCTCATAACAAGACGACGTTATGTGCTTACAGGTGCGCGTGCTTTGACTCTAGATATGTTTTTCCCCGCAAGATTGCAGCTTTCCCCTCGTCCAGTAGAATATGCAGCTCTTGGCAGTGTTTGTTGAAGGTGCTCTAATCAGGACCCGGAAGCTTTTGCTCGGCACCGTCAGAATCTCTTAGCTGCCACCTCGTTTTTAGTCTGAAAGCCACTTGTGAGTAGTAAGTCTCCCGTAGTAAGTCCCTCTTTTGAGTAAGTAAGTGGTAGGGAAGATTCAGAGAACGTCCTCACGCGGCAGGAGGGGCTGACATGACGTTTCACCGCTGTCGACAGAGGGAAGCTTCCCGTTTCCCCAGTGCTCTGCTCCCGGCCGCGCTGCTCTCCAAACCCCTCCAGGCCTCGAGTTAATTCACCGACCCAGCCGAAACCACAACCCACACACGACTTTTCGCTCTTGCAGCGAGTTGAATCGGCTCTGCAGGCCGCTGGCCAGGTAGCAGAGGGTGCAGAGATGGGACGGTGTGCCTGGGAGGAGGCTGGGGGTGCATCTCCTCTCTCGTCTCGGCTACACGTGAAACCACAGCCAGGGTTCCTAGTCTGCTGACTTAAGACGAAGTCCCTGGGAAACTAGTTTCCTCTTTTATTTTCTTGCTTCAACTGAAATCCAGTTTTCTCTTGAAACGCAGATCTCCGCCGACGGTTACGAAGTGGAGAACCTGATCTCGGAGGACCTCGCCAGGAGAAATCGTGGTTTCCGCAGCGAGTACTTCATCAAACCCCCCGTCCACGTCACCATCTCCTTTCCCTTCAACATCGAGATCTGCAGGATCAACATCGACGTCTCCTCCGGAGGCTACCAAACCTTCTCCGGGCTCGAAGTTTACACCTCTACCTCATGCGCTAAAACCTCCTGGCAGAGCCCCGAGGGGCACTTCTCAGGTCTGGCCGGCCAGCCCGTGTCGGACAAAGACACTTTCACGCTGGTGGGCAAAGCTGTCTTAAAAAATCAAAGCAAAGCGACGTTCGGCCACCGGGGCTTCAGGCCGAGGCCTCCCTTCCATCAGATGGAGAACGTTTTCTCCTACCCGGGCTCCGTCTCTCAAGACCTGTGGAACAAAGGGCCCGCCTCGCTCAGCAACGTCTCGCACCTGAAGCTCTGCATCACCCACGTGGCCGGGGGCGGCCTGCCTTGCATCAAGAGGCTGGAGGTGTGGGGGCAGCCCGCCAAGTCGTGCCCGCAGGAGGTGATCGAGGGGGTTTTCCGGGTGGCCTCCCAGTGCCTCGCCCAGGACGGCGGCAGCCTCAAGCCGGAGCTCTGGACGCCGATGGAGAGCGACTGCGTGCCCTTGGGCACCAACGACGGCGAGCGGCAGGCCCTCCGCAAGCTGGTGGACGCGGTCCAAGACGTCCCCGAAGAATTCCTGGACCCCATCACCCTGGAGATCATGACCTTCCCCATGCTCCTGCCCTCCGGGAAGGTGATCGACCAGAGCACCTTGGAGAAGTGCAACCGGAGCGAGGCGTCTTGGGGCAGGGTGCCCAGCGACCCTTTCACCGGGGTGGCCTTCAGCCAGCACTCGCAGCCCCTGCCTCACCCCACTCTCAAGGCCAGGATAGATCATTTCCTCCTGCAGCACAGCATCCCCGGCACCAACCTGCTCGGCAGGGCTCACGCCTCCGAGATGCTCGTTCCTTCTTCCGTAACCGTGTCTTCTCTGAAGAGGAAGATGGACTGCGGGGATCCGAGCTCCGCGCAGCCGCCTTATTTTTCTTCTACAGACTTGCTTGTCACGGCTACCTCAGAGAACAGTGCTAAAAAAATGAAAACGGACGGTGACTCGCATTTGATCCAAATGGACTGTTCCACAGGTACCTGGCTCCCTAACTCGCTTCTGTTTCCTCGGTGTCCTGACAGCCCGGGGCCGGGTTTTTAAGTCAGGAGGCTTAAGATTCCCCCCGCTGCCTCCAGAGAAGCTCCGAGGCTGTTGCATTTTGCTGCTGATAGACGTCCTGGCACTGGGTTCATCGTCTCATTTACACCCCCCTCTCTCCCCAGCACAACCCGCGCCATCCCCGGGTGCTGTTTGCTCCCGTTCGCTCTCACTTTTTCTCCCCTCTAGGCTCGTCGCTGTCGCCGTGCTGCCCGTGCAGCCTGCCTCCCAGCCCTCTCGGTAGCTCAGGTCGCTGTGTTCCCCTGTCAGGTTTCATTTCCCTTCTCCTCCTTGCTCTCAAGCCACCGGCCGGGTGGAGGCCACCTTTCTTTCAGAACACACGGCTCGATGCGAAGGTGGCTTTTTATCGTAGCTCACCAGTTAGCCCAGGCACCCCGTGTGTTCTTGCAACAGCAAGAAAACGTGCGGTAACAGGAAGAGAAACACTCGGGGCTGTGTCCTGGGCTGGAGGCTGAGCTTTGGGAGCGTTTCCCTGCTCAACCAGATACCAAACCTTCTCCGGGCTCCGCGGAGGAGACGTTACCCACGAGCTGTGATGTGCCTGGAGGAGGAGGAGGTGGGCACTGCTCTCCTTTCCTCCTCGCCTTCCCCAGCGTGTGTCAGACCTGGCAGCACCGCTGGATGTGAGCTCCGGGAGGCAGAAGAAGAGCCCAGAGGTGCGGCCCCGAGATAAATCCCTTGAAAAGCCGAGCGCTTTCACAGCTCCTGCCCGGCAGCCACGGCACGTGGCGGTGTGCACAGCCCGGGGTGCTCCCTGCAGCTCGGGCAGGGGGTGCCTGACGTCTCAGGAGGCGACAGGCAGAGGTACCGGGGAACTCGCACCTCTCCCCCGGAGATCTCTTCCCTCCTGTGGTGTATCCTCTAATAATGGTTACCTTCAGCTTCCAGTCCCCGATTAAAGAGCCCAGCTCATGGGCAGTTGCCTCTCTTTACTCCGTGCCAGGTCTTTGGCTAGAATCCGCTCCTCTTTTGCACGCTCGCTTTCTCCCTCGGGTGCCCAGGACTTATCTGCAAGGTGTTGGAGGTGCTGTCTGCGCGGCTGTTACGTGGCTGTAACTACTGCGAACAGCGACGCTCGCGCCTTCTCCCTGCTAGTGTTAGACAGAGTCACTGCTTTGGGTGATAATCCCTCAGGGAAGGAGCTGGGAGGAGGGGGAGAGACATCCCCAGCGCTACTCCAGCGTGCGGCCCGGGCAGGCCGTTTCCAGCCCTCGTCAGCCCTGATTGCCGTGGCAGATGTGCAGCAGTAAGGCTGAGCTCTTCCCCCCCCCCCCCGGGGGGGATGCATTTAGCAAATTAGCGACGCAGACAGCGTTTGCTTAATGTGAGGTCTTAATTAACTTAATTGAGGTCTTCGGTGCTGCACGGGGCAAAACGCTGGCGTACCCCCGCCGAAGAAGCGCCCCGCTCCTCAAACCTCTGCTTCTCTTCGCAGATGCGATCCCTCACGAGCAAAAGCTCTCGGAGAGTTTGGACACGGCCTTGACCTCGGCGCTCAGCTCCATGCCGTCCTTCACGGCCAAGCTGATGAAAGGGCAGCAGCAGGCGCAGGGCGAGGGAGGCTGCAGCACCTCGTGGAACGCCGCCTCCGGCCTCGGTAAGCGGCGAGCGCCTCCGGTTCGCCTCCGGGAGCGGGGCACGAGGGCAGGGACCGGGTTTGCGGGGAAGGCTGTGCTGCTGCTCGGCGTCTTTCGGGGCCAGCAAGCCAAATCTGTGCCTGGAATCCCAACAGGTATGAATATCTACGTACATATCACAGCATCACAGAATCGTCTAGGCTTGGAAGAGACCTCCAAGATCACCCAGCCCAACCTCTGACCTAACACTAACGAGTCCTCCACTAAACCATATCGCTAAGCTCAACATCTAAACGTCTCTTAAAGACCTCCAGGGATGGTGACTCCACCACTTCCCTGGGCAGCCCATTCCGATGCCTAACGACCCTTTCAGTAAAGAAGTTCTTCCTAACATCCAACCTAAACCTCCCCTGGCGCAACTTGAGCCCATTCCCCCTCGTATATCTGCCCGGCTGTTGAGCTGGACGCCCTAATCACAGCCCTGGCTGTGTGCGCATGCCCCAGATGATTTCTCTGGGCTGCAGGGAAGCTCTGTTGGAAGCCCTGGGCCTTTTTACGTCCCTCCACAAGCCGATGCCCGCTCTGCTGGCTTCCTCTCCTTCCCCTGAGCGAGGATCTGCCTGCTGGTGGCACGAGTGGGCGCCCAGGGACCGAGTGTCCCCGAGGCGGGGCTGGGGGTGTGCGGCTCCCAGTGACTCTCCCTGAATAGCTCTTGATGCCTCGCAGTGACGCGAAGCCATTAAGCTTTTTACTGTCCCCTTTCAAATTGCTGCTATTTGAGAGCTGAGTGAGCGGCCCTTCACAGGTGGCGGGTGACAGGAATGCGAGATGACCCCTGCAGTGTTCCGCACGGGAACACATTTTAAATCGAGTGCCAGAACAGAGGAAGGGAGGCCAATAAAATTGTCTTGGTAAAAAACGAAAAGCTCTGCGATCCCCTCTCCTTAATTAAAAGCCCGACGGTGCAAACGCTGGTTTGAGCCAGCCCCTCCTGAGCACAAATCCCCCCCCCCAGCAGCCAGACCCTTCCCTTTATCACGGTAGAGAGAGAAAAACCAGGCTGTGGCCCTGAGATATGAGCACCTGCAGCACAGGGGCCGCTCGGCCCCGGGGTGGCACGGCGTGGTGCGGGTTCTCCAGCCCCCGACCAAGCAGCTTCTCTTCTCCTGTCACATTTGCAGAGCACGGCAGGAGCGGCCAGACCCAGGGGTGCGCGTCCTGCGGCAAAACCTTCTCGCCCTACTTCAAAACGGAGCCCGTTTACCAGCTCCCCTGCGGCCACCTCCTGTGCCGCCCCTGCTTGGCCGAGAAGCAGAAGTCCCTGGCCGTGGCGTGCGGGAGCTGCAAGCGGTCGGTCGCCACGCACGACGTCAGGAGGGTTCACTTCTAACCTGCCGGGAGGACGAGAAAACAGGAGCTGCCGCTGCCGCCTGCGTGGATTCGCGCGAGGACGGCGGCCTTTGGAGAGCCTGCCGGCTGAGCACCCGTAATCGTGGAGAGGATTTGGGTCTCCTCGTGCTTACAGAGTAGCGGGGGGGGGGGGTTAGAGCGTCGCGCCGGAGCAAAGCGGCCCGAGGGTAACAAAAGCCATAGCTTCTTTAACGAGGAACTTGTATTTATACAGAACCGTCACGCCCGCCCTCTCACCGCCGTCCCCGTGGCTCAGTGGTTAGCGTAGGTGCCTTTCGGGCAGGGAGTTTCGCTTCCCCGTGAGTTAAAAACCATTTACACGTTCGGTGAGCCCTGGCGGTGGGTAACACAACACCCAAGCTACCCGACCTCTCCCCCATCCCCGCCTCGCCCACCCCCCCGATGTCGCTCGTCCTGCCGGAGTCCAGCAAGTGATGAAGAGAGGCCGTGGTTAAGGCACGAGGGACTGGCAGCGACCTCCCTCTGCTCGCAGGGACCCTTGTAGAAAAGCCATCGCATTCCACCCCCCCCCCCCCACCCCGCCTCTCGGTCTCCGTCGCGTGGCCGGCCCAGCTCCCGTCCGGCCGACAGACATTTACGCCTTAATAAAAACCGCGGTTCCAGCCCGCTCCTCGCCCCGACTCGTAACCGGCCTCGCTGCGCGTGTTAATGATGCCGCGTGGGGAATCGCTCTGCAGGGTACCGAACAAACTGGGGCTGCGAAAAGCTAAAGGTCAACACGCGGGGAGGCGCGGGGCCTCGCAGCGGCCTCGGGGGCTGTCAGCGGGCCTTCAGCCCCGCCACTCGGCTGTCAAATTCCGAGGAGCTCTGCTCTTCGCAGAGCCGCTCGGGAAAAAGCCAGGGGAAAATTACTCGGATACGTTCTGTCTCCTGGCTGCGCCGAGGGTGAGGTGACAGCGGGGGGTTTTGTCACCTGGAAGCCCTCCCCCCGCTGCTGCCACTTAATTGATGATTTCTCTCCGCCGAGCAGGCATTTCTTGCCGATGTTCTGCGCCGGTTTCTCTGGGGTAACGAGCTTGCAGCTGAATCACCTTACATGTAACGCCTTGAGTCTCTCTTAAAAGGCACCCCCTCGCTGAGCAGCTCATGAATTTCGTGGCTTTCTAGTCTGAGCAAGCAGCAGCCTCATCAAGCAGCCGCAAGGCCGCTTTGTACCGGTCCTACGGCGCTCGTAGCCTCCCTTTGTAGCAAAGATGTGAAGCCCCCGCCTTCAAACAACCACCGGCAAACGGGCAAAAAAACGATTCCTAAAAACCTCACGCGTTTTGGTTTTTTTTTGTTGTTTTTTTTTTTTTTTTTAGGCAGCCAAAATCCCTCAGCCTCAGTGCTGCTGTGCGTGCCGTGAGCCACCCAGGCGTGATTCAGCGCTCGCACCTCCTCCGCCCCAGGCCTCCAGCTCGCTCCGAGCGCTCCCGGCCGCGCCGCGCCCTCCTCCTCTGGCGCAGGCGAAGCCCCCTCGCCTCCGGCGAAGCCGCAGCAGCCCAGAAGTTTCTGGGGAAGCCCTGCCAGCGGGCAGCGGATCAGGCTGGGCACCGTTCCGCTCGGGCTGAGCACGCGTTATCTCCCCGTGGTTCTCCACGCAGGGAAATCGAGCACTCAGCCTGGTGGAGCGGGGTGTGGGGGGGTGGAAGGGGCGGCAGGAGGGTGCCCGGCCCGACCCCTGCTCAGGGAACCTGTCTGTGGGGTGGTTCCGTAGCTTGTTCCGTGTCTGTACGGTTGCGCCGAGCTCTCATCCACCCTATTTTCCCCTCTGTTGGCACTACAGGACCCTTGGGCAGCAGGTTTCATCCCTTCTTGCTGGTAGAGGATGGAGAAGGGATGGAGAGGGGAAGGGATGGAGAAGGGACGGATTTCCCCGTGCACACCTCTCGCTCTGCACTGCTCAGGAACCGAGCCTGGCGCCCCGGCTGGACGTGCTTCCTCCTCCTCCTCCTCGCTCCCGTGGTGACCGTGGGGGTCCTTCCCTCCCAGCCGCCCCTCGGCTCCCGCGCAGAGCGGGCAGGAGGTGTGAGCAGCTCGGTTTTCCAGCACCGAGGCTGTCTCCTCCTCCTCGGGAGCAGGGAAAGAACCTTTGGTGGTGGCCAGCTCGGTGGCCACCCGGTGTCCCCTCCCCGTCGCCCTGCCGGCCACCAGGGCACGGTGACCGAGTGGCGCGCTTGTGACGGGCTGGAGGAGCCCCGGGCGCTGCTAAAAGCGGTTAAAAAAAACAAAAAAAAAAAACAGGCCAATTTGGGGAGCGCCCCTTCGCCCGGGCAGGCGACGGGCACGAGCCTCTGCCGACGCGCCCCGGCGGTGCCCCGGGCACTGCGCGAAGGCTTTTACGAGTTCCTCCTTCCCCCGGCCGCAGCCACCCGCGCCGATTAACGCCGCGCCGCCTCGCATGTCGTTAGGAGCTCAGCGCTAACGAAGGGGGCTCCGCTGGGGCCCGCGGGAGCCTGGGGACGAGCAGGGACGTGGCAGAGCAAATCCGGGGCTGGGGACGTGGAGAAGGTGGCCCCGGGTGGGTGCCAGGAGGGGATTCAGGAGCCCCAGAGCACGCGGGTGGGTGTCCTGCTGGGCTCAGCACCACGGCCCTGCGGGGACCCCACCGGCTGAGCCCCCACAGGGGCTGGGGACATCCCCCGAGCACGTCCCCCCCGGTGCCGCCATCCCAAAGCCCCCTTTCCGTGCTCTCCATCCATTTTTCTTGCCTCGGCGCCCCATCCCTCCCTCCCGCCCCGTCCTCCCCTTGATTCCCGTAAGTGATTCTGCGTCGCGGCTGCGCAGCCTCTGCAACTTGGAAAACATTTTATTAACCTTCCTCGCCTTTAAAGAGCGTAATTACATTTTAATCTCATATTCCCGCGTTATCATTCCAGACACAGAGTCATTTGAATGCAGATCGCTCCGGCTAATGTAATTTTTTACGATACAGTAATGAAGAGCCGGAGCATGAGCGTGTAACGCCGCTGCCCAATTTAGCGCTGACATTTGGGGCGCTTTAAAGAAAAGTTTCCCCCAGCCGAGTGCTTTTTTAATTTTTTATTTTATTTTTTTGCATCCTCCTCGGCCTTGCAACGCAAGCGGGCCTGGCACCTGCCGTGAGCTGGGGGGACGCGGTCGGTGCTAACGATGTTGGTCATTAAGGCTGCACCTTAATGAGTCACTGCCCCCATCTCCCGAACCAGCACCGTCACCCCCGGGGTGATGCGTCCCTCCAAATCCACGGGGCAGGATGAGGCCGGGGCACCCCCCCCACCCCGGCAAGCATCACCCCCGGTTGTGCGCCCGCCCCAACCCCTCCGTGCCTCAGTTTCCCCTCTGTGATAAGAAAGCATCCCAGAGGTTTGGCCCTGCCCGGAGGCTCCCCCCCAAATTGCCGTCCCCATCCCTCCGGCACCCCAAAACCAGCCCCTCCTCAGCGCCTCCGGGGCCGGGACGCCCGCGGGGCAGCGGATGCTCGTCAGGCGGCTGCTTCCCCGCCGCATTTTAATTTCCCATCGCCGAGGTCGCCCTCAGCACCGCTGGGAAGGGAACGTGGGAGCGGCAGGAATATTCAGGGCTGGGGCTGGCCGTCCCTCGGGGCTGAGCTGTGGCAGGGGTCTGGCTGCGCACCTCGGCACAGTGCGGCCGAGCCCCTTGGTTTAGGGGTGCCTGCGTGCACCCCAGTGCTCGCCTCCGGCAGCCCTCCCAGAGCAGCATCCTCCAAACTAGCATCCCTCCCTAAATCCTCTTTTCCCAAACCAGTATCCCGCCCCAAACCGTCTTCCAAACCAGCATCCCTCCCCAAATCATCTTCCAAGCCAGCATCCCTCCCCAAATCCTCATCCCCCAAGCCAGCATCCCTCCCCAAATCCTCATCCCCCAAGCCTGCATCCCTGCTAAACTAACATCCTCCAAAGCCGCCTCCTCCAGTCCAGCAGCCCTCCTCAAACAGCACCTCCAAACCTGCATCCTCTACACCTCTTTGGGGTTTTGGCTCCCCAGACCACCACCCCTCTAAAACCTGCACCCCCCAGCCCACCTCTCCCCAGGCAGCCCCCCCCCAAAACTAACCCCAACAGCCCTTCCCCAACCCGAGCACCCCTCCCCGTGGCCACCCTTGAGGGGAGGGGGGGTGGGGGGCCCGTGCCCCCCGAGCAGCTCCGGCTCGGGGGATTTGCCAGCCCTGAGCGCTGCCGCTTGCGCTTCTGCACTGAATCACCTCAATTACAGATTCGCTTGGATGAGATTTGGGAAAGAAAACAGGAAAAAAAAACAAAAAAAAAAAAAACACAACAAAACACACAAAAAAAATAACCAGCCCGCCCTCCTCCTCCTTCTCCTCCCCACCCCGGGCGGGTGGGGGGGGGGGGGACACACGGTGGCATAAATAGCGGGCGGCACAGCACGGGGCCAGATGCGGAGCGCAGCCAGCGGCAGGGCGGCCGCCTTCCTCGCACGCGTGGCACCGCTCCGGACACCCCCGGCCATGGCCGAGCCTTCGCTGCCCCTCTCCTTCCTCTGCCTCCTCGCCCTCTCCTCCGCCTGCTACATCCAGAACTGCCCCCGGGGCGGCAAGCGCGCCTTGGCCGACGCAGCCCTGCGGCAGGTACGGGGCCACCAGGGGACTTCGGGGTGCCGGGGGTGGGTTTGCGGGGCGCAGAGGGTCCCCCCCAAGACCTGCGGCGCCCTTGGGTGCTCGTGGGGTTGGGGGGATCCGGCTGAAACCACGCCGGGAGCAGCCGTGGGGACCCAAGGGGCCACCGGGACGGGCCACCTTGGTACGTACGTGCAGGAGGTGGGGACCTGGGCATCACCTGAACGGCGCTGGAAGGTGGTGGTGGTGGGGGGGGGGGATGCTTTTCGTGACCCCAAGCCCGCCCAGAGCCCCTTCCCCTTTACTTTGGGGCCCGCTGCTCGAGCTGCCGGGTCCCCCCGCAGTGCCTGCCCTGCGGCCCGGGGAACAGAGGTCGCTGCTTCGGCCCCGGCATCTGCTGCGGCGCGGAGCTGGGCGGCTGCTACCTGGGCACGGCGGAGACGCGGCGCTGCGCCGAGGAGGACTACCTGCCCTCGCCCTGCCAGCCCGGCGGGCAGCCCTGCGGCTCCGGCGGCCGCTGCGCCGCCGACGGCGTCTGCTGCAGCGCTGGTAACGGGGAGGGGGGCCCCAAAAGGGTCTGGGGGAGGCGGAGGCGGGGAGGTGACGGGGCTGGGGCGGGCGCCCAGGTGGGGTTGAGGGGGGTTTTGGGGGGTTGAGGGGTTCGGGGAAGGTGTGGGAGGGGTTGGGGGGAGGGGGGGGTGCAAAGAGCTGGTGTCCCTGCGGTTCGCCATCGCCTCCCGAAGGGAAGGCGGGCACGGGGCGATAGCACCGATGTCCCCAGCTCGGGGCACGGAGAACGGGCTTGGAGCTGAACCCAAACCCTGTCCCCGCGCCTTCCCGAGCCTCAAGACGTTGCCAAACCAGGCACAAAAATGCCCTGACCCCCCAAGAAAAAGCCCCGCTCCCTGGTTAACGCGAGCACCGAAGCTGGAGCTCGAGCCACGTGGGTGCCCGGGGCTGAAAACCCGCAGCTCCTAAACCTGTCCCTATGCTTTCCGCCGAAGACACCTGCGCCGCGGACGCCTCCTGCCTGGAGGAGGGCAGCGAGCGGGCCGAGGAGGCGGCGGAGAAGAACCTGACGGTGCTGGACGGCTCGGCCGGGGACCTGCTGCTGCGGCTGATGCAGCTGGCCGGCCGGCAGCAGGGCAAGCAGCCCGGCCTCTGAGCCGCGCCGCCGCGCGCGCCCGTCCCCGCCGTGTACATACGAGCCCCAATAAACGTCCTCTCGCACTGTGCTGGCCTCGTGTGGGGCACGGGGACGGGGAGGGGACGGGGAGGGGACGGGGAGGGGACGTCAGCAGCTTGGGGACACGGACGGGGCTCGGGGATGGCCAGGGTGGGGTCCAAGGCGGGTGGCTGCGGCGCCTGCAGCCCCCTCCCCAAATCCCCAGTCCCCAAATCCCCCTCGTCCCGTTCCCACCGGGATTCTCCACCTCGGAGGGCCGGCTCCCAGCTGTAGGGATGCTGCTGGGTGTGGGGTTTGCCACGTTTTTTTCCAGCACTAAAAGGGAAAGAGCCCACCCAGCGGAGCCAGCCTGGGGGGTTCGCCACCCCAATTCCCACCCCGGGGTCCCCACCGGCACCCAGGGGTGCTGACCCGCCCTGCGCGCACAGACGCGGGACGGGGACGTGCCCCGGGATGTCACCGTCACCTCACCTCTTTGCCAAGCCCCGCCGCGGGGCACTTTGGGGTTCTGGTGCCTTTGGGAAGCAGAGATTTGGGGGGGGTTCAGCTCCCGGGGCCGACGCCGTGCAAATCCATCGCGCCCCTCGGATGGCGACGCCGGCTCCATCTCACCTCCTGAAAAGGCAGAAAACCCCCCCAAAACCACCAAAGATCTGCAAGCTTCGGGTTCCCAGCTGAGCACAACCCCCAAACCGGTCTCACCTTCCCATCGCAGCGATCCCACCGCTCACCGACCAGCCCCCCCGCGGCACATTTCCCCCACAGATTTGGGGCATTTTGGGCACGCGCTGCCCCCAAGTCTCTTACCCTCACGGGGTCCTCGCTCCGGGCGGGTTTTTGGGGTCCGCGTCCCCAAACGGGAGCCGCGTCCCTCCTGCGGTCCCCCTGGGCTGGCGTCTGGCCGCGCGCGGGGCCGGGCGGCCTTTATAGGGTCCCCGGGGGAGGTGGCACCGGCGGGGAGGTGGAGCTCCTCCGGCCGGGGGGCCGCATCCTGCGCTGCCCACGTCAGCCCCACGCACCTCCGAGGGCGCTGGGGGCCGTGTGGGATGACCCCCGTGACCCCGTTACCCGCGGCCCCGCTAAGCGGAGGCCACGGGGTCGCGCTCCCCGATTAAGCGGGCGCCGGCAGGGCTCGGGGTCGCGCTCCCCGCAGACGTCAGAGCTGCCGGGGCATTAATTCAAGTCAGGAAGCTCTTAATTGCGGTAACGAAGGCGGGGAGCTTCGGGCTCGGGAGGACGGCCAAGCCAGGTGTGCGGCTCCAGGGTGGGAGTTACGGGGGATTCGGGGGTTTCTGAGGGTTTGATGATGAGGTTTTGGGTAGCTGGGGTGGGTTTGGGGTCGCCCGGAGCCGCCGTGCTGCCGAGTGGCAGGCAGAGGGGGGCAGGAAGGACCGGACACCGCATTTCACACCCCAACCCATGGCCCCCATGCTCTGTGGGGCTGTTTTCCCCCCCCCCCCCCCCCCGGCAGACGGGATTTGCACAGGGCCAAGCGCGCGGCCTCCCTACGGCTCACCCTCCTCACCCCACAGCCTTCGGGACGCCTTCCTCCGACGCCGCCCAGCCAACGGGGCACGAAGCAAGGAACCCACAGCCCGGCCGCCGAGGGAGCGAAACCACGAGGCTTCACCCCAAAAACCAGCCCCCAGGGCGTCCCCCTGCCGCAGCCGGAGCGGGCGCCGAGGAGCAAATGAGCGCCACGGCGCTGCCCTCACGCCCTCGACCCGCGGCGTGGAGAGCAATGCCTCGGGGCTTTTAGGGGAAACGGGTGACGACAGCGGCGGCATGCCTAAGTAGCGGCGGGCCCTATAAATACCCCCGCTCGCCGCCACGGGGCCCCAGAAGCGCCCCGAGCCCGCAGGACCCGCAGCCATGCGCACCAAGGCGCTCGCCCTCTGCCTGCTGGGCCTCCTGGCGCTCTCCTCGGCGTGTTACATCCAGAACTGCCCCATCGGGGGCAAGCGCGCCGTGCTGGACGGGGGCGTCAGGAAGGTAGGGCCCCGGCGGCTGCTTTCCTCCTGCGGCTCCTTCCCTGCTCCAAATCCTCCCAAATCCCCGAGATGAGGCGCGGGGAGGGCTTTAGGAACGGGGTTTTTGGGGGGCCGGGCAGCTCCCGCGGCCTAGGGCTGGCCCCGCAGCAGCTTGGGGAAAAGGGGCGGAAGGAAGGAGCGGGACAGCGATGCGAAGCCACTGCTTCCCCCCCCCCGGCCCCCCAAACGCTTCCAGAGGGGCAAAGGGGGCGCGGGTTTTATAGGACGGCCGTTTCAGGGGTGAAACAGGTGCCCTGAGCACCCCGTTAAGTGGGTGCCGGGGGGGCTGTGCTGCTCCCCAGGCACATCCCTCCCGACGCAGAGGCGAGGAGCGAGCTGGGGGGGGGGGGGAAGGCTGAAAAAGAACAGGAGGGGGAGCGGGCGGGAGGCGCAGCCCCCCTCCCACCGCCTTTGCGCCCCGCGCAGTGCCTGCCCTGCGGCCCCAGGAACCAGGGGCGCTGCTTCGGGCCCCGCATCTGCTGCGGCGAGGAGCTGGGCTGCTACCTGGGCACCCCGGAGACGCTGCGGTGCCAGGAGGAGAACTTCTTGCCCACGCCCTGCGAGTCCGGGAGGAAACCGTGCGGCGGCGACGGGGCGAGCTGCGCCGCCCCCGGCATCTGCTGCAGCAGCGGTGAGCCCCGGGGAGGGGGTTGGGGGGGTGGGATTCACAACCCCGAGGGGCTGGGGGTAGAGCTGGGAGAGGGGAAACCTCCGAGCCAACAAAAAAAAAAAGCAGGGCAAGAGCGAGCTGCCGGACTCCCGCAGCACTCGCTGCCTCTCTTTTCGGGTTGCCAGCCCCAGCTTTTGGGGACGGGAGCTCCGAGGCACGACGCGGAGCCGCCGCGCGGCCTCGCTGCTCGACAACCAAACAAAAAAAAGAAGAAAGAGGGGTGCTGCTGCACGCTGCCCCGCTCACACCAAGCTCTCTCCCTTCTCTCCCTGCCAGAGGGCTGCGTGGCCGACCCAGCCTGCGAGCGAGAGGCGCTGCTCGCGTAGAGCGCCGGGGGAAAGCCGCACAGGCCTGGGGGGGCGCAGAGGAGCCCGGCCCCGCGACGTTCTTAAACAGAAATAAAGCTTCTACGGAGAACGAAAGAGGAACGCGTGCGCGCTTCTCGTGTGCCGCCTGCTTTGGCCGCAGGCTCCTGGCTCAGCAGGGGCAGGCCGGAGGGAAAAAGGGAGGTTTTCGGGGGGTGTGGGTCCAAGCAAGGCCGGAAGGGGGCTTCCTGCAGCGGGGGGGGGGTTTGCCCCCAGGGAGCAGGGTGTGGGAACTGGGGCCGGGCAGCCCCAAGGCAGCAGCCGCGGGGCAAAAGGGAAGGAGACGCCGGGATGGAGACGCCCTCCGCACAGATTCCGTATTCAGCCCCGTCTGACATGGAAAAGAAAAAAAAAAAAAGAGGGCTCCAGGACGAGCAGCGGGCCTCCCACCAGGGCAGAAAACGCAGGGCGAACGATTTTGCGCAACAAAACGCACGGGATCCGCGTTTCGGACAAAAGCACTCGGACCAAGTTTACTTTGAGAAGCATCCGGAGGGGCCCAAGCGCCGCGCGAGGCCGCTGGCACCCGGGGTTTGTGCCACCGAGGTGGAAGCGCCCAGCCGGGCAGGTGGGGTAACGAGCTCGGCGCAAGGCCCGGGCACAACCCCGCCTGCAGGAGGCGCGCGGCTTTCGCCACGGGTAAATCGAGACCAACTGAGCGCAGGAAACCAGAGGGGAAGGGGAAAGGGGGAGCCAGACCCGGGAGAGGCGACCGGGGACCGGGCCGGGGTCAGCTGCGGGAAGCAGCCGGCGGGATCGCAGCCCTCGGGGTGCCCGGGGCTTTGGGATGCGCCTCGGGATCTGCCTCGCTCCCCTTCGGCCCCAGGAGCTCCGAGAAGAGGAGGGTCCAAGCCAGCGGGAGGCGAAGCTGCGGAGCAGCCTCGGGGCAACGGGAGCAGGGAAACCCGCCGCCTCCCCTCCGCCGGGGCTGGGCCCGACCCCCAGCGCTTCGACACCTCGAAACGACGCGGTTCCACCGCCGCACCCGAGCGTTTCCCCCGCCCCCCCTTCCCCAGAAGCCGCCCGTCCGACAAGCCCGTGCCTGCTTCGGGCACCGCAGGGGAGAAGCCGCCGGGCCCCGTCCCGCTAGGGCGGCGCGGTGCGCCTGACGACGCGGCCCTCCTTGTCGACGGCGAAGTTGTAGCTGCGCGGGTTGTCCAGGCACTCCTCGATGCGCGCCTCCAGGTTCTCGGGGGTGAGGAACGATTTGGCTTCCTCCTGAAGGGAAGGGGAGGAGCGGCTTGACGCCGGCCGGGCAGGGTTTCACCTCCGCGCGCTCCAGGAGGAGGACCCCGAGACAGGAGCCAGCCTCGCAAAGAGGACTCGGGGTCCTCCCGCCGGGGAGATTCTTCCGCCCTCCGCTCCCAGAGCTCCCGCGTCGCCTCCGTCCCTTCCTCACGCCATCGGGAGCTGACGCTTGCGTTCCCACGACACAAAGCCCCGGGAAATAAGCCCGTTTCCCCCACGGGCTGGGATCGGGAGCAGCGCCCGTACCTGCAGGCGGAGCACGGCGCTCTCCTTCTCCTGCAGGGAGGCCGCCGCCTGCCTGGCCTTGTTCTCCGCAGCCTGCAGCCTCTGCCTCTGCCGCTCCTCCGCTGCCTTCCTAATTCTTTCCTCTCTGCCGCGCGGGAAGGGAGAAGAAGAAAAAAAAAAAAACCAAACCACGCGCCTAAGCGAGACCCAGTAACCCCGGGCCCAAGCTCCGCGAGGTCGCAGGCAGCCAGAACAAACGCAGCGGCTCCGGGGAAGGGAGCCCTCGCTGGCCCCGGTCCCAGCCCGGTGCGGGTTTTAGGGCGTGAAGCCCGAGCAGCCCCCGCGCCCGCCCCCAGCCCCGCCGCAGCCCCACCTGCGCGCCCGCTGCCGCGCGTTCTCGGCCTCGTTCCAGGCCATCAGCAGCCGGTGCTCCTCCCGCAGCGCCGCCGAGCCCTCCAGCTGCAGCCGCTCCTCGCGCTTCCGCTGCAGCACCTCGGCCCTGAAGACGCAGCTGCCGCCGGGCAGGGGGCTCAGCACCGGGCGCTCAGCACCCCGCAGCCCCCCCTGCGTTGCCCCCAAGCCCTCCGTTACCCCCCAAACGGCCCCGTACCCAACGGCAGCCCCAGAGCCAAACCAACGCCCCACGGAAGCCCGGACCATCCTGAGCCCACAACGCGGCAGCCCCACAAACAGCCCCCTGCCCCGCAGCCACCTCGCATCACCCCCCAACCCCCCCCCCCCCCCCGTTACCCCAAAACGGCCCCATACCCAGCCATGTATCCCCACAGAAGCTTGACTGTCCCGCTCCCACCCCAGAGCAGCCCGACCGTCCCGATCCCACCCCCCCGCAGCCCCACAAACAGCGCCCTGCCCCACAGCCCCCCCGTACCAGCCTCTAACCCCTCCATTACCCCAAGACAGCCCCGCACCCAGCCACATGCCCTGGAGCAGCCCCAGTGCTGAACCCCTACCCCCCAGCAGCCCGACCGCCCCAGTCCCACTCCCCAGCAGCCCCACAAACGGCCCCCCACCCCACAACCCCCTCGCGTTGCCCCCCAACCCCTCCATTACCCCTGAACAGGCCCCACACCCCGCCAGGTGCCCAGGAGCAGCCCCAGAACCGAACCCCCCATCCCACAGAAACTTCACTCTCCTACCCCCCCCCCCCCAGCAGCCCCAACAGACAGCCCCGTACCCCACAGCCACCCCCCCCCCCCCCATTACCCCCAAACAGCCTCGTACCCAGCCAGGAGCAGCCCCACAGCCGCCCCCCTGCCCCGCAACAGCCCCACACCCAAACCGTTACCCCACAGCAGCCCGTCCCGCCCCAACCCCATCCCACAGCGGCCCCACAAGCAGCCCCCTGCCCCACAGCCCCCTTGCGTCGCCCCCCAACCCCTCCATTACCCCACAGCAGCCCCGTACCCAGCCCCCTGCCCCACAGCGGCCCCATGGCCAAACCGTAACCCCCCAGCAGCCCCCCAGCCGCCCCAAACCCCCCCCCAGCCGCCCCAAACCCCCCCCCAGCCCCCCCAACCCCCCTCCCAGCCGCCCCAACCCCCCTCCCAGCCGCCCCCAACCCCCCTCCCAGCCGCCCCAACCCCCCTCCCAGCCCCCCCCAACCCCCCTCCCAGCCCCCCCAGCCCCCCCCAACCCCCCTCCCAGCCCTCCCCCCCCCGCGGTACCGGAGGGCCCCGAGCACGGCGCGGTGCTGCCGGTACCGCTCGGTGACCACGGCGAGCTCGGCGGGGTCGACGGGCGGCGGCAGCTTGAGGCGGGCCGCCTTGGCCTTGGCGGGGGGGTCGTGCCGCGTCTTGCGGCCCCGGGCCGGCACCAGCCGCGGGCCCCACGCGAGGCCGGGCCCGGAGCCGGCGCCGGGGCCGAGCGCGGCCGCCACGATCGCCCCCGGCCGGCAGCGCCTCAGCGCCCGCAACATGGCGGCCGGCGGGGGGGGACGGACGTGACGTAGGAGGGCGGGAAGCGGCGGCCAATGAGGAGGGAGGAGGGGTGGGAGGGGGGTGGGGAGCGGGGCTTGACGGGAAATGTAGTTCGGGGAGGGGAGGGGCTAGAGGGCAGGAGGGGGGCCGGGGCGGGCGGGGTGCGGAGGGAGGGGGCGGCCCGGGGGGGGGCGGCAGGGCCCGGGAGGGGCTGGGACCTGCGGGGGGGAGAGAAAGGGCGGTAATCCGGGTCAATCCGCGATAATCCGCAGTAATCCGAGGTAATCCGGGGGGTTAATCCCGGGAAGGGGGGTAATCCGGGTTTTAATCCCGGGGGGAGGGGGTAATCCGAGGGCTTAATCCCGGGGAGGGGGGTAATCCGGGGTTTTATCTCGGGGGAAGGGGGTAATCCGAGGGTTAATCCTGCGGGAGGGGTAATCCGAGGGGTTAATTCCGGGGAGGAGGGTAATCTCGGGTGGGGAGGGGGGAATCTGGGGGTAATCCCGTCGTAGGGGAGTTATATGGGGGTAATTCCGGTGGGTAATCCCGTAGAGGGGGGTAATCCCGGTTGTGTGTGGGGCGTAATCCCAAGTGGGGCAGGTTAATGCTGGGTGGGGAGGGAGTAATTCTGCGGGAGGGGGGTAATGCCGGGTGTTGGGGGGTAATCCCGAAGGGGGGGTAATCCCGTGGGAAGGAGGTAATCCCATGGGAGGGAGGTAATCCAGGGTATGTGGGGGGGTAATCCCATGGGAGGGGGGTAATCCCGGGTGTTGGGGGGCAGTCTCAGGTGGGGAGGGGGTCATCCTGTGGGAGTGGGGTAATCCCGGCGGGGGGGAATAATCCCATGGGAAGGGAGTAATCCCATGGGAAGGGGGATAATCCCGTGGAAGGGAGGACAATCCTGGGAGGGGGCGGATAACCCAGGTGGGAATAATCCCATGGGGGGGGGATAATCTGGGGGCTGGGGAATAACCAGGCAGAGTGTGGGGGGGTAATTCTTGGGGGGGGGGGAATAAATTGGGGAGGGGAATAACCGGGGGGGGGGGTTATAATCTGGGGGGCAAAATAACCTAAAGGGGGGTAATCCGGGAGTTTCCCCCTACCTGCAGGGCCGGGGGGGCGCCGAGGTCCCTCTTGCCCCCCGGGTACCAGCCGTGGGACCAGTGCTGGCCCGGGGCGGCTCCCGCCAGCAGCAGCAGGGCCAGCAGCAGCAGCGGGGCGCCGCGGGGAGCCATGGCCGGGGGCTGCGGGGCCGAGGGGGGGGGCGTGGGGTCGGGGCGTCCCCCCCCCAGCACCCGGCCTCGTACCCGCTGCCGGTGGGGGAGGGCACCCTGGTTGGGTGCAGCACCCACGGGTGCTGCTCGGGGTGGGTTTGGGGTGGGGATCCCAGGGGGTGCGAGCACCCGTGGGCGCTGCTGGGCTGGGATTAGGATGGAGATGCCGGAGGGGATGAGCACCCACGGGTGCTGCTCGGGGTGGGTTTGGGGTGGGGATCCCAGGGGGTGCGAGCACCCATGGGTGCTTCCTAGGCTGGATTTGGGATGGAGATGCCGGGGGTGTGAGCACCCGTGGGCGCTGCTGGGCTGGGATTAGGATGGAGATGCCGGAGGGGATGAGCACCCACGGGTGCTGCTGGGCTGGGTTTGGGGTGGAGGTGCTGGAGGGGACAGGCACCCATGGGTGCTGCTTGGTGCCCAGCAAGGACGGGCACCCCAGGGTCCTATTTGGGGACGGAGATGCCGGAGGGGATGAGCACCTGTGGGTGCTGCTGGGCTGGGATTAGGACGGAGATGCTGTAGAGGACGAGCACCCACGGGCGCCCCTAGGGCAGATTCGGGTCCCCCCACCCCGCGGTGCCCCCGCTCCCCCCCCCCAGCCCCCCGCCCCCCAGGCTCTCACCTGCTCGGGGCGCTGCGTTCGGCGCTGTGCGCTGTGCGGGGGGCTCAGCACCGCTCTTTGTAGGGCCGAGCTCGGCGGCGCTGACGTCGGCCCCGCTCCCCGGGGACCTCGCAGCCAGCGCCCGCCCAGCCCCGGGGTGCCGGGGGGGGGGGGGGCTGGAAGATGCTCTTGGCGGGCAGGGCGCTGAGCAAATCCCCCCTGCCTCAGTTTCCCCCATCGCAGCAGGGCTCCGATTTTCCCTTTTCCCTGCCGATTTTCCCTCTGCCGCCCCAAATCCTGGTCGGGATCCCTCTGCCCGCTTGGCCGAAAGCCCCCGGCTCCGGGGACGCGGCAGGGCCGGGGAAGGGGATTAAGGGGGATCCGGCCCCGGATTAAGGGGGATCCGGCCCCGGATTAGCTCCAGCAGCTCTCCAGCCCCTGCTATTTGCAGAGGAGGCGGCGGCAGCTCGCCGCCACCGCTCTGCCCACGGCCAAAGGTCTGCGATGCTCCCCCGGCCCCAAAACGCCGCGAACCAGCTCTGAGCATCAAGGAAGGGGAAAAATCCTCATCCAGCGCCTCCTCAGAGCGAGAAAACTATTAAAATTCACCATATTCACCTGGTTTTTGTGTTGTTTTTCTTAACAGGAAAGCGCTGCAGCACCGTGCCTTTAGGATTTTTCTCTAGGGCTCTTCCCGTGCCCTGTCCCGTCGCGGTTAGGGTTTCCCTGGATTTACCACCTGGGAGGGAGCAGCCGAGTCCTGACCCTACGCGTGGCCGTCGGGGTGCTGGGAGAAATAATCTGGGGGGGGACCCAAATCTCCGCCCACAAAAAATGGGGGCGAAGAGAAGGCAAAAACAATTTTCATTTTATGGCTGGGAAAGAAAAGGGGGACGCACGAGGACGCACTGGATTTGGGGGAACGCGAACACGGCCCCAGCAAGCCCGACGCCGCTTCGTGGCGGGGCCGCAGCTCCCCGTCGGTCCCACAAATTTGGGGGAGGGCTGGGGACACCCGGACACCCACAGAGGATGGGGTGAGCAGGGATGGAGGGGTCCTGCTCCGGCCCCGCAGCTGCAGGCACAAACCACAAGGGCATTTCCTTCAGGGAGCAAAAATCCTTTTTTTTTTTTTTTTTTCCCCCTTTTTTTAGTCGAAATCCCGCCCGGCGCTGCGAGCTTCGGGTCCCAACCCCACAGCAGGTGGGGGCCTGACCCCGAAGGAGGCAACTTCTGCTGCTTCTTATCCAAAACCGAGGATATTTATATAGATACACACACACAGAGTAAGCTTTTTTTGTTGGTTTTTTCTCCTTTTTTTCTTTAAGAGCTGACCAGCAGAAAAATGTGAAACCATTTCCCTGCGAGTTCGGAAAAGCTTGTGCTTTGTGGGTGATTTTTTTTCAGAGGAGATCCAGACTAGCTCGGTCGTTTGGTTTTGTTGCGGTTTTGTTTTCGTTTTTGTTTTTTTTTTTTAAAAAGGCTTTACTCCCTCAAGAAAAAAAAAAAAAGAAAAAAAAGATTTACAAACAAAATAACAGCCTGTAGCAGCTCTCCAGAAGAGAGATGGTATGACAATATTAATCCAAACATCACGCTATTTAATTCCCCAATAAAACATTGGAAAAAAAAGGAGCCGACGGTATCTGCACTAACACTTTGCTACATATAAAATCTCCAGCTAGGATGAAGCTCGTGGTACCAACCTCTAAAACAGTTAAGATATATACACATATTCTGGGGGGGTATATTAACAAACAGAATATTACAAAATATTAAAGAAGGCAACTCTTCTGTCATTTTTTGTCTTTTTTTTTTTTTGTTTTTTTTGTATTTTTTTCACTTGAAGTTGGCGTAGTCTGAGAAGGCGTCGATGTATTCCTGCACCACCTTGTAGCAGAATTCGTACTGTTCCTGCGGGGAGCCGAAGAGCACGGGGTTAGGCAGGGGAAATCCACGTCTGAGAAATAACGAGGTGCTCTGGGGGCTGCGCCCAGCTGTTACCGTTACCAGCTGCCCCCTGCTGCACCCTAAAGCACTTTACGGCTCTTGTGGGGCTGGGAAAGGGGTGAAACCCACGGGGGATGTCTCCGGATGGAGGCAGCAGCTTTCCTCCTCCCCTCTGAGCTCCTATTCTGAGCCCAAACAGCCTTAAATTATTTAATTTAAGCTGAGCATCCTTGCAGCCCCCTCTTGTTAGACCTCCTCCAGCCCTGTCTGCTCTTCTCCCTGCCGCACCGACTGGCGAAGCCGCCCAGGATGAGTTTCCAGGCTCCCGGAGCCCGGAATGACACGGGGTGAGGGGTGAGGATGCCCCCAGAAAGGCTCCTCCAGCTCATGCCAGCGCTCAAAGGGGGCTGATGCGTTCAGCCAGTCCAGCTCCGCTCCCCCGATGTCCGAGCAGGAGGATGGGGAGGGAACCTCTTGACCCACCTCCACCCCAAAGCGTTCACGGGGAGAGGAAACCTTCAGCTGAGGAAGTTTGCCTCCAACATTTCACGGAATTGAGTCCCCAGCACGTCCTCGCTGAGGTCCACAGGGCCTGAGGAGCGCGGGGTGTGTGCGGGGTGCTCAGCCGCCCTTACCAGTGTCTGCACCATATGCGGCCTCTGTAGTCTTAAGCTCTTCACCGTCTGAAAGACGTCGAGAATCCCTTCTGCCTTCACCCTTTCCAGGACGGTGCTCAGCGCACAGAAGGTTCCCGTTCTTCCTGCTCCGGCACTGCCAAAGAGAAAGCCAGAGGTCAAGGAAACCCTCTGCTGTGCCCGAGCTGCGCCGAGCAGCCCGGCTCTGCTGGCGTTTTTCTCACCTCCACGCACAACCCAAGCTGCACGGTCTCAGACTGATGGCATTTTGAGACGAAGGCGAAGCGAACCCCGAATTTCGGGGCTTTACCTGCAGTGCACAGTGATGGGGTGGTTGCCCGACTGCTGCTGCTGCTTCTGCACAGCCGCGATGATGTTGATCATCCCCTTCCCGTCGCTGGGGATCCCAACCTCGGGCCAGCCGTGGAAATGGAACTGCCGGATCTGTCGGCTCTTGTTTTCCTGGCGGAGGAGCACAACTGGAGCTCAGCACGGCAGGAGGAGGAGGAAAACCTGAGGCCCCCGAAGGGCCAAGGCCGGGCTCTTACCCTGGTGTTGGTCACCAGCAGGTCCCGCACCGTGTAGCTCTCGCACTCCTCCTCTTTTTTCAGCTCCACGGTGATGTCTCCGTAGGACACGGAGCCGTCGGAGGGCCAGTACTGGGCGCACTTCTCCTGGGAAAGCATGGCGGGAGGGGTAAGGGTGTGCTCTGGTTTCTTTTAGCGCTCGCCTGGGCGCAGCCAGGCCATGCCTTTACCTGGCCTCTCTCCTCCAGCTCCGTCAGCATCACGATGGAGCAGGATTTCCACTCCCAGATCATCCTCCAGAAGTCCTCTATCGTGTGCTGCAGCGGCCCTTGGCTGGCGATGTAGGAATCCTTCTGGCGATAACCCTGCACGGAAACAGAGGGAAAAAGTGGTTTTTTGGGGAGAAACACCCTCGAGCCTTGTTCGTGGTACCCGGAGGGGGTTTGGCAGAGGTGTCATTGCCCTGGTGAGAAAGCTCCCTGGGGAAACAGCACCAGCTCTTGGCAAGGTAAAGGGCTGGAGGTGCACCCCTGTGGAGCTCTCTGTGCGAGTTAATTCAGCAAAGAGCACAGTGCAGGCACTCTTGATCCTGCCTGCAAGTGCCAAGCGAAAGGGCACGCCACACCCGCTCTCCCTGGGCCCCCTGCCCTATTCCTCCACGCCAGGCAAAGAGGCTGCGGTGCCCAGGCTGCTCGTCGCGGCTCCCCGCGCCGTGCCAGGCTCTCCGCACGCTCAGCTCGACCGGCTGAGGTCTGCGTGGGAGCTCTCCCCTCCAAATGTGAGCCCTCCCCCCGCAAAACAACCGAAAAGTGGTGAATCCGGTGGATTTGGGGCTTTCTGGCTCATTCCGAGTGGGGACTGCGTGCAGCAGCAGAGGATACATCCATGTGCTGCTGGACACGCTGCCGAGCTGCGTGAAATTGTGGAGCACTGTGACCGTTTGTGCAAATAATCGTAGGCTGGGCAGAGCCATCTGCCTTGGCTTGATCAGCCCCAAAAACTCGGCAGCTGAGCCACCGCCAGCCAGAGCTCTGCCACGGTGAGACCTTCGTTGGTACAAAGTGCAGCTGAGGCAGGATCAAATTCCCCACGCGTGCGTGGCCCCACGTGTCTGGAGGAGAAAGGTCTGGGTTTCCACAACTCCTAAGACACGTTGAAAAGTCCGAACTTCGTAGCAGTCGCGGCTAAGTGCTACAGTTCTGCTTCTTACTGGGGATTTTGGGAAGCAGGGAGCAAAACCAGGCTTTGTCATAAGTCAGGGTGACTCTGCTCCACAACAAGAAGTGCTTCAAGACAGAAAACCTCCAACATTCCCCCGTGACCTCACAGCAGACTGAATGCAGATGTTTCGTCATTCGGAGCTCGTCATTTAAACGAAACTCAGCGGAGGCAGGAAATTGAACCCTCAACAAAATTGCCTGCCTGACATTTCAGCCTTCTGATCAAGAACAAGGCGGCTGCTCGCATCTGCATTTTGGCAGAAGCTGACGCAGCCAGAGCACAGCCAGAGCGAAATGCAGGGACCCGACAGGAGGGATTTTGGGGGAAGAGATCATTTGGGACGTTTTATCTGGGAATACATTGATTTTACTAGTTCAGCCCATGGCAGTAATTACCCTCTGGGGGGAAAAAAGCCCCGCTGCCGTTAGGAAATGAAATTAGAAATTGGGCGAGGAGAAATGATATTAGAACAAAAATGGTATTAGAGATTGGGCTAGGGAAGAGCAAAATTCTTTGTCGCTTACCCAGCGCTGGCATCACTGCACAAAGACAAACACTGCGAGGAGATGGACCCCTGAAGTCAACAGGATTACTCACGAGGAAAAGGCTGTGCAATCACTGACGTCCTCCTCGGAGTGAGGAAAGCACTTAACCTCCCTGCCTCATTTCCTCCAGCCACCAGGACAGGTGTAATGGGATTGACCTGGTTTTCTCAAGGGTTTTGGGACCCGTGCACCGCTCCATTAACTAATCTAGCGGATGTTTTCTGACCAAACGAGCGGTGCCACGAAGCAATTACTTTCATGGCTTTGTGCATCCGCTTCTCCAAAGCCATCGTCAAACCCCGGAGCTGCAGAAGTGAGAGCAGGATTTGGAGGCTCTCCTTAGGCTCCAAACCTCCTCTCCCACTCAAGCCACAAAGCAACTGTGGGTACAGACTGGTTTCTTGGAGAAACCCCTGCCCGCACGGTTTCTTTGAGACAAACCAGCACCATTCAGTGCTAAAAGCAAAGGGAAGTGGAAGGAAGCTTATGAAACCCGCAGGAGAAGCGTTTCTGGACAAATCCTTCCCATGGGAAGGAGTGTGAGGTGGGAGAAGATTGAGGAAGACTCACGTCAATGAAGGACGCATTTACGTAGTCTGTGTTTTCTTCACCTCTCTTCACTGGAATGATTACTCGGTTGAATTCATCTAAAACAGAAGCAAAACGATCTGAGTTTTGGGGACCTTTACTGAGAGTTACGCACGGCCTTTGGCTGGGAAGTCACCAAGCCCTCGATGAGACACAGTAAGGTCAGGGAAGGGAGCCCTCTGCTCATTTAGGACGAGAAGACTTGGTTCTGCCTTCTGCCATGCCCTGGCTTGGGGGGACTGGGGCAGGGAGAAGGGGTGACAAGGTCCTGAAAACCCACCTCACCTTGACCCTGCCCCTTCATGCTGTCCCTGCCAGATGTCCTCCCGAGGCCCCTTCCCACCTCAGCCATCCTGTGACCCCACAAACGCCTCTGTCCCCCTCCTCGCTCACCCAGACAAGCCAGCCTTACATGGAATTATCTGAAGCACCCTGTTCTTCTTCATGTTTGCCGGCAAATTGCCCGTCCTCATCTTGTCGTTCTGAATTTTGATCGAAGTCAGCTTCTGCAGAGGAAGAAAGGAGAGCAGGGAGAGCTTTTTGGGGCCACCGAAGGCCAGCCGAGCGCGTGGGGCTCCCTCCAGCACGGGCTGAGCAAACCCAGCAGAGCAGGAACCAGCCTCACCTTGAACTCCTCTTCCAGGCCATTGCTGCTGGTCCCTGGCACTTTGTTGTAGATCTTCTGGAGGTGGATTTCTAACGAAGTCACCTCCAGCTCCGTGTCGCCGTAGAGATAGTGCTCCAGGAGCGCTTGGTATATGAACACATACTGCATCTGGAAGGGGTGCAGGGAGAGGCCGTCAGCTCCCCGCTGCGCTCGGGGGAACCTCAGCGGGCACCCCGGAAGGGGTCCGAGGCCTTATTTGCTATTCCTGCAGGAATCTGACACAAAGCTGAAGGGGAAGCTGGTGATTGCATCCCGCAGGACCTAACGAAAGGCTCCCTTGACACAGCTCTGTCTCGGTGCTCCTCCCAAACCTGGGGACGGCCTCGACCTGCACGCAGAGCCGCTGCAGGTGGCTCTGGGACTGAGCGTACGAAGGAAAACCCCGGGGAGCGAAGCCCGAAGAAAGCACAGCGGCACGCTTACATCTGTCTGTACCATCTGGCAGCGCTGAGCCCGGATTCGGCTGACGAAGCCGTAAACGTCCACCTTCCTCTCGGCGTGCATCATGTCCAGCATGGCGTCGATGACGATGAAAGTGCCCGTGCGTCCCACCCCGGCGCTGAAACGGCAGAGGGGACAAGGAATAAGTCAGTGCAGCAGCACCGAGGGCCCCGTGCTGGAGCCCAGAGCTGCCCAGCGAACAGCAAACCGGGTTTGGGAGAAGGGAGAGGTTTCTACCCGCTGCCCTTCCACCCTCCATCCCGTGAGGGTGAGCCCCTGGGGAAGGCTTTGTTTCTGTGCCAGCCGTTAAGGAGAGATGGAAGATGAGGCCTGGGCGATGCTACGGAAAGCCCGAGCCCTTTCGCCTGCTGCCTCCTGAGAAGGAAGCTGGAAACGTGGACTTGGGAGGTGGCAAATGGCAGCTCTGCCTTCAACCGTGGGGCTTTCCCTTTCTGAAAGGCAGGCAGCCTCCTGCAAACCCCAGGGGTGGTGCTGAGCCTGAAACTCGCTTCGGGTGAGCTCGAACAATGTGGTTCCCTCTCGCGGGCTGAGCACCAGCTCCCTGCAGCTCAGGATGCTGCCCTCTCCTGCCGAGGGAGGTGCTGCCGAAGCACAGGAGGGGATTTTAGCTCGGCTCGCTCCGACTGAATCGAGCTGCATCAAGTGATGGTTTCATCTCAGTGCGAGCGCCAGCACGTCGCTGGTTCCAAGAATCTCACTCAGATTAAATTTGTTTTGAGTGTTCCCATGTGGACAGGCCGAAGCTTGCAGTGTTAAATAACAAGTGAAAAAAAAAAAAAAAAAAGGCCTGATGGAAAAAAACGTCCTTTTGGTATTAACCAGAAGATGCTTTCCAGGCACGTGAGGAGAGGCAGAGGTTAGCTGTCACCGGGCTCACCTGCAGTGCACCACGATGGCTCCTGCATACTGGGGGTTGCACGTCTTCACCTTCTTCAAGAACTTCAGCATCCCGATGGGAGTGAAGGGCACCCCGAAGTCGGGCCAGCTGGTGAAGTGGAACTGCGTCACGAGGCGCTGAGGCTTCTTGTTCGTGACGTCGCCTACCTGCAGGGGAAAGGCCGGCTCAGATTCATCACAAATACTTAGATTTAATTTCTTTTCCCAAAAGCAAGGGCAGAGAGGGAGCTACGGCCCCCAGGCTGAACTGGCAGGCTTAGGAAGCACTGGACCCAGGCTCCAGGGCTGTATTAGGCTCTAAAAAAGCATCTAATTTTAATTGCTCTGTCTCATATCCTGCATCCTCTGGGTGGCCTTGAAGCTGTAAAACACCCGAGCAGTGCCTGACTTGTACTGAGCGTGTCCTGAGCCCCCCTGCTCTCCTGCAGAGCCAGCTCCTACCATCACCCAGGTGATGCCACCTGCATGCTCCAGCCGAGCAGAAAGCTGCCGAATTTCATTCCTAACGTGACTCTCTCATTCCCCACGCCTCTGCCGACGGAATCCTTGTGTTAAAAGCAGGGGAGGAAACAAGCTCGGCGCTCCGGGCTGTCAGAGCAAAGGGTGAGGTTCAGAGAGCCCAGCTCAGGCTCTGGACGGGTTTCCATCGAGGCATTTGGTCTCCCCCGCGTCAGCTTTGTTGCCTACCCCTGGGAGCACGGGGAAAACAAACAGTGAGTAACGCAGCCGGAGCCTCGGAGGGTGTGACGAGGCAGCGACAGATGGGAAAGCAATGAAAACCAACGCACGCGGCACTGGGTTCTGTCTCGGCTCTTGAGACAGATCTGACTTCTTTGGAGGCACTGAAAGGGGCTGTGGGCGAGACGCTGGTGACAGCGGCTGCTGGAGGATTACAGGGCTGAATGTCAGACCTGGCTGCTGCCCGCTGCCTGCTTTCAGTGCAGCGATGCTGACGTACGGAGAACAGGGTCCCAGGTATTTGAGGTGAGTACGTTTTTAATAACTCTGGTTAAAAAGGGAGGTGGGGATGCTGTGGCTAGTTGGGTGAAACTGTAGAGGGCACCAGCCCTGAGGAGGGATGCGGGGAGGGCCGCGGCAGGCGAGGCGAGGCGCGGCACCTGCTGGATGCAGAACTTGCGCACGGTGTAGTCCACCAGCACCGTCACGTCCTCCACGGACACCCGGATGTTCCCGTAGGTCCAGCAGCCCTGATCCGGCCAGTACTGAGCACATTTACACTGCGGGGAGAGACGAGAAGCGGGCGGCTGAGCTCGGGAGCACAGCCTGGGAGCAGAGCGAGGCGAGAGGCGAAACGCCGGCACCCACCTCCTTCCTCTCCTTCAGGTTGGTCACCATCACGATCGTTGCCGTGTTTTGCTCCCAGATCATCCTCCAGAAGTCATTCACCGTTTCTTCCTTTGGTCCTAAGGGCGAGGTGAGCAGATGTGTCGTGGTTAGGGAAAGGAATCAGACACACGAGCGCTGCTGGGACCGAAACCCGCCGCGGCGTGAAGCCGTGGCTGATGCGAGATGGTTTTTGCCGGTAGATGTCAGCACAGGATGCGTCCCCGGGTAGGCTGGCTAACCCAAACAACAACCCTATCACACACAATAGCAGGGCTTTTTTTTTTTTTTTTTAAGGGACTGGATACTTTTTATGATCAGGAACTCCATTTTTAGCCTGAGAAGGGGAAATCAGACAAACGGAGCGTGGAAACAACTTGCCCAAGGTCACACGGGGAAACCGTGGCCGTCACAAATAGCACGCACGAGTCCTGCCCCCGAGCCTTGTGCTTCAACCACAGGATCCTATTTCAATATGGCACGGGAATAGCTGTCCGCTGCCTGCCAGACAAGGAGCTGACTCAACCTCCACATCCCCTGCCAAGCCCGAGGCTCAGGGCGAGCCAGGAGAAAAAAAGAGAGCCGAAGCTTTGCCCCAGCTGGGTGCTGCCGACCAGACCCACAGGAGAGCTGCTGGGAGGCTCTGCCGGGAGGCACCTGAGCTTGGGAGGAGTTGTGGCACTTGTAGCCCAAGGTCCTGCCTCCCCTGTGAAGAACAGAGCCATTTCTCTCCAAGGACACGAGCCCACGTTCTTCTCTGCTAAGGTTTATAAAGGAGCAGAAATGAAGAGAGACCTCTCGGCGCTCTCTCCAGCATAAATGGTTTCCCAGCTTTATTAAGGGGCCTTTAATTGAGTGGTTAACTAGCAATATTTTGGGAGATCTCAGCCACTTGCAGCTCTGGCTCGGGGTGGGAGGACAAGGCTCTGGGGCTGGGAGCATGAGGAAGAAATCTATCGACACCCTCCTGCACCTGGTATTTCACAGGCAGGGAGGGCTTCTCTTCCTTCCCTAACACCCGCAGAAATACAATCCTTTTGGGGACAAACTGTGGGCCAGCCCAGCCTCCTTTCACGCTGAGCAGGGTCCACCACGCGGCCCTGCCCTGCAGTTACTCGCACAGCTTCACAGGGCAGAAGGACCCAGCCCAAATCCCTCGAGGCACAGCTAGCAGAATAACCAGCTGTTTACCTTGTGCAGCAATGAACTTGTTTTTCTCTTGGTACCCCTACGGAAAAAAGGAGAAAAAGGGAAGGTGAAAGACCAGCATTTGTCCAAGGCAAGAAACAGGACATCGAAGTAAGAAAAAGCAAGATTTTGTATTCATATGAGCACTATAAAGTGAAGTTTATGCTCTCCCCCTCTCCAAAATCATCAATTCACTACCAAAAGGCACAAACCCTGCTGCCCCCTAGGAGCCGAGTAGGGCAAAGTTATCTCTAAATATATTTTAGCCGACTACTTGATGTCTTTTTCATGTCCAGCCCTGCAAGCTGGGAAGTACCTGTGATTAATCAGCCCCAAGAGTCGTCAGCTGTTAATCAGAAATCCCCTCCTCATTGGGAACGGCTCCCAAATCCCTCCCAAAGCGGCTGGCTTGGGCTTTGCAGCGCCCCAAGGAGCTTTTCATTATTTCAGAAGTGGGAGAAAAGCGAGGTGTGAAGAGATGGGACCGAGCAATGGCAGAGCTACAGGCGGAATTTACGAGTCCCAGCTCCCTGCCTCGTGCTCCCAACGCTGGAACACGTTCATCCGCGTCCGTAAGGGTCCTCTTCCAGACAAAAGTCGCACCCCATAAAAGCCACACACGTGGCTGGGCCATGCTCTGGGGGAAAGCAGCCGCTCAAGCAGGACAAGCACTTACATTAATGAAGGAGGCATTAATGTAGTCAGAGTCAGGAACCCCTTCGACGGGAGTCAGGTGAACCCTGGAATGATCATCTGGGGAAAAATGACAACTGGGCATTAAAAACAAAAACCCCATGGGGCTGAAAAAGACATTTTTTGGAGCGCAGCCCGGGCTCTGTGGGTCCCCAGCCCGGCTTTGCTGCACACATAAATGACTTTGTGCCCCCAAATTCTTCTGTGAACAAGCCTGGGGAGGTGCTGGACCTAACCCAAGGATGTATGGTGTGTGTCTAAAGCTACGGCAGCTGCAGCAGCCCCTCCGGGAGGCGAGACCACCCTGGCGGTGTCCTCCCTCTTCCACACCCCCAGCCCCACCGGCCGCTCTGATACCTACAGGGCAAAATATTCACGTATCGGTTCTTCTCCTTGTTCTCCTCCTTGGAAGCAGCTTCACACGTGGCCTGAATGGGACACGCTGGGAGAGCCTGCAACGGCACAAAACGGGGTTTTGGGTGATACTGTCCCGCACCAGGGGACTCGTGGCACTGCTCTAAGCGTGAAGCGAGCAGTGCTCTGGCACTGGTGAGGCATGCCACGTCTGAGCATCCCATCTGAGGGGCAAAAAGGAAGGGCAAATATTAACTTTTGCCCTTCGCTGGCCCCCAGGAGGTAGGTGAGTAGCAGCTCCTATTCATGGAAAGAAAATCAGAGCACGAAGTGGCTCCCCCTTGCTTACACATGCTGACAGACGGGCTCCCTGCGGGACGTACAGCTCTCTGGGCAGCACCATCAATCCTGGGTGCTCAGCTCTCCAAAATCCATGGGTAAGCCACACCAACAGCCTGTCACAGCTCTGCTAAGCCTGCTAAGGCACGTGATTTCCCCGTACGCCTGCCCCTCCGGATGAGTCCCCCCAACCCACGTCCCTCACCTTCACCCCTGCAGTGCTCCTTGCCCCCACCCAGCTCGAGGCGATCATTCAGACAGCCTGGGCTGAGCAAATCCCTTCCCAGAGGCGCTATCTGCAGTCTCAAGACCCACAGACACGAGGTGGCAGTAAAGCCTCCAACACCAAGCCCACCAGCACAGGGTTTCGGGAGCTCGTTTCTGCGCAGGGAGGCTCCTGCTGAGATTTCCTCCATTAACAGCGAGGCCAAACACGCCCCGACTGAAGCCCCTGTTTCAAAACCCCATGGCCCAAGTACCCACAGGGCTAGGAGGGAGCTGCCCTGCACCATCCTGTCCCGACCAGGAAGCCTTCTGTGCAATCCAGTGCTTACAACCCGGGCGATCCCCCTCCCCAGTTATTCAGCAAGAATTTAGTTCCAGCTTATCGCAGCTCCCTCTGTCACAAGGGGTACTGAGCTGTGCGACAGCTGGGGAAAGTCGAGCGTGGTTTTTATCTTGTCACAGTCCTAATATCAACATAACACGCCTTGGGCCTAAGGTTTTATGAATTTGCAGACCACACCCGCAGCACAATCAGGCCAGCAGTGGATTTTCTTTCATTAATTAGGCCAGTGGGGAATCCAGCTAGTTCAGCAGCCCTGGCGTAACGCTCCAGTTATTAAGTTTGTCCCCTACCTCATCACCTCTCTCAGCATTGCCTGTTACTGTGTGGCCGAGAGGAAACCGTATGAGGTTCGTCATCACAAGAGGCTGTAGAGCTCAGCAATACCAGGGAGAGGCTCTAGACATCTCAGAGGAGCTGATCAGAGCACGATACTTGACTTATTGCCAAAATCAATCAGTGCTGAAGGCCAGGTGTTGTTCTGTAAACCGTCATCGTTCAGTCTTAACCCTTAGACACAGACACAGACAGACACAGATTTCTAGGTTGGAAGAGACCTCAAGATCATCGAGTCCAACCTCCGACCTAACACTAAGTACTCCACTAAACCATATCACTAAGCTGTACATCTAAACGTCTTTTAAAGACCTCCAGGGATGGCGACTCCACCACCTCCCTGGGCAGCCCGTTCCAATGTTTAATAACCCTTTCGGTAAAGAAGTACTTCCTAACATCCAACCTAAAACTCCCCTGTCGCAACTTTCGCCCATTCCCCCTCGTCCTGTCACCAGGCACGTGGGAGAACAGACCAACCCCCACCTCACTACAGCTTCCTTTAAGGTAACTGTAGAGAGCGATAAGGTCTCCCCTGAGCCTCCTCTTCTCCAGGCTGAACAAGCCCAGCTCCCTCAGCCGCTCCTCGTAAGACTTGTTCTCCAGACCCCTCACCAGCTTGGTCGCCCTTCTCTGGACTCGCTCGAGCACGTCCATGTCCTTCCTGTAGCGAGGGGCCCAAAACTGAACACAGTACTCGAGGTGCGGCCTCACCAGAGCCGAGTACAGGGGGACAATCACCTCCCTAGACCTGCTGGCCACACTGCTTCTTATACAGGCCAGGATGCTGTTGGCCTTCTTGGCCACCTGAGCACACTGCTGGCTCATATTCAGCCGACTATCAACCAATACTCCCAGGTCCTTCTCGGCCAGGCAGCTTTCCAGCCACTCATCTCCCAGCCTGTAGCTCTGCTTGGGGTTGTTGCGCCCCAGGTGCAGGACCCGGCACTTGGCCTTGTTGAACTTCATACAGTTGACCTCAGCCCATCGCTCCAGCCTATCCAGATCCTCCTGCAGAGCCTTCCTTCCCTCGGGCAGATCGACACACGCACTTAGCTTGGTGTCATCTGCAAACTTACTGAGGGTGCACTGGACGCCCTCATCCAGATCATCGATAAAGATATTAAAGAGGACCGGCCCCAGTACCGAGCCCTGGGGGACACCACTTGTGACCGGCCTCCAACCAGATTTGACTCCATTCACCACAACTCTCTGGGCCCGGCTATCCAGCCAGTTTCTAACCCAGCGAAGCGTACGCCAGTCCAAGCCCCGAGCAGCCAGTTTCTTGAGGAGAATGTTGTGGGGAACGGTGTCAAAAGCCTTACTGAGGTCAAGGTAAACCACATCCACAGCCCTTCCCTCATCCACCAAGCGCGTCACTTTGTCATAGAAGGAGATCAGGTTTGTCAAGCAGGACCTGCCTTTCATAAACCCATGCTGACTGGGCCTGATCGCCTGCTCGCCCTGCAAGTGCCGCGTGATGACCCTCAAGATAATGTGCTCCATGAGCTTTCCTGGCACTGAGGTCAAACTGACAGGCCTATAGTTACCCGGGTCTGCCCTCCGGCCCTTCTTATAGATGGGCGTCACATTGGCTAGCCGCCAGTCAACTGGGACCTCCCCCGATAGCCAGGACTGCCGATAAATGATGGAAAGCGGCTCGGCCAGCTCCTCCGCCAGTTCTTTCAGTACCCTCGGGTGCATCCCATCCGGCCCCATCGACTTGCGCACATCCAAGCTCCTTAGCAGGTCGCCAACCATTTCCTCATGAATAGCAAAGGCCACATCCTGCTCCCCATCCCCTTCCGCCAGCTCAGGGCACTGGGTATCCAGAGAACAACCGGTATTGCCGCTAAAGACTGAGGCAAAGGCGGCATTAAGCACCTCAGCCTTTTCTTCATCCTTAGTAACTAGGTTTCCCCTCGCATCCAGTAAAGGATGGAGATTCTCCTTAGTCCTCCGTTTCGCATTGATATATTTGTAAAAGGATTTTTTGTTGTCTTTAACGGCAGTAGCCAGGTTGAGCTCCAGATGAGCTTTGGCCTTTCTAATTTTCTCCCTGCACAGCCTCGCTACATCCTTGTAGTCCTCCTCAGCGGCCCGCCCTTTTTTCCAAAGATTATAAACCCTCTTTTTTCTGCTAAGCACAAGCCGCAACTCTCTGTTGAGCCAGGCCGGTCTTCTTCCACGCCGGCTCGTCTTTGGGCACGTGGGGACAGACCGCTCCTGTGCCGTTAAGATTTCCTTCTTGAGGAGCGCCCAGCCTTCCTGGACTCCTCTGCCCTTCAGAACCGCCTCCCAAGGGACTCGGCCAACCAGCGTCCTGAGCAGCTCAAAGTCAGCCCTCCGGAAGTCCAATACAGCAGTTTTACTGGTCCCCTTCCTGGCCTCGCCAAGAATAGAGAACTTTACCATTTCATGGTCACTCTGTCCAAGACAGTTTCCGACCACCACATCTCCCACCAGTCCTTCTCTGTTTGTGAAGAGAAGGTCTAGCGGGGCACCACCCCTGGTGGGTTCACTGACCAGCTGCGTCAGGAAGCTATCTCCCACGCTCTCCAGAAACCTCCTAGACTGCTTTCTCCGTGCCGTGTTGTGTTTCCAGGATATATCCGGGAAGTTGAAGTCCCCCACGAGGACAAGCGCCGACGATTTTGCAACTTCTGTCAGTTGCCTATAAAACTCCTCATCCGTCTCCTCATCCTGGTTCGGCGGTCTATAACAGACCCCGACCAGGACGCTAGCCTTGCCGGCCTTCCCACGGATCCTAACCCACAGGGATTCAACCTTATCATTCCCAGCCTGGAGTTCCACAACATCAAAAGATTCTCTAATGTAGAGAGCCACGCCACCACCCCCTCTGTGCTGCCTGTCCCTCCTGAAGAGCCGATAGCCAGGCATTGCAGCACTCCAGTCATGGGAGCGGTCCCACCACGTCTCCGTGATGGCAACCAAGTCGTAGCCTTCCTGCTGCACAATGGCTTCCAGCTCCTCCTGTTTGTTACCCATGCTGCGTGCATTAGTGTAGATGCACTTCAGCTGGGCCATCGCCTTCTTCCCCAGCCTAGCCATTGTTTCCCCCGGCACGGCTCCAACAAGCCTTGTTTGAGCCCCGTCCCCCTTCTCGCCTAGTTTAAAGCTCTCTCTATGAGCCCCGCCAGCTCCTGGCCTAGGATCCGTTTTCCTCTTGGAGATAGGGACCCATCTGAGGCCATCAGGCCGGGTGCCGAGTAAAGCTCCCCATGGTGAAAAAACCCAAAATTTCTGTGCCGGCACCAGTCTCTGAGCCACCTATTAACCACGTGAGCTTTCCATGTCCTCTCCGTGCCTCTCCCTCCCCCCGTAGGGATAGACGAAAACACCACCTGCACTCCCGCTCCCTCCACCAATCGTCCCAGCCCCCTATAGTCCTGTTTGATAGCCTTGAGGCTTCTCTTTTCAAGATCATCACTGCCAGCCTGGACTATCAAAAGCGGGTAATAGTCAGAGGGGCGAACCAGGTTTGGAAGCTTCCTGGTAACGTCTCTGACCCTGGCCCCAGGGAGGCAGCAGACTTCCCTATGCGTGGGGTCAGGCCGACAAATAGGGCCCTCCGTTCCCCTGAGTAGGGAGTCGCCCACAACAATCACCCTTCTTTCTTTCTTGGTGGAGGCAGTCCTGAGGCATGGAGTCAACTTCCTCACCTCAGGCATCCTCCTGGGCAGGCTTCCTACCTCGTCCTCACCCACCGGTATCTCAAGCTCCAGGGCCTCAAACCTATTGTTCAAGGGCACCTTAGGTTAACAGCTTACTCGAACAGACTGGGTCATTTCCATTCCTCTGTCAGAGCTCTTGTTTTGTCTGTTTGTGGATTTGAGACAACACCACAGCACAGCTTTAGAAGCAGTTCATGTTGGCGGTGTTTCTGTCACAGCCATGAGGATCGGGAGGAGGGAAGGCAGCACCGGGGAGGAAACCAGCGGGCCGGGATGCTCTTCCAGAGCTCCTCCACCTCAAGGCATTCATGATACGTCCCGGACCCAGAAAACTGTAACCCAAAGGGCAGCCTGCTAGCAAAGCTCTCTGCATTTTGTAGTGAAAGCGAGAGTAGCCCTGCTCATTATTTATCAACTCAATTATCCCCTTTGCTCATGTGACACCCCCAAGCTGGCATCCCTGCACAGGGCTGCAGGTGGGAAAAGAGCCTCACAGGTGTGGGCAAGGAGGGGGGAGCCTTCAGCATACCTGCAAATCCCCACCACTCCTCAGTAACCTACTTTAAACACAAGATGAACCTAGACAATGGGATGGAAGATGCCAAGAGAAGGCTACAAAATGAGAGCAGGTGGGTGGGCAGACAGGCACACTCAGGCAAAGAGATAGAGAGATCCTAAAAACCAGTTACAAGAGTAAAAATCTCTTCGTGTGTTTTGCAATAAATATGTAAAAGTCTCCGAGTAGCTTCCACTTTGATGTACCAGCTGTTTTGTCTCCGCTGTTCTGCAAAATGAGACCGGGATTTTTCTGCTGTGTGTCATACACCCTACACTGTTAGCAGCCTGCCCGAGCTGCGGGATTTAAGGGAAAGAAGACAGAGATTTGAATTCTCTCTCCATCACGCCCTTCATCTCATCAGCTGTGAAATTGCTCCAGGGCTGCAGATAATCACTGCCCCCCTTGCAATAAACACTCATTGCTTTGCAGAGGAACAGAGAAGCCTTTTGGACTGGTCTGAAAGATGACCACCACCCCGTACTGGCTTGGTTGTGTCCACTGGAAAAAAACACTGCGATGGAGTAAAGAAACCCCTTTATTCATCTGTCCTGCTCCCATCCATCCCTCGCGCTGCGGGAGAGAGGGAGAGGCAAAGGCACTCACGTTGAACTCTTCTCGGAAGAGCTTGTTGTCATCTGCCATCCGGCGGTTGATCTCCTCTTCCAGCTTGTCGACGGGCAGAGGCGGGTATTTCCTGTTGGTGCTGGGGGACCTGGCGAGCAGCGGCATGCTCTGAGGCTCTGCAACGACACCCGGGCATCAGAGGTGTCCCCCAGCCACTCCTCCGTGCCCGGCACCCATCCTTGCCCGGGTGGGCAGAGGAGGCTCCCCTACCCTGGGCTGTCTGCATTTGGGGCCACCTCGCTGTCCCTGCTCCTGGATTTCGCTCTAGGGGACTCCGAGGTCCCTTCCAACCCCAACCATCCTATGCTTTTTTGAAGACTACCTCATTTGAATTCATCCCTTATCCTCATTAACACAGAAAGTTTGGCAGGATGACCGTGACGTAACTCCCAGGTGAGCACAGTGAGGGCCGCTCTCGCGTGTGGTTTTACCGCGCAAGGCAAGCGAAGCCAAGAAAGGCCACGTGAGGGTTATATCAACACGACTGACGGTTTATGAAGTTCACACCTTAGCTTATAGCAATATAAAACTTGGGCTGGGAAGGCCTTAGCTGCCAACATGAAAAAAAGGTGCTGATTTTCAGTTAGCGCTCACTTGTAAGGTGTCTGGTTTATATGGGGGGAGCTCAAAAAACAGATCTGCACTGAGTCTGAGAGGTGGAGGATCCTCTTCAGCTCTTACTGACATCACTCACATTACAGCAGGTTGCCACAAGACTTTTTAATTGCATTTGTAATTTTTGTGCATCTTTCAGAAGTTCAAAAAGGTTTTTATAAAGAAAACCCAATGCATCCCCTGCTTTCTCTCTGAAATGTTAACTTGGTGCCTACAGTCAATGTGAAGACCTCCACAAGAGTTTGAATCAGCTGTCACCCTAATTTAAAAGTGAAGAAGGATGTTGAATTATTTCACAAAGGTGTGTTTTTTCAAAAAATGTGCTTATTTGAGTCGAATGGATATTGTGGATATTCAAGAGGAATTGCAAGCAGTTCGGTTTTGGAAGCGATCACATTACTGAACACTTGAGGGAAAACATTTGTCACTGGAATTAAAGTAGGGAAGAGAATTCTCATTTTATAAAAGTGTGTCAGAATCATGGAAAACAGAAAGTTCAGAACAAGAAAGAAAGGAAAACACAGATTAAAAAAACATCTTCCTGCAAAAACATTAGGGGAAACAAAGCCAGGGCACCCAGCCCTCTGGCTGCAGCGGGTCCTGCCTGCTGAAGTTGCACTGAGCTCAGACTGCTACAGTGCCAAACACACGGGCTTCCTGGACTTCTACAGGGCTCTGTTTTACAAATAAATAAATTTTAAAAAGCAACTAAAACAATCCATTTGTATTTTGAAGAAGGAATTGACCTGCTTTGTAAGCCTCTGCCCCCAAGTCATGGCAACACGAGCCTCACCTGCATCGTCCGTCCGGCCGTTGGGCAAGCGGAAGGAGTTGGAGTGACTCCCTGCTTGCTTGTATTTCTTGAACCTAAGGGAGAAAAGGGAGTTGAGAAAATCAGGAGTCAACCACCAAGATGCCGGGTTACAGTCTGGATGAGTGGTGCCCACCCACAGCTCTAAGCCTCGTGGTGTGCCTTCGCAGCTGAGCCTTTTGCCTGCCCCAGGCCCTTGTTTTCCCTTTTTCCAAACCTTTTTCCCAAACCACACACACCACGACCTGCGAGCGGTCCCGGCTCCCTATTTGGACCACCCCACCTGTATCAGATTTGGGGAGAACTGGGATACTTTGGGAAATTTCCAGGGTTTGTGCCTGGAAACCTGCCTCTGCTAAAATGGGCCTGCGAGACCTCACAGCGGCCTTCCAGTACCTAAAGGGGGCTGCAGGAAAGCTGGGGAGGGACATTTTGTCAGGGGGTGCAGTGATAGGACAAGGGGAATGGTTTTAAACCAAAAGAGGGCAGATTTAGGTTAGAAACAAGAAGAAACTCTTCACTGTGAGGGCGGTGAGGCCCTGCCCAGGCCGCCCCGAGGAGCTGTGGCTGCCCCATCCCTGGCAGTGCCCAAGTCCAGGCTGGATGGGGCTGGGGGCAGCCTGGGCTGGGGGCAGGGGGCCCTGCCCTTGGCAGGGGCTGGAAATAGATGGGTTTTAGGGTCTCTTCCAACCCAAACTGTTTTGTGGCTCTGTCACTGTGGAGGCCAAGGCCAGCTGTCTCGCAGTGACGCTGCACTTCCCTTCCTCACGTCTTTATGAATTCGTCGTTGGATCCAAGAGGCGAACAAGCAAACAGCGCTAAGAGGACCTGTAAAATCCTGCCCACGGACACAGCTTCTAGCCAAATGCGATCAGAAAGGCTGCAGGCACAAGATGCAGGCCAGGAGGATGGCCTTTAAGGATGGTTTTTACAGAGGGCACCCCAAGGAGTTCCTGCGCCGCAGGCTGATTCAGCAAAGCCCGTAAAACATAAGTTAATCCATCCTCATTCAGCAAAGCGCTTCTCCATCTGCTTTTAACTTGAAGCATATGCTTACATTCCATTTGCCTCAAGTTAAGTGTTTTGCTGAATCACCGGCCAGGCGCAGGGGGAGCGAGGTGAACAGAAACCTTTTCTTCCAGGCCTGGAGCCGGCTCCGGTGCCAGGTGGGGAGGACTCAAAATTTTGCTGCTGCCGAACTCCCGAGGCAAAACTTTCCTCAGGTTCACTGCTGCGAGAGCAGGCCCTGAGCCAAGAGACAAAGGGAATTTTTCTACCACTAAGGAAATTGCCTTTTTTTTTTTTTTTAAATTATTTAATCACCAGAACGTCGAGTAAATTAAAATGTTTACTGCAGGTGAATAAACACTCTCTTCTAGCTGAACAGACGTGCACTCAGGAGCTGGGTTCATTAAGGGTATGTTTTTGAGCAGCCCCAATGCTTGGATTTTTTATAAATGGATCCAAAAAGGCTTTGTTAGGCTCCAGCTCCAGCTGCAGCATCACCCGGTGCTCCTGACAAGCTCCAGCACCCATCACCATGCAGTGGGAGAGCTGCTTCCATGACGTACAGGTGTGGTACACATGGCACAGCTTGGCTTCCACGGACGTTGGATCATGTTCGATATCAAGACGGGAATGAAGGAATAATGCACCTTCACACACAAAGGACTTTCTGGCTCAAGAGCCAGCCAGAGTTCAGCTTCCCCAGGTTACTCAAACCATCACCCCGAGCCTTGCAAGGAAACCTTACCTGCTCTGTAACTGCACAAACAGGACTTCAGTTTAGCCTGTCCTACTAAATATCACATTTTCACTAACTGAACAGGCATTACCCCACATAAGGAATAGCTTTGTAGTGAAAGGAATAAGCAGCATTTATTAAATAACCCCAAACATAATTTTCATTATCCTTACTGACTTCTTTTTCTAACGCTGGCTGTGTCGGTTTTGCACAGCTTAGGAAACAGAACAAAAGGCTCACGATAGGAAGCAGCCAGTCGTTTGCTTATTCCTGTTCATTCAGTAATTCATTTCTGTCAAGTAAGAGAAGTCAGCATTAAAGCATTTCTTACCTTAACATGTACAGCACAATAATAATAAATACTATGACTAGGAGGGAAGACAGGGCCACCATCACAGCAATAATTGGAGTCTCATCTGCAACAGGAAAAGAAAGGTGCAGTTACCAACAGCTATCTAAAAACACCCAGAGCCACAATTTAACAGGGCGGAGCCCTACAAATTCTGCTTTCAAACAACACAGTTACTCGATAGGGTTGCATTTGTCAAGTCTGGCAGTGAAGACAGGTCCATGACCTGATACTCAAGGAGTACTGATACACCGGGGTTAGATTAAAACCTACCAACATCACTTGCAGCACCTGAATTTTCTCTAAGAGCTGGAAACTGTGATCTCAGAGATGAAAACTGCTGTTGAGAAAGCTGCAAGAGGGGAGAAGTGGGCCACACTAGGGGGTCCTTCTGCACAATTCAAAGTGCCCGTAGTGATCCACCTGCTGCAGGGCAGAAGTTTTTGCTCTGCTGCCTGCAGACCCGTAGCATCTTCTGCCTATGTCGTAAAGATCGGTGTGTGAAGTTTCTAAATATGCCCATGAGCTCTGGAAAAATGGTAAGGATCCTTATAATAAAAATAGGTGAAAACTGTGACCTTCATAAAACCACACAGATGCTGTGTATTATTTAAAATAGTCATGATTTTGCTTCCAGTTTCTCGTCCAGTAAGAGGCAATGCTTCCACACTAAGTCTTGACTCCGACTGTGTTCAGCCCGGGGCTGAGGTTTGTTAGAGAGGCTGGGGGATATTGGCTGGATGTCTGCCTGCTTCATCACGAAACGGTGTCTGAGCTGCGGCAGAGACGTGGCCTTCAGCCCCTGCTCGGACTTCTCTCCTCCTGCAGGCACCAAGTGCAGACAGCAGGTGACTGCAGACAACCCATCGTGTGTGCTCTCGCCCTTCGCACCTCGAGGCTGGCGAGTATGAACTAATTTAGCTTGCTTCATTGTTCGCTCCTCGCAGACACTTTTCAAGGGCACGCACTGCACAGTTCCCTTGCAAACACACTTGGGCTGGCACGGATGAGATGTTCCCATCCTCCCAGACCCACCAGGGATCGGTTACAACAAGCTGTTTGTTACCTGCCCCGGAGGTCAGAGAAACACCTGTCGGAGCAAGCAAATTACCCAGATGCAGCTGGAAGACAAGCAACGCTAACCAGAGAGGAAAATGGCCCCAGCGGGCATATTCCAGATAAATCGCAGCGAGGCCAGCGGGGAGGATTTTCATTTTCCAGCAGCTCGGTCAATCTGCACGGGCCACCGGGCTGTGTCTCCATGCCTTGGCCCCCGGGGCTCCCGTCTCCACCTTCTGAGCATCCTTTGGGCTGCTGGGCCAGCGCTCCTGTTCTGCCTCTCCGTGATTTCAGCCAGCACATTTTCCCAGCAGGATTTAATCCTCTGACTACGGAGCTACCAAGGCACACTCTGTTTATGTTTCTGCATCTTCCCCTTCTACAGCCACGAGGCCTCGAAATGTTATTCTGAACAACAGATACGTGATTTTGGGGTAACGATTTATAGGCGATGACCTAGCGTTGCAAATAGAATTTAAAAATGAAACTCCCCCAGTCTTGTAATTCTTTGTTCTTCCACCTACAGCCCTCAGTCCCTGTGTCCGCATCTCCCCCAGCCCAGCAGCAAACATGGAATTTATCGGGACACATTTCTGTCTCCTGCATATTCCGTACTGTTCCAGCCTTCACCTCTCCCCTACCATGGCCCGCGTTCAGCCCTTAGCGGTTGGACTTGATGATCTGGGAGGTCTTTTCCAACCTAAATGATTCTCTGATGCTTCCATGATACCTTTGAACACAGATTGCCATCCTCACTGGTGGGGAAGGTCCTGCAGAAGAGCACCACGAGATCTGAACCCCTTCCCTACCCGCCTGGAAACTCTGCTGAAGCAGAAGCCAGTTTCTAAGCTGGGACCAGAGGGGGGAATTTATCGAGCCCGCTTGCTTTAAAACCCTTCTTGGTGCCTGCCAGGCTTCCCAGACAAACCATTGCCTGGACGGGGGCAGGTACATGTTGGGAGCACCGTTGCCCTCCAGGACACGAGGCGTGCAGGTGTAGCTCCCGGTGCCGTCCCCGGCATCGCTCCAGCTGCCGCGGCGCCTGCTGGCAGGCTGTTGGCAGCCGGTGTGATTTACGGGCAGGGGTTTCGGCATCTGGCAGCAGGATGCCGGGGGGGGTTGCAGCGTTTTCTTTTGCCACATCTGGCTCGAGGAGTTAGAGCTTCTCCACCGCAGCCGCTAACCAGCGCCTCGCTGCCCGGCCCCGGCAGGAAACGAGCCCGAAGGCCCCGGCAGGTTCCTTCCCCCTGGGAGATGTGGTGAGCGGTGCCAACGCTCCTGCAGCTCCTGCTCCGCTCGCTCCTTGCTCACAGCTTGGCCCTGGGGAGTTACAGCTGGGGTGGCATCACCGGCATGATAACAAGGGCTTCGAGCCTTTGCTTTCATGGACTTGCAGTGCTGGAGCAAACGTGTAGGTCCAGCGTGAAAGGCATCGAGGTGCTTAAATCTCATCCTGGCAGGACCACGTCTGCGATTCGAGGCACTGTGCAACGCACCAGGCTCGTGTCTGCAGGCTGTCATCTCCTTATCACGCCGCGCTGATAGTGCTGAGCAGCCCGTCGTGCTCATCGCTGCCACCGGCTGCCCACAAAACTGGAGGCAAACACTTTGGTGAGTGGCCAGGAAACCGGGACCACAAGCAGGATCATGGGGTTAAGAAACGGAAGCGAAGACGCAGGGTCAGTATTTCTGAAAAGGAACAGCACGTGAGAGGCTGGGGAAGAAAACCCCACAAGGCTGGCCCACGGTCACGAGGGGGAGCAGAAGGAAGCGCCTGGCCCTACCCCCAGGTCCCGAGCAGCGTTAAGCCCCAGGCCAGCTACGTTCTCTGCAAACACCGTAAAGAGCCCATAGGGGCAGATTCGTGATGCAACCTCATTTATTTTCTTGGCGTATTTCCTTCCCAGTAGTGTTTGGGAAGTGGAGTAAGAAGAAGCCACGACAGACAGCGCGGTTTGGGATAAAGTTTGGGATAAAGGCTTTGCAATAACTGCAGCAAAGCCTCAAGAAATTCCCGCTGAGCTGGTCCTGTCCCCACCGCGGCCAGCACAGAGTGGTTCATTTGGATCGAAGCATTTGCACCAAAACCTCAGCCCCATCTGAAATTCCAAGGAGAGGAACGCGTTACACAGAGGATCCAACCAGGGGATATCCCAATCTACCTTTTTTCTCTAAAATCTAACCAAGACAGGAGAAAATCGGAGGTGAAACTAACCCGAGGGCAAACCCCCCCATCAGTTTGCATCCTGTTATCCGCACTCCGTATCACACCCCCATCGCGTCGCACTGAAGACACGAGTTTCATTCTTCGGCGAAGCCCCTGCGTTACCAGCAGCTGGCAGAGATGACCCTTTGGGACAAAGAGCCAAGGCTGGTGCTTCTGAGAGGCAAAATCTACCTTTATCTCCGTAATTTCATCCACCAGCGGCCGGTGCAAGGCCAGGATTGCTAAAAGGAGATGGGGAAGGACTTGCAGACAATGCAGAGTTCGGTGCTGCTGGGAAAGACAACGGCAAAACACCAATTTCCATCTGACGTCAGGAAAAATCCCACTGTGACCCCAGATCAGAAGCCTGGGACGAGCAGAGCCAGCCAAAGCCCCGCGAGGTGCTTCCACGCCGCTGTGCTCTGCACCGAAGCTGCAGCCTCGATGCCCACCCAGCTGCTCTCACCGAGACTTCGTGCCCTCGGGGTGAGGCACAGGCACGTCCTCATGTCTGGGTAGGACAGGTTGTAAAGGAAAACAAGGAAACACCCCAGAAAGCATTAATTAAAACCACTTTTCTGCTCCTCATCTTCAAAATAACCCTCGATCAACACATTGTTAGGAAAGCTTTTAGTTTCGGAATAACATTCCTATAACATTCCTGATGAGAAAACTTCCTATTTCTCCTCTCCCCAACATCGGAGCGATTCCCAGGGGACACGCACTTGAAACGAGACGAGATATTCATTCCCACGGCTCGCCTCCCTGCGAGTCGTCACTAGCGTTTGCTCCAAATACTCCTTGGATTTGAAGGAAAACTCCAGCACAAGCTCACAGGCGTTCATCTCATGGCAGAGCCTATCCTGAGGTCAGTCCTACAGTCAAACCTCCATGGAAGCTGCAACTTTCCCGGGTCTGACTTTAAAAGGGTTTAGGGTTCAGTGGCAGCGCCGTGCCAGGGAAGCAGGAGCTGTGATCGCCCAGAATAATCCTCCAAGACACGGGATTTCCCAAATACTAACAGCACCGAGCAGAGAAAATCAGTTTGATTGCCACGGGGTGTACAGAGCTGAAACAGCATCCGAAAATGATGCAAACACATAGAGAAAGCTTGTTTCTACAGCCTGCGAACGGACTGGTCCTACCTCTGGTCCGTTGGCTCCTGTGCTGCTAAAGGCATGAGAAATTGGAAATATTCTGCTTTAACCAGCAGAAACAGCTGGTTCTCAGGACGAAGTCATTGAATTGGAGACGGAGAAATGGGTGTAAGCGCTGTCACCTTACCAGAAATGCACTCCTGCTACTCCTTGCCAGCAAAATGAATGGGAGTAATAATTGTTCACATCATTTGCAGAACGGATTCTGGTCAAATAGGGTAGGTCGCAGTCAATGAAGGTAATTCAGAAGGAAAAGAGGAGGGAATTTCTCGAGCAGCTGCTCAGGACTTGTTCATTGAGCTGTGCAGAAGGCGATGCTGATGGACTCGGCGTGTGCAGCAGGAGCTCCTCGTAACTCACGGTGTGCACAAACCGCTCCCGAATTGTTTATTTTTAAAAAACAAGAGCCCAACACTTGCTAAGACATCAATACGTTAGCAACTCTTGGAAAGAGCTTGAGATCTGCTTTGTAAAAGCAATTTTGAAAGCGTGTGATAAGGAGAGCCCTCTACTAGCAGAATACTTCTGGAAATGTCTTTACACGGGGCTTGAATAAAGAGCAATGCAAGATACATTTCTTACCTCTTCTGTCGGAGTTACCTGCAGAAAAATAAAACACAAGTCTCTTAGCAACAAAGAAATAGACGTTTTAATAAGATGAAAGCCTGAAATAGCAACAGATTTAGCAACTGTCATCATCTTCCTGCACGTCTTGCTTTTAAAACGCCAGCTACTAAAGACTACTAAAGACACGAGGAAATAAACTTCAGTTTTCACTTAGTAGTAAGGAAAAAGGAACAAAAAGCTTTGCTGGTTATAGAGGATTTATATATATATAGGTTGAGAGAAGCAGGAGCCGCCTGTGCGGTGTGTAATTCCTACAGCTCTTCCACCCCAATCCGTGCAGATGAATGGAGAAGGCAGCCCTAAAACTAATTCTGCTCCTTGCCAAATCTCTGGAAATAAAGGGAGAATCGGCTCGCCCGTTTGCTCGGGGGACTGGCCCCAAGTGGGAAGCCACCTCCAGCCTTGCCACGGCCACCGTGTGACAGCACAGCGCGAGGAGCTCCCCACAAGCAGTAACACAAGTCACGAAAACACAGCAAAGACAAAAAAAATTATAAACCCAGCCCCCTGCGAGCAGACATCGTGTTATAAAGTCCCAGTTTCGGCTGTGCTCGAGGCTTTTGCCTTCACTACTCTCACCATTTTTTCTCAAATGAGAAAAATGAGCGCCAAGAGGGGAACGGGAGCAGGATGGCATCTTGTGGAGCGTGGCACTGGCATTTTCTGTCCCAGGGACAAGGCTGGGTGGCACGTCCTGGGAGGCACGGTGCTGGAAACCACCTCGGGGCACTTGGGTTTGGGCTTCACGCTGCACCCAGCCTTGTTCCTTCCGGACCTGCACCACGCCTGATGGCAGAATATCAGCTCACCTCCCCAGATAAACCCTACCAGATGGGTCTGCATCATCCTACATCCCCAGCCCGGCCGATTTTGGATAATGAGCCCACCTGGCAGCTTTTCCTAGGAGCTAGGTCTCACCCCTGCCTGGCCACCGCTAATCGAAGCCTTAAATCCTTTGGGACCTCCTTGCGCACGTGCTTGTACAGCATTAAAAGGTGCGGGCTAAAGCCCATGGCTGGCACCAAAACGCAGCTAAACGGCTGTGTAGCAACGCTCTGGGTGATGCAAGCTCTGCAGCTCAGCACCATTCTGGTGTCATTCATTGCTGTGGCTTACACAGACTCGCTGAGGACCAACTTGTCATCCAGCACCTAGGAGCTGCGCCCCATTTCACCCTGAGGAAACCACAAAAAGGGACGGACTTCATCTGTGACAGAAGCGGCATGAGATCCTGGGACTCCTGGTACGCCCAGAGTCTCGGCAAGAAGCTGCTGCTGCTTTCTGCTCTGTTGTTCCCTGTCTGAACCGCAGAGACCAGAGCAGGATAAATCCGTTTGGACCTAGTGACTTCAGCGAGCTGTGTATTTCGTATCCCTACGGAATTTGCCCCAAAGTGCCTTCTCGCTCCTACTTCTCATCAAAACAAGAGAAGAGGAGAGAAGCAAAGCCAGGAACAGGGCAGATGGGAGAAGGAGAGGTGAGGAAGGTGCCTTACCGTTGTGGGAAGCAGAAGAGGTCTCCTGGCTCGGCACCGTGGCGCTGATGTTCCCCTCGGTCACCTCCGCTTCGGTGCTGGGGGCCGCGGTGCTGGGGGCAGGCGGCGTGGCGCTGGGCAGCAGCGGGGTGGCCGGAGGCACTGGGGTGGGCACCGGCATCCCCGGGGTGGAGGCGTTGGGGACGACGGTGGTGGCGTTGGGGGAGATGCTGGGGGCTGTGGTCGTAGCCGGCTCCGACGGCAGGGTGGAAGCAGCCGCCGGAGAGCTGGCGTTGAGGCCGTGGGCGCTCGTCGTCCTGCCGTCCTTGGGAGCTGCCGTAGGAGCTCTGCTGGGGCTCCTGGAGGAGGTGGGCGCTGCGGTGGGGGGCTCTGAAAGCAGGGGAAGAAGGAGAAAGGAGCACCCTGAGATACCCTTCCGGGGCGCTGCGGGACGTAGGGGCTGGTTTGTGCTGCTGTGACTACAGGGGTGTAAAACACGAGGGGAAAAACTAGCAAAAAATCCCACGTCCAGGGCAGAGAGCGCTTTGCACGTCATGGAGACGTGAATCCTATCAAAGCAGCTCACTTGAGTACCTAATATGAAATGGGGAAGGCTCAAAGGCTGGAGCCCCTATCCCCCTTAAGAGAGGTTCAGCATTTGCTAGGAGAAAAATCTGCAGGTCCCATCTGAGTACCACTCTTTCCTCAGATGCTTTTACTGTCTCTCAGCTAACGAAAGGCAGGAGAGGTGAGACACCGAGCACACGAGCACTCCTTTCACCCTAAAAATGGTCTAGGGGAACAGAGAGGCGACAAGGAGCACAGCTTACCTGTTGTAACATTGTGAGCACCTACGCTGATCAGGCCACTTCCCAGCAAAAGGACGAAGAACCACAAATCCATGTTGACCTGAAAAAAAAAAAAAAAGAGCTCAAAGAAGAGTTATTGAAACCGTTATCAGCCGTCTCCCAAATTAGTTCAAGTTGGGGATGCTGCTGGGCGCCCTGTACGCGTAGAGCTGGGGTCCCTGTACGTGGGCAGGATTTATCTGGACGTTCATACGTCCCCAACCGGAGGAGAAATCCCACCCTGGTGGACCAGGAAAGGTGGGAAGGGATGAAGCAGGGAATGAGCAAACCCTGGGAGGTGATGAAAACCTGCACGGAGGAGCTCACGATGGAGCCGTGCGCTGCGTTTCTTCCCAGGAAGCGTCCTGCAACATCACAGGGCGATGCCATCGGTAACGTCATTTTTCCCAGAACAACCCCCAGGCTTTCTACCCCAGCCCTTTAAACACAAGCTCCAAGTTTTTATGGGGTTTTTCCCCCCAAAAAAGCCCCGAAAGCGCAGGTACGGTTGCCTCCTCCCAGCCAGATAAGCATCAGAGGCTCGGACAAAGGGAAGCAGGAGGTGAGATGCCACCACCCTGCCCAAACCCTGCCCCAAGTGTCCCAAGACCAGGAGCTCAGCGTGGGCTCCACCTGGCACCCACTGGCACCTTCCTCCGTGCTTCGTGCCACCAGCGCGGTTTTACCCCTGCGATTCAGCCTAAATCCCCCTCCCCTTCAACTCATCTCGCCTTGTTTGTTCTCGTCGTGTTTATTTGAAGATGCTTCGGTCGAGACCCATCCCAAAACCTGGGCAAAAGGACAAGGCTGAGGTCACGAACAGCGGAAGCTGCAGAAACGCGCGCTCCTCCCAGCCCCAGCCGGCCCCGCGGCGTCCTCCCACCACCGCCACCACCCTCCTACATTTTCTTCCTCCCCGCTAATGACCAACTGGCCGAAGATTGCCCTGAGCTCAGGGCTCAGGAGGTCGGACAGACCCCTTCTGCCCACAGGGAAGGGAAGCAGAAGGAAGCCAAGCCCCAGAGGTAAGAGGTTGCCTTCAGCCCGCTGCGCGGCCGGCCCCGCGTATGCCAGGGCTGGCTCCGAGGGGTCCCAACGATGGGAGCAGCCACCCCTGCGGCAGGTTTAGCCGTGGGTTACGGTGCCTGCCTGGGTCACCTTGAACCCATTTGGGCCTCCAGGTGCTGGCCAGAGCAGGGGTGGCCTCGCAAGGCCTCCCCGAGGTCCTGCTCCAGCATGGGATGCGCTAAGGATGGGCACGGCTACCTGGGGAAGCTGCAGCTGCAGGGTTTGGCTGGCACACGGCACCCGGTGCTCGATACGTTCGGTGCAACTTGTTAACGGGACCGTTTTGACTGGGGAAAGAAAGGTTTTTGAGGCTGAAGGACAGACAACGTGCAGCTGGAGCGCTGGGAAGAGCTCTGCCGCGCTCCCTGCAAGCCTCGGGGACGCCAGCTCTTGCTCCCGGTACCAAGCAATCGCACCCCGGAGCTGAGCTTCCCTAAGCCACGCGGGTTTTCCAGCGCTGGAAAAGGAGCTGGTGCCTTCCCCGTGCTAAATTCCAGCGACACCACAACCAGGAAGGGGCAACGTTGGTGAGAACCGCAGCAACTGGCTGCAAGAGGCAGCTTTGAGCATCCTGCGCCACGGCAAAACGAAGACGAGGGGAGTGCAGCAGGCTGCCGAGAGCTGGATGTTTCCTGGCTGTTAAAGTGAAATCCCCAGGACACAGCACGCACGTGGCACCGGCACCGTGCAGGATTCCCACGTGGGGCCGGCTCCGCTCGTGCCGCTCGTCCCGCTCCAAGGCAGGATTTGGGATTTCCACCCCCGTGGCAGGATTGGTACCGAGAGGAGACGTGGGCCACGAGCGAAAGATTCCAGCAGATTGCATTAGGAGGGAAGGGTCTGCAGTGGGAAGTGACGGCACGTCGCTGCGTTTTCCTGAGCTTTGCCCCGTTTTTGGGAAGAAAGAGGGATGCACGCAGTCCACGCACACCCTGGGTGAGCTCCGGCGCTTTTTAGGGCTTTGGGAAGAAGCTGTGAGCATTGAGAGCGAAAGGACCCTGGGCAGCCCCACAAGCATCACCAGAACACGGATAAAAAAAAACCTGGGAGCTGCTTCTGTTCCCGGCCACCGGCTTCATCCCCCAAAACGGATCTGGAGGAGCCAGCAAGTGCCAAAACGCTGCGTCACGCGAGGCTCCATCCCGGGGAGGGGGGGGGGCTCGCTCCCAGCCCCTGCTCTTTAAAACTCCTCCTTATCCCCAAAGGCAGCACGAATAAAGGTGCGCCGTGCCCGGCCCCTAACGTAAAAAACCTTCTGGGTTTCACCCCAAAAAGCCGGAGCGACCCGAGGCTCCCTTCCCCCTGGTCTCCCTCCCCGCTGGCTCGGAAGCCGGGGAGGAAATACTTGTCATGTTATCGCCCTCGGCACAGCCCTTGGCTGCCTGCAGCATCCTGTGCGCGCCGCACAAAAACACCCTGACGTCACGTCTCCGGCTCTGCCAAGGGGCACGGAGCCGGCTGCAGCCCTCGGGTTCAGCCGGGGGGATCTCGGGAACGATCCCAAACCCGAAGCTTTCCCCCGGCCGCGCTCCCAGGACCGCGCCGCGGAGGGTGCCCCCGGAGCCGCTGCCCCTCCGCCGCGCTCCGGGCTTCGGGGTTGGGGTTGTAGAAAGCTGCAGATCTCGTCGGGAGGATTGGCAGTGGTGTGGGGTGGGAGGAAATAACTGCTTGAGGCAGTAACAAGTGGCTTAAAAATGGTATCGGAGCGCTGCCGGGGGGGGATCTGGCCGCAGCAGCACCTCCCTGTGCTCCCAGAAAGCAGAGGCAGCCGGAGCAGGGCACTCACCGAGCACTGCTGGGATTTATCCCCTCATCCCCGCCTCCGCCACCCTCCTAATTCCTGTGAAATGTGGCGATCCCATTCTGTGTTAAGCAGGAGACGTGACCCCGATGCTGCCCGGCTCCCCGGGACCCCCGAAACCATTTTACTGCTGCTTGGAGGACGCTGAAACGCCGTGGCTCAGCGGCGAGCACCCGACTGCCTTGTGCCGGCTCCACCCGCAGCAAAAAATGAAAAATTATTCCCTTCTCCCCCTTTTTTTTTTTTTTTTTTGGGGCAGGGGAGAGGGCACAACCGGGAGCAAGGTTTTGGCTGCCGAGCCCTTTGAGGCAGCTCACAGCAGGGCTCGACGAGAGCGAACGCAAGGAAAAAGAGAGGGGAAAGCCGGCTTTGTTTGGTGGCAGCAGGCTACGAGCACGGCGCAGCCGTCCTGGGAAACAAACCCGCTGTTCCCTCGTTCCCCATCCCCTCCATCCGTGTGCGCCCGGGGTTTTTAAGGTGCCGGGGCAGCGTGGTTTCGCAGTGCCTGGCATCGATCCTGACCCTGCTGCAGAGAGGCCGTGGAGAGGAGGGGAGCTGCGGCGAGGTGAGAGGAGAGCGGGTCCCGCGGGCAACGGGGCTCGTCCGAAACTCCTGCTCTGGATGAGACACAAGAGGGACCCCAAAAGGCCAAGACAACCCCCTCTGCTTGGGGTTTTGACCCAGACGAGGCAACTCCAGCAGCTCCTTTTGGGGCAGAGGACCGGGATCACAAGGGCCCAGGCGTTTCGCTGCCATCGCGGAGAGGAGGAGACGCCGCTCTTAGGGGGGAAAGGCGTTTTGTTGCGCTAACCCGGAGTGACTAATCCCCCGCGTGTGTCTCCCAAGCCGAACCGAGGGCTTTGATGTGTCACTGAGCATCGTTCCCCCACCCCGCCCTCTGCTTTTCCACTCCTCAACAGAAAAGATGAATCACAGCGACCGTTCGCCCTTCCTTGAAATGCACATCTCTCTTTTTTTTTTTTTTTCCCCCTTTTAAACAAACAGGCGGCTTCCACTCCAGCGACAGCGACAAACGCCACACCAGGAGGGAGGACGAGCTCGGGGCTTTGCTTTCTCCACCCCCGAGCACCTGCCCAACCTGTCCCCAAGCTCCATCCCCCAAATTCTCACTATTTATTCGGCACAAGGGAATGCAGAGCCCTCTTTTGAAGAGCTGGTAACGCAGACGGGGCAATATCGAGGTAGGTGCGCAGGGAATTAGGGACAGCAATGTCAAACCATCGCGGGTGGGTTAAGAGAAGAGGATCGGGTGTTCCCCAGCCCGAGCTGGGAGGAAGGTTGTTCCCCGAGGTCCCCTCCTACCTCTGCTGCTGCCAAGTGGAAATCCCCGAGGCTCAGCCCCATCTCCTATCACACAGCCTCGCAAATTGGCTTTTTTACTCCCCGGACGAACGATACACGTTTAATTCATTCACAAATACCCACAAGGACCTTCGAGACCCGAGTTAAGAATAACCTGTGAACGTTTCGGGAGGGAAATCTGCAGGGATTTTAGAGCCAGGACACCCTCAGGGCTGGGAAGGAGACCCCAGCACCGAGCAGCGCCACGGGTGCCACCAGCGCCGCGTGCTCACGGCGAGCAGCGTGCCGCCAGCTCGGGGAAAAAGCCCCAGTGAGCACTGCAAGAGCCCTTGTGGTATGTAAGAGGCAAGCATCACCTCCTAGGAGCCACGAATGAATAGACACGAAGCTCCTCAGGGGAAAGGAAGCCCTGAGAGATGCCTCCAAAGGAGCCCGGGGCATCCCAGGGCTGACCAGCACCGCGGCGCTCCGCCACGCTCCGAGCGGAGGCACCGCTGGGAGCGGCCCGAGCCCCTCGGAGGGACGGAGCTACAAAGACAACCGATTACTTTCCTATTAATAATTTTCCTAATAATCCTCCTAACGAGGCTGGGCTTAATTTGCCCGCTGCTGGCTGAGGACGGAGCGCGTGCGGGGGGGCTTGCGCACCGCTGCGCCACGACAAACCGGGACGGGTCCGTGCCCAGCGGGTCTGCAGCACCTCCACTTTCCTCCCGGACAGCGTGGGGTTGGTAAAACGCAGCAGGGAGAGCCCTGCCGGGGATGCAAGGTGTGGGTTAGCTGGTGGTTGAAGCGTGGAGGGGGATGACAGGGGATGAAGGGCTTTTTGGAGCTGGAGCACCGGAGAACTGAGCAGCCGGAGGGGTTCCCAAAAGGACCCAGCGGTGATCAGAGCGGTACGAGGCGCAAAGCCAGAAAAAAAAGGTGAAATGCGAGGAAAAATGGGAATGGTGAGCTAAGCAGGAGGGAGCTGCCCGGCCAGGGGGTGCAGGGAAGGTACTGGTGCTGAGCTTCGACCTGGGGACTTGGTGTGGGGTTCCTCTGGGGCTGGCAGGGAGGTGAGATCTTGTCCTGGAGTAAGGAGCACGGATCTGCTGGAGTAACTCCTGCTGGCTTTGTGGGAGCCCGTGCCCCGCGAGCTGCCCGCCTCCCCCTTTGTTCCTGGCCGCACATCGCCCCGCGGGGCAGGACGGGCGTCCCCAAAAAGCAGAGAGCCAGCACCTCGGGGGCGGGAGTGGGGCTGGGCAATCCCAGCTTAATTACCCCCCAAAAAATCAAGATTAAAAAAAGAAAAAGTCAGGTGGTACAGGAACACATCTATCTCTTTCAAGAGCATCTTTTCGGGTTTCCCCTTCTTTGTTCCAGGCACCGCTTGTGGCGCCCGGAGAGGAAGCGCTCAGCCCGGCAGCTCCTTTTCAGAAAGGACCAGTTGCTGCAGGATGAAGCCCGGCCACTATTCAGCCCACCGGCATCCCTACCCAACACGATGCGTCCTGGAGAGCGAGCAAACGGCCCGCGGGCAGGGAAAACACGGGCGAAAAGAGGAAGCCAAAATAAAATAAACCAAGCCAAAATAAAATAAACCAAGCCACGCTTCGGGCGCAGCCCGTTCTGCGGGGCCGAGAGAACCTCCCAGCTGCGGGATGCTCCCGGTGAGCCAGCCACGGAGCAGCCCCCTTGAAACAAAGGTGTGGGAGGGGATCGTTCCCCTAAAATCCCGTTAGGGAGGCTGAGCCCTGCTTAAAAGGCACGCGCTCGGTCACGCAGCGCCGCCGGCCGATGGTGCTTACCCTGTCCCGGGACAGCGGCGCGGTGCGGGGAGCGGGGAGCAGCCCCCGGCTAAGAAAAGTGCGGAGGAAAGGTTAAAAAAAAAAAAAAAGAGGAATTTTACCTGCGGGGATGCGGCACCGCGGAGCGGTTCGGCCCTGTTGCCACAGTAACCCTCCTGGTGCAGCCGAGATCGCTGATTATGAAACTAGAAAAATCAGAGGCTGCTAATTAAGGGTGCGCCCCAGCGCCGAGCTGGCTCCGCGCGAGCGCCGCGACGCCGCCGAGCGCGGGGAGTGGGTCGGCACAGCGTGGCAGCCTGCCCGTAAAAGAGCTTTTGGGGCAGTTTTACACCTTTCTGCATCACCCCCTGCACATTCAGCTCGTTTTGTTTGCCATTTAACCGGATGAACGAGACTCAGCGGAGCAGCCTTCACGTGCACGCGCACCCCGCTCACCCTCCAAGCAAGCAGGGTACCGGAGCGCACCGCAAAACCCATGAAAAATGCCTCGATGGCTATTTCCAGAGCCGCAAAACCAGAGAGATGCCGCTTTACCGTGTCAGCCCAACCAAACGCTGGGGTTTTGATGCTGCTGAGCTGAAATTTGCCGTGCCCCGAGCTCGCCGAGCCCCCTGCACCACCCCAGCAGTGCCGCAGCGGCTCCGGGAGCTCTGTGCCCCCCTGCACTGACACGGGGGATTTGAGCTGAACATTTTGGTCTTATTGGAGGCCTTGTTTCTGACCCTTTAATAGACTTTTTTTACGGGAATTAGTCTTTTAATGCTGCGTGCCCGTGTATGTAGCATGATAAGCTGTTCTGGTGCAACCACGGAGCGAACATCTGCTTTGGTGAGCAATTAACCAACTTACTGCCAATTAGGGGCACGGCAGGTAGGAGCAGCGCAGGCAGCGGGGCAGGAAGGCTGTCCCAGGAGGAGAGAGGTCCCGATGCTCACTCTGACACCTTTCTCCTGAAATAAACATTTTCGTACGGCCTTTGGAAGTGTCCCAGTGCAATTCCAGCGCCCGGACGAGCACATCAGCATGGGCAGATATCCGAGGAGAGCTTTATGCTCGCAGCCTAGAGTAAACCCGAATAATCTGTGTGCAGGCAACGCTTAAAAAAAACAACAAATCCCACAAATTGGGAAACTGCAAGCACCGCACAGGAGGAGTCAGGCACACAGACCAGGCTGGGAGCGGGATGGGTGGGAGTGGGATGGGATGGGCCCACGGCGACTTGGGCACATCAAAGCAGGGGGTTGTGGAGAGATTTTTGTCTTGCTAAAATAAGGTCTGAAAAGGCTGGAAACAGGTTCATAAAAATATATATATAGAAGCTACATCTCTAAAACCAAATCCGTCTCCTAAATATTTCCTCGCATCAGCTCATGCTCCTAAAAACCCACCAAACCCTCATTTTTCCCCCATGGCTCTATTTCCACGCTGATATTTTTCCTTCCCATCCTTCACGCCCCAGCTGGGCATCCTCGAAGAGGACAAAGCGATGCCCGGGGCCCCACCGAGACGCTGGGCGTCTCAAATCGCTCTCCCAGAGCCGTGCCCTTCGACAAGGCAGCCAAGAGAGGAACAAGTGGGGCCGATGTGAGAGGCACCGCTAGGAGAAAGCCCCAGCGCATCGCCGTAGTTATTGCCACGCAGCCCCGCGAGCAGGGGGCGTGCAGGGCGAGTCCTCCTCTCGCCGAAGACGCTCGGCAGTAACAGCAGCTTTATTTCGCCCGCCAGCCTGAACGAAGCTCAGTTCAGACCGGAGAATGAGAAGAAAAGGGGATTTTTAAGTTTCCAGCCAACCCATCGGATGCAGAACGGGGCACGACGGCTCGGCGGTGCACCAGCAGCGAAGCAAAACTTCACGCTCGCTAGTCCCGGAAGAAAAATGCACTTTTCTGTCCTTGGAGTGGCTGGGATGATTCCCTTTGAGCCCTGCCACGTTGTTCACAACTCATTCTGCATTTTAATCTCGCCAGCAGAAGGCTGTACCGGCAGCGAGGGCGTTCACCGTCAGCCTTCAACACGCTCGGGGCACGGGGGAGGACGGTGACCCGCAGAGAACAGGCACAGCCTAAGAGAAACACCCCAAAAGAGAAGAAAAGCAGCCTGGGCGAGCCGGAGCTGTGGGGTTCATCCCGAGGACACCCCGGGGAGGCCACCGGGACCAGCCCAGCTTCCTCCCCTCTAGATGGAGCTCCAGGAGAAGCCTGAGGTCCCTTCCCAAAGCCAAGGCGGACGCATCCTGTCGTCCCCAAAGAGCTCCCCGCCGACAGCTCGGTGCTAAAAGAACTGGAAGGGGTGAAAGGCAGCAAACAGTCAGACCCATCATCCCCTCCTGCCACACTTGCCCTCGAGGACAAATCCTTTCCCCCTCTTCGCTGGGCAAGGAAGAGGTTTGGCCAGCCCCAAACGATGCTCCGACACCCGGAGCAGCCGCTGCAGTCGGGACCGACTGTAGGAAATGATCTCTCTGAAATTTCTGGAGGTTTAAGTCGCAGCGGGGCCGTGAATATTTCCGCCTGCACGTTCGGCAGCGGGTAAGCGGCGTGTCTTGGGCGTTGGGCAAGAAAAAGCACCAAGAGGGAGTCGCGAGCTCCCTCGATGACAGCAGCCTGGATGCGCGTGAAAGGGAGAACGGGGTCAAGGTAACGCAGCTTTTAGGGCCCCTTCCCCTTTGGTAATGAACAGGAGCTCCCTGGGCAGGCATTAAATATCACCTGGTGTCGCTCCTGTTTCAGTGGTACCCAAATAAACGCGAGGAGGCTACGGCAGCTCACGCTCCCCGCACCAGGCACCGAGGACAAACCCGTAGGACCCCATGTTTATACAAAAATCTGAAATATTCCCTTTGTAAACACATGAATTCAGTGGGATTTCAGGACATACGTGCTCTGCGAGGGCTGCAGCTCACTAAATTATCAAAGAGAAA